>NC_045787.1:63190282-64512745 GCF_009873245.2 Balaenoptera musculus | reverse complement strand
TAGGTTGTTTCCATTACCTGGCTATTGTAAATAGTGCTGCAATGAACATTGGGGTGCATGTGTCTTTTTGAATTATGGTTTTCTCTGGGTATATGCCCAGTAGTGGGATTGCTGGGTCATATGGTAATTCTATTTTCAGTTTTTTAAGGAACCTCCATACTGTTCTCCATAGTGGCTGTATCAATTTACATTCCCACCAACAGTGCAACAGGGTTCTCTTTTCTCCACACCCTCTCCAGCACTGGTTGTTTGTAGATTTTCTGATGATGCCCATTCTAACCGGTGTGAGGTGATACCTCATTGTAGTTTTGATTTGCATTTCTCTAATAATTAGTGATGTTGAGAAGGTTTTCATGTGCTTCTTGGCCATCTGTATGTCTTCTTTGGAGAAATGTCTATTTAGGTCTTCTGCCCATTTTTTGATTGGGTTGTTTGTTGTTTTAATATTGAGCTGCATGAGCTGTTTATATATTTTGGAGATTAATCCTTTGTCCATTGATTCGTTTGCAAATGTTTTCCCCATTCTGAGGGTTGCCTTTTCATCTTGTTTACAGTTTCCTTTGCTGTGCAAAAGCTTTTAAGTTTCATTAGGTCCCATTTGTTTATTTTTGTTTTTATTTCCATTACTCTAAGAGGAGGATCAAAAAAGATCTTGCTGTGATTTATGTCAAAGAGTGTTCTTCCTATGTTTTCCTCTAAGAGTTTTATACTGTCCGGTCTTACATTTAGGTCTCGAATCCATTTTGAGTTTATTTTTGTGTATGGTGTTAGGGAGTGTTCTAATTTCATTCTTTTACATGTAGCTGTCCAGTTTTCCCAGCACCACTTATTGAAGAGACTGTCTTTTCTCCATTGTATATCCTTGCCTCCTTTGTCATAGATTAGTTGACCATAGGTGCGTGGGTTTATCTCTGGGCTTTCTATCTTGTTCCATTGATCTATGTTTCTGTTTTTGTGCCAGTACCATATTGTCTTGATTACTGTAGCTTTGTAGTAGAGTCTGAAGTCAGGGAGTCTGACTCCTCCAGCTCCGTTTTTTTCCCTCAAGACTGCTTTGGCTTGTCGGGGTCTTCTGTGTCTCCATACAAATTTTAAGATTTTTTGTTCTAGTTCTGTAAAAAATGCCATTGGCAATTTGACAGAGATTGCATTGAATCTGTAGATTGCTTTGGGTAGTATAGTCATTTTCACAATATTGATTCTTCCAATCCAAGAACATGGTATATCTCTCCATCTGTTGGTATCATCTTTAATTTCTTTCATCAGTGTCTTATAGTTTTCTGCATACAGGTCTTTTGTCTCCCTAGGTAGGTTTATTCCTAGGTATTTTATTCTTTTTGTTGTGGTGGTAAATGGGTGTTTCCTTAATTTCTCTTTCAGATTTTTCATCATTAGTGTATAGGAATGCAAGAGATTTCTGTGCATTAATTTTGTATCCTGTAACTTTCCCAAATTCATTGATTAGCTCTAGTAGTTTTCTGGTGGCATCTTTAGGATTCTCTATGTATAGTATCATGTCATCTGCAAAAAGTGACAGTTTTACTTCTTCTTTTCCAATTTGTATTCCTTTTATTTCTTTTTCTTCTCTGATTGCCGTGGCTAGGATTTCCAAAACTATGTTGAATAATAGTGGCGAGAGTGGACATCCTTGTCTTGTTCCTGATCTTAGAGGAAATGCTTTCAGTCTTTCACCATTGAGAATGATGTTTGCTGTGAGTCTGTCATATATGGCCTTTATTATGTTGAGGTAGGTTCCCTCTATGCCCACTTTCTGGAGAGTTTTTATCATGAATGGGTGTTGAATTTTGTCAAAAGCTTTTTCTTCATCTATTGAGATGATCATATTGTTTTTATTCTTCAGTTTGTTAATATGGTGTATCACATTGATTGATTTGCGTATATTGAAGAATCCTTGCATCCTTGGGATAAATCCCTCTTGATCATGGTGTATGATCCTTTTAATGTGTTGTTGGATTCTGTTTGCTAGTATTTTGTTGAGGATTTTTGCATCTATATTCATCAGTGATACTGGTCTGTAATTTTCTTTTTTTGTAGTGTCTTTGTCTGGTTTTGGTATCAGGGTGATGGTGGCCTCATAGAATGAGTTTGGCAGTGTTCCTTCCTCTGCAATTTTTTGGAAGAGTTTGAGAAGGATGGGTGTTAGCTCTTCTCTAAATGTTTGATAGAATTCACCTGTGAAGCCATCTGGTCCTGGACTTTTGTTTGTTGGAAGATTTTTAATCACAGTTTCAATTTCATTACTTGTGATTGGTCTGTTCATATTTTCTGTTTCTTCCTGGTTCAGTCTTGGAAGGTTATACCTTTCTAAGAATTTGTCCATTTCTTCCAGATTGTCCATTTTATTGGCATAGAGTTGCTTGTTGTAGTCTCTTAGGATGCTTTGTATTTCTGCGGTGTCTGTTGTAACTTCTCCTTTTTCATTTCTAATATTATTGATTTGAGTCCTCTCCCTCTTTTTCTTGATGAGTCTGGCTAATGGTTTATCAATGTTGTTTTTCTTCTCAAAGAACCAGCTTTTAGTTTTATGGATCTTTGCTGTTGTTTTCTTTGTTTCTATTTCATTTATTTCTGCTCTGATCTTTATGATTTCTTTCCTTCTGCTAATTTTGGGTTTTGTTTGTTCTTCTTTCTCTAGTCCCTTTAGGTGTAAGGTTAGATTGTTTATTTGAGATTTTTCTTGTTTCTTGAGGTAGGCTTGTATAGCTATAAACTTCCCTCTTAGAACTGCTTTTGCTGCATCCCATAGGTTTTGGATCGTCGTGTTTTCATTGTCATTTGTCTCTAGGTTTTTTTTTTTTTATTTCCTCTTTGATTTCTTCAGTGATGTCTTGGTTATTTAGTAATGTACTTTTTACCCTCCATGTTTTTGTGTTTTTTACGTTTTTTTCCCTGTAATTGATTTCTAATCTCATAGCGTCATGGTCAGAAAAGATGCTTGATATGATGTCAATTTTCTTAAATTTACTGAGGCTTGATTTGTGACCCAAGATGTGATCTATCCTGGAGAATGTTCCATGTGCACTTGAGAAGAAAGTGTAATCTGTTGTTTTTGGATGGATTGTCATATAAATATCAATTAAATCTATCTGGTCTATTGTGTCATTCAAAGCTTCTGTTTCCTTATTTATTTTCATTTTGGATGATCTGTCCATTGGTGTAAGTGAGGTGTTAAAGTCCCCCAATATTATTGTGTTACTGTCGATTTCCTCTTTTATAGCTGTTAGCAATTGCCTTATGTATTGAGGTGCTCCTATGTTGGGTGCATATATATTTATAATTGTTATATCTTCTTCTTGGATTGATCCCTTGATCATTATGTAGTGTCCTTCCTTGTCTCTTGTAACATTCTTTATTTTAAAGTCTATTTTATCTGATATGAGTATTGCTACTCTAGCTTTCTTTTGATTTCCATTTGCATGGAATATCTTTTTCCATCCCCTCACTTTCAGTCTGAATGTGTCCCTAGGTCTGAAGTGGGTCTCTTGTAGACAGCATATATATGGGTCTTGTTTTTGTATCCATTCAGCGAGCCTGTGTGTTTTGGTTGGAGCATTTAATCCATTCACGTTTAAGGTAATTATCGATATGTATGTTCCTATGACCATTTTCTTAATTGTTTTGGGTTTGTTTTTGTAGGTCCTTTTCTTCTCTTGTGTTTCCTACTTAGAGAAGTTCCTTTAGCATTTGTTGTAGAGCTGGCTTGGTGGTGCTGAATTCTCTTAGCTTTTGCTTGTCTGTAAAGCTTTTGATTTCTCCATCGAATCTGAATGAGATCCTTGCCGGGTAGAGTAATCTTGGTTGTAGGTTCTTCCTTTTCATCACTTTAAGTACATCATGCCGCTCCCTTCTGGCTTGTAGAGTTTCTGCCGAGAAATCAGCTGTTAACCTTATGGGAGTTCCCTTGTATGTTATTTGTCATTTTTCCCTTGCTGCTTTCAATAATTTTTCTTTGTCTTTAATTTTTGCCAATTTGATTACTATGTGTCTCAGCATGTTTCTTCTTGGGTTTTTCCTGTATGGGACTCTCTGTGCTTCCTGGACTTGGGTGGCTATTTCCTTTCCCATGTTAGGGAAGTTTTCAACTGTAATCTCTTCAGATATTTTCTCTGGTCCTTTCTCTCTCTCTTCTCCTTCTGGGACCCCTATAATGCAAATGTTGTTGCATTTAATGTTGTCCCAGAGGTCTCTTAGGCTGTCTTCATTTCTTTTCATTCTTTTTTCTATATTCTGTTCCGTAGCTGTGAATTCCACCATTCTGTCTTTCAGGTCACTTATCCGTTCTTCAGCCTCAGGTATTCTGCTATTGATTCCTTCTAGTGTAGTTTTCATTTCAGTTATTGTATTGTTCATCTCTGTTTGTTTGTTCTTTAATTCTTCTAGGTGTTTGTTAAACATTTCTTGCATCTTCTCGATCTTTGCCTGCATTCTTTTTCCGAGGTCCTGGATCATCTTCACTATCATTATTCTGAATTCTTTTTCTGGAAGTTTGCCTATCTCCACTTCATTTAGTTGTTTTTCTGGGGTTTTATCTTGTTCCTTCATCTGGTACATAGCCCTCTGCCTCTTCATCTTGTCTCTCTTTCTGTGAATGTCTGGAAATGTTTTTAACTTGCTCTAGGTAGTAGTTACCCAAGTCTGTACATAAGTAAAGCATCATTAAAGTGTATAATCCTAAAATTCATGCATTTTGTGCACTTGACTATATGAATGTTTGACTTCATTTAAAAAATGAAGAGAGGAGAGAACTAGCTTCAGTTAGTCTCCTTTCACTATATCCTGTTCTACTTTATTTAGCTTCTTTCATCTCTTTTTCTCACATCTTTTTTTTTTTAATCCTGTGTTTACATAGAAGGTGATGGGAGATTGAGGAATCATTTGACTTCAGGAGAGAACAAATTGGATTCCAACCTTATTGAATTTGGTTTGAATCCAAACCAAATTCAAAATTGCTTTAAGGATGCAAGTATAAAAAAACAAAATAAATTTAGCTAACATTTGTTTATCACTTTATAGTTTACAAAGGTTTTCCATCTTTATTATCTCATTTGATTATGAAACAACATTATAAAGTATATATTCATGCCCTCATTCTACAGATTTAAAAAATCCCAGCTTGGAAAGTTAAAATGACAGTTTGCACAGTCAGTAAGTGATAGAGCCCTTATTGAAACGTAGATTTACAACTCTGATTCAGGAGATCCATGAACTTGGATAGCAAAACCAATTTATATCTTTATTTTATAATTCGTAACTAAACATTTCTTTCCATTTTAAATGTATGCAACACATTTCTGTGGTATTCATACTTCCTGTGACTATCAATGTGTTAGTCAGCTTGGGTTGTCAGAACAGAATACCATAGACTTATAATGAAAGTTAAGAACCTCTGCTTCAGACCTATGCTTTTTCCACTATGTGATCTTTCACATTGTTTAAGAATAACAGGAACACATTTAGGAAAACTCTGCTTGAAAGAGAAGTAAAAATTCATGGTCTGTATCATTCATTTTCTTCAGCTATTGCCTAAGAACAGGGTGAGATGTTTCCACCTTTTTCTTCTAGGTCTCTACAATGCCAGGATCCACCCAAGACAAGCATAGCCCATGTTACAACCTTTCTCCGCAGTAGTTGGAGGTGCAGCCAACACAAGTTTTATGGGTTTAATGTTAGTCAAAGTAACTAATTAAAAGTGGTGTAATGGATGGGAGTTAGAGCACTGTACTCTAGCATGCTTTGTTTTATGATGAGATTACATAGCAAGGCTTTAATGCCATTTGGGCAGGTAAGTTTCTGCACCTCTGTCATGCTCAGCTATATTTTCTTTTTCTTCTCGTTTCCCCTTTGTCCTCTCTTTTTCCTCTCTCCCTCCTCCTGTTTCCTTCCTGCTGGCTTCGTTTTATCTTTCTTTCCCTTTCTCAGATTATCCTTCCAGGTTTTCATAATAAATTTATATTTTGTAAAAGGATTTTCTTGTACCAGGTTTGGCATCCTCATTGAATCTGACTGGCTTTTATTTTCCTCTCCAAAATCAGGTTTTTGTTCTCAACATCTTTCCCCATCATGTCCAGTCACTGTTTGGTTTTGGCACCATCAATATCAAATGTACAAATGGTTCTTTCTAACCAACACCAGGTATATCTGATGTTAAGATGAGTTCCAATAAAAACCATTTTTTCTTCAAAAAAATTTAGTGGTATACTCTGCCTGCATTAGGCATAGCTCTTTTGCAAGCTAAATGGTATTAATCCTGACTGCCTAGAAGTGGCAAAGCATGGTTATTATCAGCCTGGGATTGGGGACACTATGTACAAAGGGTCTTGGCATCTGTACTGATGGTTGTGGTACCATCAATAGATCAGGATTCTATCAATACATTGCAGAATCATGTGATTAGACATCATGTGATTAGACATCATGTGACTGCCATCATTACCATCTCTTAAGTATTAATGCAACAAATAACAATGATAATTATTCTGTATTTTAATGTAGGAAATGCAAAGCACTATTTTTTTTAATGAATCAAATGCTATTGCCCCAGTTATGTATATGATGGAAATGAAGACAAAAGTGGTTAATCTTTATAAAAATGTCTAAAAATATCTAAAAATAAAGGACATAGAACTAGCAGCAGGTGTCCAAATGCCTAATTCCACATTTCTTTCTTTTCACTTTATTGAATAGAAAAGCAATTACAAGTATTGGGCACTTATAAATGATTAAAATACATTTACACTGAAATACTGCCTTAAAAATAAAAATAAAACCACAAGCGTATTGCCAAATCCAGCACTTAATTATTCCCTATTTTTCAGGCTAGTGAAGTGTGGTGGTTAAGCGTGGAGGTTTATTATGTCCTAGTTCAATCACTTCCTAGCTCAGCGATTCTGAAGAAGTTTCTTAACCTCTCTGGGTCTCAGTTTTCTCACTGTAAATTACAGTATTAGTACCTCTCTTAAAATATTGCACACAGTAAGCACTTAACAGTGTTAACTATTGTAAACCACACAAACCTTTGGAAAATAGATACGGATAAAAATTATGTTTAATTTTGGTTCTACATAGAAATTGAACATTTCTATGGGGTCTTTTCTATTTTTTATAATTCATCCTTCAAAATAGAGGGCCAGATGGCTGACATTAGGTTCTTAATACATTTAATAAAATATTTTAAATATTTGATTTCTACAAGGGAAGACGTTTACAAAAGTCTTTGAAAACTTGATCATTTCCCACTATTCAAAACAAATCTTAGGAGTGACCGATAACCAAAAGTATATGATCCACTCTGTCTATCCATAAGAAATCATTTGGCTGCCCTGGATATTACAAGTATAATCATCTTGCCCATTGAATTGTTTTTCTATGGTCACAAAGATGCCCTATAAGGACCAATCACAAATCCTCAGTGGCATACAACAATTAGCATCAATTGCTCACATATCTAGGGTCTGCAGCTAAGCATCTCTGTAATCCAGGCAGGGTTCATTTGCACGTGTAGGGTTGGCTAGCTAAAGGCTGATCTAATGGCTGTGGCTAGAGTGACTTAGATGACTCAGTTCTACTCCACATGGATTTTATCATCCTGGTTAGCTCAGACGTGTTGTCATCATGGTGATGGCAGAGGACGAAAGCACAAGCAGAAATGTGCCAACACCTTTTCAAGTCTCTGCTTGGTCATATCTTCTAAATCCTACCAGCCAAAGTGAGTTACATAGCTGAGGGCCTGAATCAAGAAACAAGGATATATACTTCACCTCCACATGCAAAGTCACACGGCAAAGGACAGGGATCTAGGGAAGGGTGAAGACCTGAGACCATTAATGATATCAGTTTACCACACCCATGTACATGTAAATAGATCATCGCCACTGAGTCTACCAAGCTATTAATAATATAATTCACAACCTAGGCCAGTAACTTTCATGCATCATAATACATTAATGTATGCATACTTTGCCCTTGAATGCCATCTTGTACCACCTTTCCTGCATTTGTCAATTTCTCTCACAGTTTGTCTCACCCGAATTACTGTTTCCATTTTTCCTTTTCTTCTGGAATAAATATAAACTCTATTATCAAGCAAATAATATAATATATACATTTTTCTCCATGTTATAGTGTGCCACTGTTGACTACAACTGAAATGTTTAAACTTTGCACAAGTCAAATTAAGTGCATGTAAAACCCAAATTTATGATGAGTATCTAAGGGCAAATATATCTTCTGTAGGTTTTCACTGTTATGAAAAAGAGCTGTGATTGATGGTTTATACTAGTCTCTCCTGGTCACAATTATTGCTTATATTTATATTCTTCTATAAATACTTCAAATCTGCCTAGAAACTGGTCCACAGCTGACTTTTGTAACATCGTCATGTCTCTTGTGCATGATGACCTAGCTAGCAACACCTTTGCTCATAAATACATGAATGATATACATCCTTGACCTCATGACATATTCCAGCCAGCAGTTTTTACTATTTCCCTCTACATGGGTTTTCAAAAGTAAGTCAAGAATTTCCCCAATCTCTAAACCTTACATCATGTTCTTTCACACTTGGCATTTATGACATTCCTAGTGACTTTATAATGAAGATGCCCACAGTAAAATCCTGAAGGGGGCACTTGATAACGTCTTTGAACTTCTTTCTGAATGTTGAAATATGAGGATGGTTTTGAATTTGGTGCTTTCCCCCCAAAGTAATCTTTTTTCCTCTTCTCTTCTTGGGACATTGGAAACCTTTTAGATCTTTTATTCTCAGTTCTTGGTACATCATTAATCTGTCATATCTCACTAAAAATACGTCTGCATCTAAGAAACCTCTTGCAGAGGAAGAGTGTCGATAGTAAAAGCCAAGTTTTCCAGAAATATCAAATGTATGTGTCCACATTACAGACACATACAGAGTATCATGCACTTGGTTAGAGTTTACAATCCTACAAGCTAATGACAGGAAACACGATATGACATTTGACAGCCTTTGTTCTTTTATTCCTTCTCCATCTCTTCACTGCTCTCATTGCTGTCTGCAATGAATACTTAATATTTTATGTTTTAATCAGGAGGAAATATGTCTGCTCTGTTTGTACTTACTCTCTTCCTTGCTAAATCTTTTTTTCTGTTTCCTCAAATGCATCACAGTTCTTCCATTCTTTTGTGGTACTAAACATCCTTTAATTCTTTTTTTCCTATGGTTCTTGAAAGAAATCTCTTCGGCTTTTTTTCTTTTCTTTCTTTACGCTGCCATGGAAAGCAGCCTTACTGACTTATATAAAGTTAGGTCTTACCCTTTCTGTTTTGGAGAAACTCAATTGAAAGTTTCACTGGCTGGAAAGACAAAAACAAAGAACTGTTTTATGTACATCTAATTTATATGTGTGGCTTTTATTTCATTTCCCTCATATTTAGTTTTGTTGTAAAATAGTCTGCCAGCTATAAAAATTTTTTCTGTAAAAGGTTGGTTTGAAAGACAACTAGCAGCAGTTATAGGCAGATATAGTGACCTCTTTTGCCTTAAAAGACTTCAGAAACTCAAAACAAAAGGATAAGTGGATAATGTTAAGAATGGAGCTGATGGGTAAGGGATGTTACCAGCTATTTGCTTTTTTAGTCTTTAGGACCAAGTGATTTAGCTCTGAACTCTGATTCTCCTAATAAATAATAAAGGAGTATATGAAATTTGAAAATAAGCTATGACATCTGTGCTCTATTGTGTGGTGACACAGGCACTACCAAAATTTGGATTGGAATATAAATTAGTATAAATTTGCTGTTCAAATTTCTAGCTATTTCCTTGATATTATTATATCAATATATTATATTATATTATTTGTCCCTATAGGCTGCCTTGATGGTTTCATATTTGTCTGTCCAGTCTTATTCTTTTTTGAAACAATAAATAAGCTTTACCTTTTTCTTAAAATAAAAATGTATATTCACTGTAGTTATCTGGGGTATTCAAAATAAAATACTAAAACAAACTTGGGGTACTCAGAATAAAATGATAAATTGAAAATTATCATAATTCTAACAACCAGAGTGAATTACAAGTGTATTTTAGTTGTTTCCTTTTAGTCTCTTTACTTCTCTAACTATATGACCCATGAAAGCCTTAAACTCAACATAACCAAAACTAAACTTACCCTATATTGAGTGCTTATTAAACGTCAGGCATTAAACAAAATTAAGTCCATGGCCTACTGACTCTTACAGTCTAATGGCAGAGTGATAAGCAAATAGATTAAAAAATCTATTTGTGTCACCTTTCCTCCCAAACCTACTCTTCTTCATTTTGAAAGATACTTTAGAACCTTTCCTCTTTCTCATACCTGTCATCCATTCATTCGTCCAGTTCAGTAGATAGTATCTCCTTAACAGCTTCCTTATCTGATACCTCTATCACCTATCCCCACTATTTTTGTTCAAACCTCATTGGCTTTTGTCTAAACTATTACAATGATCTCCTAAATATGCTCCATATCTCCAGAATATGCTTCCTAAAACATAAATTGGTCTTATTACTCCCCTCCTCTATATCAAGTTTTTGTGTTTTTTTGTTTTTTACTTACAAAATACTGCAGCTCTAGCGCTTCTTAAATCTTTGATTATAAGACACAAATAGGACAGAAGTAATATCTCTGCTATGGTTCTTGCTAGACAAAAAAAAAAAAAAAAAGACAGGACAAATGAATAGGAATATAGAGGTTTGGGGAGGGATTGGGTTTTTTCTTTTTTTGGTAGTCTTATCTTTTCTGATATTAGTGGTCCACAATATTCTTTGCATGTGTGAATTGTCTGAGAAAAATGTGAAATTGGAGATAACAAATAAATAAGTGAGAGAAATAATTTTTAAAAAATGTATAGTTTAGAATAAGTAAGGAGAAAAGATAATAAAATATCAAATCAAAAAGTAAGACTCAGGGGACTTCCCTGGTGGCGCAGTGGTTAAGAATCCGCCTGCCAATGCAGGGGACACGGGTTCGAGCCCTGGTCTGGGAAGATCCCACAT
This sequence comes from Balaenoptera musculus, assembly GCF_009873245.2. Taxonomy (NCBI): domain Eukaryota; kingdom Metazoa; phylum Chordata; class Mammalia; order Artiodactyla; family Balaenopteridae; genus Balaenoptera; species Balaenoptera musculus. The sequence continues at coordinate 64,501,713 of NC_045787.1, read as the reverse complement.
GCTGTGGAGCAACTAAGCCCGCGAGCCACAACTACTGAGCCCACATGCCACAACAGCTGAAGCCCGTGCACCTAGAGCCCGAGCTCTGCAAAGAGAAGCCACCGCAATGAGAAGCCCGTGCACTGCAACAAAGAGTAGCCCCTGCTCGCCGCAAATAGAGAAAGCCCGCGCGCAGCAACAAAGACCCAATGCAGCCAAAAATAAAAATTAAATTAAAAAAAAAAAAAAAAAAAAAAAGTAAGACTCAGGACTTAATATAGGTAGAAAAATGGTAGGGGTTTAGACTAAGAAAATAATCTGTGCTATGAAGAAACAGATGGGATAATCACAACTTTTATAAAATGAAGGTTTAAAAGCACATATAGTTAACACCCCTGAGTGGAATATTCTTTTCTCACCTAATATTCATTACTCTACATAATCATCTACATATTCCCACTTCAGCAACAACAAAGCCTTTCAAATCTGAAAGAAAATGAATGTGGAACTGGCTTACCCAACTCAGAAATGGGGGGTAATAGACTGGAGTCCGACAAACAGGGGTTCAAATCTTGACTCTGCCACTTACTAGCTTTGAGTCTGCATGAGTTAATTACTGAGTGCCAACACCTTCATATAGAAAATGAGAACAGTAATAATTATCTTCCAGAAACGCTAAAAGGTCTGGACATGTTACACGGCATATATTTGGCGTAACTGCCTGGCACTTTCCTCCATAAATGGTATGTATTGTTAGGATTACTAGAATAATTGAAAACTCTAGAATCAAGGCAAAGTAATCCCATATCCAAATCAAAGCAATCATGTGGTTTGACCTAAATTACATTTTATGACTGAGGAAAGAGATGTTATCAGAGAATTCTAGGTAGAAATGACTGTGTTACGAATACTTTAAATTAATTATTAAAGCCCTCACATAGTACACGTTATTTAGAGGAGAAATGTAATCTTCAGCATTCATCCTGTTAAATGCTACGACTCTTCTGCTTTGCACTGTTTGTGTAAGTAGGCTGCTGAGAGAAGCTCCGGGAGAAAAGCATCAAGTATCTATTTCATTGGAGAATAGGACAGACACTGGTATTTGAAAGACCCTTGCTAAAGTGTTGAAAGCATGTGATTCATGCTTGGTGTAGTAGTTTAGGTCACTCAGAGGTGTTTTGCAACCTGCATTTTGGCAGAACCGTAACTTCCAACTTCATTCCAAAGGTCCAAAGAAAAAAATCTATTCTAACCAAACAATTTTAAAATGAGAGAGAGAGAGAGCGGAGAAAACATCTTTCCCAGTAAACAATGAGTGAACAGACCAGTGTTTGTGAGGAACCCACTAACTCACGGCTCATCCAGAAAGTATGTCAGAACACCAGGTATTTAGTTTCCAAAACATGTTGTACTTGGCGTTTCCACTTTTAGTAAATATGATGGAGCAGCCAACATGCAATCCAGAAGGACAACATGTGCACAGAATCATCAGTTCTGTTTCAAACTGGCTGGAAGAGCAGAGGGTTGACTTGATGGGTTCTTTGACGATGTTAATTCCCCAAGAGTCTCTTAGCCTTTCCTTGCTTTAGCAAGTGGATTCTGTGTCTGGAAACATAACCCAGTACTACTCCTTATGGCTGGCTTGCAGCTCTAGTCCCTGGGGGACTGTGCTGGCCAAGACTAGCAATGTTGTTCAGCATGTGTGTACCGTCCAGTGGCTTTAGCTACTCAGTCCAGAATTGAAATTTGGGGGGAACTTTGGAGAAAAAGAACTAGCTAACTTGAGACCCCATTTTTCTAAATTTTAACATTTATAAAGTTACTTGGAACATATGAATACATGATAAGCTGTAAAAATTTCATCCCAGGAAATATTTCTTGCCTTTTGTTTCATTTTCCTCTTGTTTCTTTTACTAGGTGTATCCAGATAAATATTAGCAAATGTATTGAGATCTTTTGTCAGTGATAGCATTTTGCTGCTAGAATTCAATAAATGATTATTCTCATCGATCATTCACATACCAAGTCATTGATAAAAATGCTAATCAGAATATTTGATACATAATACTGCAACTCACAACAAAGTATCCCTCTAACAATGATATATATTCATTAATCAGCCCTTTTTTGTACATTTGTTCTGTTATGAATCCATCAAACTCTCCATGATTTCAAGTCTGATTTCCCAAAATTGTTCAATTGTCAAATGGGACATTATGAGAGACCTTGCTAATATACCTTAATAAAATCCAGATACACTAGGTTAATGGCATTTCTCAATCTAGTAGATGAGTAACCCCACCTGTGAAAAATGGAATTGGACCTACTTTTAGTAAACTCAGTCCAGGCGCTTGTGATCTCTGGTCTCTTTTCAATTTGCTTGAAAACTATTCACTTTTAATGCCTTTTGAAAACATAGCTTTATTGAGATATGTTTATATACCACAAAGTTCACCCTTTTAAAGTGTACAATTAAATGATTTTTAGTATATTTACAGAGTTATACTACTATCACCATAATGTAACTTTAGAACACTTTCATCACCCCCAGAAGAAATCTTATGCCCATTAGCAGTTACTCCCCATCCCTGCCCCATTCCATCCACCTTCTCCATAGCCCCAGACTACCACAAATCTACCTTCTGTCTCTATATATTTGCCTATTCTGGACACTCTCTTTAAATGGCATTACACAATATGTGTTCTTTTGTGACTGGCTTTTTTTCATTTTATATAATGTTTTTGAGGTTCTTCCATGTTGTACATGTATCAATACTTCATTTTTATTGCTGCATAAGAGTCCATTTTATGGATACACCACATTTTATTTATCCACTTATCAAGTAATAGACATCTGGGTTATTTCCACTTTTTAGCTGTTGTGAATAATGCTCCTGTGTACAAGTTTTTGTGTGAGGATATGTTTTCATTTCTCTTGGGTAAATACTTAGGAATGAAATTGCTGGGTCATATTTAGCTCTATGTTTAACATTTTGAGGAACGACCAAACTATTTTCCAGAGTGGCTGTACCATCTTACATTCCCACCAGCAATGGATGAGAGTTTCAGTTTCTCAACATCTTCACCAACACTTTTTATTATAGCCACTCCAGTGGGTATGAAGTGGTATCACATGGTTTTGATCAGCATTTCCCTAATGACTAATGATGTTGAGCATCTTTTCATTTGCTAATTAGTCATCTTCTTTGGATTAATGTCTATTCAAATCCTTTGTACATTTAAAAAATTTGGTTGCCTTTTATTGTTGAGTTTGAGTCTCTATATATCTTAACTACAAGTCTCTTAACAGAGCTATAATTTGTAAATATTTTTCCACATTCTGCTGGCTGTCTTTTCACTTTCTTGGTGGTGTCCTTTGGAGCACAAAAGTTTTTAACTTGATGAAGTCCCTTTTATCAATCTTTTATCACTTGTGTTTTTGGTTTCATGTCTAAGAAGTCATTGACTAACATAAGATCATAAAGATTTACTTCTGTGTTTTCTCCTAACAGTTTTATAGTTTTAACTCTTATATGGGTGCCGATGATCCACTCTGAGGTAATTTTTGTGTAAGGTGCAAGGAGTCTAAATTCTTTTTCTTTTGGCATATAGATACCTTGTTGTCCAGCATCCAGCATCATTTATGAAAATTCCTCATTGAATTTTCTTGGCCCCTTTGTCTAAAACCATTTAACCATAAATGTTAGGGTTTATCTTTAATGCCATTATTATCTAATTGTAATATAACAGAATGATAAGAAATTACATCAATTTAATAGTGTATTTTGGGGGGAATTACATTATTTTTGTCTTTCATTAAAACTAGCCCATAGTTACCCTATAATTATATACTACTTTCAAAAAATCTCAGCCTTCTTTACATGCAGAAGCTAAGAATTCTTTTGAATAATTTTGGCTTTGCCATAATATTCTTCTTTCACAACCCACACTCATAGTCATGATCTCTTGTTACTTTTAGGCTTGGCTGTTGATAAAATTTAAAAATGTACTCTGAAGTTTTTGGCAGGTAGAGGACATCACATAGATTCATCACAACAAACTCTTTGAACTTTGAAAATTCTATGATCTATTCCAGAAAACATGACCATTCTTACCAGTCATCATTGCGTTCCTTTGTAATGTATATTACGTACGCCCCAGAGCTTTTCGTTCCAATAGATCAGAATGGTTTGTAAGCTATTTTATATGACAAAAAAAGGAATCAAATTTGAGTTCAAATCTACCATATATGTTAAATGCAAATAACTTAACAGAAGAACACGTGGTAACTAATCATCACTAATGCATCTGTAGGCATTAAAAATCTATATTGGGCCTGGTGGCTTGAGGGTGTACTTTGTCTTTGGTTACTAGATGTCTCTCATTTTCCAAAATGTTAATGTGCAAAGAAGAAAAGTGTGACTTAAAATCAAGAAAATATAATAATCTCTCTTACAATCTAGCCTGTCAAAGCAGTTCATGGAGCATACTTTTCTCCTGTTGTAAAATAGCAGAGCTACACACACACATCCTTAGTCTCTCAGCAGTCCTCTGTATTCCAAGATTGCTGCTGCTCTCCTTTGAAAGTTCTTTTTGTACCTTGTGGTTGAATTTATTCTGGTCTTTAGGTAGACTCCTTTAGAGCTGTTAGGGCCACTCTTAGAATCATTTTGTGTTTAATGGGCTTATTTCCCCTTATTCATATTCATCTCACCATTTTCCATCTAAAGATGATTCTTCTTGATGGAAAAGAGAAGCAAAATAGAATGTGGAGTTCAGCTTTTTGTATCTCCAAAATTGCACCATTGTCCTTGGGCAGCAGGCCTATTTTTCCTTTGCTTTTATGGCTTCAAAAAATAACCCAAAGCAAGTTTTTTCTTCTGCCACCAACATTTTTTACAATAGACTTCCTGACATAATTCTAATAAGACCCTGACACCCACTTGCACTTACCCTTAAAAGAGAAACTATATGCAAAATGCTTTGTATGGTTCTTGGCACATCGTGAGGTACGGTAGTAGCCGTCATTGTCCCTGTTGTCATCATGACTGTCATTATTAACTGCTTTTATTTCTCTTTTTGGAATTGCCTCCTTTAAAATTTGAAATATTTGTGCAAACTTAATGCTTTTGAAAAATAGTACAAACCTCTAATAACTGAAGAAACTCTTGACTCTAACCATCATCACTAATTTATCACCATAAATTGCTTGTCTGTGTTCCCATAAGAAACCAGGCTTCTAATAAAGTCTTTGAAAGAAAAATACTTATTTTCAGCAAACAGGAGGAACAAATTAAAAATTGGCTCCCATTCCTCAAGCTTTCAAGTGAGTGCACCCTATTGCTTTCAAAGATTTTTATGTTAAGATATTTAGACTGGAAAGTTGATCTCACAGGTGTGTACACTGGGTCTACTCATGCTTTGACAAAAGGAGTAGGGGGGAGGGGGAGAGGGGTGGAGGGGCTGTCCTGAAAAACTGTCAGGTTTCAGTGCCTAGTCACTGGAATCACAGTCAACAAACACAAACTCAAGGCTAAAAAGTAATGATTAGAAGCTTGTACCCCCAAAATGATCCATCTCTTTCTTTTTCTCCTAAGCTTTCTTTATTGTTCTTTACCATTGTATGATGCTGCTCTACAAATCAAAAATACAAGTTTTATCACTATTAATTTGTAATTTTTGCCATGCTTATAAATTTCTAAATTATATGCTTTAATAATGATGATAATATCAATAACAATGATGATTACACAGACACTCAGCTTAAGATAACCTTCTACATGAAGCCCTTTCTGACTGTCTCAGGTAAAGCCAACCACTTCCTCCTTTGTGCCCTCATTGTAAGTGTGCACATGTCCATCCCAACTACACAACACTTCACTGTGTTTATTTATATAGCTACCTCCTACTACCAGATGTTAGCTCCTGGTAATGGCAACTGTACTGGGGGATACATTGTAAATCTCAACAAATATTTGTAGAATGACTCCATGAATAAAGAAATTATCTACCCAACAGTTTATTACTTCTGTATCTTTTGTTGTATCAACTTGATACTAAATTTTTCACATAAGAAACCAGTGTTTTACTCTGTAAAGTATGAATATTTTACTGCTCAGAATAAGATTGGTGTAACAGTTAAATCCACTCTTCACCTTGACTTTCTCTATTCCATCATTATAATAACACTCAGGTCAATGCTGGTATAGCCCAGGGAATATATAGATTTAACTTTAGTGGCCAAACCATTTTCCAAAACATTTGCATCAATTTATCCTTCCCACCAATGGTATATGATAGTCTAGTAGCTGCACAGACACTCCAACACTTAATAATCTCAGTCAATTTGTCATAGCCATTCGAGTGGATGTGTATCACATTGTGATTTTAACTTGCATTTGCCTGATAATGAAGGATGTTGAACATTTTTCATATGTTGATTAGTGATTTGAATATGTAGTTCCATGGCAGAGAATAACAAATTTTTGAAAGATGTTTGAGACAACAAACCTGAATTGAAGCCTCATACGGACTTAGATCCCTGTTCTAACCCTCCCCACACTATTCATCAGCAAATACTAACTTTAACATAGTTATTTGGGTCCAAAGATGAGAAAGGAGCAAACACAGAAACATACACATGCACACACACACACACCTCAAAGGAAAGGGACATGAAAACCTTATATGAAAGAGAAAGCATCTATATCATTCTCATAATCTCTGAGAGATTGAAACATGGTCTTTGAAAAAAACAGGATCCCAAATAAATCATATAAAAGGTTAAAGAAAAGATGATAAAACATCAGGAGAAGACCACCAAATAGTTAAAGCCCAGGAAAGAAATCGAAGAAAAAAAGAAAACCTCAACAGATGAAAGCTACATTAAAAACAATAAAAGGTAAACAAGAGATAGAAAAGTTTCATAAAATTATATAAAAATAAAATGGAAAAGAAAAAGATATAAAAGTGATTCTAAAAATGATGAAAAGCAGAAAAAAAGAATACCAATGTATACATTGCTGTTCTTAGAAAAAAGAACAGAACAAATGGAAGAAAAAAGTATTCAAACAAGTAATAGCATGAAATCTGCCAATTGAAAAGGCAGGAAAAATAAAAATAAATAAGAACGATCCCAAGGTCCCTAGTTGGCATGATTTCTTCTCTCCACCCTCCAGAGTCTTCTCACGTTTGGTACTCCCTAACACTGTTGAAGTGATTTTTTAAGTTAATCATCTTTACCTCCCTCTCCTACAACACAAAAACCTTGGAACACAAATTCCACAAGTCCAATTTAATCTTCCATCTTGTTATTTATGTTTCTATACTTAAACTCTTGTTTTAAAGAAATCATTATTATTTTATATGCTTCATATTTTTGAGGAGTTTCCCACATGTTTAAAATGTCTTTCTTCACCTTTCCTTCTTGACTCTGAGGACTTTTGGGTTCAATTTCTTTTTTCTTGAAGTACATCTCAGAAGGTTTTGTTGTGAAAGTCCATTAGTAATCTAATCTCCATTTTGATTTGTCTGAAAATGGACTATTTTGCTCTTTAGGAGAAATATTCCAAGTTAACAATACTCTTCTGGCAGCATTTTGAAGATACTATTTCACTATCTTCTGACTTGTATTGCTGTTGAGAAGTCAGCCATCAGTGTCTCTTTCCTTTATAGATAATGTTTCTTTTCTCTCCAAGTGCTTTCAAAATCTTTAGTTTGGTTTGGGTGTTGTGCAGTTTCACAACAATGTGTGTAGATATGTATTTTTTACTGTATTCTTCCTGGGATTTGTTGGGATTCCTGAATTTTTGGATTGATGTTTCTCTTGAGTTATAAAAACTTCTTAGGCAGTTATTTCTAACATTGGCTCCTATCATTTTCTCTTTTTAAGAATCCAATTAGTTAGATTTTGATTTTCTCATTTTACCACCCTCCCTATGTGTCTTTAATTCATTTTCATGTTTTCCCTCACTTTCTCTTTCATGTATATTCCACATGATTTTCTCAGAATTATCTTCCAGTTTATTGTTCCTTGCTTTAATTGTATTTGGTCTCCTATTTAACCTGTCCATTAAACTCTTCATTTCATTTCATTTCTAATTTGCTCTCATAGTCTCTTAGATTCACTCGTTTCTTTATATATTTAAAGATAATCACTTTATGTTTCTTACATGATACTTCCAAAATTTGAAGTCCTTTGAGCTTTAATTCCTTATTGTTTCTGTTAATTTGTGGGGTTTGTTTTGCTGTTTATAATTTGAGTGTATGCGCCTAGTTTGGTGATCTATGTTTGTGGGAATCATGAAGGTTTAAGTGGCAGAGACATTCCTCCAGAGAAGTTTTGCATTGGTTTCTTCCAGTGACTCTGGAATACTTATGATCACTTTAAATTAATTTCCTATTTTAGGTTTCCTGGACTGCACAGGTAGTCCAAATTTAAAACTCCAAACTCACATAATGGTCTCCAGTTACAAATTCTCAGGAGAGAATTTCTTTTTTTTTTTCCTCTGTAAAGACAAATAAATTGATTGTCTCCCTTTTCAAAAAAGCATAAATTTTTATTGTCTATCCTATAGCATTCTTAGTTCTAATCCCCACCTTGCACAGACCTAATGCCTTATTTCTGTCCTGTACGTAGCTGTTAAAATCGATGGCCATGTGCTTCTGGTGCTAGCAAACACCTTTAGGGCTGCCTTAGCATTAGAAGAGGTTTTCAGTTCCATCTTCATTTTTGGTCCCTGGGAATTAAAAATATACTCTTATTTTATTGATGTGAAATTAACATTTATAGTGATAAGAATAAAAAGATAATATTCTTCATTTACCTGCTGCTTAAGTTCTTTCCTTGCTTTATTTTTATTCACTTTTCATGTGTATGATCCACTTTCACTTTTTTCTAATCATTACTCATTTTTAAATGGAGCCAGCTTTTTGCTAAAGAATAGAGTCATGGGGCTTCCCTGGTGGCACAGTGGTTAAGAATCCACCCGCCAATGCAGGACTACAGGATTACTACAGGCCCTGCTCGCCGCAACTAGAGAAAGCCCGCATGGAGCAACGAAGACCCAATGCAGCCAAAAAAAAAAAAAAAAAAAGAATAGTGTCATGAAGAGTGTTCTTGAGTTGGGAATCTGAATGCACCTTCCTCCCTGGAAGGTGACTCTATGAAGGCTGAGATGTTTCTCCAACAGAGAGCAGTTGTTCTGGCACAAAGAAGGTTCTCAATATTATTTGAATAAACAGATGAACAACTCTGCAACACAGGTTTATATTGGACACTTTCTCATTGTGTCTGTTTCGCTTCTTATCTGGGTACATATTTCTCTTCTTTCAAGATTGGCATTCAAAAATCCAGTGTTCTTCACAGTAAAATCCCTCATATGCCAGATTGTTTCCTCTTTGCCCTATCACTTACCTAGGCGAAGAGGCTAGAGCAGACGTAATTCCTGGCCATTCTGAGCTATTTGAGCTAGCCGTCTATAAGGAATAATCTTACTTCCCCTAGGTTGGCCCACAGTCTGGAGCTCTTATCCCTTTAATTAAAGGATCATTGGCTGAGCCTTTCAGGACCGTAACGCTGACTTCTAAGGAAATTTGTCTCCTGCCTGATGTCTGAAAAGGTTTGTCTGGCACTCAGCTCCCTCTCGTTTTCGTTGGTGTAGATTTCTCAGTATTTGGAAGGTTTGCTTTATAATTTGTGGTTTGAGGTTGTGGTTATTTCTCTGTTTTATTAAAAATGGAGAGCTTTTCCCTTCAATTTTTCACTAATTTACTGTTCACAGTTGGCTTTGAGAAAGAGTGTGAGTTTTACCAGTGGTGCCTTCCTCTTTTGGAGTGTAATCTACCCACATGTATCTCCCTCTTTTTGTCATTGTTGCCATCATCTTCTCACATCTAGAAAACTGAACCTTTTTTAATGTCTCAACATCCAGCTCAGACTTTTTCTCCACAACCGCTTCTTATCCCACTATCTCTGGGGGTTATTAACTTTAAGTTGGGAACAAGAAAATCATCTGGTGCTTCTCTCCCCATAATTTGTGTATCACCACATAATATTTCAGTGTTTCAGCTCTGAGACCAGTTATACAAAAATAAATCCATGATTATAGTAATGTCATGGGCAGCCTCATTGCCTAGGTATCTAAGCTAAAATTCCTTTATACTATTGATCTATAAGCAATAGGGTTTCAACGGATTTGAACAATGTATAATTTCATAAATTTCTTCTGTGACCAATAGAATGTACTGCAAGATGGCAGGTCTGGTTAGGCGAGCCATCTGTATCAACAGAAATAAACAGTTAACTTGGCCATAGGACTCCAACTTATGGCCTTTGTTTTATTAGGACTCTGTTTCTACCTAAGTGAACCAATCAACCATGGGGCTCAATTCCTATCTGTCATAATGTGCTCTATTTCAATCTGTTTATGTTCCCATCTACTTCATTAAGTATAATACTTCTTAATAACAAAATATAATAAATTTCAAGTTCCTTTAAAAAAAGCTATTATTTTTCACCACATCTATGTTTTTCTCTCCCTTACATGTTAGACCAGAGTAAAGGTAAGATAAACAAAATAGAAAAAAAGAATATTTTATGCCCAATCTCTTTTCTCAAATTGTGTTATTTCCTTTTAGCTCATATCTGATGCCACCCTAATGCTATCTTTAAGTCAAAATCTAGAAGGTTTTATTTATTTTTAAGTTTAATCAATTTACATTGGAGAAACACAGAGAACCAAATCTTACCAAAACTTTAACATACTTTCCAGTTGTAGAAAGGAATTCATGTAGGATCACCATGACCCAAAGTCTCTGAAATCTTTGATGACATTATCTGTTATCTGAAGTGGGATTTTCTTCCCCTTCCAATAATTATCTGGACATTCCATCACTTTTGTTTACTGATTGTACAATCAGTTCTGCTCTAATTCTTGTTTTGAAAAATGCAAATTTGTTTCAAAGCAACTGATATAACAGGAAACAATTTTAGGATAACACAGATTTTGTGTTTATGTGTAATTTTGACTGGAAGAAACAGTAGGTGAACACAGAAAACTGTACGTAGCTCAATGATGAGACAAGCAGGAATACACAAAACACATACGTGCAACATCTCAGTTCTCAAACATCACCAGCTACTTCAGTTCACTGCATGTGTTATGAGCCACACCAATGCATCTGGTGTTATAACTCTTCATCCCATTTGTAACAACCCTCCTTCCACCACATCACAGTAACTCACAACTGCAAGCCCTGCAATGCCTACTTCCACACGCAAACTTCAGCTCTTCGTTAAGGTAAAGTGCCATGTTTAGCGTGGTATTTATGTATTTCTTAAATACTGTGTAAAACTGTGCTACCAGCTTTATAAGGTTATTATTATTTAAAAGTACCCTTGTAATTTTTTTAATTAAACATTTGTCTTTAGAGATAATTGTAGATTCACTTGCAGTTGTAAAAAATACTGACATATCCAGTGTATCCTTTACCCAGTTAGTCCCTCCAATGATAACATCCTGCAAAATGATAGTATAATATCACAATCAAGATATTGTTATTGAGACAGTCAGGTTAGAGAATGATTCCATCCCCACAGGGATCCTTCCTGTTGCCTTTTTATAAATACTACTATTTTCCTCTTGGTCTCCCTCCTCATCTTTAACCCCTGGCTACTACTAATCTGTTCTCCACTTCTATGGATTTGTCACATTAATAATGTTATATAAATGGAATCTACAGTATAACACTTTCTGGGGACTGAAATTTTCCACTCAGTGTAATTCCCTGGCGATTCACATTGTATATATCTGTAGTTCGTTCCTTTTTATTGCTGAGGAGCCTTCCACAGTACAGATGTACCACAGTTTAACTACTGGGGGTTGAAGAGCATCTGGGTTGTTCCCGGTTTTGGGCTGCTACAAATAAAACTGCTATGAACATTCATGTAAATGTTTTTGTGTGAACCTAAATCTTTATTTCTCTGGCATAAATGCCCAGGAGTGTAAATTTTAGGCTGTATGGAATTTGCATGCTTACTTTATTAAGAAATTGTCAACTGTTTTCCAGAGTGGCTGCACCATTTTACATTCCCACTAGCAAGGTATAAGTGACCCAGTTAATCCACATTCTTGCCAGCATTTAATATTGTCACCATTTTTTATTTTATCCATTCTGACAGGTTTGGGGATATCTTATTGTGATTTTAATTTGCATTTCTCTAAGGGCTAATGTTGAACGTCTCTTCATGTGTTTATTTACCATCTGTATATCCTCTTCAGTAAAATGTCTCTTCATGTCTTTTCCTTATTTTCTAATTAGATTAGCTTGTTTGCTTTTGTACTGTTAAGATTTTAAAATTCTTTATATATCCTAGATACTAGTCCTTTGTCAGCTATGTGGATCGCAATTTTTTTCCCCAGTCTGTAGCTTGTCTTTCCATGTTCTTAACAGGGTCTTTCACAGATCAAAAGTTCTTCACTTTGATGAGGTTCAGTCAATTTTGCCTCTTGTGGTTCATGCTTTGGTGCCAAAGCTCTATGGTTTCTGTTAAATGATTTTGCATAGCATGTGGTTTTAAGGCATGCACGTGTCACATTACAGCAGAACTAACTGTTCTTGGGAGAAATAGAATTAAGAACTATTAGGGCAGCAAACATCATTTTAAAGTAAGCTGTCATTGGCTCAATGAAATTATAAAATCCCTACTAAATTCTGGGGTTCCATCTAAACAATTTGGAAAAACTGACTTTAAGTCTGATTCTACACTGCACTAAGTTCATGGGAGGTGTGGCAATCATCTGCTTAATCTGACAGTATCAACGAAGATGGACTCAGGGGAATAGATCCTCACAACTTGAAACCTGGAGATTCATTCTGTTTACAGCAGTGCCCTATATTTAGCCACTAGTCCCAATCATTAGTAGGAAAATATCTATCAATGAGTTTAAGTATTAAGTATCCAGCATCCTGTTGAAAGATCTCTTTATCTCACTGATTTTCAATTAAGCAAGACCTCTATTACAACAAAAAGCTGAATGTTTTCCAGCCAGCCCCTCAGGAAAGATACCATTTTGGCTCTGAAAGCCATTATGAAAATTTGACCTTTTTACCTTTTCCTGACCAAGTCTTTCCCAGATGCAAATTTAATGGTTTAAACGCTGAATGCTATCAGCCTCATAAAGCACGAAACCTCCTCTCATCAAAGCAGCCCTCGTAATTTAACTGGCGAGGCTGCCACTGTGCAGTGGACTCCAGCCGTGTGCCTGCCAGAGAAGCCGTCACATCAGTCCTGCCCTTTCTTCAGCTTTCAAGGGTACTGAGAACTGACCTCAAGTTAGGTCTCTTCCATGTCCAGGAAGGGGAGGGAAGAAAATAAATTTTACATAAAACAAAGACTATATTATTTGGTACATATGTTATGGTTTACCCCCATTTCATCCTCTGAACAAGGGACTGTCTGCCTTCAACTTTTCCAGGCTCTTAAAATCCCTCTTTATAGTCTGTGCAGTCAACTTAATGAGGACCATTTGAGGAGCATAAGTGAGATGATGTCATTTGGTCTCTCTCTTTCTCCTTCTCGGTCTCTAACTGCAGGATTTGATCCACCCTGAGCGGGACACAATATGCACACAGTCTCAGAATTATTAAGGTGAAAGCTCTGACTTGCTTCAGTGCACCAAACTAATTCCTGCCTCTTCTACCATCCAAGACTATTCTGGATTCCCCCAGAATTTATTGAGCCCCAATGTGCCAGGCGTTATGCTAGACGTTTTTATTTCATATGCATTCATTTTTCCCTCACGACAATCTGCAGTGCTAGCTTACACAGCTCTGGAAGATTATTATTAGACTCGCCTCATTATATTACACCCAGCGGAGGGCTGGAACCAGGCTGTGCTGGCTTGTAAGAACCGATTGTTAAATTTTCAAGAATTTTGTGAGCACTTATTCAACACGGCCATTATTTAAAAGTTAAATAAACTTACAATTAAATAAATTATATTCAAAGCAAAGGTAACAAATACTCAAAATTCACCACTTCCTAATTATTTTACTACATTTTATTAATATCTCTGCCCTTGAGGTTATTTATAACTACTGACTCTGTGTGGTGAAAATACTATATAATGGTGTGGTCCTGAATGTCTCTTCCCAATTCCACCTTCAGTGATGTTACATTGGTGGCTTAAACCTGGCACTGGTGGGAGTATTTCCACCATGGAAATCAACAAATGCTACAGATCAGGGTTTTTGTCCTCTCCAGAGGTAGCTGCTGATAACGTACCAGCATACCAGTGACTACACTGTTCCACGGCTCATACGTGGTACTACGAACAGTACCTTATTGACTACAAGTTTTGTGGATAACTGTGAACCGAAAGAAATTAACTACAGGACAAAAAGTCTCTCTGTGTCTTGAACTCTGGTAGAAATCAGAAACTCATTTACATTAAATGCATTCTTCTGTTGTTCTAGAAGGAAACACCCTCAGCTTAGGGACTTGAGCCATGTGCATCGTATAAATCACATCTGTCTGAGCATCGTGCATTGGGCCTCAAAGACAATGTCTGCCTGGGGAAATGAAGAGCCCCATGTGAGATAACATATCCTAAGGACAGAAAAATGTGATTCACCCAAGTATGGACCAAGGGCAATGGTGTGAGCACAGCTGGGATATATACTGCCCTCTAGCTCTTCCCTCCACTTCAGCTTTGTGCCACAGTCCCACACGATGAAGCCTCTGAAAGACAGAGGACACCAGCAGGAGCAAATATGCAATTTCATAAGCTAAGCTCACTATATGATGTTGACAGCATGAGGCAGCCCAGCCTTGTGACCATGGAATAGTGTATGACGAGTTAGGATAGAGAATTTTTCTTCACTTCAGCAGGATGCCGAACCAGGACTTAGGGAACCCAACACAAGATGCAAAGCAGGAGAGGGCACAGAAGCCTGACTAGTCTGTCTGGTCTACGTCTGGAGTTGATTAGGAGTCCCACAGGACATAATGCATCAAGGAGGATCAGATGGAGTTCAGAGAGCCCAACATTACGATAACAGACAGATGGGAGAAAGCAAGGGGTACTATGAGGAGGTACCAGAACAGCATCCTTAAGTGTATAGCGGAGAAAATGGAAGACGCCACCTACTGGCCAGCAGTACTGTTTACATGATCACATACGGAAATAAGCTCAAGGGATTTCTTAAACTAACTGGGAGGAATTTAAAGAGGCTGAAGTCCCCACACATTCTTTTAGACAGGAGGTGAGTAAGGAAATTCTACCCTGTCACTGTTATTCAAATCTAGTTTACCCCTGGGTTGGAGTGGCTGGACCGGGACTAACCTGTTTTCTCACCATTGGTTCCAATGGCTTATCTATGTTCTAAGACGGGAAGGCTTAAAACCAGAATTAATATAAATTCTAAGCGTGTATTCTGTTACATTCAATGGAGACTGTAGATATTAGAAGTAATGCCTACTATGTATTTAGACAGTTTTCCAGGGAGAAGAATTTGGTATATTCTCTTTTGACATTTCCATCAGGAGGCAGCTCTCTTAATGAGTTAATAAAACAAACTGCAACAAACCAGGTCCTCTGGTTTTGAGGAACTATTAGGAACAGATTTGGGTTTTAGTCCCAGCTGAGTGACCCTTTTCAAGTCACAAAAACTCGTGTCCGTCTCTTACCATCAACGATGGTAGGATCCTCACATCCTAGGATTCCAAGTGAGCCAACCCAAAGGAAACCATGCTCATAAGGAAATGTGTTTGCAATTATTCAAGTGGCCAAATAGTCAATCACCAGACAATCTTCTTTGGGAGAAATCTTCATTGCAATCTTTGAAAAGCATCTGGCCTAGAGGACAGTGCTAATGACTCTTCCATGGTTTAATGTCCCAGGCCTCCTTTGCCATTTGCCTCGCTGGCATGCTGCAGGAAAGAGCACTGCTACAGAAACCTCCCGCGTGATTCTCCAAGGTATTTCCACAGAGGCAAGCCGTGCCTTTCAGACCCCACAATTATGTTGTATGGGAGATACGCGTCTAACTCACAGCTCAGGTCTGAGTTCTTTAAGTGCGCGCTCCACACTTCATGATTTAGAATAAGTCAGGCATAGACTGAGCACTTTTCACATCTTTTCAAGATCCTGTGTCCACTAAGCCTGCTTAAAAATTAGTAAATAGTTCCTAGGCAGGCTGCATTGTTTATTATTTTTAACATAAAAGAGAACTTAACATGGAAATAATTTTCAGATTAGTTAACATGCAACTGCTGAACCAGGATAAGAAAAGCTCCCGGGAAGCTATTGCCAGTAATGATGGCACTTTTCACACATTACTACAAAGTGGAACAAATAAGGGGACTGGTGCTTTTCAAACAGAGAAAAGCAGCTTGGAACAAAAGCAAAAATTGAATGTAAGTAGCTGAGTGGTTCTCGCTCTCTGACCAGGATATTGGCGGCGGTTCATGGGCTGAGCAGCAGCTAGTCTCACCAAAAGGAATCCTGTCATTGTATATAGAGATTCTTCACTCATAACTAAGTGGGAGAAAGAGACTGTAGTAGAGTGCGTGAGAAAAGAGCATTTTTATCTCAAGAAAAGCAACAATCTGTAGGCCTCATTCTGGTTTACGACTGGCTACATACCTGACTCAGCTATACCAAAAGACATGCTGCTTTGGGCATAGTTGGCTTAATACTGTGTTGCCCACAGCCTTTCTATTTAACCCAGATGACATTTTGCATTCACTGATCATGTGCTGAGAGGAAGTCAAGGAGTATGGCCCTTGATGGGAACACGGTTCATTGGGTCTCAGAGTCCTGACTGTGAATCATCAATATTCATGCTAAGTAACAGACAGGATACACACTGGTCCAGGAGTCCAGGAATCTAAGTTCTAGATGTGTGCTTACTACTATTAGGTTGTATCTCCCTCATCAAGCTGCCTAACAACTCAGCATTGGATTAGATCAGAATCATGATCCCTTCTAGTTCCATATTTTAGGATTTTTATAAGGAACCATGAATACCTTTTGTAGATGAGTCATTGTTAAGTCTCTCACTGGATGAGCATCAGTGCTTGGATACTTTGGAATGCAGATGTGCAGAGGGCAACTAAGATTAGGGTGATTACTCCAGACCCTATATTAGGAATCTCTGACTTGTCAAAATAAATGACTGATGGACAATGAATCTGGGGGCCATTTTGTTGGAGAGAAGGAAGAATACTGCTCCAGAGCCCTCTAGGGGAACAACCCTAATTCCTTCATCTCAGAGGTATAGTCTTAACTTATAAAGATACCCAGAATGTAAAACACAGAATATTTAAAAACAGAAGTGAAGAATGGGAATTTATGTCAGGCCAACCTGCAATGCTCTATAAATGACTTAGGCATGCTCTGCCCAATAGCGTGGGCATGAGACATGTGACTATTGATTGAGCATTTGAGATGAGATTGGTACAAGCTGAGATGAGCTCTAAGTGTAAAACACACACTGATGTTTAAAGACTTAGAGTGAAAAAAAATCAATGTAAAATATCTCAATCATTTTTATATTGATTACATGTTGAAATGATTACATTTAAATGAAATATGTTCATTTCACTTCTTTCTTTTTACTTTTTAAAATACGCCTCCTAGAAAATGTAAGGTTGCATATATGGTTCACATTGTATTTCTATTGGTCATTCATGGTGCAGACAGTTTGCTGACCTTACATGGACCCTGAAAGAACCCCAAACTGAGATTGTAGGGTGGAGCTGAAAGTAAAAGGAAGGGAGAAGGCAGATTGGGAGGGAAAAAAAATTTAGCCTTGTTCCTGGAACTACACGGGTTTACGCTAAAACGTCTACTTGTGTTTGCATCTATTTGTTTCTTTGACTGCACTGTACATCAAGCAAATATCACGTTTGTTGTTAGCCAAACATCTCTCTCTCTCCCTCATTAGGTTTACTTTTTTTTCTAATTAAAGATGAGGCTATAGGTGGGTGCAGTGCAGATCGTTTGGGGCCTGGTGGGCCCTGTAAGGATTCTGTTCTTCATTCAGTAGGCAATGGGAGGTCCACGGACGTGTCTCCTCAGGAAGGGTATGTGATCAGACTTAGATTTCATTGTGACACAGCAGAGAATGGACTGGAAAGGGCAGGCAACCAAAGGCAGCCAATCCAGCTTAGAAGCAGTTCAGCGTGGCAAAGTGGGGGGATGAAAGGGCCTGGGCTCAAGGAATATTTTAGACGAATCAGTATTTGGAAATGAATGGATGTTAGGGGTTGATGACAAAGTGAGGAGTCAGGAATGACTCCTAAGTTCCTTACAATAAATCCCTGTCTTTGCAGAGACAGCACTTAAGGAAGCCAGGCGAAATCATGCACTCTGCCAATTTAGCCTCAGAATCAAGTGCTGCAGCCTCTTCACCACATCCCCGCCCTTGCACTAAGACCCCTTACAGAGGGCCATCAACAGCCCTGGAATCTGTTACTTCTGCCTCAGTCCTTTATTAAAACATGAGGGTATATGTAAAATCATATGTGCATGCTAAGCCTTCCTTACCTCAGACTAGTGATGGGCTTTACGGAATTCTCTGAATATGAGTGATGTCATGTAAGGGGAAAGAAACTCAAGATACAGGGTCAGTGAAGACCAGTAAATATAAAAGGCAGAGAAGTTTAATGGAGAGGGTTGCTCAAAGAGTCTTTAGCAAACTGTACCTGATGGTCTTTCCTCAGTTCTCTTGGGGAAAACTGAAGAGTGACAAGTCGTTTTAGAAGGGACATAGTAAAATCCTAATAGTAAGATATTACATTAGTAAGATACATGCGGGCTTCCCTGATGGCGCAGTGGTTAAGAATCTGCCTGCCAATGCAGGGGACACGGGTTCGAGCCCTGGTCTGGGAGGATCCCACATGCCGCGGAGCAACTAAGCCCATGAGCCACAATTACTGAGCCTGCGTGTCTGGAGCCTGTGCTCCGCAACAAGAGAGGCAGCGACACTGAAAGGCCTGCGCACCGCGATGAAGAGTGGCCCCCGCTTGCCGCAACTGGAGAAAGCCCTCGGACAGAAATGAAGACCCAACACAGCCAAAAATAAAATATAATAAATAAATTTAAAAGTTAAAGTTTAAAAAACAAAAAAGATACATGCATTACCAACATGTATGTATGTTTGTTTTACTAATTTCTTGCCAAAAAAGGGGAGTATATCAAACTTGGAAAATATTTAAATGCAATATCTAAATCAAACATGAACACTTGGTGACTTGCTCTCCTTTGGAAATTTTTTAGTTTATTTATCTAAGGTTTGAATGTAAGGTTTCATCAGTCTCTAAGTTGCGACTCGTTAAAGACTTTTACCTTTAGGATCCATGCTCCATAAAACCCTCCAAACCACTCTCTTCCAGAGACATAATATTGTACAGAGCAGCCTTGTGTTGATTTTTTTCCAACCATTATACACTCTGGGCCAAGAACCACACACTAGGAAAAGCAAACCTCCCCAGTGCATCACCAGACTCTTATTTTTTTTTTAATGTTCCACATTATATGAAAGAGAAAAATGTCTTCGTTGTGACTAAATGCATATATGAACAAAATATGAAACCTTCAGAATGAACAAACATCAAGCAAATTTAGCAGGACTAGGAGAAGCCTTAAAGAAGAGATTGCAGCCAGTGCCAGCTCGCCTCCTCTACCTAGCTTTTCCTTTCCCTTCCCCATTCCCCTGCAGTAACAGCAATAACAATGGTCTTTTCTGGCTTGAGACTTGAAATTGGACCTGTTTTGTCTGCAACGGAGAGACCTGTGAAAATGTGGACCCACCTGTTGGAGAGAGAGCTCTCTTTAAAATGTGAAGGTCTGACTGCTGAACTAGTTCACGGTTCATCAAGATGATGAGGGAGACCCCAATCAAAATCAATGGCTAGGTCTCCAAGAGTTGAAAAGGCAGGCAGTGCTTGACTATTGGGTATCCATAGTTCTTCCCCCTGTGAACAATCAGTCTGTACATCTGGGAAAAAACTAGGACCAAACTATCTGTGGTATGTGTCTACAGTGTTCAAACCACCCAAGGCACTTTTCACCACCCAGCATATTTTGTCACCCAATAAAATCAGGCACTCAGAAGTTATGTATTTGCTTTGCCACCTCTCAGTATACCTACTCCTGTTTTGAGATAACCCACTAAAATACCTGGGATAATGATGGCACATTTAGAGAGCAGTTTTCTCTGCTGTCTCTGGGTGGACTCTTTCCCAGGAGCACTTGTGCTTCAGTACCTCTGTGTGTTTCTCTCCTCCATTAAAATCCAGCTGCAGCTCTGCACAGCACCTTTGCAAACACTGGCACTGGGGTTGGACTCTCCCCATTTCTGTCTGGGAGCAGGGATGGAGGACAAGACAGCAGTTTACCGATGGAGGAGAATAGTTTATTTGCTGGAGCCCACTGGATTGCCAGGCTGGCACACTGCCTCTCTGGGCTCACTGCAGATGGCACTGCTGAAGTGCCCAGTCACAGGGTCAGGGATCTCTGCTCAGAGAAAGCCGTAGATGGAGAACCAAGACTAGCCTAGAGCCCTGTCTCCCATCAAACAAGACACACAGAAATAGGGACTTAACAAAACCTTCCCAATCCCTCCTTATCTGTGCTGCCTCATCTGCAAAGATAACTCTGTTCCTATTTTTAAAAAGTTAAAAGAGTGAGAAAGGATAAAAAACAGCATAAAGATTATATGCATAAGGGAACCAGGTCTCTGCTCAGCCCTGCCATTAGGGCCCTGCGCACCCGTCTCAGGCTCAGGGTAGCACCACTTGTCACCTGCTTGTCCAGTGCCCCTGAGCTTCCCACGGGCGTTCACGTAGCCCATGCATGCTGCAGGGTCAGAGTTCCTATTTACAGATTAGATCACTGGCACAATCCAGAGGAAGGTGCTCTGTACCTAACTTTTCTGGAGACTCTCTGGCAAATCTCATTCATTTTCTCAACTCTCAGGTTCTTGCCTAGCTGAGTGGACAGGTGATCAGGCCTCAGTTCATAGTCAACGATAGCTTAAAATATTAGCCTTCTTTGGAGACACTTGTACTGGAAAACCTGCATTCATTATCCTTCTCAAAGAAAGTGACCCCTGGTGGGGAGATGGGGGTGGGGGTGGAATATGGCGGAAGGTGGATGGGGGAGGGGGGAGCACAAGCGTAAGGCTGGTTCTTTTAGGTGTATTTAGAGTGTCCTAAAATGAGCAGAATCAAGAGGTATCTAAGATGGTTTGAAGCAATAGCTAGGATGGGGAAATGGCTTCCAGAATTTGCTTATTCCTCCATTTACCACCTTCAGGCCGTTAACCTTTTTCCTTCGTAGAATGACCTCTCTGCCTTGCAGCTTGTGTCACCCAGCCATTCCACTCATCTTGCCGCTGTTATGTCGTATACACACCTCCCAAGCCCACACACCCCTGAGACCCGTTCCTGGAATACACTGTCCACTTCTCCACCCCAAGTCCTGCCGTCACTGGACAGCGTCCACCATCTTGTGGGTGACACCCATCACCCACCCGCAGAGCTTCTCACTTCCTGAAACCAACAGTCTTCACCTGCACTTCACCCCAGCCACCCACCCTTATGAACCCCTCCCGGGCCCCATCATCACCTAGGGTTGCTCCATCTAGTGGCCCCTGAATACAGTCCTGGGCCCCTGCAATCTCACCCCCTTGATTCCAATGCAACTGCTCTTCAATCTCAGATCTTCAAAGCCTCCTCCTCTCTTTTTTCATTGACCGTAACCCTCCCCATGGCTGTTTCCTTCTCTACCCTCAAAGGCCCCATTGCATCACTTCAGCCAGAACCCTCAGGATCCTTCTGCCACTCTGCCTTCCACTTTGGCTCAATCTCACTAGTGACCTTTTAGTTTCTACTCACAGAATGCTAAGTATTATTGTGTAAACACACACATGTACTCACAAACATACACACGTATAGATGGAGTCCATGAGAAATGTATCATCTAAATTGATTTGAAAGTCCAGAAACCTGTAGTCCTTTTACATGGTCCTGGCCAGCTTCCTCTGCCATGTCTTGAACCACACTTTCCAAGCCCCTGATTGTCATCTCTCTGACACCTGTGTTCTTTGTCCCATCTCTTTTCATATTTTTCAAAACCAGCACTTTGTTTCCTCTCCTGTAATTTCATTCTTTCCATCTCTGTTTTCTTCCCCGCCGCAGCCCATAATATCTATATTATCTATTTTTAAAATTCTCTCCCTACTTTGTATCTACTTCTGGTTATTTCCCCATCTCTCTCCAGCCCTTTACAGCCAAGCTCCTCAGAAGAATAATCTGATAGACCAACTTACTCACCTCCCAGCCACTCTTCAAACCACTGACACCTGGTTTATCCAGATGAAAATAACACTGAAAAAGCTCTGAAAAAGGTAAATGAAACTTCCAAACTAAAGAACTCTTTTCCTTTGTCATCTTGCAGCATTTAATAATGTCATCTTTTTCCTTCTTAAACTCTCTTGTCCACTAATGTCTCTGGTCTCCTTCTTCCAGTATTCTTCACCAGTTCCTAGTCTGCTGTCCAACTCTTAAATAATTGTGTTCTTAAGAGATCCAATTATATCACTTCTCAGTTGTGTGACCTTGGAGGAGTTTCAGAAATCATTCTAAGCCTCTATTTTTTCAGCTATAAAGTGGGAATAATAATGGTACCTCCTTCCGAGGGCTATTGTGAAGATTAAGTGAATTAGCATAAGGAATGTGCTTACAATAGTTTCTGGCACATAGCAAGCGCTCAATAAACATTAGCCGTGGTTGTTGTCGTTATGATGGCCCTCTCCCCACTCCATAGCTCATGGAGGGAGGTCTCAGTTCCATTGTTCCTACAAATATGTATTTGATGATTCCTCTCAAACTCAGTATGTCAAGCATTAAGCTTTTCATTTCCTCCTAAAAACTTACTCCTCTACTAGCGGGAATCTCAATGAATGACCCCATTGTCCTCGATTCATTCTTTCACATATTTATTATGTATCTATCCTTACCAGGCACAATTCTCTTTGCTGAGAATACAGAGACAAAGGCAAAGTCCCTCCCTCATGGGCAATAAACAAGATACAAATGTTACCCCAGGGAGTGATGAGGTCTGTGAAGAAAATACAGCAAGATAAGGGACAGAAGGTGACTGGACTGAGGTAGAGGATACTGTCTTAGAAAGGATGGTCAAGGAAAGGGTGTCCTCCTGGAAGAGATGGCATTTGATCAGAGAGACTCTGGCGCCAAGACATCAATAGGAAGGTAAATTCTGATGTTTTTGTCTTCATGTTTCTATGTCGGTTCTCCTTGCTTTCCCTCTTGCTATCCTTTTACGACCCCCTTCTCTCTTACAGCAGTTATCAGATTTTTCTATCTCTTTGTTCTAGTCTTGCAGTCTTAGCCCTCTATATGTTTTGTAGCTCCGTGGTCTTTTAAAAATTCACGTATGAATCGTTGCAGATCCAGGTGAAAGGTGGTCAGCTGCTTCCACTCCTCCCTGAGGGAGGTAGACAAGGACCTCCAGGAACCTGCCTCTGTTTTACTTTTCCAGCCTTGTGCCGACACCTCCACTCATGCTCTGGGTCCTCTCAACTATGTTCCATCCCCACCGAACACCCATGGTTGTATTTCACCTCCTTTTCTTCAATCATGAGGTCCCTTCTAGCCACCATGCCCTTTCTACCTAGCAATCATTTAGATTAGCCACTGATTTTCCAATTTCAGCAAAAGCTGAGTTTCACAGGGCTTGTTCTACCTTGTACACTCTAGCAGATCTGCCCTCTCCTTCTTAAGTTCTTCCACTGTTTACTTGTCTTGCTTTCCTCTCCTGAACTCTGAGATCCTCAGGGGCAAGAACTGTGCCTGAGCCCCAGAATCCACTGCAGTGCCTTGAACATAGTTCATATGTAGCAGAGCAGGCCTTCACACCCACGTGGAACTTTGAAGTTCACTTTGTTCCCATTAATCTCTGGAATAAGAGATTACCCCAAAACAAAAGCAAGGTGAATTATTTCACGATGAGGCTCTGATTTAGGACCCCTGCACATTCTTCCTCCTGCAGCTGGTTTCACCTTCTGCCGAGCGTGACTGGCACCCCGTTCCTGCCCCATGTGAATCCACCCGCCACATTTCACTCAGTGCCACACCTTTCTCTTGCTCCTTTGCAAGGGTCTACTGTTGTATTGGTGCCGGTCTTACTCTCTTAGTGGCTGCGCTGCCTCATCCAGGATAAGCTAAAGAAAGATCTGAGATATGGACTTAATCCATATGTATCTGCTTGAGTTCTTGCTCTGTGAAGGCCATTGTGTGCAGAGAAGCAGGCATTACACAAAGAATCCAGGTCTGATCTTAAGACACGTGCAGTTCGTGGGGAAAACAGACTCACATGTAGGTAGGGTAGAAGGCAGAATGTCAGCAGTGCTGCAGCAAGAATAAAAAGTCTCAAGGGTATTTCAAGTACTGTCCCTCCTCACAGGGCTCCTGGTGCCGGGTCACGATCCCCCATACAACCTCCTTGTGGATTGAGTACAAGAACTTCTTAGAGACCCCAGACACCATTGCCCTTCTTACCGCCACAGCTTGGAGAAGACATGAGCATCTGCAAAGCGCTGCTCTTCCACTGCGAATAGCCTGGTGCTTCCCTCTCCCATCCCACAGCCCCAGCTCTAAACAAAGTGAAGAGGAAGGTCTGTGTCTGTGTTCCACCAATGCCGCACCCAGCTGTTAATCCACAGACTAGGACTAAAAACAGGGCACTTTATTCTGATATTCTGAGAGGCTTGGAATTTGACTTGGTCTTCATTGCTGTTTCCTGTCCTAAGGATTCTGGCACTGATTGTAAGGGCCTGGGAAAAAAAAATCTGAGCATCTCTGCCACGTGATAGATGCGACTGTCCCTCATCTCTGGGGTCCTCAAAGTGTCTCATCCAGGGATGAATCCCATCTGCTCAGTTGGTAAATGGAGGGAGAGCCTTTTCTTCCCAGTAACTGAGGGTCTGGCACTTTGTTATTCATTTCATGGCCTTAGGTTCATAATTCCAGTAGATCTCCACCCACTAGCTCTCTGTCCAGTCCATACAAGTCTGAATGTGCCACTCCTTGCTCCAAATTACTTCAAAGGCTAAGGAAACACACTGGAGAAAGAATGTTTATCTAAGTGAATCTAAAAGTACTGAAATGCAGCTATTGAGAAGTTACCTGCAGAAATTTCAGTTTCTCTGTAACTTCAGATGAAGAAAGACAGATTAAGTCACAGATTTCTGGTGGAACAAAGCAGGTTCACTCTACTAAATAATTTAAAGCCTACAGTTGAGGTAGCAATCTGCAAGATTTTGAAGAAATCCAATCTTCTAGTACACCTGAGTTTGCACAATGAAACCATGATTGTTTCCTTAGGTGATATATATGTTAGCATGTTTCAAAGTGTGGTCCATGGAAAATTCCCCTGGGATATGCAGTCAGATAACTTCGGGAAATGTTGGGTTAAAGTTAAATAGGTTTCTTTACAGCAGAACTAACCGGAGACTTTCATAAGCTAAGGTACCTTACGAATTTTTAAGATGGGATAATAGTGGCATAGTGCAAATCATCATTTCCCAAATGTACTGGACCATAGAACCCTTTTTGCAAGGTGCTTCTTATAGTACTGGTGTTCCATAGGACAAACTTTGGGAAATGTTCATCTCAATGCATATCAAGCATCTACTTTATTAATGTAGACCAGCCTTTAAGAAAAATCCATACCTTCCTCCTATTAAACGCATTACTTTATCAATATTTTCGCTGACAATGTAAAACCTAGTTAATTTGATTTCTTCCTGAAGAATGTAAATCCCTACCCAGGAGTGCTGAGAATAGCAGCATTCCCATATCTGTCTCCTATCAAATGTGACCTTTCAAAGTGCTAATGCTTTTCTAATCCAGCTCTCTCTGGAAGTATCACATCATTAGAGTTAACAGTGCTGTCTATTCTTTTTATTTTATATTTTATCTGAAGTATAGTTGATGTACAATGTTGTGTTAGTTTCAGGTGTACAACAAAGTGATTCAGCTTTATATAAATATAAATATATATATATATATATAGTTTTTCAGATACTTTTCCCTTATAGGTTATTACAAAATATTGAATATAGTTCACTGTGTTATACAGTAGGTCCTTGTTGGTTATCTATTTTATATATAGTAGTGTGTGTATGTTAATCCCAAACTCCTAATTTATCCCTCCCCCCAAACTTTCCCCTTTGGTAACCATAAGTTGTTTTTTTTCTATGTCTGTGGGTCTATTTCTGTTTTGTACATAAGTTCATTTGTATCATTTTTTTTTAGATTCCACATATAAGTGATATCACATGATATTTGTCTTTCTCTGTCTGGCTTACTTCACTTAGTATGATAATCTCTAGGTCCATCCATGTCTGTTCTTAATAGCCTGAGACAACATTTTTGAAAAATTTTAGTCAAATCCTCAGAATTTAAATAGATACCGATAACAGCTTACATCTACTGGGCACTTGTTTATTATCTCATAAAATCATTACAGCAACCCTATAAAACAGGCAGTATTATCGTTCCCATTTAATAGGTAAGCAAACAGAGAGGTTAAGTAAAATGCTCAAGGCCACACCAGTAGGAAGCGGATGAGCTGGGACTGGAATCTGTTTCCAGAAACCATGCCCTCGCCCACCAGGCTGTACTGTCACATGAAGGGAAAGCTAATGAGGTTTGTGGGAACACATCTAAACACAAAGAATTGGTGGCACGGGATCAGTCACCCGAATCTCTGCCACACAAGTGTCGCTGGCTGTTGATGGACAGTCCCTAATATTCTGGCATCAAGAGTTTGCTCATCCTCCAGGATAGACCTGAGCAAAATAGGGTGACCTGTAGGCTATTAAGATAATACTGGAGGAGGCCTAATTCAACCACATGTTCTCATCCCATACCCTGAACTCCCGAGTCCCATGTTTAGAGTTTGGCAGGACTCAGAGCACACTGAGCCAAGCTTTCTTCTCTTTAATTGCTAAACCCATGTTTATTTGAAAGCAGAGTTAATCCATGTATTTCTGATTACCCATCAGAACTCATCAAAATGAGGTCCTGAAAAAAAAGCCTGTTTGATGTTCAAAAAATAATCTGAAGCCATTGCTCTTGTGAACAGGAAACTGGACTTTGCCAAAAAGTAAACAGTCCCAAATTCTGAAAGACCAGTTTGGTCTGATCCTTTATAAGATATTTGAACCTCTTCTCTGTAGACTTGGCCCAAATTTCATCCCTCTGTCTTTTCTAAATCCACAGCCCATGCTTTTATTTAGTGTGTGATGGTGATTTCTGTCATCTGGGATGAGAACACTGCGAAAAATTATGCTGTGTAACTAGTAGCAATAAAAACATATTATTTCCTTCATATGCCAAGCCATGGTTTCCACTTTCATGATAGATATTTTTTTCTTTTAGCTCCTTTTACTTCTCTTGCTTAATATTATTTTTTCGCCATGGTTAAAAATCTACCAACTAGTTAATTGACAAATATTAATATTGATATAACAGAGCATTGAACTTGTAGGATATTTTAAAATGTGAAGAAAAATCCATTAACTTCAATTTAGGTTTCAAGTCATATATATGTAATGGGTACGTATATATCTTTATTTCTGGACCTCGGTGTTTCTTTTTTTCATATAAAAAATTAACTACATGATCTTGACCTTGAGATCCAACTCCAGAATTCTCCGACTCCGTCAAAAATCTTATAAAGTACTATTTAAAGTAATGAGATACAAGCCGCACCTGAAACTTGTTCTCATAACTTCTCACAAATGTTCTATGGATAAAATGTACCGAATGGATTCAGCACATTTATATGATAGGTTTGGGAATAAGAAGTTTTGTGTAAGCCCTTGCAATGCTTACAACATCTATAAATATCACGTAAATGTATTTTTATCCTTCCTTCATTAAGAAATTTACATCAAACACTCTTGAGTAAAGTATTGCATTTGTTCCCTTAGCGAGTATAACCTGTTTGATGGTTTAATTTAATTTGAGAAACATGAGAATAGACAGAAGATAATGCAGGTGTATTCATTTTCTTCCTTCATAGAATAAATGTTTCTTTTAGCTCAGTCATCTGTTCCATGGCACGGTCAAGGACTTAATTCTCTCTCACATCTGGATATCTTTATCCTGATGAAAACTGCAATTAACTTTGCAACCCAAACTCCCACTTTCACGGAGACCCAACATTTCTAGCTGCTTCCTGGCGCTGCCCATCGTTTTGCAGTCTCCAGCGATTGGGGGCCCGGGGGCAGGGGTGAGCTCAGAGCAGGAAGAAAGGAACCCACAGAGTGGATGTCCTTAATCGGCCACACCCTATGCCCTGGTGTCCCGCGTGTCCCCTACAGGCATGAGAACGCAGGTGTGGGGTGGCGAGGACCGCAGTATTAGGCAGCAGTTTGCTTCTCCCGGTCTCCTCACTCACCAGGGGAACGCGGATCCCAGGTCCTACTGAAACACTTAGGGGTACGTAAGGTGAAAAGTCCGGGGGCTGAGTACGACCCCAAAGTGCCCAGATCAAGGCACCTGAGGAAGGGGAACAGAAAGGGCAAAGCAGTGCCAGCCTAAATGTCTGCAATCAAAACAAAATCTCCTCCAGGTCAAGACCCCAGACAGCTCTGGGACTTTGTTCTCCGGGGCGGCACTCTTTTGTCTTGCTGGGGGAGCGATGGTCCATGATGACTGTAGAGCAGGGCTCTGACTCAGACAAACACTGAGGCTTGTATAGCTCTCCCCGGATTTGTTTTTGTTTGTTTCTTTTTGTCAGAGAATAGGCAGAAAACTACCTGACGAGATCATTAGTTTTCTTTCCTTTTTTTTTTAACATAACATTTTTTTTTCAGGTTTGAAAGTAACATGCTCCTTATAGAAAAGCCTGTACATCCAGAAAAATGTAAAGAACAAAGTAAAAAATAATTCAGAATCCCACCACCACCCAAAGATAAACATGGTAATATTTTGTAGTATTTTCCTCCACATTTCTTCCCCTTGCATTTATTTCACCAAATTGGGATTATGCTCTGTATAGAGTCTGGGGTCCTGCTCTTTTACTGACTGTAAAAAAATTTGAAATTTGAGCATTTCCCCCGGATCATAAAATGTTCTTCAAAACACGATTTGGGATGGCTGCATAGTCATTTTCTTTAAATGGACCAATGTTGAAATGTTTTTGGCTGGAGAAGATCATAGGCCTTTTCTAATAAGCACAAAGAGTTCCCAGGTTTTGTTCTATGTATTACGTGTTCCGTTTTCCGCTAGGATTTTTCATGGGGTGGGGTGGTGTGGAAGGACTGATTCAGCTCTTTGCGGAGGAGTGCAAGCAGCTGACATGCAGCCTTTTGGAGATCTGAGCTCACCAAGTGTGGAATCCACACTCAAGTCCTTAGCTCTGAAGGTAAGAAACAGTTAAGTGCCATACCCTGCCACTTCTCCTTCCCTAACACATTTCTGAATTTCTGCTTTCTTTTCATGGTGTTAGGGAATGATGGGATGTAATGACAAAATGAAGCAATAAATAACGTAAAAAGGCAAGCAGAGGGGGCTTCCCTGGTGGCACAGTGGTTGGGGGTCTGCCTGCCAATGCAGGGGACGCGGGTTCGAGCCCTGGTCTGGGAGGATCCCGCATGCCGCGGAGCAACTGGGCCTGTGGGCCACAATTACTGAGCCTGTGCGTCTGAAGCCTGTGCTCTGCAACAAAAGAGGCCATGATAGTGAGAGGCCCGCGCACCGCGATGAAGAGTGGCCCCCACTTGCCGCAACTAGAGAAAGCCCTCGCACAGAAACGAAGACCCAACACAGCCATAAAATAATAAATAAATAAATAAATAAATAAGCAAATATGGAGAAAAAAAAAAAAAAAGGCAAGCAGAGAATTCACAAGAGATGAATGTACACCGCAATGGTAGAGGGAAAACTTTGATTAAACTGCGGAACAAATATGCATGATGCAAAGATTAAACAGAGTTTCTGTACTGGAAATGTGAAGGTGACAAGAAGAAGAACACAGGACATCTTAAAGGAGATGAAGAAAAGAGGAAGACATTGGGATCACACTGGTCGAATTAAACTCAATGTATGCGTACATGGCTGGTAAAACTACATATTAAAAAAAAATTATCAACACAGCATTGAGGATAGAGGTTACCTTTTGGGAGCTGGGGGCGCGTAATGAAGGAGCATCCACAAAGGGCTTTTGAGTGTTGGCAATGTTTGATTTCTTGACCAGGGTGGCTTCATTGTATGGTAATTAATCTGTCAAGGAGCTTCTGTGTATGCACTTTTCTGTATGATAAATTCACAAGTAAGACAAAAAATAAAATCAATTGCTAGAGGTACTTGGAAGAGTGTGGGATTTTTTGTTTGGACTGAAGGAGAGTAATTTATCAACAAGGGAATATACAGAAGAGAAACAGCCTTTTGTTGAAAGGGGAACAAATGGAAAAAGAATTCACATATGGGAATTGGGGTTGGGAAGGACAAAAAGATGCTCCTAGTTTGCAAACAGTTACTTACATTAACAGTTGTACAAAATTCTTAAGGGTGAGTAAATTAAACTCATGGCAAAGGTCTTTAGGAAAATACAAAATGTACAGCATGGTGACTATAATAATGTTGTACCGTATATTTGAAATTTGCTAAGAGAGTAGACCTTAAGTGTTCTCACCCCCCACACATACAAAACATAACAATGTTATGTGATGGACGTGTTAATTAACCTGATTGTGGTAACTTTATCTCTCAATATATACATAAATCACCAAGTTGTACACTTTAAATACACACAATTTTATTTGTTATTTATATCTCAGTAAAGCTGGGAAAAGAAAGAAAGATACAGGAAAGGGGCAAGACAATGAAGTAAGGACTGCTGATTATACGTGTGCGTGTGTGTGTATATATAATATAGATGAATGAATATATTTAAAACTGGAGGCTATTACCATTGCTCAATCAAATGATTAATAGCAGAAGACTGGGAGGCAGACAACCTGGGTTGCAGCTGCACTAATTTGCCATGTAATATTTTGCATAAAATAAAAAGGCAGTATAGTATTGATATAAGATTTAAGCTTTTGCCTTTGCAGCCAGATTACTTAGATCAAATTTCACTTTTGCTGTTTTGAGTTGTGTGACTCTGGTCAGGATTCTAAACCTGTCTGTGCCTCAGTTTTCTTGCTGTAAAGTGGGGACTCTAGGACAATGATCCTTTGGGGACCTCACAGGATCGTCATGAGGATTACATGAAATTGTCCATGTTATTTGCTTATCACAATGCCCATAAATGTTAGCTGTTCCTGCTATCCTTGTAACAAGTAACTTGTATGTGTCTTAGGTCTAAAGTAAAGGTAAAGCTCTAAACAATGACTAGGGCCCCTTCCTATTAAAAAAAACAGGGTTCCATTCCAATGGCTGTGCCTTTGATGTGTTAAACTATCTTAGGCTGTCACAGAGCCAAGAGTAATCAGTAAAATTGTGCCCAAGTGCAAGGAGTCAAAGAAATATGAGGTGAAAATCACTCCAATTAATCACTCCGAGTCCATGATGACATATCCATCAAGAGGAACCAGAGATAGTGAAAGTCAGCCTCCTTCCCCTGCTGACACCTCCAACAACCTGACTGAACTAATCTTTCCCCAAATCCCTGAGATAACGCAATGCTTGATGTTCCCTTCCCTCAAAGGGTCTGCCCAATAATTCTTTACAAATGTGTTATTCAAGGGAAAGAAAGCATGCATATTTTTAATTTGTTTTAGTTTAATGAAAAGTGCTGTTTTGAATACTGACTTTGCTTATACCTGCTGACAGCTGACTTTAACCCCATGGTATTGACATGTCCCAAACCCTTTCTGCCATTGACTGCCATAATATCTCATAGTCATGGCCATGAAACTCTTTGAGGTTGAGTCAAAGACTAAACTGGAGATGTTTTTCTGTTCCCTACTCCCTGAAAATATTGTTCAATATTTTTGTGATTGTTAATATATCGTATATCTTAAATCATCCAAAGCTAGACTACATTCAAACAGTCTTCCATCTATCTTTTAGGGTCATACGGGAAGGAAAGTGTTCACATCTTTACCTATGGTCACTCTGAAGTCACCTACTCCTAACCCATCCCCTCCAGCCCACGACACTCAGAGAGCCTCCTACCGTACGCTTATGTCTGCAGTTCCTTTCTGTCAAAAGCATCAGCTGATTTTGGTTTGTGTCCAATAGACCACATGTAATGCAGAGCTAGTTTTTAAAATTTATCATGTATTATCTGATTTTTCTGAAAGTCAAAAAAGTGAACATGTCAAATTTTGTGAGTACTATTTATATTCATTTTGTCATCCTCATAGCAAATGAGAAAAAAAGTAAAATAATAAAACTATTGCATGAAATGTGATAAAGTACGTTTTCATGAGTATTTAGGTTTCATATTTTTCCAGAATATATTGTACAATTTTCTTCAATGAGACAAACTAAGAATTTTTTAAAGGGTATCGCACTTTTTCAAATGAAGATCATTTCTACTAAGTTACTATTCTTTCAGATAATTTTAAATTGAATCTTGATCATTATCCAAAACCTAAAACACTGTAATTTCATAAATGGAAATGCTCATGAAATACAGTGTTTTCTATGAAAACAATTGCTTCAATGAAAATATTTGTAGAGGCTAATCCAGGGAGGCAGAACTGATATTTTGTAGATGTTGGATGGAGATCTTGAAGGTTGTTGGGCAGAAGGTTGATAAATCTCTATAAAGATTCAAAAGATTTATACTGAAACCTAACAAGGTGAAATGAGATAATCCTGACAAATGGCAAGTGACAGGTAAGGGCAATGAGAGACCGGAAATAAAATCCCCATGAGAGACGGGAATAAAGGCTGACTGTTCATGCAGTGTGAGGATGAGGAGGACCAAAGTGGAATGGATACCCCACATTTATAAACTACTAGCCCCTAGAACATGTTCCAAGACCCAAGGCAGCCAGCGAGAATATCGTTGTGTTATCAAATAAAAAGGGCTACTCCATTGCCCGAGGCCAGCATCACATTCTTGAACCACTGTCGCAAGAGGAGGAATTTACACCAGCCTCAGTGGCAACCACTGGACCAGAAAGCTCAGCCCCTGGGTCAGCACTTCTGGCCTAACAGGAGGCAGTGTTAAAAGTGGTCTTAGTGGTGATCATGGACAACTCCATGAGTTTGACCTGAGATCTGCAGCTCCTTCTGAAGCAACTATCTCTAGAGACGATTGTGAAGTTCATCAGCCTCCTAGGTTCCCTGGCCTAGCTGAAGTTGTATCCAGCACCAAGGCGAGGGTGACCCTCTCTAAG
Source organism: Balaenoptera musculus (assembly GCF_009873245.2). Classification (NCBI taxonomy): domain Eukaryota; kingdom Metazoa; phylum Chordata; class Mammalia; order Artiodactyla; family Balaenopteridae; genus Balaenoptera; species Balaenoptera musculus. Next base: position 64,468,332 of record NC_045787.1, on the reverse strand, counting down.
ACCTGAGCCAGCACCCTGAGGGATTCTTGGACATCCCAGGGGTGAGGTCTGAGAGAAGGAGATGGACTTCCTAATAAAGGAAACATGCACAAGACAGAGAAAAGGGACCACGATGTTACATAACATTCAAAGAACACTTAAAGTAAAAAAAAAACTATTTGTGCATTTACAGTATATTTGGCACCATATTGGGAGTCATATTGATTGAGACAGTTTTGCTGAAACTAGTTTTTTTTAACTCCCTGCTTTCAAGCCAATATAAACGGTATCCAGATTCTAAGTCCAAATATTAATACCTGTTTTCATTTGAAGTGAAAATTTAATCATAAAATTGTTCAGATTAAAGCACTCATCAGCCATCAGGATCACATACATATTTTAAGTTTGTTTTATACTTCGGGATAAATGTGTTTCTAGTGCAAAATAATTTTTTTACTAAAATTCAGTTCATTAAATCTTAGTAAATATAGTTTTCTCCATAACATTTCACCAAAAAATAGTAATGTGAAAGGGAACAGTAACTGAACTTTAATCAATCACTGTTACAGTTTAATATTAATACTATGTCAATCACTGTTACAGTTTAATATTAATACTATGTTCTGCTACCACCAAAATCCCTCTATTCCATTATATCCCATTTTGTATTTGACTTTTTTGAAAATAAATATGGTTAGATATTAGAGTTTCATTTTACTCCAGATTTCACTTGAATCTTTGAGTGGGGTTTCTGATTTCAAAATTCCAATTATTCCAATTATTAAAATGAAGGTTATCTTCCTCTTTAGCTCATGAATTCATTTCTCTTAAGGTTAACCTTGATTTCTGCTTTCAAATAAAATATCTTTTCCTTTATATACTTTTAAAAAGCCAGGGACTGTCCCTGTATGTCCAACATACATACATTTGACATCAAAACCCCAGGAGATGATGATTCATGAGTTGGTAGTGAAAGTTGCACAGAATGGAAGCTAGACCAGGATGAGTTTGTACAGTGCATGTAAATATGGAAAATGGGTAAGAAGGGCTCATTTAGTTCCAGGCCATGAAGTTCATTATAAGCAATTAAATGTCTGTAATTAAATCTCCATTTACTCAGCAGACCAGAACAGCACGCTCAAATCCAGTCTTCAGGGTAAGTAAGTAATAAGCTTTATAAAAACTACATTCATTAATTCTGATAATAAGGAATGTAACAAAAACAATAAAAAATAAATGTGTTTAAGAGCTCTGCTGGCATTTAAGGTCTAGACAGGCTTAACTGGACTCCAAAATTAATACGTACCTGCAGAAATAAAATAAACAACCCTAAAAATTAATATGCACTTATTTCAGTACTGGGTAAGAGTAGAAATTCATGTGGACAAGAAAGAAGTTTAAGAATGAAACACCTGTGGGTATTAAAAATAGTGACATGCTCCTTTAAAATGATTTCTGTTGCTGTGAACAATATTCAAGACATGTGGAAGGGGAGATTTATAATATCATAAAAATGTGATTGCTGGACTCATGGCATCCTTGGGTCTCAATAATACCCTTCTTCTATATAAGACAAATTGGATTATATAATTTTCCATCCAAGATGATAAATACGAAATAAAAAATTTCTAATTTGAGAAACTCTAATTTGAGTAAAAGTGCTGCAGATAAATGACAGTGAGAGTTACTGAATCAGGGTTTATTGTGGACTTTACATTTTCAGAGATCTGAATTAGAAACACAAGGTCTAGAAGAAACGAAAATATGACTCCAGCTTTTCAGAAGCTTACATTGCGACTAGAGACCCAGGACATACTCATAAGGAACAAATAGAACAATTGCAAAAGTGTGCATACACATCCAGTTACAAGATACTTTCCTCACATTATTTCACCAGCTCCCCCAAAAGCTTATAATATGGGGAGAGAGGGGACTCATTATTGTTATCTGTGGGCTTTTGAGTTTGAAAAACTCCACTTCTGTCATAAATTAATAATAACATAACTAAAGAATTAAACACTTTATAGGCTCAGGCACTGAGATAAGCAGTTGAGTGCAATATCTTAATTACACCTCACAACAACCCCAGGAGAGAAGAGTGATTATGTTCCCATTTCAGAAATGAGAAAAATAAAGCTTATTTTAATAATTTTCCTGAGAATACACAGCCAATAAGTGATAGAGCTAGGACAGAGGATTTGAACCTCTGTCTGACTGACTCAGAGCCCATACCCTAACCTTTACGGTGGCCTGCCCTCCTATTTACCTCGCTCTAAGAAGGTGACAGGTTCCAACCTCTCTGAGCTTCAGTTTCCCCATGGATAGCATACAGCTAACAACATCTGTGTCTGGGGCTGTTTTGTGGATTAAATGGCATGACTTCTGATAAGTTCTTGTCCCAGTAAATGCTGCATTAAAGACACGGTCCTTCCTCTTGCCTCTCCCTTAAGTTGTATGCCCAGGGTCACACAGCTAGTAAATGGCAGATCCAGTGCTGAGACCCATGTCCTCTGTCTCCGTGCTCTCGGATTGCCCTCAGTTTCCTTCCACGATGTGCCTGCACTGTGCCATATTCACAGTAAACATTTCACTCTATTCACAGTGTTACTATAGTTCAATGACTTATATGTCCACAGTCTATAATAGTTAAGAGCAAGCAGCTGGTGTTCCTCCATGTTCACTAGGCACTCATTTGAAAGACTGTTTTCTCTGTGAGCTTCTGAACCATCACTGACCATTCCATCTTTTCACTGTTTTTTTTGGTGGGGCAGGGGTGTGCGGGTGTTGGGCACGGGGAGAGATGTGTTAACAAGTAAAACTAAGTATCCTATAAAACAAAGGAGGTCACGGAGATTAGTTCTATGTACATCGATTTGGAAACAGTACTGCAGGTATTGAATATATCATTAAAATCACAAAGGCAACCAGCTGACAAAGTGTCGTTTCTAAAAAGAACAGCAGACTTCAGTTGACTTGACTTATTCATTGGGGGTCCCTTTTTGGATTTTCCTTACTCTGCTCTCAGAAGTGTTTTAGCATCTTCTATGATCTGAAACAGATTGTTTAAAAAGTGTAACTTCTATGCTAAGCCTGTACAAGAGCACAAAGATGGTCAAGTTCTCCATCAGGTAGTAACTTACTGACCAGCTTCATATGCTAACAGACATTAAGATGCAGTGAGTTATGTTTTGAAGTGCATGAGTTGTGTCCTGATGTTTGAAGACCGGATAATTCAGGATCTTAATAATTACTTGTAAGAATAATCACTTGTAATCACAATAATCACATGTAATAATGTTAATAATAATAATATTGCACAGTGACAATTCTTCCAGTTCTGACAGTAATGGAAAGCTGACCTCCTCTGCTGAGGAACAATGGAAATCAGAGGGGAGAACTCACAGTGGATCTTTGAATTATTCATGAGCTCATACATGTCGCTTGCATCTGTATGTTAAACAAACAAACAAAAAAACACGAATGTGTAATAGCACATTAGTGATGCAAATTACAAAAAGGCAGGCTTTATTCTGGTTTAGTGAAGATTTTCATAATTCAGTCCAAATAGCACTTTTACCAACAGTGAAGTGCCTGTTTTTCATCCTTTACAGTTGTTAGCATTCATTTACTTGGCCAGGTCAACATTTTGGGCATCTTTATTTCACTCAGCTCTGATTTTCGCATTTTTGTCAGATTCTAATGCACACCGTGACATTAATTAAATCACTCCCATAATTTCTCTGAGATGCAATTTGAGTGGGGTTGTATCAATTGTACACTTAAAATATGTGAACTTAATATATGCACAAATAAGGGCAAACAGTTTTTAAAATCTACTGCAAAAATACAAGAGAGAAAAAAGAATAAGGCAAATGTGGCTGAAATGTTAACACTGGGGGAATTCTTTGCACTGTTCTTGCAGCTTTTTGGTAAATCTGAAATTATGCCAAGATAAAATATTAAAAGAGAAAAATTACATTGCAACTCAATCTGCCATTCCACTGAATGAGCATGGGCCATGGAATGAGAGAAGATGGGATGGGATGTGAGAGCCTCAGTTAGCTGTAGTTAACACTTCCCTCCAAGCATGAGCATCATGCCATGCTGAGTGTGAGTCTAGGGTTTTAATACACATAATTTTTGTATCTATCTTTTTAAATTTGCATATGCATTTTTATTATATAGTATATATTACACATTTAGGCATACAAATTGTTAAACAGGATTATAAAATCTATATATTACATTTCAAGGGTGATTTCAGGTTTTCAAGGGTGATTTTGGCTGTGAGTGATTTTTGCTCTATGTGACAACTTTAGGTCTTGTCCCTAAGCAAGATGTGACTACACTGAACTCTCATTTACAGGTAAAGAAAGAAGTTACATGAATGAATGAGTTAACATTTTTATCTGGATGGCTACTGTATACTCACAAAACCAAGAGAATGAAAACTCTGTCTGATTCAGCATTCCGTTCCCTTTTCTGCGCTCTTTGCCCCCTTTTAGCATCTGCCACCACTGAGAGGCCACACCCTTAAAGTGCTCTGGTGCCCCTGGTCACCGAATGAAAACATCCTATAAACTTAATGTGCTACACGTCCCGGGAATATATTGAGGGGAAAAAATGCTGTCTGAGAAAAGTAACAAAGAAAAGGAAATCTGACACATCTGAGTTATTAGTGGGAAGAAGTCTTTGGTCTGGGGCCGTTCCGTAGCTCTTTGATTATTAATTATGCTGACATACTTATTCCATTTATTTCTTGCCCATTTTAACCTCTACTACCACTGAGTTCAAGTTAACATTTATTCTAATATGTCAAGCCTATTACAGGTACACTATGTACGTTATAACATGAACAAGCTTGGCCAAGGAAATTTTTATTATATGTCAGAATATGCATCTTTTGGAGATTTGATTGTTCTTGTAGCTGTCGTTTAGACTTTGAAATAAATGTGAAATGTAGTCAAAAGGGTCTAGGGCTAAGATTTGGAAGATCTGTTATAAACTATATGTTTGCCAAGTTACAGAATCTCTCTATGCTTCATTTTCATAATTTGTAAAAAGCATGAAGATCATTCACTGACTTAATAATTACTTTTGGTCACAGTCATCACCCGTGAAAAGGTTAATGGCAATATGTCCTACCTAGCTCACTGGTTTGTGGTAAGGACCAAAAGAGATGTTTATGAAAGCACTTTATAATCTCTAAAGCATGACATAAATACAACAAGAGACTAGCTGCAATGGTTGATTTTATGTATCATCTTGACTGGGCATGGAGTGCCCAGATACTTGGTTAAACATTATTCTGGGAGTGTCTGTTGAGGGTGGTTTCTGGATGAGTAACTGGAAATGGAAGTATACCATCAGCTCTCCAGCTTGTAGATCTTGGGACTTTTCAGTCTTTATAATCACATTGGTCAGTTCTCCTTATAATAAATTAGATAGCTAAGAAGATGGCAAATAGATAGGTAGATAGATAGATAGACAGATAGATCAATCGATCTCCTATTGGTTATCCTATTATTATATATCATATATGTAAATTAACATATGTCATATATATCTCCTATTGGTTCTGTTTCTCTGGACAACCCTGAATATACTAGCTATGAGAAATATTTATTTCTTATACCTGTTATCTGGGTAAATTAAAAGAATGACTAGTGAACAGATGTGTCAATCAAGCAGTTTCATCATAATATCTATGCCCAGTGATCAGTCTGAAAATTCTGCACCCTTCTCCACTATATCTTAAAATTATGAAAAAGGCTGATCTGAGGTGGTATAGGACCATCTGAGCTTATTTCTGGAACCGTCCATTTCCGCTCAGCTTGTCCTCTTTGTCCCTAGACTGCTTCACAGTCACATAAAAGAAAAGGAAATGAGATTTCATGGTTTAAAAAACGAGAAATCACAAAGCACCATATTAAGCATAAATGAGCATTATGAATCCAATTTATCTCACTGTGATGATGTCTCATGTATTTTCTCTTCCTTTGGAAAAGGTTTCTGCTTGTACCTGGTCATTACCTCCTTCTCACAGTGGTATTTGTTTTCCATTAAGATAGCCTGTAATAATTATATGCCAGCCACTGTCTTCACAGGCTTTTTGTTGTTTTTATTGTCCTTAAATCTTACCTAGATTAGGCGTTTAAGACATTAAATGCCCTAGGACAAAGTTAAGTAAGGAAATAACAGCAGAGGCACAATCGCCATCAGTGATAATGAAACATGGCCACAGTTTGATTCACTCACAGGACTACATTTCTATTGATATAATGGTTCTTGTCAAACACAATGGATTAAACTGGAAGGGGAAAAAAGGTCTAAGTTAGTCTGCCCTCTAGTGTAGTTTACTGGTTCCTAAAATAAACTGGAGGAACGTGTCCTGGAAGCTGACTGAGCAATTCTGTCAGGATGGCAAGTTGCCATCTTCACCAGCACCAGATTGTCACAGCTCCCTCCTCTCTGGGAGCTACAGACATTTCTAGCATTAGGTCACATTTCTAACCTAGTTTTCAAAAGAAACGCATATGAGCCACACCCTCCTGGACCTGCGCCTGCTTTAAGTCAGCATTACATGGATATCCTTGACCAGGGTTTTTGCCATTTGCTACCATTTCAGGAGAGCAGGGATGCAAACAAATAAAAAGACATTTCTGAGGTCAGACATGAGGGCTTTAGGATTGGCTTCTGGAATGGAGCTATTTGGTCTAAGCACTGTTATTAGTTTGAGCTAATCTCTTTGGGACAGTCTGGGCCGTCTACAAAATAAAGCACCCTGTCCTTGCCTGGCTCCCTGAACATGAGCTTGCTGCAGTATGGATCCCATGCTGGACTCGGGGGGCCATGTTAGCAGCACAGAAACATCTTTGTGTTCCCTGTTTTATATCTTCCTTCGATTTCTGCTTTAGAGCTGGGAACAAAAATGCCTTGGGGGAGAGTTTTTTGAAAAATCTGCAGTTTATGCTCTACCATGTAAACATTCCCTTGCTTTTCTAAAAGAAAGTCTAATTCTTGCAACTGGTGTACTTGCATAGGTCTGAAAGGTTTCCTGTGACACATCAATTTCTAAGTGATTTCAAACAAATAAATACAATGTCAAATTACCTTTTAAAAAAAATTTCAAGGTCCCATGTACCTATTTACCTGGAAAACTCAAATTACCCAGTTGATCACTATCTGGCCTGTACTTCCTTGCTCTTTCCACATTCCCTTAGTCCATGTCCCAAAGATATGTTGCTAAGTAGCAATATTTTGTTTCCAGGCACCCCTCCAATCACTACTGATTTCAGGAAATAGCAGGTTCTGACTTCCACAAATAAAAGAAATAAAGCAAATACCTTTTATATGTAAGTGATATATACATACACACACAAACATTCTAAAGTCTGCAAAACGTGAGAATATTCTCCTATTTATATTTCTGTTGTCGTAGCTAGCAGTTCAGCTGGGCTAACTATGACCTAGTGGCCCACCAGCCCCCAATCCGATTGCACCATCACATGCTACCTGATATCTCATTGACATAAGGGCTTCCTTAAACTATCAAGTTGGGTTCCTTCACAATAGAAGTGAAAATACAATTTTGATCTATTTTCTAATTGTTCATCTTTGACAGTAAGATAACCATAGGATCTCAGGCTCTAACATTACTTTTTAAGCTGAATGGAGCTTAATGAAAAAGGAAAGGCAATGTGAAGAACAGACAGAGCACTAAGAATCAAGAGACCTGGATTCTAATTGTGTTCCTGTCACCAGCTAGCCTGTTCACTTGAGCAGGTCACTTCACTATTCTGGAGTCTTCTTTTCCTCCTTTGTGACAGGTGGGCTGGATTTAGATGAAGTCAGAGGTATCTGAACTTTCATCACCAAACTGCTTGTTCTAATCGCATCTGTGCCTTCACATCCACATCTGTGTTTCAGACTAAAAATATAACAGATCTAAGTCTACCAATCCCGGGACAGTGTTACCCAAATACCATGTTCTCACTGATGCTGGTTCCTGGTCTAATCCACACCCATGGCATGTTTACCATTTGCTGTACTGATTTTCCAGCTTTTTTTCTTTGCCCAAGTCTCTGTAAGACATTATGAGCTTAATCACTGTTCTAAAGGGAAGATGAAAGATTGAAGGCTCTCTGATTAGCATTTTGCATATTTTTTTCCTCAGAATTTCGAAAGCACATAAAACTCACTCCCTATCAGCATTTCCCTTTGCCCCTTTGGTTGGCTGACATGTGACTTTCAAGTCATTTTCGGAAATCTGAAACCTGTTAGAGATCACAGATGCCAAGATCTGCACGATTGCTATAGTTTTGGCAGAATCTGTTTTTTTAAGACAACAAAGGCAATAAATAGAAAGCTGCTTTTCTCCTACTCTATTCTTTTCCAAAAGAAAAAAAATGTCTTTGTGGATGCATGGCATTTAATAAGATTTTTAGGCCGTCTTGGTTTAGACTGTTTTTGTCCTTAGTTTTTACTCAAAATAGCATTTGGGCTTTTCATCTTGAGAACTGCAAGCTTATTCCTGTTACCAGCTTCCCCTTAAGAACAAGCTTCATATTCTCTTTAATGTCTGTGATTCTCTGTAATAAAACTAATCATGTAAGTGCCAATAGTTGGCAGCAGTAAAAATGTTTCTGCCAATGTGAACAACTATTGGACTAATTTGAACCCTAACCCTGCCCAAGCCTCTTAGTCTTCATGCCATTTAAGTCAGCTTCTAAAGAGGCCCCGAAAAATCTACAAAAGAAGTATAGTTTTATAAATAAGCACTGTAGATGAAAAGAAGGAGCTATGACATATGACTTAAGGTTTGGGGAAAGGGAGGCATGTGAAACCTTCAAGATTGGGTACAATTTTAATGGAGAGAAATGGGAGAGACAGAAGTGGGGCAGGAATATTAAAAGCAAAGGTGAGGAGATAAGAAAGGGACAGACAGCTTGAAGAAGAGCCAGTTCAGCTTTGTTACAGCGTGTAACACCTGAGAGGTGGCGTTGGAAAGGTGATCTGTAGTTAGATTGAAAGGATGCAAGAGTGGGAAGTGGTCTGTATTTCCTCAGTGAACAAGGAGGGTGCCCTGAAGGGAGAAACAGGGACCACCCAGGACCCCTACAGGCTTGGGACACCCTCCAGAATGGCACCAGTAGACCCAGCCAGTTCCAGGAACCAGAGGGGGGCCCTGAGGTGTGGGACCCAGAGGAGGGACCCCAGTGGCCCAGGACTAAGGGCAGTGCTTTGTGGGATACCACAGGGAAGGAACAGTAAGTTCTGAAGAGTGCACACGAAGTAGAGAGAGAGGCATTGAAGACGGCATCAAAATTCTAAGCCTAAGGACTGAGCCATCTGTCGTGTCATTTGCCAGGTCCTCCCCTTCTCTTCTTAACAATGTCTTAGGCCATTTTCACCTCTGAGAACTTTCAACAAAATGAAATAAAATAAATGTGACTGTGGCAAATTATTTAACCCTTCTATGCCTCAATTTTTTACCTGTAAAATGGGGATAATAAGGTTTTACATGTTTATTAAAAGCATCGAGTTACTCTTTGTGAATCAGAACAGTACCTGGCACAGAGTAAGAGCTACTTAAGTGGCTGTTTAAATACATAATGTCTTACTTCTTCAGAATCTTCCTTCACATATAAACAGCACAAACGGGGAGCTGAAGAATCTCACAGGTGAGCACAATATTAGAGCCCCAACGGCAACCACATTACCTTATCCTTCCAGAAGCTCCTCTTCCTTCCCTTGGGAAAGGGGACAAGGGGAAATGGAATTTCACCCCACCTTTAATATCAAGTCTTCATGTAAATTTGTATCACCTCTAATTAATATTTTAGCTGATAGCCAAATTCAAATGCATACTGTCTCTTCCTTCCAAGGCTTTGTGCTGTTACAACTCAGATCTCAGGGTTTGGTGTACTGTTTGTGTCTGCAGTAGGACACGGTGAGCTAAGACTTCTTTCTCCCCTCCTGCCATAGCAGTGATCCCATTTTGCACACCTCTATGTCAGTCTGCCCTTGTTAGATGGGAAGTTCCTCGAGATCTGGGGCTGTGTCATTTTCATCTTTTTATTCCTCAGCAGTGGTCGGCACTGGGTTTACACAAAGCACATATTTGACACTTATTTGAGCAAAACTGATAGGAAAAGCACACAAATGACATGTGTGTACAAATACTTTCAAGTAGATGAACAACTAGTTTTCTTTTAAAAACCAGAAACAGTCTGTGTGAGAGTATATGGCTGGGCCCTTCATGTGTGACACCATCTGAATCACCTGTTTTGTCTGAAGACTAAACTTTTAACCTCAGCCCCACATCACAGCCCAACGTAATGATGTAAATGAAGCCATGTGGTCGAGCAGGCCTAACAAATAGCAGTCTCGTTTCTCCTGTAGCTTTAAACGCTTGAAGTTTCACATGACTGCAGACTGTTAGAATTATTTGGAATATGTTTCCAAAGGCTTGCCTCTGCCCTCTTTGGAAATAAGTCACATCCAGCTGCAGTTCCTGCCACATCACAGTATAGATGAAACACATGCAACTTTGTTTTCTATTAACATAGAAAAATCCGAGTCCTGGATCCTGAGCAAGCATCTGTAATATCTCAGGGAGTTAAAGCAGAAAAGACTTTGGAAATCAGATGGTACAGTTCCTTACTTTTCCTGATGAAGTTCTATAAACAGAGGCGGGCGGGGGGGGAAAGGTAGCTGACCTACTTATCCACAGGGCTCAGTAAGTCACATTGCGAGGAACGTGTAGATGACTGAGGAGATGAATTTTTAGTTCAGATACTATATACGGGATTTTCATCTGGGAATAAAAGTGTTACTATTAAGCTTTGTGGATTGCTGTTGTTGTTGAAATCCCCCCACTGCTTTTTTAAAATTGGTTTCTGCTATTTCATTCTCTCCTGGTTTTCCTCCAAATGTTTGGCCTCTTTTTCTGAACTTGCATCCTTTCCCTCCTAGTGTCCTATAAATATTGATGATCTCAAGGATCATATTGATATCTTTTTCTCTTCATGCTCCAACTCCCTCTCTCTTCATGAGCCCAGCCACCCCCATGCCTTCAATGACCTCTGTACTTGGATGTTTCCTAAAAGTCAGTTTCCAACCCAACACTATCCTCCTGAGCCACAGACTCTTCTGTGTTGAAGAATATCTCCACTTGAATATCTTCCAGAAATGTCACATTCGGGGTACAATGAAAAGATCTTCAACATGGCATCGAGGGTGCTCATAATTTGACCCTGGCTGCTCTCTGGGCTCCTGTTTCACCTTGTCTCTGCTCACCTCTCCCCGACCATTCATAACAAACCAACTTGCATTTCTTTGAACACATTCATTTGAACTTGAACTCATTCCTTTGAATCTGTGCCCTTTCTGCCTGGAAGCCTCCTGCACCTGGTTAACTCCCACTCAATTTCCAAGCGCAGCTCAAAGGTCATCTCCTCCCAGATGTCTCCCTGCCTCCCAAATCTGCTCAGTGCCTCTCTCATGTCTCACATGTTGTCCTGGATCAACTCTGCTACATCACTTATCCCAGTTCTATATTTCTTAGGGAGTGCACTTCTTGACATTAGAAACAATATATTGAGCTTTGTTTCTGTAGAGCTGATTGAGCTTAGATCCATTCCTGACACATGGCAGATTTTCAATTGATGGCTGTCAAGTTATTAAGAGAATGGAAGATGAATCTAAAAAGAGACCCAGACCCTTTTAAGCCAGGTTATTATTATTTTACAACATTTTATTTTGATATAATTTAAAGCTTACAGGAAAGTTGTAATATACTATTACAAAGAACTCCCATGGATGTCTTATCCAGATTCATGAATTGTTTATACTGCTTTATGATTCTCTCCATCTGTATCCATACTATTTCTAAACCATTTGGGAGTAGGTTGAAAACATCATGCCCCTTTACCTCTGAATACTTTAGTGTGTATTTTCTAAAAGCAAAGATATTCTCTTATGTAACCACAGTGAAGTTATCAAAATCAGGAAGTTTAATGTTCACATAATACTGTTATCTAACTCACAGTCCAGATTCAAATTGTGCCTACAATGTCATTTGTTTATAGCTATTTTATAGCTACTATTTTGCCAGTAATGTCTTTTATAGCTATTTTTTCCTGAGCCAACCCAAGATCAAAACATATTTTACTGTTATTTCTCCCTCGTCTCCTTTAATCTGGAGTTCTAGTCCCTGAGCCTTTCGTTTTTGACCTTGACATTTCTGCAGAATATATCCTAGTGTTTTTAAATAGGCTGTCCTTTAATTTGGGTTTTTCTGGTCCTGCCTAATTATTAGATTCAGGTTATGCATTTTTGCAAGGAATTGTTGCTGCATCCTTCTCAGAAGATGCTATCAGTATCTTCTGTCCCAGTATTGGCCATACTAGCTTTGATCACTGAGTTAACATGGTGTTTGTCAGTTTTCTCCACTGTGAAGTTACCATTTTTCCCTTTATAGTTAAGAACGATTAGGAGGGGTGGGACACTTCGAGACTACATTAATATCCTGTCTGTTGTAAAACTTTTAGTTTTACTGTCCACTGATGATTTTCTAATACCACCATTCCACCTTTACTTGCATGGCATTTAGCTATAAAGAAGAGTGTTCCATTTACTCCTCCCACTGATTTATTTTTTTCATTAATTTATTTATAACAGTGTGGATTGGTCAATTCTCACTTTATGCAGTGAGGTTTATCATTATTTATTTTGATGTTCAAGTTGTCTCTGACTTGTTCAGTGGGAGTCCCTTCCTTTGGACTGGTCCCTTGGTCCTTTTGACATCCCCCCCAGTATACTCTGCACAGTTCTTTACTGTCAGGCACAAAAAGATATCCTAGGGGAAGCTATTTTCCCTTGCATAACACTGGAGTTAACCAGTTTTTCGAGTTGTTTTTTAAAAATAACCTTTATTAAGGCAAAACTTACATACAATAATGTGCAATAATTTTGACTATATGGTCCAATTGCCATAATCAAGTCCTTTTCATCACCTCAAACTTTCCTCTGCCTCTTTGTTGTTAATCCTTTCCTCTTCTCCTCAGTACCTGGCACCAGCTGATCTGCTTTCTCTCACTGTTGTTCCATCATTTATGGAATTTAAGGTAAACAGTATCATACAGTGCCCACCATTTTATAACTAGTTTCTTTCACTCAGCAAAATGCTTTTGAGATTTATCCATGTTGTATTTTGCATCAGCTGTCTATTCCCTTTTATTGCTGAATAGTATGGATATATCACATTTGGTTCAAGGTTACTGTGAAAAAAATGCTATGAACATTCACATACTAGTTTTTCTGTGGACATAGGTTTTCTTTTCTCTGAGAAAATACATATGGGAAGTGTTGGCTTACCTTTCTAAGAAACTACCTAACTTTATCCATTTTGCATTCCCACCATTTTGTATCCCCACTGGTGATATGTAAGAGTTCCAGTTGCTCCATATCCTAGCCAACAAGGGATGTTGTCAATATTTTTAACTTTAGCTATTCTAGTGCATGAGAACAAGCATTTTATCATGGTTTTAATTTGCATTTTCCTAAAGATTAATGATATTGAGCATTTTTTGATATGTTTATTTTCCATTTCTATATCTTCTTTGGAGAAGTGTCTGTCCATATTTTTTTTCTCACTTTTTAACTGATTTGTTTCTATTCTTGCTATGGAGATAAAAGTATTCTTTGTATATTCTGGTTGGAAGCCTTTATCAGACATATGTTTTGAAAATACTGTCTCCCAGTCTGTGGCTTGCTTGTCCATTTACAAAGCCAAAAGTTTTGTAGGGCAAAATTTTGAATTTTGATGAGGTAATTTCTTCATTTTATTTTACAGTTTATGATTGTGTCCTGAGATATTTTTGTCTCACCTAGGTCAGAAAAGTTTCTCCTACTTTTTTCTAGAAGTGTTATATTTTTAGCTCTTATGTTTAGAACCATGATACATCAAATCAACAATTACATATGGTGTTAGGATCTTTTTCTTCCATTTGATACCTAACTGTTCCAACACCATTTGTCGAAAACATTATTCTTTCTCCATTAAATTATCTTAGCAACTTTGTCAAAAATCAACCATATGTCTATGTCTGTACCTGGACTCTCTATTTTGTCCCTATTTTGCCTTTGCCTTGTTTTAGTATCAGTAATTCCAGCCTTCTAAGATGAGTTAGAAAATACTCTATCCTCCTATTTTCTGGAAGATTGAGTAAAAATAGTATAATTTCTTCATTAACTGGCAGAAGTCACCAGTGAAGTCATTTGAGCTTGGGGATTTTTTGATGGGAAAGTTTTTAACTACGAAATCAATTTATTTATAGATTATAGGACTATTTAGGTTATCTATTGCTTTTAAGTAAGCTCTGGAAGTATATTTTTTTAAATTGTTTCTTTTCCTGTAAGTTTCACATTTATTGGTATAAGTGTTTTCAAGTATTCCTTTAATATCCTTTTAATTAAATTCTATAGGATCGTTAGTGATGCTCTCTCTTCTCACTCCTGATACAGGTAATTTGTGTCTTGTGAATTTTTCTTCAATCTGTATGGAAACTAATCAATTTTATTGATCTTATTGACTTTTCAAAGAACAAGCTTTTTATGGTTTCTAACTCATTTATTCAACTCTTTATTATTTCCATCCTTCTGCTTATTTTACATTTAATTTGCTCTTCTTTTCATAGTTTCTAGAAGTGAAATCTTAAATCATTGATTTTGTTTTTTCTTTTCTAATAAAATTATTTAATCCTATAAATTCCTTTCTAAGTATTTCTTTAGCTCTATCTCACAAATTTTGATATATTGGCCTTTTATTATTATTTAGTTGTAAATTCTCTGTGACTGATTTTTGACCCATGAGTTGTTTAGAGATGTTTTGTTTAATTTCCAAATATTTGGGGAATTTTTTTTTTCATATATCTTTCTGCTAGCAATTTCTACTAAATTTCACTGTAGTTAGAGAACATACTCTGTACAATTTAATCCTCTTCAATTTGTTGAGATTTGGTTTATGAATTAGCATATGGTCTATCTTGATGAATGTTCCATATGTACTGGAAAAGAATGTGTGTTTTTCTTTTTTAGGGTGGAGTATTCCATAAATGACCAGTCAAACTGCTTAATAGTTTTGTTCAAGCCTTCTGTTGCCTGACTTAATTTTTCTTTTTGTTTTATCAAATTCTTTGAAAAGAATGTTGAAATTTCAACTATAATTGGGATTTGTCTATTTCTGTTTTCAGTAGTTTCAGGTCTATTTCTGTTTTCAGTATTTTCAGGTTTTGGTTCATGAAATTTAATGTTCTTTCATTAGATGTACATAAATTTAGGATTGTTATTTCTTCTTGATGTATTGACCTGTTTGTTATTTTGAAATGTCCCCATTTATCCTTGGTAATATTTCCTGTTCTGAACCCTATTTTGTTGAATACTAATACAGCCATCTTTCTACTTCCGTATACACTATAGTCTGCTCACCACCAAAAATTTAGTTTCCATTCGTCACAAGGTTGATCCCCTTTACCCATTTCACCCTCCCCCTGCCACCCCCTCCCCTCTGGTAACCACTACTCTGTTCTCTCTATCTATGTGTTATACCACATTTTCTTCATCCATTCGTCCATTGATGGACACTTAGGTTATTTCCACATCTTGGCTATTTTAATTTGCCTTCATTTCTGAAAGATATTTTTAGAAATGCTGTTCCATTGTCTTCTCACCTGTACATTTTCTGACAAGAAGCACTGTAATTCTTCTATATAATTCACTACTGGATTTATCTGACTTGGTTGTCATGTGGTAGGGTCATGGAGAATAGCTCAGAAATGGATGATGAATTCATTTCTGAAATAACTTAGTAAATATAGGAGTGATCAGAAATTGGTTTATGAGGCTGGGAGGCAGTGGAGTGGTTGAGACATACAATGACTTCTTTCAGCTGCAGCTTCAAGCCTTAAAAGTCCTCTTCCCTAAGGACCAGTCTTTTCATCTAGTAACTGACTATAACTACAAACGTATATGATGAGAATTAACTATGTATGATACCAAGAAAAACAGCCTATGCTGATGCTTCTAAATAGACACTGGAGAATTACTGAAGAAAGAAAAAAGGCCAGAAATGAAAAGTAAAGCTAATTACATCAATTATGAGGATTATTTATGTACAATAATCTCTATGCATGCATATGCATCAAATTAATATTTTTGAAAATCCAGTTGTTTGCAGTCAGCTCTTTTCATGACTACTTATCCTTCTACTGCTTATATTCTAATATTTTATATTTAATACCAATATTAAAACAATATGGGAAAAGAATGTTCCTGCCTTCATAAAAACAGTTTGGTGAATATAACGACTCTTCTTTTGTGATAAACATGTTTTTGCCAGTAGCCATTCTCACTAAGGTAGTTCAAATCCAGGTGGTTTAAGGCAATGGTTCTCAAACTTCAATGTACATAACAATTACCTGGAGAATTTGTTTTAAATGCAGGTTTCCTGCCCCTCTCCAAACATTCTGATTCAGTAAGAGGGTGAAACCCAAGAGCAAGTGTCAACAAGCACCCTTCTGAGGATTTTTATACAGGTGATCTGAAGAACACACTTTGAGAAACACTGTTGGGTTTGAACTGACCAAAGAATATATGCAGAGATTCAAGAGACAAGCTTTTTTTTGCCATTCACTTCTTTCCTCTAAAAGGAAGTTGAAAGCAGGATTTGAGGAAAATATTTAAGTAAAGCTTAGGTTTTTAACTTTTACTCAGAGTAGTGTTGCAGACGATTGGTTATAGTTGTGATTGTATGAAGTATCAGACTCTTTATGTACGTTATCTTTGAGGCAGGTATTATTGTCTCATTCTGGCAAATTACAACCGAGAGATGTGAAGTAACTTGTCCAAGGTTATACAGCTAATAAATGTGAGAGCTGGAATTCAACCCGGGGCTATGTGATCCAAAGCCTATGTCTTTTCTGCAGCCTCTGCCTACCCCTCCTCATCTTCCCTCTGTGCTGTTTCCAGACACTGTAACCTTAGGAGTAACTAAAATATCTAGAAAGTTCCTTATTCTTATCTTGGAAAATGTATGTTGTTGAAATAAAATAAATAAAACCAAGAAAAATAAATGCTCCAAAGAAAAACAGCCTTAAGAAGGAAAGAAAACTTTATAAAACTGACCAGAACATGCTGATTAATACTTCTCTCTCCATACTTATTACTCTGTATTGATGTTTACTGTGCAACATATCTTTCTTTCCCACTTAAAGTGGGAAAGTGAGTTTCTCTAGTTCAAGGTACATGTCTTATTTATCTCTGTTAACCAGCCCCCACTGCCAAATCACACTGACAAGTTGCCCTGTGGTAGATGCCAACACCTTACAAGAAATGTCTCTACAAATGTCACTATTTATATGTACTAAAGATATGGTTGAGGACATCGTTCATTATTATTCAATGAACATATTCTCTACATGACACTCCATAAAACAATTTTTTTTTTCAAATTGAAGTGTCAGGAAATTTTTTGCTTTGCCTCAGAAATTAGTATGCTCTCTTCTTATGGATAGTATGAATCATATAACGTTAAGAATTTATTTTTAGTATTGCTTTGGTTTCCAGGAATTCAAGAGCCAAATTTGTGGCTCAGCTGAGTGTTTCTCTTCTAAATTACCACTGATTTTGGTCTTATAATCTAATTTGTATTTTCCCATTTTTATTTTCTATTTAAATTTTGTATTCTTGTAGGTTATCTCAAATATTTTGTGAACAAATTGTAAATAAAGTCCCAGTGCCTAGCTTTGTTACTTAAGACCATACTAGCTTCTCTAACACATAACCTCTCAAATTTTAACACAATAGAATTATATTTCTCACATTAATTTCCTTGGCTTAGTAGCTTTCCACACGGTTATTCAGGGTCCAGGCTCTTTTCACCTTCTGGACCCTCCCTCCTCCAGGATCTTGGAGACATTGAGATTTAACCAGTATATGGGGATCAGACTGGAGGAAGGTACCTCCACCTCTATTCATGTTTCACTGTCAAGAACTAGAAACTAGTTTCCACTTATGTCAGGTGTGCTAGAAATCTAAGAGCTGGAAATCCTGAATGGGCAACAGCCTCCCAGCACCGAACTGTATTCAATGGAGACGGAACACAAATCTGTGCCGATCACCTAACTAGCCCCACTCTCAACTGAAAAGATGTTCCAAAATATGTGTTGGATGATTTAAAGGCATACTTCCATAGCTAGAAACTCCTTATTTGGCAAAAGAGCCATTCTGTGTATACATGCCCATGGACCTTGCATTATTCACATGTAATCGACATGTATATAGTGCTTACATGGTCATGCCTGCGAATTAAATTTCTTACATAAAACACACTAAAGTCAAGTGTCTTGTGTGACCTCAAACTGCCAATCGAAGTTTCTTGGTCACGGTCATGTAAGCCAACAGAAGGTGTTTGTTAGTGACTGGCCTCCAGTTGCTTAATGGAGAACTATGGCCAGTAGGTTGAGCAGATGGCTGGATGATGGGTGCGGGGGGAGGTTGGGCTACATGGACCATGAACACAGTTGTCAGTGTGGTGGCAGGAGCTCTACAAAAGGCATCGTGATTCCTTCTAATCCTGCAAACTAACACAATGGGGTAGAGGACCTGAATATGATCAGCACAGTCAGACCAAAAAACATCAAATTATGACATGAGAAGGATCAAGAGTCCTTGAGTTTTCCTCACCAGGGCTGCAATAACTTAAGAGCAAAGTTAATTCTGCAAAATGTCAGACCTTTATATTTTAGGTCAGATTCTGCATATACACAGAAACAGACTTGTCTAACTTTGTTACCAGGATCTTCAACATTTCCTAACACTTCCCCAAACAGTCCTCTTCTCACATTAGGCCCTACTTCTTCTTAAAAATTATATTGGTTTAAAGGGAAAAAACTATCAAAAATGAGCATTCTACTTTGGTTCCTTCAATATTCCTTTAGAAACCTAGAAACCACATCTTATCTGGGTTTATTTCCGCAATTGCTGCTCTCAGATCTCTGCTCCTGTCCAAGGAGAAATACATAGACATTTCTTTGACAGCATTCTTCAGCTACGGCTGATAAAATTAATTACCATGATTTCACCTGCATTGGATATGGTTTCATAGTTCACAGTTCACAAAACAGTGGCACACAAATTATTTCATTATATTCTTACAATAATCTTATAAAATAGGATTATTTCCATTTTACAGATGAGGAACTATAACTTTAAGGAAGTGGGCTATTTTGCCCAAACACATTGTGAGTAGTAGAATGACCATACATCCCAGTTTTCCCAAGACAGTCTTGGTTTATGCCTGTTGTCCTGGTGTATTAAGAGCAGTCCCTTTCACCCTCAAAACATCCCAGGTTTAAAGAGAGTCAATCATTGTCAACGGTGAATTCAGGACTAGATCATAGTTCCTTTGACACGAAGAGCATGGTTTAGTGCTCTTTTCACAGTATCAAGTTGTTTCCAATTATAACCAAACATCAGCATTAAGGGGTGTGGGGAGCACAACACTCCCTCCCTCCTTCTGGGTTGCTAGAAATGTATAGAGCAGAATGTTTAGTCAGAGAAGAACAGAACCATGATTCTCCCTTTCTAAGAATTGGGTTAAAGTAAGCACATTGGGATAAAGAAGGAAGGCTGTTCTTTCTTTAACCTCAAGGTAAGCTCCAACATTCATCCTGAGTTTGGAAATCATGTCAGCTCAATTTACAACTAAATTGGAAGAAAGTCCAGAGATTTTCCCCAGACTCATGCATCCATTGTTATTATTCAACACAGGTCTTTTTCTGCAGAGCTACATCAACAGCTAGTCTCATACCACTTCCATCATCCACTGAGAAGGTCCATTAGTGACACAGTTTCCTCATTGTTCCCCATACCACTGGGTAAGGCCAGAATAGGGCATATTTTTCTTTCCTCAAACAGTCAGTCATAGTAGCCAATTTAATGTCAATTAATAACTGAGTCATTTGCTGCCACATGCAAGAAAGAATGTAGCTACCTATCCGAGAATAAATGTGAAAACCAGACTATAATGATCTGGAAGCTGAACCCAGGTAGAGATGAGACAGACAGAAGGAATGTGCTCTACCTTGCAACATGTTTTCCTTTCATTTCTTTATGCTCATCACTGGCTAAATGCCCCAGAATTCAATTCCTCTTTCCATCTGCACACCTTCAGGAGGAAGTGGCTCCCCATGAAGCAGGGAGGGAGAGCAAATCAAACAAATGGCAATAAAAAGCCACTTCATGAAGCCAGAATAGACTTCTGTCTGAAGGAAATGGCACCACTGAAGCTTTTTATGAAAAGTACCTTTGTTCCAATAGTTTTTCAAGAACAAAAATGTATCTTCACACTTTTGTCATTATAGTTATGAACTGTAAATCCTCATTTTATGGAAACACTCCAGGATTTCAAACTCTTAAATCAACCTGGTAAATCTCCAACCTCAGGAGTTCAGTTCAAGGAAAACCCCTTCAAAGATACTGACATTTTATAAGGAACTTCAGGAAAAACAAACAATGAGAGTTTTCAATGTACATTTTTTTGTTACCCTAAAGGCTTGTCATGGGAGACAGCTAACATGTAGAAAGAATAAAGACTGCTGCTGAGATTGCATTTTCTGAGCCCCAGGTCAATATGACTTAAACAATAACAGTAAAATGGTCTCTCAGGAAATTTGGTCTGGGGCCCCTAACAAACCACCATTGTTTCCTTAGAGGACTATTTTACTTTTATATCAGGGTATCATGATGTTGGATATACAAGTAAACTTTTGAAAGGGAGAAAAATGACTCTTTAGAAAATCCATTTGCAACTGCAGAGTACTTTATAAATATTGTAAGCTTGAGGTTTTGCCTCCCTTAAAATATTTCCCATTCTCTGCTGGACACAGTCCCGTTATAGTGGTTGTATCTCCACAAAGTGTATGCCAACGTCTACTAATGACGCCATTTCAATACACCCAGCCTCACCAATGTTTAGCCAGCTGGTAGCCCACGTCAGCCAATCCAAATATTTCATTGTTGGATGAAATAGTTTCACAGGCAACCACAGGTCTTGGGCATGTGAATTGTATTAAGGCTTATTCCACAGACCAGGACAAAACAGAACACAGAGCAGTTTGCCCCGAGTTGCTGAGTGAGACTCATTGCAAACAATTTCCACCCATTCGCTAAACAGTGTCCAAAAAATTATGGTCCTCATGGAATTTTGAGTCGTGGAGGTATATAGAAGTGATTAGAGTCCTGAGAGCCAGTAGAAACTGTGTCTTTGTCTGGTAGTGGGAAGGCCTTAGTTCATGAAGTGCTTAACAGAGGTGGAGGCAAGGGTCTGTTAATCCCCGAAATAAGAGAATACATAGAAGCTATATAATGAAATGCCATCTTCCTCTGGCCAGTGTACAGTGGTGGCTATGCCAGGCAGTAATGCTCTATTTCTGCAAGTCTACACTGAGCTCACTTAATGACATTATCAGCAGGGTGTCCTACACTCACTCCTACATGGGGCATCTTCTGTGCTCTTGAATGAAAGACTCCCCTTTCACAAGCCACTATGGAAACACATCATTTCCCACAGCTTCTCCATGCTGTCATAACTGCTTTGGGGAATGTCTTTATCAGCCACTAGAGACTCAGTGCTGGAAGAGAATTCCAGGGTTACCCTTAGGTCTGCTTACCGAGAGGGCTTTAATGTGCTCAGTGGTGTCACCAACACATAAAAAAAGTCAAACATTTTTACCAATTCCTTTGGAAAAGGAGTGAAGAACCTTACAAGGGAACTGGGCTCAGACTCTGGAAATTCAAATTCAAAAAGTATACAGATGACATGGAAATGCAACACTAGTGTCAGCTAGGAGGGGAACAATCACAGAGAGCAAGGATGTTCAAACAATAAATCTGGTTTAGAAGATTCAGTGAGGTGTTGGCTACACAGAGAAACTGGGGCCAAGAGTCAACCACAGGAGACTCTGTTTCCCTTTGCTGCTACTGACCTGTGCGTGAAGTGTCTGGGCACCCTCAGCAGAGTTAAGCACCCTCCACACCCACTCAAGGTGATGCCTCAGATTTGAAACCTTCTATCAATGTGGACATATGCCCAATATTCTACTTTTCTTTGATTTTTATTATGTGTTTATGAATCTTGTCCCTGAACCCAAAATTATAATCACTTTAAGGTCACAAACTATATAAAATATGTCCTTTGGATCCCACATGAAACTTAAAAGAGTATGCTGAAGGAAACAGAAGAGCAAAAAAGTCCCCGCATCCAATAGATTGAGTTCCATGAGGACAGATGCTGTAAGAGCTTTTCTGCTCACTGTTCTATACCCACTACTTGGCGCAGAAATGCTTAGTGCATTTTTTGTGGAATATGCCAGATTTGTCAAATGAATTTATGACTATTAATACATATCTGACAACATTTATATACTTCTACCTGTGTTTTAATGTATTAATACATAGTACCTATTTTCCCATTTAGTAACCTTTCTTCTATAACTGACTTGGCAGTTTGGCATTTATTGCATGAATGGACCATGCAAAATACTACACATGCTTTCCATCTTTTTTCATCTCCCTCATCTTGCTTTCTCTTTTTTCTGAGGACCAGTCTCTTTAAAAATTCACATAGGGGGCTTCCCTGGTGGCGCAGTGGTTGAGAATCTGCCTGCCAATGCAGGGGACACGGGTTCGAGCCCTGGTCTGGGAAGATCCCACATGCCGCGGAGCAACTAGGCCCGTGAGCCACAACTACTGAGCCTGCGCGTCTGGAGCCTGTGCTCCACAACAAGAGAGGCCGCGATAGTGAGAGGCCCGCGCACCGCGATGAAGAGTGGCCCCCACTTGCCACAACTAGAGAAAGCCCTCGCACAGAAACGAAGACCCAACACAGCAATCAATCAATCAATCAATAAATGAATAAATAAATAAATAAATAAGCTTTTAAAAAAAATTCACATAGGAAAGTCTTTAGCCTTTTGGCTAGAAAAATTTTTAAAGCCAAATCGCTTCTGAGAACAGCTGTGGGGTTTCTGATTGCTTTTTAAGAAAAAATTGTAAAGTTTTAATGTGTTACATGTATTTGTTTTAAACCTTCTTATTTTCGCATAATTATAGACACCTGCAGTTGTAATGGCAGCGAGAGATCCTGTGTACGCTGTACCTAGTTCCCCTCACCCGCCGCCTGCGGGTGAGAACATCCTGCAAAACTACAGTACAGTATCACAACTGGATCTTGACCCTGATAACAGTCAATATTCTGAACATTTCCATCAATTCCTCCTATTGTACTTTCACAGACACATTCTCTTCCCTCATGCCCCGCTCCCTCCTTAAACTCTGGCAACCACTAATTTGTTCTCCATGTCTAAGTTTTGTCCTTTGATGACTGTTATATAAGTGGAATTATACAGTGTGTAAAAACTTTGGAGACAGGCTTTTTCACTCAGCATAAGTCTCTGGATATTCACCCAAGTTACTTCTTGTATCAACAGTTTGTTCTCAGTTCTCTTACTGAGTAGTATTCCATGGTATGGATCTACCACAATTTGCTTAACTATTCTTCCATTGAAGGACATCTGAGTTGTTCCAGTTTGGGACTGTTATGAATAAAGCTGGTGTAAACATCCGTGTACAGGTTTTTGCGTGAACATAAGTCTTTATTTCTCTGGGATAAACAGACTAGAGGGCAAAGGACAATTGTTGGATCGCATGGTAGTTGCATGTTTAGTTTATTAAGTAACTGCCAAATTGTTTTCCTGAATGGCTGTATCATTTTACTTTCCCATCAGCAATGTATGAATGATTCAGTTTTCCCACATTCTTGTCAGCATGTAGTGTTGTCAATATTTATTTCAGCAATTCTGATAGGTGTGTAAGGATAGCTCACTGTTTTTTTAAATTAGTAAACTGTATTTTTTAGAGCAGTTTTAGGTTCATAGCAAAATTAAGTGCAGATTCTGGCGTTTCCATATGCCCACTGTCTCTACACCACACTGGTACATTTGTTACAAGTGACGAACCTACACTGACACATCATTATCACCTGAATGTTAGTGTTCGCTCTCAGTATTGTACATTCTATGGTTTTGACAAATGTATAAGGCGTGTATCCACTATTGTAGAGTCATACAAAATCGTTTCACTGCCATAAAAATCCTTTGTGCTCCACCTATTCATCCCTTTCTTTCTCTAACCCTTGGCGACCAATAATCTTCTTACCATCTCCATAGTTTTGACTTTTCTAGGATGTCATATAGTTGGAATCATACAGTATGTAGCCTTTTCAGTTTGGCTTCTTTCACTTAGAAATATATATTTTAAGTTTGCCCCATGTCTTTTCATTGCTTGATAGTTTATTTCTTTTTCGTGCTGAATAATATTCTGTTATCTAGATGTACCACAGTTCATTCACCTACTGAAGGATTTTGTTTGCTTCCAAGTTTTGGCAATTGTGGATAAAGTTGCTATAAATATTTATGCGTAGGTTTTTGTGTGGACATAAGTTTTTAATGCATTTGGAAAATACCAGTGAGTAAGCCTGCTGGATCATATGGTAAGAAACTGCCCAATTGTCTTCCAAAGTGGCTGTAGACCATTTTGCATTCCCACCAGCAATGAATGGGAGCTCCTGTTGCTCCACATCCTCACCAGCATTTGTTTGTCACTGGTTTGGATTTGAGCCATTCTAATAGGTATGTAGTAGTATCTCGTTATAGAAAGTCCCCTACATATGAACCTTCAAGTTGAGAACTTTCAAAGATGCGAGCGTGCGTTTACATGTCCAATCACGTAAGTTAGTTCCCGTGTCCAGCGTACATTGTCACATGCATGCATCCTCTACAAGTGGTTGTGCTTTTGTGTACTTTACTGTACAGTACTGTATAGAGTACAGTAGTACAGCATCTTTATTTCAAGCTAGATCTGCAGGAGGATGACTTCACTGAACTCCTTGCTGTGCAACACGAGGAGCTTACTAATGAAGACTTGACGGAATTGGAGGCACAGAGAAAGGACGAAGAAAGACAAGAGGAAGAAGAAGTAACTGAAGAACCGAAGAGATTCACGACACAGGAAATGGCAAGGGGATTTTCTTTATTTGAGGAGGCACTGTTAGTTTTTGAGACACAGGACCTGAAAGTAGAACAGTACATGAAGGTTACAGCAGCCGTTCAGAATGCAATCCCATGCTACCATGTCATCTATGATGAGAAAAAAAGAGCCATTATCCAAACATCACTGGATTGTTTTTTCAAGTGGGTAGATAGAATTGAATCTAGCAAGGAACCAGAACCTGTGTCGTCAATGTCAGGCATGAATAAAATTGCAGCTTGCCCTTCATCCCCTATTGCTGACGATCCTTCAGCTCTACCATCTCCCACCTCCTCTCCTTCCTCCAGTCAGCAACTCTTCTTGCCTGTTCACTCGATGCCAGCCCCTGTATGCCAGCCGTTGTACTGTACTACTGTACTTTTCAAGGTACTGTACTGTAAGGTGAAAAATGTTTTCTTTATTTTTTGTGTTTGCTTGTTTTTTATGTATTATTTGTGTGAAAGGTATTATAAACCTCTTACAGTATGGTAGTATGTAGCCGATTATGTTAGTTGGGTACCTAGGCTAACTTTGTAGGACTTATGAACAAATTGTACTTACAAACGTGCTCTCGGAACGGAACTTGTTCGTATATAGGGGACTTACTGTATTGTTTTAATTTAAATTTCCCTGATGATATATGATGTGAAGCATCTTTTCATATGTTTATTTTCCATCTACATATCTCCTCTGGTGAGGTGTCTGTTAAGAGGTTTTTGCCCCTTTTTTAATCCAGTTGTTTGTTTTCTTATGGTTGAGTTTTAAGAGTTTTTGGTGTACTTTGGATAAAAATTCTGTATCAGATGTGTATTTTGAAAATATTTCCCCCCAGTCTGTGGTTTATTTTCTCATTCCCTTGACATTGTCTTTCACTGAGCAGAATTTAATTTATTAAAGTCTAGCTTATCAATTATTTCTTTCATGGGTCATGTTTTTGGTATTGTACCTAAAAAGTCATTGCCATACCCCAAATCATCTAGTTTTTCTCCTATATTATCCTCTGGGAGTTCTATAGGCTCTGATAAAACCCCAGCAGGTTAGACTCTGATAACACAGTTTCTCCTGAGGACAGGTTTTGTTAAGAACAGAATGCTCTGGCTATTTCAAAATGGAGATTTCCCCCTTCTCCTGCCAGAAGCACAAAGGGATTTTTCTCTGGTATTCACTGTAAAAACATGGTAGAGTTCCTGGAAGTGAAACTCACAAAAGTGTTGGAGTCCCCCTCTAACTGTGTTACCCTGGAGTTTTTAACTCACACTTGTCCACACTGAGCTCCAGCAATTTGTGAATTACAGTTCAGGTTTTCCTACACAGGTACTGATTCCCAGGGAGATTTTTGCTCATGGATACCTGTGCCAATAAGTTGTAGTTCTCTGTATCTTCCTGTCTGTCTCTCCAATATTGGGGGCTGCAGTTTTTCCTATGATCTCACTTCTCTGGCAGATCTAACAGGAGTTGTTGATTTTTCAGTTTGTTCAACTTTTTACCTGTTGTTAGGACAAAGTGACAACCTCTAAGCTCATTTTATACCAGATCAAAAACTGGAAGTCTCTCATTGTAGATTTAATTTGCATTTTCCTGATGGCTAATGCTGTTGAGCATCTTTTCATGTGCTAAGGTCAGTTTAAACCACATTAACTTTTAGTGATAACTAACTTTTCTAACTAAAAAGAATAACTGCATTCTCAAAAAGTTTTCACCTAAGGAGACTAGACTACTCAGATCTAGAGTCATGTGTCTGCTGGAAAGATAACCATTTACTCACTGAGAGCTTCTTGTCATTGGAAATGGTATCTTCTCCTGTAAGCACAGTGGTGTTTATTGAGCTGCATTAACCTCTCTAAGAGATGACTCGTGGCTTGACAACAGAACTCTAGGTGGGAAAGAACATCACTTTCTTATTTTATGGCAGTAATAGACACCCAAATGTAGGCCAATGAAAGGTGGAGCTAGGGGAACTCGGTTTTAAATCCCTAAAATCTCCCATAAGAACTGTAAGCCCTATTATGGTATAGTTTATTGTTACATGTATCAGGCCATTGCCAGTAAAACAAGAGCTCCAACTGCTACAGATTTTAAAAGCTAAAAATTATCACGTGAGGGAAGAGTTTGTCCTGTCACAGCCTCAGCCTTACACAGAGCTCTCAGTGTATATAAAGCCACTATGGCAAATGCCACATCTAATTACAACCCAGCAGTTCAGTCTTCTTGATTCTAATGATCTATTTCCCATTTTACCCGGACTTCCCAAATTCACATTTTTAAAAAAATTTTTTTTAATTTTATTTATTTAATTAATTAATTTATTTATGACTGTGTTGGGTCTTCGTTTCTCTGCGAGGGCTTTCTCTAGTTGCAGCAAGTGGGGGTCACTCTTCATCGCGGTGCGCGGGCCTCTCACTATATCGCGGCCTCTCTTGTTGCGGAGCACAGGCTCCAGACGCGCAGGCTCAGTAATTGTGGCTCACGGGCCTAGTCGCTCCGTGGCATGTGGGATCTTCCCAGACCAGGGCTCAAACCTGTGTCCCCTGCATTGGCAGGCAGATTCTCAACCACTGCGCCACCAGGGAAGCCCCCAAATTCCCATTTTAACAGTGAATTTTCAGGTATGAGGTGCTCTCTGACACTTGGAAATTATTTAAATATCTTTGTATTTGCTTTTGGATTAGTTTTGGCTTCTTCATGGAGATATATATATATATATACACATACATACATATATACATACACACACACATATATATATTCATTGGCTTGAATTTAACAATGCAAGAGAGATTCAATCACTCTTTAGCGCTCAGGAATTGCAGCCTGCTTCATCAGACACACAAAAGCCAAACTAACCCAAAATACATATAATGGAGGGTCAAATCAGAAGAAGCAGGAGGGCCAAGAGATGCAAACAGTTGCAATTGTCCCCTCCAACCCTGAGGAAATTGTTGAGGGCTCTGGTAGAACAATCTGTTGTTTATCCATATTAGTCACTCCTATCCCACTGTGCACATATTATCCAATACAGTGGATGCACTTGGTCCCCTTGCCAGTTTATTTTTCATTTGTGATTAAGCAACATGTTTGGTCCTTCTCCTTCTCCACTGACATTCTGTCTATTTTGTTTTGTTTTGTTTCATTTTTTAAGATGTTGAGGAGAACATAAGCTTATAAAAATGGGCAGTAGAGTTTAGAAAACAAAGAAGTATGTAAGAATAACTGTCAAATATGGAAGTGATTCTAAGTAAGGACTCTTGTAGAATTCTAATATCCTAGAAGGGTGTAGATAGAAAAATTAACATCAACGAAGACTGAATGGGGTGGCAGAAACACAAGTTGGCAATCTAACATCTATTCTCTCCTTCTTTTTTTCTTACAAAGAGTTCATTTTCCTGCTTCCCTCACAGACGAAGGTGGCAAATGAGATAGAAGCAGAAATTATTGAGTGGCATTTCTGAGAAAGCATTTTTGCCAGGAAATGAAAATGATCACCGTATCTCCAGCATCCATGTTGGACTCATGAGGAGAAAAAAAAAGCGTATCTTAGAGATCTGGGCCAAAATACCCTAGAGGGGCCAAACCAAGCCAGTAAATGCCTACCTGAACATTTAGGAAAAATAAACTTCTGTGTGATGAAGCCACTTTTGTCTGCATATTCTGTTATTGGTAGCAGAACCTAATCCTTTCTGATACTATTGGTAATGGACAAAATTCAAACCCCATTTGCTGACCTTGAGGAGAAAGTTTAACTCTTATTTGAAAGCAACCAATAATAATTCCACACTTACCCTCAATGGAGAAGAGTATTTCTGACTAATATGTGAATATATAATAAAGATGCTATATGCTGACATGCATGAATCTTGAAATAGGAATAAGGATAAAGTTAGGACAGAGAAAACATAATGGGAGATTCCTAAGAAGTCTTTAGAAAGGTGGACTGACTTGTTGATTTGACCAACTGGAAGAGGCCATCTGGTTACACATGTAACTTCTACGAGTTCAAATTAAAATTGTTCATGGTGCAAGCAACATCAACGAAAAGAAATTAAAATGTTATATTATTCATGGTATTTACGAAATAGTCTTAACTGATCATTCTGACTAACAAATAAAGGCATTACTTATATTTTTTTAAAAGGGACCTCAGAAGTGATTCCTTGAACTTCCATGGTAACTGGTAACTACTGGGAAATTATCTTTGCAATGACTTTAGTTATGTTAGTTATGTCTTCTGTTGGGTTTATCTAGTTTGTTTGAAGCTCAAAAACTAAATCATTATGTTGAACATTTACCAAAAGAAAGTCAAAACTTTTATTCAGTTATCTGGATATAATGGGAAGAGAGAAGGAAAATAGTCTGATTTATGAAAATCTGTACTTCAGTCTTCCAGACCACTACTTGCCTTGTTGGACAATTTTCTTATTAGCCTTTAAAACTTTTAATACAAAATAAAATAAGTCATAGAATTAGTTTCAGGGAAAAAAAAATTTCCCTTAGCCACACAGGAGGCAAAGGTAATTTCCTCTGGATAACATTTTCAATGGACCCTTTGTGTTTTGATATGATTTTTAAAAATGTTAAATCTAATCAGGCAACTCTGCTCTTTAATTACTATTATTACTTGTGTAGAAGTATAAAATTTAGGTTAAATCATTAGCAGTTAATCTTCTGAGCTAGATACCATCTCTGTAATGAAATACAGTTTATGGAGCAAAGGTTTTGCTTTTTTAATATTAACTGGGAAATTAAGTGAGAAGACTGTAGTTATAAACAATTATTCCCACTAATAATAATTATTCTATATCATACATGTACTATACCCCAGGCACTCTATTAAGGACTTCACTTTTAAAACTCTAATTTCAACATCCCTAAAAGGTAAGTACTATTATTAGCATCCCCGTTTGACTACCAAAGCAGGCAACTGAGGCCAGAGAGGCTTTGTATTTTCCCAAAGTCACATGGTTAGTGGAAATGTCAGAGGGGCACCTAAATGCAGTCTGTCTGATTCCAAACCCATGAACTAATCACTACATGATACTGCTTAGACACTGAGGGGTCATGTGTTATACTGGAAAGTAGGTTTAAAATTTCTGCAAATGAACATGGAAACTTAAATGAATGAAAAGGAAAACTTATAGCTTTAGACTAAAGGATGACTGAAAAATTAGTTTGTATTTTGAGGCCATATTGAATGAGTCAGGGGCAAACTCAGCATGTTTTGTCATTGATGAGAGACAGTGTCTACCTGGCAGATGAGCTAATATATGTAAGATGTAGACATTTGATTTCTCAGGAAGTTTAGTCTTAAATAAACTAGCTCCTCCCTCCCTCCCTTCTTTTCTTCCTCAATAGAAGCCATCTTAAAATATAGCAAGACTATGAAATTAAAGTTTCATCTCCTATCCCATGGCAATTCTGGCATCCAAAAATTACAATAAAAATCAGTTCCTAATTGTTTTTCTCTTTGATCAATATAAATTGTTTTTGCTGCAGACTTTGGCACACTACTTTGTCCACTCCATAGACCGTGAGTATATGAAATCACAATAAGATCTTATTGAACAAAAGCTGCAGAGACAGCTGGAGTTCTAGTCCTGCTTCTGTACTAAGGCACTTAGTCTCTCAGAGGGTCTCTCGGACCCTCAGTTTTCTTATCTATAAAGTGAAGTCGTTGGACTGTATGAATTCTATCCCGTTCAGCAACAAGATTCTATACTTTCTCTGAAGTGTCACTTAAACAAATTTTCAGTGTGGGTTAGAAAAAGATTTCCTCACACACTTTTCTCAACTTGGGCACCCCTCCTCATGATGTGTCCCTACACATCACCCTTCCCACGCCTTTAGACAACCATCGCCCAACGATCTTGTGCATAAGATCAGCTCCAGAACAAAACTTGCTTGTGGTTTGGTGCTCTGGGCAGCACTATCATGAGATGTAAGTTACTGAAGGCGTTTTTAAGATGTCAGTAGGGGTGAGTCAGGGCAGAGTTTAATGAGTAGAATTCATCAGAACTACAGTAGTGTACTTACAATCAACAAGCACGTTTTCTTATGCAACTGAAGCCAATAAGCAGGAGTGTGAGCAAGGCGGGTTAAGGATGCGAAATCAGGTGTCTTGATGTTTCAGGAGTAAGTTTACTTCTCAGGACTCAGAGGAGAATTGTATCACTGAAATCCCGTGGAGAAAGAGAATCCAACTCACATGATAAAAAAGACTTTCATAAGGGACCATTTACAGAGGTGTAGGCTGGGTGAAGAGAGACCAAAAACGATGTTGGAATCTCTTAGGAACTAGCAATACAGGAAGGCATTATCATGCCTAGACCTGAAGGGGCAGGAGAGATATTAGCATTGAGAAGCCCAACGAGAGAAAGAGCCAGGGAGAAGGGCCCATATAATAGGACCTCTAGTGGTGGAGGGGTGCACCCAATGCCAGAAAACAGCCCAAAGCAGGCAGGATACAGGAAAAAAATGACCTATCCTTTGTCATGCTGCCTTCCTATCTCCTGGTGGTGCCTATCATTGGCCAAGGATATTCTTCAAGGAGCCCTGGTAATAGTGTGCTTAGGCGTCAGTGTCTTACAGCCCAAAGCAGGGCAGGGAACAGCAGGGAACGGATCTGACTCATGCAGGGGGCTGGTGTGCAAAAAACCAGCATGGGTACTAAGATTTTCCAAGATAAGTTTTAGTACAATTGGATTATTTTTCATTCTTAATGGAGAGCCAAGTATAAAGAAATGACAGTATGATTTAGCAGACAGTCTATTTTTCCCCAGTGATTTTTATGGGCAGACAATTTCCTTTTGATTCATTTTCATTTTGATTTTCCATTTTTATTGGCACTTAGCTGTTAATGAGGAATTGCACCATTTCCCTCTAATTCTTTCTTTGTCTTGTTTGATACTTCTCCACATTAGGGTCTTGTCAACCACTGTCTAGCACTGGCAGCCACTGGCCAGATAGACACGTCTCTTTACTCTGTTAAAGCTTAACATGCGAAACAGTGCAGATTGCCTTCTGTCCTCTCATTTTGAGATGTTCTAAAAGTTAGTAATTCTGACTTTTAGGTTTAAGGAAAAGTGAATTTAGCCTAGGAGAATATGTACTTAACATTAAAGTGTGGGCACTATTTCTGGGTTCCTATTTGCTGTCTCTGAAGCATTTGTCATGCCTTGGGAAGAAAGGTAATTAAAACATGGAGAAGCTATTTCCCAATGAACCACTACATAGACTATATTGCTCTTCCTAAGCATGATATTTTGGATTATTCTAGAACATGACGTTGAAGTGTGAACAGACTAGGAATAAAGCTGAGTCCAGTGTGTGCCAAGTTTGGGCAGTTTATAAACCCAGTGGAGCTTGCTGTTAACGTACAGCTTGGCAAACTCACTCATGGCCTGAGTTGCAAGTTGGGCTGTTTTCTATCTCTTTGTAGCCTTTAAGATTCTGGGATTGAACCAGAGATGTCAGCTTGGTTTAGTGAAACAGAATCCAGCTCCCTCTTCGATGCCTTCAGTTTCTTAGGGGAAAATTAGCTATAATTTAAACTACATATATTTACACATATATATCCAAAATTGTTAAATGAAAAGAAATTTTCAGGGTATAGCAAGACTTTAAAGTTACCCTTGGATCATACAGTAGACCTATTTGGTTTTACATTTTACCATTCTTTCTTCCTTTACTCGCTTACCATGTAAACTAACTTCTAGAAATATATTTCAAATTTCGGATAACTAATCCAACAACAAAGACAATTTGAAAAGATAGAAAAATATTTATTCCTTTTAATTTATAATTTTGTCACTCAGTCTTCTTTGTATCACTTGAGCTAAATGGTTCTTAACATAGTAGCACAGGAAGACATACAAACATATAAACAAACATATAAACGTATGAGTATCGGCTTTCCAATTGTAGAGGAAACATTTAGAATAAATACAGAATTTCTGTGTTCACCATCCAGAAGGAGAGAGATGAAAGATTTAAAATACCACGGGAAAAGGGCTATAAAAGATACATTCCCAAGGAGGTCTGAGGATGAAGCCTGGGGAGTCAGATGTGGCTTCACTGAGGTACCACCTTTGGGGATGGGCTTTAAAGGATAAATAAAAGTTTGCTTAGTAAACAGGAGAGAAAAGGCATTCCAGACAGAGGGAATGGCATCGTCAGGGAATAGTTCTGCTCCTTAGAATGTGGCCTTTGCAGAGAGGGAATTATGAGAAATAAGGCCAGGCATAGGTGGAAGCCAGATCAGGAAGTGTGTTTTGTGCCTGGCTGAGGAGGTTGATATTTATCTGTTAAACAGTGTTTAAGCAACTGTGATATATTTTAACTACATATTTGTCTTGATTACACGAGTAATTAAGAACTTACAAAAAATCTCAAAAGTTTCAGAATAGTTGAGGAAAAGGTGAAAATCCGCTTGATCATAACCTCCATTGTTTGTATGTTAGTATATTCATCCAGAGTTTTTCAGTGCAGAGAAGGACTGAGCTAAATCACACCTGATTCCTGACCTACAGAAATGGAGATAATAAATGCTGCTGTTTCAAGCATTAAATTTGGGGGTCATTTATTAGACAGCAATATAGAACTCTAATATACACTTCCGCTTCCTGCCTAATATCTTCACAGCAAACTTTGATTCCAGCTGTGGCTACGGCAGCTGGCTTTTCCCAGGTATAAGCTGACAGCACCTCCCCTTAGTTGTCTTGTTTGTTTTGCACTTCGTGCCCCAAAATTTCTGACACTACAGGTATAAGACTCCTGTTGGAACTTGCTCACAATTACACATGTACAAACCTGTGTAGGAGGGGAAAATTAATTTTCCCAGTACTCTTCTAGGTTCCGTGGCTGAGACCCTCCCTCCCCCATAATAAAAGACAGGTTAACAGGAGAAAAGAAAAATAATGTTGATTATGTACACCCCAGAAAGATATGAAACTCCAAAGGCTGCCAGACGATTGAGGCTTATATGCCATCCTGAGCTAAGGAGAGGGATAGGGTCTGGGGCTTCAAGTGAGGGAAGGTAATTCATGGGAAGGTGAAAAGAGGAAAAGTTTGGTAACCAAAATTGCCCTGCCCTGCAGATAAGTCTCTCAGGGGAAAAAGTGATCTCTGGTAATATCTTCTTTCCTGGTACAGGTCCCCATTCTAATGTAAATTTCCCTTATGAAAGGGGTATTACTACTCTTGTTTTCAGAGTTTCTCCTTTATCTGTAATTCCTCAAAATAATCAGCTCGTAGTTTCCTTAGGCCAAAGAGGCCTATTTTGGGATGGCCAATTCTGCTACCTGGAAATACAAGGGAGTTAGTCCTTATGGGGCAACTCCAGACCCGTGTAGGACAGGAGCCAGCAGAATCATCATCCCTCTGCTGTTGCACAGAGGACGGTTCTGACAGTCTAGGTAGACCCCCAGAAGGCCCCAGTGCTGTCAAGCACCAGGTGCTCACAGTGGTGACCAAGTCAGTTATGCATCCTTTATTGGTTTTCCCTCCCACCTGTTAACCTCTTCTCAGAGACAAATTACTAAAGCTCTTGTCTCAGGCTCTGTTTTTGGTTGCGGTGTGGGAACCCAAGCTAAGGTATATTGTCTCCTCTTAGCATGGTGTTACCAGGTCAAGGACTTGCTAGAATATTGATGGTTCTATTTCTTATTTATTAAAGAAGCAAATTTCTAGCGTAACCCAGTAAACATATACTCTTCCTTTGGCTTATTATTACACATGTCTCTCATCTCTTTTTCATAGCATTTTCACCTCACAGGCACAAAACCTATTCAGCCCAATATTCTCTCTGACAGACTTTGCTACAACAGCATGTACACTCAGTTACAACTCAAATGCTGGCCTCTCAGATCAAAATGTAGTGGCCCAACTTGAAATGTTTGCAGTGCATCCGCCTATCACGTACACCAACTGAAGACCTCTAGCAAATATATTTAAGTTAATTCCATAGTGTGGGTTTGGCTCCCAGTTTATTCTTTTGTTATTTTTACAGAAATATGAGTAAAAGAACACCTCTGATTACTGCTAGAGTCGTATCTGGACAACTGCACGTAAACTCTGAGATATCCAGTCTATCTCAGGCAGTTTCCCAAACGTTACTGGTTCCTGTAGAGTTTGTATAATGCCTGACAGCTCTCTGTAGAAAGAAGGTCAAATCCCAGATCCTAACCCCATGGTCTGTGCCCCAGAATCCAGATAATATTTTTTGCAAAAGCTGTCTGTGTCTGTGTATATCTATGTGTGAGAGAGAGCATTTTACAACTGACCTTTCAAGAAATTCCACAGATCTATTTTTTTAAGAAAAATGCAATGCCTCTCTCAGCATTTCCTTATTTAGAAAGAAAAAAGAAAGAAAATTAGTTTTCATTTAAAATCATTGGCAAAATTTCCAAGAATGATAAAAGACTCCTAAATAAAATGTATTTATCCTTGGATTACATAGCTCTCTCTTTCCCTTCCTGATCTCATGCTGAGATAAAACTTTTAATTCTCTCTCTCAACTCTGCTTAGTTTTTATCCCCAAAACCAAGCTGATTGGCTCTCAACTCTACTCGATTTTTTATCCGAAGACTAATGAGGAATTAAAGTAGAAGGGAGAATTGGAGAGATTTTCCAAACTAGTCTAAAGAGGCTATTGAAATTGCCTCTGAGCCTCTGAGAGCAACTTGGGGGCTTCTAAAGAATTTAAGTATAAATAAGCAATTTTTCACATAGCAACAACCTTGCTGTGGAAACTAAATGAGTAGCACAACAGCTTGTGGTCATGTATAAATTTGTTCTCTTCTTATCTTTCTTTGTCCTTTGTCTAAAACGGCAAACTCATTCTTAAAGGGCCAGATACTATATATGGCTTGTGAGCCATACAGTCTCTGTCGCAACTGCTCAACTCTGTCCTTGTAGATTGAAAATAGCCAGAGACAATATGTAAACAATTTGTGTAGCTGTGTTCTAATAAAACTTTATTTATAAAAAGAGGGCCAGCCTGCCAACTATTTTTTTCCAACCCATGGTCTAGAACAAGAAACTTAAAGAACAATAGAGTGAGGTTACATTGTTTTGTTTCTATGCCATCCTTTAGTCCCAGTGACCCAACCACTATATTTTAGTTTATTAAAATATATGGAAAGAGGAGAGATGTCGTTGTGGTACATATGGAAATAAGCACATAATTTTGAAAAACTTCCAGAACGTGAAATGGGGCTGTCTACACTGATGGATCATCCAAGTTCAGCTTCACAGTGTGTCTGCTGTACTTTGGAAGTTTAAGAAAAATGCTGCTCTGTGTAATGGATAGCTGTGTCAAACATAGAAGTAAATAAAAATGCAAATGGAGCACTGGCTCATGCAGATAATAGCTAAATAAAACTATTTCTAAAATAAGTATCTCCTTGACCAAAATAGATATATTCCAGTCTCACAGTAATCAGTATGCTGTCATCCATTCCACAATACATAGCACAGCTCAGTATGTCTGACATGACATTGATAGGCTGAGGTAACATTCAATATTTCTTCCCTCTCTGCCTCATCTAAGGTTTTGTAAAAGATCTTTACAGTCATGTGAACCTCTGAAATCATAAGTGGAAAGTGTTATACAATTTTTTCTCAGGAGAGTATTCATAACTATCAACAGCTTCTCAGAGAACTCCATGATCCCAAAGTAAGAAAAATCACATCATTAATGAATAAATGGGAAAAAATGAAATTGTTCACCAAACCTAAATTTTAGTCCAGTTTATAGGGTACAATTGGAAGGTAGCAGAAAGGCTAAAAAAACTCAAGTAAAAATATCCTCTCCATTGAAACCTCAAATGTCACTATGACTTGATACCTTTGTGTTTATTATTATATTTTATTTCAGCTCCGTTTTTAAAACGTCTTTTGTTTTAAAATGTTCTTTAAATATGGAACTTGCTTGTGATGAGACTTCACACACACAAAACAAACAAACAAAGAAAAACTATGGGAATTCTACTTCTGCACCAGGATACAGAGAGCTCAGAGTAGGGTTGCCAGTTTTAGCAAATAAAAATATAGTACACTCAGTTAAATTTAAATTTTGTATGGGATTATATTTATACTAAAAGATTAATCATTGTTTATCTTAAATTCAAATTTAACTGGGTGTTTTGTATTTTATCTGGTGAGTTTAGCTGGAAGGAATATTACTCACAGCATTGCAATGAAAAAGAGCTAAACTAGCTTCAAATTCATGACATTTTTTTAACCTATCAGAAAACTACAGTTGCAGAACAAATAACTTGCTCAAAATTTTAAGAGAAACAGGCACCTACTGGGAGAGAGGAGACATAAGCACTCACTAACCCAGGTTAAAAGCAACCACACACCAGTGAGGCTTCAGCTAGGATAACTGATGAATTGCTGAAGGCAGGACAGGACTGGGTACACAGCATGAAACAGCTGAGAGCCACAGAAATTGGAAGAGTCCATACCCTCAGCCCTTTTTTTTTTCTCTATAAACCCCACTGGATGCTCATCCACAAAAAAGAAAAAGTCTTAAGAAATAGCAATTTTAATGCAAACCTGGGAGAGGAGAAGAGGAGCCCTGTGGGAGAAGCAGGACCCCTCATCTGTTTCTCCAGTCTCTCTCTGGAACAAAAGTCTTAATCTTTGGGGAAGGGGGGAATAACAATGATGCTCTCCTTAGGACACAGACGAAAACTTGCAGTGGGAGGAGGAAAATAGAAAAAGACAAAAGGTTAGTCCTATGTTAGGGGCAGGAATACACACTAGGCCCCAAATTACAGTCAGAGAAGGGGTAGGAGAATTGAGAAGGCCATACTCCTAAGACCCTACCTAAGACTGAGATTTAGTCATAACAGTAGAGGATGTTCCAGTCCACTGTCCTCCACCACCAAGGAAAAAGTTCAAATAACAAGTAACAAGAATACTGTGGGGAGAGGGACATCAGAGGAGCAAGAATGTACAAAGAGATCCTCCTGAGGTAAAGTAGAAAGGGAAGACTTAGAGTGCAGGGCCAAACTGACACTGCTCTCCAAACTCTCAGATTAGACACAAGGCATCCACATTTGAAGCCTGTGGGGCATTGAGGGTAACCATAGCAACAACAAACTTCAAACCAGCCCAAATGCTCATTAGATTTACTCCAATGCCCACATTAAAGACCTAATGAAAGGAAAAGTGTGTCTATTTCCAGGCATAAAAACAATTTACCTCAGTCTTTCCTATCTTATACAAGACATTCAGCTTTCAAAAAATATTATGAGGTATACAAAAAGGAAAGAAAGAAGACACAAAGCAAAGCAATAATCAGAACCACATTTAGGTATGACACAGATGTGGAAAACATCTGATAGGGAATTTTAAAATAATGGTGATTAATATGTTAAAAGCTCTGAAGAAAAAAGTAGGCAACACATAAGATCAGATGAGTAATTTCATCAGGAGAGAGAAACAATCCAATGAAAATGCTAAAAATGAAAAGCACAGTAACAAAGTTAAAGAATGACTTTGACAGGCTCACCAGTACACTTAACTCTACCAACGAATGCATCACTTAACTT
The DNA here is from genome assembly GCF_009873245.2 of Balaenoptera musculus. Lineage (NCBI taxonomy): Eukaryota > Metazoa > Chordata > Mammalia > Artiodactyla > Balaenopteridae > Balaenoptera > Balaenoptera musculus. Next base: position 64,429,651 of record NC_045787.1, on the reverse strand, counting down.
GAAGAGAAGTCAATATAAATTACCCAAATTAAAACCCAAAGAGAAAAAAAGAGTGAAAAATAAACCAAAATAATTAAGAGCTGTGGGACAATATCAAACATTTATAACATACATGTAATTAGAAACTCAAAAAGGGAAGAACGCAAGAACAGGGCAGAAAAAAATATTTGAAGAAAAATTGGCCAAGAATTTTCCAATATTAATTACAGATGCCAAACAGAAAACCAAGCAGGATAAATACTAACACACACACATCTTCAAATGTCATATTCAAGTTGCTGAAAACAAAAGACAAATGTAAAATTTTGAAAGCAACTGGAAGAAAAAGAAACATTACATGCAGAGAGGAAGAAAGAGAACTATGACAACAGATTTCTCATCGGAAACCAGTAAACCAGAAGACAATGAGAGACATCTTTAAAGTGATGGTATCGGGGCTGGGAGGAAATCATCAACCTAGAAATCTATAGTCTGTGAAAATAACTTTCAAAACTAAAGGAGAAAGACTTTCTCAAACAAATACAAACTGATGGAATTCATTGCCAGCAGATCTATTCTATGAGAAATGCTAAAGGAAGTTCATCAGGCAGAAGGAATATGAAATCAGACTAAAACTTGAATATGCAAAAAGAAATAAAGAGCACCAAAGACCAGGAGAAATTAATATATAGATTAATTATATATAGATAATTAACTTATATCCAGAATATATAAACAACTCTCAAACCCACCCCCCAAAAAAGAAAACACACAGCCCAATTTTTTAAAAGTGGGATATGTTTCTTAGCAGATGCTCAAAGAAGATATATGGGTGGAAATAAGAATATGAAAAGATGTTCAACATGAGTAGTCATTGCAGAAATGTAAATTCAAACAGCAATAAGATGGTGATATACAGAAATGGCTAACATTAGGGAAAGCTGGGTTAAGGGCAGAGACTCTGGCTATCTTTGTAAATCTTCTGTAAGTATAATATGATCTCAAGATAAAAAAGGCATGGGACCATTTTCCGTCGTTGAGACTTCAGTAACAGAAATTGTGGTTACTAGTAGGGAGGACGCCAGAAGAAAGAGGATAGTTTTAGGAGGGCTAAAGACACACTTTGGCTAGGGAAGCCCCTTGTTAAGTGCTCCTTAAAAGGAAACCAGAATATGTCACCTCAAAATATCCCTCTTTGACATAAAAATAATTTTGAGCGGAAGGCAATTAAGAAGTAGCAAAAGCAGAGAAAACCTCTCCCTTTTCTGCCTAAAGGCAGGATGTAAACTCTCCTTTCACTGGAGACAGACTCTTATCAGCCCAGAGGTGGCACCAGAGGAATCTACAAACTTTACCTCATTAGTTTCCACCCATATATTTACCTTCCCAGTTTGCTGCCTTTGGAAGCCTAAAACTGCCTTCCTGTGTCTGTCATGTCTCTATAAATTTAATGTTTTTTGTTGAAGATGTTATATAAGCTGGAACTCAAAGCTGCCATTTTGAATTACTTTCAGTTTAAGTTGCTCCCATGATGCGTACTGCATGCATTAATAAACTATTTTTCTCTTGTCAAGCTGTCTTTTTGTTAAAGAGTCCCAGCTGAAAACCTAAGATGGGCAGAGGTAAAATTCTGCCTCCCCTTCACCCACAGGGACTCAAAGATACCCTAGTGACTGACAGCACAAGTATATTCTGGGCAAGTATAAACCTGCAAGCTTTGGCAATCACATCTTACTCCCGATATATGATCAAATCTGGGGCGACGAGTTTTCCTTAGTTGTTTCTGTAGTATCTGCTGCATCAGGTATTGGAGTATTGAGAGAACAGAGAGAAAGGCAAGGCAAGGAGTTTCTCAGGAAGTAAACTCTCTGGTAAATTTAAGTGATCTCGTTGTTCAGTGCTGGTTTATTATAGTGTCCAATAATGAAACACATTTAAGTTTAAAAGTGGTCTATCTTGGTGGTGATTGAGCCTGTCTTAATGACTACTTCCACTTGCAGTTATGGACAGTTTTCCTCTTCATTTAAGACAATTCTAAGACCTCACCAGGCAGAAGTTGATTTGGGGCTTCATGTAGATCTGGCTTCACTGATTGGGCCTTGGTAAGCTCACCTCCTAAACATTATTATCCTTCAGTCTTAAGAGTCTTTTTAAGAAAAATTAAAATGTTAAAGAATAGTTTTGGATTCAGACTTTAATGTTTAAAATCTTTTTCAGGTGTGCTCACATATAACCACATAACATCTGGTGAATTTCTCAGAAAACGATGGTCTACATAGCCTGTGAATGCAGTTCATGATTCTATCAATTAAATTTAAAATAACCAAAAATATGACAATTTCCTCCACTCATCTCCACACACAACCACCTTTTAGGAAGCCAAATACAACCTTCTTTTTGGCCAATGAAACATACATCGAAAACCACTTTTCTGCAAATGTATCAAATAGACCTATGTGAAGAAGTTCTAGCAAGTGCTCCAAATAATACTTCTCTCTACATGGAATAAATATGTAGAAAATCACCCTTCGCTTTGTTGAACTAGCTAGCCTTTGTTCTGGGGGGCAAAAATTGGCTTTATTTTACTCTTCTTTATAAATTACTCACTCTGGCTCTGAAATTGAAAATGACACCCTGAGAACTATGCTTCTCCTTTCATCACCCGTCTTTCTCTCTACTCAGTGAACAGGGAAACCATTTCAATCATAAAGTTCTCAGAGGTGTTCCTTGTCCTTCTTACCCTATTTCATTGGCTTAAAATGAATGTTACAATGCTCCACCTGTGTATCAGTTTTGACGGAAATTTCTCTCCAGCAGCTTTGCTGCTCCAGACAAGGCAAAGAGCCTCCATCCTCGGCAAGTCATCCTCTGAACGCAGGCTCCTGTGCCCACACCCTACCTCGAGCCTGGAAGAATGTCTTGTACATCAAGTTAGTTCCCTCCTGACCCTTAAATCCTCCCTCGATTCCCTTTCCCATAAGACACACACGTTCACAGGAAGATTCAGCCTTTGGGTATGTCATTTGTGAGGGAAGTAGACACTTTCAATGGGATGAAGGAGAAGCAGCAACCAACCAAAGGCACGGGTCATAACTACTTAGCTTACTGCGTGGTATTTGTCAGTTTATTTTCCTGTTTCTTCCTTTGTAATATAGGAATCTTGAGGGCAGGGACTATGTCTTGGTATTGTATCTGACCAAGAATAAATGTTCAGTACATTTAAAAAATTACTTAACAGTACTGTTTAATCTTTGCCACCTACAGCAATAAACAGAAATAAATACCCAACCAAAAAAAAAAAAAAAAAAAGACAAACTAATTGGGGTTTTATCTATACTGGGGATTAATAATAGTGACTGCTTTGGTTCTCTGACAAAATTTTCATCTAGATATACAAGATATATTACCCATACACAAGAATCTAAAACTCATCAATGGAAAAAAAAAAGGCAGGAAATCTAAGACTGTGGAAGTTCTAACTGCTTCTCATAATCCAGAAAATTTTTAATGTGCTACATACCCCTTTTTTCAGCCTATACTTTGGTCATGATGAACTTGGCTTTTAGCCTTGAAATAAAGCTGAATTAAATCTTTAAAAAGTAATCAACCACTTAAACTTGGGCATCCTGGTTTTTGCAAAAGAGAAGTGAAGTCACAAGCAGAGATGAATCGTAATTTGGTTTTGTGTTGGGGAGTCAGAAAAATAGAACCTGAATGCTGAAGATCTCCATCCATAATTGAATATCATTGGCTTTATCTGGAAAGCTACTATCCAACTACCAAAAACCTAGTCGATGCGTGCAGTTCTGCATACATAAACTGCCTATCATCCTGGAGAGTCCATTTTCACTTGGCTTCCTTAACAGACAGTCAGAGAAGAAAGAATAATACCAAGAACCCCACAGCTGCTTCTGCATAAGGCAAGGGTTTTCCAGCCATACTGTAGTATTTGGCCACCAAATCACTTTTTACACTCCACAGTGCGTGTCTGCACAGCAAAGAAGGAAAGGGAGTTGGAACCACATGGGGCCACATGAGAAATGGAATTGCTTCTTTTGGCATGAAGTGCTAGGCAATCTATAAAACTAATCCCTGGGACACTCCAGCCATTTTTTATTGACTTCAAGTGATCTTAAGGCTGGAACAGCCAAGGTCAAGGTAGATGTTCTTAACATCTTGACACCTATGGCCCAGTCCAGGAGCTGCCAACAGGCCTTTGAGGGAACTTCTGGGGCACCCTTATTTCCCTTTCCATAAGAGACACTGGGAGGACCATATACTGTAGTGATTAATAGCTTTGAGGTCAGGCAGACTTCAACCTAAACATCAGCTCCACCACTGTCTAACCTGTACAGAAGCTTCTCTGAGTCCCAGGTTCTTTATCTATAAAATGAAAATATTAACACTTACCTTGTAGGCTTACTCAGGGAGGGAGGAGGGGATGAAATGAAAGAAAAAGAACCAAAAAACAAAGCCAGCACATAGTAAGCGCTATTGAATAGTAGCTATGATTACAGTTCTCTCTTCTTTCTCTCTTAATGTTTCTCCCTGTTCCTTTCCCTCTCCCCTTCCTGTGCGTCTACACTGCCCCTACCTCAGGCTTGCTAGAGACATCTAAGAAGAACCACAGTCCCTGCACAGGCCGCCCCTCTGCCTAGAGACCCCACTGGCCCTCATTCAAGACTTTACCAGCTTCTCGACCACAGGATGGCTTTTGCCAACTTGTAAACACCACCCAAGTGTTTTTGCTTGTTTAAAGGGCCCTCCTTTCTACTGTTAATTGAAGTTTGCTTTCCACCTGGTATAGTTTCTTAAACAATTTGCTTACTTCAGTGAAGTGCACTGTGCCACCCCCAAGACAATCCAAATAATGGGATGCTGAAAATTAGAAAGCCTTAAATTTTTGCTTGATATTGAATTTTTTCCTCATGATGAGAACTCTTAGGATTTACTCTCTTAACTTTCATATGTAATGTATAGCAGTGTCAGTTGTATTTACCATGTTGTACACTACATCCCTGGTACTTACTTATCTTATAACTGGAAGTCTGTATCTTTTGACTGCCTTCATCCAATTCCCCCCTCCCCTCCCCTCCACCTCTGGTAGCCACAAATCTAATCACTTTTTCTATGAGCTTGTTGGTTTGTTTGTTTGTTTTTGAAGTATAATTGACCTACAACACTGTATTACTTCCTGTTATACAACATAGTGTTTCTATACTTTTCAAAATGATCACCACAGTAAGTCTAGCTACCATCTGTCACTGTACAAAGTTATTACATTATTATTGATGATATTCTCCACACTATACATTTCATACCCGTGACTCATCTGTTTTGTAACTGGAAGTTTGTACTTCTTAATCTCCCTCACCTATTTCTCTCTTCCCCTCATCCCCCTCCCCTTTGGCAACCCTTGCCATTGTGTTTTTAACTAAACTTTCAGTGTTCCTAAGGAAGTTTGCTAAATGAAGTAAAAGAATAAGCAATATGATTGGAGAGGCAGAATAGAAAAACAAAGAACCTTATAACAGAGACTTATATCGTTCTTAAATTAATTTCTTAATTACAGAAGTCAGTGCTTTTTGTGATGCCTTGTGTTTTTCTTTTAAATTTTTTTGAAGTTTGTAATTTGTGGAATCGAAGGTTTTCTACCTATAAAAAAGTAGCAGTTGTTTTTTTACACCTACAATCATAACCAATGAACTGAGCACTGACTGGAGTAGAAATGGAGACTTCAAACTTACAGCCTAGATATGCCCAAGAGCATATTTTTTCAGTTTTCAGGTTTTTTCCCCTCAAAACTTGAACCATTATTTCAAAATCAGAAATTTTGCATGTAAAACCTAGATTTCTATTCTCTTGTTTAAAAGCCAGATTATGACAACTCTAGAGCAACATTATCCTATGGTGACAATCAACTTAAGCTGAGTAATGACTGTGTCCATTAAAAAAACAAAAACAAAAACTTTTCTTGTTTAGTTAGAAGGACCAGCACTGCTGCTGAGCTGGGTGTGGGAGATGGAAAAGGAAGGGAAAGAATAGGACAGGAATCAGATCTATGTGACGGCATTTACCTGGGCAGTGGACTTGGGAGTGAAGGAGGTTACAAGAGGAGGGAATAAAAACAACAAACCACTCATCACAAGAAAAAAAAATGTTTTTCTGTATCTTTTATGTTGTAACTATACGAGATGATGGATAGTCACTAAACTTATTGTGATAACCATTTCATGATGTATAGATGTCAAATCATTACGCTGTACACCTTATAAACCTTTTATAAACCTATATGAGGTTGTATGTCAATTGTTATCTCAATAAAACTGGAAGAAGAAAACAGTATTCCAAAGATTACCTCAAACAAAACTTATGAAGTGTTCTCACATGTACGGAAAAGATAATAAAAGGTAAGGAAGACAAATAAGGGGCATTTACGGAGAGTGTGAAGATTTTTTCTTTTCCATGCAAATTGCAACCAAGTCAGATCTCCCACCTACAAATGAGACTAGAAGTATGTTAGAGAGGAGTAAATAAATTGATAGCACATCTAGGGCCCTTGAACAGTACCTGACACGTAGCAAGAGCTCAATAATTGTTGACAATCATCATCATCTAATAAGAAGACAATGAAAAATAAACAGATTGGACATTCTACCATGCAGCTTTACATAAATACGTATGAGTATGACCAGTGGGTTTGGAAATGTTGCCACTTTGTATTTAGAAGGCTTACAAATTCCTACCTTAATGATGCAATCTTCTGTGGGTGTTTGGCAAACCAAACAATATGTTTTGGCTATTTACATACAATTTATGCTATTGACCTTGCAGTCTTTTTCCAGTCTACTAATTCTCCTGACACACCATCCAGAAAAAAATAAAATAAAAAAAAATCACAAAAACCTAATAATCTAGTGAGAAACTTTTCTTCATGTGATATAAAGTATCCCTTGTAACTCTGCTGTTCTGGTGGTTCACTTCAGTAAATAGTACTTATTAACTGTGGAAACCATATTCCCATGCCTTGGTAAACAATGCATTATTCTGAGAACCTGATTTAGTAAATACTGTGGTCTGTGGGATTTCAGTACAAAATTATAACAGCAAATACAGAAGGAAATCTTTACAGCTTTTATCTATATTTCAAGAAGCAGAGAGATTTAAAAGTCCTTTCACAGTATACTTGATCGAGTTTCAGAAAGTGGAAAAACATTTGTAAATGATATTTAAGGAAAGTAAAACTGCTTGCAAGATTTACTGTTTTAAAAACAGATTTAAACTAAGTAAGAGGAAAATTGAGTTAGAGATTCCAGACAGGCATCTGACCACACACTTAACTTCATATTAGTGATTAAAAATAATAAAATTATGTATCCAATAGTAATAACACTTATTTTTTAGGCAAAACTCAATATAAATACATCATTAATTCATATACAATAAAATAGAACTGTACACCTATTTAAATACAACACTTACAGTTTTCTAATATCAGTCTCTTTTTTAAAAAAGCTGAGATGAAATTTGGAAGACATTCACTTTCAAAAAAGTTAAGATTTCAGCTTGGTCTCCTTAAGAGTTACAGATTTTCAGACTTGGAAATAGTCTTACATAATCAAGCAAGCTCTAATCAAAATGGACAGCCTTGTAAGATAACTAAGAGTTAAATTCACAAGTGTGAATTTAACTATAAGTGTTCTATCCTTCTTCTCCATGGTAATTATGGCAGGGAATTGTGAGACATAATGAAAATATGTAGGTGTTCAGGCATATACACTGTGGGCATTTACAAGCTCAAAAACTGTATTTGTGGGGAAGATAGCTAGAATGTACAGCCCTCCAAAGTTTATTCATGAAAACCTCCAAGACACTTCAAAGAGGTCTCTTCTCAGATAATTTCCCTAGTTGTTTAAAATTGTTCTCACCTGAATATGAATTTTCTGTTGCTGTGAAAAGTTGTTGTGTTTCCTCCTATATATTACTATAAAGAAGGAGGAAAAAACCCCATAATATGCTGAGAGAACACTATCAGAATATGATTGCTAAATGACGCCTGAGCATTTTCCATTTCCCAACACATCACTACGGTGAGCAGCATTTTAGGGTAATTGTCAGACACATGTAAATCCTCTCAGAGTCTCCTTGCAGAATTAACAGCAAAACACTACCAGTGGTCAATCCACTCCACCCATCATCTTCCAGCGTAATCATGGGTAGCTTGCCCCAGAGCCACAAGGGCAGCTCCCGGAACACAGGCTCATGGGGGAAGTGTGTTCACCTATGATCTCGGATGACGTAGACTTAGGGAAAGCTTTCATCCTGGTTAATAAGGTTCTCCTATGGAGGTGAGGAGGTAAGAGAGGAAGGGTAGCATCTCCTGGATGTGAAGGAGAAGTAAACTCCTCTACATCCTCTGGCCGTTTTGTGGAGAGAAAAGTCAGCCTTTATCCAGTTTGAACAGCTACCAGAAAAGGGGGCCACCATTGCCCCAGAGGGCACACATGGACTTTCTTCATCCTGCTGCATTCACTGAGGGGAGGGCATCTGTCAGGAGGAAAGCTGGCCACCCGAGGTCAAATGTTTCCACCTCCACCCCGAGTGGCCAGAAGCTGTATAAAGTGCACCTATACCACGGTTAGAAGAGAGGAAGGAACTTCCTTCACTAAGGAAGCATCAAAAAGAAGTCTTTTTGCACATTTGTGGCAGCCACCTTTTCCTAGGGAGAGTGCCAGGCATTGTGAAGTTTCCATCAAGTCCTATAAACACATATTAGTGAAACTTAGACAAATTATATAATCTCGTCACTGAGTCTGATGGCCCCAATATACAGCACATGGGGACAATTTCCCACCTTTGTATAACCCAAAATAAGAGAAAGAGGAAGAAAAGAAAGAAATTTAGCGCATGCCCATGACATGTCTTGCACATGCCTTATCAGTCTGATCACTTCATGAAAGCAATATTCTACTCACATATGAGCATATAAAACACATTGCTCTATTTCTAACCTAATGGCCACTGCTCAACAATTAGTGATTATCTAATAGCTTGATTTCTTGGCTTAATGAGGTACTTTAACGGACCTGGAGCTCAGCCCTCCTTTTATTCACTGACCTTTTATAGTGACCTTAACAAATTCAGTGGCAATTTATGCCAGGGTCCTTTCAAGTGTTCAGAACATTTATAAATCTTTTCTAGAGTCTGACAACATTCTATAATGTAAACCTAATCTCTTCAGACTGAGAGCCTCAAAATCATTCCATAATAATACGAGTGCTAAGCAGAGGCATCTGACCCTCAGACAAGCCAGTCCTGCAGTCTTCAATTAAAATATTATGTGACCCTATGAAGGCATGTAGAACTCCTATTAGTAAGATATAATTTCCCACAGCCTCAAAATCCCTTAAATGGTGGTGGTGGTGCTCATGGCTCCTATGGCAAATAAGGAACAATGGGTTTCCGTGAAATTTAGCTAACTGCTTTCAATATACTCATTTGCCTCTAGCTATTTTCAGGAAGGAGAAAAAAATCCATTTTATTCTGATACAATTAAGATGTCCTTTTGTGTGAAGATTTTAAACCTTAGACTATCAGAACTATCATTTTCATATAGTTAAAGGAACCACAACATTTTAAGAGTGTTTAAGTGTTTAAGAGGCCACAACATTTCTCCACTTCCATTTGATTGGGCAAGAAACGTTAGATTTTTCTATCTTGGATCCTAGGGGCTTGAACAAAAGTTAACTGACAAATGTTATAAGCAGAGAGATTTGATGTTTAAAAAAAAAATATTCTAACAGTTAAAACAGTACAAAAGGAGAGTGAGTTCCTTCTGGAGGTGGTAAGTCCGTGTGTGTGTGTGCATGTGTGTGTGTGTGTGCATGTGTGTGTGTGTGTGCGTGCGTGTGTGTGTGTGTGTGTGTATGTGTTCAGGTATAACTGAAAATACACTTGGGGTTGAGAGGGAGGGCAGATGTAGTATTTATCCATTCATTGATCTTTTCTTGAGAACCTGCGATGGGTCAATTATTGCCTCGACAAAGTATGAGTTCTTTCATGCTGAAGGAGTTCCTCAGAAAATACACACTGAAGAATTTCAGTGAATGCTTTCTCTTTCTACCATTTCTATGGAGGTTTACACCAAATGTCAGTAGATCACTTAATAGTTCAAAGTATTTATTTTAAACCCCATTAGAACCCATTAAGGATCAATAACATCAATCCATTTGAGTAGAAACCTGTGTATGCGAATAAGGGTATTTCATATCTCTGTCTCTGTCTCTCCCCCCTCCTCCCTCTCTCCTCATTCTATTTTTACTTTGTTGATTCAACACATTGTAACAAATGTATAATATTTAATAAAAATCCCCATGTAATGTTTACTTACAATTGTCTTTGCTTTACTATTTTCATTAAATAAGATTTTACTTCTAAACTTGAGTGATTTTTTTTAATTGAGAAAAATCAAAGAACTCAAATTTTCTTTAGCCCTGAAGACAATTTTTAAAAGCAGATTAAAAACTAAAATCATGAAAGATACCCCAGATTTCCATTTTTTAATTTTTTACTTAACACTTACTCTTATTCAAAAGTCTATTTTCATCCTTAAAAGTTGTTCCTAGTCATGGGTAATATGTTGAGGCTTCACATTGTGGAAAACCTTTCAATCAATGTCCTCATATTGTCCTTTTTTATGAAACAAGAAGACTCCAAAACTAGAACTTGTTCTAGACCCATTTATAATCTTGTATCATGACCTGTGACAGCTTGTACCTTTTGGTTAACATATCAGATTTTAGATCAGCCCCATAGAATGAAAAATAGGCACTGCAATTTTAAAATTTCTAGACAATGACAATGCTTAATGCACTGACAGTCTGTCCTTGGAAAGATGAAAATAGAGACTATCCTGAGTAATGTAACCTCTTTTTTCAGTGACACCACTGACAAAATATGTGATCTGAAATGTTTCTTAAACTCAGTTTCCACATCTGTGAACTCTTCACCTAACTAATACACTAGACTGTCATAGGACAGTGGAATCAAAAACACTTTGGAAAGAAATCAGTGTATCACAGACTCCTGATTTGGACATTTGTGCAAAGAATTCTTATTTTTTCATTTTTAATTTTATTTATTAAAGAGTTGAATAAATATTGAAACAAAGAAATAATGGAATATGACACTAAAATGATAGAAATGAGCAAGATGTGGGGAGCCATGGGAGAGAAGATCAGATGTGGTTGGCAATTCCTAGGAGAACTAGTCACAATAGGCAAAAGCTGGAAACAAGTCAATCAATCATCATCTGATAAATGGATAAACGAAATGGTCTAGCCACATAATGGAATGTTATTTAGTCATAAAATGGAGTAAAGTACTGTTACCTGCTACCACATGGATGAACATTGAAAACATTATGCTAAGTGAAAGAAACCAAACACAAAAGACCACGTATTGCATGATTCTATTTATATGAAATACCCAGAATAGGCAAATGTGTAGAGACAGAAAGCATATTAATGGTTGCCAGGAACTAAGGGGATGGGAGAATGGGGAGTGACTGCTTAATAGGTATGGTGTTTCCTTCTGAGATGATGAAAATGTTCTAAAACTAGATGGTAGTGATAGTTGTGCAATATGTATTTTTAAATGGTAAATTTTATATTATGCATATTTTATCATTAAAACTATATATAGTTATATATATATAGTTATATAGTTGGTAGCATAGGCCGGAGCCAGATGGTGGCCAGAAGAACAATTTGGGAGGCTATTGTACTGGCCCAGTGTGGTAGGCAGGCAGAATAATACCTACCTCTTCCTCCTCCACAAAGATGTCCACATCCTAATCCCTAGAACCTGTGAATATGTTATGTTACATAGCAAAGGGGAATTAAAGTTGCAAATAGAATTAAGTTTGCTAACCAGCTGATTTTAAAATAGGGAGCTTGTCCTGAATTATCTGGGTGGGCTTGATGTAATCACAGGGGTTCTTAAAAGTGAAAGAGGAGGCGGCGTCACGGGCCGGCTTCTCGGTTGCTGGCGGACGGAAGAGCTGTGCTCGGAGTTCAGGTGGAAATGCAGACGGCGCCCGGAGTTGTGCAGAACCACAGTAAGCAATCAAGTCCCATGGCATTTTAATACAAGAATTCTTTGGCAAGATGGCGGAAGAGTAAGACGCGGAGATCACCTTCCTTCCCACAGATACAGTAGAAATACATCTACACGTGGAACTTCTCCTACAGAACACCCACTGAACTCTGGCAGAAGACGTCAGACCTCCCAAAAGCTGTGTGGATGAAAGGCTCTTGGTGCTCCAGCCAGGCATCAGGGCTGTGCCTCTGAGGTGGGAGAGCCAACTTCAGGACACTGGTCCACAAGAGACCTACCAGCTCCACGTAATACCAAACGGCAAAAATCTCTCAGAGATCTCCATCTCAACATCAAGACACAGCTTCACTCAATGACCAGCAAGCTACAGGGCTGGACACCCTATGCCAAACAACTAGCAAGACAGGAACACAGCCCCATCCATTAGCAGGGAGGCTGCCTAAAATCATAAGGCCACAGACACCCCAAAACACACCACCAGACGTGGACGTGCCCACCAGAAAGACAAGATTCAACCTCATCCACCAGAACACAGGCAATAGTCCCCTCCACCAGGAAGCCTACACAACCCACTGAACCAACCTTACCCACTGGGGACAGATACCAAAAACAACGGGAACTACGAACCTGCAGCCTGTGAAAAGGAGACCCCAAACACAGTAAGATAAGCAAAATGAGACGACAGAAAAACACACAGCAGATGAAGGAGCAGGGTCAAAACACACCAGACCTAACAAATGAAGAGGAAATAGGTAGTCTACCTGAAAAAGAATTCAGAATAATGATAGTAAGGATGATCCAAAATCTTGGAAATAGAATAGACAAATGCAAGAAACATTTAACAAGGACGTAGAAGAACTAAAGAGGAACCAAGCAACGATGAAAAACACAATAAATGAAATTAAAAATACTCTAGATGGGATCAATAGCAGAATAACTGAGGCAGAAGAAAGGATAAGTGACCTGGAAGATAAAATGGTGGAAATAACTACTGCAGAGCAGGATAAAGAAAAAAGAATGAAAAGAACTGAGGACAGTCTCAGAGACCTCTGGGACAACATTAAACGCACCAACATTCGAATTATAGGGGTCCCAGAAGAAGAAGAGAAAAAGAAAGGGACTGAGAAAATATTTGAAGAGATTATAGTTGAAAACTTCCCTAATATGGGAAAGGAAATAGTTAATCAAGTCCAGGAAGCACAGAGAGTCCCATACAGGATAAACCCAAGGAGAAACACGCCAAGACACATATTAATCAAACTGTCAAAAATTAAATATAAAGAAAACATATTAAAAGCAGCAAGGGAAAAACAACAAATAACACACAAGGGAATCCCCATAAGGTTAACATCTGATCTTTCAGCAGAAACTCTGCAAGCCAGAAGGGAGTGGCAGGATATACTTAAAGTGATGAAGGAGAAAAACCTACAACCAAGATTACTCTACCCAGCAAGGATCTCATTCAGATGTGATGGAGAAATTAAAACCTTTACAGACAAGCAAAAGCTGAGAGAGTTCAGCACCACCAAACCAGCTTTACAACAAATGCTAAAGGAACTTCTCTAGGCAAGAAACACAAGAGAAGGAAAACACCTACAATAACAAACCCAAAACATTTCAGAAAATGGGAATAGGAACATACATATCGATAATTACCTTGAATGTAAATGGATTAAATGCTCCCACCAAAAGACACAGACTGGCTGAATGGATACAAAAACAAGACCCGTATATATGCTGTCTACAAGAGACCCACTTCAGACCTAGAGACACATACAGACTGAAAGTGAGGGGATGGAAAAAGATATTCCATGCAAATGGAAATCAAAAGAAAGCTGGAGTAGCAATTCTCATATCAGACAAAATAGACTTTAAAATAAAGAATATTATAAGAGACAAAGAAGGACACTATATAATGATCAAGGGATTGATCCAAGAGGAAGCTATAACAATTATAAATATTTATGCACCCAACATAGGAGCACCTCAATACATAAGGCAAATACTAACAGCCATAAAAGGGGAAATTGACAGCAACACAATCATAGTAGGGGACTTTAACACCCCACTTTCACCAATGGACAGATCATCCAAAATGAAAATAAATAAGGAAACACAAGCTTTAAATGATACATTAAACAAGATGGACTTAATTGATATTTATAGGACATTCCACCCAAAAACAACAGAATACACATTTTTCTCAAGTGCGCATGGAACATTCTCCAGGATAGATCATATCTTGGGTCACAAATCAAGCCTTGGTAAATTTAAGAAAATTGAAATCGTATCAAGTATCTTTTCCGACCACAACGCTATGAGACTAGATATCAATTACAGGAAAAGATTTGTAAAAAATACAAACACATGGAGGCTACACAATACACTACTTAATAACGAAGTGATCACTGAAGAAATCAAAGGGGAAATCAAAAAATACCTAGAAACAAATGACAATGGAGATACGACGACCCAAAACCTATGGGACGCAGCAAAAGCAGTGCTAAGAGGGAAGTTTATAGCAATACAAGCCTACCTCAAGAAACAGTAAACATCTCGAATAAACAACCTAACCTTGCACCTAAAGCAATTAGAGAAAGAAGAACAAAAAACCCCCAAAGCTAGCAGAAGGAAAGAAATCATAAAGATCAGGTCAGAAATAAATGAAAAAGAAATGAAGGAAACAATAGCAAAAATCAATAAAACTAAAAGCTGGTTCTTTGAGAAGATAAACAAAATTGATAAACCATTAGCCAGACTCATCAAGAGAAAAAGGGAGAAGACTCAAATCAATAGAATTAGAAATGAAAAAGGAGAAGTTACCACTGACACTGCAGAAATACAAAAGATCATGAGAGATTACTACAAGCAACTCTACGCCAATAAAATGGACAACCTGGAAGAAATGGACAGATTCTTAGAAATGCACAAACTGCCGAGACTGAACCAGGAAGAAATAGAAAATATGAACAGACCAATCACAAGCACTGAAATTGAAACTGTGATTAAAAACCTTCCAACAAACAAAAGCCCAGGACCAGATGGCTTCACAGGTGAATTCTATCAAACATTAGAGAAGAGCTAACACCTATCCTTCTCAAACTCTTCCAAAATATTGCAGAGGGAGGAACACTCCCAAACTCATTCTACAAGGCCACCATCACCCTGATACCAAAACCAGACAAAGATGTCACAAAGAAAGAAAACTACAGGCCAATATCACTGATGAACATAGATGCAAAAATCCTCAACAAAATACTCGCAAACAGAATCCAACAGCACATTAAAAGGATCATACACCATGATCAAGTGGGGTTTATCCCAGGAATGCAAGGATTCTTCAACATACGCAAATCAATCAATGTGATACACCATATTAACAAATTGAAGGAGAAAAACCATATGATCATCTCAATAGATGCAGAGAAAGCTTTCGACAAAATTCAACACCCATTTATGATAAAAGCCCTGCAGAAAGTAGGCATAGAGGGAACTTTCCTCAACATAATAAAGGCCATATATGACAAACCCACAGCCAACATTGTCCTCAATGGTGAAAAACTGAAACCATTTCCACTAAGATCAGGAACAAGACAAGGTTGCCCACTCTCACCACTATTATTCAACATAGTTTTGGAAGTGTTAGCCACAGCAATCAGAGAAGACAAAGAAATAAAAGGAATCCAAATCGGAAGAGAAGAAGTAAAGCTGTCACTGTTTGCAGATGACATGATACTATACATAGAGAATCCTAAAGATGCTACCAGAAAACTCCTAGAGCTAATCAATGAATTTGGTAAAGTAGCAGGATACAAAATTAATGCACAGAAATCTCTTGCATTTCTATACACTAATGACGAAAAATCTGAAAGTGAAATTAAGAAAACACTCCCGTTTACCATTGCAACAAAAAGAATAAAATATCTAGGAATAAACCTACCTAAGGAGACAAAAGACCTGTATGCAGAAAATTATAAGACACTGATGAAAGAAATTAAAGATGATACAAATAGATGGAAAGATATACCATGTTCCTGGATTGGAAGAATCAACATTGTGAAAATGACTCTACTACCCAAAGCAATCTACAGATTCAATGCAATCCCTATCAAACTACCACTGGCATTTTTCACAGAACTAGAACAAAAAATTTCACAATTTGTATGGAAACACAAAAGACCCCGAATAGCCAAAGCAATCTTGAGAACGAAACATGGAGCTGGGGGAATCAGGCTCCCTGACTTCAGACTATATTACAAAGCTACAGTAATCAAGACAGTTTGGTACTGGCACAAAAACAGAAATATTGATCAATGGAACAGGATAGAAAGCCCAGAGATAAACCCACGCACATATGGTCACCTTATCTTTGATAAAGGAGGCAAGCATATACAGTGGAGAAAAGACAGTCTCTTCAATAAATGGTGCTGGGAAAATTGGACAGATACATGTAAAAGTATGAAATTAGAACACTCCCTGACACCATGCACAAAAATAAACTCAAAATGGATTAAAGACCTAAGTGTAAGACCAGACACTATCAAACTCTTAGAGGAAAACATAGGCAGAACACTCTATGACATACATCACAGCAAGATTCTTTTTGACCCAGCTCCCAGAGAAATGGAAATAAGAACACAAATAAACAAATGGGACCTAATGAAACTTAAAAGCTTTTGCACAGCAAAGGAAACCATAAACAAGACCAAAAGACAACCATCAGAATGGGAGAAAATATTTGCAAATGAAGCAACTGACAAAGGATTAATCTCCAAGATTTACAAGCAGCTCATGCAGGTCAATAACAAAAAAACCAACAACCCAATTCAAAAATGGGCAGAAGACCTAAATAGACATTTCTCCAAAGAAGATATACAGATGGCCTACAGACACATGAAAGAATGCTCAACGTCATTAATCATTAGAGAAATGCAAATCAAAACTACAATGAGATATCATCTCACACCGGTCAGAATGGCCATCATCAAAAAATCTAGAAACAATAAATGCTGGAGAGGGTGTGGAGGAAAGGGAACTCTCTTGCACTGTTGGTGGGAATGTAAATTGATACAGCCACTATGGAGAGCAGTATGGAGGTTCCTTAAAAAACTACAAATAGAACTACCATACGATCCAGCAATCCCACTATTGGGCATATACCCTGAGAAAACCATAGTTCAAAAAGAGTCATGTACCAAAATGTTCATTGCAGCTCTATTTACAATAGCCAGGACATGGAAGCAACCTAAATGTCCATCGACAGATGAATGGATAAAGAAGATGTGGCACATATATACAATGGAATATTACTCAGCCATAAAAAGAAACGAAATGGAGGTATTTGTAATGAGGTGGATGGAGTTAGAGTCTGTCATACAGAGTGAAGTAAGTCAGAAAGAGAAAAACAAATACAGTATGCTAACACATATATACGGAATCTAAGGAAAAAAAAAAGCCACGAAGAACCTAGTGGCAAGACGGGAATAAAGACACAGACCTACTAGAGAATGGACTTGAGGATATGGGGAGGGGGTGGGGTGAGATGTGACAGGGTGAGAGAGTGTCATGGACATATATACACTACCAAATGTAAAATAGATAGCTAGTGGGAAGCAGCCGCATAGCACAGGAAGATCAGCTCGGTGCTTTGTGACCACCTGGAGGGGTGGGATGGGGAGGGTGGGAGGGAGGGAGATGCAAGAGGGAAGAGATATGGGAACATATTGTATATGTATAACTGATTAACTTTGTTATAAAGCAGAAGCTAACACACCATTGTAAGGCAATTATACTTCAATAAAGATGTTTAAAAAAAAAAAAAAAAAAAAAAAAAGGGAAAGAGGGAGGCAGAAGACAGTCAATGTCAGAGCTAGGCAGCACGAGAAAAGCTTGACTGGCCATTCCTGGCTTTGAAGATTAGTATAGGGGTCACTGAGCCAAGGAATGTGAGCAGCCTCTAGAAGGTAGAAAGGGCAAGAAAAAAGATTGTCTCCTATAGTGTCCAGAAGGAACACAGCCTACAGATTCACTTTGGACTTCTGATTTCTAGAACTGTAAGATAATAAATTTATGTTGCTTTAAGCCACTAAGTTTGTGGTAATTTGTTACAGTAGCAATAGGAAACTAATACATTATTCTACTACTGAACTGGATTAATGAATTTTACTATTTCTTGGTTTATCAGTTTTTTAATTTATAGTGTGGAACTTGATTTTAGCCCCTTTGAAACCCATTTTGGACCCTGACTTCCAGAACTGTAAGATAATAAATTTGTTTTGTTTTAAGCCACCAAATTCATAGTAACTTGTTGCAACAGCAACTGTAAACTATTAAACCTACTAAGATATGACAGCGGACTAGATTAAAGTGGATGCTGTTGTATGGAGAGAAGTAGATACATTCAAGAGATTTTTATAAAGTAAAATCGATCAGGATTGGTTTTAGTTTTGAAATGGAGATTGAGAAAAGAGAAAAGGGGCATTAGAAACACTTGGATGTTTCCAAGATTTCTAGATTGAGCAAGTTGGTTGATGGTGGCATCACTCCCTGACATAAGAAACCCTGCAGGAGAATTAAGTTTGGGGGAGGAGGTCCATGAGTACAGTTGTACTCTTGTGCAATCACTAGCACAAGACCAAATCGAGATGTCTACCATGCCGGTAAAAATCAGAAGAAACAGGGAATGTAGATCTGGCAGCTGAGAGAATACAGATAGAAAATAAGGCCACAGGGGCAGAGCAGACTCACTAGTGTGTATGTATAAAATGAAAAAAGAAGAGGGTCCATGAGGAGCCCTGAGGAAGTCAAACATTTAAGGTAGAGACACCTTCCAAGTAGAGAAGGTGATCCTGAGGAGGGAGATTAAGAACAGTAGCCTGAGGGGATGACATCATTCCTTGGAACTAGCCACTTAGACCTTGGAGTCTAGAGCAGGAGTAGTTGTGATAAAGTGGTGGGAATAGAACCTCTATCAGAGTTGATTGGGGAATGAGTGGGAGGTGAGGAAATGGCACAGTGAAGACAACTGTTCCAAGAAAACTGAAGAGAAATGGAGAGAAGGGCTGGTGTTTTCCAAGTCACAGAGACAGCACTAGCCATGCTTTGGAATAAACCATAAGAATAGTGTGTGAGTGGGGCCATGAAAAATGGGGCAGGTGAGAACACTGACTACTTAGGAGATGGGTTAAAAGGATGCAGTGTGAATGTCTTTGAATACCACAAATCCAATCCATGCTGCCCAACGTAAGTTAAGTCCCGGCTGTGTCATTATACTTCACACATCTAGGAGTGTGCTGATAATTTACTGATTTATTTGAAGGTAACACTATTGTTAATAACCTGTCTGTCAGATCAGTGAATTATTAACTAGGATTCTGGGCTTTGCTTAATGCATCCATTTGCTTTCTACACCTAGGGAGTGTAGAAAGCACAGTCTCAAGGGTTGTCACGTGCCAGAGAAGAAACAACCTCAGAACTAACATAGAAACTCACACTAATATGTGAAAAATTCTGTTGATTTCCACCCAAATAAATAGGAGACCATAAACCCCCAAAACGGTTTCCCACTTATTAAAAAAGCCTACTACTGGCAGAAAAGCTTCAGGATTCCATTTTTTTCCTACAAAATGGCATGATGTTTCTGCTTTCTTTCCCCATCAATATGTGATTTAATGTAACAGGTACCACTGAAAACTGCAACATTCATTTGGCTGTAACAGCCAAGAGTTTGCTGATTTGAGCCGTTGGGAAAGGCATTCTGAAGGGCTGGCATTCTGCCACCAGTTCTATGGTTTGGAAGCACCTCCAAAATTAATCCTTACTCTACTTGCAGTCACTATGCAGCACTGCCAAAATATTGTTCATCTGCTGGAGTTAAGTATTCAGTGAAAGCCAGAGGTAAAATTGCAACCTGGATAAATCATAAAAAGACTTGAAGCAAGATACACATCTGTCTGGTTTGAATTTTTCGCTTTTCTCGCTAGCCTGCCCAATTCATAAGGGGTTCATCCTTCACAACTGCTGAATAGTGGGGTATCAGCAAGATGGCAGTGGCTATGAAATCAAGGAAGTAAGGATGGCACTCACTCTTTCACTACCCCTTCAACAAATTATATCTGAAATTGCAAAAAAGAAAAAAAAATAGTGGGGGAGGGTTTCTGTGAGAATTTAGTCACTGTCATGTGAAGGATTAGTTTTTGGTTTGTGAGAACAGAGCTACTCCCCAAATCATAGTCTCAAAGAGACCACCACTGCAAAAGTTAAATCTTTACCTATTTCAAGCTCTTTGTTTTTTTTTAATTCAGCTAAGAATTGTTTTCCAGTGTAATTACATTGAACTCTGGCACTTCCATTTAATATATTAATGGAACTTATTCAGAGCTGAGACCAGGAGGGTAAAAGAAATAGAGACATTACCTAAAATAAGAGTTATCTTAGAATTAAGGTGGGAAGGTAAAGAAGAGTTATTCTAGATATTAGTTTCCTTCTGGATGGACCCAAAGAGATGAATTTGCACGAAAGCTATAAAGTCTATTGGAGGACTAGTTTCAGATTGTTATAAAAACTGACTTCTTAAAAGTCAGAATTTTGTGAAATTGAAACACCTTCATAATTAGTAAGTTACCTATCAGAGAAAACTTTCTAAGTATTACTTGTTTACTGAGTAATTTTAATAGGATACAAATAGGAAATAATTTTATTCTTTCTCATAAATCTCCTCTTGACCTGCTTTACCGACTATTAATTCCCTCCCCTAGAAAAAACCTTTTGAAGACACCATTGCATTGTCAAGAAGACCCATCCAGGTGATTTCAAAACTTTGATCTCTTATCCAGTTTAAAACTTCTCCCCTTCCTCAGCTCAGAAGCCAGCACGGGGGGAGGGGAGTAAGCTTGACCAGCTTCTTCACTGCTTCTCCCCGGTGCTCCTACAGTTCCTCCTGTACTTAGCAGATTCCTTCTGCCCCTCCACAGCTTACTGAGGGTAGGAGGGGAGATGAAATGCAGAGGTCATATTCAATTAGGACATCTGTAATCTGGTATCAGGACTCTCTGTGTGTCAAATAGCAAAACACCGGCTTTTTCTCAGATGGGCAAACACACTTTTTCTCCCTACCCAGCAGGGAGCTCTGAGAGCAGTTCCCTGGTGTGGCCCTACTCAATACGCAAACATAATTTTTAGAGAGTTCTATTACATAGTTCAAACTTGAACAACCTTTTATAAAAAAATTTTAGCAGGCTGAGCATCCAGAAAAAGTCTGTATTTTGCTTATTATGATTCCTTTTCTACACATTTAAAGAAAATCTTCCCCCTCTTCTGTGAAAAACTATTTCAAACCGTGAAAAATCAATCCTTCACCCCTCCCCACATTCCTGACACCAAGACACAGGATGAGGATAACCCCTGAGAATTTTCTCCACTGTGTTCCACATGATTCTAGCTTCCATCTTGAGTACTGATCTAGAAAAGTCAACACACTGACAGACCTGCTTTTATAGACTATATGAAACACTATGACTAAAGACTGCTGGCAAAAAGATCTAATTCATCTGTTAACAATGTAAAATGATCACTGATTCAAGCCCTTGTACAGAAAAAGGGGCACTAATTGTGTAGAAATTCTTATTTCCTGCCTTGCAAGCGAAAGAACTGAATTTGTCCAGCTGGAGGATTGCAGCAATTGTTTCCAGAAATTTTGAGTAACTGCCAAGCTATAGCACTGATGTACTAAAGACTGGTCACATTTAAGCAGTGTATCTCTTCGCTTGGAATCGGATTTGTCTATCATGCCACCACCACACAGAGTGGTTGATTCCTGTCTTTCAAAAGTCCCAATTGGTGGACTGGAAATCCACCAATCTATGTAGAGTGATGGATTCCAGAGACTGAATATAGAATCTCAAAGGCAGTGAATCTTAAGCCCAGTCTGACAAAGATTGATGGTATGGCACTGGGAAAGTTGCTTCACCTCTTTGGACCCCAGAATCCTCACCTATAAAAGAAAGAGCTGGACAATGATTCCTAAGGACTCTTGCAACTCTAACGTTGAACAATTCCAGGAGTAAGAGTAAATTTGTTGTACCATTACCAACCAGGAAAGTTCCCTGGAAAATATATATACTGGACAAGCGAGGCAGAAAAAGTTGACCAGAATTGTATAGATTGGCCCTAGAATTGATGGGAAAAGCACTCTCCCTTGTGATGTTGAGACAAATGGGCCAAAACTAAGACATTTACTTAAAAACACCTAAGCTCCTCCAATACTGTGGTCAGTCTCAGGTTGGAGACTTTTCTTTCACTTTTCTTTCAAGTGTAATTGAAATTCTTACATTTTATATTCTTTCACTAAGGCTCAGATATCATTTTACCAGACATTTCTAAGAACATGGATAAAATGTGATTTCAAAATCCTAGTACTCCCAAACCAAAGAAGTCTTGATTTTAAAGACAAAATTGTGTTCAGAACAGTTTCTTTTGCTTAAAATAATAACTTTCTACCACAAATAAATATACACAACACTAAGCTAAGCTATTTAAAATATTAACAGAAAATTTTCTTGTGAAAAAATTATGTATTTCTAACTTTGGAGATCTAGTCACAGTCAATAAAAACTCTATAAATATATGCCAAGTTCTTAATTAATTGAGCACATTATATCCACCTCTTCTAAATCTTCTCACTATAGGAGACATCATCAGTTTTGAAGATTTTAATCTAAATTCAAAAATAACTTAATCTAAAAGATAGCAACAATTATTTTCCACAATTACTGATATGACACGGAGTAAGTAGAGACTGGCAAAGCTATGTAGAATCTAGTCAAGAAATAGAGTGGGTCTATAGTGGAAATGAGCCTTTTTAATAATTATCATGAAAGGTGGCATTATCTGACACTCTACATATCTTTAAGAATTAGAAAGCTATGAAATAGGTCAGGTGCAACACCATCGGGAGACGGAAATAGTTAAGCATGACTACACCTTTATAGCTTAAAGATTCTATGTGATATGAAATTCAAATATAAAATAAAGCAACTGGATTTTCTCTGAAAGCACAGATTCTGGACCCCCTTCCTGCAAGTCAGAGGTGAATAAATGGCACATCATCCAGTTCACCGAGTGACTAAAAGATTCATCTCCTTCCAGCTCTATATGGCTTGCCAGATACTCAAAGGGGAGTAAAGAATAACTGGGCTAATGAAACAAAAGATGTTTTATTTTAATACATTTGACCACTAACAGATTCCAAACCGATATTTCTTTTTCAAAGAATGATTTAAGAGGAAATCAGATAGCATCAGAAAACATTTTTAGCACATGATTCTCCTCTATATTACCTTTCACCAGCTCATTCTCTTGCCCCCCTCCAACCCCCTCAAAACACCAACCAAAATCGAAACCACTGGCGCCTTTGCACAGAGGGGAAATGTGTATGCTGTACAGATGTATTGCTACCTTTGGGATTTGAATCACCCAAACAATCTGAGTTAATTACATCAATTGATGTAACCTAAATCCTTTAAAAGAGATGTCTGGCTGTGAAGAATTTTGAATGGATATTTAAAGCTTTCCTTAGCCCTCTGGAGAGAGTTTGAAATTAGGAAGGTATTTTTTACCTAAGGAAAGCAGTCCATCTTTGCAAATTCAACATTTCCATGTTCTTTACTCACTCATATTTTTCTATATTCTTTTTAAAGTTAGACCTTTTATAGAACCTCCTAATAATGCTGGTATGAAACTTTCATTATAAAGAGAAGGGAAGATAGTATTTCGCCAGTAAGGCAGCAATAAGTCATGTGATATAAACAACAACACAAAAATCAGCATTATCCTAATAATCTTAAGATTCTCTCCACCAGGCAAAGGCAGTTCTGTAAAGCCATTTTTTCCAATTATTTTCTCATAAAAGGTAGGTGATCTCAATGGTTTCCTGAGCTCTTTTCTGCTGACCGTGTCCAAGGGTAGCTATCAGCCCCATGAATCTGTTTTCTGGTGCACAGATGGTGGGACTGATTGTTCTGAAAACAATTTCTTGCATGGCCACCCCTCCAAAATCACCCAAAGCAAAATCCATCCCACACTTCTGTATTTACACACTGAGAAAAATCTCCAAGTTTCTAAGGATTTATGGTATTACCAGCATGTTTTTGGATGGTGGAGGCAAGCCATCCTAAATACTGACTAAAACATTTTAGTTTGCCTAGCCATGACTGCACTGGAAAATTAGAGCAATGGCCTGGACACTGAATAAAGAAAACAGCATCATTAAAATACAGTAATTCTGTAATTCTGTCCACTAAAACAAATGCAGTTTTATGGTACTCAAAATGAAACCTGCCATGTTGGCAGAAGAATTGGTGAGAGTGAACATGAGCATAAACACATATCTAGTAAAGATAACTATGGGACTCATCTTTTTAAAATTCCAATTGTGGAATAGGGTTAAATCATAAATACAACCTAGGAAATTCAATTAAAGCTGACAGTGAATACTTAACTTATGTGCTTGTAGTAAAAAGGTCATAGTTCAGTGAGCTAAGGGGAAGAATGTCAGGTTTAACTTAGCATTCCATGTTTATAATATTCTAATAATGCAGACAATTTAAAGGGCATCTTTCCCCCAAAAAAATCCTAAATGGTGAGTGGAAGAAGACTGGTAGAGAGTTTTACAGAAAAACATAATGCATTCAGGAAGAATTCATCAATACCTAAAATATAGTATCTGATCATACCTGGGAGCCACGAAACAGTATGTCAAGAAGGAGTAAATAAATGCTCCATTCAAGTAAAATGACTGGAAAATAGCCACAGGCTAACAGGAGCCCACATAGTCCCTCATTAGTTTATGATGTATTCACTTAAAGGGGCTATCAGGGACAGATATCTCCTCTGAGGATATCTGGGTCTCTGGGGTTTCAGGTCATACTGATGAGTCAGCCACCATCCTCTGTAAGCAGTGCAAAGATGAGGCCACTTGGAAATCCTACATAATGGTTTGGTGAAGCCAGTTTTAGAGCTCTGGATAAATATAATTTCTGGCCATCACAATGATTCAAATAAAATAGAGCTCTCAGTGTCTATCTCATTCTGAATCTTGGAGGTTGCGGGTATGTTTGCACAGGTTTAGTTGCAAGTGATAAAGTGCAAGTAAATCTAAGCTTAAGCAAAAGAATTAAGTTTATTAGCTCATGTTACTGGGATCTGGAGGGACAGAACTGGGTTTAGGCCAAACTGTTTGCAGAGATCTCTTGGTATCTCAACTCCAGTTCTCTTTGCTTGACTTTGTTCTGCATGTGGGTTTTCTCCTCCTGGAAGGCAAGATGACTACTGATAGACACAGACTCAAAATTTTCCTAGTTTGACCTTAGCTAAACTTACCCACCTACATACATGAAAGAGACACAGCTTAGCTTAAACTTCCCTCAGCTTAGCAATTGTATAAAGCAAGAAAGATATGTCTCCCAAGAAAGGAGTGTTGCAATGAAAACAGCAGGTCCTCTAGAGTAAGTCTAGTGAGGCAATGTTTGAAGCTAGGGTATTCCATCAGGACACTCCTTCAGGGAACTAATATCAAGCACAGGCTCAGCATGATTATGTCATTATTTCTTCAGAAGACAGCATCAAAGCATTGCCACCAACACATACACCTACACATACACACACACAATTGGGAAACCTTCTATATTGAGCAAGCCAAAATGGATTGGAACTATCAACCAGATTCCCCTTCTCTCCTACTCTACCTCCATTCTTCAATCACTGATAAGGGAGAGCAGATGAGCAGTCCTGCCATCATCCCTGCTTTCCCCACAATAAGATCTGTGTTTTTAAGGAAAAGTAGAGTTCTAAAAGTCAACAATAATAGTGATTGTTGCCTATTGGTGATTAAAAAGAAGAGTAAAAATGACATACCTAGCAGTCAGCTGTAGCAATTGGAATTCAACCATTACAAAACTGCAGGGCAGAGTGCACACTCATCCTACATGTGAGCAAGAACTTCAGGAGATGACAGGTCCCAACAGTGTGCGCTACATTTTCCCCGTTTCCTCAGGGGTCAAATTTTTCCATGCCGTTTCTTAGCCCAGAGACAACTCCTGGAAGCTCTTACAAAACCTATTCAGTTAAACAAGCCATTTTTCCCCAGTGACCTGTGAACCCAACAGGTTTACCAGCCAGGTGAAAGGATTTAGATCTGGACTGTTTACTTTGAGCTCACCTAAATCCAACCAAATGCCATCAAATCTGCCTAACTAGAAAATTTGTTTCCAGGAAAGATCCATCTAGCTCAAGTCTATAGAATCTGTGCATCTCTAATCAGGGTAACAGAATGTCTCCTTTCTGTGTATCCCAGTTCAGGACCATTGTGGCTATGTTCAACACTTAGCAGTTTAAGTTAGTGCAAATTCAGTTTCATGATATGTTCAATTTTTATTCTATTTTGTCTAAAATAATTTCTATCCATTTATCTTCTACCTAACTCCCCTCTTAAATGTCACTACATGCCAACTGATTATTGGCATGTAGTGACAATGAAATTGAAACCTAATCTTCCAAATTAGGTTTCTTTCCATTCAGTAGTAGTGTAGCTGTTCTGGGCCTCTCTTATTAGTAGACAAGCCAATGTTAAAATGTATTAGCAGAACTGGCACAAGAATATCCAACACTACCAAACCACATTAAAGGTCCTTGAATGGATCAAACACAAAAAAGAAAAACAAATTTTATATCGGTCAATGCAAATGAAAATCTATTATATAAGAACTATTAAAGGTTTATTTTGTATATTGAGGGAATTAGTTCTAAAAACAAAATTACCCTCAAAATTCACACCGACAAATGTATTTTTTTTATGGATGAAGAAGGCTTCTTTTAAGTGCTTATAATACGTAGGTTTCCAGAAAGGAAGGAGACATCAATGTCTGTATGAGGAATTTAGCCTGTGTGTGTGTGTGTGTGTGTGTGTGTGTGTGTGTGTGTGTCTGCTTTTGTCAATTTTGGCTTATGATATTCTACACAAATATTGTGAAACAGAGGGGACTTTTCCTGTGAGAATCTGGCAAGATTAGAACTGAGTTGATGTTCCTAATTCTGGGGTTCAGTGAGGCATGCTGGAAAGGTTCCCAATTTGGAGTAAGGCAGTTCTGTATTGAAATCTCAGTTATACCCTATACAACCCACATATTTTCAGCAAGTTATTTAAACTCTCTGAACTTTAGCATTTTCACCTGCAAAACAGAGACAACACTTATGGTGTTGTTGCAAAGACTGAATAAATTACTGCCTTTATGGTGGTTAGCATGATTTAAACAAATTAATTCTATAGTATTATTTTAGAATCTTAGAGTTGGCAGAGAGTTCATTTAGTTCTTTTAGTCCAACTTTGACCCATTGCAGGAGTTAGCCACACAAAAGTTGACTGACAGACAATGCTACAACCTCCAGTGAAGCAAAGCTCGGTGTCTCAAATGTAACTGTTCCATTTATATAAATATTTCCCTTGTAATAAACCCCCAAATTACCTCCTTATAACTCATATCTAAAGCCCTAATTCAATCTTCTAGCATTAAATAGTACATTTAACCCTGCCCTTTTACAATAAATCTTAAATATTCAAAGACTATCAAATTCAAGAAATTATTAGAGCTATCCTCCCCCCCCCCCCACAAAATGTATTTTCTTACCAAAACTAAATATTTTCATGCCCGGTTTCAAGATCTTTGGATATTCTGG
Source organism: Balaenoptera musculus (assembly GCF_009873245.2). NCBI lineage: Eukaryota > Metazoa > Chordata > Mammalia > Artiodactyla > Balaenopteridae > Balaenoptera > Balaenoptera musculus. The sequence continues at coordinate 64,401,826 of NC_045787.1, read as the reverse complement.
TTGCTCTTCCTTAGATGTATTCCAGTTGATAAAACTACTGATATTTTATTTCTGTAATTTCATTATTTTCTCTGTAATAGAGTGACTGATAGGTACACTTTCTTTGTTTTAGTGATTGCATCGAAAATTTTTAACCTTCATAATTAATTTAACAGAGTCTAGTGTTACCCACCTTGAAATTTTAGCTTTAATTATCTCCCTCCCAAGTTACCTGCTTTTGATTATCTGTATTTTAGTTTTATATTTTTAGGTTCACATAGTAGGAATTATTATTATTGTTCTAGATAGTCAATGTCTAATAGAGTTTTCTGTTTTCACCATTCATTTTGCAGGTCAGACACTCCTATGACATTTCCTCTTAAGTACATCCTTTAGAAATGCCTTTACTGAGGTTCTACTGATAATGTAGCTTCTGTTTTTGTTTTTCTGAACATGTTCTTAAAAGATAACTTTTAATAGATAAATAATTGAGTTAACAAGCATTTTCTCAGTATTTTGAAGATAGTATTCCACCACCTGCCTTCCATTGCTTCACTTGAACTGACTGCTGTCAGTCTATTTAGACCACTTGTTAAAATCTTCTCGTCTCTTGTATTTTGTACTTCGACTTTGTGTGTGGTTATGAATGCCTCTTTAGATATCCTGTTTCTGATTTTTTGGAATTCCTAAAGCTAATGATTGATGTCTTTTATCAATTCTGGAAAATTCTTAGCCATTATGCGTTCACATACTTAATTTCTCTCACTTTATCTAATAGGTCTTCCTGATACTCCAAGTAGATATATGTTAAACATTTGGATTTTCGTCTTTTAACCTTTCTTTCATATCTTCCATCACTTTGCCTTTCTGTTACTTTCTGGGAAATTTCTTCAACTTTAACTTGCAGTCTACTAATTTCTCCAATTATACATAATCTTCTGTTTATGCATCCAAGTGAGTTTTTAACTTCAATTTTTTTTTAGTTTTTAAATGTTCCATTTCCTTCTTTTTCTTATTCTTTGTTTGCATTTTAGATTCCATCATTCATTTATTTAAATATGTTTCCAGAATACCAAAAAGTATATAGTATAACATAGTGGTTAGGAGCTGGTCTCTGAAGTTGGACTGTCCAGGTTCAAATACCAACTCTACTACTGATGCTTTATGGGTCTGGTTTTGCTGTTTGTTATTTCTGCTTGTTCTCCCTCACAGTACCTCATCTGTAATTTCTGACTGTGATTACTTATTCATTGAGAATTTATCTATTAAAATTCTACAAAGCTTGAGTAAAAACTAGGTTCCTCCGGAAGAAATATTCATTTCCTTTTCACTGGTGCCTGGAAGTGTTACCAATTTGTAGTTATGATAAAATAATTCCTCAGGTGGCAGTATTTTCTGATCACAGATTATCTGTCTTTGAACCTTAAACTCAGGTGGGGTAATCCATTAGCTATGGATCATCAGAGATAATATTTTCCCTACTGTCCAGGTTGTCTTGGCATCTCCCTTTGTAAAGTAGAATATTAAGGTTATTCTTTTACTGAGGGTATAGCCTATTTTGTTTTTGGACTATGAAAGACATTTTAATTTCAATTTTATTATCCAGTGTATCAGCTATCTGTACCAAATTTGCAATATCTATTAATAGTTCATGGGCATGGGCAAAAATGTTAACACTTCTGTTCTAGTTAAGGCCAATATCACTACCTGTCCATTAGACCCCAAAATTATCCTTTCTATAAATCACATCGGTAACTTTCTTCTTTTCTATTGCATCATTTCCAGAATATATCAACAGGCTATTAGTGGGGGGCACCATTAAAAAAAAAACTCTTATGACCTCATACCTCATTTTTCTCCTTTCGTTTATAGCAAAAGTCTGTGCGAATGCTGTTTATCCTGTAGTCCCCAACTTTCTTAAATCTACTTCAATAAAGTTTTTCCCTCACCAATCCACTGAAACTGCTTTTATAAAAGTCATCAATAACATCCACCTTGCTAATACTTTGTTTTCGTTGGCCTACTAATTAAAGTTTATCACTTGGCCCTGAATAACACCATAGCCTGGTTTTCTCTACCTCTCTGGCTGTTCCTACTTGGTGTTCTTTGCTGGTTCTTCTACATCTCCGTGACCTCTAGTTTGAGACATTTTAAGCCAGGGATTTTGATATTGATCCTTAATCAAATTATAAAACAGATTAATGTTACTACTTCTACCAGCTAAAGACATTATACAGATTTCACAGTTTTTCACTACTTTATCTCATGTACTTTTCATAGAAACCCAGCAAAGTAGGTATTATCAACCCAATAAATAAATTTTAGCAGATGATTTTGGAGCCCTTGTGCAAGCATATGGTTATCAAGAATAAGTTTTCCAGGCAAATCTGATCTCCTTTACCGCTAGGAGTTTTGATGTGTAGATCAGAGGAATACTACAGACACAACTGTGTTTTTACCAAGTCTTCAGACACTGTCATTCCTGACTTTTTTGGAGAAGAAACAATAAAATGTCTAGGAAGTTGAAAAACAAAATGCAATGAATACAAATGAATACATCCAGATGGAAAACAGAAGGGCTTTAGGTGCCATTCTGTAGTTATGCCCTTGCCTCCAATTGCTTCATTCATTAATTAATTGATTAGTTAAATAAATATTTATTGAGTGCCTATTTCCAGGCACTGTTTTAGGTGCTGGAAATAGGCACTCATAAATAGCATAAATAGCTATGACACGTTAGAAGAGAAATTTCTGGCTTTATGAAGCTCCATTATAGTGGCGGAAACAGGTAATAAATAAGTAAAATATATTATATATTAGATAGTAATAAGGGTTAAAGATAATAAAAGTAAGGAAGGGTGATAAGAAGTGTGTGACAAGACGTGAGGGAATAATTACAGATAGAGTGGCCTTAGTGTAGCATGGGACTTAGTGTTACAATACATATAAGTAAAGAATTGAAGGAGGGGAGGGAGGGTGTCTACTATTGCTTTACTCACCACTGTATCACACCACTTAACATATGGTTAGCACAAACAGGTACTCAATAATATTTTTGAATTAATGAACAAATAAATAGATAAAGTTTGATTATCTACAAAGGCCTTTATCCTACTAACCATATCAGAATCTTAAGAAGCATTTCCTATAGAACAAAGTCATCTGGCTTTGATTTTTCACTTGTACTTTCTGATGACTCAACAGAGCCACAAAGTGAAGGAAGCAACAATTCTCTGGCCACCACAGCTGCTCTTGGGGTGTCACCTGTTGTTATTTCCCTTTGACTCAAAGATGGTTTGAAAAAGGTCCCTGTATGCTTTGTTTAAAAGCATGTGTTAGCTGGGGGTGAGGGATGTAATATATCAGGGAGCATGGTTCAGTTTAGTGCGTGTATTCCCTTTGAGTCTATAGCTATATTCTGTAGTGATCTGAGGTGGAGTCAGTCCTGAGGGGTTTTGGGGAGGAAACAGGGGAGGGGAGAATGAGAGAGGTCCTATTAATTCTACTCATAAAATAGAATTGAACCAATGAAGTCTTTTGGAAAAGGGTGAAATAAGTATCTCCAGCAACTTTCAGAATGTCCTTTAATATTGCTAAGTTTTTTCCTCAAGCGTTTCACCAAAATTTCTCAAGCTCATGTTTTTTTGTTTTTTCATTTTTTTGTTTTTGTTTTTAAACAGCCTGAGTTTCCTGAGGAACTGCCATGTCACTGATATTCTTTGCCTCAGTGTCTAGCTCACTGGCAGTACACTCAGCAGGCCCTCTCATTCTTTCTCCTTTGGATTGTCTGAAATGGTGAAAAAATGAAAAATATGAAGAAAGCTGTTATGACTATCCATTACAGCAGCAGCCATTAAGGAATTATCTTCCAGGCTTCCCTGGTGGCGCAGTGGTTGAGAATCTGCCTGCCAATGCAGGGGACATGGGTTCGAGCCCTGGTCTGGGAAGATTCCACATGCCGTGGAGCGACTAGGCCCGTGAGCCACAATTGCTGAGCCTGCGCGTCTGGAGCCTGTGCTCCGCAACAAGGGGATCCGCGATAGTGGGAGGCCCACGCACTGCGATGAAGAGTGGCCCCCACTTGCCGCAACTAGAGAAAGCCCTTGCACAGAAACGAAGATCCAGCACAGCCATAAATAAATAATTAAAAAAAAAAAAAAAGAATACCCAACTAAAGACTCCTGAGTTTAAAAAAAAAAAAAGGAATTATCTTCCCTTTCTTGTAATTAAATGGCTTGTGATTTTTTTTTTTTTAATGCACTTACATCAAGCTTAACTGCCAAAGCAAATCCAACAATTAAATTTTCCTAAAAGACTGACTAAGGATAAAAGTCAGCAGTCCTCAAACAGGATGAAAGTGACTGGGTTGTTTTCCAGAGCTTTACCCTGTCCATCAGAGACTAAACATCCTGAACTGAAGAGGAGATGAGTCGTATAGGTCCTAAATATCAATCTATAGGGCATTGTTCTTCTTGCTTTTCAACACAGGTCGCATGGTCAAAGAACAAAAAGGGCAATTTTTCCTTCAAAATACCTACGTGTTAATGATAAGTAGCCCTTATCATATTTCATTTCTCACTTTTCTATGCCAAAGTCTTAAAGAATGAAATCTAGAATGAATGGGAACAGCAGGGTGTGGTCTCTTGCCTAAGGCAGTCATTAGTCTAAGAATCAGTTTTTGGTGAACACCATCCTTGCCTCTCCCCTTTAGTCCTGAGATTCACATACTCATCAGCAAAATATAGTCCATAGATCATATGTGTGCTCACCTAATTGTGGTAAAGCATGTTGAAATCTCAGAGAAATACATGATTTTGAAACAAAAATATTCAAAACTATCCAAACTTTTAAGTTCAGGTGTACTAAATAAGAACTGGTACTTTTTAGAACAAGGTCTGCAATAAAGTTTAGTTTTGTAAAACCCCCATTTCTGGATAATTTATATATACTCCAGAAGCACAACTTATGATTACAAAATGTTAATACACTAAGTTGTCATCATAGTAAGTCTCCTTACGAACCCCAACAGATAAATATATCGTTAGTCTGGCTATGTTTATTTTATGCATTTGAAATCAATGAATGTCCTTTCTTCTATAAATTGTTTTTCCCAACTTGGATCTCTCTCTCAAATAAATGAGAATTTTTGGTTTAATATTAATATTAATCTTCTCTACACACTTACATACTTCCTCCGTTGATGTAGTCAGAGGTATATTATCAATTTCTTCAGAGAGTAGTCAAACAGCCTAAACAATGTTAACAATATTACCAAAATTTGGGTAAAGTTATTTCCATTTCATAAGCTAGATAAGGTTAAACACATGAAAACCTACCAGAACATTGGACTTTTTATTGCCTTTTTACTTGATATTCTAATTATAATTTTAATATATTCATTTGAAAATTAAAGAAAATAGGGGGAGAGGGGAATGTGGGGAAGCAAAGGTTTTAGAGATAATTTGTCAGAACCATGTCTTCACTCCTCAAGTGAGTCTACCTGAGTTCTCCCAGCTTTGCCTTTACTACCTTTGTGATCTTGGCCAAGGCATCTGTTCATCAGATTCTGATCTATAAAATGAGGGAGTTCATCTAAGTACTATCCAAGGTTGCTTTCAGCTTCAATGGAATCTAAATTCTTCCTTGTTGTTCTGTAATGAGTTGACATTCAAAGAATTGCAGGCACTAACAAGCCAGGTTTCTGTCTCAGACATGCCAGGGTTCTCAATCACTATTGTGTGCATGGCTTCTTCTGAGGGAAAATTCTCTGTTTAGAGCTCTCCAGGGGCAGCCTCATGGAAGCCAATGCTGAACCCAGACCCCATCATGGTCACTTGGTTCACAGGATGAATTCAGACTCTGGCCATGTTCTGGAGCAACTAATTGAGCATGACCAATAAGATTCTCTGAATCTCTGGAAATTTGGAATGAGAATGAGAAAATAAGTCAATTACTCATAGAATTTGGAGATGTACAGTCATTACAAGCAGAAAAGCTAGAGAGGTCATGGTAGACTAAGAGAGGTCAAGAAATTTAGAACACTTTTATTCAAAGGTTATGGAGGCTTGCTCCTCCTTACTTGTACCACATTAATTAGACTTTTTGTTATTAGCTAATAAATAAAAGGTTTGGAACTCTTTGAGACAGACATCGTTTAGCAGATCATTTCAGAAAGTCCCCTTGGTTTCTACTCAAGATAACACTAAAAAACAATGAGTGACAAGGCTTGTGATCAGTCACAGCCCGCTGTGATGAGATTTCCCTCCATGACCATTTCAGAATTTTGAGCACCAACTAGAGACATCCCTGTCTTAGGAGGGCCAAGCTCAGACATAATTTTCATGGGTTCTCTCGTTTGGAATGACCTGCCTTCCTCTTTTACACCCAAAATGACCAACGGAAATTTTTTCAGTTACAACCTCTCCTCTCACAGTTGAGGCATGAAGAGTTGACCTTCATCACTCTCTAGCAGAGAAATTACAAAGTAACAAAGCAAAAAATTCTCATGACAAGATGTAAAATCTATCTTTACCATAAACCCCTGTTTTCTGAGGTAATCGATGATTTTCTGATCAGACTCTTAAAACCAAAAGTGACTACTTAAAATAAATTTAAAATCAATAATCTAGGAGCATTTTAATGCGGGAAAATCAGAATCATGGAGTTAGATGGTCATTAAAGAACTAATTGAGCCCTTTGCCTGCAAACTTATGCCATAAAAAATGGACAACTGTTGTTCCTACTTTGAAAGCTCTCTGATGAGGATGTTTCAAGGGAACGTAAAAGCTCCCCAAATCTTGGTAATTGAAAGTGGTCTGGAAAGTAGTCTAGAAAGTAGTCTCATTTCCACAGATTAGGCTTCCTCCTGCCTAATCCCAAAATGTAGGCTAAATTGACCTTTGGGGTTCTACTGATCTATCGCAACTCTGGGCCTTCAGTCCCAATGCAGAACCATCTCCTTTAATCCTGGGTCTGAGGTGGCATCCAGAATTACCCTTTATGGGCAGAGAGTTTCCTTCATTGCTTCCTTGATTCACCCAGTCAACACTGGATTGTGAATTGCTTATAACAGTCCAAACATTGCTCTGGCCATAGGGATTATAAGATAGTAACAAGAGCTCTGCTATTACAGCTCTTACATTCAATTTGGGGAGAGGAAGAGAAAAACAAACAATTGAATAAATGAGAATATGCAGAGAATAGCTCTTAGGAGGGCTGGGTGTCTTCTTCAGATTATGATGCTGACCTCTTAAAAAGTTCAGGAGCTGGAATGATGAGAAAGATAGTCAGGAAAGTTTTAAAATATACTGTTTCTTTGAAGTCCTGTGCCTCAATGCCACCTTCTATGGTACTACCCGAGAGCTCCAGAACAGCTAAGACCAGCAGGCCTGCCCCTCCACAGACACTTAGCTCTATATGTCACTAAGAATACCCCTGGGTGTTGTAGATCCCAGAAGACTGGGGATGTGTGGGTGAATGGCTCCTGGCCAGCTGTACACTCTGGGCCCCGAAAGCCTGAATCTAGGCTCTTTACAAAGAGGGAATAAAACAGCACCTTCATCCACTGAGGATACAGAAGGTAGAGGATACCTCTCCAGGTTCTATCTGGTGCCAAACCACCTGAGAAAAAGTAAGGGACCTAGGGGATAAAAAGTCGTCGCTTAATTTTCTAGGGTAATCATTTATAATCCCTCATATTAAAAGGCCTACTTTATTATTCCACAACTAAGTTAATTTCGAAATCTTTTCTCCACAGTTGCTCCTAATAAGCAGCAGATGGGGGAACCACCTCAGAACCAGGAGAATCCCTCTCTCCTATCTCTCCCAACCTCTGTCTGTTGCAAATAAGCCAAATTTAAACCAGCAATCATGCATGTTTCCAATCAGCACTCCAACTTTCTCCTCATGGAAGTAACTCCTTGGCTTGCACAAGGGAAGGAAATGTTTCCTTCGAAAAGCAATGCCAGGACAGGGAGCAGCTTATTCTCACGATATTTAACATGCTAACCGGCCGGCCAGTCCAGTGAGAAAATCGATGTAAGAGCAGCCAGGGAAAGGCAGGAGAGGCCCGAAGCCAGCAGAAACAATGAGAACAGCAGAGGAGGAATGGGGAAAACATTTATAAAGTTTGAGAACATGAAGCTTGTCTTCCTAGAAGCCCACCCTATTGTGGGTTCATACAGAAATGTGGTTCGTGGTGAGAAGAGCTGCCTCTTCTTTATCTCACACATTCCTGATCATAAACAGACAGAAATGGTATTCTGAAATCCACGGAGGGGGTGGGGTCGAGTTTTTGTGGTTTGTGGAAGAGGGGACATTACACTAGTGCGGCTAAAAAACAAAAGTGTCCTTCATGTGTTTTATGACAACTCTCTCCAGTAAGAAAAGTTAAATATTTTGCCATACCATGAAAAATAAGAAAATGCTATGATTGCCCAAAGAAGAGGTCCCCATGAATAAAACCTGTTTGGGAGGAAAGTCAAACTAAAATGTAAGAAATAGTCATTCTTCCCCCTAGCCTCACTCATACTTTTCTAGATCCACCCCCTCAAACTCTTCTCAGCATTCTCAGAAAATGTGTGAACTCAGCTGTGAAAAACTTTAAGCTATTTGAGGCTTCTGGACAGTTCATGAAAGCAATAGGCTCCTTGGGAATATTGTTGTTGACACTGGTTTTTGTTTGGGGTTTTCAAATATACGTGCAAGGAAAGGTTACTTGTGAGGATGTTAGAGGCAGTTTCACTGGGTGCACAGCCTTCATCAAAAGTAGTTAGCACTAAGCCAGTCTTCCATTTAAAAGTCTTTTCATTGGGAAAAACACCAGTTCAATTATGTGTTCTTGCCTCTGACAGCAGTTCTCAAAGCAGAGCAAAGCCACGGCACCCATAGTAACAATCAAAACACCAGACGACTGGTGGTTAACTCAATAAAACTCTTGACAAACACAAAGAGCTGATAATGTCTAGTTGACTGAATAGATAGTGAGTAGCTTACAGTTCTGGGAATTAAACTGGATATTTATTTTAATCTGTTTCATTTAAAATTGGAACAACATTTTATTGTACTGTAAGTTTATATAAATTTTTTAACGGTTGGTTAAGTTACATGCTTGTTTTTAGATGGCAATTTTAAAACACTTAAAACATGTAGCTTTTTGAGATATTTTCAATTTTCCCAAAGCCCTGAGAAAGGAGTTTAATGCAATAAACAAAAAAAGTCAATAGACCATCACACTATGTTTAAAAGAGCCTTCCCGACAACAGGCAACCTGCATTCAATTCTTGCCTCTGCCACCTTCTAGCTCTGTGAGCGTGGGGAAGTTACTCGCTAAGCCTCACTACAACCATCTACTAAATGAGATCAAAACAATCCTGAACTCATAGGGTTATTCTGAGCATTAATAAAACAAGGCAGGTAGAGCAATTAATAGAATGCCTGTCAGTACCCAGATATTATTACTCACTCTCTTTGGCAACTTGGCATCAGCTATTTAATCTACCTATTTGCCCTGAATTGTTCACGCACCCCCAACTCTGGAGCCACGAGGCTCATTAGAAACCTATTACCATAGGGATCATTAAAAAGCACCTGGATCTTTTTGTTTACTGAAATCCAAAATACAGAACCACAGTTAACAGAGAAACACTCTCTAGGAAGAGTCGTTAGGTAAAGAACGGGTTTCAGAACACATTTCATTTGTATTTTATGCAAAGAGAGCTGCTCATCCACAGACCCGTAGAATGCTAGCCCAGCAACCGATCTCAGGCTAGTCAACATCCACAACCCACCGCCCAACCCTCTATCACTTTACTTTATAAGGGAAAAAACCCCCCAGCTAATTGCTATGGTTCACTCTCTTTCATCATCCAAGTCTAGAAGCAATCCAGAACCAAATCTGGGGTCTCTTGATGCATGAATAATTTTTTTTGTTTCCCCTTTATTTAAATTGATGATATTTGATTTAATATAAATGAAAATATGGGATTCTTACACAAAACTTACTGGCATTACCAGGTAAGTGTGAGCCAGAGGCCACATGGCAAAGATGCCACTGATTTGTCAGACAATCAAAGCTCACTATTATGTTGTCTCAGGTTTCTTTAACAGAAAAATAGCAATGACTCCTGGTCAGGGTTTGAATCCCAATGTGGCTAGTGAGGCAGCCTCACAAGTAAGCCCTCTAGGGGAGGAAGTCTGGAGAACACAAGTCAGAATTCATCCTGTTTCCTCTGCCCACATTATGGCAGAGATGTCCCTGGACAAGACTTCTCTCATTCAAGTCTTACCCAGAAACCTATACAAATATCTTTCTTTGGCAGCTCAGGGCTGCTAGTTGAAACTACACTGGCCAGAGGAAAAGTATTAAAAAGAGAGTCTACGGGCTACAGTGGAAATCATCAAAGTTGCTTACACTAACAAAATAATACACTTTTTTCAGTGAAACTTTGCCAACCAACTTTTAAAACCTCAGGAAAGAGTTTCCAAGCCAGGGACTGTAATGCAGATATTTCTTCCTGTCACTGTTGCTTTCGACACAGTAGTCTGCTCAAAACTCTGACATCACAGCGATCAAGGATCTTCCAGCCCTTTGGAGTACCCACAGCCCTACCTGAGCTCTCCAGATTTTACAAGAGTGTACCCTTGAGTTCACCTCCTGGATTGGCAACCGTTAATAGTTCATCCACTTAGAACTTCAGCTCCAATATAGGTACCTAGAGATTCTCTCCAGAAGCCTCATTCCCTCTACACATCTCTGTAGTCTCTGTACTATCAAAGGCTCATTCAGAAGATGATGTTTCTGTCTCCTCACTGAGGACACATTTAATAATCCTTTCTTTACAACACTTCTGCTGTCCTCGATAGTGACATCCACCAGAATAGACTCCAGATCTCCATCCTATCTCTCAACACTGGGGACTGGCAACCCTTCTTCCAGGAACTACCTTTGTAGTTCTATCACATGTGCAACCGCACCATATGTGCATCTAAATTACACAAATTTAGGCATACAAACTTGGGGATTGAGTTTGCAATTGAGGGCAACCTGCCTGCCTTTGTTTCAATGAGAAAATGCCCTAGCCATGGGAGAGGTGAATCTACTTTTCCCTTAAGTGTGATTTGAGTATTTAAAATGACATATTTTTGGAATAGCATGGCCCCTAAAAGCAAGCCAACCTCTTCATCTGGTGCTCATCTGCTTGAAAATCTGAAAACTGGATCTATCTTGGTTTCCAACAGAGCATCTTCCTTAAAGCTTTCCAAGAATTATTCTGTCTCTGTGATTTTCACTTACTTACTGCCTATGGAATTTAATCTTTTTTCTAACATGTGACTTCACTGTAGTCCATTTTTGACTGGAGTTTGATAAATCATTGTGGTTCATGACCTGTCATGACATTAATGACCATACTGTCATGAAGCAATAAATAAAGATGGTCAAATCAGGAAAGCCACCACTTCTTTTCTCAGACTCTCCATATAAACTCCTGGTGAATCTGGAGTCTGAGCCACCCTAATAGAGTTTCAGAAGTGTGGGTAAAGGACAGTGAGTTGAGTGTCTGGAGGTAACAGTCTCTCCTCAGTGAAAGAAAGGCGTTAAGTCAACTCAGCCCCCTAAATAGCTTTATAACATTTCATAAGAATTGTGAATTCTCTGCTTTTAAAACACTAATCAGTACCATTCCTGAATAGTCTTCAAAAGAGGCAGGGTTTAAATCGTCCCGAAAGACAGTAATACTACTTCCCAGCTACTCTATTGAACTTGGATACTGAAGTGACCCTACCACCTTTTTCTGAGATTTGCTTTTGGTGTCTCCCTCTAAACACACAGCAGACAGAATCTGAGAGTTCACTTAGTTCAACAGGGGATGGGCAGGATGGAGCCTGTCATGAAGCCAGAACAGCCACATGTGAGGGAGCTCTATCTGGATCCTGGTGGGGATAAATAAGATGTCAAGAGATTTAAAAAGAAAAGAAGAGACATCAAATTTTGGTGTAATAAACTTCAATTCAAACAAGGCAGTGAATTCAAAAGCTGAGCCTGCTTAGACTGCATAGGCCTCTGTCAGGGCAGACAAGACATCCCTTGAGAGATGAGGCTAAAACTATTATGGGAAAGAGCCCAGAAGGCCTAAGGGGAAAGATTCTGAGGCAAAAAGCTCCAACTTGAGAGGAGGAGAGAGTTTGGAGGAGAGAGTTTTAACCAACAGAGATAATTAAGGAGGAATTTCATGAAAAGAAAAAAAATATGATAAGTTGCTTGCAATTTTCCCAACATCTTCAACCCAGAAAAATGTGGTTGGTGTGTTTGGCATCCTTGCCATCTGCATATTCCCTGGAGCATGACACGGAGTTTGGAGGCAGAAAGAGGCCTCCAACACAGGAAACACACAGGAATGTCCTGGCCAAGAGGTTCAGGGAGGGTTGGGAACAACATTGTAAGCTTCCTTTATAGCGCTCTAATTTTTTAATCCTTCTTTTTGTAAGAATCACATAGAAAATAGCATCTATTTTAAACCCAGAATTCACTGACAGAGAAGCCAGTGTCAAAGCCAGAACTACCCATTATGGACCACAGATGCATTTCTTATTAAATAGCAGCTCTATCATCCAAGCCACTTTGACCTGGGAAAGGAGTATTTGCAATGCTGCATCACATGTTAAAACTCAGCCTTCACTGCAGGAATGGGGAGAATCACAGCACAGAACCATAGTTATTATCTATAGCCTATGACTACAACTACTTTTGTTCCTCAATACTCAATATTCTTGATACTCAAATCATCTAAATACTCATATAAATTCGACTGCTGTCTGAAGGTTCTCCAAGACTGTCATTATAAAACAGAAACAAATTCCCAGTTTTCAGGCAGGACTTTTCTTCAAATAACAAGTCTGTTTCCACAAGGTCAGTTCAAAGAGCATCTATCCTGAGAAGGAGGGCATTTTACACAAAATCTCCCTGTGTTCTTCAGAACATGATAGGCTATGCTGCAGTAACAAATAAACCCTAAAATCTCAGTGGCTTAACAAAACAAAGATTCTTTTCTCTCTCAGGTAAAGTCTGATGTGGGTGGGGCAAATTTTCCAGAGCAGCTATGCTTCATGTGATAATTCAGGGATCCAAGTTTCTTCCACCTTTCCTTAAGCAGGGGACAAGAGACGGAGGAAGAACATTGACTTTTAACTTGTACTCACACTCCATTGAACTAAATTGGTCACACAGCCTTAAACGCAGGGAGGAGAGAAGATTTAGAGAAGCACAGGAAGTATTTAGTTTGTACTAACTGTCTTTGCCACATTCACATTCACACAGTTATTCATCTGAAGCCGGGTGAGATTAGGCTTGATGGAGCGTCAAGGATAATTCACGGGCTGGCTCTCTATGTAGGTGGCTTAGGAGGTCATTTCTGCGGGATGAGATGGGAAGGCAGGAGCTAGGAGAAGACGAGTGCTTGCTCCCTTACCCTGTGCCTAAAATTTCTACACTACTCTATCACTTGAGTTCAAGACATTTAAGGTTGCTTTTACTTTTTTGTTTTTTAAACCACTTTACTGAAGTATGACTGACATACAAAAAGCTGCAAATTCTTAATATACACAGCCTTTTCAATGCATCCTTTCTCATTTCTGTGCCCCAGAAATGTGTGCTATGACCTCTGACCTAGACTATGAAGTTCTCATAAAGGTATTTTTATCCAGGGATGGTTGTTAAATCAGTGTTTGTGTGAGGGGACAAGGGCTGGGACCTCCTATTCTGCCATCTTGCTGACGTCACTCAAGGCTGCTTTTAAAATACAAATATTATCTAAAAGAAACACACTTTGAGCTAGAAAATTTACCAAATAAGGACTCTCAAAGGGACAAATGAGAAATGAAATTCCTCCTGGGTAAAGGCCCACAGGCTCACCTCGTGCTACAGTCCCCAACCTTGATCACCCAAGGGCACAGACAGCTGACCTCAGGAGGAACCACTTGCAGATGAATGGTGGTCCATCCCACACTCTCACTGACTTGACATCAAGCCATTAACAACTTATCTAGAGCTGGTTCATGTGTTGATCTTATCAGACACTTTGCTGGCCTCTGAAGAAGTAATAAAAATGAAGTAGTAAGTTAGATTCGGAAGCAGCATGTCATGGTAGTAAGGGTATGAGCTGTCAGTCAAACAGACCTGGGCTTATATCACTAGTTCCACTAATTATTAGTGATATGAGTTGGGCAATTTGCTCGGTGTATATGAGCCTCACGTGTAAAATGGGAATAATATCTTCTAATATTTCTTGGAGATTGTTTTGAGGAGAAAATCACATCAAGATTCTGGCTGAGAGAAGGTACTCAATGGATATAAATTCCCTTCCAGATTACTCTGGGACAGAAGGAGACAGGGAAAAAGTTTAACCCTTGTAAACCAGCATGAGACTCGAAGTGGAAGAACATGAGGACACACTGGGTGACTAGGTACCTGGTCACAATGTGAAGGGACTGCAGGAAAAGAGGAAGGAGAGGAAAGAACTCAGCACAAACTTGGCCAAATTCACAATTTGGGGCAGATCAGTCTGCACTTCAGTCTGATTCTCATTCTCATTCATCATGCATTTAGTGACAACTGGTAGAAATGATGATAAACTACAGAATAACCATGAAGCTCAGTAAAACATTTACAGAGGCTTTTGGCTCTATATTTGTATATATCCGATCTTTAATATCCCACATAGTGTGATGACTCTGGGACACACCTCAATGTCAATCACTAAGAAAATGAGGAAGGCACTTTGATCACCAAAATAAGGCTGGCTCAAGAGAAAAGAATTTATTTCCCAGACTTAAAGATTCCATTTTTCTCACAGTGTCTTAAATTATGCAAACACAGGGAAACACTCCTAACTAAACAGTGTATTGGCTTAGTTTTCAAATCAAAATTTCGTAAAGTATTCCAGGAAATACTTCCAGAGCCTCTGAAAAATATTTAAAAATATCCTGTTCTATGACACCACTTTTGCTAAACATTACATAAATCAGAGAATTGCTGAAGGAAATAATCCCATTTTTGAAGTAAACTTTCATTATACAGTAATACACTTGCTCCAGAAAAATCATTTAGCCGAAACAACTGCTCACAATGTAATAAAAAATAAAATATTTACAAGGCTTCAAGTTGCCTGTATTTAGGCATATTAGATTTTAACTACAATCAAATCATGATAGCCTTTTGTACTGGAGGTAGAATTTTTTCAATTGATTAGTTCAAAAACTAAACTATGATTGCCTTTCTTACAAGAATCTGCCCTGTTGCAGAATTATACAGGAATCTGTGGAAGGCAAATAAAACTAATAGTTCCCTAAAACAGTATGGAGGCTTATCAAAAGACTAAAATTCCACTCCTGGGCATATATCCGAAAAAAACAGAAATACTAATTTGAAAATATACATGCATCCCCAATATTCATAGTAGCATTATTTACAACAGCCAAGACATGGAAACAACCTAAGTGTCCATCAACAGGTGAATGGATAAAGAAGCTGTGGTATACATGTACAATGGAATACTACTCAGCCATAAAGAATAATTAAGTTTTGCCATTTGCAGCAACATGGATGGACTTAGAGGACATTACGCTAAGTGAAATAAGTCAGACAGAGAATGATAAATACTGTGTGACATCACTTATATGTGGAATCTAAAAAATACAACAAACTGGTGAATATAACATGAAAGAAGCAGACTTCCAGATATAGAGAATAAACTTGTGGTTACCAGTGGTGTGGGCAGCATAGAAGTGGCGGAGTGGGAGATACAAATTACTGGGTATAAGAGGCTAAGGGATATACTGTGCAACATGAGGAATATAGCCAATATTTTGTAATAACTGTAAATGGAAAGTAACCTTTAAAAAATCATATAAAAATAAAAAATTTTAAAAAAGAATAGTTCCCTAAAATGCAGATTAAAAGTACCTACAAAGTAGACTGAAAAAAAATATGTTGTAGTGTAGATAGTTTTGCATATGCCTCTCACTAGACACAGTGTTGTGGAATAATGCAAGTCCTTTAAGCACTGCTTAAAGGCCAGAGTGGAATCTTTGAGATGCTTGCTAAAAATCAACATAAAAGCAAAAAATCTGCTTTCTACAGAAACAGTGGATTCATGATCAGATTTAATAGTTCGGCTTCATCATTAATAAGCTATGTGGCACTGAAACAATTAATTAGCTTCTTTGATTCTTTTATTTCTTATCAATAGAACAAAAATAATGTGTCCTTCACAGGATTGTTGTAAGACGAAGTATAGTCATCCCTTGGTATCTGCAGGGGATTGTTTCCAGGACCCCTGCAGATACCAAAAATCTGAGGATGCGCAAGTCCCTTATATAAAATGGCGAAGTATAATTGGCCCTCTAGATCTGCAGGTTCTGCACTTTGGGATTGAGGTTACCACAAATCAGGACCCCATTAAAATCATAAGAGGTGGTAATAAATAAGAATGACCCCTCTCCCAGTCTTTGAAGGAATGTGTGACAGTTACTCAGTAAGTTTTGCTGGTTTCTCCTGGGTGCCCAGGGTAAGGACACCAGACATACATGCAGTCAGCCTCAGATTGTGGCTGTCCACAATGGAAGGCTTTTGGCCTAAGCATCAGTGAGATCTTTTTAATTCTGTGCCATCTAGGGAGCCGCAACTTAAAACTGTTTGTGATTCTTTTTGGCTCTTATGATATTGAGTAGGGGAGTTCTTGATGCTTGGGTTGGTTCTTGGTGAATGGTTGTTTTTGTTTATTTTGGCTTGAGTGTTTTCGTCCTCGAAATAAAGAATACATTGCAAATATCTATCATAGTTCAAAACTCACCACAACAAACAGGTACCTTAAGTGTTTTATTACTATTGTCTACTTGTTGTCTGCCCTTCCTGGCTGGTTCTTGCAAATTTTCCCTGACAATCCCAACTGTCTATTTCCCCCTTCATTGGATCCTCCTTGGACAAAAATCAAAATAATTTATATGGAAAAAGGCAACAAAGGCTCAAGGGATAAAGTGATGGACTAGAAATATTTATCTAAGTGCTGCTCTGCCATATTTCTTACAGTGAATCTCCCCCACTAGCCCACAGCCTTTGAAAACTGGTTGTGCAAGTCCCTATGCTGGGAATCTTTCTGTCTAGTTTGAGGAGTAAGACACATTCATAAATAACCACAACACAATATTAATAATGTCTTGTGTTTTATAATAAATTTCAATACTCTGGTGTTTCATGATCTCTTTGATCCTCACAAACATCCTGAGAGGGAATTATGGTATTATTCCCATTTTATAGATGAGGAAGTAGAGACCCCAAGGAGTTAAGGAACTTGGGCAAAGTCAGCCAACAAAGAAAAGGGAAAGTCTGAAATGGAGTTTGATCTCCCACTCCTAGTCCAGTGCCTACAAAAGTCCCACGCAAGCTCCCCAGCAATCCATTCTAATGACAACAAACTGGCACAGGGACATGGAGAGGAGAGAAATGACTTCCAGCTTGAGAAAGTGCCGTCTAGGGAGCTGCAACTTAAAACTAACAAAGACCTGCTTACTCATTGTTCCATAAATATATATCCTATGTTCCCCAGCCAGACTCTAAGTCTGTGGGGCATCACTGGGTCGCAGTAATAATAGTGTGATAGTTATTTTTTGAGAAGTGATTAATACCAGACACATTGCAAGGTAGAATATAAACATACACAGTCTTAATTAATTCTCACAATAATCCTATGAGGTAAGGATCATCACACCCATTCTACAAATGATTACACTGAGGTACAGAGAAATTAAATCATTTGCATGGGGTTATACAACCTGCAAGTGACTGGCCCCAAATGTCATCACCACAGTTCCCATGAGCTACACTTTCCACCACTCAATGCTAAGAGCCAAACACACAGTGAATTGTACAAATGCTTGACTGAAGCATAAGAACTGGGCCTGCTCACTCTGAGACATATGAAGATTAATGCAGAGTGCTGTGTTTTAGTCACACAAAGTTCATTTATTTGCAGAGAGATGCTCGAGGAACCACTGTGCAGTTCTACTTTGTAGACACAAGAGGAGTAGTATATATTGAAGAGTTTAGGGTTAAAAAAATGTGGAGAAACTGTGCCAGGCAGAAAAAAGATGCCGTTATTCCTCAGTAGTAGCACAGGACAGACTGAAGGGCTCCCCACCTATTGCCCTTCTCTCCTCCCCTACCTTGGCAGCTCACGTTCCCCAGCCTCTCAGTACTCCAAGGACCGGCAGAATGTGGAGAATAAGGAAGGAGATTTGGGCTCTAAGAGTTTTAAGAACTCACATGTTTTCTAAGAAATGTTATGGAAACACATTCCTTCATTTCAAAAAGGACATATTCCTTTCTCTAGGGTCACATTGGTTCAATTCGATAAACTGCTCTACTGGCCCCCTACAGTCCTGTGATTCATTTTACATATAAAGCATTAATTGCTGTTATTTCAATACTGCTGGCTCTTATGTTGTGCCAAGTGGTGTGGGCCTGTACATTTGTGGTTTAACTCAGTCTTCTGTTTATTTCCATTGTTGGCACTATTTAAAGGGTTATACTAGCATTCAGATTTAGATGGAAAGCAAATTAACCTCCGCTTTATTGTTTATGATTACCACTGTGCCTTGTTTTACATATATCTGGGAATAAGGGGAGTGTGATTCTTTTCTAGTCTTCCTCCAGAAAGTTGATACTGTAATTGAGAGCCTGGCTAATAGTCGCTGGCGGTGTGGAAACCAGGGCTTTGTGCTGGGTCAGCTTATGGTCAGCTTTCTGTTCAGCAGAGACCCCAGTCTGGGGGCTAGAAAGCTTTTGTGGCCCCACACTGGCCATGGATGGAGTGCTAAGTTTTCAAAGCATAACCTTCCTGAAGTATATGAAATCTATGTAGGCTTGTAAGGTATATAGTTGGAAACTGATCTTCATGTATTGTCATATATATCAATAGTACTCAGGACCCTTCCATAGGTTAGTAAATCCCTCCATAGAAGAATATGCAGTAAATGTTAGCTATAATTCCTATTACGATTTCACAAGGATCCTTTTGATCAATGAGGAAGCTGAGGCATTAAGAAAGCAAGTAACTGGAATTTTACTTCTTAGATTCTGTGTCCATTATGAACTTGAGAACTAAGACCCTCAGCTCCGAATCCCAGTGCTTAGCACTTCCCCTCTGTCTTGGAGTAGCTACTCAGAGAACAAAGAATAGAACCACACCTGCCCTCAGCGCTTCCACTTTTATTGATTAATATACAGCCTTGGGTCCCTAGTCTTTTAGGATTCATGGATTTTTTTCCCCCTGAAATCCAACTAACATGTTATAAAAGGAAAAGCCAAATGACTGATAAATTAGAGGCCCATTGCTGTTACTAAAGTGTTGAGCCTTGTTTTGGTATTTGAAGTCATAATGCAGGCTGAAAATTAATTAGAAAAAGGAATTTATATAAGGCATATAGAAAAAATGCTACAGCTATATAAATCTTCCCTATAAAAATGCTGTTAAAAGAGCCCAAAAGAAAGGTTTGTCAAGTATTTGAATGGTGCTTTTTAAAAAATAAGAGATAGGAGTAGAATATCAGAGCAAGATTTGGTTTCTAGGAAGTCCCTAACTAAGCAGAGTCCACAAAACCAGAACAGCCCTGGTCTAATGGGCAAAGATTGTGATTTTCCTCAAAATCTGAACAAACAGTCCCACTCTGATACAATGTGGAAGTCTGCAGGTCTCTGGCTTCCTTTGGAGAATCCTGAGGAAATGTGGCCAAATAATGCAAAAGCTGCCTTTGGCTGAATACTAATGTTTCATTTACATCACAAAAGCCCAGGACCTAATCCCAATCCAATAAGCAAACTACTCCAAACCCCAGGAAAACTAGAAAACAAAAGTATTTGAAAAAGCCAATATCTAGGCAGCATTTCCTGGAAAAACTACAAAGATTAAATGCTTTAAATGCATTGAAAACGAGCCTGTTCCCAGATTTTACCTCCTTGGCTACATTCAGAATGGCCACATATGTATCCTTCTCCAGACAGGGGTTTGCTTTAACTTTCTATAGCCTTGGGCTTGATTACAAAGAGAAAAATAAATTAGGATTTTTTTTTTTTTAAATGAGAATATTTTTCCCTTTCCTTCAGAAGTATGGTTTATGGGGCCTTGGGATACTCTCATCTTTCCAGTTCAAGGAACATAAACTCATAGCTCAGTTTTTTAAAAAAAAGATACTGGCACTCAGATTGGCCACAGCAGGGAAATTACAGAGCCTAAAGACCATCTTTGAATGTAGGAGGTTTTCTAGGCGGGACATGAATCCACTGGTGATTTATAAACAAATAAGGCAAAGGGATGCGTCCCTGATACCAGTAATTGTTCGGTTATTTGCTCCACTGCATTGCCAATCTGGTGTAAGTAGAAACTGTCTTACGATGTCAAAGGCATCAGTGCCACCAAGTTAAAATCAAGACTCATCCAAGTAGCAGCTAACTCCCTTTTTACTACTTATGTACTTATGTATGGTTCACTTCCTTCCACAGGCCAAAGTGCCGAAATCAATTTTCCCAGCTCATCTCCATCAGATCACAAGCTCCCCTTTGTCTCCTTTCTGGCTCCACTGCGTTCAGTCAGAGAAATCGATTCTCAAATTACTCCAATGATAAAATCTTTTTGCTGCTAGTAATTCTGGTGAGGCCTCACATTTGCTTTCAGAGTTTTTGCACGTGTTGTTTTTAGTAACCCATTTCTGTATTTCTTTCCTGGAGAAAACATTCATTTCTCTTTTTCATCTCTTCTTCAAGTCCCCCACCCCCAGCCCCACTCCACTTAATATCTTTATTTCTGTGGTTGCCCTTACGTTATGTATTCCAAACAAGGGGAATGTAATAAGGAAATCTGGTTACTCAGTGACGAAATAGTTTAGAAGCCAAATAGGGAACAGTGAGGTAACCCAGAGATTAGCAACACAGAAAGTCACCACCACCCTGAATCAACACTGGATTAGCAGAGCCCAGAAGCCAGTCAACCTGGAACCACAGCAACCCATCCAACAGAATGTGGGCCATGGAGAAGACAGTGTCACTGCTGGAAACATCAGCCAAGGCAGAACCAGGGCAAAACACCATGGCTTCCCTCACCCACCTTCCAGTCTCCCATCAGCCTGTCCTTGGCTGAACTCAGCTGGAACCTGGGAAATGCAGTCTACATGGGTCAGCCTCCTAATCACAGAGAAGGACAAGGAATGACTATGAGAGCAAAGAGGCCGAGTCCCGAAGACACCACCTACATAGTCCACATAAAGAATAATACCTCAGAACTTGTTCACTCTGAAAGTTTAATTAAAAGTCATAAATGGACCTTGGAGTTAGACAAGGCCATTCCTTGTCAAGGCCCTTCCAACGCTAACGTTCTGTGATTATTCATTTCTAAGACATAAAGAAGGAGCCCTTCTTGCTCCCAGTGACACCACTCACTTGGCACATTTCCTGCCCTGTGCTAATCAAAGATTCCTTCAAAAATATTTGAGAATCTGCT
Source organism: Balaenoptera musculus (assembly GCF_009873245.2). Taxonomy (NCBI): domain Eukaryota; kingdom Metazoa; phylum Chordata; class Mammalia; order Artiodactyla; family Balaenopteridae; genus Balaenoptera; species Balaenoptera musculus. Next base: position 64,380,302 of record NC_045787.1, on the reverse strand, counting down.
AACCACCGTGCCAGCTACCATGGGAAATAGATAGGAGGACAAAGTCCTTAAAATATCATTGGGGTGATTAGATAGTACAGATAAATTACTAGAGTAGAATAGTGGTTCACAGGTATCAAAAGGTGGATAAGAAAAGCCAAATGAGCAGGGGCCAAACCTGAAGGAGCAGCTTTGGCAGAAGTAGGGTTTATGCTGGTTGTGGAGGAAGGACAGAATTTGGTTTGGTAGAAAGCAGCAGCTCAGGAAGAACTGTGGCGACAGATAACACTGACTGAGTTACATTTTAGAAAAAGTTTTTCCATTTTAGGAAAAGTTTTTCCACAGAAATTCATCTGTTTTTATTATTGTACCTCCCCCTTCTTTAGAAATCAACATGCTGCCAGATATTAACATCTCCACAATACCTAGGGTTGTGCCAGGTTCTTGGCTGGTGACAACTACCTGATAATATCACAATTACAGTTCAAGTTTACTAGGAGAGCATGGCTGCGTTAACTTCCCATGGGTTTTTGTATCACTTCTTTTTTTACAGATTTACTCTATCTCTGCTCTTCCACACCTAGTCAGTCAAGAGTATTTACTGACCAGATTAAATCGATGTGGAATACTGCCAACCCAAGGGACACTATTCTGTGCATATTCTATCTGACAGTTCTACAGCATTTGACACTGTTGACCTTTCTTTTCTAAACACACTTCCTCTTGCCTTTCTTGACACCATGTCCTCAGGGTTTCTCGCCCACTCTCTTGCATTCATTCTCAGCCTCTCTGAAGCACTCTTCACCTTCTACCTGTATTTTAAATGCTGCTTCCCAGGGATTTGGTCTCAAGATTCCTCTCTCCCTATGCTATTTACTTTTCAAGTGACCTCATTGCCCACCCATGACTTCAGCTACCTCTGTACACATCTCTGACCCCCAAATTCATAGCTTGAGTCCTGATCACTTTACTCCTCTGCCAAATTATGCTTGGAAAGTTTGTGTAGCCAGTCTCCAACCTTCGCATCCCAACATTTTCAGGGCCTGGTGTAGGAACCGACATGGAGGTCCACCTACCATACACCTTACTATCTGAAACCTATTAATCAAACTAGCAAGCTGTTAAGTATATTCTATTTTCTTTATTGACAAATATAATTTCATAACTTAGAATGCCTCATCCAAACATATACTTCTCAGGCCTGCAACGTTCCCTACCAGCGCTTAGCTGCACAAGAAGAGACTTCCCCTGACCCAGGGTCCTCCTCCTTTGTCCTCGCATCCCTGGCTCCATTCAGCATGGCAGGTGTCTCATGTTCGTATGAAGACACTCCAGCCCACAATCTCAACTGCTGCCTGCATTCCTCCAAACAACTACCCCTTACCTCCCCCTCAGGCCTAGAAGATGCGCACAAATGTCATCAGGAGGACAGGCCCAGAGAAGAGGCTGAGCAAACCTGGAATTACAGGATCCCAGGTATCCTGAAAGGTCACCCAGTCTAAAAGAGAGAGGGCAACATGTTGTGGATAAGTCTGTCCCCTTGGCCTTGCAAACTTCCCACCTTGTGTGGAAGAAACATAACTAGGCTCTATAAACATGATTTACACCATATTCTACTTCTCTATTTACTTAACTGTCTCTCTTTTTACACTGTGAGTTATTTAAAGGGACAGTACCTTTCTTCTTAATACTACATCTTTTCATTGGTGGTCTTCAAACCAGTTTATACATACCTCTGAGAGGAAATGAAGATTGTCTGGGAGAAATACAGGCACCTGGACCAAAATTTCATGGGAATCAATTTGAAGGTCTTCAACTTTCATAAGTATATTTTTCCTAAAACTGATTCCCTGAGAACTTACCTATGTTTTTCATTTTCCCTCCCAGATGCCCTTCTCTCTCTTCACCACATAAAAGTTAACCTCTCCTTGGGCTTCCCTGGTGGTGCAGTGGTTAAGAATCCACCTGCTAATGCAGGGCACATGGGTTCGAGCCCTGGTCCGGGAAGATCTCACATGCCGCGGAGCAGCTAAGCCCGTGAGCCACAACTACTGAAGTCCGCATGCCTAGAGCCCACGCTCCACAACAAGAGAAGCCACCCCAATGAGAAGCCCTTGCGCTGCAATGAAGAGTAGCCCCCGCTCGCCGCAACTAGAGAAAGCCCGCGCGCAGCAACGAAGACCCAATGCAGCCAAAAGTAAAATAAATAAATTTATATATTAAAAAAAGTTAACCTCTCCTTCCATCCCAAGCCTTACTACCATTCATTACCCCCAAGAAAGGGTGGTACGTTACTCCAGGGAGCCAAGCAGTGTTTGTCAATTTCTGCAGTATACATGCTCCCACAATTTCAAGCTACCACCACGGGGGCTGATTTCAAGCTACAACATGTCACTGAGCTCAGAGCTGGGAAGATATGAGCAGAACTAACTCTTGCAAATTAGCACACCACTGTGCTATGACTACAAAAGATTTTAATAGTCACTCAAGTACTCCCTAACAGAATGAGGGGAGCAGAGATTATTTGCAACCCTAGCTCCAGCTCTCAGGAGCCCTTGGCAACTTACTTTTCTGTATTTCTTCAACAGCATATTCTGTTAAATAGTATTTATGCTGCAGTGTTATTTTGTTGAGTAAAAAGGTTAAGTATGTGAAAATGCATGCACAACACTTAACACAGGAATTAGTAAATGTCAGTGGCCTTTCACTTCTGTTTTCTCCCCTTCAGGTGGCTGCCTGCAATACTGGACAAAGTTAATTATGAAACAGAACGTCCCCCATTTCCTCCCCTTCTCTCCTGTCCCTCCCCCTTCTTCACTCCCTTGCCCTACTGTCCTGCTCTGAGCACAGGTTCCCAGGCCTTTCTGCAGAGTCCTGACAACCTGTGGCATCCATGCCATGGTATTCTCCAAAGGGCCCAGGCTTTGAATATTCCTCTCTCCTTCCTTCCAGCCAAAAGTCAGACATTCTGTTACCATTTTTTCAGTAGAGTTATGTGGTTAAGAGGTTTTGTAAAAGCTGATATCATTCCTTGTCATTCATTAAGGGATGAAGGCATGGGTGGAAACAGACAAGCTGGACATGCACACACCATAGTTTATTTTCTGGCTTTCAGAAAATAGAGTCTTGTTGCGTGACAGTAAAGTGCAAGACAAGACATTGGATTTTCCTTAAGTAATGAAATAAGATGTTAATGGAAAAATGTTACAACATAGTCTGTTGCACTGATTTACTATTGAGCCATAGACTGGCAATATTAGAGAGCTCTGTGTACATGAGCAGGTAACAAACTTGGAAATGGGTCATACATTTTATAAATTATAAGAGTTTAAATTATAAGGGTATATCAGTGACCTGAGATTTTTAAGTTTTCTCGTAGATTAGGTGACATTTGGCCCTCTCAAATGGGAGACAGTTTTTCTTTCCCCCAGAGCACTGTAGCTGGAGAAAGACAAATCCTCTCATCACTGCTTACTAGCTATATAAACTTAGGCAAGCTTTTTAAGATCTCTAAAGCCTCAATTTTCTATTATAAATAGTAATATGTAAAATAGAGATAATAACAGTACTTACAGTAAAAGCTAATATTTATCAGCTGTCAGGCACTATTCAAAGGACTTTACACAAATTAGTTTATTCTCATAATAAATTCAGTGAGGTAGGTGACTATTATTAGCCTCATTTTGTAGATGAAGAAACTAAGGCACTGAGAGCTTAAGCAACTTTACCAAGATCACACTATGGGTAAGCAACAGAGCCAAGATTTTGACACCAACTTTTTATTTCCAGAAACAACTTTATTATTAAGGCATACGTATGCCTCTCCTAAGCTTACTGAAGGTTTTCTTAAGGATTAAATGAGATAATCCATAGGAAGCATTTAGCACAACGCCTGTCACCCTATACTCCAGGGTTTCCATTTTGCAGAGCTCTAAGGAACATCACTCATATTGTGTTCTCAGGAGTGCCCTACACATAAAATGAAAATCCAGAATGGTGTTGTGCAAAGTAGTTACCCAACTGCTCTTCCAGATGATACTGAGTGATGATGATTTCATCAGATAACATACTCTGTCACTGTGTTTGTTCAAGTGTCATTCCTCCCCAACAAAGCATGTTACATGTATAAGTCACCTGGAAGAGCTTTTAAGGACATGTGCAAACAGAGTAGGAAAGCTGGGCTTCAGGATACCAATTAATAAGGGATCAAAGTGCCAGACAGTGTCATCCCAAGCTTGTCAAATGGTATCCTGCCTCAGGGCAGCACAGTGAACGAAAAGGGGCTCTGGGAGCTATTCTGCATTACTAGGAAAACCATGATCCTCTCCACTTACAGAACACTGCATGACCTACTAACCTGACGTAATTCACCCTAAACATCAGATCACACTACATTCCTTTCGATGACATTAAATCTTTGGGAAGCTGGGTTTTCCACAGGCACTGTGATAAAAAGCAAGTACTGAAGGAAAATCAATGTAGAACAGGAAATGAGAGTGGCAACATCCAATCTGATTTCAAAGTTTGAGAAATTTAACAGTGTCCAACAAACACATAATCACATGGGTAAAACACTCTGGTTAAGAATGAAAAATATGTTTAATCTTTCAATGTATATGTATTATCTTTTCAAGCACCCACTAAACTGTTAGGACATAAATATGTATTAAAATATGTGGCCCTAACTACTTAATAAATGAAAGATTCAGCTCCCATATTTCCATCATGAGTCATACATGAATTACACCCGTGCATCCTCACTGTGCCATTAGGTATTTCTTTTGGCTTGAGAACCCCATGAAAAATGACTGAGACCCTGAGGGCCCCATGAGCTGAGAAAGTTTGGGAGCATCTGGTGTAATCCCTTTACAAGTATCATCTTTTATAATCCTTACAGTAACCTAAGGAGTCAAGTGACATTAATGTTTTTAATTCACATACATGGGAACTGAGGACTTGAGTAATAACAGGACTAGACTGAGATCATAAAATGTCTAAGCAGGGGATCCAGTGTCCAAACCCAGCCCTGTGACTCTGAAGCCACGCACTTAATCACTATACCACACCTAAGGCCAAATACACAGGTAATTTTGTCCAGACAGACCTCTGGGCAAAGCGCCTGGCTACTTCCTTACAGTACTGAACCTGACCCCCAACCAAGAACAGTCAGCAGACGTTTTCCTCGCATCTTGTCACTGGACAGACTAGCTCAGGTTCTCAAACCTATTTGCTGAAATAACCAATTTGCTGAAGTTTCAGGCTTCAAGCTCCTGCAAACTGTGTGTATGTGCTCTAGATGAAAGTCACCTTGCCTCCATGCAGACAAAGAAAATCAGAAACTGTCTAAAGTGGCAGCTTGAGTTCATCAACTCTATCAACTTGCTCAGTAAACATTACCAAGTACATAGGCCCTGTCTGAAGGAGTCTCTATGGAAATCCAAGATAAAATAGCAGAATTTGGTATCTGTTCCAAAAGAAACATGACTCATCTGTTTCTGACATGTCTTTAAAGTCTGAAATACAGTCAAGCTACTGCGAGCTAATGCAAAGTGGGATCTATGGTCTAACAGCTGAAGCAGGGGTCAGCAACCTGGGCCATGTGATTTGGAATTGGGCTTCAGCCAATCTTGGGAAGCCCTGGAGAGACAGACCCAGCTTCCTCTAGCGGTCTTGAGATAAAAGGACTCCTTGTTATTTTCCCTGTTTGAGTCCCTGCAATTACAGGTTGTAACTTGCTCTAGAGGGGAACAAACTTGGTCATAACACTAAGGAACTCACCACTGATGAACCAGCACCACCCCATTTATTTCTACCATCATCATCCCTGTTTAACCATCAGCTTCTATCTCAACCCATCATGCCTGAGTCCTTCTTGGAGAGTCTTTAACTGCCAATGTGTGCAACAGCCAAGAGTACAATGCAAGTATGATGAACCGCTCTCCAAGTGAAACTGCAAATCTACTGAAAGACATAAAATTGGATGAAACCATAGAAGGGGATTTTAGAGAAACATTCACGTATTATATAAGACATTGACAAATGAGAATCTGCTAACCTGGTCAGCAATCGAAGAAGAAAAAAATCAACATGAGTTAAGGCAACACCAGCTTTCAAGAGATTGACTATCAAAATACCAAGAGGCTCTTGAGAAAATTGATGAAGGGGTCAAAAGGTTCCTTTGCCAAAATGTCTGAACTAGTCATTGTGCTGCCAAAGTCAACATAAAGTGCGTCATATTTTTGTTACAAACTTAATCATATGCAAAAAATTCAACACAATATACCTTTTGACCTAATAGTACATAATTGCAATTACACCTAGATTTCATTTGACATAATTAAAACTGACTGATTTTTACAACTTTAGATGAGTTTTCTTTTTTTTTTTTTAACATCTTTATTGGAGTATAATTGCTTTACAATGGTGTGTTAGTTTCTGCTTTATAACAAAGTGAATCAGCTATACATATATATATATATCCCCATATCTCCTCCCTCTTGCGTCTCCCTACCTCCCATCCTCCCTATCCCACCACTCTAGGTGGTCACAAAGCACCGAGCTGATCTCCCTGTGCTATGCAACTGCTTCCCACTAGCTATCTATTTTACATTTGGTAGTGTATATATATCCACACCAGGAATAAAGACGCAGATGTAGAGAATGGACTTGAGGCCACGGGGAGGGGGAAGGGTAAACTGGGACGAAGTGAGAGAGTGGCATGGACATAGATGAGTTTTCTTTAAGGTGAATCCCAATGAAACTTTTTTCTAACTTTCCTATGATATTTTGGTTCTGTATGAAATGGGCTATTTTAAGTGGCATTTTCCCACCACTAATTTTCAGATATTAACAAAGACCTCTAGGTAACAGGCCATCCAATTACCTTAAGAACCGCATCCACTAAGCCCTGTAAAAAACCTTTCCTTTTTCTCTCTGAAGCTGTGATGACTACTGTATTAGTAGGGCTTTTCAGAGAAACAGAACCAATAGGATGTATATATAACAGAGAAAGATTTACTTTAAAGAATTGGCTCATGCAATTGTAGAGGCTTAGCGAGTCTAAAATCTGATGGAGAAGGCTGGCAGGCTGGAGACTTAGGAAAGAGTTGCAGTTTGAGTCCAAAATCAGTCTGCTATAGAAAAGGAACGGCAGAATGTGCGGATGAAATCTATGGACAAACTGCTGGAGAATTCCCTCTTGCTCAGGGGAGAGGTCAGTCAGTCTTTTGTTCTATTCAGGTATCTAACTGGGTGGATGAGGCCCACCCACATTGCGGAGGGCAACCTGCTTTACTCAAATCCCACTGATTTCAATGCAAATCTCATCCAAAGGCATCCTCACAGAAACATCTAGAATAATGTCTGATCAAATATCTGGGCACCGTGACCCAGAGATATTGACACATAAAATTAACTATCAGAGCTGCTATAGACTAGAAGAGACAAACCAAATTGATAGCCCTAAATAGATTCTGGAAATCCCAGAGAGGGGCCTTCAAAGAAGTTCTGAGAACCAGATCCAGGCACAGTGCCCTCCCCAAGATGCTGCTTCCTGGCAAACACGTGATGGTATGTGAGGGAATGAGATATGGTTAATGTCAGGAGATAGGCTGTTAGAAAAGTGTACAGTAGACAGCCAGTGCCTCACACACCACTTGAGCACTTCAAAGTCTTCCTGATCCACCCTTCCTCTCCTTCCTGCCTGGGACTTCTGACATCCCAAGGTGGGCTACCCAAGAAAACCTTACTGAAAACTCACGCATGTGCACATCAGAAGTGAGAGAAAATTAATGTCCCTGAGGCCAGCCTTGGTCAGTGGAGACTGGGCTCCTAGACATGTTTTGTAAGGGCCCCTAGAAGGGAGAGCCGCCTGCAGCAGCGTCCAACTTCATTAAAAATGTTCTTCTTTGTTGTTTCACTCGTCCTTCCCTGCACTCCTGCTCCCTAGGATGGCATTCCCAAGTAAACCACCTGCCCTGCAATTCTTAATCCCAGGCTCTGTTCTGGTATCTAAATCGAAAAGTGAAAATCTTTCCTCTGAATTTGTAAGGAAGGATTTAAATTAAGCATCATAGTCTATTGATTACCAAACACTAGGTTGAACATTATTTTATCCCATGCCACAGAAAACTATAATTGAGCAAGGAATACACGGAGAAGCTGGTGGAACTGGAATATGAACGAGTTCAAACGTCCATGAAAAATAGATACATTTCATTTTATAGATACATTTCATTTTATAAGTCTCTCGCAGTTCTCCTAGCCTGAATAACTGGTTTAACAGTCTCCATTTAATTGCTAATGTTTATACTGCTACATTCTTTCCATTATTTCTAAACTACATTGGCTCTTCTGGCTTTTTATCTGGCCAGATAGCTCCCTTGATTTAAGAGATTTGTTGCAACCCAATGATGCTCCTAATTAATTGGTTGCTGTAAGCCATATCAGAAACAGCTTATTTTTTATTTCTACAAATCCCCTAAAAGATATAATTATGATTATTTATTAAGGACTCAGAAAAATAGATTTTAAAACACATTTTAAAGGCTAGGAAGATAAAGAATAGTCTAAAATAGAAAAACTAGTGAGATTCTCAATCTCACAATCTGAAAGGTTGTGAAATTCATTCATTCAATATCATGTCAGTCACTATGCAAGCAAACAGGCCAGGATCCCCTCAGGAATCAAGGAAAAAGTTGAGGGGCCTTCCCTTCTAATGTGGTTGTTTTTTAACTACCAAGCATAAAACCCAATTGACTAACCACAAAGGACAGTAGGTGGCCCAACCAGACCATCCCTTGAGCCAAGGAACTAGTTCAGAGGTGGGCATCTCCTCAGGGTTTTCAGTTTGAAGGTATAAGAGAGGAGGCCTTGACTTTTGTGTCACAGAGTTGGAAGAGCGTGAGGGGGAACTGGTAGTGGTCTTCTCCTCTGCCACATGAAGAAAATATATATGCAGTGAGACAACATGAACCTGAACAGAGTCAAGCAGAGATGAGAGATGGACAGAGGCAGAGAGTTGTCATTTTTAACCATCTGCACCTTTCATGCCTGAGGCCATTCCACTTAATTCATTTCAGTAAGATGAGTTTAAAATGTCATTTTATACTTATGCTAAAAATTGGCTTTTTGTTGCTGTCAATTGGAAGGGTCCTCACAGTGTCCTCTGAGAAAGGCTAATTGTGAGGAATATCTTTTCTCTACTCCTGTTTTCTGTGAGAGGGGTGTTCTTCCTAAATACTCCTGGCCGCTCTCTGTGCATTTACTTCATCTCAGAGAAGGTAGATCAACTCATCTGATCTGTAAATTTGAGAAGAGTAAACAGGTCACACTCAGCTCAGCTACTTTCTTTTGTCTTCTTGGAGGCCAGCTGCCTGCTGTGAGGGGGAATTCTCCTCCTAGCCTCCCTGCTGCAAGTTTTCCCTGAGTACATTCTCTGTGGGTGAGGCCTGCCTGATCCAGGCCTGCCATGACTTGCAGGAGACTGGGGTAAAATATTCTTAATTCTAGAGATTAGTAACAGTAGCCCCATTTTCCAACAATAATAATAGCTAATACTTACATACTTCTTACCATGTACCAGGCATTTTTTCTTCCCTCAGCGCTTTCTTAAGTATTTAATCCTCACAGCAACCTTTTATGGCAGGTATACTCTTATTATTCCCATTTTACGTTTAAGAATATGAGACATAGATAGTGGAAGCAACTTTCCCTAGATGACACCTTCAGGAAGTGGCAGACCTGGGATTCAAATGCAGCCCATATGATCTGAAGTCCACGATCTAACCACTATTCTTTGTATCACGTGTTGGCCGTACTCTTACCTTTATCTGCCTTCCTCTTTTGTCTTAATTCTGTTTGTTCAAAGGATATTCTTTATAGGGTACCCTTAAATCTCCCAACACTGATTTAATCACAGGTTTGAGATGATTTCTCCACTGAAGATATACCTAAAAAGCTATGCCCAGTATTGAAGTTAAGTGAATACTGGTTAGTGTCAATTGAATGCAGAACATATTTACAGTATAGTAAACCTACATTAGCCCAGAAAACTCAACTTCACAGGCCACAAATTCTTTTCTCTTGATCAACAAATAAGTCAACTCTGCAATTTTCTTTAGTGGGCTTTAAAAGCTTCACTACTGATTTCTATGATGCCTAACCTAAAGTTTCAACTACTTCAACATAAGCAGTGTGATATTATACATGTATCAGTCAGTTGAGCTTCATTCTGAAGCAGTCAGTTGCTCTAATGGAAGAGGAACAGTCCAGGAGTGGTCAGTTAGGAAAACACGAAAAGGCCTAACTTCAGAGGCCGCTATCACAAGAGCTTCGTCAGCTAATCTAAGCTCCCTCAACACCTCAGGAGTTGATAATTAACATAGCAAATGTCAAAAACCAAATATCACCTGGTTGAAAAAGTGGCCTATTTTCTAGCAGAATGAATATTAGAAATGGGCTTTCCTTGGTGAAAGCAAAGTTATTCAAGATATATCCATTGGCTAAAACAGTTTAAAACAGGATATAAGAATCGAGCACCAGCCTATGGCCTCTACCTTTAGGGATGGACCCTGGTGCTTGACCTCTAAACAGTCTTACATCCGAACATTTTCTTAGGGGGATTTCTGGCTGACTGATGGCAGTGCTAAGAATGCTGCCTCTGGAATGCTGTTGTAGCCACGGCGCTGTGTGGTTTTGGTCAGGGCACTTAAAGGAACATGGACCTGGAAATGTATCAAGCCTTTAGAAAAGGTTTATAAAATGGTTTGTGTCAGCTTGTTAATGAATGTTGACCTAATAAATATCTGTTATGTGTGACAAAACCTAGCTGGAGTCTTGCTTTGACTATAACCTGGTAGCAAAGTTTTAGAGGCGTAGCTAACCTGCACCCATTGCTGGCTACCATCATCTACCAGAAAGAACTTAAGAATTGTGTATAATTAAATTGAGTTAGGTCAGCTGTAATACAGATAATAGAAGAAAATAGGCATTTTCTTTGGTCCTCAGATGAATCTAATTTGTAAAGTAGCTGTAAATCCCTGAAAGCACTAACAATAATATGAAGTGGTTATGGTACATTTTCCTCCCTCACCTGAGAAAGATGCATGACCCACTCTATAGGCTTGCCTTTCCTCAGAGACTTTACTGAACACCTGTTGAAGATAATAGTCCTAAAATGTGATCTTTTGCCAAGGCCAGAACCTAAAACATCCTGAAATATCATGAAGAGTTCCAATAAGGGAAGCACTGATAAGATCTCTAATTCAAAACTGTGTTCAAATGGGATCCTTGTAGATCTGTGACAATATATACTCCACTAGTGACATCTTCATGCTTCACTCAGTGGCAAATACCAGGAGAGAATGCACATGAGAATCTTGAAAGTATAGTTAGATGGACCATCGGTCATTACTTTATCTGCTACACTGTGAGGCAAAAGCAGGGTCCTAATAGTCCTAAGCAACTTCTTTGTTCTCTCTCCTTTTTTTTTAAGGCCGAGCCCTGTGACTTGCTGGATCTTAGCTCCCCCACCAACGATCCCAGGGATCAAACCCAGGCCCCTGGTAGAGGGAGCACGGAATCCTAGCCATTGGACTGCCAAGGAATTCCACTAGGTAACTTCTTTAAACTAACAATGTGCGATAGGCGAATAATGACCCCTCTAAAGATGTCCATGACCTAATCCCCAGAACCTGTGAATATGTTAGGTTACAAGGCAAAAGAGAATTAAGTTTGTTAATCCAGTGACCTTGCAATGGGGAAAGTATCCTGGACTATCCAGGTGGATCCAATGTAATCCCAAGCGTTGTAAGTAGAAGACGGAGGCAGAAAAGGGAGAGCAAGACATATGGAATGTGAGAAGAATTCAGCCAGATTTTGCTGGCTTAGAAGATGGAGGAAGGGATAATGAGCCAAGGAATACAGGCAGCCTCTAGAAGCTGGAAAAGAGTTAGAAATGGATTCTCCCCTAGAACCTCTTTAAGGAACACAGACTCACTGTGATTTTAGCCCTGTGAGGCCTATTTCAGAGTTCTGACCTCATGAACTATAAGATAGTACATTGATGTTGTTCTAAGCCACTAAGTTTGTGGTAACTTGTTTTATCAGCAGTGGAAAACTAATACACAGGGTGAAAAGAAATAAGGAAATATGACCACCCACTTCCAATAGCCATTTTCTGCACTGTTATGTGACCACCATAATGGCATCACCCAGGCTCCTTTGCCTTCTGGCTTCTGGGATTTCAGACAGTAAGTGGAGAGAGGTGTCAGGTTAGGATATTTCTTCCCCGACACTTTCTACTTCAATGCCATGATCTTTGCAGCAGCTCTACCCCACTAGACCACAGTTCCTGTAGGCAGCTCTCAACCACAGTAATGCTCACCAGGCTCTGCTTATACTGCTTCCTCTCTGTGCCCCTTCACCTAGTAAATTTTACCTCTTAATAATAACGGAAGCACGTGAAGTCATTTGAAGGGTCAGTGATGAATCTGTAGGTGATCTGAAATTCTGAACTCCTGCCCTACTTCTATCATAACATAAGGTCCTCTCTCAAAAGAAAAATTAAGCCTTTCCTGGAAAATGCTACAACCTTACATCAATTTGGGGTAATTCCCAGCTGTCTGGTTAGCCTTAGGGCACAGCAACAGTTAATATTAAATCTCTTCTCTTGTTTCTGTCTTTTAAAAAATTAGCTTAACCCTCCCACTAGTAAAACTTCATTTGTTACAGAAATAAAAATAAGAAGGATTATGCCTTCTTTATTGCCTGCAGAATGCCAGGGGAGGTTTTATTTAAGAGCAACTAATGTGAATGTGAGAATTATTATCAAAGAAAGCCCTACTGCTTTAAAATTCTTCTTTTAAGTATTTTCCAGCTGTTCTGAAACCTTTAAGTTTTCTTTTTTGCACGAAATGCAATGTTTCGGTTACTTAAACTTCACTACATAAATGTTCACAGTGGAACTACTAGAAAAGGGCACTCAGTGTATTTTATTAAACCAATTAAAGAATTTATGGAGAGAAGAAATCAAGTTAACTACCATAGGAAAGGAAAAGGAAAACAAAGTCTTTTGTACTTGAGCCAACTCCTGCATAGTTTCACAGGTGCCCCACTAACGTGATGTCATTTTGACTGGGGCAACCTCCCTCCCACAAAGACAAATGAAAGAGCTCCTTTTAAAATAACCCTTGCACCTCAAACAGATGGTCACATCTAAAATAAACCTCCAGACAGCACTTCAGAATGTATTTTCTAAAGAAGCGTTCTTTTAGGGCTGCCAAAGAGGAAAAAAGTGATGCCGTATGTGCTGACTGCTCTACTGAAGAAAAACGGAGAATACGGTTTTTCTGCTCTGATTAGAACGAAAGGCATGGTCACTGACTAGTAGTTTTGTCTTTAAGAAGATGCCTTTTCTTGGAATTCCGGTCTTTTGAGAATGAGCCAGCCACCTATACCAACTCACTCCCCGGCACCTTGCCATCCTCACCTCACACCCCCACCCCGCCCCATTCTCCTTGCTTGGCCCTCGAAATGAACCTTTCTCTACTCAAAAAAAAAAATAGGCTTTCGGGTCACCATCGTCCATTAACTATCTCCAAAACTCTTCATGGGGGGGCGCCTTCAAGATGGCAGAGGAGTAAGACGTGGAGATCATCTTCCTCCCCACACATACATCAGAAATACATCTACATGTGGAACAACTCCTGCAGAACACCTACTGAATGCTCTCAGAAGACCTCAGACTTCCCAAAAGGCAAGAAACTCTCCACGTACCTGGTAGGGCAAAAGAAAAAAACGGAAAAACAGAGACAAAAGAATAGGGACGGGACCTGCACCAGTGGGAGGGAGCTGTGAAGGAGGAAAGGTTTCCACACACGAGGAAGCCCCTTCGTGGGCGGAGACTGTGAGTGGTGGAGGGGGGAAGCTTCGGAGCCACGGAGGAGAGCGCAGCCACAGGGGTGCAGAGGGCAAAGCAGAGAGATTCCCGCACACAGGAGCGGTGCTGACCAGCACTCACCAGCCCGAGAGGCTTGTCTGCTCACCCGCCAGGGCGGGCGGGGGCTGGGAGCCGAGGCTCGGGCTTCGGAGGTCAGATCCCAGGGAGAGGACTGGGGTTGGCTGCGTGAACACAGCCTGAAGGGGGCTAGTGCGCCACAGCTAGCCGGGAGGGAGTCCGGGAAAAAGTCTGGACCTGCCGAAGAGGCAAGAGACCATTGTTTCCTGGTGCGCGAGGAGAGGGGATTAAGAGCGCTGCCTAAATGAGCTCCAGAGACAGGTGGGAGCCGTGGCTATTAGCACAGACCCCAGAGACGGGCATGAGACGCTAAGGCTGCTGCTGCCACCACCAAGAAGCCTGTGTGCGAGCACAGGTCACTCTCCACACCGCCTCTCCCTAGTGCCTGTGCAGCCCGCCACTGCCAGGGTCCCGTGATCCAGGGACAACTTCCCAGGAAGAAAACACGGCGCACCTCAGGCTGTTGTAATGTCACCCAGCCTCTGCCGCTGCAGCCTCGTCCTACATGCTGTACCCTTCCCTACCCCCGGCCTGAGTGAGCCAGAGCCCCCTAATCAGCTGCTACTTTAACCCTGTCCTGTCTGAGCAAAGAACAGACGCCCTCAGGTGACCTACACGCAGAGGCAGGGCCAAATCCAAAGTTGAACCCCAGGAGCTGTGCAAACAAAGAAGAGAAAGGGAAATCTCTCCCAGCAGCCTCACGAGCAGCGGATTAAATCTCCACAATCAACTTGATAAACCCTGCATCTGTGGAATACCTGAATAGACAACGAATCATCCCAAAATTGAGGTGGTGGACTTTGGAAGCAACTGTAGAATTGGGGTTTGCTTTCTGCATCTAATTTGTTTCTGGTTTTATGTTTATCTTAGTTTAGTATTTAGAGCTTATTATCATTGGTAGATTTGTTTATTGATTAGGTTGCTCTCTTCCTTTTTTTATATTTTATATATATATATATATTTTTTCTTTTTCTCTTTTTGTGAGTGTGTATGTGTATACTTCTTTGTGTGATTTTGTCTGTATAGCTTTACTTTTGCCATTTGTCCTAGGGTTCTTACTGTCTGTTTTGTTTTTGTTTTTTTTTTAGTATAGATTTTAGCGCTTGTTATCATTGGTGGATTTGTTATTTGGTTTGGTTGCTCTCTTCTTTCTTTCTCTTTTTATTTATTACTTTTTTCTTTTTCTATTTTTAATAATTTTTTTCTATTTAAATAAAATAAAATAAAGTTATTAATTTATTTTTTCTTTCTTCTTTCTTTCCTTTTCTCCCTTTTCTTCTGAGCTGTGTGGCTGAACAGGGTCTTGGTGCTCTGGCTGGGTGTCAGGTCTGAGCCGCTGAGGTGGGAGAGACAAGTTCAGGACATCGGTCCACCAGAGACCTCCTGGCCCCAAGTAATATCAAATGGCGAAAGCTCTCCCAGAGATCTCCATCTCAACACTAAGACCCAGCTCCACTCAATGACCAGCAAGCTACAGTGCTGGACACCCTATGCCAAACAACTAGCAAGACAGGAACACAAACCCACCCATTAGAAGAGAGGCTGCCGAAAATCATAATAAGTTCGCAGACACCCCAAAACACAACACCAGATGTGGTCCTGCCCAGCAGAGCAGCCTGCAAAACAGAGACCCCAAACATAGTAAGTTAAGCAAAATGAGAAGACAGAGAAACACAGAGCAGATCAAGGAGCAAGGTAAAAACCCACCAGACCAAACAAATGAAGAGGAAATAGGCAGTCTACCTGAAAAAGAATTCAGAGTAATGATAGTAAAGATAATCCAAAATCTTGGAAATAGAATGGAGAAAATATAAGAAACGTTTAACAAGGACCTAGAAGAACTAAAGAGCAAACAAACAATGATGAACAACCCAATAAATGATATTAAAAATTCTCTAGAAGGAATCAATAGCAGAATAACTGAGGCAGAAGAACGGATAAGTGACCTGGAAGATAAACTAGTGGAAATAACTACCATAGAGCAGAATAACATAAAAAGAATGAAAAGAACTGGGGACATTCTCAGAGACTTCTGGGCGAACATTAAATGCACCAACATTCGAATTATCGGGGTCCCAGAAGAAGAAGAGAATAAAAAGGGACTAAGAAAATATTTGAAGAGATTATCGTCGAAAACTTCCCTAATATGGGTAAGGAAATAGTAAATCAAGTCCAGGAAGTGCAGAGAGTCCCATACAGAATAAATCCAAGGAGAAAAATGCCAAGACACACATTAATCAAACTATCAAAAATTAAACACAAAGAAAAAATATTAAATGCAGCCAGGGAAAAGCAACAATTAACATACAAGGGAATCCCCATAAGGTTAACAGCTGATCTTTCAGCCGAAACTCTGCTAGCCAGAAGGGAGTGGCAGGACATATTTAAAGTGATGAAAGGGAAAAACCTACAACCAAGATTACTCTACCCAGCAAGGATCTCATTCAGATTCAATGGAGAAATTAAAATTTTACAGACAAGCAAGAGCTAAGAGAATTCAGTACCAACAAACCAGCTGTACAACATATTCTAAAGGAACTTCTCTAGGCAGGAAACAGAAGAGAAGAAAAAGACTTACAATAGCAAACCCAAAACAATTAGGAAAATGGTAATAGGAACATACATATCGATAACTACATTAAATATAAATGGATTAAGTGTTCCAACCAAAAGACATAGACTGGCTGAATGGATACAAAAACAAGACAAGTATATGTGCTGTCTACAAGGGACCCACTTCAGACCCAGAGACACATACAGAATGAAAGTGAAGGGATGGAAAAAGATATTCCATGCAAATGGAAATCAAAAGAAAGCTGGAGTAGCAATTCTCATATCAGACAAAACAGACTTTAAATAAAGACTATTACAAGAGACAAAGAAGGACACTACATACTGATCAAGGGACCAATCCAAAAAGAAGATATAACAATGGTAAGTATTTATGCACCCAACATAGGAGCACCTCAATACATAAGGCAAATGCTAACAGCCATAAAAGGGGAAATCAATAGTAACACAATCATACTAGGGGACTTTAACACCCCACTTTCACCAATGGACAGATCATCCAAAATGAAAATAAATAAGGAAACACACGCTTTAAATGATACATTAAACAAGATGGACTTAATTCATATTTATAGGACATTCCATCCAAAAACTGCAGATTACACTTTCTTCTCAAGTGTTCATGGAACATTCCCCAAGATAGATCATATCTTGGGTCACAAATGAAGCCTTGGTAAATTTAAGAAAATTGAAATCATATCAAGTATCTTTTCTGATAACAACACTATGAGACTAGATATCAATTACAGGAAAAATTCTGTAAAAAATACAAACACATGGAGGCTAAATAATACACTACTAAATAACCAAGAGATCACTGAAGAAATCAAAGAGGAAATAAAAAAAAAAAAACCTAGAGACAAATGACAATGAAAACACGACCACCCAAAACCTATGGGATGCAGCAAAAGCAGTTCTAAGAGGGAAGTTTATAGCAATAAAATCCTACCTCAGGAAACAAGAAACATCTCAAATAAACAACCTAACCTTACACCTAAAGCAATTAAAGAAAGAAGAACAAAAAAATCCCAAAGTTAGCAGAAGGAAAGATATCATAAAGATCAGATTAGAAATAAATGAAAAAGAAATGAAGGAAACAATAGCAAAGATCAATAAAACTAAAAGCTGGTTCTTTGAGAAGATAAACAAAACTGATAAACCATTAGCCAGACTCATCAAGAGAAAAAGGGAGAAGACTCAAATCAATAGAATTAGAAATGAAAAAGGAGAAGTAACCACTGACACTGCAGAAATACAAAGGATCACAAGAGATTACTACAAGCAACTATATGCCAATAAAATGGACAACCTGGAAGAAATGGACAAATTCTTAGAAAAGAACAACCTTCTGAGACTGAACCAGGAAGAAATAGAAAATATAACCAGACCAATCACAAGCACTGAAATTGAGACTGTGATTAAAAATCTTCCAACAAACAAAAGCCCAGGACCAGATGGCTTCACAGGCGAATTCTATCAAACATTTAGAGAAGAGCTAACACCTATGCTTCTCAAGCTCTTCCAAAATATAGCAGAGGGAGGAACACTCCCAAACTCATTCTGTGAGGCCCCCATCACCCTGATACCAAAACCAGACAAAGATGTCACAAAGAAAGAAAACTACAGGCCAATATCACTGATGAACACAGATGCAAAAATCCTCAACAAAATACTAGCAAACAGAATCCAACAGCACAGTAAAGGGATCATACACCGTGATCAACTGGGGTTTATCCCAGGAATGCAAGGATTCTTCAGTATACGGAAATCAATCAATGTGACAAACCATATTAACAAATTGAAGGAGAAAAACCATATGATCATCTCAATAGATACAGAAAATGCTTCTGACAAAATTCAACACCCATTTATGATAAAAACCCTCCAGAAAGTAGGTATAGAGGGAACTTACCTCAACATAATAAAGGCCATATATGACAAACCCACAGCCAACATTGTTCTCATCGTTCTCAATGAAACCATTTCCACTAAGATCAGGAACAAGACAAGGTTGCCCACTCTCACCACTATTATTCAACATAGTTTTGAAAGTTTTAGCCACAGCAATCAGAGAAGAAAAAGAAATAAAAGGAATCCAAATCGGAAGAGAAGAAGTAAAACTGTCACTGTTTGCAGATGACATGATACTATACATAGAGAATTCTAAAGATGCTACCAGAAACTACTAGAGCTAATCAATGAATTTGGTAAAGTAGCAGGATACAAAATTAATGCACAGAAATCTCTTGCATTCCTATACACTAATGATGAAAAATCTGAAAGTGAAATTAAGAAAACACTCCCATTTACCATTGCAACAAAAAGAATAAAAGACCTAGGAATAAACCTACCTAAGGAGACAAAAGACCTGTATGCAGAAAACGATAGGACACTGATGAAAGAAATTAAAGATGATACAAATAGATGGAGAGATATACCATGTTCTTGGATTGGAAGAATCAACATTGTGAAAATGACTATACTACCCAAAGCAATTTACAGATTCAATGTAATCCCTATCAAACTACCAATGGCATTTTTCACAGAACTAGAAGAAAAAATTTCACAATTTGTATGGAAACACAAAAGACCCCGATTAGCCAAAGCAATCTTGAGAAAGAAAAACGGAGCTGGAGGAATCAGGCTCCCGGACTTCAGACTATACTACAAAGCTACAGTAATCAAGACAGCATGGTATTGGCACAAAAACAGAAATATAGATCAATGGAACAGGATACAAAGCCCAGAGATAAGCCCATGCACATATGGTAAACTTATTATTGATAAAAGAGGCAAGAATATACAATGGAGAAAAGACAGCCTCTTCCATAAATGGTGCTGGGAAAACTGGACAGCTCCATGTAAAAGAATGAAATTAGAACACTCCCTAACACCATACACAAAAATAAACTCAAAATGGATTAGAGACCTAAATGTAAGACTGGACAGTATAAAACTCTTAGAGGAAAACATAGGAAGAACACTCTTTGACATAAATCACAGCAAGATCTTTTTTGACCCACCTCCTAGAGAAATGGAAATAAAAACAAAAATAAACAAATGGGACCTAATGAAACTTCAAAGCTTTTGCACAGCAAAGGAAACCATAAACAAGACGAAAAGACAACCCTCAGAATAGGAGAAAATATTTGCAAATGAAGCAACTGAAAAAGGATTAATGTCCAAAATATAGAAGCAGCTCATGCAGCTCAATATCAAAAAAAAAAAAAAACAAACAACCCAATCCAAAAACGGGCAGAAGACCTAAATAGATATTTCTCCAAAGAAGATATACAGATTGCCAAGAAACACATGAAAGGATGCTCAACATCACTAATCATTAGAGAAATACAAATCAAAACTACAATGAGGTATCACCTCACACTGGTCAGAATGGCCAACATTAAAAAATCTACAAACAATAAATGCTGGAGAGGGTGTGGAGAAAAGGGAACCCTCTTGCACTGTTGGTGGGAATGTAAATTGATACAGCCACTATGGAGAACAGTATGAAGGTTCCTTAAAAAACTAAAAATAGAACTACCATATGACCCAGCAATCCCACTACTGGGCATATACCCTGAGAAAACCATAATTTAAAAAGAGTCATGTACCACAATGTTCATTGCAGCTCTATTTACAATAGCCAGAACATGGAAGCAACCTAAGTGTCCATTAACAGATGAATGGATAAAGAAGATGCGGCACATATATACAATGGAATATTATTCAGCCATAAAAAGTAACGAAATTGAGTTATTTGTAGTGAGGTGGATGGACCTAGAGACTGTCATACAGAGTGAAGTAAGTCAGAAAGAGAAAAACAAATACCGTATGCTGACACATATATATGGAATCTACGGGAAAAAAAAATGGTTCTGAAGAACCTAGGGGCAGGAGAGGAATAAAGACACAGACCTAAAGAATGGACTTGAGGACATGAGGAGGGGGCAGGATAAGCTGGGACGTAGTGAGAGAGTGGCATGGACATATATACACTACCAAATGTAAAATAGATAGCTAGTGGGAATCAGCCACATAGCACAGGGAGATCAGCTCAGTGCTTTGTGTCCACCTAGAGGGGTGGGATAGGGAGGGTGGGAAGGAGATATAAGAGGGAGGAGATATGGGGATGTATGTATATGTATAGCTGATTCACTTTGTTATACTGCAGAAACTAACACACCATTTTAACGCAATTATACTCCAATAAAGATGTTAAAAAAAAGAAAACTCTCCATGGGTCAGCATTGTGTAGCTATGTCTCTAACCTTGCCACTCATTAGAACACTTGGGTCCACAAAAATTTTTAACCACCACCCTGCCTCTTGTTTCAAGGTCCTACCATAGCAGATCTACTTTGGCTGGGCACCTAATCCATTTTGGAGCTCTATTACTGTCACGGCTGGGTGGCGTTTTCTCTGCTCTTCCGCTTTAAGCACTGCTTTACAGGCTATGAGGAGAGCATCTGTTTCACACTTAGCTTTTAATTGACAATTAAATGTTCTCAGCTTTTTGTTATTTTCTTTCAGAGCATCAGTTGAGGCTAACAATGGCCATCCAATTCCATTTTCCTTATAGTTACTATTTTCCCACATTTCTCAAATGCTGGAAACATCTCTTGAACTGATGCATTTTCTTCCAGTAGTATACCATTCCAATTTACCTCTAGGGGAAGTTCTAACAATTGCACTGTTTGCTATCATATTCCAGGGGCTATTTGTGTTTCAACAGCCATCAGTTTTGGAGTCTCCAGGACCAACCAAAATAGCCTCAAAATCGCATCCTCACATTTTCTCTCTTGGGCCACTCTGGTACCATCTGCCACAGGTTGGGTTTCCCAGGAAGCCAATTCTGAAGCAGAAATTAGCACTTAGGAGGTTTATTAGGGAGTACTCTGGCATTCAACACCTGTGGAAGGGAAGGGATGAAAGCAGGATTGGCCAGAGAGAGAGTGAAGATGTAATGTTGTCTCAGTGGAATGCCTCAGTTGACCATGTGAGGAATTCTGAAGATGAATTGACCCTTCAGAGTGTCCCACATTGGTCTATCAGTCATTTGTTTTGGTCTGCTCTAGGGAGAGGGTGTAAACTTGGTTGAGGAGTCTCCAATCTCTCTAGGAGACTGACAGCCATGGGCTATATGCAGGTGACACTCCCAGTAGCTGAACTGATAAATCCTTTAATCCTGAAGAGAGCTGTGGAGAGCAAATCACAGTCCTCCTTGTGATTTAAAACTTTTATCATTATGTAAGGACTCCATAACTCTAGTAATGCTTTTCCCTTAAATTTAAGTCTGGATGTGAATAAAAGCACGTAAGCTTTCAAAGACCTGTTTAGTAGATTTTACATCACTTTTATTTTTGAGTCACTTTCTGAAATAGAATTTTTGTAATGTTCAAACTTGATTTTTATAGCAGTTGAAAAAAAACCAGCTTCAAAGGCAACTGAGAAAGGATATAGGAATGAGGAGGCAGGGAGAAAACCGCATTTCACTTCCTTTTAAAGAATATTATTGTTAAAGAAAAATAATAAAGATGAGAGACCAAAGTCAGGCTCTGAGGGGAAGCTCTGCCAAGCAGAGAGTCGGATGCAGCCCAGGCAGAGCCGGGCCCCTGCAAGGCAGTTGGAGTAGGGGAAGTAGGACTTTCAAAGCCAAAAGACCATCAATTCTCTCCCACATTAGAAAAGCAAGGCCTATGAGAGTTGTTGATTGGCTGGAGCCACCTGAGCTTGCAGTTTGGACAGCTCTGAGCTGGCTGGCGGTGGCATGTGGGGACCATGTCTCCGATTAAGGATTCCAGCTGCCTCACACTTATCTGAATGACTTGAGTAAGTTGCTTGATGTCATAAGTACAATGGGTATAATCATCATTACCTCTCCAGGGTGAGCAGAGGAATAAATGAATAGTGTATGTCAAGCAAATGCCAAATATTTACTAAAATTTGTTCTCTTCTTTAAACTCCCTAGCTTTGCATACTTTTTTGTTTTCTGACCCTGTCTTCCTTTCTAATTCATCTCTTTCCACTTTTCTGCATCAACACTCTTTGCCAAATTATGTTACCTACACACAACCCTTACACATGTCTTTAGTTTTCCCACCCCGAAGCTTTGGTGCATGACTTTTAAAAAGTAACCTCTATTTATGTGCTGGTACTGTGTTACACTGATATATTAGCTTGTTTAATCTTAATTAATAATGTATTATGACAGATTAGGGAACTGATGTTTCAAAACGTTGAGAAACTTCAAATTGTCATCCATCACTCTGAGGGCGGTACTCATTTTTCCCATTTACAGATAAAAAACCTTAAAGAGTTTAAAAAAGTGATGAGTGGTGGTTTCAAACAATTTAGGTCAGCTTGCTTCAATAATGACAGAACACTGTCCCTTAATATCCTAGGAGAAAAAAAAAGTAGAAGATATGGCAATAGTTTATAAATAAAACAGACAAGACAATTTTGAAGACAAAGAACTTGAGGGGCTTATAATAAAGACAAAGAAATGAGGGTCTTATCCGACAAAAGACCAAGATAGTATAAAGTTATAGTCATTTGGATGATGTGGTATTGGCACAGAAGTAGGAAATGAGCCAATGGAACAGAATACAGAGCCCAGAAAATGGACCCATTCATCTAAAGGAATGGATTATATGGTTGATATATATCTGAATCATTGGAAAAAGGGATATATCCTACAATAAGTGGTGTCAGGAGGAAAATAAAATTAGACCCCTACTTCATTCTACAAGAAAAATACAAAAATAAATTTCAAGTAGATCAAATATCTAAATGTGAAAAACTGTAAAAATATGTGGAAGAAAACGTAGAATATCTTTTTTGACCTGAGAGTAGAAAATGATTTCTTAATGCCAAAAAGCACAAATAATTTAGGGGAAAAAAGTGATAAATATGTTCACATTTGTACCCAAGTCTGCAAAATTATCCACTTACAATAAAATATCAAGTACAACTTTTCACCTATCATAAAATCTTTGGAGCGAGAGTCTTATAGTGGTTTGTGGGAGTTTTCATAAATCACTTAATTTAAACATTATAAAATTTTCATATTCAATTCTTTTAAATCCATCATACTTTGTGATAGGTATATTAGGAGCCCATCAAAATTTCCTTTCAAATGAAAGAAGATAAAGAGTAAGACAAATACTAAGATGATCCTTTGATGACTTAAGACCTGCATACTTTTCTCTTTTTTCTGTGAAGAGAATATGTGAAAAGGAATTTATTTCCAAAAGAGACCATCTCTTCATGAAAATCTGAACTCACAGAAGTAGCTGGCAGCCAAAGAATCAGCTCAACACCAAACCTAAGGCTGGAAAAATAAGTGGTCTTCCTAAACCTCTAGATCTTGTAATGGCAACTCTTTTTTTTTTTAATTGAAGTATAGTTGCTTTACAATATTGTGTTAGTTTCAGGTGTACAGCATAGTGATTCAGTATTCTTGCAGATGATATTCCATTATAGGTTATTACGAGATGATTGGTTTAGTTCCCTGTGCTATACAGTAAGTCCTTGTTGCTTACCTATTTTATATACAGTAGTTTGCATCTGTTAATACCATACCTGTAATTTGTCCCTCCCTTCTTCCCTCTCCCCTTTAGTAACCAAAAGTAAGTTTCTATGTCTGTGAGTCTGTTTCTGTTTTGCATTAAAAAATTTGGATTATTTTTTAGATTCCACATATAAGTGATATCATATAGTATTTGTTTTTCTCTGCCTTATTTCACTAATCATAATATTCTCTAGGTCCATGTTGCTACAAATGGCAGTATTTCATTCTTTTTATGGCTGAATAATATTCCATTGTATATGTATACCACATCTTCTTAAGCCAATCGTCTATTGATGGGCACTTGAGTTGCTTCCATGTCTTGGCTATTGTAAATAGTGCTGCTATGAACATTCGGGTGCATGTATCTTTTCGAATTATCATTTCCATTTTCTTCAAATATATACCCAGGAGTGAAATTGCTGGATCATATGGTAATTCTATTTTTAGTTTTTTAAGGAAACTCCACACTGTTTTTCATAGTGGCTGCACCAATTTACATTCCCACCAACAGTGTACAAGGGTTCCCTTTTCTCCACATTCTTGCCAACATTTGTTATCTGTGGTCTTTTTGATGACAGCCTTTCTAACAGGTGTGAGATGTACCTCACTGTGGTTTTGATTTGCATTTCTCTAATGATTAGCGATGCTGAGCATCATTTCATGTGCCTGTTAGCCATCTGCATGTCTTCTTTAGAAAAATTTCTACTCAAGTCTTCTGCCCTTTTTTTGCTTGTATTGTTTGGGTTTTTGATATTGAGTTGTATGAGCTGTTTGTATACTTTGGGTATTAACCCCTTGTCAGTTGCATCATTTGCAAATATTTTCTCCCATTCCATAGGTTGTCTTTTCATTTTGTTGATGGTTTCATCTGCTGTGCAAAGGCTTTTAAGTTTAATTAGGTCCCATTTGTTTATTTTTGCTTTTATTTCCTTTGCCTTGGGGGACTGATCTAAGAACATATTGCTACAATTTACGTCAAAGAGTGTTTTGCTTATGTTCTCTTCTAGGAGTTTTATGGCTTCATGTCTTACATTTAGGTCTTTAAAACATTTTGAGTTTATTTTTGTATATGGTGTGAGGGAATGTTCTAATTTATTTGTTTTACATGTGGCTGTCCAGTTTACCCAGTACCACTTGTTGAAGAGACTGTCTTTTCTCCATTGTATATTCTTGTCTCCTTTGTCATAGATTTTTAAAAAATTTTATTGGAGTATAGCTGCCTCACAATTGTGCTAGTTTACACTGTACAGCAAAGTGAATCAGCTATATGTATACATATATCCCCTCTTTTTCGGATTTCCTTCTCATTTAGGTCACCACAGAGCACTAAGTAGAGTTCCCTGTGCTATACAGTAGGTTCTCATTAGTTATGTACTTTATACATAGTATCAATAGTGTGTATATGTCAATCCCAATCTCCCAATTCATCCCACTCCCCTTCCCCCTTGGTATCCATGCGTTTGTTCTCTACGTCTGTGTCTCTATTTCTCCTTTGTAAATAAGATAATCTATACCAACTTTTTCAGATTCCACATATATGCATTAACATGCAATATCTGTTTTTCTCTTTCTGACTTCACTCTGTATGACAGTCTCTAGGTCCATCCACGTCTCTACAAATGACCCAATTTTGTTCCTTTTTATGACTGAGTAATATTCCATTGTACATATGTAACCACATCTTCTTTACCCACTCCTCTGTTGATGGGCATTTAGGTTGTTTCCGTGACCTGGCTATTGTAAATAGTGCTGCAATGAACATTGGGGTGCATGTGTCTTTTTTGAATTATGGTTTTCTCTGGGTATATGGCCAGTAGTGGGATTGCTAGGTCATATGGTAGTTCTATTTTTAGTTTCTTAAGGAACCTCCATACTGTTCTCCATTGGGCTGTATCAATTTACATTCCCACCAACAATGCATGAGGGTTCCCTTTTCTCCACACCCTCTCCAGCATTTGTTGTTTGTAGATTTTGTGATAATGGCCATTCTGACTAGTATGAGGTGATACTTCATTGTAGTTTTTATTTGCATTTCTCTAATAATTAGTGATGTTGAACATCTTTTCATGTGTTTGTTGGCCATCTGTATGTCTTCTTTGGAGAAATGTCTGTTCAGGTCTTGTGCCCATTTTTTAATTGAGTTGTTTGGCTTTTCGATATTGAGCTTCATGAGCTGTTTATATATTTTGGACATTAAACTTTTGTCAGTTTCTTCGTTTGCAAATATTTTCTACCATTCTAAGGGTTGCCTTTTCATCTTATTTATGTTTTCCTTTGCTGTGCAAAAGCTTTTAAGTTTCATTAGGTCCCATTTGTTTATTTTTGTTTTTACTCTCGTTACTCTAGAAGGTGGGTCAAAAAAGATCTTGCTGTGATTTATGTCAAAGACTGTTCTGCTTATGTTTTCCTCTAGGAGTTTTATAGTGTCCGGTCTTACATTTAGGTCTTTAATCCATTTTGAGTTTATTTTTGTGTATGGAGTTAGGGAGTGTTCTGATATCATTCTTTTACATGTAGCTGTCCAGTTTTCCCAGAACCACTTATTGAAGAGGCTATCTTTGCTCCATTGTATATTCTGGCCTCCTTTGTCATAGAGTAGTTGACCATAGGTGTGTGAGTTTATCTCTGGGCTTTCTATTCTGTTCCATTGATCTATATTTCTGTTTTTGTGCCAGTACCATACTGTCTCGATTACTGTAGTCCTGTAGTATAGTCTGAAGTCAGGGAGCCTGATTCCTCCAGCTCCATCTTTGTTTCTCAAGACTGCTTTTGCTATTCGAGGTCTTTGGTGTTTCCATACAAATTGTAAAAGTTTTTGTTCTAGTTCTGTGGAAAATGCCATTAGTAATTTGATAGGGATTGCACTGAATCTGTAGATTGCTTTGGGTAGTATAGTCATTTTCACAGTATTGATTCTTCCAACCCAAGACATGGTATAGTTCTCCATCTCTTTGTGTTGTCTTTGATTTCTTGCATCAGTATCTTACAGTTTTCTACATACAGGTCTTTTGCATCCTTAGATAGGTTTATTGTGTGGGTTTATTTCTGGGCTCTCTATTTTGTTCCATTGATCTATATGTCTGTTTTTGTGCCAATACCACAGTGTTTTGATTACTGTAGCTCTGTAGTATAGTCTGAAGTCTGGGAGGGTTAGCTCCCAGGGTAGCTTTGTTCTTTTTTCTCAGGATTGCTTTGGCAATTCAGGGACTTTTGTGATTCCATATAGATATTAGGATTGTTTGTTCCACTTCTGTGAAAAATGTCCTGAGTATTTTGATAGGGATTGTGCTAAATCTGTAGATTGCTTTGGGTAGTATGGACACGTAATGGCAACTCTTGAATTCCCATCTTTTGGCTCTTTTTTAACCCTCTTAAGAAGTGCCTTTTTTCCTTATCCACACTAGATAAGATCCACCCCTCCCCCACTCTCTGGCCCCACTTCCAGCCACCACTATTAACAGTTATAGTGACTTGTTATGAACTCATCTCCTATGCCATCTTGGTTTGTAAAAATATTCTTAGTAAAATCAAATAGAAACTTCTCAATATAAAAAATTTCATATAAATAGTAGAATCCATGAGACAACAGGTTTTAACCTTTAGTCAACTTGGAGTCTTCCCCTGTATCTCCTAAGAAGTGTTGATCTCAATCTCACTTCACTCCAGTCGTCAACTAATACTGTTAAATACTGATTTCATAATGTCTAACCAAAAACTTTAAAGAAATTTTCTTGGCCTCCAGGCTCAAGAAAACATCTTCAGGGCTTCCCTGGTGGCACAGTGGTTGAGAGTCTGCCTGCCAGTGCAGGGGACACGGGTTCGAGCCCTGGTCTGGGAAGATCCCACATGCCGCGGAGCAACTGGGCCTGTGAGCCACAACTGCTGAGCCTGCGCGTCTGGAGCCTGTGCTCCGCAATGAAAGGCCGCGATAGTGAGAGGCCCGCGCACCGCGATGAAGTGTGGCCCACGCTTGCCGCAACTAGAGAAAGCCCTCACACAGAAACTAAGACCCAACACAGCCAAAAATAAATAAATAAATCTAAAAACAAACAAACAAACAAAAAATCTTCAGCCCAGAACTAGAACTTCTCTATAATACTACTATCTCTACCCATCAACTTATTCCTTTTCTTGTCCATAACCTGCCTTCTTAAGTTCCATATTTTCCATGATGCTTTACCTACCATCTGACATACACAGATCTTCCATCTTTTCCAAATGCCATTTGTATGTCCCATAATCTTCACTCTGTCAGCATCCATAGTTAATTTCTAACATGTCCTTGACACTGTGGCCTCCACCAAAGGTGAAAATTGGCTGGTAAGTTTAACCATGATTATCACAAACTGAAATCCTTAACACAAAGTGAATTTAAGTCAAATCAGAGCAGAGGATTCTTAAAAAAAAAAAAAAGAAAGAAAGAAAAGCAGCCTGGAACAACTCACTTTCCTCTACCAACAAGTTCAACCTGTCTACCTCTTCTGAGTCAGAAGACTGCTTACAGGCTTAACAAGCAGGGAGAAAAGCCAGTCAGAACAGATGGAACTTCCACTCAGGGAAGTGGCCGAAGTATAGCAAAGGTAAACAGAAATTAAAAGAGCTCCTCATGGGGACTTAAGTTCAAATACAGCACAAAGAAACATTTTGGGGAGATAAAGAAAATTATACTATAAATTACTGAGTGGCTGACTGAAATAGAAGTTAGTCATTTTTGAGACCCATACTAGTGGTTTGGAAGAGCATATGGAAGATGTATTTTAAAGCACAGCACAAAAATACAAAAAGATGGAAATTGGAAAGCAAAAGAGACGAAGTATAAATCCTGGAAATCTGTGCTTTTACTAATTTCTTATGGTGTACACTTTTTTTATGTCTTTAAAAATGAAAGCACATAAAGCCATAAAACTTTTTCTATCTTTCACTGTGTCCCATAGTTTTTTTGCATAAAGTATATTCCTTTGTTTTATAATTTTGAGTTAAAAACTGATACAAGGTTTATCAGGGGGTGTGCTTTTTCTAATAGAGATAGCTTTTATCACATTTAATTTTTCATTTTAATTTCATTAGTGTATAAGTAAAAATGTAGCCTGTAAAACATTGACTTTTTTGGAATTTGTAGCTAGGTACACACTCAATTTTTATAAACATTCAAAGGATATATTTGTGAAGATGTGTATTATGTTTGAGGGTTGTAAGTTTCTTTCTATACATATATATGTTTAATACAGTTTATGGAATGTATTTTAAATTTTTAAATATAAAATTTCTTTATGTCATATATTTTTTATTTTCATTTATGTCCTTATTCATATTTGTTCAATTTGACTTCCATGTATAAATGCTTAACACAGTATTAACAAATAAGATTCAGCAATATATCAAAATATTAATACACTGTGACCAAGAAATTCTTATTTTAGGAAAGCAAGGTATTATATCAATATAATCTGTATATCAACATAATCAGGAGTTTTATCCACATAATCTATTGTACCAACAAAATAAAGAAATATCGTATCAATAAATGCTGAAACTTCATTTAATAAAGTTCAACAACCATTCCTGATAAAAATCCCCAGTAAAATAAAATGTATTAGAATCAAGACATTTACTAAAAACCAAGAACATTTTCCCTAATGGTAAACCACTGAAATTTCAATTTTAATTTCAATTAAATTCAGCTATCACCATTATTATTTAGCATTGTTTCATAAGTTCTAATAAATACAAGAAAATTAAATGACTAAGCATTTAATATAAGCATTAGAACAGAAGAGTTTTTAAAAGACTCTTTTTGTTGACATAACTGAATGACTAGAAAATGTAATCTATTCATGGAAAAATCTAATAGCATTAATAAGAGAATTTGGTAGGGTGTGGAATACAGTGCAAATTACAAAAAAAAAAAAAAAAACAGGCAATAGTTTTTCTCTGTTTCAGCTATAAATCACCTAAAGAAAGAATACGGTATTCAGGGAAAAAAATTCAAAATAGCAATAAATAGTAAAAATACTTGGGAATAAGTTTAACAAGAAAAGCACAAATCCTATATGAAGAAAATTATAAAATTTTACGAACGTGTGGAATAATATACCATGTTCATGGATGGGAAGACAACATATGAAAAAGATTAAATTTCCCAAAATTAATAATCTCAATGTCATTCTAATTGGATTTTTTTTTTAACTTTTATTTATTATTTATTTATTATGTTTATTTTTGGCTGTGTTGGGTCTTCGTTTCTGTGTGAGGGCTTTCTCCAGTTGCGGCGAGTGGGGGCCACTCTTCATCGCGGTGCGCGGGCCTGTCACTATCGCGGCCTCTCTTGTTGAGGAGCAGAGGCTCCAGACGCTCAGGCTCAGTAGTTGTGGCTCACGGGCCCAGTTGCTCCGCGGCATGTGGGATCTTCCCAGACCAGGGCTCGAACCCGTGTCCCCTGCATTGGCAGGCAGATTCTCAACCACTGCGCCACCAGGGAAGCCCTCTAATTGGATTTTGAATGGAAATTTTTTGTCATTTTATGTTGGTGTGTGGTTGGGGTGGCAGCGGGTATTTGGATAAAATGATCTTAAAGTTTACAGGAAGGATAAAACATCTGATGAGAGCTAATAAATTTAAATTATCTTAAAAAGCAAGAGTATTGATTAGTATTAAGCAATTTCAAAAATAAAAGTTCAAGATTTTTTAAAATGTCAAAATTTAAGTCAGGCTATAGAGAGGAATATTTTCTGTAAAGGAAATCATCAATCCTGATTTCCACTCCCTCCCTCCACTCTCTCTGTGCCTGCCCCTCTTTCTGATTTCTCCAGTTTAGTTAAAGATACCACCATACAGCCAAACATAATCCAAATGTAACCCAAATCCATGAACTTCTTTCAATCCTCAATACCGCCACGCCAGACTAAACCATTTTCATCTCCATCCTGGACTACTGAAAAAACCTTCCACATGTCTTGCAGCTTTCACTCTTGCCCCTTCCAATCCAGTCTGCTCAAAGCAAACAAAGCAGAATTTCAAAAACGTCTAGTGGTTTCCCAAGGTACTTAGATAAAAATCTGAACTCTCCACTTCTCCAAAGTTCTACAAAGCTTGCTTCCAGCAGCATCACTAAACTTCTCATTTTATATCACTCTCTCCTCTCACCCTCTATGCTCCAGCAATAAAGGCCTTCTTTCAGTTCTTTAAACACACCAAGCTTGTTTCAGCTGTAGAAACTTCTCACCTACTGGCCTCTGGGTTTGCCATGCCTTTGCCCTGATCAGTGCATGGCCACTGCCTTAAGCATTTCCTCCTCAAATAGATATCCCTTGACCACCTTTCAGAGCACCCTATTTTAAATATCTGCCTAGCCCTAAATATCTGCCTAGCCCTGTTGGATCTTTCTTTTGGGTATTTATTTGTTCGGTCAATGTTTATTCCCACATGAGAATCTACGCTCCAAGAATAAGCAACTTGTCTACCTGATCTTTTCAGCACCAGGCACAGTGCCTGAGAAACAGCAGGCACTTGATAAATCAAAGAACAATTTGTTAAATCAAAGAACAAATGCTTGACCGAAGTTTTATTTCTGAGAGTGTTTTCCTAAGAAAATGCTGAACCTCCAGAAATAGGTTTGCTTTGAAAGATCACTAAAGGAATGTGCCATATGTGTCATATACACAGGCCTTTATTATGTCAAAAGGAGACATTTTATAGCCTAATTTCAGGAATATTTAAAAAATCTAAATGAAAACACAAAAGCCTTGCCTTATATCTGAAGTAACCATCATCAAATACAGATTGACTGCCTTCATCTCTCAAATGTCAAGAGACTGATTAGCAGCATCTAACATCTTGACTGTAGGAGACCTTGACATATACGCTGAGTGTGCTATAATGATTCATATAAATTAGCTGCCACATATTTTAAGGGAGACATTAATTTCCCACCACCTATTTCTAAGATGAAGCACTAAGTCCTAAATTCACCTTCAATGAGGTGATCAGTCACCCACAAAGCCTGGTGTCAATGAAAAGGCCTCATTTGATATTGACACATGAACTAGCTTGGGGCAAATAGGAGAGAACCAGCATGGTGAACTAGATGAATAATGGATCACACTCTGAGTAGTTATTCTAGAATGCTTACCTCCACCAACATGGTCACTTGGTAAGGTTCATTGTCTTCTTCCCGACTTGTAGGGTTTCTGATTTAAACAGAATTTCTACAGCCCTAAAGATTTCCCTGAATATCCCGGCATCTGCCTGGCCTCAGTTCCCTATGTGGTTAAGATCATCCTTTAGGTTTACTTTTTCAATACAACATGCAAGTCTAATTGTTACTCCTGAACCAACTGAAAACTGTTTGACAAAGCCATGGCAACTACTGGTAAAGCCATGAAGGAATGCTGACCCTGTTATGGCCCAGATTGTGTCTCCCAAAAAATCCATATGTTGAAGTCCTAATCCCCAATGTGATTGTATTTGGAGATAGACCCTTTAAAGAGGTAAAGTTAAATGAGGTCATAAAGGTGGGGCTCTAATCCAACAGGATTAATGTCCTTAAGAGAGAGAGACATCAGGGATGTGTATGCACAGAGCATCTGTCTGAAAGCCAGGAAGACAGAACTTGCCAGAAACCAACCATGCCAGCACCTTGATCTTGGATTTACAGTCTCCAGAACGGTGAGAAAATAAATGTCTGATGTTTAAGCCACCCACTCTGTGATACATTTGTTATGACAGCTCTAGAAGACCAACACAGTCCTCCTGATGCACTCTGGTCTTGGGACGTCAACATTTACCCCGTCACCTTCCTATATCTCTCTTCTCCTGGTCCCTTACCCTGCCTTATACCCAAAGCACATTGACTTTATCAGGACTGCCATTACTGGGGTGTATGACAGCTTCAGGCAGGAAGGTACAAGTAGCTTAAATGGAGACCCTTTATCATACAGTCCCGGAAATGAAACCTAAAGGAAAGAATATATTCAGTCACTGCACAAAGCTGTTTTCTTCCAGGAATATCTGCTTTAGAGCAAAGCTGCAGTTACTACATATATAACCTCAAATGACAGTTGTAGAATAGCTTTCTAGTGCCTCTCCTAAACTAAAAACAAAATCCGTTCTAATTAGCTGCTAACAGTATGCTATAAAACATCCAGATGCTTGGGGTCCAGGCCCTGAACACCTGCCTGCCTGGAATAAGACAGGTCTTCCAATGGGTCAGAGATGCCTGCAATATCAGTGCTCATGTCCTACTTAACTGATGAGAAACTTGTACACGTTTAGACAGGAAGCAGAATGAGGGACTGTGTCCCAGCCCACTTCTTGTGTTCTTCGTGAATTCAATTTTGATTTCAAAAAGGTTAATCTTCAGCATTCATATTGGAAATGAGTAGAGAAAATAATATATACACAAGCTACTAGATCTGACTGAAAACTCTCTCAAAAAGCGAAACACACTCTCATATATTTGGGGTTCTTCTACCTGGTTGATTTTCTACCGATTATTTTATACTCTTATTTGAAAGCTGAAAGGAAGCCAATATCATAGAAAGATGAAAAGTCCAGTTTTGAAAAAGAAAACTCAGCAGCTCAGATTCTCTAAGTGACAATCATTTGCTCCAACCTTCTATAATGCTGTGGAATAAAGGAGTACTCTCCAGATGCTCAACAATTTGTATCTGGGTGCTCTCCAACTTGTAAAAATTTTGCAAATTATTATTCACAAGTAAAGTTTATTGAAGACTCACTTTCCAGTTAAGGTTATAAATTATTAAGCAATAATGCATGACGATTTGTGTTTTACAAGCCATTAGTAGCAGTTTTATCTGCCTCATAGGTACAATGATGAAGGTCAAGTGACCCTAGGGATCTTCAAAACACATTAATAACCTGGCTTGATAAATGAACTTGAGGTCTTCCTGGCATTCATAGTAGCTGGAACATTTTTAACAAAGAGATATTAATGGATTTTAAATTGTGTCCATTTGACTATATATTCTTTATTGTGAAATAAGAAATTGTTTAAAAAATGGAAAACAATATAATGTGTTAAAAAAAAAACCACTTATATGGAAGACAAGCGACTTGTATCCTACATTATTTCTGCCCTTCTCACTAGTTGTATGATCTGTATCAAGTAACTTTACTTCACTGGGTCTTACGCTCCTCAAACGTTCAATAAAAGGGCTAGAGCGGGTGAGCTCAGGCTTCACAACCTAGGAATCTTCCACATGCTTCTCATAACTTGACTTTTTCCCTTTGCTGAAATGCTCCAGGTGAGGTCTTTGTAGTTTTCTTCCTCTGTGCTCTTTGTAGGGAAACTATAAATGACAGGATATACTATAAACAATAGGATGTACTGATAGAAAGGAGGTATTTACCTGAATAAAGCTGATTTTGGTCAATTTCAGGAAATATTTATTTTTTAAGATGTGCTGAGTCCTCTTTACAAATTGGTCTTTGAAATTCAGAAGTCAAAGGCTTTGTTTAAAATGGTCCACTTTCATTCACTTGACTTTCTCGTCAATTCCCTTCTACACTCTCCTTCCTTTTCTTGTTCCACTCTTGGGAAAATGAAGACCATCCTTCTAGGTGACCACGTACGTGAGGGGAGCAACATGGAATCTTAAGTAAGTCCTCTCTGAACCATTTCTTAAAGAGCTCTCAGCAGCTTCAAAGGAATCAACAAGTGATTAGAAAGGATTTATGTGATCACCTTATATGTGTTCAGCCCTGTGAACAACAGGAAGGAGGATGTGAGAAACATAATCACTGTTTCAGTATCATCAAAGTGCCTGCAATCTAATGTGAGAGATAGAAGTAACATGTGAAACCCAAGTAGAGGACAGTGTCTAGCACAATGCCTAGCAGTGGAAGTGTACAACGAATGCTTGTCAGGCTGTCCTGAGTGCCACACTTTTTAGGAGGAATGGTAACACTGTGGTCTGTTCTGCACCAACCATGATGAGAATAGTTTCCTCAGTTTGGGGTACCACTTTTCAAAGTTTTCATTTAAACAAGAGAGGGGGCATCCAGAGGAAGAAGGTAGGGAGGGTGAAGATTCTGGAAATCATGACCTACAAAGATTAGCTGAAGATAATCTATAAGAATACTGAATCACTATATTGTACACCTGAAACTAGTATAATATTGTAAATCAAGTATACTTCAGTAAAAATAAAAACAGATTTCAGCAGTAAATAAGGGGAAAAAAAGATTAGCTGAAGAAACTAGAGCTGTTGAACCTGGAAAAGGGTCTTGGAACTAGAACACTGATAATTGTATTCAAATATCTGAAGGGCTGACTGATATGCTAAAACAGAAAACTAAGGTAGTATCAGGTAAGAGTGGAGTGGTGGCAAGAGGATATAACTCCACATATCAATATTGGCTCCTCACAATAGCCCAGTGAAATACAGTTGACCCTTGAACAAGGCAGGGGTTAATCCACATATAACTTAGAGTTGGCCCTCTATATCTGAGGTTCCTCAGAATCCATGGATTCAACCAATCATGGGCCATGCAGTATTGTAGTATTTACTATTGAAAAATATCCACGTGTAAGTGGACTTGTTTAAGGGTCATCTGTATATTCATTTGCCAGAAGAGAAAATTTTGCTTTACCTGTTGGAAATGGATGTTACTACGTTAAACGAATTGTTCAAATTGTGAAACATAGATTACAAATCTATTTGTTCTGTGACAGTGGGTAAATAACACTTATCATAAAGGTAACAATTTAAAACAAGAAAAACCTAAGTGCACCATAGATAACATTTTACCTGTCACCCTGACTACACACTCTTACCCAATTTTAGTTACCCTAAGGCCCTGGAAGAAAAGTTATGGATGAGCCACCATTAAAGGAGGATTAAAGCAGAAAGGGGGACTGTTATCAATTAAGGTTGTGCATCTCTTTTTTAGAGATTCTCTCTCTAAGTTCCAAATTTAACATTTTTATCACTATAGATGCTGTCTTGCTCTAGGTGATTATAAGGGAAGAGAGGAAGTCAGGAAAATGAAGTCAGAGAAATCTATATTTTCTGGGACTTTGTGGGTATAAAAGGACTTAGAACTAGAAGGGAGAAAATTTACTTCACTTAAATCAAGTGAAACAAG
Source organism: Balaenoptera musculus (assembly GCF_009873245.2). Classification (NCBI taxonomy): domain Eukaryota; kingdom Metazoa; phylum Chordata; class Mammalia; order Artiodactyla; family Balaenopteridae; genus Balaenoptera; species Balaenoptera musculus. The sequence goes on along the minus strand of NC_045787.1, from coordinate 64,344,058 downwards.
ATTTCAAAAGGCAGAGAAGTAAGAATAAACATCAAGCAGCCCATCACCCAATGGAGACAAGTCAACAAAGCTGATCTGACCAGCTGTCATAGGGCAGTTAATGGGTCTGAGAGGTGAGGTGAGGCCACATTAGGAAAAAGACAGAAGCAGACAAATAAGGCAAAGGTTGAGTTCAAGAAAGAGTTAATATAAATATAAAACACCAAGGCCTCTGTTAATAAATGGGCAAAAGGCATGAACAGTGAATTCACACAAGGGAAATACAAATAAGAATCAAACATATGGAAACACATTCAATCTTAAAACTTGCAATTAATAAATAAAACTGCAAGTAAAAACAATAATAAAACAATTAAACTAACCAAAATTTTACAAAAGAAGAAACCTATTCCAGGCAAATTTCAGGAGAAATAATAGTATTTATACACGGTTTATAGCATTGAATGAGCCTTTTGGAGGGAGACTTAGTAGTACACGCACACACACTATATATATACATGTGTACACATATACATACATACACATATACATAAATTTATTACAACCTTTGGCCCATTAATTCTATGACTTGGAATTTCTCCAAAAGAAATAATTGAAAAGAAAAAAAGTTATGTATATACTACAGCATTTATAACTGTTATATTAGCAAAAAACTGGAAATAGTCCAACCATTCTTCTGTTACTGGACATTTAATTATGGCACAGAATCAATGAAACATTATGTGATCATTATAAACAAAATAGAAAAACTATGGAATAACATGAAACTGTTTATGGAATATTAGTAGAAATGTAGGACACAGAATTGTACACACACTTATTATGGCCATGTAAAAATATACCATGTGTGGATAGATTGGAACATGAATAGTGAGAAAGGAAAGACAATCCTATTAGGATGTTGGTTAAGTGTGATTTCTTTTCCTTGTTCTTTTTAATGTTGTTTTTAACATTTTTAATAATATTTTAATAAATTCCTTTTTGTTAAAGAACTGGGGAATGTTAAAGCTCTTTTACATAGGGAATATATATGATGAAAGCAGGACTGATTGAAGGATTAAGAGCCTACATCATATAATCCAAGTAAGAGACTGGTGACATACATACTCGAGAGTGACAAGAAGTTGGATGAGCGTACAGAGTGAAAAGAGAAAATAAAGTATGATCATGGAGATTTTTTTTTTAAAAAAGCAACAACAGAGTTGTTTGTGTCTGGCAGAAAAATGAGTGAACACATCTTTTCTAGTCTTGATGACTAATGACTAGCCTAGATGCTACAAGTTTAACCGTTTATTCAACAAACATTTATTGAACACCTACTATGTGCCAAACTCATAGTTCTAGGCACTGAGGCTTAAAGACAGATTCATGCTCTCATGGAGCTTACAATCCATTCCAGTGGAGGAAGAAAAACAATAAATAGTTTCATGATAGCTTAGAAAGAGAAAGACAGACAAAAATATTATACGGTGTTAATTGCTCTGAAAAGGATTAAAATAGAATAATTTGTCCGAGAGTGACTTGATAGTTACTTTAGATTGGGTGATCAGAGGAAACACTTTCGCAGATGTGTCATTTGACACAACATCTGAATGGCAAGAAGGGGCAAGCTATGTAGTATCTGAGGAGGAGGGGGTGGAAGCACAGGGATATTCCCTGGCAGAAAGTCAAGTACACAGGTCTAGATTTAAGTATCGTATTTTTGAGGAGTCAAAAAAAAAGAAAGATTAAAAAAGACTAGAATGGCTGGAGCACAATGGTCCAGGAGGAAAGGTGCACATGTTGAGATAAGATATAAATCACGTAGGATTAAGGGATTTGAACTTTAAGCTAAGTACAATGGGAAGCAGAAGACAGCCATAATTTCATATACAGTTTTTTAAAAGATGACAAGTACCATGTGAAGTATAGATTGCAGGAGATAAGAATGGAAACAGAGAATTCAGCTAGGAAGCTACAGCAGTAACCAAAGGGAGAAAAAATGATATCCTGAACAAGGGTGAGGATGGTGGAAATAGAGATAAGTTAACCAGTCGGAATCTGTACTGGAGATAGAGTCTATAGAACTTCTGATCTCTTGGATAGCAGGGCCACTGGAGGGGGATGTGTCCTGAAGAGTAAGGGAAGTGGAAAAAGAAGACTTAAGGATGTCTCTAATTGAATGGAAAGCTGCCACAAAGGAAATGCTGCCAGAATTGATGCTGTGAGCAAGCACTGGTAGCAACAAGTAAAGGACAGAACAGACTGGGGAGAAATTATTGTTCAGTGTATCTACCCAAGTTAGTCATTCCAGAGTGCTTTCTCACTGAGAAAAGGAAGAGCACAATGTTCCCCCAGAAAGACTGCTGGGTCATGAGTTAATTACAGAGACCTTGAATTGTAACCAGCCTACAGCTTCTGGGGAAAGATATGGCCTGGTTTACATAATGTTTAAAGCAACAAGGTCTAGGAATCCATCAGCCTTTTACACATGACCTCATTGATCCCCACAAAAATGAATCAAGTTTCTGATATCCATATTGACAAGCCATAAAAAAATAATTCTTCTTGTGTTTGTTTTTGTTTTATTCCATGGGAAATGCTCAGACCAAAGGGAAAATACTTAGGACCACCATCACACTAGTTTTCTCTTATTTCCATTTTTAGAAGGACATTGAGATTTCACAGTGGCCTGAAATTCTCAGTAAATTTCATTGTTTAGAGCTACTCCATACTTCATTTGGGAACCTTAGTTCCCTGCACTTAAACATTTAATTGTTTATGGAGAACAAATAGCACTTGGATAAAGTACCTGGACTAAAATAATGTATCCCTCCTACCAATTAAAAGGCACTCCACATAACATTTGGAAACTCATACTTGCCAACTTCTTGACTCCAACCCTAAAACTTCCTTTTGAAAAAATGTTCTAAAACATCAGGGGTAAAAAGACTCTTTTAGCAAAGTTGCTCTATAAATTGATTTTGTATTTAGACACGCAATTTGATGATCAAGACAACACACAGAAGTACTTTTAAGATATTTTTTCAACTTTGAGATTTTAACCAGGCAGATGGATGGATCAAGAGACTGAAAAAAGAGCTTTCACCACATAGGTCATTGGTTCAAACCCAACCCAACTCAGTGGGAAAGCAATTACCATCTGCTGATCTTTATGAAAGGTACTGGTGGGCTAAATTCAATTTCTAAGAAGGAAAATAAACAGCTACAATTGTTGGGAGCCTAGATGAGGGGCCATGGATTAATTTAGTTGTTTCATGTCAGGATTGATATACATCAGAAAGGCTACATTGCAGGACTGATTGAGAATTTTCATCAACAATACGCAAGAGTACAAAAAAAAAATCAAGGAAATTCACATGCATCTACTTACGTATACATGTACATCTACAAGTGTGTGTATATACATACATACACATGTATATGTATGTAAATATGGATATATACACATTTCTTTTGAAATATCATAGATCTTAACATTTGTAAGCAAACAAAGATTCATGACATAGTTCTGTGGACCCTTACCACTCACAGAGAATACTTCCCTAGACATTCAAGAATCCCATATTCACAAATGCAACTCTTGCATGTAATTTCTCCCCTTAAAAGCACTATGATATAAATGAAAAAACTGAAGCTACTTCATTAGGCCCTTCACAGAAATGTTTATATGTGCTCCTAGCTTTTTCCACATTCCATTTCCATTAAAAGTTATATGTTTCCTGCCCATATCCTCACACCACAAGTTAACTGCCTTTCCACTTTCACTTAAGTTTAATTCCCTCTTTGTTGAACAATTCTTATGCTGGCTGGAACACTGGCTGGAGTTGTTTTATGAAATGCTTTTGTCTTGTTAGCCTAGCAAAATTAATAAACCTCATGGACCTTCAGGGCCATAGTATGTAGCCAAGCCCAGAAAGTTAAATCAGTCAGGGTTCCTGATAATGTACCATTTTGCTAAGTTGGTAACTTAACTCGGGCACATTATGTTGGGAGGAGTCTTTTAGCGAGTGAGTGAGACCAGCTGATTACTCAATCTTTTCCCTTCAGTGCAGATTTTTATTTTCTTTATTTGTCTTTAGTAGTATAAACTTAAATTTTGCTGCATGTTATGGGACAAAAATATTTATAGTACTATTGAAGACCTACAGGTTCTGGAAGTCTTAGGAATCTATCCCTAACAAACATCAAGGATCTGCAGATTCAAGTACATCCTTCTCTCCTAACATCTGGCTGAAAGTTGGGTAATAAGGAGACGGTCAGACCAATGCTTAAATGGAAGAATGAAGATGCTGTTACCAAGAAGAGAGAAATTTGTAGGAGGAAATGAAAATTTCAGTTTTAGACATCTTGATTTTAAGGTCTGTTGTGTTAGCTAGGTAAAAGATATTCAATAGGAAGATGAATTTTCAGAAAAAGACTAAAAAACAAACTATAAATTTGGAAACCTTCAGCATAGAGGTAAAGGCTGAAGCTGAGGTGAAGTGTGTAGAAAATGGCTTTTCTGAAGTCAGTCAGTCCACATGTACCCAACTCTTCATGAACTTCATGTGTGTTGAGGGTCAGAATTCACAGGCTCAGTCACAGTTCAAGATGTTAATTTTGGGGACTTCCCTGGTGACGCAGTAGATGAGACTTCACGCTCCCAATGCTGGGGGCCTGGGTTCGATCCCTGGTCAGGGAACTAGATCCCACATATGTGCCACAACTAAGAGTTCGCATGCCACAACTAAGGAGCTGGTGAGCCACAACTAAGGAGTCTGGGAGCTGCAACTAAGGAGCCCATGTGCTGCAACTAAGGAGCTGGCCTGCCACAACTAAGACCTGGTGCAACCAAATAAATAAATAAATATTTTTTTAAAAAGATGTTAATTTTGCATTCACCATGTTTCTTTGTATTACACATTTTTTCCTAAGGACATTTGAACTTCATTTTCACACACTAAAGTGACCACTCAATTTAGTGTAAAAAAAAAGACAAAGAATCCTTCAGTTGACCATTTTAGCCATATGAAAACTAAGGGTGGAAGAGTGCCTCTGTAAAGGTGCCACAGTCAGTGTCTCCAATTCAATTAAGTGTCCATTCTTCCATTTAGCCGCCACTGCATGGACCTTCATTTTGTTCCAAAGTTGAGCAGAATTTAACTGCCAAAATACACAAACCAGTTTCTGAAAGCAAAATGTTAATTCATCAAGTCATGTCCTGTTTCCTTTTCTTCATGGGAACGTTTTTCATTACAAATTCAGTTTCTTTAATAGATACAGGGCTATTTAGATTTTCTATTCTGTTTTCTTTTTATTAAGGGTGGTAGTACAACAATACCAACTTGAGGAAAAGCTTATATTTTTATAATTTCTAACAGTAAAGGAGAAAAGAGCTCTCCTTACAAGAAATCTTTTGTTTAAATCTTCCCTTTCTGTTGAAAATTAAGCTACCATGAACATGAAGCCAAAAAATGTTGGTCTTTCCTTCTAATACAACACAGATGGATGATGTGCCATTCTGAGGCCATGCAGGGGACCAGCATTTCAGCACTGGAAAGGTCACATCAGAATTAAGTTGCTTTCAGTGAAATGAAACCAAATGAAAACTTTGTGTCCACCCCCCCAACCCAATTTTTTAGGTTCTTGCATAAAGACACAGCCGGCACAGAATTGCTACAGTATTACCTACCACAGGCTCTGCTATTCATAATCTGGAAAGATGGTTCACTGCCCAGAAAATTTCATCACTAAACACCTTTAGTACTTTCATGAGACACTCTGTGTCTCACCCTCCAGAAAGTGCTCCATGAATGTTGATGAAACAAATTAACAAATTAAATACTACTATGCCTTTCCTTCTTGCTGATTCTCCCAAAAAGTTGTAAAGAAGCTTAGTTTCAAAGTTTTAGTTATTAATAAGAGCTCTTTGGTCTGTATCTAATTTCGCATAAAACATGTCAGGTGTGAATGATCCTTTACACCTGTTTAAGGGTTGGGAGCGCCAACTTTTGCTGCAAGAAATTGTAGTGAATCTGACCTCATGCTATGGATGTCACACAAAAGATTTAGAAAGAATTAATTTTGCCCTTGAAGTGTTTTGGTGTGAAAAAATGTCACTTATGGGATTTCCTCAGGAATTTATCCTTTGGATAATTTATTTATAAATTCAACACCTTCTACTTTTATAGGTAAGCAGGCAATAAAACTTCCGTATATTTATCCTAAATTTACTTCTCCCTTTTATTCAGTTATTCCAGAATTTGTATAAATCCATTCATCCTCAGCTTATCTAAACTCTGATTCTCTATTGTCATCAACTGTTATAGTAAAAGAGAGAGGACTTGAAGTCAAGACCTAGATTACTCACTATGGACTCTTGTTCAGTCACTTCAGGACTCTAAGCCTCAGTTTTCTTATCTGTCAAAGAGACCTAATATGACTTACATCTCATAAGGACTATGTGGAAGGGCTGAAGTACCAATATCAAAGGACTCTGTAAACTATAAAACCCCTCACGAATGTAAAGTATTATGATACTGTCTCCACTGGTCAGCTAATCTACCCCCATCCCTTGTTATTTGAAAAATGCCTTCTGCACTTTCCACAGCTCTTGTATGCCCTTCTTGGGTATCTCTCCCTGACACCAGCCCCCTGCCACACACACACACAGACACACACACAGCCATGAGCTCTTACAAGGTCACATCAATGTCTCTTAGTGCCCCAGACTCTCAATAGATATTTGTTGTATAAATTGAAGACAGAAAGTAAAACATGTTAAGTATGGGAGAGTACTTTGAGAAACGTAATTTTTTTACATTTAAATGGGACCTTACACTTTACAAAGTATATATGTATAAAACTTTGGTTCTCAAAAAGCTGGGCAGATATTATTATCCTCATTTTGTTAAATGGAAAATAAAGTTCAAAACGATTAAGTGATTTGCCTATGCCCCCAGTGAGTAACCTCCAATACTTCACGAATGTAAAGTGCTTTCATTTTCTGCACGTGAACAGTATTTTCCTTTCTCAACTTTCCACCCCATTGTTTTCCAAAGAAAATTGAGGAAATGAGAAGACCCCTACCTCACAATTCATGAAGTGCATTTACCCAGCATGATCTTCTACATGAACCCCCCCTTCATCACAGGTTTTCTTTCTGGAAGCCTGGAGTTTCTAGAATCTGTCTGGGAGAGAGGAAGGTGTGGGCTATTCCCCTGCCTTGGTAAAATGGTCCTTTTCACTTCTGGGTGCTGTTGATTCCAGGAAGAAAGGCTCCATCGCCTCTCACTAACTTCCTACATACTTCTTAATAAACTGAAGTCATATGGCAGAAGGAATCGAGCATTTGAAGAAGTGACAGTTTAAAGTGCAGGAATGAATACACGGTTGCCACTTAAGAACCACAAGTCAGTCACAATCAGTAAGTGGAAGATTTTGTTTGCCAACCTAGCTATAGGAAGTAATCTTTGTCTTTTACCTCCAAAATAGAGCTTGGGAAATACAGTCATCCCTCGGTATCCTCAGGGAATGGGTTCCAGGACGCTTGAGGATACCAAAATCTGCTGATGCTCAAGTACCTTATATAAAATGGTGTAGTATATGCATATAACCTACACACATCCTCCAGTATATTTTAAATCATCTCTAAATTACTTATCATACTTTAAATGAAAATGCTGTATTAATAGTTATAAATGCTATGTAAATAGTTGCTCGTGTATGGCAAATTCAAGTTTTGCCTTTGGGAACTTTCTGGAATTTTTTTTCATATTTTCAATCCATGGTTGGTTGGATTCATGGATGCAGAACCCTTGGATGCAGAACCTGCAGATATGAAGGATGAATTGTACTGGTGGGGCTGCCTTTCAAGCCCCTTTATATAGGCAGAGGCATTTTAAAGATGATGAGGGGACAAAGAGAGAGAGAGAGAGAGAGAGGGAAGGATGGAGGGAAGAAGGTAAAGATGGGGAGAAATATGTCTCAACAATGTGTGGCTTCATAAGCAAATGGAGTTTATGGCCTATAAGCTTAGAGGTGGGACACTGAAGGACAGTTCCTCTGTGATTCTGGAAAGGAAGGCAGAGGCCACTGCCAGAAGAGATGAGGTCATTCAAATACAAGATGCAGTGATCTGGAGTGAAGGATGGAGATAATCCACAACAGAGTTGGTGGAAATTCTGAGCAAATTGAGGGCTTTGGGGAATGGCCATTGCGACCCAAATGATGAAAAGAGAGGCCAAACCTATCTGCTTAATAGTAATTCTATTAGCTATTTTGTATTGAACACTCCTATGTGAAAACCATTTTAATAACAACAGCAAACTCTTATTATGAGTCAGGTTTCTAAGTACTCTACATCGATCATCTCATTTACTCCTGGCAACAACCCTATGCATAGGGTAGGTACCATTGTCACCGTTTTACAGATGAGAAAGGGAGGCAGGAGAGGATTAGGTGATTTGGCCAAGGTTCAACAGCTTGCAAGTAACAGGGTCAGGACTGGAACCCAGGCAATTTCTCCAGAGCCCATGTTCCTAACCCTTCACTATGTACTCTCACTCTCATTATCTCATTTAATCCTCACGATGACACAGCCAAGAGGGTACTGTGAGAAAGCTGAGACTGAGAGGTTAGTACCTGCTCAATGTCAGACATAAAAGGCAGGGCCAGGATTCAGACTAGGTCAATGGTAATCCACAGCCAATAAAGTTGCCCTCCAATACATAACCTGCCCAGGGAAGAAGTACCCTTTCCAGAACTATAGATCCCATAAAGGAAATGGAATCGTTTCTACTTTTTTATGTCTCAGATTTCTCAGAGCCAGGTTTGATGTGATGCTTTGGTTCAAAAAGGTGTCTACATTCCCAAGTTCTTACTCAGAAATTACACATTTTCCATGTCGAATGTCCATTAGGATTTCCAGGACTAATCAGGAATCAAAGGCAACCTAACAACCTTCCCCCAATTAAAAGGGCTAAGGAAGGGAAACCTAACATTCTTCTAAGCAGCTAGGTTAGGGAAAGATCTGTTCAAGAACAGATCCTGTTTTCCATAAAGGCAAACAGGGTTGGATTTATTTCAGCAGAACATCATTCTCAGAAATCCCCTTTTTAACAAATTGCAAAACTACTGTTCCCCAAGCTCACTCTTGAATGTTTCCTACTTCATCTTTCTTTATATCTCAACTCAGAAGAATTTAGTTGGAGAATTACAAGAGTAAAATCTGAAAATGAATAAAGACCCACTTGGGAAAAAATGTTAACAATACAGGCTTATTTGCACCAGGACTTCACTTTCTCATCCAGGAAGCCCTGACCCCTAATGGTCAGGGCCGGCTCAAACGAAACTGTAAATTAGGAAAACTCTTTCTATCCTTCTGTCATAACCCCCCTTCCCCAGCCCCACCCCAGTACACACACAGCCTCCTTCCAGTGCCCTCAGATATTGGGTTTTCTCATGCTCTGGAGCTCCTAAAAGCTCTATACAGACTGATAACTCAGGTATCCCTATATATACACACATACACCAACCAACAAAGCAGCTGTAAGACAGATTAATGGGGAATGTACTTGTGATTACATGAGGTCACACGGTACACTGCCTAGGTGATAGACACCTGATCACCTAGTCACCCACTTATACAAGACCAGTCCTGCAGAAGCCACGGCTCACAGGAGGCCAATGACTGGGCCAGCCTCTAGCCACCTAGAGTGGTGGGTTCAACTTGCACATAGAAGCAGCAGCAAATCTATAGTCTAAATATATGGAGAAGCTGACAGTAACTGGCAACACAGTCCCCCCTGTCCCATCCTATCAAAGACCTTTTATTCTTCCATGTCTACTCCCTCCCATGCCCTCATGTTTTCAAGCAGTTTTGTCCAAGGACATGATTCTCTGGACTTTGCAGATGAGTGAGAAACAAGCTCTGCCCTTCGTCTGTGATCGTGCTCCAAATACTGTCAGCAGTAACCTCTGCTCTCCTGTCTTGAAAAAGAGCCCTGTATTACACTCTCCTACTGCCCGTCTCCCTATTCAGAGTGGCCCATTAGATCCCTTGTGTGTATGACCCTGTCAGTGGACAGTGAAGGAAGTCCTGGAGTGATTCATGTTTCCCGGACAACTCTGCATGGATTCATTCACATATAGTAAATCACCCCATCCCAAGAGTGCTAAGATGTCATCTTGGAAAGCTTAGAGTATCACAGACACGGGAAGCCAAGGGTAAGTTCATGAGAAGCAAATGCTTTATTTGATGTGGAAACTCCTCAAGCATTATTCCAGAGCACCAAATTCACTGAGTTTAAAGCCGAAACTGCTCTAATTAGCTCCATCTTGTACAAAACCACTGGCTACAAAGATATTTTTGACCTATTTAATTCAAGGGGCTCTGCCTTCATGGGGGAGGATGATTATTTTAATGCTTTGGGCTTTTATGGATATAAATTCAAAAAACTCATCATTCTCCAGTCTCTATTTTGTGTTTAATCTATATTAACCCATAGCCTTAATAAACATCAGTAAATCTGAATTGAGTACTCTCTTGGTGCAAGTCTCTATGTTAGGGACCAGGAAGATGGGAAAGTGTTTGCCTAATGTAAGGAATCAAGGAAAGAATTCAGGCAAGTGCTGATAATTCTGATTCAGAACTAAAACTTCCAGACAATTGAAGGAAGAGTGGGGAACTGCTTAATGTTAAAAAAAACATTTTTTCAGATAAAAATGCCAGTTCTATATCTATGAAGCCAAAAGTAAAGTGTTAGTTATTCAATTGTTTTGGCTCATGCAGATAATAAATCCAGGCTCCAGGAAACCATACAAGAAGAATGGACCAAAATAAGTAGAAATAAGTGGAAAAGCTGAAAAAAGCACCCCCACCCTATCCACACCCTACTTCCCCGACACATACACACTCATCAGTCTATTTTCTCCCCCAGAAAACCTCTCTCTTTCTTCCCAATAGAAATATCTGTGTGATTTTTCTAAATAATTACTTCTAGAAGTCATTTTACATTGCCTTTGTCTACACACACCAGATGAGGAAGAAAAATAATTAAACCGCGAAACCATCTGGCTAGGCAGTCACATAAGGTGGCATTCTATGCCTGCCTGCATTTCTGTACCGCAGCCCACCTGTGTAAGAAAACCCCTGTCAGATGAGGGGAAGCCTCCCATCACTGCTGGAGTGGATCTCTATCAAAAATCACACAGAGCAGGAGACCTTCAAGATGGCGGAGGAGTAAGACGTGGAGATCACCTTCCTCCTCATAAATACATCAGAAATACATCTACATGTGGAACAAGTCCTACAGAACACCTACTGAATGCTGGCAAAAGACCTCAGACCTCCCAAAAGGCAAGAAACTCCCCACATACCTGGGTAGGGCAAAAGAAAAAAGAAAAAACAGAGACAAAAGAAGAGGGTCCAGCAACCTGCACCAGTGGGAGGGAGCTGTGAAGGAGGAAAGCTTTCCACACACGAGGAAGCCCCTTCGTGGGCGGAGACTGCGGGTGGCAGAGGGGGGAAGCTTCGGAGCCACGGAGGAAAGCGCAGCAAAAGGGGTACAGAGGGCAAAGTGGAGAGATGCCCGCACAGAGGATCGGTGCCGACCAGCACTCACCAGCCCGAGAGGCTTGTCTGCTCACCCGCCGGGGCGGGCGGGGGCTGGGAGCTGAGGCTCGTGCTTCGGAGGTCGGATCGCAGGGAGAGGACTGGGGTTGGCTGCGTGAACACAGCCTGAAGGGGGCTAGTGCACCACAGCTAGCCTGGAGGGAGTCCGGGAAAAAGTCTGGACCTGCCGAAAAGGCAAGAGACCACTGTTTCAGGATGCGCGAGGGGAGGGGATTCAGAAGACCACCTAAACGAGCTCCAGAGACGGGTGCAAGCCGCGGCTATCAGCGCAGACTCCAGAGACAGGTATGAAACGCAAAGGCTGCTGCTGCCGCCACCAAGAAGCCTGTGTGCGAGCACAGGTCACTATCCACACCTCCCTTGTGGGCGGCTGTGCAGCCCGCCACTGCCAGGGTCCTGTGATCCAGGGACGACTTCCCCAGGAGAACACACGGCACGCCTCAGGCTGGTGCAACGTCACGCCGGCCTCTGCCACCACAGGCTCGCCCCGCATCCGTACCCCTCCCTCCCCGTGGCCTGAGTGAGCCAGAGCCCCCTAATCAGCTGCTACTTTAACCCCGTCCTGTCTGGGTGGGGAACAGACGCCCTCAGGCGACCTACACGCAGAGGCAGGGCCAAGTCCAAAGCTGAACCCCAGGAGCTGTGCGAACAAAGAAGAGAAAGGGAAATCTCTCCCAGCAGCCTCAGGAGCAGCGGATTAAATCTCCACAATAAACTTGATGTACCTGCATCTGTGGAATACCTGAATAGACAACGAATCATCCCAAAATTGAGGAGGTGGACATTGGGAGCAACTGTAGACTTGGGGTTTGCTTTCTCCAAATAATTTGTTTCTGGTTTTATGTTTATCTTACTTTAGTATTTAGAGTTTATTATCATTGGTAGATTTGTTTATTGATTGGGTTGCTCTCTTCCTTTTTTTTTGTTATGTATAGACATTTTTTTTTTTCCTTTTTCTCTTTTTGTGAGTGTGTATGTGTATGCTTCTTTGTATGAGTCTGTCTGTATAGCTTTCTTTTACCACTTGTCCTAGGGTTCTGTCTGCCCTTTTTTTTTTTTTTTTTTAGTATAGTTTTTAGTGTTTGTTATAATGGGTGGATTTGTTTTTTGGTTTGGTTGCTCTCTTCTTTCTTTCTATTTTTTTATTACTTAAAATTTTTTTAATTTTTAATAATTTTATTTTTTATTTTAATAACTTTATTTTATTTATTTTTCTTTCTTTCTTTTTTTCCCCTTTTTTCTGAGCCATGTGGCTGACAGGGTCTTGGTGCTCTGGCCGGGTGTCAGGCCTGTGCCTCTGAGGTGGAATAGCTGAGCTCAGGACATTGGTCCACCAGAGACCTCCCAGCACCACGTAATATCAAATGGTGAAAGCTCTCCCAGTGATCTCCATCTCAACGTTAAGACCCAGCTCCACTCAATGACCAGCAGGCTACAGTGCTGGACACCCTATGCCAAACAACTAGCAAGACAGGAACACAACCCCACCCATTAGCAGAGAGGCTGCCTAAAATCATAATACGGTCACAGACACCCCAAAACACAACACCAGATGCGGTCCTGCCCACCAGAAAGACAAGATCCAGCCTTATCCTCCAGAACACAGGCACCAGTCCCCTCCACCAGGAAGCCCACACAACCTACTGAACCAACCTTAGCCACTGGGGGCAGATACCAAAAACAATGGAAACTACAAAGCTGCAGCCCGTGAAAAGGAGACCTAAACACATTAAGTTAAGCAAAATGAGAAGACACAGAAACACACAGCAGATGAAGGAGCAAGGCAAAAACCCACCAGACCAAATAAATGAAGAGGAAATAGGCAGTCTACCTGAAAAAGAATTCAGATCCAAAATGTTGGAAATAGAATGGAGAAAATACAAGAAACGTTTAACAAGGACCTAGAAGAACTAAAGAGCAAACAAACAATGATGAACAACCCAATAAATGAAATTAAAACTTCTCTAGAAGGAATCAATAGCAGAATAAATGAGGCGGAAGAACAGATAAGTGACCTGGATGATACAATAGTGGAAATAACTACCGCAGAGCAGAATAAAGAAAAAAGAATGAAAAGAATTGAGGACAGTCTCAGAGACCTCTGGAACAACATTAAATGCACCAACATTCCAATTATAGGGGTCCCAGAAGAAGAAGAGAAAAAGAAAGGGACTGAGAGAATATGTGAAGAGATTATAGTTAAAAACTTCCTTAATATGGGAAAGGAAATAGTAAATCAAGTCCAGGAAGCACAGAGAGTCCCATACAGGATAAATCTAAGGAGAAACATGCAAAGACACATATTAATCAAACTATCAAAAATTAAACACAAAGAAAAATATTAAAAGCAGCAAGGGAAAAACAACAAATAACATACAAGGGAATCCCCATACGATTAACAGCTTATCTTTCAGCAGAAACTCTACAAGCCAGAAGGGAGTGGCAGGGCATATTTAAAGTGATGAAAAGGAAAAACCTACAACCAACAATACTCTACCCAGCAAGGACCTCATTCAGATTCAATGGAGAAATTAAAACCTTTACAGACAAGCAAAAGCTAAGAGAATTCAGCACCACCAAAACCAGCTTTATAAGAAATGCTAAAGGAACTTCTCTAGGCAGGAAACACAAGAGAAGGAAAAACTTACAATAACAAACCCAAAACAATTAGGAAAATGGCAACAGGAGCATACATATCGATAACTACCTTAAATGTAAAGGGATTAAATGCTCCAACCAAAAGACATAGACTGGCTGAATGGATACAAAAACAAGACATGTATATATGCTGTCAACAAGAGACCCACTTCAGACCTAGGAACACATACAGACTGAAAGTGAGGGGATGGAAAAAGATATTCCATGTAAATGGAAATCAAAAGAAAGCTGGAGTAGCAATTCTCATATCAGACAAAATAGACTTTAAAATAAAGACTATTACTACAGACAAAGAAGGACACTACATAATGATCATGGGATCAATCCACGAAGAAGATATAACAATTGTAAATATTTATGCACCCAACATAGAAGCACCTCAATACATAAGCCAAATGCTAACAGCCATAAAAGGGGAAATTAACAGTAACACAATCATAGTAGGGGACTTTAACACCCCATTTTCACCAATGGACAGATCATCCAAAATGAAAATAAGTAAGGAAACACAAGCTTTAAATGATACATTAAACAAGATGGACTTACTTGATATTTATAGGACATTCATTCCAAAAACAACAGAATATACTTTCTTCTCAAGTGCTCATGGAACATTCCCCAGGATAGATCATATCTTGGGTCACAAATCAAGCCTTGGTAAATTTAAGAAAATTGAAATCATATCAAGTATCTTTTCTGACAACAATGCTATGAGACCAGATATCAATTACAGGAAAAAATCTGTAAAAAATACGAACACATGGAGGCTAAACAATACACTACTAAATAACCAAGAGATCACTGAAGAAATCAAAGAGGAAATCCAAAAACACCTAGAAACAAATGACAATGAAAACACGATGACCCAAAACCTATGGGATGTAGCAAAAGCTGTTCTAAGAGGGAAGGGTATAGCCATACAATCCTACCTCAGGAAACAAGAAACATCTCAAATAAACAACCAAACCTTACACCTAAAGCAATTAGAGAAAGAAGAACAAAAAACCCCAAAAATTAGCAGAAGGAAAGAAATCATAAAGATCAGATCAGAAATAGATGAAAAAGAAATGAAGGAAACAATAGCAAAGATCAATAAAACTAAAAGCTGGTTCTTTGAGAAGATAAAAAAAGTGATAAACCATTAGCCAGACTCATCAAGAAAAAAAAGGGAGAAGACTCAAATCAGTAGAATTAGAAATGAAAAAGGAAAAGTAACAACTGGCACTGCAGAAATATAAAGGATCATGAGAGATTACTACAAGCAACTCTATGCCAATAAAATGGACAACCTGGAAGAAATGGACAAATTCTTAGAAAAGCACAACCTTCCGAGACTGAACCAGGAAGAAATAGAAAATATAAACAGACCAATCACAAGCACTGAAATTGAGACTGTGATTAAAAATCTTCCAACAAACAAAGCCTAGGACCAGATGGCTTCACAGGCAAATTCTATCAAACAAGTAGGGAAGAGCTAACACGTAACCTTCTCAAACTCTTCCAAAATATAGCAGAGGGAGGAACACTCCCAAACTCATTCTATGAGGCCACCATCACCCTGAAACCAAAACCAGACAAAGGTGTCACAAAGAAAGAAAACTACAGGCCAATATCACTGATGAACATAGACGCAAAAATCCTCAACAAAATACTAGCAAACAGAATCCAACAGCACATTAAAAGGATCATACACCATGATCAAGTGGAGTTTATCCCAGGAATGCAAGGATTCTTCAATATACACAAATCAATCAATGTGATACACCATATTAACAAATCGAAGGAGAAAAACCATAGGATCATCTCAATAGATGCAGAGAAAGCTTTCGACAAAATTCAACACCCATTTATGATAAAAACCCTCCAGAAAGTGGGCATAGAGGGAACCTACCTCAACATAATAAAGGCCATATATGATAAACCCACAGCCAACATCGTTCTCAATGGTGAAAAACTGAAACCATTTCTTCTAAGATCAGGAACAAGACAAGGTTGCCCACTGTCACCACTATTATTCAACATTGTTATGGAAGTTTTAGCCACAGCAATCAGAGAAGAAAAAGGCATAAAAGGAATCCAAATAAGAAAAGAAGAAGTAAAGCTGTCACTGTTTTCAGATGACATGATACTATGCAGAGAGAATCCTAAAGATGCTACCAGAAAACTACTAGAGCTAATCAATGAATTTGGTAAAGTAGCAGGATACAAAATTAATGCACAGAAATCTCTTGCATTCCTATACACTAATGATGAAAAATCTGAAAGAGAAATTAAGGAAACACTCCCATTTGTGACTGCAACAAAAAGAATAAAGTACCTAAGAATAAACCTACTTAAGGAGACAAAAGACCTGTATGCAGAAAACTATAAGACACTGATGAAAGAAATTAAAGATGATACAAACAGATTGAGAGGTATACCATGTTCTTGGATTGGAAGAATCAACATTGTGAAAATGACTATACTGCCCAAAGCAATCTACAGATTCAGTGCAATCCCTGTCAAACTACCAATGGCATTTTTCACAGAACTAGAAGAAAAAATTTCACAATTTGGATGGAAACACAAAAGACCCCGAATAGCCAAAGCAATCTTGAGAAAGAAAAACGGAGCTGGAGGAATCAGGCTCCCAGACTTCAGACTATACTACAAAGCTACAGTAATCAAGACAGTATGGTACTGGCACAAAAACAGAAATATAGATCAATGGAACAGAATAGAAAGCCCAGAGATAAGCCCACGCACATATGGTCACCTTTTTATTGATAAACGAGGCAAGAATATACAATGGAGAAAAGACAGCCTCTTCCATAAGTGGTGCTGGGAAAACTGGACAGCTACATGTAAAAGAATGAAATCAGAACACTCCCTAACACCATACACAAAAATAAACTCAAAATGGATTAAAGACCTAAATGTAAGGCCAGACACTATCAAACTCTTAGAGGAAAACATAGGCAGAACACTCCATGACATAAATCACAGCAAGATCCTTTTCAGCCCACTTCCTAGAGAATTGGAAATAAAAACAAAAATAAACAAATGGGACCTAATGAAACTTAAAAGCTTTTGCGCAGCAAAGGAAATCATAAACAAGACCAAAAGACAACCCTCAGAATGGGAGTAAATATTTGCAAATGAAGCAACTGACAAAGGATTACTCTCAAAACTTTACAAGCAGCTCATGCTGCTCAATATCAAAAAACCAAACAACCCAATCCAAAAATGGGCAGAAGACCTAAATAGACATTTCTCCAAAGAAGATATACAGATTGCCAACAAACACATGAAAGCATGCTCAACATCATTAATCATTAGAGAAATGCAGATCAAAACTACAATGAGATATCATCTTACACTGGTCAGAATGGCCATCATCAAAAAATCTAGAAACAATAAATGCTGGAGAGGGTGTGGAGAAAAGGGAACCCTCTTGCACTGTTGGTTGGAATGTAAATTGATACAGCCACTATGGAGAACAGTATGGAGGTTCCTTAAAAAACTAAAAACAGAACTACCATACGACCCAGCAACCCCACTACTGGGCATATACCCTGAGAAAACCATAATTCAAAAAGAGTCATGTACCACAATGTTCATTGCAGCTCTATTTACAATAGCCAGGACATGGAGGCAACCTAAGTGTCCATCAACAGATGAATGGATAAAGAAGATGTGGCACATATATACAATGGAATATTACTCAGCCATAAAAAGAAATGAAACTGAGTTACTTGTAGTGAGGTGGATGGACCTAGAGACTGTCATACAGAGTGAAATAAGTCAGAAAGACAAAAACAAATACCGTATGCTAACACATATATATATGGAATCTAAAAAAAAAAAAGGTTCTGAAGAACCTAGGGGCAGTACAGGAATAAAGACGCAGACGTAGAGAATGGACTTGAGGACACGGGGAGGGGGAAGAGTAAGCTGGGATGAAGTGACAGCGTGGCATGGACATATATACACTACCAAATGTAAAATCGATTGCTAGTTGGAAGCAGCCACATAGCACAGGGAGTTCAGCTAGGTGTTTTGTGACCACCTAGAGGGATGGGATAGGGAGGGTCGGAGGGAGACGCAAGAGGGAGGAGATATGGGGATATATGTGTGTGTATGGCTGTTTCACTTTGTTATGGAGCAGAAACTAACACACCATTGTAGAGCAATTATACTCCAAAAAAGATGTTAAAAAAAAAAGAAAAAAACAAAGAGGGAGTCCGAATGCAGACATGCCAACGCCACAACCCCTAGGGACTTTTGGTGTGAGCTCCTTTTCTATCTACACTCACTCCCAGATGATCTCATCTGCTTCCATGACTTTTAATGACAAACTATTTCCAAATTTGTATCTCCAGCCGGGGCCACCCCTTGAGCATTTGAGACCTGGGCAAATGTTTTTTGTTTTTTTGTTTTTGCCAGTCTCTGTCTCTATAAACAATTTGAGTCACCCATAATCTGCCTGTCAGCACCATTATGATGGCCCAATTTCACTCAGTCTTGAAAAAGAAACACCCTGCTGGACAATGGAGTGATCCTCTTGGGATGACCCTGTCCATCATGTACTGACATTTGCAGTTGTCCCAGGCAACAGAGGGCAATTTAAAAAGCTGGACAAAGTCAATCCAAAGCCTGGGACACCTGAGGCACAGGGCTGGACCAGTGGACTGTTTTCTTGGACAAAGAGAACATTGTCTCCAGCCTCAACCTCTGTTCCAAATTTCAAACTTGTCAGAAGTCACCCACTTCCCAGCATATAACCATCTACCAGTCCAACCACGGGCACATTTACACATATTCATTTCTCAATAACTAATATCTGTATATATGAGCATATTGTGTGTCTGTCTCTATCTTCTCTCCAGAGAGTTACACTGCAAAATGCTCTGATGAAGCCCTCATGATGCCCAGACCATCACTATCATGGTGGGAGGAAGAGGGGAGGATGGCCTACCAAGTGCCGCTTAATCAGCAATCCCATCTAAAAAAACAACTTAGCCAATCTCATTTTGCCCAAAATTGTTGCCAGTGGGTGGGGAAGGGGTGGAAGCCATGAACTCAAAAGAAGTATCTAGGTTATAGAAAAATGATTCCCTTTCTTCTGTGCCCAGAATGGGGACACAGCTAAGACTCCTCTGAACCAAATGAGAAAATCAAACCTCTCACTGAAGATAAACACAGAGAAGAGCTGAAAAGAACATAAAGTTGAGGAAAGGTTGTCTTCTTTCCTCCACTCCCCCTGCTCCCCAAATTTACCCCATTTACCGTGAAAGCTACTGACAGGAATGATTCACAGCTGAGATCTGCCTCTCAGACATCGGGGGGGACATGCCTACTGGTTCCCAGAAGTTAAAGAGGGTCACCCCAGGGTTAAATGGGGCTTCTTGGGTTGCAGCACTCACCCTAGGGACTGGCATCTAGCTCTTCCAGGAAACTTTGAGGACTTGGAAGCCTCAAAAGAGGAAAACAGCTGTCACAATCAATCAACAGAATTGCATAGCACATATTCAGTTAAAACCTCAACTAAAAAAAAGACCCCTAATGCTTTACTCCCTTAAACCAATGTTGTGACCCTTCTGCAATATTCCGCGTTGCACTCCCCATTTCTATTTGCTCGATAACAGCTACGCTCCTTTTGTTTCACTAGATAAATAGCATGACCTTTTCGAAATATATATTATCACTTTCCCCTTTCTAATGGCTTTTAAAGTTTGCCAGCTTGTGACTTCAGGCCTAGCTTACACACCCCTGTTAAATGTCTTAAGTTTGTCCTACCTAAATGTCACAAGGTCCCTCTTCTTCTGCTGACTTCAAAACAATTTTGGGGTCAGGGAGCATTATTAGGTTGTCCACATGTACAAAACAGCCTATGGCTGGACATGTTAAGAACAAAGGGGTCATCACTCAACCTAACTTCCTCCTGAGCACAGACATTCTGAAAACAACCAAAGCCACATCCAAAATTCTGAATCTAAGGACTTTTTTTCCTGCAAAACAATTCAGTGGTGTTTTCTTATGTAATGTCAGCTAAGAGACACCAAAAATCTGGTTGACTCACCTTGTACTTCTACCATGGACTTATCACAGGCGGAGTTTTCCCTAAATATATAGCACAGACCTATATGACCAGTGACCAAAATCAAACACATTTCCATTGCTTCTGCTGACATTCTGCATCCCTGTTCATTGCTTTGCATATTAACCACAGAAAGTGATTTGACAATAGGCTCAGGTTATATCTGCCTAACAGAGTTCTTTGATCCCTTATGGAATTCTGACATTCAGTAAATAAGAAAAATATCACTGCTCACAAAACACCAGGTGATATCCCAAAAAGTGTCCATGTTCATACGCTCAAAGTCTTTCTTGTTAAAGGAAACATATTCAACAAATTGTCACATTATGTGCAGAACTGTGACCTCCTCATTTACACTTGGTTAGATAACTTGGTTGACTCTTTCTTGGAGGAACAGGAGATAATCTTGGAATTAAATATTTGACTATCACTTTGGGATATGGGCTTATAAACTAGCAACAATTGTGTTGAACAGCCAGTGAATGTAGGCAGTAAAGACCTTTCCAATTATACTCCAAATACCCTTGAGAGAGGCATACAAGGTCACAATGAAGTTCATACATCTTAAAAGGATGAACACATTGAGAAACTTTGTTCCAGTTTATCAAGAAGTCCAGGACACAAAATGAAAAAGGATCGGCCTTTGGGAAAATATTCTCAAAGAAGTGGAACAAACTTGTAGATTCTGATTATACAGCAGAAAGAAATCAAGCTCCCCTCTTGTCTCTGGAAAAACACTGCAGGCTGATGTATCAGTACTGCCATCTCGGTCTCTGTTTTGTGAATATAATCAACCAAGCCTTTTCTTTCACAGGGGTATCTCATAACTTTATTTAGTTTTGGGGCTCCTTCAATGTAGTCTCCACAGTGCTGCCAGAGTGGCCATCCTAAAATGTAAACCCAATCATCTCACTTCCTTGTTTAAAATCCTTCCAGCTTCATTGACTTCATGTAAAACTCAAACACCTTAGCATGGCATACAAAGCCTCCCTTCCTTACACCATCTCTTTCGACTCCCCAACTCTTATGTAATGAATCATTTGCAGTTCCCAGAGTCCCCCATGTTCTCTCATGCTGTGATGGCTTTGCTCACAATGTTCCTTCTTCCCGGAATGCTATTCCCACCACTGATTGCTTGGATAAATCTCCTGGATAAGTTTATTCAGTTCTCAAGACCAAGCTCATTCTTCCCCAGAAAGCCTTCCTTAGCCTTACCAATCTGGTCTAGGCTCCCTCCTCTCTGTTCCTGCAGCATTGATTCATACTTGTATTATAGACCTTATCACATTATACTGTAATCATCTACTTATAGAAAATGAAATTATACAGAACATGCCTCATATAGAATTATATGTAAGGAAATGTTATGTAAAAGTATGTTACAAATATTAAAAATATGTAAATATAAAACAAAAAGACTCTGTGAAGCCGTTTAGCCCATGAACTTTTCTTTGTCTTTTCTCCCTGTGGTCTCTTGCAAGACCTTTGGGTACTGTTTGGTTGATTAGATTCACAAAACAGAGAGCAAGATGGCTGTCTAAGAACCCCCTCTAAGATCATGAACCAGAAGGTACTTGCATAACCTTTGCTCACATCCTATTAGCCGCACCTAGCTGCAAAAGAGGAGAGAAATGTAGTCTCCAGTTATACAGCCAAGTTATATAACTTAGGGTTATACAGGGCAAGCTAAACTTAGGGGTTCTCATACTTTAAAAAAAAGAAGGAGGAGAAGGAGAAGGAAGAGGAGGAAAGAGTAGATACTGGAGGACATCTAGCAATGAGTAACTTAAATAATGAGAAAAAGCTAATGGACATAGAGAACAAATACAGAAGTTTACAAAAGTAGAATTCCAAAAACATTTTGAACAAAGTTTTCTATCACCTAATACAGAAAAAAAGTATTTTTTCTGGAGAATTCATGGAGAAATGGAGGAAGAGAACAAAATCAGAGCTTGATTATGTTGAATATACTCCTATTTTATAGACACCGATAACTTATCTCTCAAATTTAAAACATGAGCTTTAGACATAACAGTCCCTAAGCTTTTTAACCTCTGGGCTATAAATTAATAGATATGCATCTACTCTGCTTGTGAAACTTTTCTCTTGGCAGACAGAAGAAGAGCCCAGCCTATACAAAGTAGTTTCCTAAGGTTTAATATAGTAAAAGTAAAGATTGCAACAAAACTACACACTCTGCCAAAACTTAGGGAATTCACTAATTTCCCCAGTGGCTTCTGTACTTGCTCAATTTCTGAACAGCATGATCCTGAAAGGAGCAATTTATTACTTAAAAATAAATCTTGAGTATCACATAAAAATATATTTTGCAACAACTGACCTAAACTTTGGTTTGTAAAGTACCTAGGCCCCTGGTTTTTCTCTTGCTGTTGAATATCATGTTCATGTCAAAAAGCTAATCCTTTGTACTCTTTGCTGTTGACCGACATGGCTCTGAATTGGGCACAGTTGCTGTTCTCTAGGAACTTGAGGCCGGTCACCAGTAGGGACTGTGTTTGTCTTGCCCTTAGGAATCACAGAAAAGAGAAAGATCAGGAGAAAGGCTTCTATGGCAGAAATCAACTTTAAGATCTACTAGGAGATTCTGATCTCCAGTTTGGGAGCCTTATGAAAGGCTTTTTGAGGTGAAAGCTTTTTTGAGGTGAAAATAATAATAATAATAAATGGCCCTGACAAGATGAGAAAGAAAGTCAGCCAGTTATTGGAGAAAATAATGACTCACTGAAAAGAAGAAAGCGAGAGAGAGGCAGAGAGACAGACAGACAGACACAGATATACATCTTTGTGGAAAGAACAGATACAGGAAAAGACAGCTAAACTTCTAGAGTAGGGGTATAATTTTGCTCTATTGGCCAACAGAAAGTCATGGGAGTAGATTTACAAAAAAAATTATAGTTATGTTTCTATCCATTTCATGAAACTAAACACCCACAGTTTCTTTCTTACTGCTTTTAAACACACGTGCATGTGCACACATACACCCCTTTTAAATGCATATCTGATTTCAGGCAAATATAAGGGAAATTTCTAAGAATCAAAAGTGAAGGAGAAAGTAAAAACCAGGGTGGGAATCCTTGGATTGGTTTGCCAGCCTCAGGAACCTAAAGGGCTTACGTTCTAACACATATGTGGGACAGGCAGGAGATGGAATTAAGATCTTCACATAAAGTTGGGATCTTTAAAGATCTACACCTACATTGCAAGGGTATTTTAGAAAAAATTCTTCCACTAGTCTAGGGAAATAACAAGCAAGCTTGTCTATCTGGGCCTGGGATCTGGGTGGGTGAGATTTAGTCTTCCCTGTAAATACGTAAGTGTAGGCATGTCACATTTGGGTTTGGGGTTCAAATTTATACTTCCTACTTGCTCAAGAATCCACCAGGTGAGAAATAACATAGAAATAGATCCAAAGTTTGCATCTGCTAGTCCCAAACTCCCAATTTGCAAACTATTATATATATTAAAAAAAGAGAAAGAAATAGACCCAACGTGAATGATACCTGGGGTAACTAGCATAGACAGAACCACTCCTGAGGGACATATGTCCAACACAGGCCAGATAAAAGTCTTCAAGCAAAGCCCTGCTTAAGATTTCTTATAACCGAAAATTAGAAAACATCTATGAAACAATTCAAATGAGCTAGAGAAGCAGATACAATAAACAGCAGTATTAAACTCCAAGAACTCTAGACTGTAGGATTAGTAGAAAGAACATATAGAATTAGTGTGTTTAAAAAATAAAGACAAGACTTCCCTGGTGGTGCAGTGGTTAAGAATCCGCCTGCCAATGCAGGGGACACGGGTTCGAGCCCTGCTCTGGGAAGATCCCACATGCCGCAGAGCAACTAAGCCCGTGCACCACAATTACTGAGCCTGCACTCTAGAGCCCACAAGCCACAACTACTGAAGCCCGTGTGCCTAGAACCCGTGCTCCGCAGCAAGAGAAGCCACCGCAATGTGAAGCCTGCGCACCATAAGGAAGAGTAGCCCCCGCTCGCTGCAACGAAGACCCAACACAGCCAAAAAAATTTTTTTAAGTAAATAAATTAATTATTTAAAAAATAAATAAAGACATAAAAGAAAATTAAAAACAGAAAAATGTATAAAACAATATCTAAAACGAATGGGTAGATTTGAAGAAAAGAGAAAAAACAGAATACTAGGGCTTCCCTGGTGGCGCAGTGGTTGAGAGTCTGCCTGCCAATGCAGGGCACACGGGTTCGAGCCCTGGTCTGGGAGGACCCCACATGCCACGGAGCGACGAAGCCCGTGAGCCACAACTACTGAGCCTGCGCGTCTGGAGCCTGTGCTCCGCAACGGGAGAGGCCGCGATAGTGAGAGGCCCGCGTACCGCGATGAAGAGTGGTCCCCGCTCGCCGCAACTGGAGAAAGCCCTCGCACAGAAACGAAGACCCAACACAGCCAAAAATAAACATAAATAAATAAATAAATTTATAAAAAAAAAACAGAATACTAGAAATTAAAGATAAAGGCATTGACATTAAAAGCTCAACCAAAGAAAGTAAAGTAAACTAAAATTAGGTGTGAAGAATTAATCCCAAATGCACCACAGAGAGATAAAGAGATAGAAAATACAAAAGAGAGGTTAAAAATCATGAAAGGAAGAATGAAAACGTACAACATAATCAATAGTCTCCTCCGAAAGAGAATTAGTGGAGAGACAATATTAGAAATAACATCTGAAAATGTTTTAGAATCTTTCAGAATTGATCAAAAATATGATCCTTGGATATAGCAAACATAGTGATTTCAAACCATGATAAATAAAATGTCCCTATGAGGATTTATTATCTCTAACTCTCAAATAATAAATTACCTGGGCATGAAATTGTGAAGCTGATAGTTATTTTTTCTCAGTAGTTTCAGTCTAGAAAAACAGTGAATTAGATATAGGGAAAAAATGGTAAACACGTAGGTAAATCTAAACAAATCCCTGACTATGTAAAATAACGATAACGAATAACTAATGCAGGTAATTGTGATGGTTAATTTTGTATGTCAATTTGGCTGGGCCATGGTGCCCAGGTATTTAGTGAAACTTTACAGATATTTCTGTGAAAATATTTTTTGGATGGGTTAACACTTAAATCAGTAGACTTTTTGTAAAGCAAATTGTGCTCTACAATGTGGGTGAGCCTTATCCAAACAGTTGAAGGCCTTAAGAAAAAAACTGACCTCCCCTGAAGAAGTGGGAATTCTGCCAAGAGATCACCTTTGGATTTGAAATGTAACTCTTCCCTGGGTCTCCAGCCTGCCAGCCTACACTGCAGATTTCATACCTGCCAGCTGCAAAATCATGTGATTCAATTCTTTAAGATAAATATCTTCTCTCTCTCTATCTCCCCCCATGTATTAAAGTTTTTATATTACTTTTTATTGTATTAGTCAGGGTTCTCCAGAGAAACAGAACCAATAGGATATACGTGTATGCGCCAGTCACAAGGCCGGGTTGTTACCTGTGCTTCTGACCAATCAGCTATAAATCGGAGGTTCCCATGACTCCCTCCTTGGGTTCAATAATTTGCTAGAGTGGCTCACAGAACTCAGGAAAACAGTTTACTTACTTTATTAAACAAGGATATGATACAGGATACAGATGAACATCCAGATGGAGGAGATGCACAGGGCAAGGTATGTGGGAAGGGCAGCGGAGCACGCGTGCCCTCTCTGAGCATGCCGCTCTCCCAGCACCTCCACGTGTTCGGCAACCCAGAAGCTCTCTGAACCCCATACTGTTGGGATTTTTATGGAAACGTCATCACATAGGCATGATCGATGACTAACTCCACGTCCAGCCCCTCTCCCCTCTCTGGAGAATGGGGGTATGGCTGAAAATTCTAAGCTTCTAAGCATGGCTTGGCCTTTATGGTGAACAGTCCCCATCGAGGAGCCACCAAGAGTCACCTCACTAGAACAAAAGACATTCCTAACACCCAGGAAATTCTAAGGGATTTGGAATTTCAGGTCAGGAACCAGAGGCAAAGACCAAATCTTCGAACAAAAGATGTTCCTGGTACTCTATCACTTTGGAATTTCCAAGGGTTTCAGGAGTTCTGTACCAGGAACCGGGGGCAGAAATCAATATATTTTCTTTTCTGTTACTTCACAGTATATACATACATACGCATTCTCTTCATTTTGTTTCTCCGGAGAACGCTAAGTAATACAGTAATAAGTAATATAAATACTAGGTGTCACTAAACTACTAAACAACAATAACTTACAATAAGCAGGGTCTTGATTGATGGTAAATTGTTATACAGCTGATGTAACGTTTATGAGAAATACAGATACAGTGAGCAACTTTTGATTTTATGTCATGAATGCATGTTAGATTTTTTAAGGTAAACATTACAAAGAATAGGACTAGAATATATAACTTTAAACAAGTAGAGGTAGTCAAGAAAAGTCCATCAGTATAAAGGACGGCAGGAAGGGAAAAAAAAAACACAGAAAAGGCAGGAAAAAGAGAAAGCAAAAAGGATAGAAATAAATCAAAATCTACTGGTAATAAGTGGGCTAAACTTGCCCATTAAAAGGGATTGCTAGATTGAATAAAAAGGACAAAACGGTACTCTATGCTCTTTAGAATAAGTACATTTAAAACATTGGAATAAAGAAATGTTGAAATTAAAGAATGAAAAAAGATATACTGGACAAATACAAATTGAAAGAAAATAGTAAACTATGTTAATATCAAACTAAATGTAGTTTAAGGCAAAAAATAATAATAATCATTAAGGATAAAGATGGTTATTACATTACAAGGAAAGGAACAGTACACCAGGGAGATATGACAATTCTCAATGTACACGGACAGTGTAACAGTCTTAGACTATATAAAGCAGTGAGATTCATTTAGATGGCACACAGCTAGTAATAGGGTTTGCAACATTTTAGCGTCGAGATTCTTCAGGGAAAGCGATTAGTCCAGCCTAATTCAGGAAGACTGATTACAGACATCTGAAGAACCAAACAGTTTAAGATGGAAACCATACAGCTCTACCTATACTGGCCCAAGAGTCACAGCAAGGCAAGAGTTCACTGACTGTGAGGAAAAGCAAACTTTTCTTTTTATTAGAGTTCTGAGGCAGGAGTTAGAAACTGGGGACACAAAGATCTCCCATCTCCCCAGTCTCTCACTTCCTCCCTGGCAGTAAGCCAGACCCAAAGGTAGGTCCTACATTCCTTCAGCAATATCTCAAGATGGTCCCATGAGACACCTAACTCATTTATGGAAGGTGGCCTCCACCCAGA
This sequence comes from Balaenoptera musculus, assembly GCF_009873245.2. Classification (NCBI taxonomy): domain Eukaryota; kingdom Metazoa; phylum Chordata; class Mammalia; order Artiodactyla; family Balaenopteridae; genus Balaenoptera; species Balaenoptera musculus. The sequence goes on along the minus strand of NC_045787.1, from coordinate 64,316,405 downwards.
GAGACTCTGCTTTAGTACTTCTTAATATAAAATGTAATGATAACGATTTGAGACAGGCCCAGATGTATTACAAAGGAAGCTTCTGGGTTCCTTCCTTCAATTAAGATTATACAACCTGACTTCAGAGGTAGAACATCATGGTGGCTAAGAGCCCAGGCCTTGTCATCAGGTGGTCATGGGTTCAAATTCTAACTGCAGCAAATGAGTTAGCAGTAACTTGGGGCTTAAACTCTATATGCCTCAGTTTCTACATTTATCGACAGTGAAATAGTATATATAAAACACTTAGGACAGTATTGTCACAGAACAATCACGTAGAGCTACTTAAGCAAAGATTGACTGTGATTTGATGACAATGACAATGATGATAGTTTGATGAGTCTCAACCCGCCTAAGACACCCCCTTCTAGTTACTCAGATATGAATGGAATTCCATAGTCCTTCACAAGCTGAGCACTGAACCTCCTATCACACCATCCTCCTTTAACACAAAACTAGGGGGAGTGTTTTATACCAAGGCAGCTCCTTCTCCTCCTCTCACAGTCTCTCTGTTTCATTCCTTGGCACTGCCCTCTGCAACCAACTAAAGACAAGGAAGGTCATATCGTGATCACTGGAAGTGACCACTGTGCTCCTTTGCTGGATATCGGCTCTGCCCTACAGAAACCAAGGGAGTGCTGGCTACTAGGCACCCCTTTGCCAAACAGTACCTGAACTGCCCCACCTTTATCACCACATTTGGGTCATCCAATGAGAACAAGAAAAGGCTCTTCCACTTTTCTCTCTTTTGCAGGAAGAACTGGGGACTTGCTCCTGGTTCTGGTCAGCTTTCCATGCTTCTATCTCTTGTCGGCAGAGCACAAAGGGGCTCTCTGAGTCACAGCTGCATGAGCTCCAACTCCCTACTCCAAGAACAGCCTTCTAGTAGCCTTCTAGTAGGAGTAGGAGTGGAGGGAATCTTTTTCCCTACAGTACCTCAGGGACTGTGAGTGCAGCTCCCATGGCACACGCAGTCTGCTGACTGAGGCAATATGTCAAGTAGCCTCCAACTTCAATTCCTTCTGCAGAGGCTCCAGTTCAGGAAAGCAAAAAGAAGAACAAGGACCAACTCTCCCCGCTGCAAGAAAAGAATAAATAAATTTCTTCTACAGAATCACATCTAAATGTATTGGAAAAGAAGATTCATGATATGAGGAGGAAGGAAAATCTATCCTGGCGTAACTGCCTCAAGCCCCTTCGTGGATTTGCAATAAACCCATAAATTTTTCAGCTCCTGGTTCTGGACTTTCTTCCCATTACTTTTTGTTTCTTTGTTTGTTTCTTCATTTATTGTTCAAAATATTTACTTGGTTGACTGGAGAGCAAATCATACCAGAAACAAAATCAGCTACAGGCAATTGACTGGCTTCATATAAAAAGTACTCATTCTGGCTGCACCATTTGTAGTACAGTCTGTAAGCACAAAAGCCCGTTCAGTCTCAATCATTCTGATAGTTTTTATTCCAGCCTTCGGTAAGACATGATAACAAGAGAACCTGCATTCATTTCTTTGTGCCTGAAGTCATGTAAATATATTCTATTCCCATCTATCTTTGGGAAGTGTCTTTCTGTTCACGTATTTCTGACTTTCTCTTACTTGGGCATGGCCCGTGAATCAATTCACATGACCACTGGTTTATTAACAGTTGTTTTGAGGCTCTGCAATGAGGACATCTCTCCTGAAACTGCAGGAGCTTCTCAGATTTTAACATGTAAACAAACAGTGGTTTGATTTTTTTTGCCCAACTGGCTGCAGCTCCCTTGTGTGGGGATAACTGTGGAGCTAAACAGACAGAAAGATGGAGCAGGCAGTTTGTCCCTCAGATCAGAGAACAAGGTTAACTGTTTGCAGCCCTAACAAGCCGGAACTGAAATTTGGCAGGCTTCATATCCCAAAGCAGCAAAGCCAGGTGAAAGGAAAAACAGCAGGAGCAGCAATCTTGAGCTTTCTGCCCTGTACACTGTTGATATCAACTGTGGAGCCACTGACGAGCCAGAGAAGAAAGGGCAAGAAACAAAGAAACAGGAAGAGTCTGCCTGATGCTTCGCTCCTCACGCAGCAGGGCCTCCCAGGGCGCACACAGAACTCCCAAGACAAGTGTTCCACAAAGTTCATCAAAAAGCATGGCTCCTTTCTGCCTGGAAGCCAGCAGGTCTGCACCCCTCTGAGGTTTGTCCAGATTATTTTGAATCTGATTCTCTATTCGGTGTCTCGCCAGAGAGCAGGCAAGGTCCAGGGGGCTTTGGCCGATTGCTCTGGCAGAAGCTGCTCAATTCAAAGAGCTGATGCCAAGCATTGTATCCTTTCTGAGTGTCAACTAGGCAGTGTTCTCAGAACGCACCTCCAAACCTCTAGTTGTGCAAGCTGTTGAAAGGGGCAGTGTTGGAATGCGCTGCCTACCAGCAAGTGGTCCTGAGAGCCAAGGAGTGAAAGGGCTTCCCGGAGCACTGCTCCTGCCTTCTCTTTTGTGCAGTGTGGATGAGGAATGCCAGGGTCGAGGCTTGAGAATCCAATGTCCAATAAATCTGATACTTATCGGGACTATAATAACCAAAATTTTAAATTAAATAAAAATTAGCCAGCTACTCAGCTTGAGAATAGCAAGGCACCAAATTAATCACTATTTTGATTAACATTTGTACAGCAATGAGTGGTTGATAACCTCAAACAATATCTCATTTAACCTTTGTAACACTTGTGAAATACAATGATTACTATGCACTCTTGAGGCACCAGAGCCCAAGCTAGACTACAGTCAGTAAATGGCAAAGCTCAAACTAGAATCCCAGTCTTTGAGCTCCTAACTTGTTATTTTTTTACTTGACCTCAGCTCCCTCACCTGGGAAGTTGTTACATGTATTTCCAAAGTTCTTCACACATTTTACCCCATTTTACTCTTCCATAACTCTATAACATATGAACTATTATTATGCTCATTTTTACAGACGAGAAATTTATACATCGAAAAATTAAGGGATTTGGCCAAAATCCTTCAGCTAATTAATGGCCATGATCCAGGTCTCCTGAGGTCCCAAACCAATGTTCTTTGGGCATTGTGACAACAGTCATCAAACTAAGATCCCCTAACAGAGATGGGCAATAAAATTAGGCCATGGCTGGAGCCGTGAGAGACCATGATACCATCTTTCCATCAGCACACTAGACTCAGAGTGATGGTGTTGACACAGTGCCGGATGTATTTTTCAATTTCCAATGGTTCTTGTGGTTCAGAATAAGCTTATTGGCCTTAACGCTTCACTGCTGAAAGCTGCCACCCTGCCAGGCCTGGCGCATGGTTCCTATTTCACATCTTGCATCCTCCAGCCTACAGACTCAACTCCCTAAAGTACTTGAAAGCTATGGTACTAGAAAGAGGGGGCCTTGAGATTCTGCTTCTTGAACCAGGGAGCTGGGTAGATTGACACACTGATTATGATGTACAGATTTCCAGACTCTCTCTGTTTAGTGTATTACATACATCAAAACAGTGGCCTTAAGTCTAAAGAATTGATGATAAATGTTCATTATTTCTAATTGGGAAACTCCTCCAATGACATATTTAGTATCAGTCTCTCCATGATCAGGAAAAGAAAAGTACCTTCTTGGCATCAGGCAAGGTCCAGCCTCCAAGGACCAAACAAAATGGCAACCAGTTGCTCCAAATCCCAGGTGACCCCAGCTCTGGATGGATGGAAGGTGCAGGTGCAGGTTGAAAACAGCAGCCTGCTCACTGGGGACTGGCTGAGAAGAAATCAACCACGCAGCATCTTGCTTCTCTCTCCAGCCTGACTTACTTCCCTTTCAACAGAACACGTGCATCGCCCTAAGCCAGATGGCGAGTTCTCCAAGTCAGCATCCTGTGGTATACTGGTCTGAGCACCAGGGACTTTGGCCTTGGGAAGGAAATGCATTTCTTTCTTCATTGGGCTTTTATGATATTTTTTTTTGCTGGATGATATCTTAGATATTAACTCTAGCTGAAGACATCTGGGTGGGTGACAGGATAATTTGAAAAAGATTTGAGGCAGGGGCTGGAGTAGAGGGGGCAGTGAGGACTAGTTTCTATTTTAAGACCCTCATGGGACCCAGGAACTCTCAATTTTGAAAGCCACACCCAACCCACATAACACGAATGTTTTAGAATGCAGCCACGCTTCACATGAAAAGTAATTTGCATATATTGGACTCAATATATACAAATTACTATGAGGGCTCATAAACTTTTAATTCAAGATATATTCATTTTTATTTTGAAGGTGTTTGGATTTTGTGGGCAATAAGATCTTGGGGGGGACTTAATCTTCCTTGTAAGCCTGTGAAAATCCCCAGGTCTTGGACACCATGCCCACGTTGCCCGATGGGTGCACAGCCCTGGTTGGGAGAAGGTAGCGTGTGAGATAGCCCATGGTGGCAGAAGTGGGTGAGGGGCTGGAGAAGCAGATGGCAGCTGCAAAAGAGATTAGGATGGCGGTAGCCACGAAGTCTGACAGTAGCTAACTTATGACACCCACAGAGAAGGAGCTCTGAAGTGGGCCTGAGATTCATTGGAGCCCTCAGCGTATGGCAGCTAAGCAGAGCTAAAGGACAAAGTCTTCAGTGGAAGGAAAATAAGCTCTTCAAGTAGTCTCCTCTTCTCTGTTATGCATTCCTTCCCTTTCAAAAATCTCTTCTCTTTCCTTCTTTCTGTATAGATGGAGAAAGCAGAAGAGCTAGGCCTCCTCCCACAGAGGAGAGCCCCTCATACCTCAAAAGTCCTAAGGAGTTCAGGAGGAGAGTCCAAATTGAGAGGGAGACATAACTTTGCAATCCGTTACCAATCTGTGACTAGAAAATGAGTTTGCACTTCTTTTGTATTCCCAAATCACCATGACATAAGGTCCCATGATCCCAGTTCCTGGAATCTAGGCCTAGACCTACTTAACAATTTCCAAGAATGCTCACAATTTCTGCCCTAGCGCATCCTGGTCGCCCTGCCACGCGCTGCCTTTTCTAACCACACCCTCAAGAGAGGCTCCCCTGCTGGACTCGGCAGTCCTTCACTGGTGCCTGCTGCCAGAAATCCCATTCTAGCCTTGGGGCAGGAACAATACTCTCCTGCGTGTTAGTCCTCTGAAATATGGACCAGGACTCCTCAGTCCACAGAGATCAGTTTGTAACTTTTAAGGTCTTTGCTGATGGTTAGAAGATAACAGAAATGTAACAGAGAATAGCTTAAAATTCTTGCTAATATTAGCTACTCCAAGAATCAGTAGGCCCAAATTGAATTCGGAGGCTCTTACCGAGCCAGCTTCCCATTTGGCTCCTGCCTTGTCTCCACACACACCAATGTTCATGCCTCAGGGTTAGGCCCCAACCAATCACTGGCCCTACAAAGAAAATAGCATCCTTTTCTCCTCAATTCAAGGCTGTCTAATTTTTACTCCAGAAATATCCTTTCCCTTGGATGTTTCTCTTTGGGAGTAGCCATTCCCTTGAGGTTGTATATCCATCCAAGTGTTTAGTCTGACACCAAAAACTATGCTAGAAATTCAAAAAGAATCTCTAAGTTGGAGAACACATTTCTCAAAGTGTGGCTTAATCAAAATGAGATCAGATCATATGTGGGACACCAGCAATTTAGCCTAGCATATATTATACCACTTAGTCAAGCTCTTGATCTTACCTCCAGTAGGACGTAAGAAGATCAAGCATGCACATCACCTTTGCCATAATCAAATTTCTACTTTGGATTTCCTGCAAGTGGTTGAATAACATACCCATATGATTAAACAGTAAGTCACACATACAAACACACACACATACACCTCCCCCCAAAATACAAATTATAATTTTAAGCATAGGGTAGTCTAATTCCAAATATAGGGGGAAAACATATCTAATTTTACACAGGAAAATTTTTGCCAATTACTAAACAAAACATTTAATGACTGAAGCATTCAAGTTTTTTCCCCAAAATCAGGAAAAAAAAAAAAAAAGTATTTGCCTTAAATTTGCCAGAGTAAAAGGGCTAACTCAAGTTGCTTTGCCCAAAGCAAAGGGTCAGGCTTTTATAATCCCTACTCTAAAAGACATACATGGTTGTAAATTTTTAGATGATATTTTTCTATCTTCTAAGGGAAAAAATCTTGGTGTCACTTTTCCACTGGAAACTCTATTATTATAGAGTAGGCCACTTAATCCAGCTCTATTCAAGGCCTTAAGGGGAAATTCTCTATTTGAACTCACTTTCTAGAAACGCATCCTTTCAGTGAGAACAGTGGTGTCCAGAGAGCTAAGAGAGAGAGTGAACCTAGAAGAGATGGACCAAGGAGAGACCTTAGTCTAGAGAGGCAAAAGGAATCCTCTCAATCTACATGTGGTCCTGCCTAGGACACCAGCATAGCAGGTCACAGAGTTATCTTGGGACAAACCTTTAACTCACTATATAGAAAATGCATCAAGAAAGTATTTGGTGTATGTGCCTCCTAGGAACATGAAGCAGTGACTGGCGATGGGATACTGGCCAAATGTCTTCTTTCTGAGACTCAGCTAACAGATGGGTAGCATTAAAATAGGCACAGGAACGTAAACATTCAACAAACAAACTCTTTACTGAGGTGGAGACGGCATCCCACTTTAAATCATTTTTGCATACACCGCAAGAACTCAGAAGCCTCACAATCACTTTGAATCTAATAGCATATACAACACTCTTACCACCAAGATCTTAGCTATACAATACTTGGGCGGCCATGGGAAGCTGTGCTTGTTTCCGTATATTGGTTGACCCAGACAAAGCGGTTGACACCAGTACAGCATTTCCACTAATTAGTGAAGTCTATTTCTATTACCTAGTACATCTGATTAGTGTTCAGGGGGTAAAACCAAAGCATCAATGTTAGAAGATTTCTCCTGTCAAGTCTATATTCATGGAAATGTGTCTACAGTAATGTCCTGAAGGGCACCCTATTTATAAGTTGTAAATAAGGTCTTTTGTTACAAGATGCTTTACTCTGCAGGAACAGCAGGAGGCTGATGGCTAATGGAGACACTCTTGAAGCAGCCTCCCTAAGGTCTCACCTTGCCATCAGACTACAAGATTAAAACTGTGAGTGAAAGACTATTATGCAAAACCCCACCTGAGGCAGCAAGGCACTTACGTGAATTTTCCTTTCAACTCTTTAATGTGGAGGCTGTTAGTTCAGGTGTTAGTTTTCTTGACATGCTTTGGAATTTTGCTTTGCAGACTCATCTTTGGTGAAAGTGTCTCTCCCTCTCTCTCTCTCTCTAGTGAAGGTTATTAGGGCCCACCTTAGTAATCTCATTTTCACTTAATTCCCTACCTCTTTAAAGACATATTTTCAAATATGGTCATATCCTGAAGTACTGGGGGTTAGTACTTAAATATATGAATTTAGATGGGGGGAGAATCCCACCTATAACAGGGGCGTGGGGAAGGATTAAATTGTGAACTTAGCATGTCTTCTCTACCAGACTTCCTGGCAAGAAATTTCACATCATTCCCTAAACTCTGAAGGGTAGAGGCCTCTGAGTGAAGTACATCTCTCTACCTCACAACCCAGATGTCCTCCTGCAGCAGCCATACATGTCCTTGGAGATACACAGTCACAAACGGGCCGGTAAACTTCTCCCGAAGTCAGGAGTGAGAAAAGGGACTCTTCAGCCACAAAAGCAGGGAGTGGAGTTGAAGCTATTCTTAGTGAATCCCAACACTAACTCACCACCTGGGGACAAGCCACTGTTCAGGAGCATACACATGTATGCTCCATGAAGAGAAAGTGAAAGATTTAAAGGCCTTGGGTAGGGATGGAGGGTTGAAGGACAAATTTCACCCCAACAAGAAGGAAAATAATAGAACCAACTGGTAATTTCTCAATAGGCAGGGCAGTATTAAAATCACTATCATTGTTACTTGTGGATCCATCATGAGAAATTATTGAGGATGTTTGTTTTCAATACCACGTACAAGGTATATCACGTCTGGAATTTTATTTTACCCTACTTACAGTCTCACAGTTTAGCCTGTTACTGTTTTGTGGATGCTGGCAGAAGACAAAAGATCCCTGGGTCAGAGACAAAAGGCTTCATTACTCATATTACAGCAAGCAGCATGATTTGTGTTCATTGTGTTCTTGACCCCAAAGTCCTGCAGTGATGATGTGGAGGGCTTGGGTGGTGTTATAGAAAGGAACACTGCTGAATTGTGTCTCTCGCCTAGTGAATATGTTGAAATCCTAATCCCGCAGCATTTCAGTGTGACTGTATTTAGAGATAAGGTGTTTAAAGAGATAATTAAGTTAAAATGAGGTCATTTGGGCTGGTCCCAAACCAATACGACTGGTGTCCTTATAAAAAGAGGAGATTTGAACACAGATAGGTGCAGAGGGAAGACGATGTGAAGACATATAGAGAAGGTGGCCATCTACAAGTCAAGGAGAGAGACGTCAGAAGAGACCAACCCTGCCAATACCTTGATCTTAAACTTCTAGACTCTAGGACTATGAGAAAATAAATTTCTGCTGTTTAAGCCACCCAGTCTGTGGTCCTATGTTATGGCAGCCCTAGAAAATGAATATAAACACTAAACCTGGGGAATCCAGTACTTTTATAGCAATCCTGCTCTTTGTCCCAGAATGTGACATTACCTCATCTCTTAAGGTTGTTCTATGCAAGCGTAACTGTGAGAAATGGCTCAGGAAGAGAGTACTCAGGGCCTTGCACTAGACAGGTAAGGAGGTAGAGGCCCATAGAGGGCTACTTTTCCCAAGAAGATGGTCAGCATGCATCTTGTAACATCTCATCTGAGAAATCTCAAAGACTGCATTATTGAGGTGGAAAATTCAATTATAAAGGACTGGCACAGGTGAGTAATAGTATGTCTTCAACAATGTTAAAAGTCTTGGTCCAAGGGGAAGCAGCAGTTGAGAAACACTGGTGACAATGCCACAGTAAGGATTGTGCTTATGTCTACCAGGCTGTCAGAAAAATAACAAGGCTATGTGCATAGCCCTCCATTTTATTTGCTTCAATACATAATGATATTGCCCTTGAAAAAAGTGCAGGAAGTAGGCAGTGTGCATGGTGTGGTGGCTTTGTAATGTGTCAACTTGGCTAGGCTAAACTACACTTCCCAGAATTCCCTTCCCTGTATGCAAGGCAGGCTTGATGGATTTGCAAAAAAGTGCAACTGCACAGGGATCTGTTCTCAAAAGTGGCCCCACACTGGAGTTCAATGCTCTCTGTTAAATTTCTTACCAATTTTATCTTTGAATTTGTGTTTTAAAAGTGAAGCCCAGTGGGTCGCTGGAGCATGTCCTGGAGGCTTGGAGCCTTGGGTCACATGACATCCCACCTCTTACCACCTCCCTAGGATTCTCCTTCCCCCTCATATTGGCTGCTGCCACCCTCCACCCCTGGTGGGGTCCTGGGCATGTGGTAGGGAGCATTGGAGATGTGGTCCCTGGATGCTGAGTCATGGTACGGGGCCCAAGGCACCTGTGAGGTGTGCATGCACCCCACGAGCGTCCCATGAGATAGCAGAAGAAAGGCAAAAGCAGTTCTCTTGTATTCAGAACAAGGGGCTCCACATTTTCATTTCACACTAGCCCCACAAATGATATTGCCAACCCTGCCTATACATTGCACATCAGGATGTACTATGGAGACATATTTGTACAAGACGCAGAGTGTGGAAGTGAAGCAGCAGCCACAATGTTTTTCACCTTAGAAAGGTAGAGGCAGCCGTTTTAGCAGCTCAGGCACGTTATCATTGATCTGCTGACTCAACACAATGGCTCAGGGCAGCAGCTGATCCTGCAGCTTCCCTAGATTCCCCTAGATCTTCTTTCAGCTTTCCCAGTTTCTGGGCCAGCTATGTATTTAACTCCATGACAAGGGACAACAACTTCTCCCTCATGGCAGACACATAACAGCCAGAGATGACAAGAGGTGACATGAGTTCCAGCATGTGCTTATGGCTTCCAGTTTGTCCTTGCTCTCCTTCACTTTACATCCATCTTCCCTTCTAAACTGCCTTTCCTGTGGACTTTGGGCTCCAGCATCAGACACCAAGACTACTGCTTAACCAGCTCCCATAATTGTGTAAAGTTAAATGGCTATAACAACAAATATCAATATTATATCTCCTAGTGCTTCTGCCTCTCTAACTGAACTATGACTAATAAGTATGGCTAATTTTTTTTACACCTTAGAATAGGTTGAGGAAATAGGATTACACATGCAAAAATAAAAACAAAATAATGTGATGTAATGAAATAATATCTTTCATTTACACAATCCTTTTTGCAATCGACCTACCTTGTCTTATTTGGTCATCACCACAAGCCCCACGAGGACAGCTGTTAGGACAGCTGTAGGTTAGGACAGCTGTTAAAATTTCTATTTTACAGATGGAAGTGAGATGTCAGGGGTTAAATGTCTTGGCCAATGTCACATAGATAGAAAGTAGCAGAGTTGGAACCGGTCCTCTAGTCCGTTTCCCAGTTCATTCCCATTGACCCAGAGGGTCTTTCCCAATTATGAAATATTAAGACCAACTATGAAGCTCAAATCTTCAGTGGAATGAAATCCATTGCAACCAGAAGGCGTGGTCTCAGTTAGGTAATTGTATTTTTGCTCCACAAACATTAAATAAACAGACTATGAATCATTCAGCTCACACCTTTACATTGATCTCCACTGCCCACACCCTCACCATGGAGCACAAAGCACTAGAAACTCTCACTCAGCACTCAACAGTCCAGCTTCCAGTCTCAGAAAATAAAAAGGACACCTCGAATAACTCCAAGTGTTTCTAAAACTCGGTTTCACACTGGTACTTTTTAACACTCGTAGACATATGTGTTGTAGGTAACAGAGATGTAAGCAGCTCTCATAATTATAACTCAGGTATAGGTTACGCTGGAGCAAGGTTTGGCAGTTGTTTCATGATTGTGGAAAAAAACAGCTTCTTTTCAAACAAATAATCAAAATTCCACAATAGACTACAAAAGTGAGACTTTGTTTTTCTATTTTTACTAACCACAGAAATGAGAAATAAGTCGTTCTATTAAAGCCTTTGAGTTATAACCATATAAAGTAATGAGTACACCAGCACTGTGCAAAATCCAGAGAAAATGCAAATTTTTACCATTTGTCAACAATTGCAAAATCAGCCCAAATAAGGTTTTAGGTAATTATAGTCCTCCCTCATAGGAGAAAGCAACAGTTGAAATTACATAGGAAAGGATCTTTAATGAATTTCTGTTCTTCTGGAATGGAGTTATCAACCCATAAATCATGACCCATAAATCTCCATAACCACCAGCAAGCACTTCTTATGAAAAAGCAGCCCCAATGCACCCCACCACCCATGCTACACCCATCCATATCTAATGTTCCCAAGATCCGTGGGCACAGAAGTCAAGTGGGCCAGAGCTTTAGGAGGTGTTGAAAATGCCTGGTCTACTCTCCAAACTACTCAGTTCATGTTCATATACTAGCCTCCTTAGAAGATGAGGATGGCTTCATTCCTTGGATGTCAAGCAAAGGAATCACAAGCATGCTCCAAGGTGCCCTCATTTACTCATTAGAACAAGCACTTATCAAGAGTTTACTCCATGCCAGACATTGTACTTGGCCTGGGACACAGTGGTAAAAAAGGCAATTGTGTCTTCCCTCATGGGGTTTCTAATCTAACAGAAGATATAGATGTTAATCACCAATCATACAGATAAATGTGCCATTGCCAACTGAGGCAGATGCTGTGAAGGATAGGTTTATGCTACCAGGAATACATCTTAGAGAAGCCTAATCTCATTCAGGGGCTCAGACAAGGCCTCCTAAGGAAGCCATACTGTGTAGGCAAAGGGGTGAGAATGTGCTGAGAATCTCTAGAGGAGGTAACACAAGTCTGAATGTGGGCCCCCAGTGGGAGCCCTGACCCAGGCCAGCTAGGAATAAACAGTAGGTTCTGGACTGAGGAGATTAGGCCTGGGCATAGCAGGAAGGGAACCTGAGGGAGAAATGGGAGAGGTAGGTAATAAAATATGAGGCCTGAGAAGGTAACTTTCATCTACAGCAGTGCTGTGCCTCAGGCTGCCCTTCACCCAGAAGTAAATAATGGGGGGGGGGGGAGAAACGAGGGTGGAGGAGGCGAGTGGAGAAACTCTGTCCTCTTTAGGCAACAGCAGGCTCCAAGGGCCCTGCACAATATTGCAAACGGCACTGGTTTACCCTGCTGCCCCTCTAAGAGCTCCCCTCCCAGTGCTGTCTGTCTCCTTCCCACAGCCTCTTGCACTCTCCAGCATCCTCCTGCCGCTCAGGCCCACCTGCTGGCCTCATTACCAGCATTCAAACACCAGTTCACCTCCAGCTTCAGCTTCGCATCAGGAGGAGAAATGTGATTACCTGATTTACGCAATAAACTCTAAGGTGTCATAGCTAACAGGAATATTTCCCTTAATGCTTACCAACCCTAATGAATTTCCTGAAGGAGGGATAAATTTCTGAGCAGAGGAAGCTTCCATGTATGTTTGAGGAACTGGGAGCACCAAGTTTTTACCGACCTTCGGGGATCTCACCTTCTAAGATGGACTGCATTCTGCCTGTGGAGTGTGTATCTCTCAGTAAACCTGCTTTCACTTTACCGTGGCTCGCTCTTAAATTCTTTCCTGCGCAAAGCCAAGGGCCCTCACTTGGAGGCCCGCCCCAGGAACTCGCCGGAGACCTGGGACATGACCATCCTCTCTCACCCCAGGGCACAGCCCTCTTGCCTGCCCCCTTGTATCCTTCACAAGCATCCTATATTAATAAATCTACTTCTTACCTATCCAAAAAAAAAGTTTTCACTGACCTTCAGGAAGATGACCTCTCCCAATTCCACAGTAATAAACTGGAGACTTCAGGAAACAAAGGGCAGGAGGGAGAGTCAGAGGTTCCAAAAGTCAGTCCTCAGAAGTGGTCCTGGTCTCATCCTGCAGTGATGGAGTCCAGAAGGAGAGCAGTGGAAAGGCCTGTGGGTCTTTATGAAGGGTCAGATGATCTCTCCTGAAGACAAGCAACTCAGAAGTACTAAAAAAGAAAAGGAAAGATAACACCACTTCTCAGAGTCGGTACCCGCATCTTCAAAGTTTTTCTTTCCGTTCTGGTATTAAATCAATACAAGAGGGAATTCCCTGGTGGTCCAGTGGTTAAGACTCTGCGCTTTCACTGCCACGGGCCCAGGTTCGATCCCTGGTCGGGGAACTAAAATCTTGCAATCCGTGTGGTACGGACAAAAAAAAAAAAAATCAATACGAGCATATTAAGAGAAAAAAAATTTGCATATGTATGTATGTTTGTGCAAATTCATTCCTGAGCTGCTAAATCTTTTAAAAATCAGTAAGATTCCAAAGCATTTTTTTTCTAACAAACATCATGTGCCAGTGCTATTCTAAGTAAAAATCTTATTTGATCCTCAAAAATTCCAAGAGGTAAGTACTATTATTGTCCCCCGTTTTAGAGGGGAAATCATGGTACAGAAATGTTCAGTAACTTCCCCCAAGAATAAAAAAGTTTTATGATCAAACATCTAAAGTAAGATTTTTTTTTCCCTTGCTCTGAAAGTCCAAAAACATATTTGTTTGATACATTTTACATGAATGCCTATTTTGTAGAAAATCACATAGAATTCAGGAGATATATATAGTATGCCAAACTTATGTAATATTTTGAAACCATAAACTACAACTATTTGATTTTTTAAAAATACTAAAAGAATAAAAAAGAGAAAAGATTGATGTAAATGTTCTGAGCCTTTGAGTAATACGTGGGCTGCCATTTAGTTCGGTGTCTGCCCTGACCTAGTAGAACTTAATATTCACAGTGGTCGAGCGATGATCCATTAGAGGCTGTATTCGTTTGCTAGGGCTTCCATAACAAAGTACCATAGACTGGATGCCTTAAATGGAAATGTATTTTCTCACAGTCTGGAGGCGAGAAGTTCAGGATCAGGGTGTTGGCAGGGTTGGTCTCTTCTAAGGCCTCTCCCTTTGGCTTGTACATGACCATCTTCTCCCTGTGTCTTCATGTGGTCTTCCCTCTGTTTATGTCTGTGTTCAAATTTCCTCTTCTTATAAGGACATGAGTCATATTGCGTTAGACCCCACCCTAGTGACCTTATTTTGACTTAATTACCTCTTTAAAGACCCTATTTCCAAATACAGTCATACTCTGGGGTACTGGGGAGTTAGGATTTCAACATATGAATTTTGAGGGGACACAACTCAGCCCATAACAGAAACAATGACCCAGGAATCAAGAGGAAACTTGATTCCTCAAATGGATAGGAACACACCAAAAGAGCCAGGAAAGCAACCTGGTTAGAAACCCACCCTTGGATGTGTCCTGTCCCTGAAAGGATAAAGTCCAAAGGGTAAGAAGAAGCTCTGAACAGTCACCCAACTTTACTACTGCCCAAATGGGAAAAATGCTTCATAGCTACAGCTAGTACATACTCAAGGGCATAAAATTTGGCTGAAATTCATACTTCCTTCCCCTAATGTGGCCTTAGATCACTGTTTCTCTTCAATTACGTGAGAGTTCAAACAGGAAGATATATGCAGTAGATTTGATGTTGGAAGTTAATGAGCCCAGTTCCATCTCTCAGCCTGTTAAAGGTTGTCACTTGATTATGTGGTCAAGAGCCAATTCTAGTGTTATCTCCCAAATCGTTAATACATTTCTCTTTAGAAAGAAATATACCATGGTTTGTCTAACAAAAGCAAAATAGGAATTAATTGTGAAATTTAGAAATCTATGGATTGTTTTATTTACTTTTTAAATGAACTTGTCATTTTAACTTTCAGTACTCAGTTTTCCTCTCTTTAAAAATATCTGTCAACTTACTCTGCATGAAGTGTGTTTACTTTGATAACTAAAAAGAAAACTTTTAAACAATTACCATATCTTTCTAAATGTTCCTTTTGGGGGGAAAAACCAGTTTATAGATTTGTTGTTTTAATTTTCCCATTTTTACTTCCTCTAATTAAATAACTGTGATCCTAAACAGGGTAAAATAAATTTTTGCAGGATGAACCACATGTTCCCATTATAACATCAGAGGAGTGTCTATAAGGGGAAAAATTGGGAGGACACAAGCAATGAGAACTCTTCCTGCAATATCTCTCCTCTTGCCAATTGCAAAGAAACCTGCTTGAAAAAGGAAAACATTCTATCAAATACTGTAATCAGCATGAGGAAGAAACTAAAACCTTGAAGCCATCTCACTGAGGAAATATTACTTTTAAAAAAATGACTTTGTAGTTTTCCACACAATGGGGAAAAAAAAGTTTGCTACATGCATTTGAGAAAGATCTGTATCCCAGTATATGAAGAACTCCTAAAATCAAATCAATAATAAAGAGACAAACAATCCAATAAAAAAATGAACAAAGCCTTGCAAAGTCAGTTCACAAAAGAAAATATACAAATGGCCAATGAGCACATAATAATATACTTAATTAACATCATTACTCATCAAATAAGTACAAATTAAAATCACAATGATTTACCATTTCACACCTACTAAGAATAGCTAAAATGAAAAAGACTGACGGTACCTGATTGGCCAGGATGAGGAACAACTAGAACTCTCAGACCATAAACGGTATAAAATGTGTACAACCGCTTTGGAACTGTTTAGCAATTTCTTATTAAATTAAACATTCACCTGTCTTGTGACCCAGCAATTCTAATCCTAGTTATTTACCCAGGAAAGATGAAAAATTTTGTCCGTAAATGACTTGTACAATGTTTATAGCAGCTTTATTCAATAGCTCCGAACTGGAAACAACCCAAATATCCAACAGGAGAATGTAAAAATAAATTGCAGGATATTTAGGCAATACAATACTACACAGAATAACAAAGAATGAACTACTGATAACACAACAATTTTGATATATCTCAGAAACAGTGTATTATTCAAAAAAAGCCAGACACAGGACAGTGCATCCTGTTTGATTCCATTTATATGAAGCTCAAGAACAAGCAAAACCAAACTACGGAGGGAAAAATCAGAACTGTGGTTCCTACAGGGTAATGTTTGACTGGTAGAGGGCAAGACACTTTCTAGGGTTTACATATGCAGATGTATAATTCTTATCAAAATTCATTGAATTGGAAACTTAAGATCTGTGATTTTCATGGTATACATATTTTACTTTCATAAAAATGTTAGAAAGAGTTGTTAAACAAAACTGACTTTGCAGTTTTCCAATATTTCATGTATACCCCACTGCACACTTTTCGTTTGTGACTTGGCTGACTAGCCCTCTGGCTGCTCACATGCCTCCTGCAGGTCATGACACAACCCTTCCAGGGAGGTCAAGCAGTAAGAACACTAGTGAGCCCACCCTCGGGCTGGGCCTTTCCTGTTTGCAAGGCCTTACAGAACATGACATGTCACAGAGATAAAAATCGACAAGACCCTCTTTAAGAGCCATTAGTTCCAAGTGCTCTCAGTCAAATGTAACACGGTGAAGTGGAAAGAACAGGGGCTATGGAGCTACTCAGACCAGAGTTAAGTCTCGGCTCAGGCATTCACCAACTGTGAGCAGGTTACCTAGCATTTCTGAACCTCTGTTTCTTCTTTTGTAGAACTGATTATTCTACAGGATCAGAGATGATGTTAATCATGGATCTAGATTAAGCCTTGCACATAGTAGGCCCTCAGTGAAGTAAAGCTACCACTGGCCAATCAGCTCCCTGAAAGTAGGGGTGTTTGGCACATAGTAGGGGTTCAATAAATATTTAGTAAATGAGTGAATAGCCTGAGAAATTTCTATTTTCTTTAATTCCTATAAGAAAATACCAAGGGATGTAACCAAGAAGTAGGATGGGTGATCAAACAGGGAGTATTTTTGCCAATATATTGTCCTATCTCTGCATATGTCCAGTTCTTTGGGTCAGATGTATTTCAGAATTCAGAATTTTTCTGATTTTGGAAATCTAATACGGTGCATTCACCTTACATATGTAACTCATCTAGTATATTGGACAGCACTCCACATCAAACACATTAACATTTTCCACAGCGAAACTTATAAATATTCACATTAAATGGAATAAAGACAAAAATAGTCTCATATTGTTTCATGTTCAGTTTTGCCACCAAATAAATTATTTTTAAAATAGCAAATAACTATTGTTTGAGTTCAGAGCTACTGGGATTGCAGAATTGTTGGAGACCCTATAATGGCTCACATTCAGGAAGCACTTACAATGCACCAGGCATTCTGACCTAAGCACTTTGTATATATTAAACCCACTAACTCTTCACAACAGCCTTATGAGGTAGGTACTATTTTTACCACTATTCCCATTTTACAGGCAAGGAAGCTGAGGCACAGACAGGATGAGTAATTTGCCCAAGGTCAAACACTTCACCCCAGAATACGTATTCTTAATCACGCATCTACACTGCCTCAATCTCCCCCTTTGTCAGAGCGTGCAATAATGAGCTTTGAGGAAGTATCCACCCTCATACCTCCAAATTTAAAATTATTAAAGAAAATTGGTACAGGCACTGGGTTTTCTATCCTTTTAATACTTCCTCCACTTGGAAAACTCTGAAGTTTGTTGGAAAGAGTGACTTCAAAAGATCTGCCCTCTTTAACAGACTTAAAAAAGATATTCTCATTTGCCTGGGACAAACTAAACCATAAGTAAGAAACCCATCTTAAAATTTTTTTTTTTAAATTTCAAACAGATTACTAATAGAAGGGCACGTTCACAAAAGGTTTAACCGGTAGTGTGAGCTGCAGAAGAAAAACCAGAAGACTACAAAAGCAGAATAACACTCTTTCAGCGCCACCAGGTCATTAAAAAATACATTCAAATTTATGGGTAGCCCAGCCACCTTATCAAAGGAAAACAATATAAAAAGCTCACAGCTCTGAGGGGGAAAGAGTAGAACTTACTCCACAGAAAAGAGGAAAGCTCGCGCATCAATCACGTAGCTGGCCCAGTGTTAACAACTTCTAAACAGTGAAGGTGAAAGAATATCTGTTCACCAAAAGGTCACTTTCTCCATTCATGGGGAAGGTTTAGGGGCACATGCTGGAAAATTTGCCTCAGTGTGCATGTTATTTTACCCTTGGGCATGATCTGCCTATGAAACAAGGTTGGTGGTAGAGCAATTAGTCTTGCAGGTAATCTGTGTCATCGTACTGAAAGCTTTCAGGAAACCATCCCAATCTAGAGGAACGATGTTTCAGCACTGGGTTTGCTTCTCATGGAAAATACCAAGTACCGAGGAGTACACACTTGCCCTCAGTCAGAATTTACCAAGTGTCTGTAAGGTACTTATGCTACAATCTGTGCTTGGAAACACTAGTTAAACCCAGTTTCCTCCCTACAAATGGTTTAAAACCTTAATTGGGGGAATTAAAGAATGTAATCACATCAGGGACAGAAAATATCAATATATATAAATTCAATGAGTTGTATCTCTCTAATTCTCTTTCTCTGTTTGATACACAACTCAAGTTACATCTTCATTCCAACTGGCTGAACTCTCAGAAAACACCTGAACCTACTTAGGTCAAGTATTTCCAAACAGTAATGTTTGTTAAAAACAATTTCTCCACTCCTCATACGACCTCAACGCATAATCAATAGCAATTCATATATATGGGGCAGAGCCAATAGAAACACGGGTCTTGTTCAACAAGTGGCTGCTGAAGAAAATTGAAACCCTGCCCTACTGTACCCAACCTAGAAGGTCTTGTACATGAATCTGAGAATGACTCACTAACCATCAGTGACTGTGCTTTGGGGTTTAGAGAAATATTCTCCTCAACCCAACCTACATTCATACCTGTAGGAAAGCTTTTGACTACATGGCATAACTTCCTAAATAAACCTTTGCTGTCCACAAAATGCTAATTTGCTACTGTTTAAGGTAACTTGTTTTTTAGTACTGGTCTGGCCCTAAATATAATTCCACCCAAGATTCTCTGTTATCTCAGACATGTTTTGCAGAGAAGGGGGGACGGGCAGTGAAACATAAGGAAAGTAACTGGTTAAGAAAATAAATGTGAGTTGGGCAGAGGAGGAGGAAGCTGCAAGCCCCACACTTCCAGCCCCACCTCATGCCAGGGGGACAACTTCCATCTTAAGGAGTTCAGGTTCCTGAACAATTCAGGCTGACTAAAGGAAAGAAAGTTTCCTTATCTTACCCAGCCCTTCTTCATTGTTTCTCCTGCAAAGCCAACTAGGTACGAATACACTGATTTGAAATGTCAGACTATGAACTATGAGTTCTCCCAATGTAGTAGAGCACCTATTCAGTACAAATAAACAAGTTAAAATGTATTTTTTTAATCTTCGTAAACTATAAGCAAATTCTTATCACATCTAACCTCTGTCTAAGCCAGATATAAGCTGAAGTCAACCAAACCTTTAAGGGGGTAAATAAAAAGTGCCCAAGATTCCATCCTATGTCCAGTAAAAAAAAAAAAAAAAATCTAATTCCTCTCACCTCCCTACTTACTCTTTTTAGTCTTCTTCCCTTGGGTTCCTCCCCTTCCCATGATCAATTACAGTTGGCCCTCCTATCTGTGGGTTGGAAGGGCTAACTGTACTACACCATTTTATGTAAGAAACTTGAGCATCTTTGGATTTTGGTATCCGTGGAGGGTCCTGGACCCAATTTCCACAGATACAAGGGACAACTGTACTATCATAATTCAATAAATGTTACAGGGAGTCTATTATATGCCTGTTGGGCAGTGAAGATGCTATGTGAGCAAAACAGATGCAGCTGTTCCTACCTTCCAGTCTGGTGAGGACGACAGGCTTCAAACAGGGACATTCACACACTCTGGGGCTCATATAGCAACAAAAATGAACTGATAGAGGCTTAAAATCAGTCCCCTTAGGAATAAGAAAGCTATGGTGGATGATTTTCCCACTGAAGGAATGATTGCCATTCACCTGAGAATGTCAAAGTGGTTTCCAGTAACAAATAGCAATGGGTCACATCAAAGGCAGGATATCAAAAGCACTGCTCTGGCAACTAGTAGGAGATGAAACTATCTTTCAAATAGGACAGGGATGCCTGACTTTGTTATGGAGACTACAAACTATTCTAACTGTACAACTGTCTCACCGATAATTTTCTAGCACTCTTTCAGTTCAATATGCTTCCTTTCCTCCTTCCCATTTTGGGGAGTTGTACATACTGCTGCCTCTGCACAGAACACTCCTTTCTCACCTCCACCAGTGGTTCTCACCTGGGGTAATCTTGCCCTTCAGGGGATATTTAACAATGTGTGGAGACTATGGTGATTGCCACAGCTGGAGGGGGGTGCTATTGGCATCTAGTTGA
Source organism: Balaenoptera musculus (assembly GCF_009873245.2). NCBI lineage: Eukaryota > Metazoa > Chordata > Mammalia > Artiodactyla > Balaenopteridae > Balaenoptera > Balaenoptera musculus. Next base: position 64,295,994 of record NC_045787.1, on the reverse strand, counting down.
TAGAGACCAGGGATACTACTAAACAGCCTGTAGTGCACAGGACAGCCCCACGACAAAGAATCCCGTGCAAATATCAGTAGTGTGGAGGTTGAGAAACCCTACCTTACCCTTGTGCTCTCTTCACCTACCACCTAGCAATTACTCAGGGAAGCCTTCCTGACTCCTCAGAGATGGGGTGCTCACCCCATCCTGGGCTTTTCCTGGTGCACGTGTCCCAAAAGTAATGAAAACCCATGGTTTGCTGTTATATCTGTTCACTGCTAGACTAAGAGCTCCACGAGGACCAGACTCATGTCTGTATTGTTTATCACCAAATATCCAGTGCTTGGCACAGGTCCTAATATTTGCTGGATGAAAGAAAAGAGTTTAGGGGTCCCTCCTGGAGAGCAACCTTCAGAGCAATTCAAATGCCACAATGGACAAGTCTCAACACTTAACACTCATACGTCATTTTTCACTAAAAATGGTCCTTCCCAACATGATTGTCCACCTTCTTCACTAGATTGCCCTCCAAATGCCTTTGGCTGTTTTAAAGATCAAATATCTTCTCAAAGAACAAAGAATTGTTGCATTAAGGGCACTCAAGAGAATGAGACACAGGCTTGTAGACAATATGTTAATAATAGAAAGCACAACTTCCCACAATGAGCACTTCGAAAGGGACAACACTCATGTGAACATGCAAGTTTTAACATACTTGTTTACATGTCAGTTTCATTACTTGATAGTCATAACATCATTTTTTGTATTTACCCTAAGGAAATGCACAAAAATAGGATGCCAGACAATTCTGTGAATGAAAAGAATAGGAAACAAAAGGACATGAAATAAAGGAAATATTTTAGAGGTTTCCACAGTATGCCAAAAAATAACTAAACTTTGGAAATCAGGTAGAGCTGGGTTCATATCCTGACTGTTTCTCTTACTAAGTGTGTAACCTCAGGCGATTTTCTTAAATTATCTGAGACAGTTTACTAATGTAAAATGGAAATGAAAAACATCCACCTCTTGAAATCACTGTGAGGATTAGCGGAGTACTACATTTGAGTACTAGCATAATGCCTAACTCTATACTCAGAAGAAGCTGTATATAAAAGGTCTACTTCCCATAAAAGAATTAGAACACCATTCTAACCCCAAGAAAGATGTTAACTGAGAAGGCAGGCTGAGAATATTCCTCTTTTCATTCAGCAAATACTGAGCACTGGGTCCTCTACTAAGAGTATAACAGTGAACAAGAGTAAGGATCTTACCACAAGGAAGTCTTCAAAATATTTGCAGCTCATGGATGCCTACAGTAAGGAGAACAGTATAATAGTAGGTCCAAGAAATAACGTGTTTCAGACTCACAGCAGTTGTCTTGCCTTGAAAAACTGGCCTTAATCATATTTATATAATTAATATCCTCTTACATTCCTTGGGTGCAAGAAACACAATCCAACTCTGAGTACTTCGAGCAAAAGAGAATTCATTTCAAGATGTGGTATGGCTCAGAGAACCAAAGGCCTGAAGAAGCAGGCTCAGGAAGGGTAGGGACCAGAGCTACTCCTGAGTTTTCCCATATCAACAGAGCTGCCATGAGGATGAATCTGCTCTAGGTATTTTGTTACTTTAGCCTCCATTCTTGCATCTTCCCTCTCAGGCACCAAAGTCCCAGAAGAGTCTAATAGCCTATTTTAGGACACATATGACCCCTCAACTAAGGAAAGTCAAATATCCTTAAATTATAATCTCAACAAGATTGCCCAGAATAGCAGAGAGGCCATTCACCAAAAGGAAACTGGGGTAGTGTTACTGAAAGAAAAAGAATGAATGATGGTGACTAAAATACAACAACATGTAGTAATAGTAATAATAACAATAATAATAATAACAATAATAATAATAATAATAATGAAAACAGGAACTAGCTTTAATGAGCACTTTTGTAGTATTAGGTACCATGTTAAGCATCCTATTGAACTAGTACCACAATCCTACAAGGTAGAAAGTATTCTTACTTTTAAAGATTAACAAATGGAGCTCAGCTGAAGCAAGAAGAACTACAATCCTGCAGCCTGTGGAACAAAAACCACATTCACAGAAAGCTAGACAAGACGGAAAGGCGGAGGGCTATGTACGAGATGAAGGAACAAGATAAAACCCCAGAAAAACAACTAAATGAAGTGAAGATAGGCAACCTTCCAGAAAAAGAATTCAGAAAAATGATAGTGAAGATGATCCAGGACCTTGGAAATAGAATGGAAGCAAAGATCGAGAAGATGCAAGAAATGTTTAACAAAGATCTAGAAGAATTAAGGAACAAACAAACAGAGATGAACAATACAATAACTGAAAGGAATACACACTAGAAGGAATCAATAGCAGAATAACTGAGGCAGAAGAACGGATAAGTGACCTGGAAGACAGAATGATGGAATTCACTGTGGTGGAACAGAATAAAGAAAAAAGAATGAAAAGAAATGAAGACAGCCTCAGAGACCACTGGGACAACATTAAATACAACAACATTCACATTATAGGGGTCCCAGAAGGAGAAGAGAGAGAGAAAGGACCCGAGAAAATATCTGAAGAGATTACAGCTGAAAACTTCCCTAACATGGGAAAGGAAATAGCCACCCAAGTCCAGGAAGCACAGAGAGTCCCATACAGGAAAAACCCAAGGATAAAGATGCCAAGACACATTGTAATCAAACTGGCAAGAATTAAAGACAAAGAAAAATTTTTGAAAGCAGCAAGGGAAAAATGACAAATAACATACAAGGGAACTCCCATAAGGTTAACAGCTGATTTCTCATCAGAAATTCTACAAGCCAGAAGGGAGTGGCATGATATACTTAAAGTAATAAAAGGGAAGAACCTACAACCAAGATTATTCTACCCAGCAAGGATCTCATTCAGATTTGATGGAGAAATCAAAAGCTTTACAGACAAGCAAAAGCTAAGAGAATTCAGCATCACCAAACCAGCTCTACAACAAATGCTAAAGGAACTTCTCTAAGTGGGAAACACAAGAGAAGAAAAGGACCTACAAAAACAAACCCGAAACAATTAAGAAAATGGTAATAGGAACATACATATTGATAATTACCTTAAACGTGAATGGATTAAAGCCTCCAACCAAAAGACACAGGCTCGCTGAATGGATACAAAAACAAGACACATCTATATACTGTCTACAAGAGACCCACTTCAGACCTAGAGACACATACAGACTGAAAGTGTGGGGATGGAAAAAGATATTCCATGCAAATGGAAATCAAAAGAAAGCTGGAGTAGCAGTACTCATATCAGATAAAATAGACTTTAAAATAAAGAATGTTACAAGAGACAAGGAAGGGCACTACATAATGATAAAGGGATCAATCCAAGAAGAAGATATAACAATTATACATATATATGCACCCAACATAGGAGCACCTCAATACATAAGGCAACTGCTAACAGCTATAAAAGAGGAAATCAACAGTAACACAATAATAGTGGGGGACTTTAACACCTCACTTACACCAATGGACAGATCATCCAAACAGAAAATTAATAAGGAAACACAAGCTTTAAATGACACAACAGACCAGATAGATTTAATTGATATTTATAGGACATTCCATCCAAAACAGCAGATTACACTTTCTTCTCAAGTGCACATGGAACATTCTCCAGGATAGATCACATCTTGGGTCACAAATCAAGCCTCAGTAAATTTAAGAAAATTGACATCATATCAAGCATCTTTTCTGACCACGACGCTATGAGATTAGAAATCAATTACAGGGAAAAAAACGTAAAAAACACAAAAACATGGAGGGTAAAAAATACGTTACTAAATAACCAAGACATCACTGAAGAAATCAAAGAGGAAATAAAAAAAAAAACCTAGAGACAAATGACAATGAAAACACGACGATCCAAAACCTATGGGATGCAGCAAAAGCAGTTCTAAGAGGGAAGTTTATAGCTATACAAGCCTACCTCAAGAAACAAGAAAAATCTCAAATAAACAATCTAACCTTACACCTAAAGGGACTAGAGAAAGAAGAACAAACAAAACCCAAAATTAGCAGAAGGAAAGAAATCATAAAGATCAGAGCAGAAATAAATGAAATAGAAACAAAGAAAACAGTAGCAAAGATTAATAAAACTAAAAGCTGCTTCTTTAAGAAGATAAACAAAATTGATAAACCATTAGCCAGACTCATCAAGAAAAAGAGGGAGAGAACTCAAATCAATAAAATTAGAAATGAAAAAGGAGAAGTTACAACAAACACCACAGAAATACAAAGCATCCTAAGAGACTACTACAAGCAACTCTATGCCAATAAAATGGACAACCTGGAAGAAATGGACAAATTCTTAGAAAGGTATAACCTTCCAAGACCGAATCAGGAAGAAATAGAAAATACGAACAGACCAATCACAAGTAATGAAATTGAAACTGTGATTAAAAATCTTCCAACAAACAAAAGTCCAGGACCAGATGGCTTCACAGGTGAATTCTATCAAACATTTAGAGAAGAGCTAACACCCATCCTTCTCAAACTCTTCCAAAAAATTGCAGAGGAAGGAACACTCCCAAACTCATTCTATGAGGCCACCAACACCCTGATACCAAAACCAGACAAAGATACTACTAAAAAAGAAAATTACAGACCAATATCACTGATGAATATACATGCAAAAATCCTCAACAAAATATTAGCAAACAGAATCCAACAACAAATTAAAAGGATCATACACCATGATCAAGTGGGATTTATCCCAGGGATGCAAGGATTCTTCAATATATGCAAATCAATCAATGTGATACACCATATTAACAAATTGAAGAAGAAAACCCATGATCATCTCAATAGATGCAGAAAAAGCTTTTGACAAAATTCAACATCCATTTAGGATAAAAACTATCCAGAAAGTGGGCATAGAGGGAACTTACCTCAACATAATAAAGGCCATGTACGACAAACCCACAGCAAACATCATTCTCAATGGTAAAAAACTGAAAACATTTCCTCTAAGATCAGGAACAAGACAAGGATGTCCACTCTCACCACTATTATTCAACATAGTTTTGGAAGTCCTAGCCGTGGCAATCAGAGAAGAAAAAGAAATAAAAGGAATACAAATTGGAAAAGAAGAAGTAAAACTGTCACTGTTTGCAGATGACATGATACTATACATAGAGAATCCTAAAGATGTCACCAGAAAACTACTAGAGCTAATCAATGAATTTGGTAAAGTTGCAGGATACAAAATTAATGCACAGAAATCTCTTGCATTCCTATACACTAATGATGAAAAATCTGAAAGAGAAATTAAGGAAACATTCCCATTTACCACAACAACAAAAAGAATAAAATATCTAGGAATAAACCTACCTAGGGAGACAAAAGACCTGTATGCAGAAAACTATACGACACTGATGAAAGAAATTAAAGATGATACCAACAGATGGAGCGATATACCATGTTCTTGGATTGGAAGAATCAATATTGTGAAAATGACTCTTCTACCCAAAGCAATCTACAGATTCAGTGCAATCCCTATCAAATTACCAATGGCATGTTTTTACAGAACTAGAACAAAAACTCTTAAAATTTGTATGGAGAGACAAAAGACCCCGAATAGCCAAAGCAGTCTTGAGGGAAAAAAACGGAGCTGGAGGAATCAGCCTCCCTGAATTCAGACTACACTGCAAAGCTACAGTAATCAAGACAGTATGGTACTGGCACAAAAACAGAAACATAGATCAATGGAACAAGATAGAAAGCCCAGAGATAAACCCACGCACCTATGGTCAACTAATCTATGACAAAGGAGGCAAGGATATACAATGGAGAAAAGACAGTCTCTTCACTAAGTGGTGCTGGGAAAACTGGACAGCTCCATGTAAAAGAATGAAATTAGAACACTCCCTAACACCATACACAAAAATAAACTCAAAATGGATTAGAGACCTAAATGTAAGACCGGACACTATAAAACTCTTGGAGGGAAACATAGGCAGAACACTCTATGACATAAATCACAGCAAGATCTTTTTGGATCCACCTCCTAGAGTAATGGAAATAAAAACAAAAATAAACAAATGGGACCTAATGAAACTTAAAAGCTTTTGCATAGCAAAGGAAACCATAAACAAGACGGAAATACAACCCTCAGAATGGGAGAAAATATTTGCAAATCAATCAACGGACAAAGGATTAATCTCCAAAATATATAAACAGCTCATGCAGCTCAATATTAAAGAAACAAACAACCCAATCCAAAAATGGGCAGAAGACCTAAATAGACATTTCTCCAAAGAAGACATACAGATCGTCAAGAAGCACATGAAAAGCTGCTCAACATCACTAATTATTAGAGAAATGCAAATCAAAACTACAATGAGGTATCACCTCACACCGGTTAGAATGGGTATCATCAGAAAATCTGCAAACAACCAATGCTGGAGAGGGTGTGGAGAAAAGGGAACCCTCTTGCATTGTTGGTGGGAATGTAAATTGAAACAGCCACTATGGAGAGCAGTATGGAGGTTCCTTAAAAAACTAAAAATAGAATTACCATATGACCCAGCAATCCCACTACTGGGCATATACCCAGAGAAAACCGTAATTCAAAAAGACACATGCACCCCAATGTTCATTGCAGCACTATTTACAATAGCCAGGTCATGGAAGCAACCTAAATGCCCACTGACAGACGAATGGATAAAGAAGATGTGGTACATATATATAATGGAATATTACTCAGCCATAAAAAGGAACGAAATTGGGTCATTTGTTGAGACGTGGATGGATCTAGAGACTGTCATACAGAGTGAAGTAAGTCAGAAAGAGAAAAACAAATATCGTATATTAACGCATACATGTGGAACCTAGAAAAATGGTACAGATGAACCAGTTTGCAGGGCAGAAATTGAGACACAGATGTAGAGAACAAACGTATGGACACCAAGGGGGGAAAGTGGTGGGGGGTGGTGGTGGTGGTGTGATGATTTGGGAGATTGGGATTGACAAGTATACACTGTTGTGTATAAAACAGATGACTAATAAGAACCTGCTGTATTAAAAAAATAAAATAAAATAAAATTCAAAAAAAAAACAAATGGAGCTCAGATATATTAAATAACATACCCTGTGTCACGCAGTTAGAAAATTGAAGCATGTTCTGATACCAAAAATCTGAACTGCTATGCTATTTTGCATCTTTTATTAACTTTGGGCAGTAAATAACCAAGTGCTCAATACTCAAAATGTCAATATTAAAAAGAAAACCCTAAAAACTCCTATACTGTGGTAAGTATATGTGGTGTTGGCTTCAGCGAATGATAATCTAGTTATAGAAGAACAGGCAGCAGCAACCACAGAGCTAATAAATGAAACAGAAACCCAGAATCATGTTTTGCAAAAAGGGGCAAATGGTAATTTACTGACTACAAAGACTTTCCTCATCTCTCTGTAGCTTAGAAACTGTTAACCTTGGCAATGAACAAGTGACTTACTGCAAATTGGATTCCAAACACCAGCACTAGCAGATTTTCAATCAAATGTCTGTGGATTAGTCAAGTGCAGTGAAAAACTGATAGTATACAAATATCGCCTTTCATGTTAGTTTTACCTTTAAAATGAATTCTCTGTTGCTGAATTGATAGGATGGAAGTTGAGATTTCCTCTATCTACCTGCAAAATTTGGAATAAACTAATAAATATTTCTAACTATGTTGTACTTTTCAAAAATTTAAATAATGTTATCTGTAACTGGAATAGTGCTAATAAATAAGTCAATGTGCAGAACTAGGGAACCAGTCACCATTCCTGAAGTGCCCATCCAACAGGGGTGTGCCCACTGGTCCTGTCAGCCAGACACAGTCCCAAGCCTGGATGTAGTATGTGTGATGGGACAGAGCCTTGGCACAGATCAGACTGTCTCTGTGTGTATCTCAGGGCACCACTGTGTGACTTCACTGCTTGGTGCCTGTTTCCTCATCAGTAAATCGCTATCTCCAAGACTTGCTCTGAGGACAATATAAATAGACAATACTATAAATTGCTTGGAACCAGGTTCTTGGGCTGGTTCCCTAGAAGCAGAGTATCAGGTTGGGCTTCTCGTGAATGTGATTTTTTGAGAGAGTAAGAGAAGCAGAATAGAGCAGAGTAAGAAAGCTGAGCAAGGATGTGGTCTCAGCTGGAGACTACCTTTAGCCTGATCCATGGCAAGCTCTGGAGCAGGAACTATACTACAGAGTTGGTCCCATCTTGAGGCAGGGGGTGGGCTTTCATATTCTGGAGTTAGTCGGTCACTGGCCATTGGCTAGAGGCTTGGGAAAGGGAGGGAGGGAAGGGCCAACTGGTAATTCTATGAAGAAGAGGGTAGCTGTGAGCATTAACAAGCAGTCCTCATTAGCAGGTAAGAGGATTTGAGCAGGGAACCAACAGCAACTATTCACATGTTTGTGTGGCACATCGTAAGTGCTTGATAAATATTAGCTCTTTATTTTACCCTCAACCTAGTAAATATTCCTTGAGCCCAGGACCCTTATTAGGCAATGAAGTTATGAAGACGAATAATGTATAGTTCCTGTCCTAGAAGTGTTCGCAGACCAGCTGGAAAGACAGGTGTATGTTGGACTAAAAATGCAATGGGAAATAGGAGAAATTATCTTTTGTAGCCTCTTCTCACATCTCCCTTTCTTTGAATGCCCTCCTTTCATCCAATCCAGGGCCCCAGGATATTTTCTTTGCCTACCATCTCTCCCCTGGCAACACTCAATGTTCAGACCTATATTTCAGAAATCTTTTTTTTTCTTTTCAACACCTAGCACAGATAGATGTGTGATAATGGCAATGGTTTAATCAATAAACCAAACCAGTGTTTTCAAACTGCATTAGTGAGCATGAAATCAATAAAGTGGATCCTACAGCCTGTATTTTCAAAAATATAAATAGAACATAAGAGAAGGAAAAAAATATCAGAGTACATCACAGTATTAAGTAAGGCTAAAGGTAGGTATAACTATGGTCTCTGTATATACATATTCTGTATATATGTATCTGTACATGTGTATGTATGTTTTTTTGTCCTGATTTCAGGGTAAATACTTTTTAAATATGGATCACCACCAAAAAACATTTGAGAAACACTAGCCAAACTAAACGTGGCTGTTAGCTTTGTAAGGTTATTATTCCACGCAGATAACATGTGGTCCCCAATAGGTCACAATACAATTTCAGAATGAAAGTGTGAAATCTGAGGTAGCAATTTCAAGTAACTTTGCAGAACAAAGGGGTAAATATTTTGGTTAGCTGTGTCTTTCAGCACCCCTCATGTTAATAAACCTGCTTTTTCAATAAGGTTTTTGAATGTCTTACCAAATTCTGGGCTGTGCACTGAGAATACAATAAAAAAAACAAAAACAAAACAAAACAAAAAAAACCCCATAGGCCATTTAGGAGTTTATAATTTCACAAGGTCATCCACACAAATTGATAATTTTAGTCAAGTGTGGTAAATGCTATAACAGAAGCAATCAGCTGCTAGAAGAACATAAATTTAAAACCTACTCAGCACATGGCATCTTTTCTGCTTGGCATGAGGGACACCCGGTGTGTGCCCTCATGGACCTTACAGTCTTATTTGGCAGACATAATACATAGAAAGAGTTAAAAATGAAATAACACACAAGCATTTTTTTGAAGCAAGGAGGGGATTAGGATTTTGATCTTTTTTTTTTTTTTTTTTAACTCCGTTTCTTTTGCTCCGTTTTTAAGACAACGGAGCAGTGCAAAATCAGGAGACTGGCTTGATTCTGGAAAGCCAGCCTAGGCTATGGATTCATGAACGAGGGCCAGAGAAATGCAATTAAGCACACGTATTATTGTTTAGCCTGGAACACAATAAGCATTTAATAATTATTCAATGAGTGAACACATGCAAATATCTGATCACTGATAAGTGGGCTGCTCCTCTGACTACTCCTTATAAGCAGCAAGAGTGGTAGTTAACACGGATCTGCTTCATACTAGATTTACCCAATCTCTCTAAGAAAAATCAGCACAAATCTGGTGAAAATGACAGGACCTTGAAAACCCATTTCCTATGACCAGCACTGAGTGGTGAAACCAAGAATGTAACACATATCTTAGTCCATTCAGACTGCTCTAACAAAAATACCATAGAATGGGTGGCTTAAACAACAAACATTTATTTCTCACAGTTCTGGGAAGTCCAAAATCAAGGCAGTTGGAGATTCAGGATCTGGTGAGAGCCCATTTCCTGCTTTATAGAATGTTGGCTGAGTCCTCACTGGTAGAAGGAGCAAGGAAGCTCTCTGGGGCCTCTTTTTTTTTTTTTTTAATTCTGGTCTTCTTTATTTATTTATGTATTTATTTATTTATTTTTGGCTGTGTTGGGTCTTTGTTTCTGTGCGAGGGCTTTCTCTAGTTGCAGCAAGTGGGGGCCACTCTTCATCGCGGTGCGCGGGCCTCTCACTATCGCGGCCTGTCTTGTTGTGGAGCACAGGCTCCAGACGCGCAGGCTCAGTAGTTGTGGCTCACGGGCCTAGTTGCTCCGCGGCATGTGGGATCTTCCCAGACCAGGGCTCGAACCCGTGTCCCCTGCATTAGCAGGCAGATTCTCAACCACTGCGCCACCAAGGAAGCCCCTTTTTTTTTTTTTTTAACATCTTTATTGGAGTATAATTGCTTTACAATGGTGTTAGTTTCTGCTTTATAACAAAGTGAATCAGCTATACATATACATATATCTCTGGGGCCTCTTTTATAAGAGCACTAACCCCATTCATGAGGGTTTGACCCTTATGACCTAATCACCTCCCAAAGGCTCCACCTCCAAATTCCATCATGTTGGGGAGTAGGTTTCAACATATGAATCTGGGGGAGGACACACTCAATCTATTGCATTCCTCCCTTGACCCCCCTAAATCCTTATCTTTCTAGCACGCAGAATATATTCATTCCATCCCAATAGCCCCAAAAGTTTTAACGTGTTGCAATATCAACTTTAAAGTCTAAGCCCTAAGTCTCATCTAAATATCATCTAGGGACTTCCCCGGTGGTCCAGTGGCTAAGACTCCACGCTCCCAATGCAGGGGGCCCGGGTTCAATCCCTGGTCGGGGAACTAGATCCCACATGCCGCAACTAAAGATCCCACACACGGCAACGAAGATCCCACGTGCCGCAAGACCTGGCATAGCCAAATATAAATAAATAAATAAATAACACAAATAAATAAATAAATATCATCTAAATTATATTTGGGTGAGACTTGAGGCACGATTCATCCTGAGGCAAATTCCTCCCCACCTGTGAACGTGTGAAACCAGACTATGGTGGGACAGGCATAGGAGAGACATTCCGATTCCACAAGGGAGAAATAGGAGAGAAGAAAGGAGTAACAGCTTCAGGTAAATCCAGAACCTAACAAGGCAGACAACATTAAACCTTAAGGCTCAAGAATAATCCCCTTTGGCTCAGTGCTCTGCCTTCCAGGCCCACGAGGGTGGCAACATCATCCCCACTGCTTGGTGGGGATGCCCCCATCCTCCCGATGCCACAGTTCTCCTGGGCTGGGGTCAGGTTCCCTGTGGCTCTAGGCAGTTCTACGCTTACACTTAGGTGGAGGTTGCTAAGCCCCTCGGCCACGTACTCTGCATATGCCGGCGGAGACAGAGGCACGCGGATGCCACCGCAGTTTGCTGCTTGTGCCTTCTGGAGGGCTGGCCATAGTGGCTGAGCCGTGCTGGGCCCACTGCAGCCATGCCTGGGATGGGCCAGGAGCCAGGAGCACTGAACCAGAGGGCGGGGGTACAGCCTGTGATGTGAGGCGGCGCTGGCATCACACACCGAAGGCCCGCAGGCGCGGCAGCCCCTCCTCTGAAGCCACCCTGCCTACCACTCCAACCCCCTCTCCCTGCACTAGGGGCCTGTGATGGGACTGGCAGCTCTGATTCTCTCTGAATCACCTTCTGGGTCATTCTTCCATTGCTTGGGAGAATAGCTCCCGGCTTCCGTTCAGATGGCTGATCCATACTAATCTAGTCAAACGGTCACTTGGCCACATCTTCAGTGTTCTTATTTTTTGCAGTATCAATGGGCTGAGAATTCTCTAAGTGTTCAAGTTCTTTTTTGGCTTAACAATTCCATCATTTCTCTCGAATTTTACTATAAGCTGTCAGGAAGGGCCATGGCTCACCTTTAACACTTTGCTTAGACATTTCTTCAGCTAAAGATCCAATGTCATCGCTCTCAAGTCCTACTTTCAGTAAAACACTGGAACACGAATACAATTCAGCCAAGTTCTTTACCACTTTATAAGGATGGCCTTTCCTCTACTGTCTAATAACATGTTCCTCATTTCCAACGGAAGCCTCATCAGAATGGCCTTTACTGTCCTTGTTTCTACCCACATTCTGTTTAGGATTACTTCGGTATTTTCTAAGATTGAGTCTTTCTCTACAGCTCTCCTCTTTTCTTTTGGACTCTCACCAGAATTTCCTTTAAAGGTCGACCCACAACAATGCAGGCTCTTTCTAACACACACCTGAAACTCTTGCTGCCTCCAGCCATTGTCCAGTTCCAAAGCTGCTTCCATTTGTTTGCTGTTTGTTACAGCAGCACTCCAATTTCTTGCTTCCAATTTCTTGCCTCCACTGTCTGTCTGTTTTATAAGCCACCCAGTGCCTGGTATTCTTTTATAAGCAGCCCAACCAGACTTAATACAATACCTAAGGAACAAAAGGAAGAAGATAACTTGGGGTGGTTTCAAGGAAACAGTGCTAATATGGGGTAGGAAAATCTAAGATTTGGATCATTTGTACTTAGCACTCTTTCTTTCTAATCAGTTTTACTGAGGTACTATTTATAACACATAATTTGGCAATTTTTAAGTGTACAATTTGACGAGTGTTGACAAATGTATATAGTAGCTTAATGACCAATACAATGTACGGTACAAGTTCATCGCATCAAAAATTTCCACATGTCCATTTTACTTCAAATTATGTTTTAAAGCAAGCACTGAGGTTAATAAATTTAGCCACTAATCTTATAACCAGCAAAAGGTAAGCAAAAGACAAACCCTGTTAACTCTAATTGAGATCTCTTAAATTAATCCCTCAGTAAATGTAGCAAGAAGAATAACGAAAAATCAAGAGGTGATGCTTAACAAAAACGTACTTAACAAAAATCAAGAGGTGATACTTAACAAAAACAGAGAGGCAAAAAGATAAACTTCCTCCAGAAAAGTAATCTAACAGTTAATTTATATAATAGCTCTTACTTTTATCTGTATCAGTTTGATCAAAGTGCCTATGCAATATTATCGTCTTCAGAGACAATGGATATTTTTCAGGGGGAGGGAGGACAAACTCTCTGTCCCCAGGGTAACTTCTCCTTTGAACAGGTACCAGTCAGAGAGACCAAAGAAGAAAATGACCTGAACATCCTCACAGCCATCTAAAGAGTTACACAAACTTGCAGCTAATTTCTTTCATGTTCTATATAAGGAGTTTTCGTAGACCCCAGTTCCACACAAGAAGAGGAACATTACTGTAAATAACCAAGGGGTCATGAGGATGACTATTTAAGTTTCAGACAGATGTTTTTACAAAAAAAGAAATAAAGAAAGAAGCCACATGGGCGTATTAAAGGCAGGAACCAAGTTAAGCCCAAGATTACCCAGAAAGATAAAAAGATGACTAGGAGAGTAACAGCCAGTGCTGACCAGAGTCAGAGCACAGCCGGCCCGCCAGTGCAGACAGACGTGGCTCAGACTTGGCTCAAACCCAAGACAAGCACAGTGTACCCATATCCAGAGCAGCCAGAGAATGAACCGTGTGCTAAGCAACTGAATCATCACACGTTACAGTAAGGTCTACAGTCCATTCTGAGGAAGAATGTTTTAAGAATAAAAAGAAATCTCATACTGTTGGGCACGAAGAACCCCACATACTCTTGCCCAGAGGCAAGAGACAAGCCAGCAACAAATAAAATATAACTTTGACGCACATACCCCAGACTGTTTTCAATCAAATTTCAAAGGAAGTAAAATACGTAAAGAAAACACAAACTTAAATTTTCACTCCCCAAAATAACTACATCAAAGGGTTCCTGTTTTATAGTTTCAAAATGTTAGTCCCACTTAAATATTTTCCGGCCTGCACGAACCTTTCCCATAATAATCAGTGTTCTGGAGGTCAAGCCTCTGATCAACTACTAAAACCCCTTAGCTGTGAATTTGAATTGTGATTATTTATAGCTTGTTTTCTCTTGGAGCTGAAACCTAAGAACAAGTGCTAATTCATTCTGAGGTACTGGGAGTTACGTTTTAAAAATAGGAATTTGGGGGAGGGGTACACAATTCAACTCATAACAGGAATAAAATTATTATTTAAACTGAAAAACAAAAAAAAAGAACGAGTGCCAATTTACCTAATTGTCTTGCTTGCTGTGTGCAGTGCATTAACGTACCACAGAACACCACAGACCTTGCAAAACATAGATAGCTGACTCTGATACCTGCTATATTCCTCCGCAGTGAACAAAGGAAGACCCCACTAGAAAGGACCCCTCAGGTCCCTGCTAGCTGCTCTCACTGTGAATACCCATCTTCCCTCATCCCAGCTTACCCATCATCCTGAAAGTCCTCAGGAGCCTTCAGGGCCTCCTTCCTTTGATTCAGACTCAGGTTAAACCCGAAAAAGTTGTGGTCAGCATCCTCCTGAATGTCAGTGAAAAGACTGAAGCCCCGAATAGGAAGAGGCGGAGGGAGAGGAGAGGGTGACGGGAAGCTACTACGCTGGCTCTGAGTGGATTGCTTTAATTAAAAGCAGCTAGGTGGTGTTTTACACAAAATGGCTCCCAGAGCAATTATAAGATCACCCAGCCCAGTGCTTCTCAAATCACCTGGAGATCTTATCAAAATGTAAATTCGGATTCAGTACGTCTGGGGTGGATACGAGATTCTTCATTTCTAATACGCTCCCAAGTGATGTCAACATTGCTGGCCCATGGGCCGCAATGGAGTAGCAAGTTTACTTAGAGTCCTTGTTTAAAAATTCAGCCGTCTAGTCTCCACTCCTGACCAACTGAAGCTACGGAAATTGTACTGTTTGAGCTCTTCTGATGATTCTTATGCATACTAAATTCCTGTCTGCTCACTCTGCCACCCCTGGGAGGGTAACACCTGAGCCTACCTGAGTCAGTTACTCTGGTGACAGCTGCCTACCGCAGCCAAACCAGCAGTGGCAGGGCAGGAGAAGTATCCCAGGGCCAGGAATATCATGAACTCACGAATACCATGAGCAAGCTAAGCTAAGCTACTTTACCCTCTTAACTAGTGATTCTTGCCCTGCCACTAGTAAGTGATTTTGACCTGGTAGTGGGGATGGAGGAGGGAGTTTATTTCATTTGGTACCTCAAGGAAAGAAGTGAAAATACTGGGAGTGGTAAGGTGCCACATACTAATTACGTTAGGGGTTCCTTTATACTTTTCTTTAATTTTCTAATCTTCTACAAGAACATCTATTTACTTTTATAATCAGAAAAACAAAACATTTTTAAACTCTTTAAGCTGGGAACTACCACACACTTAAGAAACTACCACAGAATTCAGTACTTCCTAACTCAGCAAACTACCTGAAAACATCTTTCCCTTGAAGTTTAACTTTTATACACACCCTAATTCAGTTTTCTGATTCTCAAACTTGACCTCTGGATTTCACCTACTAGAATTTTTTGTCGACTGTTTCCTCAGTCCTTGCCCATTAGGCAGATTTCAGTCTTATAAATGTACCTGTTTGTTTGTTTCATAAGAAAATTTTCAGACCTATCTACCATTGAATATTCCTGGTATTTTCTTTCTTTTGGTTTTCAGGTGTCTAGTTTTACTAAACTGCACTATTTTTTAGCTGAAACAAATGGCCTGCACCATCTCTTCTCTAGAGGTAAGCACTTCTAACCATTTGGATTTTGTTTCCTCTGCTGTTTACCTCTTTCTTTTTTTAATCAAAGATAAGCTTATGAATGATGACCATTTAGCTCACTTAATTCATCCCTCCTCATCCTCCCTGTATGTTGTTGCTGTTGATTATCATTATTAATTACTCTCCCTGTCACATCTGGAATTTTAAATATTTTAAAATCTGTATTCTTATTCTGTAAACTTTTGACCTGATCTACCAACTTCCCACTGTATCAGGAGTTAAAGATATTAGTCCCCTTCCCTTTACTTCACTTTTCCTTCTTCCTTATCTCTTCTAAGTCCTGTTATCTAAACCTTTAATTTTATAATTTATATTCTGTACTGTAACTGTAATTGTCTTTAATGGTCTGTGTATAGGTTCTAAAAATTAAAAACCAATAAACAGTTATCTATGTCATTGTATCTAAATATTATTTACTGCAGAACCAAGAAATATGCTAGTTTACCTTTACTTCTCAAGTCCGATGTGCCTGTGCTGCATGACCCCAAGGACAGCAATCCTACATAAGAGTCAAATGAATTATTTTGTTGTGTGGCTTCAGTTATACCAAATCCTGTCAAATTTCTGTTTGCTCCACATTTGGTCCATGACTTTCTTATACTTTTTGTATTTGATCTGGTTTGGAGGACAGAGAGGAGGAGATGTTTAATTATCTTGTTTTCTTCTTGTAAATAGAAGAAATACATGCTTCTACTATATCCTGAAATTTACTCTCAACCATATAACAAAATCTCCTTTTTCCAAGAGACATTTTCCTGTAGACCTGGGCCCTCCACCTCCCCCCAGCTCTCATCCTGTGCTCTCATCCTGGGCTTTCCCACACTGCACATCTGGCTGAAACGCTATGTCTTCTTTCTGGGTTTCCTTTCTCATTTTGCTATCACTGAGAAATGTCTTCAAAAGGATACATGGTAGGCAAATTTTCTGAATCCTTGCATGTCTGAAAATGTCTTTTTTCTACCCTAATTGATTCATAGATTGGTTATGGAAATTTTGTGTCAAAATAACTTCCTCAGAGCTTTGAAAGCATAATTCTATTTTATTCAAACACCCCACATGACTGATGAGATGTCTGATACCAGTCTGATTCTTCATCCTTTTAAGGGAAATTTTTTCTTTCTGAAAACTTCTTATCTGCATCCCAAATGATCTGAAATTTCATAAGAATGTATCTGTGGGGGGGTATTTTTAGTCATCCTTAACAGCACATGATGAATTCTCCTAATCTTACATTCAGCTCTGGGAAATTTTCTTTCATTATTTTGTACATTTCTTCTTCTCTCTTTTCTCTGCTTTCCATTTCTGGGACTCCTGCTAATCTGATTTTGGACCTTCCAGATTTATCTATCTTGTTTTTAATATTTTGGTGGTTTCGTCTGTTTCTGCTTGATGTTACTGGAGTTTTACTTTTCAGCAATCATTTGTAGTTTATAAAAGTCATTTCTCATTTTGCTTATTCTTTTTTCATGGCAACCTGCTTTTGTTTTATGGATGTAATATCTTCTCAAATCTTAATGGCAATACTAACGGGATAGAATTTTTTAAAGTTCTCTTCTGTTCCCTAAATTACCTCTAGCTCCTCCAGAGTCAATATATATTTTTATATATTTGTAACATATTTTAATATATTTTCTTATCTCAATGTTTTTCAGTACTACTATTTTTTCTCTACTGTCTGGTATCTTGGATTCCATTTATGTTTAAGAATGAAGATCTGGGTTTATCATTCTAGATAACTGATTGAGATTTCCTCTGCACTGTTTTTAGGCATGGCTCTTCCCCTGAGCAGGAAGACTGACTATAAATTATGTGTTCATGGGTTGTGAGGTTTTTAAGTGTTGAATGGGCAAGAGGGAAACTGGTGGTCAGAGTGAGGACAGTAGTTCTCTAGAAGCCTTGGTTTTCTTCAGACAGTTTAATTCAGCAGAACACTGCTTGCCAAACTCTTTCACACCAACAAATATACTGGAAGGGATATTTTTATTGGAGCATTTGGACTGCTTCCAGGCAGAGAAGATCCACCAGGAGTTCTTGCTGCTCCACACCTCTCAGGCTTCCTAGCAGTTCTATGCATGGAGGTAGGGAAGGATGCACCTATCATATTGCATTGACCAACCTTCATACCATCACTTTGGTTTTCTGCATTCCACATCTGCCAACTTGAGCCCAGCCACTTGCATTCCATTTCCCATATGCCCAGCAGTCAGCTACTTCCTCTATTCTGTGTCCCTCTTCACATTTCCCTGTGTTCTGTCTTCCAGAAATTTGTTAAGCTCTCATTTTCTTATAACTTCTGCCTCCCTTTCTCCTGGTTGTTATGAATTTCTAGCCTAACCATTTTACTGTGACATCAGTTGGATTAGAGATGGAGGGCAAGTCAATAAACATGCTTGGTCTGCCAGCTTGAAATCTTGGACCCGAATGCACTATATTGCAGGCAACCAAAATAACTCTTCTTACTCTGCTTTTCCCATGTTTTGTTTAATTTTAAGACAGATATTATCTTTTAGTCAACAAAGACTTAAATCATGAAATTATCCTTAATTCCTCCTTAATTTTGATTCCCATATCTAGTCAGTCACTGGATTTCCATTGTCCATGCAGAAAGTGTAGACTGATGAGAGGTCAATTAAGAACTTAGTAGTAACTATGTGAGGTGACAGATGTGTTAACTAACCTTATTGCAGTAATCATTCAACAACATATACATATATCAAATCTCCTTAAACTTACATAATGTTATACGTCAATTATATCTCAATAAGATGGGGAAGGAAAAGAAAGAACTTAGTAGTTCTAACCCTCATAGACCCACCTGTCACCTTGTGACAGCTCCCAAAACTTCTTCCTGCCTGTAACTTCCCTTTCTAATTCATCCCACCACTGTTCTCCTTCCCTAGTAATTCCCCCAAAGTACAGTTCTTATCATTCATCATGTGTGTATTAGTCACCAGGACATGAACCCCTGGAGGTGCTTATGAGAACTTCAGGGGAGGTCTTTTTAAGACTCACCCTCTCCCCAACCATTCATGATTGAGAAATAAAAGAGGAAAGAATAAAGTGCAAGCATCTAAGCTTGTCACTAAAGCCCCTCCATATCCAGGTCCCACTCTGCATTTCTGCCCTTACCTCTCATTCCTCCTCCTTATGGTCTTTGGATTCTAGCCAAGCTAAACTACTTTCTAGGCCTTTAATTTGTCTGTAATTTCCTACTCCTGTGCCCTTCGTTTTCCGATTTAAAAAGCATGTTCCCCTCATGGAGAAAAGGTGTTCTCAAAATTTCTTCCCTCTTTCAAGGACCAACTGAAATGCCTGCTCTTTCCTCAAGTGCTCCTGAATCCTCCCAGCTGGAATTAATTTCTCTTCCCCTGTTTTATCTTAATACTTGGTTGACACTTCTCTTACTTCTCTTGCAACTCCTGTCATATTCTGACTTATTCAATAGTCGTTTACGTACACATATTTTCTCCTATGTAGTAGACCATCAACTGCTTGAGGGCAGAAGTCATCATTGTTAATTTTTTAACTTCCTATAATACTTAGCACAGTGCCTCTTCCAAATGGATGATACTTAATAAATGTACTTTGAGTGAAGGTAGATAAACCTTCTGGTGAGAAATGACTATAGTAACACTCAATAACTTATCATTGTTCAAATTTATTAGCCTACCATTCAAACTTCTCCATAATATAGCTCCAATTTACCTTCCGACTCTCCTCCTATAGGAATCTTAATTCATGCTAAAAGATTCTATTCACAGACTGCCAGACTGGTTAGCAAGCTGGATCCATCCCCTCTACCTGACCACATTTATGATCTTTATAAGTCACTTCAAAGTGCTTCCTTATAACCTTTTGACACCATTCAACCTACTTTGCTCTTTCCATCTGCTGACCTCATTTGGCAATGTTTGCATCAACTGTGATTTTTTTCTTGTTATTCAAATTTAATTATTATTAAATACCTTCCCTAGCTAAATTATGTTTCTTTTTATTTGCCACAGTACTTTGCATGTGACAAGACTTAGGACATATTTGATTTATTGAAGATTTTATCATTCATTCAAATTAATCAGCAGTAATATTATTCTATAAATCCAACAATATTAATTACATGATTTTAAAATATAATTTGGTGTTTTCAACTACAATTATTAACATGAACTACATTAATGAAGAACAATACATAAATATATATATGCTAATTGATTATTTTAATGTTTTTAAAATATCTTTTAAATAGGTTAAATTGTACATCATCATGTTTATGTTATACATGTGCTTTGTATATATGCCATAATTCATTCCAGATACATCTAAATTATCAACTTGAAATTACTAGGCTCTGATATAATTAAAGCTTGTTTGTAAAATAAATAATAGAGAATAATCCCTTCTCTTTTCAATACATTTCTGTATATTTTTCTGGAGATAATTTTAAAGCTAATCTGAATTCATTCTAACAAAGATTTCATACAGGGAAACAAAACTGCACTACAAAATCAAGACATGTTGCTGCATACGTTTAGTATACTCAGGAGTCTTGTCAACACATCAAAAACAAGATACTTATTCTTGCTTATTTATTTCTAGAATTTTACTTCCATCTTACAAACATATTCCTATCTTGTCTTAATTATCTTTGTTTCATAACTTCCTATCATATTTCATTTTCTGTTTATTTGTAATTTGACAGCTTGCTCTGGGCTTATTCTGGTTTTTAGTGAACTTTGTTTCTGCCTCTATTGAATCTTAATCATATGGAGCTGTCCCTCATCCACTTTTTGAATGGGGCACTGAATCCATGGTCATGTCTTCAAGTGGCTTATGTCTAGTGGGAAAATATAGTCACATGATCACTTAAATATATTATAAAGCATGATATCATTAAATACTAATTGAGTGTTATGATTAAATAGAGAACATAATTAAGATCTCTGCACTGGAATTATCAGAAAGAGCTAGGTAGATAGAGTAGAACTTGACCTTTAGTTATATAGAACTTAACAAGGTGAAGAGGCAGCATGAAAAGTAGAAATACTCTGAATTTGATGCTGGACAGAACTAGGTTCTGTCACACAGCTCTTCCACTAAGGAATGTGTTGGCATGTTCAAGGGATATTATAGTCTATGCTCTAGCAGAATAGCTGATTAGTGTTAAGTCTATAATGCTCAATGGAGCAAGTCTTAAAGGGTTTTCAATTATTTTAGAATTAATCGTGTTGACCGTGGTGAGCCATGGAGCCATGGTGAGCCTTGTTCTACAACATGTAGCTAGGTTTGGAAGAAGATTCCTTTTGGCAGCAATGTTCAGGATGGGTTAAAATCAAGGAAAGGATGGACAGAGTGAAAGACACCATGTTTTTAGCAAGAGTACTGCACTTAAAGGCACAGGGCCTGGCTTCACGTTCCAACTCTGCACATAATCACACATTTGCAGGAGGGACTTTTGGAGGTATCATCCCAGCTCGAGGCTTTCCTTCCCTGAGAACTTCTACCCACCAAAGTGGCGCCCTGCAGCCATGTTTCTTCTCTGTGACACTGTAGTAGATTTGCCCATGTGTGGACACCTAACCCCAACTAGTATCCAATTAAGTCTATTCAGACTCTGTTAATATTACAACTAACAAAATAGGGCCCCTTAAAGCTGTCCTGTTAAGATCAATGGCATAGGAAAACAGGGGGAAGAGGGTCTATGGACAGAGCAGTATAAAGGAGTTCATAGGAAAACAGAGATGTAAGACAATGGGCAGAGTAACCTTGGCAGATCTCCCTGCCCAGCTTCAAAGAATGTGATTAGCTGATAGTCTCCAACTGTCAGCAATCTCAGCAACCTCTCAGTGTGCCACCTGAGCCCACACTCCTCTTAGGGTGTGGCCAGTGATTAGTGGTGGTAACCAAAATCACATTTCTTTTGATAACCCAACAAACGACCAAGCAAAGGGACGGAACAAGGGCTTAGCCATTTTTCACGCAGTGCAGGACTCCTCCAGCAGGCACGCTTCAGTCCAGAATTCCCCCAATGGGCTGGCAGAGACATCATTCATATCTGCATCACGACCTGATTGGCTCCTCCTGCCGAATCCAGCTGCCCAAATGTCAACAGCTCTGAGGTTGATAAACACTGCTCTTTGTGTCTCTTCGTTGCCATTAAGTGATCTCTAAGTCAGAAATTCCCTCAGAATTATTTGAGATATGTTATAATAAAAGAAAAATATGCAAATGGATCATTACTATGAAGTCAAAAAAGGTCACATAGTAGAGAGACATTTATTCTTTCTACTATGTACTAGAAAACCTATGCTAAGGATACGTTACCACTAAGCCCCAAAGGTAGCTCTCAATGGCCAGGCCAGAAAGGAAAACACTGTGTTACACAGTTCTCATCATGGGATAGTTTTTCATAAAAGTACTAGGTTCCTCAGTGAGTCCTAGAAGAATGATGACATTATGTAAGAAAAAACTGAAATAGAATTTGATTCTGAATGTCAATGGCAGGGTCATTTCAGATAAGTCAAGTATGAATGAATGCCAAGCAGAAGCACACAGTATGGGAAATCTCTGTACATTATGAGATTTACAATATTTTATTTTTACTTCATTTTTCGTTCAGTGTGTATATGACTCTCAGACTTAGCTTCACAGGGAGAATATAAGAGACCAATTCCTGAATACGGGGTCCCTGATGTTTCTGAAGTTGGGATTTCTATTTTGTTTGCTTGTTTGTTTGTTTTTAACAAACACATGTAGCCCAATTATGATACAGAAATAGAAATTTTCTGGTTTTCTGAACAGGGTAAAAGCCCTTCCACAGTCCACATTCTCTATGGCATCAAGCAGGACAGAAAAGACAGAAAGAATGTCCAGGGCCCATATATACCAAGTCAGCCACTGTCCCAGCAACAATGAGAAAGGAACAACTACCTGTGGTCCCTCTGGACAGTAGGGGACACTGCCTCTTAGCCAAAATTCTATCCATCATCTCCCACTCTCCTTCCAACTCTCAAACAGGAGAGTTTCCTTCAGCCAATTATAAACCCAGAATCTAACCCACAGGTTATTTTGGCCAAATTTTTCCTTTGGACAGAAAAAAAAAAAGAGGGAGATAGAAGGAAAAATACAATACAGCTCTGTTACTGTCCCAGACAACATTCTCAGGCAAAGAAACTGACTCACAGCCAGACAACTTCCCAAAAGAAAATTTTCCAGAAGACAGCAGTGATGCCACAGAATCAAAAAAAAAAAACAAAAAAATGATAAAAAGTTGTGACCTGGAGTTCCATAACTACAACTCTGCTGCCTAACGTCTCCATGAACCTAATGACTCATGATTTTACTGTCAGATCTGTGTTTTAATCACTTTGTGAAGGAGCACATGGAAGGCGGAAACTTGCCTGAAATGATGACTTTTCAAATAGCTTCATCAAAACATAACCAATGGGGCTTCCCTGGTGGCGCAGTGGTTGAGAATCTGCCTGCCAATGCAGGGGACACGGGTTCGAGCCCTGGTCTGGGAAGATCCCACGTGCCGCGGAGCAACTAGGCCCGTGAGCCACAATTACTGAGCCTGCGCGTCTGGAGCCTGTGCTCCGCAACAAGAGAGGCCGCGATAGTGAGAGGCCCGCGCACCGCGATGAAGAGTGGCCCCCGCTTGCCGCAACTAGAGAAAGCCGTCGCACAGAAACGAAGACCCAACACAGCCATAAATAAATAAATAAATAAATAAATAAATAAATAAATAAAACAAACAAAAAATAACATAACCAATGGTCTCAAGGCCTTGTCTGCCTCAGCCCAGCCAACATGTACAGATGGTCTTGTCCACCACACCCTGGGGTGAGGAGGACAACCTGCAGAGGGAAGGTTACTGTGTTGGGTCCTCACGTCCAGCACAGGCAGTGTCTCATTAATGTTAATGCTGAAGTCGCATTAATGTAGGCTGAGAAGAAGCAAGAAGAAATAGCCAAAAATGACCCCAAAACATTATGACTGATAAATGGAAGTGATAATAAGAAAGCACCCGATAGGCATGCAAGCACGATTGGACAGCATCAGTTAGGTTGAAAGGCTCCAGCTGGAAAAGTCAGAGGTTAAGAGCCCTCAATTCAGGGAGCACTGGGCATGTGGGAGCAAAGGAATCTTCCAAAAGAAAGGGGTCAGCGCTCAGCTTGGCAGACCACAGGAACTTTGAGGAAGACATCAGGGAGCCTGAGGAGGAGGAGTTCAGGGAGAGGAGGCTGGCCTGGGGGTGACCACACACTGAGAGCCAGGAGGACGGGAATGAGGCCAGGCTCGGAAAACCTGGGTGCAGCCAAAGCGAGGCGAAGTCTGGGGCATAACGTGGATGAGGTGATGAGAGGAGCCGCCATTGAATGAAAAAGAATTTGAAAGATAAATGTGGTCAGAGAGGCAGATAACTTTTATAAGAGCATTCCAGAATGAGCAGATGAGAAAGGCAGCTCAAGCAAGGAGGGAAATATCTGTTTATTTTCATGGGCAATTGTAGGCTTAAAAGGCAATGTTGGAGATCTTTAGCCTTAAATAGACAAACGGTATACTATTTTCTAGTCAACCACCAAATATAACCTGGTATCTGGAATATAATTTAACATGCAATTCCCAGAATAAATTATGTCAACTTAGCTATATATTTCCAGCCTCGTTAAAGGCTGTGTGTATTTTCCTCTCCCAGAAGTGCACCAAACGTCTTACTAACTTGCAGCCTCCTGCTCTCACTTGCTGCCCAGTGTCAGATGACATTCCTGGCAGCCCCCAACATGGATCCCAAAGCCCCAGCATTGGGGCTCATCACTCTGCTCCCACCACAGGTCTGCCTTTCCACAGACAGGATTCTTTCAAGTCTGGCTCTCATCCTGGGAGGACCATGGTGCATGGCTAGTTTTCCTAGCACCTAATGGAAACTAAACCATCCCAAAAGACAAACACAAGTGGGTGGGAATCACATGTGCAGGGTTTGCACACTTGACACACAGCAAACACAGAAAACATCTCTGAATTTCACAGTTTTTATTGGGTTTCATGCTATTATACACCTCAATTCTATTAGAAGAAAACATTTAATAAAAAAGTTCCTACTTCAAAAACCAACAAATTACTTTGATGCTACTTCAAACTCTGTGTTTTCAGTTCTCCCACATTTTTGCCTTGATCCCCCGGCTAAGAAACCAATATATCAGAGTGAATACCTTGTTTGTGTTTATCATTATCTTTATGAAAAGGCATTAACCTTTGCCCTTCGAGATAGCAAATCAGTTGTCCTCAGATCAAACTGAACTAAGAAATGTCAGAGACACGAGAAGTTTGCTGCCGTGATGTTGATTTTCAGTGCCCCAATCCAGCTTTGCAAAACGAACCCACCCCACCCCCCAAGACATTCAGAAATAATTTTATTTGCTCTTATTCATCAGCAAAGGAAAAGTAGCAAACTCCAGAGCCAATGACTATTCATCCCACCCTGTGATAACCCTGACCCTAGTAAAGCCAACATCTGTCTTGTGTTTGGAGTGGCTGACGGCCAACTGGGGATCAGAAAACAACAATTACCCTGGTCAGATGTAAACCTTGCCCGGCATGTTGACTTTATAAACCACCCTGTAAGCTCAGTAAATTTAATTGGTAGATAGGGTTGTCTTTCCTTGGCTCATTTCCCACCGATTAATATTACCGCCATGAGCCCCCGTATGATCAGACATACACTAACAAGGCTCTGTCTAGACAGGCAGAGAAGGTTTTTACCTCCCCCACTTTTTTTCCAGAATTAGGCATTAATATGCCACTTTCAAATGGGACAAAAGTTTACATAAATCACACTGGGAAAATAAATACGTCTCTCAAATACTTCCAGTGGAGACACTTTAGACAGGATTAGTTAGAGGTATAGGAGCTACCATATTAGTTCATTCCCTGTGTACTTCAAAGTTGTGTGAGCCAACAAGAGGGAGGGCAGCAGTGTGTAAGAAATGTGAGTAGCAGAATTATAAATCAGTGCTTCTGACAGGTTGATCCATCTAGCTTCACTTCAACCAACATTCTACCTTAATTTACAGTGGAAAGGGGGTATTGGGCATGGTTAATAGTGTTCACAATGACACTGGCCCTTCCTACAATGCGATATGAAAAATTATAAAAGGCACTTTTAACAATGACTTTGAAAATCTCAAGTGAGGTATATCATGTAGGGAAATCTGTTGTCCAAAAATCTAAGATTCTTTTATTTTCTAAAAATAATTTTTAAAAAGCACCACCTCACACACACACAAAAGAAGAACTTTAAATAAGGTCTTACATATAAGTGAAACTGCTAACTTTCTCTAACTACCCAAGCTACTCACAACCTCACCCAGTCCCTTTTTAATATTTAATTCATCAGTTTTCCCATAAGTAATCCCAACACCATCATTGTTATTAATTTTATGAATCTATTTATTATCACAAGTAATCCAAACCAAGTCAATATTTAGCATATTTTCAAAATTCTTCTGAGCAAAAGCAGAGGATAAAAGTATTATAAAATATAACCCCTGTCCTCAAGGAGTTTCTAATCGATTATCCATTCCAGTTTAATTCTTAAGATTACGATTCTAGAAAACTAAAGCCCGACAGATAACTGAGAGTTTTCAGGTTGAAAAGAAAGATTTTTATCAGTTGAAGGGACATTTGCAATATTTCCCTTCTGAAGAGAGAAACTTCTGCCTGACTGTAACACGATGTTGTAGTTGAAGCTGGGGCTGCCAAATCACAGTGTTCATTCCCTCCAGACCGTAAGAGGCGGGTGGGGGGGTGGGTAGACATTGACACCAACTGGGTCAATCACAGTCCTGCCCTTGGATGGTTTTTATACAGAAGTTAAAGGGAGCTGCTTCTTCTCAAGTGGAAACCTTTGGGAAGCACAAGGCTGGAACTATCAGTGGGAATTGCTGCTGCTCACAGAGAAAACCAGGCTGAGAGAATAGAGCCAACATACTGAGAGAAGCAGAGTGAAGAGAGAGACCTAATAGCATTGTAGGCTCTTCTTCCAGGGCCCTGAGGTCATCCATACCCCTGCCCTTTCCATAGCTTGGTTATGTTTGCCAATAAATCCCCTTCTTGGTAAGCTAGGCAGAGTTGGGCTTCTGTCACTTGCAATCAAAACATGTCTTAATTACTCCATCTGTTGTTCTCCATCTCCAGAACACCTGACAAGAGAAAGAGTCTTAGACTTCAACAAGAGTTACATAGTGAATGTGACTATTATTTTATGTATAAAATTTGACTCTAAAGGAGCTTGAACACTAAACTTGCTATAAAGTGTATATGTGGAAACTATCCCTCATCCTCAAATTATCTTGGATAACTGTCTTGAATAACTTAACACACAGAAACAGGGCCTAGGATGGATGATTACTTCTCGAACTATTTGTTCTACAAATTGGGGGTCTGTTGTAATGACCCAAAATCACCTACCCCTTCTGGCAGTGCAACTTCCTATTCCTGCCTTCTAATTTCAGATGCCCTCTACATGCTGTCATCCTGCTACTTCTGCACCTCCACGCATACAAACACATTCCAGTGTCACCCGCACATTCTCTGCCTTTTCACAGCAGCCTAGGTGAACCCCTTTTTCCCTCCTGGCCATCTGGGCAGCCACATCAGCTGGATCTCCAGCTCTTCCTTGTTAGGATCCTCCCAACTAAAAGAATACCTGGTGTTGGCAACAGAGAGCACATTTTGAGAGCCGTTAGACAAGAGGAATTCCAATATTCCTATCAACACGGTTATCTCTGCATAATAGCAGAGATATTTTCTTTCTCTGAACATTCTGTGTCTTTTTTGGCAATTAAAGGGGCATATTTTGGAAGTTGTCTCCCCGTCCTATCCTTTACTTACATAAAAAATGGGCAGTACATGAACATCAACCAAGAATATTGTTTTCTCAGCTGCTTTTCCTTAACCTTGGGATTCCTGAATTGAAATGGGGAAGGGAGAATAATTAGATCTGATGCCTGAGAAATTGATTTCTAATAGTTTTGAGGCTGAGAGTATTTGTCATTTCACCCGCTAGTCAAGTGTTTCTTCATGGTTTGCTCCACAAAGAAAAGTGTTCTTGGGAGGCAAATCTGTTTGAAATTATTCAGCCCAAAGACTGACACTGTAAAATTAGAAAGAAAGAGGTCAAATAACCTTATGGCAAAAGTGTCAGTGGATTTCCAGAGTAAAGTGTTCTCCCAGCATCATGTTGAGATTTTAAGATGGCCACAGACACTGAAGAGACAAAAAGAACTTTAAAAAATAAACAGAAGGGTTTTCCTTACATTAGAAAAGATCCAAGTCCCCCCAACACCATTTTTTTCTCTCTCTCTTTTTTTTTTTGCCTTGACCCTCAGCTGCTAACATGACATCGAAATTACTGCAAACACAGTTGAGTTGGAATCTCCATTAATATTTACATAGCTTGCCACCCAGGCTATGACCCACCCTGCTGCTACAGAATGATAAATTCATCTGTCTCCACTGAGACCTGAGAAGTCTTATTTCACTGGGGAATAAGCATAATTTCTGCTATACATGTGAAGTGATTATCATGTCTGGTTTATTAGTCTGCCTAACTCTTGAGGCTATTTCATGGTAAAAATGTATTCAATAAAACTTTGGAATGACCAGGATTATAAAGCTTTCTCCAAAAGTCTTATTTCCTTAGTAGCTGTTAATATCACTAAAGTACAAGTAGGCACAAGGCCAACAAGGAATAAGAGGTAACCATTCTGCAAATGTGCCTGAACATAGGCCCCCTGAAAAAAAGAATGCACTCAGCAGCAGCTAGATGCAGAAATGCATTTTTTCCCGGTAGCTCTCCACGCCAATAAGTTTGTTTTGTCCTTCGTTGGGAAAAATGAGTTGACAACATTGGTTGTTTTGATCATTTTGTTTAAAAATAAACAAACTGGAATCCACCTTAGTTTTAAGAACCAAAGTCTACAAGGAAGTTAAACCACATTATTTCTAAGGGCTCTTCCAGACCTAAAATTCAAAGTAACATGTAATGAAATGACAAATCCCTATGTGCTAGAGATGAGCGCAATTTGACAACACCTGGTCATGCTTTTCTTGCCTTTTCTGGATTTTTTTCCTTGTGATGAGAACTTTAAAATTTACTCTCTTAGCAATTTTCTTTTTTTTTTTTTTTTAATTAATTAATTAATTAATTTATGGCTGTGTTGGGTCTTCATTTCTGTGCGAGGGCTTTCTCTAGCTGCGGCAAGCGGGGGCCACTCTTCATCGCAGTGCGCGGGCCTCTTACTATCGCGGCCTCTCTTGTTGCAGAGCACAGGCTCCAGACGCGCAGGCTCAGCAATTGTGGCTCACGGGCCCAGTTGCTCCGCGGCATGTGGGATCCTCCCAGACTAGGGCTCGAACCCGTGTCCCCTGCATTGGCAGGCAGATTCTCAACCACTGCGCCACCAGGGAAGCCCTCTTAGCAATTTTCAAATATGCAATACAATATTATTAACTGTAGTTGCCATGTTGTACATTACATCCCCATGATTTGTTTATTTTATAACTAGACTCCCTCCACCTATTTCACACATTTCACCTCTGGCAACCACCAATCTGTTCTCTGTAACCATATGCTTTTTTTTTTTTTTTAAGTGTTCCACATATAAGTGAGATCATACAGTATATTTCTCTGACTTATTTCACTTAGCACAATGCCCTCAAGGTTCATCCACATTGTCACAAATGGCAAGATTTCATTCTTTTTTTATGACTGAATAATATTCCATTGTATATATACCCCACATCATCTTTATCCATTCATCCATCGATGGGCATCTACACTGTTTCCATGTTTTGGCTACTGTAAATAGTGCTGCAGTGAACATGGGGGTGCATATATATGTTCAAGTTAGTCTTTTCATTTTCTTCAGATAAATATCCAGGAGTGGAATTGCTGGATCACATTCACAAACATGTTTAATTTTTGGAGGAATCTACACACCGTTTTCCATAGTGGCTGCTCCAATTTGCATTCCCACCAACAGTGAATAGGGGTTCCCCTTTCTTCACATCCTCTCCGATGCTTGTTATTTATTGTCTTTTTGATAATAGCCATTCTGACAGCTGTGAGGTGATATCTCATTGTGGTTTTTGATTTGCATTTTCCCTGATGATTAGAGATGTTGAGCATGATTTCATGTACCTGTTGGCCATCTGTCTTTGGGAAAATGTCTACTCAGATCTCCTGCCCTTTTATTAATTGAATTGTTTGTTTTTTTTGCTATTGAGTTGTATGAGTTCTTCATACATTTTTTTAATTGAAGTATAGTTGATCTACAATATTATTTAAGTTTCAGGTGTACAACACAGTAATTCACAATTTTTAAAGGTTATATTCCATTTATAGTTAGAATAAAATATTAGCGACATTCCCTGTGTTGTACAATATATCTTTGCAGCTTATTTATTTTATACATAGTAGTTTGTACCTATTAATCCCCTACCCCTATTGTGCCCTTCCCCCTTCCCTCTCCCTGCTGGTAACCACTAGTTTATTCTCTGTATCTGTAAGTCTGTTTCTTTTTTGTTATGTTCACTAGTTTGTTGCATTTTTTTAGATTCCACTTATAAATGATATCATACAGTATTTATCTTTCTATGTCTGACCTATTTCACTTACCATAATACCCTTCAAGTCCATCCATGTAGTTGCAAAAGGCAAAATTTCATTCTTTTTAGGGCTGAGTAGTATTCCATTGTATATATACCCCACATATTCTTTATCCATTCATCTGTTGATGGACACTTTGGTTGCGTCCATATCTTGACAAGTGCAAATAATGCTGCTATGAACACTGGGGTGTACATATCTTTTTGAATTAGTGTTTTTGTTTTTTTCAGATATATACCCAGGAGTGGAATTGCTGGGTCATATGGTAGTTCTATTTTTAGTTTTTTGAAGAACCTCCATACTGTTCTCCATAGTGACTGCACCAATTTACATTCCCACCAACAGTGTAGGAGGGTTCCCTTTTCTCCACATACTCGCCAACATTTGTTATTTGTGTTCTTATTGATGATGGCCATTCTGACAGATGTGGGGTGATATCTCATCGCAGTTTTAATTTGCATTTCTCTGATACTTAACGACACTGAACATCTTTTCACATGCCTGTTGGCCATCTCTATGTCTTTTTTGGGAAAATGTCTATTCAGATCTTTTGCCCATTTTTTAATTGAATTGTTTGGTTTTATTGCTATTGAGTTGTATGAGTTTTTTATATATTTTGGAATATTAACCCCTTATCAGAAATATGATTTGCAAATATTTTCTCCCAGGTGATTCTGAAATTCATCCATGGTTGAAAACTACTGGTCTAAACGGTAGAGATGAGAGTAGAATAGGAGTGAATACATAGGGTATGAAGAAGGGACAAGGAGCTTTTGCAATTTCCATAAGTTTCAAAAACCCTAGATAGGGTTTCCAGATAACTTCAACAGAGATAGAAAATATACTTGTTAAAATTCCATACAACCAAAAGAAAAAAATTACATGATGTTCAGTTAATAGGTTACAATGGTTATTTCTCTTTTATCACTTATATTGTATGTTATAGATCAAGTGTCAGTTTTTTTAAAACCTTAATCTTTTTCTTTCAAAGAAAAAAGAAGTTCATAGAAAGTTCATAGCTAAATGACTCAAATGTCAGTCTTTCAGGTTCACATGTCCATTTATTATCTATGGCACTAATAAAATAATTACTAACAATATTAGTAGCTAATACTTATTGAACATTTACTATGAGCTAGTCATTGTGCTGAGTAATTTGTGATCATAACCTCACTTAGTCCCCACAATATCTCTGTCAGATAGTTACTATTATTATCCACATTCTGCAGAGGAGGAAACTGCAGCTCATGGAGATGAAGTCAACTTACCAAGAACATGCAATATATAAAAGTAGATCATGGAGAGGAACTCAGGTTTTTTTGAGTCCAAAACAGACAATTTTGACTACTACCAAACTGACTGACCAAAATTTCTTTCCATCCTTTTACTGAATAACTATAATAGAATAAAGAACCAGTTTTGATTTGAAAAAGAAGGTATTTGATGGAGAAAACAAGTCTGCTTATCAAGAAATGCTATTTCTTCATGGGAAATAAATATCATGTCCAAAGAATCACCAAAGTTATAAAAAGAATTTGCAGAGAGGGCAAGAGAGATTTTTCTCTCCCAACCCCCAACAGTGACAACAGAGTAATTTGTATAAGTTCACAACCAGCCCAACTCAGAGTCAGCTGTTGTTTACAACTTAATGCCGCAGAAGTCAATGTATTGGCAATATTAATCAGTTCTTCTGCAGTGCAAAAGTAACTTCCAAATAGAAAATTTTACAGTCAGGTACTATTTAAATTTTTGGAATATTTGGAATTAAATAAAATTTGGAAATTTTTTACTCAACGTGGCTAATCTCTTTGGGGGCACACTGCCAAATACCTCTTATATTAAAAGAGCACTTGATAAACTATAACACATATATTCAATATGCCTATAGAGTGGTACACTTCTTGACTAAAAGATAAAGCTTGTAAGAAATCAGAATGTTGCCAATAATTTTGCTGTGCATAACTCCATAGAGAAAACCAAATTGATATGCCAATAAAAATCACATTCCCTTTTCCAAGGACTGAATGGGCACAGTAGTGAATAACATAGGCCCAGAAGATGAGTGAGAATATTCACAAACAAGTCAGTGATGGTGCTAATTCACTTCAAACCCTCCACAGGTCTGCCACCAAGTTTTATTCAATATGTATGTAACCCATAAAATCCAGGAGACCTATGTGGTCCAAGATTGGAGTAATACTACACTCAAGAAAATAAAGTCCAAATACCAAAAGTAATTTTAAAAGTAACTCAAATAATTTACTTCCATTTCTGGAAGACTCCATTCATAATGGAGTCTAGCTCCATTATGAACATAATGAATAGTCTAGCTCTCAACACATGTGATTCTTTTGGTAAACAGTATTGGATATTGTGTTGGTAATTATGTCTTTAACTGAATTATCAATTGGGATGTTCTCAGAAATGACCAGGAGCTGAGAGCATCTCTGCCTCCAGACAGATGGAGGATCATAAACTTTGATGAGTCAAGTGGCCACCTGAAGGCCCACAGCATCCTCACTGATTGCAGTCAAGATGAGTTCTGAGAATAGACTGACCTTTGATGAGATACAGTGTGAGTAAACCTGAATTCCTCTCAGGTTCCTAAAAGTAGAAGTCAATATGGGCCTAAGGTAAAGAAGCCTTCCCTGTTGTTTCTTAAACTTATCTGTCTCAGAAAGTATAAACTCCTTGCGAGCCTTCTCTTTGCTCATGTTTACCATGCTAATGCCACCAAAGAACTCCAAGCAATAACAAAATTAAACCAAGTGCCGTTTTTCAAGTACCATGTCCCCCTGCCGCTATCTCAAGAAGCCTTGTATAAGTGCCTTTGCTTTTTTTTTTTTTTTTACTACTTTCTTCTTCAAAACACCATGCTTTTCTAACAAATGAATACAGCAAGTCATTTTTCACCCATTTAAAATTACCAATATAAAACAACACTTTGTACAGAGCTGATGAGGCAATTGTAAGGGATGAACGATGAATTCTGACATTTATGCCCTGCCCTAATGACTAAGATTTATAACTGTAAACCTGCAGATCTCTGGCTTATGTATGCAAATGTGAGACCAATTAGTGATTCACCTGCAACTGCTAATTAAAAAGCCTGGAGTGATGGATTACCACTAAGCGGGTAGACTAGGGCCTGGCTGTCCAGCATCATCTATTCCCACACAAAGGACACCCCAAGGAGAGAATATCTGAAGATTAGCTCCCTAAAGAGCCATCAGAATTTTATATCTACTAATTTGGAAGAAAAAAAATAACTTGTGTGGGAAAATGTAATTATAATGTAGCTAGAAAATAAGAACAGGCAAAGCAAACCAAACATTGTTGCATCATTAAAAGAGAAAATAACCCTTCTGGGTAATTTTCCCATGGAATTCAGAACAACAACAAAAAAAAAAAATTGGAAAAAGTTTTGGAAGAAACCGCATGTGATTCTTTCCCCTCCAATTACAACAAATTTCCACAGTTTTCAACTCAGCAAAATGCCTGAACCAAAGCTTGGCAAATAGTAGAGAATAAAATTGTTAATAAAATAAAAAATTCAAGTCCAAGCCTTCCAGACAGCTAGGTTGAATAGGTTCTCATATTACTTAAACTAAGTTTGGAGATATTTATTCAATATATGACTTCCAGTTTCAGCTGAAATAATCTAATTAAAAGTCAGATTAAAAAAAAAAAACAAACCCACCCTGCTTCTCAGAGTCCACAAACAGCTGCATCTATAGACCTCAAGCTCCCTCCAGTATCAAGTGCGAGGATATCTCTTCCTTTGTCAGCCCTCTGGCTCAGTCACAGACGTATGTTACCAAACCATTGCTGTGGCCACAGCGCCTTATGATCTACCATCCCTCAAACCCACACCTCTTCATGATTCTCATGCCTTAACTCAAAGCACAACCACAGCATCAGCTACTTGGACCAAGGGCCAGGCTTGTGGCCACAAAG
The DNA here is from genome assembly GCF_009873245.2 of Balaenoptera musculus. NCBI lineage: Eukaryota > Metazoa > Chordata > Mammalia > Artiodactyla > Balaenopteridae > Balaenoptera > Balaenoptera musculus. The sequence continues at coordinate 64,261,371 of NC_045787.1, read as the reverse complement.
ACCTCGCCTTCAAAGGGCTGCTGAATGCGGGGTCTTTTTTGGTCAGGAGCATCTCTCCCACGCAGCCACCCTCGTGTGTTCGGGAAGTACCAGGGTTCCTGCTGAATGGCTTCCCGCATACGGCATCCTGGAGGTATGGAGAGCCTAATGAGGTGTCATATAAAAAATACTCCTTAATGAAGTGACCTCTGAGGAGAAACAGCAGGTGGGCAACATCAGTGAGCTACTGGCAGGAAAATCTAGTAGATGCTCATTAGGTTTACCTCATCAGTAAATATCACTGCCTTGGAGAAAGAAGAAATAAATAACCCTTTGCCAAAGTATGTCAAAATCCTGGACTTTTAGCCTCACAGCTACACCACGCTGAGTATCCTGTTTGCTTCACTTTGTTTATTGTCCCTTATGTTCAACTTGTATGCTACTTAGTTTTCCCCTCATAAGTACCTGTATTTACAGTAAAAATAGATTACACGTTTAAATATTTGCTGAGTGCCTACTATGTGTCAGGTGTTTCTTGCTGCATTATATCCACTAACCAAATGAGGTTGTAACTTGCTCTAAGTCATTAAATGATCAGGTAGTTGAGCAGGCATTCAAGCTCCAGACCTAGCCCTTTCCCTGACATTGCAGCTGCCACCCACTATTTGGAGAGCCATTTTCTCCCCTAGCTTTGCCTCCTATTACTTTTCATTTGAATGTGCTCCCTATTCTTTTGGAAATCATCTTCTTGTGGATTTTACCTGTTTATCCCTGCTTTCCTCATGCTTCTGTTTTCTCTATTTTCCCAGTCCTCTACATTTCTTTCTTTATACTCTCTTTACCTTCCACTTCCAATTGCTTTCCCCTTGACACTGGGAACCCCAAACCCTCACCTTACCAATAATATCAGGTAAAGACAAGTGTTCTGCCCATACTGTCTACCATCCCCGCCTACACTTAAAGAAACTAAGAAGTCAGAGAGAAGTTAGGCAACAAATTTCAAGGACCCACTGCTAGTAGCGAGTGACATTCAGTCTAGAAACTAATCTTCATTCTTACCTTAGTGTTATTCCTACCGCTGAACTTTCCTCTCATGCTCCTTGATCATAATCACACAGTTCAAGTTCACTTTTCATCACTGACTAGTTTTCCTGTATTCCTCCAACCTTACCTCTGCCATACTGTCCAACAATTTTCAATACAGGTGCTCCAGATACGAGTCTCTGAGGCCACAGACCTTGGATTATTGTCTTTGGCGCAGAGTCGGAGCTCCATAAGTGATTATTGGATGAATAAATAGATACTGTTTGTTCTAGATTTCTTCACAGATCTCCTCACACACCTTCCCCATTCCAACCTACACTATCTTAAAGTCCTCCCTGACTGGAATGCTTCTCCCCAAACCCACACTTCTCATGGTGTATTTCACCTGCACTTAAAGGACAAGCTCAAGTCTGCTCTCTTCCATGGAACATTCACTAAGCACTTCAATTTACTTGGATTTTCCTCATGCCTGGTCTCCTAAAGTAATTACCATCTCCATATATAACCTAATTTAGAATTTGATTATATGTCATTTTGCTTCATTCATCTTAGTTTTGTCACAAGATCTTTAGGAATAAGTGCCAATTCTTATGTTAAAATATCTGCTTGTAACTAGAGCTTTGTAGATCACAAAGTACTTTTCTCACACAATGTTACCTCCTTTAATCCTCTCAGCAACCCCAGGAAGTAGGTAGATCTGCATCTGCCTAGTTTTGTGAGCCTCAGAGCCAAACTCTTTCTTCATCTCACTGCTGCTCTGCCCTTTGGTGATTAGTGCTAACACACATGTCCATGGGCTGAAGAACTGATACGTACATTTGGTAGCAGTTCACATTTTCTCTTTAACCATACACTTTTTGAAGGGTAGCAGAACATGCCAGCCCAAACTATGCCTCTTTGGCATAAGGATTATTTTGAGCTGCAGACACAAGTGAAGCTCTGAAAACAGAGTAGAAGTTACCCTTTTGTAAGGGAAATTTACATTAGAAAGGAAACATGTACCAGGAAGAGAACTATTACCAGAGATCGCTTTTTTACCTGAGACTTATCTACAGGGCAGGGCAACCTCTGTTTTGTTCTTGTTTTGTTTTTATTAAGATATAATTGACACATAACATTATACTAGTTTCAGGTGTACCACATAATGCTTCGATATCTATATATATTGTGAAATGATCACCACAGTAAGTCTAGTTAACATCCATCACCTCACAGAGTTACGTTTTTTTTCCTTGCGATGAGAACTTCTAAGATCAGGGTAATCTGTGGTTACCAATCATCTCCTCTTCTCATCGTCCCATGAACTGCCTTGCTCAATTTGAAATCCCAGACCCTATCCCTCTCCCTAGCTCAAGATGGTATATGAGCCTCAATCTTTGGGCTGCCTTTTGAGTCTCATATCTTTGTGAGGCTCCTGTATGTACCCATGTCATTTAAATTTTTGTTTGTTTGTTTGTTTGTTTCCTCCTGTAAGTCTGTCTCTTTTACAGGGGCTTTTAGCAAAGAACAATGAAGGTTAGGGGGAAATTTATTTTTTCTCCCCTACACTTCTGATATTTATGTTCCACCACTTTCCTAATCTACATTTTTTATCCTTCATTTAATCTTAATTCTCTATATCCGTTTATCCCTGTCACAACAAAGTAAATGCATAATAAGGGCTGTGAATTTCTTTAACTTGGCCTTTAGGTCATAAATTCACTACACAGTTAGAATTTTAAGGGGACTAAAGCCATTACCATGTATCTACGGTCAAGAGGACTTAGCACTTGATCACTTAGGTTGCCTTAGATTATCCCAGGACCACTTGAGGAAATTAAAGGTATTGGTTGCTTGTTCCACCATAAAGATAAACTAGTATGAATCAAGTTGATGGGAACTCATTCCCAGGTGAGTATGTTTTCTGCGTTTTGAAAGAGCCTGGGTGACAGAAGTTCAAAAGGAACTCAAAGGAGATTCTTGTAAAAGAGTTTTTGAAGAAGACCTGTTGTCTGCTGGCCTCTACCAGAATCAATGCCCAGCAATGATCTTGAATCGAAGGAGCCCTCTTCTTAGGCTGACTAAATACACACCAACATCCTCATTCTGTCAGGGAATTACTGTTTGGGATAACGACTTTACATTTCAAAATTCTTAACCCCTTATTCACTAAGTACAAGCTCTGACAAAAATTTTTTGCCTAATTCTACTTTTTATAACATGTACTTCTATGCATACTGTAACATGTCATCACCACGAATACTGCTTGTTTGGGGGACAGGTTGGGGCAGCCAAAGAGAAAAAAAGTTATGTAAGAATTTAGGTTTTTAAAAATAAAATCCTGAAACTATTCTGAACAATACTATAGTAGTGAATACATGTCATCATACATTTGTCAAAACCCATGGAATGTATACCACCAAAAATAAACCCTCATGTAAACTATGGACTTCTGGTGGTAATGATGCATCATCATGTCCTTGATAGTGATGTATCAGTATATGTTCATCAGTTGTAACAAACGTACCACTGTGATGCAAAATGTTGATAGTTGGGGAGGTTGCGCATATATGGGGGTATGGGTTATACAGGAAATCTTTTACCTTCCATTCAATTTTTTTGTGAATCTAAAACTGCTTTAGGGCTTCCCTGGTGGCGCAGTGGCTAAGAATCTGCCTGCCAATGCGGGGGACACGGGTTCGAGCCCTGGTCCAGGAAGATCCCACATGCCACCGAGCAACTACGCCCGTGTGCCACAACTACTGAGCTTGCACGCCACAACTACTGAAGCCCATGTGCCTAGAGCCCATGCTCCGCAACAAGAGAAGCCACTGAAATGAGAAGCCCACGCACCGCAATGAAGAGTAGCTCCCGCCCGCCACAACTAGAGAAAAGCCCACGTGCAGCAACAAAGATCCAACACAGCCAAAAATAAAAATAAATAAATAAAACTGCTCTAAAAAAGTAAAGCCTATTAAAAAATGAAATCAAACTTCTCTTACTATACATACACACATGCATACGTTCTAGAAAACATTTTTTTTGTTTGATGAGATGTCAGAAATATTCATGCACCTTGGGACTTCCCTGGTGGTGCAGTGGTTAAGAATCCGCCAGCCAATGCAGGGGACACGGGTTTGAGCCCTGGTCCGGGAAGATCCCACATGCCACGGAGCAACTAAGCCCATGCACCACAGTTACTAAGCCTGCGCGCCACAACTACTGACACCTGCGTGCTCTAGGGCCTGCATGACACAGCTACTGAGGCTGAGTGCTGCAACTACTGAAGCCCGTGTGCCTAGAGCCCGTGCTCCGCAACAAGAGAAGCCACCACAGTGAGAAGCCCGCGCACCGCAACGAGGAGCAGCCCCCGCTCACCGCAACTAGAGAAAGCCCGCGTGCAGCAACAATGACCCAATGCAGCCAAAAAAAAAAAGAAATATTCATGCAGCTTGATTGCAGATTGTTTTTACTTTGACATCATGACATTTCAGTATAAAGAAAACAATGAAAAGTGGGCTCCAAGAAAGACACCAAGAAATCCACTAAAAGAATTAAGTCTGATTCCCAATAACTGTGGGAAAACCTCAACAGAAATTCAGCCAGTATATTATCAATTTTTAATTTAACAAATATATCATCAAGATTTACTAGCTAGAAGAGATGAGGGGTAGGAATTGATACTTGCACAGCCTTTTTCAATCTTCGGCAGTAACCATCCCTTAGGAAAGAATGCTTTCTTTTATTTTCTGCCTGTGATCCATACAGGCCCAGGCTTACAACCTGTCAACAACCTCTTCCAAGCAACCAGCAAGTGAAAATCTTCTGTCGATAAACAGCTCACACACTTGTCTACAGCATCAGAGTAGCTTCTTTCTCAGGTTCTCTGCTGGCACAAAGGACCAGGCTTTATCATGAGCAGTTCCAATAAAGTAGCTGCAACCAATTTATTAGAAAATAGCAAGACAGTAATCTAGACAGTGCTATTTCTCTGCTGTTATTACATCTACTCCTCCCTCAGCACTGGCTTCCTGAAGCTCCCAATGGTCTCATTTTTCAAGTCATTTGTCTACTTCCAACTAACCTTGGTAAAAGATTCTAGTGATAAATACATAATGACTAAACCAAGTCTTCCTTAACTCATTCATTCATACTGAATTAATTATTAATTTTCCAAACATGCTCTTCCTAGGCCCCCATTACTTATCCTTTCAATTCCAGCTGGTCAAGGGCTCAAATCTGCATTATCTTTGGAATTACAACTAGTGAGAAGGAAAGTAGAATGGTCAGAAGGCAGAGAGAAGGAAACCTGCTATTCTTAGAAAACGGTCAGAGGCCATCTCTTATCCCAAATCCTCAAAGACAATGAAAGGAAAAAAAAAGAAAAAAGAAAAAGAAAAGTACAGTGACTATAATCCACCCCTGTAAGTACAGTAAAACTATTATAAGAAGGCCCAATCTTATCTCTATCTCTATGGAAATTTCTTTGCCTATCAAATAAGAGTCAAGATTTTTACCTTATTGTGGTGTGACAAACCTTGCTCTTAGGTTGGGAGATCATTTAGAATTGTCCTAATATTTTGCTCCTATATATCTGAACAGAAAGAAAAAGCCCAAGGGTAAGAAATATTTAGACAGCAAAGAGTATTGAGTTCCTTTGATAGAAACCCTGTAATTCTTCTCCTCTTTTCTCTCCATCACCAGCTCTTCATTTCAGGAGGAACTGGAGACAAAAAATCTTGAGGTTAATCAGAATACAGTTCCCATGTAATGCATTTCGTGTGTCTTCTAATGATTCCTACCAAATCCTGATATGTTAGGAAAAGTGGTCATAGCTGCTGGGGCTTCATTCTGTCAAAAAACTTTCCCCCTGTCCTTAGTGAATTTGGCTTTTTTCTAGACCACATTCAACATTTATCCAATTAACTAAGTCTTCAAAACATCCCATACCCCCAGGGGGAAGCGAATGGGGGTACAGATGAAACAAGATTGGCCATAAGTTAATAACTATTGAATCTGAGTGATGAGTATATGAGAGTTTATTATACTATTCTGTCTACTTTTGTACATTTGAAATTTTTCCTAATAAATTTTCCATAATAAAAAGTTTCACCCTCCATCATCTCAGGAGAGTGTAGTATTTTAAATAAGTTCTGAAAAATATCTTCCAGAAAATATTACATGCCATAGTTATCCTAAATTCTGTCCCTAAGCATAATAGCACAGTCCTTCCTTGTCCCTTACTGCAGATAATTCAGTTTACATGCTCTTTCCTTACCTCTACTCTACCATTCTCTTGCACTTTAGTAAACATGATCAGTTGTTTTGACCAGCCTGTTGTGAATTATTAGTTCTATGCCTCCCAATACTGTGTACATTTTTAAAGAGGCTAGGAAAAGCAAACCCTAAAAGAATGGCTTGCCAACTGACAGATTAGCTGGGGAGATCATTTGTGGGCAGGTCTTCAGTAATGCCTCTGTAATAGATGCTGTCGGTGTCCTGCCCAGATGCCCTTCACCAGCCAGGGCACCATTACTTAGTTGAGAGTGTTGGCCAGGGGTGTGCCAGTAAATGTTTAACAACTAGTTCTTGGTGGGGGTGTAGAAGTTCTTGATTTGTACCTTTTGTTGGTTTTCATGATGCAAATGTTCTCACTATGGCTGATTCCAAACTACCAGGATGAGGTGACTGAATGGGGAGTTAGGAAGCAGTGCACACAGCCAGCTTCTATGAGCTGTATGAGCCGACTCCAGCACACCACTGGCTGCAATGGCTGCACACAGCTGTTCCATTCTTTGGGGAATGCCCCCCATTTTTCCTTCCTACTCCCACTGAAGGGAGTCACCTCTCAGTCTTCATGCAGGGATAGCCTGCAGACAATGACTAACTGATATGGAGATACAAAATCTCAGCCCTCTTGCCTCAAGCGTAGTCAATTTTATGATGTGATTTATTCCTTACCCCCATAAATCAGATTATGTTCCTTGAGACTATATCATTATTCAGCTGTTTCCTCTTTCCTATTCAGTGTCCCTCACTTATTAGAAGGCTTTTTTCTTTAAAGAGCATAACCTTAGTAAATTAACGTATCAGAATGCCTACCTCAGGCTCTGCTTCTAGGAAAGCCAACCTAAGATACTTTTGTAACATACTCCAACGGTTAAGCTTTCCTAAACTTTCCCTCCAAGGAACCTCTAATGAAATGAGGAAATAATTCTAATTCTAGGAAATCCAGAAGTGTAACCCAAAGCATTCAACTACAAACCCCACATTTTGAAATCTATTTCACAATAAAAATGCAAACATTTAAACTATATTTCGTAATATTTGTGTTTAACATAAAACATGTCTTCTTTTTTTTCCCCAGAATTCTTGAGTAGAATCAATGCTCCAATGCTCCAAGGTCCTGGACTATAATGGTCCCAAGGCTGTTCCATCCCTGAAGACACGCACGCCCCAGTCTGGTAATCCTGAGTGGGGGAAATCTACACTCAGAACCTAGATGCTCAGCCTCCAACTCCAGAATGTCCGGTATGCTTTGCCAATCCTTTAGAGACTGTCTCTTCATCACTACAAGCTCATAACACACTTGCCCCAAACACAGTGTCAGTAAATCCCAGTTTCTCCTTTAATCAGGAAGGAAAGGAGGGAGGGAGGAGAAAGGAAGCAATTCAGTCATTGATTGTTAGAACTTGAAGTGATCTTCAAGCATTCTTTCTAGTCTTCTGTTCTACTGAGGAGAAAACTGAGAATTGAGGCATAAAAGTAATTTGCTGAAGGTCAAGAAATCAGTCAAAGCTGGAGCCAAATTTGTCATGTCCCTGGATTCTCCGGCCAGAGGTCTCTCTGCTTGACATGTGGGCTGTCCAGATTTTGGGGACAGCCTTAGCTGGTATCAGTACAGTAAGAGAAAGATGTGAAGTCTGTGGTGACTCAGTAAAATGTCTCTGCTGATACCCCAGAGTGGGGTGCTGGTTTATTTAGCAAGGCACCCTTCAGGCTCCAAGTGTTTCCAAGTGAGAGTCAGAAACTGCCTCTTTATCCAAAAGGAGACCTAAGTGAGAATTGTCTGGTTCTTCCCAGCTGGAGTCCCTTGATAACAGATGGTCTGAGAATGCCCTCTGGTGACTTTCTGCTGCGTGTTCAGGCAATTTAGAGACAGGAGGTGACTATGGAAAAGGACACGGAGAAGCTGGACTCCTGGAAATGGACACCTGTGGCGTGGGTGTTCTGTGAGAAAACTGTGGCAGGATCCAACCAGGAAGTAAGGTAAATACATAATACATGGTTACGCCTCTGTGGCATTTGTCTTCTGTTCTCTAACAATGACTATCATTCTTTTTAATTACACAATTATTTCAATACTTATGAACTCATATTAATACAAGGCATAGAAACAATAACAAATTGGTAGGCATAAAATTCTCTAACACAATTTTAATTTAGGCATATCCTTCTCCAGTTTGCTGTATAATGTGATCACCATTTCCCAAGAAAATGAACAAAAGCATACCCCTAGGTCTTTGGAATGGAACCCATCTTCTCAAGGCCACTGCCACCTCATTTGTGGTGATATATATTTGAGAAAAAGAAGACTGATACTTGTGCTCCAGGATATACCCCTGAAAAAGTTGAAAGGAGCATTGAGGTGAAGCAATGGGAAGAAGGGAGACTCCAATGCAATGAAAGGTTTTCTACAACTATGACCTAGATATGTTTGACACTTTTATACCGTATATGGATTCAAAATATAAAATGTTAGGTTTGGAAAGGAGACCATCCATTTCACCATTCCCTCACACCAGGACTACTAATAGTAATAACCGTCATTTGTCAAGTATTTGCTAGGTGCCAGGTAATGTGCTAAGCACTTCACAGGGATTAATTTAAGTCCTCAAAACAACCACAGGAGAAGGAAACTGTTATTATACAGGTGAGAACTCTGAGGCGTGGAGATATTAAATAAACTGCCCAAGTTCACACAGCCACTAGGGAAACCAGAACTCAAACATCAACCAGTTCAAGCTGCAAGCCCGTGCTTTTAGCCATCCTGACATATGGCCTCCACAACTCTCCTAACCAGCTGTCCTGTCCCCTCTCCTTGAATTTATCCAACAATGAGCGAATCATTCTATTATCTGACAGCTCTTATTGCTTAAAGAACTCCTGTCGCCCCATGATTTGTACCGTTTGTTCCTATTCTGTCTTTTAGAACTATGTAGGAGGCTAATCCCTGTTCTACTTGACATGCCTTTAAATATTTGAAATCAAGTATCAGGTCACCAGCCCCATCTCCCAGCCTTCTTTTCTCCAACCTAACCCTCCCTAAGTCATCCAACTCTTACTTGTATAATTAGTTTTCCAGGCTTTTCACCTTTGGGGTTCACTCCAGCTTGTTATCACCTCTCCCCACAAAATACAAACCTAATGTCCAGTGTTGTCCAACACTCTAAATGTAGTCTGACTACAGCAAAGCATAGTGGGACTATTACTTCCTTTGTCAAAGCCGTATTTCTAATTAAAAGGCAGCCGAAGATGACCTTGATTCTCACAGCAGCCTACATCCAATTGATATTCAGGCAGAGCTCACAGTCAGCAAGAATTCTCAGCCTTTCTTATCCAGAAAGTGAGACCTCCCCCAGCCCACAAATGCACACTACATGTTTAACCAAAAGGAAGAATTTATTTATTTTAAACTTCGTATTTTTCTTTATTCTCATTTCTTAATGTTTCTTTTCTATTAAGATCATCAAAATCTCAGGTCAAGATGTTCAAAAGGTGGGGTCCACAAATAGAGCCCTGCAGCCTCCCTCCCAAATGCCCTTTGCATATCACCGTCAACTGGCCATGAGTCCTCCTAGTTTAACTATCACCCAGCTCATATATCTTCATCGTTACCACAAGGACGTCATAAGAGACTCTATCAAAGGTCTTCCTGAAATCCAGACACATTTTGTCTGTGGCATTTCCCCTCCTCACCAGTCTCCCCACTCTATCAAAAAAGGAAATGAGGTTAGTTGGGCATATCTTATTTTTAAGTAAACCCACATTTAGTGAATCCATATTTACATGTGCCAACAAGCTCGACAGGATTTTTTTCAGAAAATGAAAAATTCCTCCAAAAAAGCAAATTTTGAACAGATTTGAACAAAGAATCGACATTTTAGCTACATTTTTTTTCACTTTTAAAAGCACTTGACAAAAACACATTTTCAGGACCATCAGTGCCATCAGGGAGCTCAGAATTTATAAGAGTATAAACACCACTTAATCCTACACTTCCAGACTACAATTACACTTTAAAACTGCATTAACTGGGATTGGAATGTTTTCTGAATCACCCTCTCACCAGAGAAATAAATCTCATTAAAACAATTTGATACCTGAGTTGAGTTCTATAGTCAGTACATATTAAGTTCCACTTTCTAGAACTTTTAGAGCTGTCATTCTGGACAATGAAAGTTGAATTGGCACTGAAAGATTTCTATATCATAGACAAAGATTCCATTGCATAAGCATTCCATACATACCAAAGTTTAAATATTGAATGAAAACATTTTTAAAAGATATTATTTATCAAAAGTAATATATCATTTAGAATACGTCAGGCATGTGCTGAGAGTTTTACAAATATTAACTCAATTTAACCTTCATAACAATTATTTGTGATAGTTGCTTTTATTCCTTCATTTGAATGAAGGGACAATGAAGGCACAGAGAGGTTAAGTGACTTGGCCAAGGACACACAGCTAGGAAATGTCATGGAGCCCCCATAGTGAAAATTAAAAGTTTCATACTTAAAACTCAAATAAAATAATTTGTAGATATTCCATTACCTCTCTGGGCATTCCCCAAATGTCCTAAATACTTTTAGATTTCTCTTTACATCAACTGGCAATGTTATGTTCATCTTCATAAAAGAATAGGATAAAAATGTAGAGAATAAGAAAAATTAAGCAATGTTCAGGGCCATGCATGGCTGGTTTTAGTTTAAAATTCTTGAAACATTTAGTTTCAATTCACTGACTTCATTTCAACTCCTGATCCTTATGGCAGCCCCAATGTCTGCTACACTGCCTGGTCTTTAGTAGGTACTAAATAAATCTTTATTGAATTCAATTAAATTGATTTGTTTTGAGGCATTTCCAAGCTGCTACATATAAAAGTAGTAATAAGAGCCCCAACAATGATCTCAAATTTTCTTTCCAAGTCCTGTTAGGTTACCCTCTCTCTTACAAAAGGTTTAGACCTATATTTCTATATAAGCAAGATTTTGGATACTTGGCTCCAGAAAGGAGAGTATGCTCTAAAAAAATTATAAGAGAACCAAACATAAGCCCCAACAGAATACCCTAGATTGCTTATATTTCATGCAAATTTGAAATGTGTGATATTTAAAAATTAATAAAATCTCTTCATGTTCAAAATTTGAAGTAATGTAAATCTCCCAAATTTAAGTTCTTTTCAAGGATCACATAATTTCAAAGCTGCCAAGCCAAATGAATTGTAAAACTGAGTTGAGGCTATTGCCTAAATTAGGCAAGTTTTAAATTACGCAAAGTCTTCAGGGCCACATCCTTTTCATAAAATGCCACCACCCTCTACACATCACCACAAGACAACACAAATGAAACATTACTTTATAGCTTGATGGCTAAAGCCTTGGAGGCTAAACAGACTCAGAAGCCTCAAGCCAAAAAGCTGTCCTCTACTTCTCAAAAATCTATGGCACTACAGAGAACAATGCCAGGACTCAGGATGCAAAGATGAAAATTAAACTGAAGAGGCCCATGACCGATTTGTACCCACACATCCAAATGTTGGTGGTCATGGCCCTGAGACAGCAGTCTCCTGGAAGCTCAGAGAACTAGTTATCCACCAAGCTCTCCAGCCCTAACAGCATCATAAGTTCTCAGACTTCATCTGGATGAGAAACCACAGCTCTCTCAGAAGCCACATCATTTGAGGGTGAGAAATGTTGACAGATAAACAAGTTACTAAATGACAAAGTGAGCTTCGCCTATTGTGCACTGGAGCAATAGCTGGAAATGTTTCTGACCAGTTCCACAGAGCCAAGCAAATACTCACATTCAGAAAGTGTGAGGGAGGGAGCAGAGAGAATAACAGTCTATCATTTCCTCTCACATGTTCACTAAAATCGTCCTTGGTCCCTGTTCCATTAGAAAGCAAGAACAGAACAAAAATTTTAAAAAAAAGAAAGGAATTGGGGCAAAGATTGGGGGTAACCATGAAGCAAATGGGGCTAGAAGTCTTTTACAAGGGTGTATGAATCTGCAATAATACGTTGCTTCTTTTCTTAGGTTTTATCCTTCCATGGCCTTCCTAACTAGGGAAAAACTAAAGCCAGTCACTTTTGGTGCCTGTATCAACCTTGTAAGACACACTAAATTCTTCATGTAATGCATAACTGTCAGCCTCCCTCACTCATCTGGAGTGATTTTTCCAATTAACCACGACAGGCATTTCACTCAAGCGGCCTATTTTTACTCAAAGGCCAGGTCCTGAAGAATGAGAATTCAGGCAGCTGCTGACACTTCTTTTGTCATACAAGCTGCTCTAGACAAACAATATTGACTACAAATTTGTCAGGACTTTCTATGGCCATCAATCATTCCCGCCCTTTTGCCTTCTTAGGTGCCCCTGAATTTCCTCTCACTCCCATCCTTAAAAAAATAAATAAATAAAGCAAAAAATTAAAATCCCTCAAAGTTCGAGTCAGTACATGTCCTCAAGTATCTGGAATTTGAAGGTTCATTTGTTATAACTAATGTATCCCTTACATAGGAAATTAAATGCTATAAAATGATACACTGCCTCAGAGAAATGAATGCCATAGCCTCATGTCAGAATGCTTTGGGGTTTGTTCTTTTCACTCTTACACAAGATCTCAGAAAGTGCAAGACAGGCAAAGATTTAATCCACCAGTCCCAAACTCCAATAGCTTCAGTGACCAGAATTATTGATGTAAATTATAAAAATCCTGGGTGTAAGAAAGTCGGGACCTATGGAAACTGGGGTGTGCATCCCCACTCAGTTTTTCAAACGCTGTGCTAACCAAACAAAGCACATCTGAGGGCCAAATTCACGGCATGTGCCGTGCTGCCAGTTTGCAATCCCTGGTTTAGTACACACAGTATGTGTACTGTGTATTATAGCTCCTCCTTTCTCTCCTATGGGCACATGCGTATTTTTGTTTCAGATTGAAAGAGAAAGGGTAGAAAAAAGAATACTGACTCTTAGTTTATATATAGTTCATACAGGCAGGATTCAGAGGCGTCAGCTTCTGCAAAAAGAAAAAGAGCTCCTGCACCCATATTCCTTGATAATCGAGATTCCTACAGTAGCAAACACTTTTAACTTGGCCCCCATCTCCACTCTGTGAGCACTAAAACAATTCCCTTACTCAGAACTGCTACTCTCCCTAGTTACTCCTCAAGCAACCAGAGATGTAGTTACTCCTGCTCAGAAAAGGCTATGACCGTTTCCAAGAGCTCCTCTGCAGAACTCGAATTAGGCCAAGGGTCCCCACTATGGCAAGCTCTAAGGCAGGCTGGCCTGGGACTTCTAACAAAATGGCTGACAACAGCACCAGAGCCTCCAAAGTTATGGTGAACTTGAATGAGAAGGAATTCATTTTTTCAATTAAAGTTTAAATTTTTCTTCTCTCTCCAAAAGTTTTCTCAGCCAACATGCTGGCCATCTGTCAGCTCAGATAATGAAGATGAACAGGAATGGTACACAGGCATCCCTTTCCTTACTGCTCTCCTCCTGCACCTCTGTCACTTGAAGACACAAACTGTTCTCATATGATGAAATATAGGCTGCTTCCTCAGCACGTTTGGGAGGTACATTCGCAATTATAATGTTGTTTGCAGTTTTGATTCATAATAAAAGCTAAAGTCAACATGATTAAATATAAAGCAGACATCTCAAAGCACATCTAGTTAACATAGAAGCTAATTTCATCTTTTTTTTCTTTTTCCTGATTTATGAAAACTAGTCACAAACTGATGTAGACTCAAAGTAGGAGACAGGGGTGGGGAACGGGTCTCAGGATCTGGCCCTTTTGGAGCCAGTGCCTGAAGCACAAGGAGAAAGTATCTGGCCTGAAGCCAGCGGTAGAATCATCGCAACAGACAATGCAACCAATTTGTTTAGTGGGGAACGAGTTAGGCAACCTACTAAAAACCACAGGTCTGATCTACATTTTTTAAACTTCTGACCATGTCAAGAAAAGTTGCTTAACTCTTCTCTGCCCTGTTCTTTCAACTCTCAGAGCTCCATGAGACTCAATCTCTGCCCCTCCTCTAATTTAGATATGAGTGAGGGTGCCCAGAACTGCACAACTATCAGAATACCCTGGAAAGAAAGTCTTTTTTAAAAAATGAAGGTTCTCTGCCCTAACCCCAGGTCTCACCCTTGGCCTACTAAATCAGAAATCTGCAGCCTGAGGCAGTTTTAGGAAAGTATCTAGATGAATCTAATGATCAATCAGATTTAGGAATCACTGGCCTAGAGCAAAAGGACAAACATATGGTACATGAGTCACTTCTTCTACTGCTTTGTCCATGGCAGACATTAATAATCAATACAAGCACTCTTCCACTGAGCCTAGCCAAAGTCTCAGAATTCCTCTCCATGTGGAACTCCAGGCGGCCACCACCAGTCAGTGAGAGCTGGCTTATAAATTGAAACCTATCTGCCATCCCTGAGTGAGAATCAACTAGCCCAGCAACATTTTGTGCTCAGTTGCACCTTTAGCCTGGCACCTAGAATAGCTCCATTGTACGGCAGTCCCCCCTTATCTGCAATTTTGCTTTTCGGTTTCACTTAACCCGTGGTCTACTGCAGTCCAAAAATATTAATTGGAAAATTCCAGAACTAAACAATTCATAAATTTTAAAGTGTGTGCCACTCAAAGTAGCATGACGAAATCTCACCACATCCTGCTACATCCTGCCCTGGATGTGAATCATCCCTTTGTCCAGAGTATGCCTCCCATTGTTCACTTAGCAGCCATCTGGGTTATCAGATTCACTGTCATGGTGTGTTACCACACAAGCACTTGTTTTACTTAACCCTTATTTAATAACAGCCCTGAAGCACAAGAGTAATGATGCTGGCAATTCGGATATGCCAAAGAGAAGCTATAAAGTGCTTCCTAAGTGAAAAGGTGAACGTTCTCGACTTACTAAGAAATGAAAAAAAATCATATGTTGAGGTTGCTAAGACCCACGGTAGGAACAAATCTTCGATCAGTGAAATTGTGAAGAAGGAAAAAGAAATTCGTGCTAGTTTTGCTATCACTCCTCAAAAAGCAGAAGTTATGGCCACAGTTAAGATGGAAAAGGCATTAAATTTGTAAGATAGTTTAAGAGAGAGGATGAAAGACACCACATTCACATAACTTTTATTATAGTATATTGTGATAACTGCTCTATTTTATTATTAGTTATTGTGTTAATCTCTTACTGTGCCTAATTTGTAGATTAAACCTTCTCATAGGTATGTATGTATAAGAAAAAACATAGTATATATAGGGTTCAGCATCCACTGGGGGTCTTGGAACGTATCCCTCAGAGATAATAGGGGATGACTGTATAATCCTTTTAGGTTTACAAAATCTTTTCAAATACCTGATTCCTTTTGAGTCTCTCAAAAACCTTGTGAAGTGAGAAGGGCATGCACATTACAGATCTGACAGGTGAGGAAACCGGAAGCTGCTGCAGCTTTGTCTTGCCCAGAGTAAGAGAGCTGATGAGGAGTAAAGACAGAATATCAATCCTGAACCCCTGCCTCCCAGACCAGCGTTCTTCCTTCTAGATCAAGCTTGGCATGGAACGTCAGGGCAACATTACCACCTGAGCCCAGCAAGAAACAGAGACAATAGATCAAACAGCGCAGAAAAGGGTACGTAGGCTAGAGGGGTTTAGTACGTCGACCAAGCACAAAGCTGGAGAGCCAGAACTCTAACCAGGTCTGTCTGACCCTGGGTTCTGTGTGATTTCTGTTTGAATCGTTGCCCCTCCCACAGCAGCACAGATTAGGAAAGGGCCTTTCCTCTCCTCTCCTGCCCCCCCATCAGTTCTCATTCCTTGCTCCTCCTTCGCTCCCTCCTCTCAGCCTAGTTACCCCTCCTTCACTAGGATCCTCCTCTCAGCCATGCGTACCTCTCCACAGCCTGCCCCTCTTCTTGCCCCTGCTACTGCCTTCCAAAGGCAGAAGGAAACCGCCCAGCTTACTCAGAGCAGCCCCAGCTAACTGACTTAAGATGAGACAAGCACCTTGGCAGTGAGATGTGAATATAAAATTGCAAACAGCTCTTGAAGTTGCAGATCCATAATCTTCTAAGCCAAAGAAGAGGGGTTTGCGTCTTCTCCCCCTTGTCTAAATCAACACTCCAAAGGTCTGAAATGAGTCCAGCCAGTCTTCGGATGTGATCTCACAAGGCTGCCTGCCACACACATGCATTTCCAGCCTGTCGCCTGAGCACAGCCCCCATGGGGCTTGTCATCACTTGATACAGGGGACGTGTTTCTGCTGAAATCAAAGTGAAGGGATGTGCTTTGCTGCCCTTTCATGTTCTCAAATACGTCCTGACTGACGTGGCTGGGCCCTTATCTCTTTAAGAAACTAAGCACTTTCAAGTTTAGGAGAAGGATTCTGAGGGTTTCAGAACACAGGGGCTGGTCAGGATCCCATCTACCACTTACTAGTCAGTAACCTTGGTCAAGTTACTTAATATCTCTTATCTCAACTTTTCCACCTGTAAAATGGAAATCTAACAATAGCACTTTTGTTATAAAGTTGTTGTAAGTGTTAAAATTGTTGATCCATGTAAAGAATTAAGTCCAGTGGCAGATACAGAGGAAGCAATAAGTATTAATCCCACTGTTCATTTTAAAACAGAAACAGAAGATTCAGGACACATATCACATAATTTCTGGATGTTAGATGGCATCTCAACAGGTCCTCGTAGTATTTTAGGGTCACAGTAAATAGGTTTAGATGGTCAAGCATAAAACTCTAATGCTTATGTTATCATTATTTTCAATGAAATGATTGCATGCATAGGAAGTAATAAGAGTAAAACTTCTTTTAGAATTAAGTCAGCTTAAAATAACAACGCTTGCTGAGAATATGCATGATTTTTTAGCTTTTTTATAGTTTACATTTCCAACTTTTCTACAAAAAGCATGCATTATTTTATGATCAGAAAAATTAGAACAAAAAATACATAAATAATACATTTAAGGAAAATATGCCTTAGAGTATATAAACACAGTATCTTCAGGAAACTGCATCAAACAATAAATAAGTACACTATGATTGCATCATGACTTTCCCTACTGGCCCCACTGGACATTTCTTTTGGAAAGTTTTAGAGCCTTAAGTCTCCAAATCCAAATGGAAATGGATTGCTCAAATAATATTGGTAGTACTTTCAGCCCAGAGAAAGACAAAATAATTTTTTGCAGTTGGAGGCCACCACCTGAGCTAGTTCCATTTGTGTATGCGTGAAGCCTCAGCCACACAAACCTGTTCATCTGCCACCTGTACACAGACAGACAGACAGACAGACAGACACACACACACACACACACACACACACACACACATACACATACACACAACCCAAATATTGGGTTTCATTTCCCCTGCTTTGTTCCTATGGAGTACCAGATAGATATTGGCAGACTCTATGTCACTTTTTTCTTGGTGTAGTCTGGAAATTTCAGCCTTTTTTCCACTTAAAATAGTTAGAAATATCCTCAATTAGGGCACTATTTCAACTGGTAAAATATTAATTCTCATGAGTCAAAAAGTGCTAGAGTTCTGTAAGTGTGCAGAGTAAAGTTTAAAAACTGATGTCCAAGACCCACTTTGAAGTACTCATATAAGAAAAATCAGGAGCTGTAGTGAATCTAATCTGTTCTTTGGATCTATAAGCAGAGGAACCAGCTGGGTCATTTGGCATGGGACAAAAGCCCCAGGGACCTCAAATGTTGGCTTCTGTTTGATGGTAAATTAGGGGCCTCTCAGAGGCTGAGAGAGGTCTGAGCCAATTCCAAATTTGGAAATTTAATGAATATATTTAAAAATGAATAAATGCTGAAACACGGTGACAAAAATTATATTTTTAATCTGTTTCCATTTAGCAAATGAATGCTTTTGATCCAAGAATAATTTTAATAAGCACATATATGTCTTCTTTCGAAGATAACTTCAGAAGTCAAATTTTGAGCCCCATCAGTTATGTGAACCTAAAGCCCAGTGGCCCCCTACCCTCCCCCTGTAATGGATCTGAGAAAATTCGAGCAGAGGACAGGGTGAGGACAGCATTCTCTCTAATGCTGATCTGAACTTGGCTCCATCACCCTTGGTCCTGGTGACATTAAGGCATGGCAAACAAAGGCCTGGATTAAAGACCTCAAATTGAGGGCTTTCCAGGCCTCATGCAGCCCTTGAGCTCCTTTTTCTAAAACTGGGACAGACATAAGACATCCAAAGCAAGAAAACCTATCCTGAAATAACTTTCTCTGCTCTTGGGTTATCAAGCTGCTAATGGCCTCATTCTCTTCTCCAATCCCCCTCTAGACTTTGTCATTTTCACACGAGATAGATTTGTTCTAAGACCCCAGCATCCAAAGGTATCAAAGAGGGAAATTGTTTCCTCGAAGATGGTGATGAGTAGTCTTAGCTCCAAAGCCCCTCGGGGGTGGGGGGAGGAATAAGATGATGATAGCAACCTATGTAAATATCTGTCCACCAGATGCACAGATAATTACACACTCTGGGCTTTTCTGGGCATCCATGTGATGACTGCCTGACACAGGGTCCCCTGAAGCACAGAAGCAGAAAAACAAAGAAAAGGCCTCTGGGATTTCTAAGTCATGTTAGTTGTGAAAGGGAGACAGGGAGAATGATGCACGAGCCTTCCCTGAGAAATCTCATGGCAACCTCATCCCTTCCTCTGTTCCGGGACATAAAGATGTTAACTTGGCAACTGTTCATCTCAGGTTCCCGCATTCTCCACAATCTGCTCTCACAATGCCTGATACAAAGTGCGTGTGGTAAACGTCAACCGACCTACATTGGTACTTTGAAAATAAGTTAGAGCTTAGATTCAGAAATCCTTTTTAATTCCTGGTTGGTGAGTTTCCCACTTAGGTCTTCATATATATTCAGTTATTTAATAGCTTGCTGTACATGACATCAGAACATGCCGGTTATGCTTATCTACTGCTCACCTCTCCCCCTTCCCCCATACAAACACACACACACACACACACACACACACACATCTTCCCAGTTGTAAGAACACTGTTTCCTGTTGTTTCACTTTGTGGTTTGGAGGTCTGAAAAATAGTAATATTTTTTCCAGGAAGAGTATCAGAGAAAAGAAAATACAGAATGATGGATCTATTTAATTTAAGAAAAAACAGAAGTGATTCTCCAAGGAAAAAGGATGGTCTGGCATTAATAGAAGTTCATGCCCACCTAAAAATAAAAAGCCAAATGGATTACTTCATTATAAAAAATTATGTGTTTTCACACGAGGCACAAAGAAGAGATGAAATTTTCTCTTCCTGCTCTCACATGAAGAGAACTGAGTACAAATGCTACTTGGGTCAGAAATAAAACACATTCATACCAAATTGCAGGAAACTATCCTCAGCAGAAGAGACAGCCTACTGAGAATACTGGACCCAGGGCAGTGGTGAGCTTCCATTCCACCTCTCTGCTCAAAAGACAGAGTTTATTCTCTTCCCTTCTTTACATATACACTTCCAAATCTTAGACACTCACCTAATTGTCTGTTTTGTAAGCAAGTCTCCAAAGGAAGATTAGGTCACTGAGAGATGGATGGCCACATTCCTTGAAAAACTGTAGAAGTGAAGAACGAATGCACTTTATAACATTCCCCTCAGTAGGGAAATGTCCACATGCCAGCAGTACTGACCCAGGAGTTGCAAGACATCCATTGTATAAATATGGGCAGCCCCACTGGTCACTGGTCTCCCTCGAATTAGATAAGAGGTTGCTCCCACAGAATGAGTTATACCAGCAGGACCTGGTCAGATTACTTTTCATATACTCTACCCTACAAGCCTGTGGTCAGTGCCTTTTAAAGCATCTGGGAGCAATTAAAAAAATGTATCAAAGGCATCAAGGTAAGTTATCAGGAAGACTAGTGTTCCCTGATAATAACAATAACAACAACAACAGCAACAGATGGCTGCTTTCAAAAAAGCTGAGAAAAAGATCTTTACTTTTCTAAGTCTTTTTTTCTCTTGGTGCCAAAGCACTTAGTACTTCCATACTCATCATGCACTTTGTAATTGCCTTTACACATCTGTCTCTCCCATTGATTGATGAACTTAATAAAACCCCTGACCTATTCTTATTCACCTTTTTATTCATAGAGACTTCAGGATAAGTGGAAGGTAACAGACTCTCGATGAATGTTTGATGGATGGATAAATGTATGAAAAAGTAATGTACACCAGAGTACGTCAGGAAATAATATCCAAAATTCTTGAGATAAAAATGAGAGAGATCATCAAAGTAAAATTTCCCATGCGAATCCTCCAAACACTGGGGTGACTTCATTCTTCCTTAGATTTCATCAGTGATTCATTACAAATAATTCAAATAATTACATGAGCATTCTAGATAATGGACTGTTGAAATGTGCCCTTGTCATCACTGACACTACCAGAAATGTCGGTCATACCCAAAATAGCTATAGTTCGTGAGACCAGGAAAGGAGACACACTGAGGACTCTAGAGGTGATAGTGTCAGTGTCCCTGGAAAGTCTGGAAGTCATCGTCTCCAATATGAGAGCTTAAGGAAGCTGAGGGCAGTTTGTTCTCTTGATCCCAGGGTTAGCACTCACCGAGGGGCAGGAAGTGGGAAGAGGACCCAGGGTCAGACCTCTGCAATGGTGTGAAGTAGATGAAATTTGTCCTCACCTCCTCTTTTACTGCCCTCCTCATTGTCTCTTCACCCACCCTGATCTGTCTGTCCTTAGTAATCACACTGAGGAAATTCCAACAGAGCAACTCATACTAAGGTATAAATTACTTATAATGATTGTACAAGTTAGTCCCCTGTGGGCATTGCCTTTTTAATAAGAAGCAGTGCTGTTACTCTAAGAAATAATAGTGAAAGAGTGTAATTTCTATCATGAATATAGCAAGGGATATGCTTGAGGGATTATGGTCTGTGCCAGCTTGGAGTTAAATAGGTAGCTACCGACTGAATTAACTACAAATGTTTTTTACTCTTTGGAAATTTAAGATTCAGGCCCTGGATCGCCTGTGACTATGTGACTATTCCTGTTTGAAAAACAAACACCTCCACCTCCTAGAGTGGTTGATAAAAACCAACAGGTTATCAGGTTCAGAAACTGATCAGTGATTCTCTAGAGACCCCAAGCGGTCAGAATAGGAACTCATTTTTGTAATAAATAGAACGAAGCAAGATGAGGGAATGTTAATGGGGCAAAATTAAGACCTACAATTTGGTGATCTCTATTAAGGAAACGTTTGGAACTTTCAATAATGGACAGTTTGAGTCATTTAATTTTCCATCTACTTTTGTTTCTCTATTCTTTCTCTTCTTGATCTGTGTTATAATCCCATTTGCCTTATGTGCCTTTGAGGGCACTGAGCCTTACTGGGCCCTTGTTGTCCATTTTCATTGCTTTACCTGGGTTGTTCACAGAACAAAAACCACCTTGCCCTTCAAAGTATCCAACTGAGAGTTTCTCTCATATACTCAAAGGGCTCCTACATCTTGCTTCACCCTGACATTCACTTGGTCTTTTGTTACTTGATTCTCATACATACCAACATGTACTCTCAGATAAATACAAGAATATACTATTGCTGCCTTTGATTTTTCACCCTTCTTCTGCCAGGAGAGTGTTTCTTCAGGGGCATCAAATGGACTATCCCAAGGGATTCAACTTTAAGTGCTGGGTTTTAGTTTCACAAAGAACTGGATTTCTCAGTTCATTGTGAAGCTCAGGAAACAGAACAGGGAAGGTGGGCTTTCCTGGTGGCACAGCGGGTTAAGAATCCACCTGCCAATGCAGGGGACACGGGTTCGAGCCCTGGTCGGGGAAGATCCCACATGCCGCGGAGCAAATAAGCCCGTGTGCCACAACTACTGAGCCTGCTCTCTAGAGCCCACAAGCCACAACTACTGAGCCCACGCGCCACTACTGAAGCCCGCGTGCCTAGAGCCCGTGCTCTGCAACAAGAGAAGCCACCGCAGTGAGAAGCCCGCGCACCGCAACGAAGAGTAACCCCCCCTCGCCACAACTAGAGAAAGCCCGCGCCCAGCAACGAAGACCCAGAACAGCCAAAAAAAATAAAATAAATTTTTTTAAAATGTTAAAAAAAAAAAAAAAGAAAGAAACAGCCAAGTTTTCTGTCAGAGATGATCCTTCCCAACAAATAAAAATAATCTCTATAGATTTGTGGTAAAAGAAATATAAGTATCTATTTTAACCTGATGCTTTATTTGGTATACTTTTTATACCTAAATTTTGTTTTACTCTTCCAAATTTTCTCATCTAACTACTAAAATTATATAGATATATATCATATATTAAAATATATACTGACCAATATGTACTAGAAGGACATTTCTCTAGAATTAGATTGTAATTCCTCTTGGCTTTGAACTAATCATATCTCAGTAATAGAAAGAGGTGGATCACCTCAATAGGAATGGTGTGTGGGCTGCAAACACATCATCTATAAATCTTACTGAGCTCTTGCTTTGCCTTGAAGTTCTAGTCCAAGATCATAAACACGTTCCTCTAATTCATTTTTAAAAATCACCACGTCAGATGAAGCCCTTCTCAATTCTGAGTGGTCTGGATTTGAGTAGGTCAGGCCAGTGATAGAAGAAACAGGCCCAGAAGGACCTACTTAATCTGGACTCATCTTTGGGCAGTTTCCTCTCATTCATAGAAGCATAGGATTTCCCAGAAAATCCATCATGTTTGGTCCAAAAAATAAACATATTCATAGTTATAAATGGTTGATTAATGGGGAGTCATGTCCCAGACATTTATGGTGTCAGAGAGCTTTTTAATCAAACAGTTAAGAGGAGGGGAAAAAAGAAGCAGGTAGACTTTTGCTTTGGTTTGCTTCCTTAGCTCAACCCAGTTTGGAAATAGCAGACAACTGAACAACACTTGACAATATCTTTATCATGGATATCAAAACCTAGGACCATGATCTTTGTGTAAAAGCAAGCTAGTTCATCAATCAGTGCTGTGGACTGCATTTTGTTCCCCCCAAATTCAAATGTTGAAGCCCTGGTCCCCAATATGATGCTATTCAGAGATGGAGCTTTTGTGAGATAATGAGGTATAGATGAGGTCATGAGGGTGGGGCACTCATGATGGGATTAGTGTCCTTACATGAAGAGATATCAGAGATTTTCCCTCTATCTCTTTTTCTCTCTTCCCGCAATGTGAACACACAACAAGAAGGCAGTTGTCCACAACTCAGGAAGACAGTTCTCGCCAGAAACAAATCGTGCTGACACCCTGATCTTGGACTTCCTGCCTCCAGAACTGTGAGAAAATAAATTTCTGTTATTTAATCCACCCAGTCTATGGTATTTCACTGCCGCAGCACAAGCAGACTAAGACACATTTTGGTATTGAGAAGTGAGGTGCTACTGTAGCAAATACCTAAATATGTGGAAGTGGCTTTGGAACTTGGAAATACGTAGAGGCTGGATAAGTTTTGAGATGCAAACTAGAAATATGGATGTTAAAGGTGATTCTGGTGAGGTCTCAGACAGAAACGAGGAACATTTTACTGTAAAGTGGAGGAAAGGCAACCCTTGTTATAAAGTGGTAAAGACCTTGGTGAACTGTGTTCTAGTGTTTTGTGGAAGATAGAACTTGCAAGCAATGAGCTTGGATGTTTAAGTGAGCAGATTTCTAAGCAAACTGTTGAAGGAGCAGCGTGGCTCCTCCTGACTGCTGATGGTAAAATGCGAAAGGAGAGAGATGAAGAAGGAATTGTTAAGCAAAATGGAACTAGACCTTGAAGATTTAGAAAATTCTCAGCCGATTCATATTACAAAAAATAAGAAAGCATGTTCTTTAGAAAATACCAAGTATGTAGCTAGATTATCAACAAAGAGCTTATGAGATTTTATGCGCAGAAACACTGTCAGCTTGAACTGAAGGGCATGGAGACAGGATGAAGTGAAGGAAGGCCACTGAACTTCTTGCACTTGACAGGACTGGAAGATAGAGCTATTTAACTGTGCTATTCTTCAAGAAGAGTGGGAAATGACCCCCCAAGATCATCAGAGCCCCGGCTTCAGTTTCACAGGCCAGATGGCCTATACCTGAAGCCTCAGGGGTGGGGCCTCCCAAAGCCTTGGGGGCAGGACCCCAGCATGACAGAGTCATGGGCTGGGACCCTGGCCTAGCAGGTGGAACCCCTGCCTAGAACCTTGGGGTGACACTGCCACCATAGTGGGCCTGGAAGCAGGACATCAAGCCAAAGAGGATTATTCTCGAGTATTAAGAGCTAATGGAATTTGCCTTGCTAGGTTTTGGACATGCTTGGGACCCATCACCCCTTTCTTCTTTCCAATTTCTCCCTTTTGGAATAGGAGTGCCTATTCTATGCCTGACCTACCACTGCATTTTGGAAGGAATTGTATTTTGTCTGGTTCCCAGCTGGAGAGGAATTTTGCCACAGGAATGAATCATACCCTCAGGTCTCATCAATGTCTGATGTAGATGATATTTAGATGAGACTTTGGATTTTAGATTTCAGAATTGATACTGGAATGAGTTAAGACTTTTGGAGCTGCTGGGATGAACTGAATGTATTTTGTATGCTAGAATGACATAAATTTTGATGGACCAGAGGCGGAATGCTATGGGCTAAAACATGTCTCCCCAAACTTCATATGTTGAAGTCCTAACCTCCAATATGACAGCCTTTGGAGATTTGGTATTTGAGAGGTAATTAGGTTTAGATGAAGTCATAATGGTGGGGCACTCATGATGGGATTAGTGCCCTTATAAGAAGAGACCCCAGAGAGCTGGTACTCTCTCTCCCCTCCATGTGAGGACACAGCAAGAAGATGACTGCCTGCAAGTCAGGAAAAGAATTTTCGGGCTTCCCTGGTGGCGCAGTGGTTGAGAGTCTGCCTGCTAGTGCAGTGGGCATGGGTTCGAGCCCTGGTCTGGGAGGATCCCACATGCCGCGGAGCGGCTGGGCCCGTGAGCCACAATTACCGAGCCTGCGTGTCTGGAGCCTGTGCTCCGCAACAAGAGAGGCCGTGATAGTGAGAGGCCCGTGCACAGCGATGAAGAGTGGCCCCCACTTGCCACAACTAGAGAAAGCCCTCGCACAGAAACGAAGACCCAACACAGCCATAAATTAAAAATAAATAAATAAATAAATAAATAAATAAATAAATAAATAAATAAATAAAAGAATTTTCACCAGAAACTGGCCATGTTGGCACCTTGATCTCAGACTTTCAGCCTCCAGAATTTCTGTGATTTAAGCCAATCTATGGTATTTTGTTATAGCAGCCCAAGCAGACTAAGATTTTATACACAATGCCAGTTTCATACACAATGCATATACTACCAGTCTAGAAGTTAATCCCTCCAAGACCTGATTCCCACTGACCAGAGGCACTGATCTAGATCCCTTCTTCACTTAGGTACCTTCTCCCCTGGGGCATTTTGCCTTTGCTCTTAAAACTTAAGTCATTCCTTCAAATCCCCTTTATATATATGCATTTTAATTGTGCAATATAAGACCTGCTATCTTGTGTTCTCACCTTTCGTCCAAAGACCCTACAGCCCATGACCACCCAGCCCCAGGTGCCACACTTGAGGATTCTGAGAAGTCAGCAGAGACTCTGGACAAAATTCTTATTTCCTAGCAAGAGCTTCTGTGTCTAGCCCCTAATCTGACTCTGTCTGCTGAGCTCAGTTTCCTCTTTTTCACCTAAGATCTAGGGTGAAGCCAAGTGAGGCAGTCTGCTCTGAAAGTGCATCTCCTGGCACCCTTCCAAACCTACAACTTCAGAGGGGAGGGAGTAGAGAACTATTATATTATTTCATTACAAAAACCAACTATTTGTTAATTCCTAAAATATTTATTGAGTGCCTAATATATGAAGGTTATCACACTGAATTTGCAAAAATTTTAGTTTTATTTTCCTTCTATTTTCCAAAATCATAAGAGCATACTTATGTGTAGGAAAAAAAATTCAATTAGCTGAAGATCTGGCACTATGATTACTTTTAGGGAAGAAACTGTTTTTCTTTTGGACAGTCTGTTGTGGTAGAAGATGGACCGTGAAGGTACAAGGGTCATAGGAACAAAAGCAATAAAGGAGATAGCTAAACTGTCCTGCTAGAGCTCCACAGGAGAAAATGAGAGGGATTTGGTATTGCTCCAGACTGAGAGGGGAAAAGAGGAGAGATGCAGAGCCAAACCAATGACACATGGTAGGAGGATGGGAAATGTGTAAGGCAAAGTAAAGAGTCCATCCTGGTGAGCCAACTTTCAAAAACAAGAATGGTAAAAAAGTAAGAATTGGTTTAAAAACAACTGAGCAGTTGTCACAAATGCTTTGTATTTCAGCAGTGAATCCTCATCTAACTCCCCACCCATTTACCCAGTGCACATGGCCATCTGGTCAGTGGCGCCCCCTGGAGTCCCCTGTGCCCCACCTGCCTACAGGGCTGTTTGCAGAGACCATTGTTTCCGACTCCCCAGAGCCCTTTCAGGCCCTGCCAACCCAGCCCACACCAATTGCTCAAGTCTTTATAAATGCGTAAAAGTAATTTGGTAAATTAGTAAATTCGGTAAATTCAGCAAATTGGTTATCCAACAATTGGCAAATTGGACCGATTGTCTTAGTTCTAGGAGAAGAAAATCATTTCCAGGCTTTGGCAAGCCTGCCCACCATTATATTCAATACAGTGCTTTGATGTTCACTCCCTCCATTCTCCTAGTTTCCCCAGTAAATGCCAAAGTGTCTGAAATTCAAGAACCAGCCCTCATTCTCTGAGAAGATCAACAGTTTAGACTTAGGCCTGGAGAGATCATCTCTGACAAAAGTTCATTTCTACAGGTCTCCTTTAATCAAAAAATTAAGAGAAAATGATTAACTAGAAAATGATTACCCATAAGAAGAAATATCCTTAAATGAGAGAAGCTACTACCAGCCTGGGCAAGTAGATTATGTCAGAAGCAGGGCATAGACCAGTGGTTAGGATTCATGGCTACAAGGCATGACTACAAAATGAACACGTACACAGGTCCAAGGAGGGCCTGCCCTTCAGCTCCACATCTCATCTTAGCCGCACTGTCTGGGGGACAAAGGGCAGGCCCAGGGGACTACAGAAAGATCAAGCTCATGTATGTCTCTCTTCTTCCCCTGTAATTCACTCATTGCATCATTCAGGAATTTAGCCCAAGATGCCATGAAGGAGGCAGGGCTCAGACCCCTTTTTGGTGAAGGTATTCTCTGCCCTTCAGAGAGACCATACCCTACTCTGCCACTGGGTGGGAGATCACATTGCTCCCCTGAGGGATGCTCTTCCCAAGTGGCCCAGGGCTGAGCTCTCATGTAGATCCTAGATGTGCCCAGTTTACAGGGTTGGACTGCCCAGAGCAGAGCTGGGTCCTGCCAGAAAAAAACAGGGCAAAAGGAATGTTGATGGCGGGGGAGAAAGTGAGAGAACATCTACCCTTCTTACTTTAAAACCATCTCTCTCCCTCACCAAGAAAGATAGAGGAGAGCTAAACATACACCGAAGAGAGGTCTTATTGCAGTGAGCAGGAAAACTCCAGATGGAAATGTTAAAATCACACAAAAACACGCAGAGCACATGACACCCCTGTTGGCAGCCCCCAGCACTGGACCAGCCAACACTCTGCATCTTGAGAGCCAAAGATACATCTGCAGAAATGCACACCATGCAGTAGCCGCAGTAGAGTCCCATGCTGGGGAAGAGGGCAAAGATGAGGGTGTGAGTCTCCCCCATCACTCCATCCACAGGTCCCAAGGGCTTACCTGGCACCAAGCCAAGGAGGGGGCTATCGGCCTCTGTCCTTCCATGGGGGGGAGGGGAGGGCAGCAGGATGACCAGTGTACCCAACCTCAAACCTGGGATCCTCCTGCTATAGGCCAATTGAGCATTGGGAACAGTTACCTCATGAATGGCCTCCGGACACAGAGTTGGAGTTCTGTGAATAGGGGCTCAGCAGCTCTATGCTCAAGTTTAAAAAGTTGCGTAATTGTAAAGAAACAAAGGCTCTCCTGGGCCCTCTAATCAGATTTGGGGAGGGGGTAGATTTGTGCAACTGAACAAACATGGAACTTAAAGCAAAGGCCAGAAGACTAGTGCATGGCTCCCTCTCTCCAGCAATTCTTAGACACAACCTATTATTAATAATACTCCTTCATTTGCTTGGGGACCAGGCCAGCGCACAGGCTACAGGAGTCGATGCTCAGCATGTAGCTGGGATAGATACCCCCCGGCCTCCTCTGCAGCTGCACGAGCACTTTTCAGAAACCACCAAATTCAATACCCCAAACAACCAAGGTTGAATCCTTGGGGAGAGGCCAATTCGGCCTGTGGTCATTCGTGTTTGATGAGTTGCTCTGATTTTGAAAGGAGGTCTGACATTCCTGACATTGAGCGGGTTAGGGTCAGCCTGACAGGGGTCAGCAGAAAATGTCCCATGGTCCTGTGGGAAGCCAGCACGAGCCTTCCAGAAACAGCTTGCGCCACTGTCTCCTCAGCCCTCAGCCCATTCCACTTCCTGGGCTTAGATGAGAACAAGGCAGGGAAACAGAAATGGTTCATGTTTCATCCTCTAGCCCCTGAGCTACAAAAGCCCTCAGTCATACACTTCCTGCCAAAGTTCACAGAGCGGAGCGGCCCCAGATGGGCATGAATCGCCCTCTGTCGTCCCTGGCCAGGCCCTGGCGTGGTGTGCCGTGAGGGTTCACACTGTCACCCTTGTTGTGCCGACAGCCCTGCACAGAGCTCTTCTGTCTGTTGGCACATTCAATTTCAGTGGTTTCAAATCAAGTCACAAAAGCCGACGTGACCTCTTCCCCAGGAAATAAGAGTGTGAGTTTGAGAGAGAATCTGGCTCTCCACAGGGGCCTTATCGCTCTGCATTGGAAGAGACTTTTAAATGTCTTCTAACAAAGATCACAAGCAAATTTTTTCTTGGGGATTGCCTTTAACCACCACAGCCCCAAACATCCTTGCTGTTCATCTGAGGCTCCCCTGGGTTCCTGTCTCCAAGCACTAAGGAAACTCCTGGGAGTAAAACTACCAAGTTTGTCAGAGAAAGGACAGTAGCTGTGGCATTCAGAGGTTCAGAATGCCCTCACCTCTCCACTGTGCACCCCCCCCACACACACACACACATTCTGAAAGACCAAAACCATAGAAAGGACACAGAGTCAGCTGGTGGATAATGCAGCTTTTGCTCTCCCCATGGCTTGGCAAGCAGCAGAAAGGTCAGGAGAATTGAGAGATCAAGATGGAAAGGAGTTCATCTCAAACCACCCTTCTCCTCTTGGCCAAACAACATCAGGTGGGGACCAGGACTGAGAAGCCAGACCCCTTCCATAGGAAGGTAAGTGCTTATGGTGCCAATGAATCAACCAGTGAATTAACTCACATTTGTTGATCACCTCTGATGCTTCTCACTGACTAGAGCCCTATGAAGAGGACAGAAGCACAAGGTATGGTCCTCAAAGGGATGGATGGCATCTACTCACAACCCAGCACGGGCGAGATGGGTGGTGCAGGGGTGAGAGTACAGACTCCAGATCCAGTAGGCCTGGGTTTAAATCCACATTCCATCACTCATTAGCCAGAATTTAGGGCAGGTTGTTTATGTCACTATTCTCTCATTTGCAAATTAAAGATACTAATGGGGGTCAACCCTATAAGAACTGTTGTGAGAATTAAAAGAGCTGATGTACACAAGGTACTTATATCAATGTCAGCTATTAATGGGATAAGAAAAAATATATATCAAATGTTAAGCCAAAAAAAGATAATATGGAGAAGCAAGAAAAACTACAATCCTGCAGCCTGTGGACCAAAAACCACAGTTACAGAAAGATAGAGAAGATGAAAAGGCAGAGGGCTATGTACCAGATGAAGGAACAAGAAAAAACCCCAGAAAAACAACTAAATGAAGTGGAGATAGGCAACCTTCCAGAAAAAGAATTCAGAATAATGATAGTGAAGATGATCCAGGACCTCGGAATAAGAATGGAGGCAAAGATTGAGAAGATGCAAGAAATGATTAACAAAGACCTAGAAGAATTAAAGAACAAACAAACAGAGATGACCAATACAATAACTGAAATGAAAACTACACTAGAAGGAATCAATAGCAGAATAACTGAGGCAGAAGAACGGATAAGTGACCTGGAAGACAGAATGGTGGAATTCACTGCTGCGGAACAGACTAAAGAAAAAAGAATGAAAAGAAATGAAGACAGCCTAAGAGACCTCTGGGACAACATTAAACGCAACAACATTCACATTACAGGGGTCCCAGAAGGAGAAGAGAGAGAGAGAAAGGACCAGAGAAAATATTTGAAGAGATTATAGTCGAAAACTTCCCTAACATGGGAAAGGAAATAGCCACCCAAGTCCAGGAAGCGCAGAGAGTCCCATACAGGATAAACCCAAGGAGAAACACGTCGAGACACATAGTAATCAAAGTGGCAAAAATTAAAGACAAAGAAAAATTATTGAAAGCAGCAAGGGAAAAACGACAAATAACTTACAAGGGAACTCCCATAAGGTTAACAGCTGATTTCTCAGCAGAAACTCTGCAAGCCAGAAGGGAGTGGCATGATATACTTAAAGTGATGAAAGGGAAGAACCTACAACCAAGATTACTCTACCCGGCAAGGATCTCATTTAGATTTGATGGAGAAATCAAAAGCTTTACAGACAAGCAAAAGCTAAGAGAATTCAGCACCACCAAACCAGCTCTACAACAAATGCTAAAGGAACTTCTCTAAGTGGGAAACACAAGAGAAGAAAAGGACCTACAAAAACAAACCCAAAACAATTAAGAAAATGGTCATAGGAACATACATATCAATAATTACCTTAAATGTGAATGGATTAAACGCCCCAACCAAAAGACATAGACTGGCTGAATGGATACAAAAACAAGACCCATATATATGCTGTCTACAAGAGACCCACTTTAGACCTAGGAACACATACAGACTGAAAGGGAGGGGATGGAAAAAGATATTCCATGCAAATGGAAATCAAAAGAAAGCTGGAGTAGCTATACTCATATCAGATAAAATAGACTTTAAAATAAAGAATGTTACAAGAGACAAGGAAGGACACTACATAATGATCAAGGGATCAATCCAAGAAGAAGATATAACAATTATAAATATATATGCACCCAACATAGGAGCACCTCAATACATAAGGCAACTGCTAACAGCTATAAAAGAGGAAATCGACAGTAACACAATAATAGTGGGGGACTTTAACACTTCACTTACACCAATGGACAGATCATCCAAAATGAAAATAAATAAGGAAACAGAAGCTTTAAATGACACAATAGACCAGATAGATTTAACAGATATATATAGGACATTCCATCCAAAAACAGCAGATTACACGTTCTTCTCAAGTGCGCACGGAACATTCTCCAGGATAGATAACATCTTGGGTCACAAATCAAGCCTCAGTAAATTTAAGAAAATTGAAATCATACCAAGTATCTTTTCTGACCACAACGCTATGAGATTAGAAATGAATTACAGGGAAAAAAACGTAAAAAAGACAAACACATGGAGGCTAAACAATACGTTACTAAATAACCAAGAGATCACTGACGAAATCAAAGAGGAAATCAAAAAATACCTAGAGACAAATGACAATGAAAACACGACGACCCAAAACCTATGGGATGCAGCAAAAGCGGTTCTAAGAGGGAAGTTTATAGCTATACAAGCCTACCTAAAGAAACAAGAAAAATCTCAAGTAAACAATCTAACCTTACACCTAAAGAAACTAGAGAAAGAAGAACAAACAAAACCCAAAGTTAGCAGAAGGAAACAAATCATAAAGATCAGAGCAGAAATAAATGAAATAGAAACAAAGAAAACAATAGCAAAGATCAATAAAACTAAAAGTTGGTTCTTTGAGAAGATAAACAAAATTGAAAAGCCATTAGCCAGACTCATCAGGAAAAAGAGGGAGAGGACTCAAATCAATAAAATCAGAAATGAAAAAGGAGAAGTTACAACAGACACCGCAGAAATACAAAACATCCTAAGAGACTACTACAAGCAACTTTATGCCAATAAAATGGACAACCTGGAAGACATGGACAAATTCTTAGAAAGGTATAACCTTCCCAGACTGAATCAGGAAGAAACAGAAAATATGAACAGACCAATCACAAGTAATGAAATTGAAACTGTGATTAAAAATCTTCCAACAAACAAAAGTCCAGGACCAGATGGCTTCACAGGTGAATTCTATCAAACATTTAGAGAAGAGCTAACACCCATCCTTCTCAAACTCTTCCAAAAAATTGCAGAGGAAGGAACACTCCCAAACTCATTCTATGAGGCCACCATCACCCTGATACCAAAACCAGACAAAGACACTACAAAAAAAGAAAATTACAGACCAATATCACTGATGAATATAGATGCAAAAATCCTCAACAAAATACTAGCAAACAGAATCCAACAACACATTAAAAGGATCATACACCACGATCAAGTGGGATTTATCCCAGGGATGCAAGGATTCTTCAATATACGCAAATCAATCAATGTGATACACCATATTAACAAATTGAAGGATAAAAACCATATGATCATCTCAATAGATGCAGAAAAAGCTTTTGACAAAATTCAACACCGATTTCTGATAAAAACTCTCCAGAAAGTGGGCATAGAGGGAACCTACCTCAACATAATAAAGGCCATATATGACAAACCCACAGCAAACATCATTCTCAATGGTGAAAAACTGAAAGCATTTCCTCTAAGATCAGGAACGAGACAAGGATGTCCACTCTCACCACTATTATTCAACATAGTTCTGGAAGTCCTAGCCACGGCAATCAGAGAAGAAAAAGAAATAAAAGGAATACAAATTGGAAAAGAGGAAGTAAAACTGTCACTGTTTGCGGATGACATGATACTATACATAGAGAATCCTAAAACTGCCACCAGAAAACTGCTAGAGCTAATGAATGAATATGGTAAAGTTGCAGGATACAAAATGAATGCACAGAAATCTCTTGCATTCCTATACACTAATGATGAAAAATCTGAAAGAGAAATTATGGAAACACTCCCCTTTACCATTGCAACAAAAAGAATAAAATACCTAGGAATAAACCTACCTAGGGAGACAAAAGACCTGTATGCAGAAAACTATAAGACACTGATGAAAGAAATTAAAGATGATACCAACAGATGGAGAGATATACCATGTTCTTGGATTGGAAGAATCAACATTGTGAAAATGAGTATACTACCCAAAGCAATCTACAGATTCAATGCAATCCCTATCAAATTACCAATGGCATTTTTTACGGAGCTAGAACAAATCATCTTAAAATTTGTATGGAGACACAAAAGACCCCGAATAGCCAAAGCAGTCTTGAGGGAAAAAAATGGAGCTGGAGGAATCAGACTCCCTGACTTCAGACTATACTACAAAGCTACAGTAATCAAGACAATATGGTACTGGCACAAAAACAGAAACATAGATCAATGGAACAAGATAGAAAGCCCAGAGATTAACCCACGCACCTATGGTCAACTAATCTATGACAAAGGAGGCAAAGATATACAATGGAGAAAAGACAGTCTCTTCAATAAGTGGTGCTGGGAAAACTGGACAGCTACATGTAAAAGAATGAAATTAGAATACTCCCTAACACCATACACAAAAATAAACTCAAAATGGATTAGAGACCTAAATATAAGACTGGACACTATAAAACTCTTAGAGGAAAACATAGGAAGAACACTCTTTGACATAAATCACAGCAAGATCTTTTTTGATCCACCTCCTAGAGTAATGGAAATAAAAACAAAAATAAACAAGTGGGACCTAATGAAACTTCAAAGCTTTTGCACAGCAAAGGAAACCATAAACAAGACGAAAAGACAACCCTCAGAATGGGAGAAAATATTTGCAAATGAATCAACGGACAAAGGATTAATCTCCAAAATATATAAACAGCTCATTCAGCTCAATATCAAAGAAACAAACACCCCAATCCAAAAATGGGCAGAAGACCTAAATAGACATTTCTCCAAAGAAGACATACAGACGGCCACGAAGCACATGAAAAGCTGCTCAACATCACTAATTATTAGAGAAATGCAAATCAAAACTACAATGAGGTATCACCTCACTCCTGTTAGAATGGGCATCATCAGAAAATCTACAAACAACAAACGCTGGAGAAGGTGTGGAGAAAAGGGAACCCTCTTGCACTGTTGGTGGGAATGTAAATTGATACAGCCACTATGGAGAACAATATGGAGGTTCCTTAAAAAACTAAAAATAGAATTACCATATGACCCAGCAATCCCACTACTGGGCATATACCCAGAGAAAACCGTAATTCAAAAAGACACATGCACCCGAATGTTCATTGCAGCACTATTTACAATAGCCAGGTCATGGAAGCAACCTAAATGCCCATCAACAGACGAATGGATAAAGAAGTTGTGGTACATATATACAATGGAATATTACTCAGCCATAAAAAGGAACGAAATTGAGTCATTTGTTGAGACGTGGATGGATCTAGAGACTGTCATACAGAGTGAAGTAAGTCAGAAAGAGAAAAACAAATATCATATATTAATGCATGTATGTGGAACCTAGAAAAATGGTACAGATGAGCCAGTTTGCAGGGCAGAAGTTGAGACACAGATGTAGAGAATGGACATATGGACACCAAGGGGGGAAAACTGCGGTGAGGTGGGGATGGTGGTGTGCTGAATTGGGCGATTGGGATTGACATGTATACACTGATGTGTATAAAATTGATGCCTAATAAGAACCTGCAGTATAAAAAAACAAACAAAACAACTAATACTAAACTTTCATTGGGTTATTTGTATGGAAATATGTTAATATAAATGTTTCAGACATTACATGAAATTTCTAAAAATCTTGTACTTGTATTTGTATGGAAATATGTATGGAAATATGTTAATATAAATGTTTCAGACATTACATGAAATTTCTAAAAATCTTAAAAAAAAAAAAAAAGAAAAAGATAATATGACAGACATAAAACTTAGTCCATGAACCTAGGTGGGTAAGAGGGAACACTTCTTCCATATTCTTTAAATCAACCTGAGTCCAACTCAAGCCCCCAGGAGATGTAACCCAGTCGCTATTGGGGCTCCCCACACAGCAATAGGACATCAATAGGCCTTGGGTTGGATGTCAGCTAAAAGAGTGAGAAAAGTCCAGAAGGACTCCCAAAATTTCTGTCCCAGCATTGGCTGCACCACTGACTGAAAGAGGGTGAGACACACAGTTCTAGAGGGGCAACACCTTGGTTCACCTTGAATTTGAGGTTCTTGAAGGATGTCTGTGTGGAGATGCCCAAAAGGCATTTGCATATACATGTCTGGAAAATCAGAACTATAGATTAATATTTTAGAGTTATCAGTATATGGGTAGCAATTAAAACTTTGAGAATGATAGTGTTTTACACGCAGAATTAATTAATTGCTGTCATATTTTACTGTTCTCTGGTACCCCCCGCACACACATATACCCTGAAACAAAATCAGCAAGAAAACTGCTGACCTCACAGTGAAACTCAGAGTGGGAAGACACAAGATTGTTATCTGGCCGATTAATCCGGCACACATCTCCCCTTTGGTACCTGGCTGCAGCTCCAAGAGGCTGGGGACACACCTGTTGGCTTATTGTTGCACACACACATCCAATCCTGTGCTCAGCACAGTGCCCAGCACATAGTAGGCACTCAGAGAGAGTTATAGACTGAATGAAGCAAGACATCCCACCGCCATATTTAACCATCATGTATATACAGTGCTGGATTTTGAGGTCTGGATTTATGCATGGATGATAAAGGGGAAATCTTTGTATATTAGAAAAAATGCTCAGAGTACGAATAAATAATGTGGATTGCTTGGAAATGGGGTCAATTATTTTGGCAAGATATGGCAGAAATTAATTCTGTATCTAAAACTGCAATATATAATGACAAAATAAAAGAATCTTTTACTATGAGAATACAATGACCATATTCCTAACAAATGTAAGAGTCACGCTTGAATGAGTCAGATGAAATTTCCCTGCTGTGACTAAAATGCATTCCCTTATACAAATACATGATTTCACAAAGGTGCCATATTATATAATTTTTAAAACTATCAAAATGACATTCAAAAATATTTCAAGACTCTAAAAAATATCTATGTTGACTGTGTAGTGAATAATAAATTAATTACATAAATAATTCCATTTTAAAAAGCATTACTTCAATTTTTCATTTATAATAAGCACATTAAAAACAACAGATGCCTGAGATCATTTTGAATATCGTTTGATGTTAAGGTAAAAGAACCATGCAAAACTTTCTAACCTGGGCTCAAAATTGTTTTAGTTTGACATTTTAGTCTTTTGTGTACATATATTTAGAAGGAGCCTAACCTCATCTTTATCGTTAGGATCGTAAAGACTATCAGTTCTCAATGTTGTGTTATAGTGTCTAATTTATTCTAAAATACTTGCCCTCAAACAGGGTATTTGTAAGTGAATCTTAACTAATGTAACTCCCCAGGGGCGATTAGTTAGAATTTAAAAGACCCTAATCGGTCATTCTCTGAGGAGCCTATTGCAAGCAGCTTTCAATATGGCTTTCCAAATCTGCACCAGAAGATTAATTTAAATAAAGATATTAGATAAATTTTCATAGGTGAAATAAGAATTATTCTAGATCTGCAGTCAAATGAAAATTTTATGCAGGCACCCCAACCTTTGCATGAACAAAGTATACAAATTTGCCACATTCACCTTCAGTGTGAGACCCTAGGTCTGGTCCAGTCCTCCATGTTGCCTGTTAAACTAAAAGGATTTTTCCCTTCCAAGAGTACTGTT
Organism: Balaenoptera musculus; assembly: GCF_009873245.2. Lineage (NCBI taxonomy): Eukaryota > Metazoa > Chordata > Mammalia > Artiodactyla > Balaenopteridae > Balaenoptera > Balaenoptera musculus. The sequence continues at coordinate 64,224,115 of NC_045787.1, read as the reverse complement.
CTACTGCCTTAAAATGAATGTTCATGCAACATGTTCAGCCCAAGCGCCTAAAAGGACAAAAACCTCATGAAGCCAGTTGCATGACTGCCTGCTAATAAATGTTGGATTACAGTAGAATTCTGCCTGAGACTTGCTTTCACTGATTCCTAGCACCTGGTGGCTAGGGGTGTAGGGAAGGAGCTTTCCAGTTACCACTTACTTCTAACTGTTGGAGGCTACCAATAATCACCAAAATAAGCTGACACTGTCATTGGGTGAATTGGCTTACATGAGTTCTCAAAATTGTAGTAGGGAGACCAGTAGGGATAGCCAGAAATAGACTGGCCATGTCCCTCTCCCAAATAACCTGAGGCCAAATCCTTTCTAAAGCCTAACTATGCTCAGAAAAATTGCCATACAAAATGAAAGGTAGGCACATGAAAAGATGCTCAACATCACTAATCATCAGGGAAATGCAAATCAAAACCACAATGAGATATCACCCTATACCTGTGAGAATGGCTATCATCAACAAGAATACAACAAACGTTGGCAAGAATGTAGAGAAAAGGGAACCCTTGTACACTGGTGGTAGGAACGTAAATCGGTGCAGACACTGTGGAAAACAGTATGGAGGTTTCTCAAAAACACTAAAATTAGAACTACTATATGACCCAGCAATCCCACTCCTGGGTATATATCTGAAAAAAACAAAAACACTAATTCAAAAAGATACGTGCACCACAGTGCTCATAGCAGCATTATTTATAATTGCTAAGATAAGGAAGCAACCAAAGTGTCCATCAACAGATGAATGGATAAAGAAGATGCAGTACATACATATAATGGAATATTACTCAGTCGTAAAAAAGAATGAAAGTTTGCCATTTGTAACTACATGGATGGACTTGGAAGGTATTATGTGAAGTGAAATAAGTCAGACGGAGAAAGACAAATACTGTATGATATCACTTATATGTGGAATCTAAAAAAGTACAACAAACTAGTGAATATAACAAAAAGAAGCAGACTCACAGATATAGAGAACAAACTAATGGTTACCAGTAGGGATAGGAAAGGGGGGAGAGGGGCAAGAGATGGGTAGGGGATTAAGAGGTACAAACTATTATGTATAAAATAAGCTACAAGGATATATTATACAACACAGGGAATATAGCCAATATTTTATAATAACTATGAATGGAGTATAACCTTTAAAAATCGTGAATCACAATATTGTACACCTGTAAGTTGTATAATATTGTACATTAACTATGCAATAAAAAAATTTTTAGTTTTTTAAAATGAAAGGTATGGAATGACTGAAGTGGCCTAACCCTCCCACTATAGAGGTGAAAACTTCAACTCACAGAGAAGAGACCAGAATCTCCCAGAAAGCAAGTGATAGCCCCACACACTGCACGCAAGGGCAAGCCAATTGGCTGAGAAGGGTCAGCCTCACTCTGTCCTGAGGGTAGGACACTTCCTACACTTCCAGAGGTGATTGAAGGATAGGGGAAAGACTTCCACTCAAAAACACTGCCCCATGGGCTGTCATTAGTTGGTGTATTTTCTGCTGTGGATTTAGGGTTTGTATGGGTGAAGCCACTAGGCAAGATACAGAAAGACAAGGATGTTTGTTGAGATTAGGTCAACAACTGAAATTTCATGGTCAGGTACTCAGTCTTTTGAATTTAGCTTGACTGTCTCTTGTACAAAGATACTATATTTATTAGCAAACATGACTTAAGTACCAATTGTATGCCAGGCGCTGTCCAAGACACCAGGAACACAGAAATGAAAGGCACATAATCCATTCCTCAATTTGTCACCAGTCCTAGGAGAGTAGCATATTCTCAGAAACAACTTCATAGGACTTAATTTATCTAAGTTTTCCTAGATGACTGGAAGGACCTGGGACAGTCTCCAAGCAGAGATGAGTGAGGGAAAGAGTTAAAGAAAAATGCCAAAAGGGAAAAAGAAGGAAGAGATACTGAAAGAGGTGCCTTCTTTCGGCAGCCTTCCCTGCATGGCCACGTCGTCCTAGGATCAGCCTAAACCTAACCAAGATAACTGAAGTTATTAGTAAGGTGAGGGACATAAGACTGTTGGCAAAACACAGATCCACCAGTGTCAGAGTAGCTTTAGTCTTGGAAAGAATGAAAATATAATACTTCTTCTCTGAGTATTCATGCTCTTTCATATGTTTGTCCCAAATCCTTGCAATGAAAAAGGGCTTCTTCCTTTCTGTTTCCATAGACCAAATGAATTCAGAATCATCTGGTGTTTGTATTGCACAATGTATGCAATGAAGCAGAGGTAGATGAAAGTAAAATACATCCTGTACTTCCTGCCAAGTTAGAAAACAGGCCCAGATAGGGGCCAGATGTGTAAATCACGCCATATCATATTTTGCCCTTCCAGAGCTCCGCTGCTCTGAGTCACTTAGAAATGGAAGCAGGTAGGAACTTATTTCCTAACTTAGGAAACTAAGGAACTTTTCCATAAGATGGAAGTACGAATTTTAGACTCAAGGAGAAAACCTGAATTTTCTGGTGCTGGGCATTAGGTTTACCCTCCGCAAAGCACTTAGAACTGCTTGGAAAAAGTCAAAAGACTTGTTAGACATCAAAAGCCCAGAACAATGCTTTAATGATTTTAAGTGTAAATGAATCTTTGACACATATGGATTAAATTTCCCTTACAAGGCGCATGCTAAAGCACTGAAGAAAAATGTTCCTGACAAGTCACATGTTCAGTTTACCAAATGAGTGCAGACTATGTGATAGATCATCCATGAGGCCCAATTGTGTACCATCCCACAGGACACATGCTGCCTGCAGGCGGACACATCACAGGTGGACTCATCTGCTTTTCTCCGGGAAAACCGATATCCACTTGCAAAAGAATGAAATTGGACCTTACCTTACACCATACACAAATACACAAAAATCAACTCAAACTGGATTAAAAATTTAAACATAAGACCTAAAGCCATACAACTCCTAGAAGAAAGCATAGGAGAAAAGCTCCTTGACATTGGTCTTGGTGATGATATTTTGGATTTGACACCAAAAGTACAAACAACAAAAGCAAAACTAAACAAGAGGGACTACATCAAATTAAAAGCTTCTGCACAGCAAAAGAAACAACAAAATGAAAAGAAAATCTATGTAACGGGAGAAAATATTTGCAAACCATGTATCTGATAAGGGGTTAATATTCAAAATATATAAGGCACACATATAACTCAATAGCAGAAAAACAACTAATCAGATTTTTTAAATGGGCAAAGGACCTGACTAGATATTTTTCCAAAGAAGACATACAAATGGCCAACAGGTGTATAAAAAGATGCTCAACATCACTAGGTATTAGGGAAATACAAGCCAAAACCACAGTGAGATATCACCCCACGCCTGTTAGGATGGTTATTATCAAAAAAAGTCAAAAGATAAGTTTTGGCTAAGTGTGGGGAAAGGGAACCATTTTCCACTGTTGGTGGGAATGTAAATTCATACTGCCTTTATGGAAAATAGTATGGAGGTTCCTCAAAAAATTAAGAATAGAACTATACTACCATATGATCTAGCAATTCCACTTCTGGATATAACTATCAAAGAGATAGCTGTACTCCCATGTTCACGTCAGCATTATTTACAATTGTCAAGATATGAAAACAGCCTAAGTGTCTGTCAACAGAAAAATGGATAAATAAAATGTCTAAAATCTATGTATATAATGAAATGTTATTCAGTCTTAATAAAAGAAGGAAATAATGCCATTTGCAACATCACGAATAAACTGAAGGACATTGTGAAAATTGAAATAAGCCAGAGAAAGACAATTATGGCATGGTGTCACTTACAAGTGGAATCTATAAAAGCTGAACAGAACTTTTTACAGAAGCAAAGAGAAGAATGGTAGCTGGGGGATGGGGAAAATGGGGAGATGTTTGCCAAAGGGTACAAAAGTTCAGTTATAACATGAAAAAGTTTGGAGACCTAGTGTACAGTATGGTGACTGTAGTTAATAATTATTGTATACTTGAAATTTGCTAAAAGAATAGATTGTAAGTATTCTTGCCACCAAAACAAAAAAGGTAACCATATGAGGAGATAGATATGTTAACTTGATTGTGGTAATCATTTCACAACATGTATGTATATACAATCATCACACTGTACTTTATATACAATTTTACTTGTCAATCATACTTCAATAAAGCTGAAAAACAGTAGGAGTATAATAAGGTAAAAATGAGATGAAGTAAATTGGAATGAAATTAAATGGAAAAAAAAAACTTATGGGCTATGAACCATAGACTTGTTAGTCCTTTTTTTGGTTCAATGGGTCCTAGCACGACCCCAGAAACTCAAGAGAAAACATTTTGAAAGTTGATCAGTCTAGGTTCAGCCTGGGACAAAAGACTGTCTTACTGAAAAAATATGGATACGCCCTAAGGGCTGCCATATAAATTTAAAAGCCATAACTTCTTGACATCATAATTTATGCACACAAGAGAAGGTCTGCCAGAAATATCTGAGTCCAAAACATCAATAGGGAACAAAATTATTCTGGGAAAAAATAAGTGTTAGGTTTGTATCAATCCACAGTAATCCACAGTAGACAAAACAGTCAACTTTAGAAAGTAACAAACTAAGGTTTCTTAGAAAGTAACAATAAGGCTGACACATTACAAACCTGGATGAGTGACTAAATATCTTAATCTAAAGTGAAATCTGGGTGAAGGTATGAGATGCGGTGCTGTGAGGCGTATAGACTATTGAAGAGCAAAAAGCAGCTGCAGAATTGTCCTGTTATTCTCCAGATTTAATGTCCCTAACACTTCTCCAAACACATATAAAAGCTGTGAAAATGCAATAAGAAAAAAGTCAGGAATCGTTACATATTAAATGGGTTTACTGTCTCATCTTTGGATTCAGCCTGATTTTTATTTTCATAACTTCTAGAAAAGGTAATCTTAACACTTACTAATACCTAACAGTCTGCCCTAAGAATTTCTATGATAGTTTGTGCGAAGGAAGGAAGGGAGGAAGGAAGGGCTAGTAACACACCAGATTTGGAGCATTTGAGGAACTGTAAATGACTAGACTGAATTTAAAGCTTTATCATTAGACTGTGTGCTTCAAAATCAGAAGTAAGATGAAAAATATAGGGGAAAACTGAATAAAGCATATAAAAAGTAAATATGAATTATTTATTTTAGGATATAATTATTCTTATGGAACAAGCCAGAAGGGAGTTTTAGACGGAAGAAAAGGTGGGGAAATCCCAGCTAATTAATTTCGATTTTTTTTTTTGGTAAATTTTACAGTCTCCACACTAAATTTCTAAAAAATTTTAAACGGCCCACACCATTCCAAAACTATTTGACTTTATGTTTCATCATTTGGTGAGTTTAATCAGTTCCATAAAGGAAGCAACAAACGATGGCCAAATGAAAATATAAACTTCAAGAGCTTGGGAATCATTAGTGAGGAGCCATGTTTCTTCCCAGGAAGCCTGCTCAGCTGTGGGCTCTGGATATGAGAATGAGAATCTCCTCTGAATTTACATAACCTTAAGTTAAAGAATGAAACGCAGCTAATAGGAGAGAACCAGATTAAAGAGGACAAGCTCTCACTAATTACTCAGCCAAAGTTTTTATAGGAAGTAGCAATAAAGGTTTCATGTCTTTCACACTTCTCCCTAGAATAGGTTTTACCAAATTTTAATAAAGACACATGGAAAGATTTCTTTCTGAGCATTAACTTAAATCTCATTTTCAATTCTTATTTTTAGACACTGAGTCCTGTGGTTGGCATTACAGAAGTGTTTCTGGAGGGTGGCCATGTTACTGATGATTTTTAATGGATGCCAAAGAAGAAAAAACATTCTAACTTGGAAAGAAGAATTCAGGCCAAAGAAGAAAGCACAAGGTATGCAAGCCATCTATGTTAAACAAATGCAGCCATGCTGAAACAATATAATTTGTGCTTCAGACAAAAAAATATTGTAATTTTCTTATGGGTTACAGAAAAATCATACAATAAATATTATAGAAATGACCCTTTTTGGTACTGGGGAAAATTAGAGCATTTGCCTCAAACATTGTGCTGTGGGCACAGACCTATTCCTAGTCCCAAAGCCTTTTTTTCTTGCCAAACTAAAGCAGATACATGAGCTGGAGCAGGTGGGGGACCACGCCTTGGACACTTGGGCATGTGAGCAGAGATGGGATAAAGTAATGAGAATATCACACAAGAAAAGTCCAAAGACCTGGGATCTAGTTCCATATATGCCATTTGATTGTTGGGCAGAGTTAATGAATGTTTCTTTGGTGCCCAAGGCACTGACAGGTAGTCGATTTAGCATTTAGGCAGACCCACAGGCACTTTTAGTCTCATATAGCATCACTCAATGCCATGTCACAGATGACATAGAGAGTCTTACTAGACTCCATCAACCTGAGTCTTTCTCAGGCTCCATCCTTCTCAGTCTCACTTGGACAAAGCTCTCAAAAAAAAAGTTTGGCTTATCTGAGTCCAACAGGGTGTTGAGTTTCTTGTGTCAGAGCTCTAGAAATAAGACACTATTCTTAGCTAGGATTACTTGGGAAATGTTTAGCAGTGATTGTTAGCTATTCTAGGAATGACACTGAATTTGGATGGGATCAGGTTGGCGCCTCTACTAGAGGAATGTCTGCTCTGGTGAGGAAGGGAGCATGGGGATTGTAACTTCAGTTTGAACGTTTTAAATCATCCTGTGGGTAAACAGAAGTTCCCGCAACCCAATTCCTCAACATAATTTACCTGTAGCTCTGAGTTTTCTCATGAAAGGTGAGGGGTACTTCCAGTCAGCATGAGCCTAACCATCATGTTAATTGGTTAAATTCACTACATCTTCCACTGTTGAAAGACAAAAACTTCAGACACAAGAATAATCACTGGACACCTTCCCAAAACACATCCCACATAGCTCCCTAAACAGCTTACCATAATTCCTGGCACCCAACACTGGCATCAGCGTGCAGTGTCTTAGACATCACAAGTAGATAAACTCAATCAGGAAACCAGAGAGAGAAGCAAAAAACAACCTTTGCTTTTTATGAAGCAAAAAACAACCTTAGGGCTCAGTTGACATCAGAAGGCAGAATAACATGTAAGCCAATTTTGCCTACTTGACAAATCTACATGGAGTGCACTCTGGACATGAAAAATAGTAGGTCACAGTCCCATTTCTAGGCTTTCATAAATTCGCAGTACATATCCAACCTCTCATATTCCTCTGCTCAAAAGACTCATATATAAAAGTCCTACATAAATTCACTTCAATAAAGGCTCCTTTAATCTAGATGAGTATAGGAGTTAATATGTATAAAGCACCTAGAAAAATCCTGAGTACATAATATTCTTTATGTATATAAATGTTTGTTAAATAAAAGATTTAAGAATTTAGTACATCTGTTTTTAAACGTCAACATAATTATAAACTCCTTGGAGCTTTTTAAAGATTTTCCTACAGTTCTATCAGAGTTCTAGGAACATACTAGACATGTAATAAACACTGCTTCCTAACTGATTCATTTCAAATATTTATTGAATACCTGTATGGTTATTCAAAATTAATTGAACACTTCTGAAATTTATTTTCAGTGCCTAAGTTTTATATGAACATTCAGTCAAACCAATTTATTAAGAAGCCTTCATGGTTATTTCTTTACTCCTGCAGATGTTCATTATGCATCCTGCATGGCACCTGGCAGGGCTCAATCCTGCATCTAATTCATCTCAGGCTCTGTGTAGCATCACACCATCAATGGTGGAAATGGCAGCCTTGATGTGGTCCTTCATAGCCTCAGATCTGAGAGGATGAAATAGTCCGAATACAAGGTTCAGGACACACCCCCAAAAGAAGAAGTCACTCAGTGTACAACTTGAGGGGTCAGGGGGCCACTGCTCCTGAGATAGTTAGGGGCAAAGCCCTGTACTCTACACATGTTGGATTCCTTGACCCCTGGCAGTGTTACCTATTATATGGTCTAAAATAGCCCTCTTACTTAAGGAACTTTACTCTGAGTTTTAAAAGTTATTGCTCTTTCTCCTTCTCAACATACTTACCCTATTTGAAGGATAATTCTTCCTGGCAGGAATAATTATTTATAATATATAAAATAGACTGAGGTAGACAATGAGTTCCTTATGCTCACATTATCACCTTTAGTTCTTCTACTTGCTTGTTTCTTTCAAACATTTCTCACTTTCCCCATCTGAATTGCTCATTTCTAGAACTTCTCTCTGTCCATCTGCTTTTCTTGAGAATCAAGGTTCAGGTTAAAAGAGTCATTTTCCCAGTACATAGAGTTTGCCATTCATCAGTGTCAACATAAGCATCAGCTTTGTGTCCAGTGCATCAAATTTTAACCTCTATGCCCTCTTTCTCAAACGACCTACACTTTCCAAAAATCATCTCCCAAGCTTCAGACTTTTCTGGCTGCCTCTGCTCACTGGCATTGGAAGGCTCTCCTAATACGCTTCTTCACCCAATGTCAGTTACGTGTTATTGTCTTCTTTCAGCAAAACATTTCTAAAGATGTTCAATAAGCCTGCACCTCACAACCTCTTCAATGCCTAGGACATCTGTCTCTCCACAGTGTGGTAGACATCTATATAGTCTCAGCCCTTGATTCTCTCAGTCTGTCTCCACCCATACGTCAAAAAACCCATATTGTCCAGCACATCCATAACTCGCTTCATAGGTCATATTTCATCAAATCCTAAAAAAGACGCTGCACTAAAATCTAGTCAAATAATCTACTGTTACTCTCTTCAGTCCCCTAACAAATCTATTGTACAAAGAACAGTACTCAGCATATCCAGAGAGTTGTTCATTTAGAAACACAACTATGGGCAAGATTATTATCTCCAATCCATTAGTGGCAAGCCCAAGAAATTCAAGAGACTAGAGAGGGGTTAACACATAAATTCCTTTCAGAAAAGTGACTTCCTTTATTTCATTGGCCTTAAGGCATCTCTTTTACTCCTCATTCCATAGAGGAGTAAAATCAATAAAGATCTCAGAGAAAATACAATTTTTTAGACAACAGAAGAAATGGAAAGACCTCAAAACAGAAGACCTCAGAGGTATTTTTCCAGAGTGTGTATTTCCCAGGCTGGTGTGGACATTCCTTCAATCACTGAAAGACAAGGAGATTTGCACTTTGTTTTTCCTTAATCTGAACACAATCATCACCTTCATGTACCCAACAAACACAGAGAGCTACATTCACCCTCCAACAAAAATAAAGCCATCCCTACCATGGGCTTCCCAAGGGTAGTTACCTACTCTTCCACTCACATTCCCACCATGTCACCTTTCCAAGCCCTCTGCTCTCCACGTTTAAGGGTGTGAGCATGGAATAGGCAGGCTCTCACTTTTATCACTCTGACTTCCACCAGGATTAAAGATTCTATAATATAATTGAATGGTTCTTAGATTTGTGGAATGTCTGAATTCTAAAGGTAACTGGAGATTAGATGTTCAATAAATGTTACCTATTATTCCACTAAACTCTAAGCAAGGCCTGTATCTGAATTTTCTCATCAATGTATCTCAGCACCCACCAGAGTATCTGGCACATAGTAGGTGCTCAATATCTATTTACTAAATTAATGAACAAATAAATAAGTAAATGAATGATGAATAAATGAGAGATCACTTATTCCAAATATCTATTTTAAGGATGACAAATGCTATATAGCATTAATAACAGACACTTCATATTTACTGTCTTACAGCAGTCTTACTTTCAGTCTTAAATAATATAAAACTAATTTAAATGACTTGCCCAGTTTCTCACAATTCTAATACCAAAATTTCAGTGCTCCTAATCTAAAAGAAAAAAAATGCCACAGTTGGGAAATCAGCTCCATCAAGAAGGTATTAAATATAATAATAGGGCTATATGAATCTATATGAGCTTATAGGCACAAAGCCCAAAATCAAAAGTATGTGTGATATATTAATAAACTATATAAATATTAATAAAAGATGTACTATAGTTTAATTTAACATATGCACTATAATTTAGATGGTATTATGATACTCAAGCATTTGATAATTCCTGAATGCATAATCAATATCACCTTGATATTGATAAGAGAATGCCAAGCTGATGACAATTTTGCTGGTTAGTCAGTGTTTGCATATTGATCATTTGTTTCAAATTAGCTGTAAAAGCAAGATGTCCTTTGGGAAAAGTACAAATAATGGGGTGATTAAAAACAAATAAGGTGTTTTTATATCAGTAAGTGAAATACATATTTCTATTTCAAAATTGTGGTATTCAATTATTCAATGCACTGAATTCAATGCAGAATTCGATATACTCACTAAAGAGGAAAGTGGAGAATTTCAGCAATTATCCACCTATTGCAAAAGGGGAAATATATTTTGCTTATTCCATTAGATATCTCATACAAAACTAAGGGATGGTTTTGTTTCACCTGATCGGAGAAACAGTCTCAGTTTGCTCCTGAAAAGCTGGTAGTTACACGTAATGAGTAATCTTTATTCCACAGTAAAACTTAATTTTAGTGTGATTCACTGGTCACCTACGTGTTACATTTATTACAAAATGCATTACTTTTTATTATATTACTAATATAATACTATACTGTTACTATATTATATTACTAATCAAAAATAAAAGAGCATATAAAATGAATATATTGATCTAGAGAGAGGGAGGAAATACCATTGTTTATTCACCCAAATATTACATAATAAATATCATTTTTTGACTCTAAATACAAATGAATCTGACTAGACACAAAATGCCTTACTCCACTCCTTGCTGTCACATGGACTTTGAGAAGTCCACCATTTACATCATGAGAAATAAGGCCTACTTCATTCTGTTGTGAATCAAATACCAGCTGATGGAAAAGCAACGAATCATTAACTTAGTCTTCTCTCAGTGAGGAAGAAACAGATTGAGTGTGTTAATCCATCCACTTCAAAGGGAAATATTTTGAAGATTTTCAAAAGCAACCTTGAATCCCAAAAACAAATAAATGCAGATTTGGGGGAATCGTTTATAGGAAAAGACTGGGTGTGTCTACATTTTCCTTACTGATGACTGCAACCAATTAATTTAATCGGCAAAACTTGTTAGTAGGACAGAACTGGAAATAAATTTACTTATTCTGACAAGTTTTCTATTAGAGATATCAAGGAACAACTGATGTCTCTTGGAAATAACTAAAGACAACACCCTCTTTGGCATCAGCTGTGTGTTTTCTTTGGTTTGATTTTCCCTGGTTTTCCATGGCAAACAGTATTTGCTTAAAGACACCTCTCCGAGAGATTAACCAAGATGGCGGAGTAGAAGGACGTGCTCTCACTCCCTCTTGCGAGAGCACCAGAATCACCACTGGCTGCTGGACAATCATTGACAGGAAGACCCTGGACTTCACCAAGGAGGATACCCCACGTCCAAGGACAGAGGAGAAGCCACAGTGAGACGGTAGGAGGGGCGCAATCAGAGTAAAATCAAATCCCATAACTGCTGGGTGGGTGACTCACAGACTGGCGAACACTTATACCACAGAATTCCACCCACTGGAGTGAAGGTTCTGAGCCCAACGTCAGGCTTCCCAACCTGGGGGGTCCGGCAACGGGAGGAGGAATTCCTAGAGAATCAGACTTTGAAGCCTAGTGGGAATTGATTGCAGGACTTTGACAGGACTGGGGGGAAACAGAGACCCCACTCTTGGAGGGCACACACAAAGTAATGTGTGCATCGGGACCCAGGGGAAGGAGCAGTGACCCTGGGGGAGACTGAACCAGACCTACCTACTGGTGTTGGGGGGTCTCCTGCAGAGGCGAGTAGTGGCTCTGTTTCACCGTGGGGATAAGGACACTGGCAGCAGAGGTTCTGGGAAGTTCTCCTTGGCGTGAGCCCTCCCAGAGTCTGCCATTAACCCCACCAAAGAGCACCGGTAGGCTCCAGTGTTGGGTTGCCTCAGGCAAAACAACCAACAGGGAGGGAACCCAGCCCCCACCCATCAACAGTCAAGTGGATTAAGGTTTTACTGAGCTCTGACCGCCACAGCAACAGTCAGCTCTACCCACCACCAGAGCCTCCCATCAAGCCTCTTAGATAGCCTCAACCACCAGAGGGCAGACAACAGAAGCAAGAAAAACTACGATCCTGCAGCCTGTGGACCAAAAACCACAGTTACAGAAAGATAGAGAAGATGAAAGGCAGAGGGCTATGTACCAGATGAAGGAACAAGAAAAAACCCCAGAAAAACAACTAAATGAAGTGGAGATAGGCAACCTTCCAGAAAAAGAATTCAGAATAATGATAGTGAAGATGATCCAGGACCTCGGAATAAGAATGGAGGCAAAGATTGAGAAGATGCAAGAAATGATTAACAAAGACCTAGAAGAATTAAAGAACAAACAAACAGAGATCACCAATACAATAACTGAAATGAAAACTACACTAGAAGGAATCAATAGCAGAATAACTGAGGCAGAAGAACGGATAAGTGACCTGGAAGACAGAATGGTGGAATTCACTGCTGCAGAACAGACTAAAGAAAAAAGAATGAAAAGAAATGAAGACAGCCTAAGAGACCTCTGGGACAACATTAAACGCAACAACATTCGCATTATAGGGGTCCCAGAAGGAGAAGAGAGAGAGAAAGGACCAGAGAAAATATTTGAAGAGATTATAGTCGAAAACTTCCCTAACATGGGAAAGGAAATAGCCACCCAAGTCCAGGAAGCGCAGAGAGTCCCATACAGGATAAACCCAAGGAGAAACACGTCGAGACACATAGTAATCAAAGTGGCAAAAATTAAAGACAAAGAAAAATTATTGAAAGCAGCAAGGGAAAAACGACAAATAACATACAAGGGAACTCCCATAAGGTTAACAGCTGATTTCTCAGCAGAAACTCTGCAAGCCAGAAGGGAGTGGCATGATATACTTAAAGTGATGAAAGGGAAGAACCTACAACCAAGATTACTCTACCCGGCAAGGATCTCATTTAGATTTGATGGAGAAATCAAAAGCTTTGCAGACAAGCAAAAGCTAAGAGAATTCAGCACCACCAAACCAGCTCTACAACAAATGCTAAAGGAACTTCTCTAAGTGGGAAACACAAGAGAAGAAAAGGACCTACAAAAACAAACCCAAAACAATTAAGAAAATGGTCATAGGAACATACATATCGATAATTACCTTAAACGTGAATGGATTAAATGCCCCAACCAAAAGACATAGACTGGCTGAATGGATACGAAAACAAGACCCATATATATGCTGTCTACAAGAGACCCACTTTAGACCTAGGGACACATACAGACTGAAAGTGAGGGGATGGAAAAAGATATTCCATGCAAATGGAAATCAAAAGAAAGCTGGAGTAGCTATACTCATATCAGATAAAATAGACTTTAAAATAAAGAATGTTACAAGAGACAAGGAAGGACACTACATAATGATCCAGGGATCAATCCAAGAAGAAGATATAACAATTATAAATATATATGCACCCAACATAGGAGCACCTCAATACATAAGGCAACTGCTAACAGCTATAAAAGAGGAAATCGACAGTAACACAATAATAGTGGGGGACTTTAACACCTCACTTACACCAATGGACAGATCATCCAAAATGAAAATAAATAAGGAAACAGAAGCTTTAAATGACACAATAGACCAGATAGATTTAATTGATATATATAGGACATTCCATCCAAAAACAGCAGATTACACGTTCTTCTCAAGTGCGCACGGAACATTCTCCAGGATAGATCACATCTTGGGTCACAAATCAAGCCTCAGTAAATTTAAGAAAATTGAAATCATATCAAGCATCTTTTCTGACCACAACGCTATGAGATTAGAAATGAATTACAGGGAAAAAAACGTAAAAAGGACAAACACATGGAGGCTAAACAATACGTTACTAAATAACCAAGAGATCACTGAAGAAATCAAAGAGGAAATCAAAAAATACCTAGAGACAAATGACAATGAAAACACGACGACCCAAAACCTATGGGATACAGCAAAAGCGGTTCTAAGAGGGAAGTTTATAGCTATACAAGCCTACCTAAAGAAACAAGAAAAATCTCAAGTAAACAATCTAACCTTACACCTAAAGAAACTAGAGAAAGAAGAACAAACAAAACCCAAAGTTAGCAGAAGGAAACAAATCATAAAGATCAGAGCAGAAATAAATGAAATAGAAACAAAGAAAACAATAGCAAAGATCAATAAAACTAAAAGTTGGTTCTTTGAGAAGATAAACAAAATTGATAAGCCATTAGCCATACTCATCAAGAAAAAGAGGGAGAGGACTCAAATCAATAAAATCAGAAATGAAAAAGGAGAAGTTACAACAGACACCGCAGAAATACAAAGCATCCTAAGAGACTACTACAAGCAACTTTATGCCAATAAAATGGACAACCTGGAAGAAATGGACAAATTCTTAGAAAGGTATAACCTTCCCAGACTGAATCAGGAAGAAACAGAAAATATGAACAGACCAATCACAAGTAATGAAATTGAAACTGTGATTAAAAATCTTCCAACAAACAAAAGTCCAGGACCAGATGGCTTCACAGGTGAATTCTATCAAACATTTAGAGAAGAGCTAACACCCATCCTTCTCAAACTCTTCCAAAAAATTGCAGAGGAAGGAACACTCCCAAACTCATTCTATGAGGCCACCATCACCCTGATACCAAAACCAGACAAAGACACTACAAAAAAAGAAAATTACAGACCAATATCACTGATGAATATAGATGCAAAAATCCTCAACAAAATACTAGCAAACAGAATCCAGCAACACATTAAAAGGATCATACACCACGATCAAGTGGGATTTATCCCAGGGATGCAAGGATTCTTCAATATACGCAAATCAATCAATGTGATACACCATATTAACAAATTGAAGAATAAAAACCATATGATCATTTCAATAGATGCAGAAAAAGCTTTTGACAAAATTCAACACCCATTTCTGATAAAAACTCTCCAGAAAGTGGGCATAGAGGGAACCTACCTCAACATAATAAAGGCCATATATGACAAACCCACAGCAAACATCATTCTCAATGGTGAAAAACTGAAAGCATTTCCTCTAAGATCAGGAACGAGACAAGGATGTCCACTCTCACCACTATTATTCAACATAGTTCTGGAAGTCCTAGCCACGGCAATCAGAGAAGAAAAAGAAATAAAAGGAATACAAATTGGAAAAGAAGAAGTAAAACTGTCACTGTTTGCAGATGACATGATACTATACATAGAGAATCCTAAAACTGCCACCAGAAAACTGCTAGAGCTAATCAATGAATATGGTAAAGTTGCAGGATACAAAATTAATGCACAGAAATCTCTTGCATTCCTATACACTAATGATGAAAAATCTGAAAGAGAAATTATGGAAACACTCCCATTTACCATTGCAACAAAAAGAATAAAATACCTAGGAATAAACCTACCTAGGGAGATGAAAGACCTGTATGCAGAAAACTATAAGACACTGATGAAAGAAATTAAAGATGATACCAACAGATGGAGAGATATACCATGTTCTTGGATTGGAAGAATCAACATTGTGAAAATGAGTATACTACCCAAAGCAATCTACAGATTCAATGCAATCCCTATCAAATTACCAATGGCATTTTTTACGGAGCTAGAACAAATCATCTTAAAATTTGTATGGAGACACAAAAGACCCCGAATAGCCAAAGCAGTCTTGAGGCAAAAAAATGGAGCTGGAGGAATCAGACTCCCTGACTTCAGACTATACTACAAAGCTACAGTAATCAAGACAGTATGGTACTGGCACAAAAACAGAAACATAGATCAATGGAACAAGATAGAAAGCCCAGAGATTAACCCACGCACCTATGGTCAACTAATCTATGACAAAGGAGGCAAAGATATACAATGGAGAAAAGACAGTCTCTTCAATAAGTGGTGCTGGGAAAACTGGACAGCTACATGTAAAAGAATGAAATTAGAATACTCCCTAACACCATACACAAAAATAAACTCAAAATGGATTAGAGACCTAAATATAAGACTGGATACTATAAAACTCTTAGAGGAAAACATAGGAAGAACACTCTTTGACATAAATCACAGCAAGATCTTTTTTGATCCACCTCCTAGAGTAATGGAAATAAAAACAAAAATAAACAAATGGGACCTAATGAAACTTCAAAGCTTTTGCACAGCAAAGGAAACCATAAACAAGACGAAAAGACAACTCTCAGAATGGGAGAAAATATTTGCAAATGAATCAACGGACAAAGGATTAATCTCCAAAATATATAAACAGCTCATTCAGCTCAATATCAAAGAAACAAACACCCCAATCCAAAAATGGGCAGAAGACCTAAATAGACATTTCTCCAAAGAAGACATACAGATGGCCACGAAGCACATGAAAAGATGCTCAACATCACTAATTATTAGAGAAATGCAAATCAAAACTACAATGAGGTATCACCTCACTCCTGTTAGAATGGGCATCATCAGAAAATCTACAAACAACAAATGCTGGAGAGGGTGTGGAGAAAAGGGAACCCTCTTGCACTGTTGGTGGGAATGTAAATTGATACAGCCACTATGGAGAACAATATGGAGGTTCCTTAAAAAGCTAAAAATAGAATTACCATATGACCCAGCAATCCCACTACTGGGCATATACCCAGAGAAAACCGTAATTCAAAAAGACACATGCACCCGAATGTTCATTGCAGCACTATTTACAATAGCCAGGTCATGGAAGCAACCTAAATGCCCATCAACAGACGAATGGATAAAGAAGATGTGGTACATATATACAATGGAATATTACTCAGCCATAAAAAGGAACGAAATTGAGTCATTTGTTGAGACATGGATGGATCTAGAGACTGTCATACAGAGTGAAGTAAGTCAGAAAGAGAAAAACAAATATCGTATATTAATGCATGTATGCGGAACCTAGAAAAATGGTACAGATGAGCCAGTTTGCAGGGCAGAAGTTGAGACACAAATGTAGAGAATGGTCATATGGACACCAAGGGGGGAAAACTGCGGTGAGGTGGGGATGGTGGTGTGCTGAATTGGGCAATTGGGATTGACATGTATACACTGATGTGTATAAAACTGATGCCTAATAAGAACCTGCAGTATAAAAAAACAAACAAAACAACTAATACTAAACTTTCATTGGGTTATTTGTATGGAAATATGTTAATATAAATGTTTCAGACATTACATGAAATTTCTAAAAATCTTATATTTGTATTTGTATGGAAATATGTTAATATAAATGTTTCAGACATTACATGAAATTTCTAAAAATCTTATATTTGTATTTGTATGGAAATATGTATGGAAATATGTTAATATAAATGTTTCAGGCATTACATGAAATTTCTAAAAATCTTATATGTTCTGGTATAATGTTATAAGTAATAATCCTAGTTATTACTTTAAAATGTATATCTCAGAAATAACTAATTTTCTTGTCAACTGCATTATTATGAACTTTCATCAAATCTTTAACTGTGGTCATTTTTAAGTCTTTTGTCATTTACAGACAGTTCTGGGTGTACTCTGATGATTTTGCAAATATGTTCCTATAAAAGGGTTTCATCTTCAAGAAATTCATGGAAAAGACTCTGACAAGTACAGGTTTCTGGTAACTGACTGTACTGCTGAACTGAATGAATAAGCATTTTCAGAACTCTAATGAAAAACTGATGAACTCATAAAAGTGCTAACAAAAGATCAAGATGAAAAAAAAAAATTAATTACATGGGATTGAGTGAACTGATGAGGATGAGTATAATTTTTGTGACTTTCTGTCTGAATTTAAAAAAAAAAAAAAAATCCCACAAGGACTCAGAGGCAAAGAATATACAAATCAATTTTCACTGCAAAGTAAAGGAGCTGTTACAGTGGAGGATTACTGGACTGAATGTCAATATTATGACATAGTATGAGTGTGTTTCATGTTTGGTAATTGCAATCATTGTTGCTTTTGTTGTGGTCATCCATGTACAATGCTTGGTGTCAGTCTATTTATGTCTTGTAAAAATAAAATACAGTGTGTGTGTGTGTGAATAAAAAAAAAATAAAAATAAAAAAATAAAAAATAAAAAATAAAAAAGAATCTGCCTGCCAATGCAGGGCACATGGGTTCAAGCCCTGGTCCGGGAAGATCCCACATGCCGCGGAGCAACTGAGCCCGTGCACCACGGCTGCTGAGCCTGCGCTCTAGAGTCTGTGAACCACAACTACTGAGCCCATAAGCCACAACTACTGAGCCCGCGTGCCACAACTACTAAAGTCCACGTGCCTAGAGTCTGTACTCCACAACGGGAGAAGCCACCGCAATGAGAAGCCCGTGCACCGCAACGGGGAGTAGCCCCAACTCGCCGCAGCTAGAGAAAGCCCGCGTGCAGCAGCGAAGACCCAACACAGCCAAAAATAAAATAAATCAATTTAAAAAAAACACACGCAAAAAACACTCTGGCCCTTGGTCCCCTTTCTCCAGGCAAATCAGAGCTGACCTTTCCCCATTCTAGAAGGGCTTTGAGGTGGGAAGCAGAGTCTCACAACCAGTCCTCCAGTTCTGTCAGTGTGTATGGAAGCTGTTAAAAATGCAGATTCCTGGGAGCCACCCTCAGAAATCCTGAGTCCACAGGTCTACCTTAGAGCCTATGAATCTACATTTTAAACAAGCTTCCCAAGCAGTTACAGCACCACACTTTGAGAAAACTGCACCTATGCACTTTTTAGTTACCAAGTAGATGCTGTCCATGGGACCACTGGGAAGGAAGTGCCTCCTCTCTGAATATTTGGGGTTTCCTGGCCAGCCTACCTTGGTGGATTACTGGGGTATAGAGTGGGGTTCAAGGTCTCAATGAACCTGACATAGCAAGGAAAGCTACATTGTAGGATGGCTATACATGGAGGGAGACAACTGGAGTAGGAGGCCATGGAATTGGTGATGTCACATATCTCAAAAGATCCTAAACGTACAACTGCATGTGAATCTACTACTATATCACAAGAAAAAGTTTAAAAAGAAAATTCCTAACAGAAGTCATCCAGCCACTGGCATGGGCAGGAGAAGAGGTGCTAGGATGTTTCCCAAGGATCTAGTGTTCGTGTCAGCTCCTGGGCTCAGTCTTTTGTATGAATTTGGAGGAAGAGGGGAATACAGTTAGCTGTCAGGATGTGGATGGTGCTGGACAGTGTGAGAAGATAGGTGCTGTAGCTGCTATGAAAAAGAGTGCAAAAAATTGATGTGAACAAACACTGGTCCAAGGGACACAGATTGGTCATGTTGTCAGCAGACTCTTTAAGAGTAGATTTATGTGGCTGTCTGGCTGTCAATCTCCAGATGAATGGTAAACAATGGCCAGCAACTATGAACATGAACTATTTTGGAAAGCATCTTTGGAAAATGGATACAAACAGGGGGCTCAGTTAGAGCCCAGGTGGCTTGACAGTCCATGGAGGAAGAAGCAGATCTCACTGTTGAACAGGACTGCCGCAGCTAGAGTGAACTGGGAGAACAGTACTGAGGTAAGGGAAAGAGGACAAGCCATCTTGGTGACGGAGTCCACCACCACCAGGAAAGAGACCTGCTTTGAAAGGACAGTCAATTGGACGTTAATCTAGTGTGAAGGTTTTCTGGAGACATTCCATCAAGAGCAGGGGGCAGTGGTTCTTTGGGTCACCCATGCCTGTCCTTGACCTGGACACAGTTGTTAACAATAGGGAGAATCCTGAATGGTGTCTTTCAAAGTTTTACACAGCCCTGGGGCCAATGAGACTGCATACCTTTTTCTGCTGCCAGATTCATTGAGACCCTGATCCCCACCATGCACTCCAGTAAGCCACCAAGGTAAACTGTTTGCCTTGATGGGCTAACCCAGCATTCTGCACTATCACACAGTCTTGATAGATGACAGTCTAACTTATCATATGCCTACACAGATGCTACTGGTTCCCTGATAGATGTAGCCAGGGACACAAAGTTCTCTGGTTTAAGACTCTCCCTTAGTAGGGCTGCCTCCACTGCTCCCTGGCCTTCGGGATTGGGGATTGGACATCTGATCGGTAGTTTGTGCTGCTTAGTATGAGTAGAGTTCAAGTCTAGGAAAGAAAGACACATTCCCTTGTGTGTAATAAATCTGAGTCTCAGTTACTCAGATTGTAGTAATCTAAGCACTCTGGTTGAAGATGCAGTTCCACTCAAGGCTGTGCTTCCAGTATTGACTGCAGCCTTGAATCCCACACTGGGTGATTGCCCTCAGCTGGAGCCGGCTTCAGGACAAGACTACAGGGACTACAAGGAATAGGTAGAGTCCTGGTGGGAAAGGATAAGCCCTACAGCAATGCATTAAGCCTTCATGCAATGAGTATTGAATGGATGAAGTAGTGATTCAGTCTACATATGAGCAATTCCAACATGGGTTGAGGGGGTGGGGGGAGATTATTTCCTAAAATAACTCATCTTCAGACTCTTAAAGAATTATTCCTTGTTTTGAATTAAATCTATCTTCATTTAACTTCCAAAAAAAAAAAAAAAAAAAAAAGACACCTCTCCCTGCTCTGCCTGACTATTCTCCATGGGAATCAGAGCTCCCTATCTGATGATAAATCTGGTTTCCTACAGCAAATGGAGTTGATACCCTGAGGCCTATGAGGCCTGTTCCCCTAGGGCAGTGAGTCTACTGAACAGATGAACCATAGAAACAGAAAATGTTTTCCATCTCCAAAAGCAGATACAGAAAACCAGTAGGAAAGAGAAACCCTTGGTTCTGAGATTGTAAAAGTTGGTTCAGAGAACATCTGCTGCCTTCTAAAGAATATATTATGGAGGACACAATCTCTTTGTCTCAATGGACATCTCCCAAAGTCTATGCAGCAAAACCCCCAAAAAGCTGTGAGTGTGAGGACAGAGTGCAGGGGTCTAATTCAATTTCTATTTTGACATTCAAACAAAGAAATGTAGCTGTTTGGGAGAACTCTCCTGACTACAAAGGAACCATCTGGGACTAATTATGATATCCAGGCTTATTTAAAACCATCATTTCATTTGTATTTTGAGTTTCTAGTGTAGTTAATTAAGGTTTCCCTTATCCCTAACCATACCGTAATCATACACACACACACACACACACACACACACACACACACAAAGCTTTTGCAGAGTTGTGTAAGGATTACCACTATGAATAGCAGTGAGTTACAAAATTCTACAGGACTTTTTATTTATTTATTTAACAATTTATTTATTTTATTTTTATTTATTTTTGGCTGCATTGGGTCTTTGTTGCTGCGCACGGGCTTTCTCTAGTTGCGGCAAGCGGGGGCTACACTTCGTTGTGGTGCGCAGGCTTCTCATTGGGGTGGCTTCTCTTGTTACGGAGCACGGGCTTCAATAGTTGTGGCACGCAGGCTTCAGTAGTTGTGGCTCATGGGCTCTAGAGCGCAGGCTCAGTAGTTGTGGTGCATGGGCTTAGTTGCTCCGCGGCATATGGGATCTTCCTGGACCAGGGATCGAACCCGTGTCCCCTGCACTGGCAGGCAGATTCTTAACCACTGTGCCACCAGGAAAGTCCTCCAGGACTTTTTAAAACTGGAAGTCATTTTCCAAGTCTTCTTCAACGGATAACAATAATAGTTCCAGCAACAATAGTTCCAGAACAAATTAGTGGTTTACATCATTAGAGCATTACATCTGGACACCACAAATGCAATGTACTCTTGTCCCTACAAGTGTATGAGCTCTTGCATTCAAGAAACACTCCAGATTCAGAATAAGTGAGACCCTGCCCCTCCAGTCTATTGAAAACCCTTGTGGGAGCCAGGAGGCCATAAAGAGTTTATATATCATCTCCTTCTCCCAAATAGTCAGAGACTGAACCAGACAAAATAAATCCTTTCTCTTGCAGGCTACTGGCTAGATGTAGAAGGCTCTGTGGTAGCATTCTTCCTTCCCATTCAGCTATATTTCAAATCTTCCCTTTTTGAGAGAATAGCTTCAAAGAGGCTTCAGAATTCTCTAAAATCCTTTTACTTCTTTTTTGCAGTTACAAACTGAAAACTGAATTTGGAAAGGAGGTAACATGAGTTTCGGTGTATGATTATCTCTTAAATCATAAGGAAAGACAAGACACCTTACTAAAGGAACAGGAAGACTGTCATCCTCTTTTCCTATAGAGTAGTTTCCTTTTCCCACAAACGAGCTATAGTCAACATGCTGAGAAAAATCTAATGATCATGAGATTTGTGAATAAGTTTTTTGATTCTACCCTTCTTTCCTGCTGGCCATTTCTCTACCCCAGAGTCTGGTGAACCAGGAGGAGGGTAAAGAACAACTTGACTACTTGTGGATCTCTGGCAAAAGGTTTAGCGTAGGACAAGGTTCAACCTAATTTCTAAAATAAATTTTTCAAATATTACTGGTACAAACTCTGTCTGTTCCCCATTACCATAGATACCAGGAATTAACTGTAATTTTGCTTCCATTTGATTCCCCGTAGGGACAAAACCACAGTTTTAATGCCAACACATGCACATTCTAACATTACAGTAAACGTTTTTCTGACGCATTTACAGATTCACAAAAAAAAGAGAGATAAACTGAAACATTTGGCTAAGGCTTAGTTACTTTGCTGAGAATCAGTAATATTTCAGAAAGTGGTACAATGTTGAAATTACAAAATCCATTCTTTAAAAACCCTCAGGTTAGAGTTTGAGTTACTAGAAAAAGAAAGAAATGCAAATTGTTTATTGTTTTCACATGTACAGTAAATTCAGAAAATTGTACTTCTTTCAAGAACCATATGGTAGAGAGAGACTTTCTTTTCATCAGGGGTGGTTTTGCTTATTGTGCCAAGAGCTAAAAAGATGTTTTTAATAACCAAAGCCAGTTTGTCATACAATCTGTCTGGATCTTGCTTGTAAGAGATGAAGATCCCTTGGGTAGGAAATAGAGGGTGATGGGGGAGTTGTCTGAGATAGAAAAGTTGTGCAAGAAACACAATCCAAAGGGAAGATCTTTAACTCATGGTTGATAGAAAAACTGGTTTGCATATTTCATTGCGGAATCATGGGAGGTTACTGAGGCTCCTTTTGTAAATGTAACCATGTTCTTCATGAGGGGGAATGTGACAATGAACTGAGTGCTGAAAACATGTCCCCTAAATACCCAAGTTTGGTGCAAGTGAAGGATTCACCCAACAACAGTCTGAGAGGGCCTCAGAGAGAAGAGGACTGCTCTTTGAAAATGACTTTGAATCAAGGGAAGGCCAGAATCCTGCCTTGGAGGCTAGGAAAAAAGCATTCTTAGGAATGAGAGTGATCCTGAGAGGATCACGCAGATGTGTTTCCCCAGACCTGTGTTTAAAAAAAGGACACATCAAAAACTAGTGCCAGACCATTATAAAGTGTTCATGGTTCATGATGAAATAAGAAAATTAAGGAAAGTGTAGCGCACTTTTCATAAAGTTAAATAAACTCACTGTAAAGGTCAGTTCTTTATTATAAGAGTATATCCTTCCTACAGTTCTCAAGTTAAAATATGCTTCAATATATTACATTGAACCACAGGAAATTGCCAATATTCAACTGTTTTTGACCTACAAAAAGGGCAATTTCCTTGGTTTCAATCTAACATTAAATGATGATGATTGGATATGGGAGCTTGTAATGGCTTTTTGTGGCAAAATATAGACCTGGTAACCATATGTCAGTACCCAGATTTATTTTTGAAAATTTTCTATTCCATAAAATCCATATAACTATAAATTGCTATTAGAGAGTGCCTCGATCAGCAGGCTTCTAGATTTTGACTATTGTAAAATAAAATAAAACAAAACAAAACACAATTTTTTTAAAAAAGGAAAACAGACCCAGATGCTGAACAGAATGTTAAGGACACTGGAAGCTAGCTTCATAGGAAGGAGAGGCTGGAAGCCCTGAGTCTTGGGACACCAGGAGCATCATAAAGACATTTGAGGCAGGACTCAGGGCTAAGAAAGACTTTCCAATCCCTGCCCCAGCCTGATCAGGAAAGGAAATTGCTGATTATTGTCATTCATATTCCTCCAATGGAAGGACGCAGAAGTTGATCCTCCACTGGAAAGCAAAGGTAAAAATCTATTTGGTAACTTGGTAAAAAAGGAGTTCCAGAAAGTAAGGTGTAGTTCCTGCCAGTAGTAGAGATTAAGAATATTAATGCAGTCCTCTGGTTCTTACAAAAGATACCCGCCCAATGTCAAAAGAGTGGGAAGCAGCCTCATAGCACAGGGAGATCAGCTCAGTGCTTTGTGACCATCTAGAGGGGTGGGATAGGGAGGATGGGAGGGAGACAGCAAGAGGGAGGAGATATGGGGATATATGTATATGTATATGTAAAGCTGATTCACTTTGCTATAAAGCAGAAACTAACACACCGTTGCAAAGCAATTATCCTCCAATAAAGATGTTAAAAAAGAATAATTAAAAAAAAATTTTTTTTTTTAAAGGCAAAAAAAAAGGGGTATCTTTATTGGCCTTGCCAACCACCACTCAAGCACAACTGACTGGTCCACAGTGGACCAAATAGGATTCTCTCTGAATGGGAATTTGAATTTATGGAAGGTGAGCTAGAAGGTCCTGAGGACTGGAGTCTGAGCCTGCTATTTTGGAATGGGCACAATGAAGCTATGTGCAAGCAGAGAACTGAAGAGAGAAAAAGTGAAGCAAACATACAGAAGTGATGAGAGATCTTGAGAAAGAGGTGGAAAAAACAAGGCAGAGAAAGTAGCTCTCTTGTATCCAAACTATATTCCAGTTCTAGGACCAGTCACTCAAGAAGACCTAGCTGGGTCTTGGGATCCATGAGATACCCCTGAGACTAATTTTCCTTTACTTAAGCCAGTGTGGGGGAGTTTCTGAGTCTTGTAAACAAAAGATTCCAGTTGAATTGTAAAGTGATCCATTTAGTGGGAGAAGAAACTGGATTATAATCAGAACTACCTGAGAGTAATAGCAACCTGCCTATATATTCCTCCTTTTATATCTCTTCTCTTCCATATATGGTTCATCCTTTGCCTTTTCTTTCCTCTTATGTGGCAGGTGTGATAATTCAGCAGTGGATGTAACTTGTAATTTGGAAATGCTTCTAACCTTGATGACAAATCAATAAACTTTGGCTGCATAACAAACCACTCCAAGCCATAGTGGCTGAAAACAACCAATTTTTAGCCATAATTCTGCAGGTGGGCAATTAGGCTAACTTCAGCTTGGCAGTTCTTCAGGTCTCAGCCAGGGTCACTAGACATCTGTGGTCAGCTGCTGGGTCAGCTCGACACTGGCTAGTCTAGGGTGACCTCTGCTCAGATGGCTCCTCTCTTTTCCAGGTGGTCTCTCGCCCTCTAGCAAGCTTTGCCCCTTTGATTATTTACTTGGCAGCTGAGCAGTGTTCCAGGAGAACAGGTGGATCCTTAGGCTCAGAATCGACCCAGCAACACTTCTGCTGCATTCCAAAACAAATCATCAGGCTAGCCCAGATTCAAATGCTGGGGAAATATACTCCACCTCTTAAGGTAAGCAACTGCACAGTTACATCACAAGGGGTGCAGATAAAGAGAGGGGAATAATAGTGGCCATTTTGCAAAAAGTCCACCACAGGTGGCCTCCCAGGCCTAGGGTAGGGTCTATTAACAAAAGAGATGTGGAATGGTGCTTAGTCCATCTCTGCTCTAAGGCCCCAGAAGAAAAGCTATTTTCCATTTCCCTACTGGCTTCCTCCTGTCATATACAGAGCCATAGGACACAGAGGACCAAATTCAGGGCATGGGCTCACAAAGCCGAACCGTGAACTGGGATGGTTGCAAGACTGAAGCCTAGAATCTGGAAAGCCTAAGACAGCTGGTTTTAATAGTCTAAGAGAAGACTCTATCCAAAGAAAAGCATTGCAAACTGTGTCAGGGTGGAGATGGTGCATTGTGACCATGGCAATTTAAAAGTATCTCTTTAGGGACTTCTATGGTGGTGCAGTGGTTAAGAATCCACCTGCCAATACAGGGGACACGGCTTCGAGCCTTGGTCCGGGAAGATGTCACATGGAGCAACTAAGCCTGTGCACCACAACTACTGAGCCTGTGCTCTAGAGTCCGCGAGCCAGAACTACTGAGGCCGTGTGCCGCAACTACTGAGCCCACGTGCCACAACTACTGAAGCCCACGTGCCTAGAGCCCGTACTCTGCAACAAGAGAAGCCACGGCAATGATAAGCCCGTGCACCACAACGAAGAGTAGCCCCCTGCTCGCCGCAACTAGAGAAAGCCCACACGCAGCAACAAAGACCCAATGCAGCCATAAATAAATAAATAAATACATACATACATAAATAAATAAATAAATTTATTTTAAAAATAAAAAGAAAATTCCAGCACCAAAATAAAAAAATAAAGTATCTCTTTAACTATAAACTTCCAGTTATAAGATGAATAAGTTCTGGGGATCTAATGTACATGTTTATTGTAACTAATAATACTGTATTGTATACTTGAAAGCTGTTAAGTGATTGTATCTTCAATGATCTCACCACAAAAAAGATATGGTAATTATGCTACACTACAAAGGTGTTAGCTAACACTATGGTGGTAATCATTTTGCAATATGTAAGTATATCAAATCAATAGGTTGTACACTCTGAACTTACAAAATACTATATGTCAATTATATATCAATAAAGCCGGGATAAAAAAAGAAAATCAAAGTATAAAAAACAGTACCTCGGGCTTCCCTGGTGGCGCAGTGGTTGAGAATCTGCCTGCCAATGCAGGGGACACGGGTTCGAGCCCTGGTCTGGGAAGATCCCACATGCCACGGAGCAACTAGGCCCGTGAGCCACAATTACTGAGCCTGCGCGTCTGGAGCCTGTGCTCTGCAACAAGAGAGGCCGCGATAGTGAGAGGCCCGCGCACCGCGATGAAGAGTGGCCCCCACTTGCCGCAACTAGAGAAAGCCCTCGCACAGAAACGAAGACCCAACACAGCCATAAATTAATTAATTAATTAATTAAAAAAAAAAAACAAAAAAACCAGTACCTCTTTGGTGTGCTATTTCAATTGACATTCCTTGGCTACAAAGATGGAAGAGTTCATTTTCCTTAAGCACCTCTCCCATTCTTGCATGGACTCACAGTCTTTCCAGAGCCACTAACACAAACTCTACTCATCCAGGCTACCAGTACCAAGGAGACCAGCAACAATGATTTGAGTGACACAGAGGATGGAGCAGCAGAAAATGTCTTACTGTCACATCTAACAGAACCTAAGAGCAAAACAAACCAGACAAGATAAGCGAACTTAGTTACTTCAGTGAGCTGTGGATCCTAAATAACATCCCAAATGCAAGTTTGTACATGAACAGCAAAAACCTTTGAAAATTTTATGATTTTCCAGACACAACAATAGGAAACATTAATGGACACTTGGGGATAAGCAATAAGCAGTCAGAAAATGCCCTGCATGTAGACTGGCATTTACCTGAAGTAATTTGAAAGACTCCAAATTTCCCAGGATTAGCTTGCCGCAAAACTGAAATTTTTCATCGTTAGAGTAACTCTTTCTGTGACTTAGAGTCTGCAAGAAACCACTATAGAAATATAAATGTGTTTCAGATATATTTGAAAATAGAAGTCACGGATTCATTAACAATTTATCATTTTTCTATTAGAGTTCAAATCCTGAGCAAAAGAAGAATTTAAAAGGAAGGCTTGATGAAAAAAAGTTGATGAGACAGAGGAAGAACTCAGGAACCTCAGGTAGCCAGGGGTTTACATAAAGACACAGGGCACAGAAGGGGTAGAAAGAAGAGTCTTGCAATGACTTTGTGTCCTTCAATAGTTTGCCTGGAGCCAGTCTTGTGGAGAATGATGGAGACTGGGAAGGGGAGGAGGAGTGCACAGGGAGGGAGAGGACTCTACCCAGACACCTGGCGTTTCCTTTTGGGTCTAGTTTCATGTCAAGATCTCCTACTGCCACTGTGACAAATCACCACAAACTTAGTGGCTTAAAACTCAAATTTATTATCTTATAGTTCTGGAGGTCAGAAGTCCTAAAATCAAGGTGACAGCAGGGTTGTATTCCTTCTGGAGCCTCTACAGGAGAATTTATTTCCTTACTTTTTCCACTTCTTAAGGCCACCTGCATTCTTTGGTTCATGGCTCCTTCCTTGTATCACTCCAGCCTCCACTTCCGTTGTCACATCCACATCCTACTCTCTGATTGTCTCTCTCCTGTCTCCCTCTTTCTCTTATAAGAACTTTGGCAGTTACATTGGGTCCACCTGGATAAAAGAGAGTAAGTTCTCCATCTCAAGACCTTTAACTTAATCACATCTGCAAAGTCCCTTTGCCACGAAAGCTAACACATTCACAGATTCCAGGGGTTCGGACATGGACAACTTTGTGGGAGGGGCATTATTCTGTTCACCACAGGGTCCATATCAAACACACACACCAAGAGTTTAGGGATTATATATCTTTCCCCTAGAAGTAAGTATAATTAGGAGTAATGAGAAACAAAAGCTGAAATCCTGGGAGATTGTGCATAAGGAGTCAGCTTGAAGTGTCAGTGATGGATAAGGATGTTTTATGAAGCCTATGGCAGGCTGCTCTTAGTGAATCACAATGAAGACCCTTAGGATTTTGAAGCAGAACCACGCTATCCTGTGCAAATAACTACTCTCCTTTTGAGAAACAGCTTTTGGCTTTCTACTTGACCTTAGTAGACCTGAACACCTGACCATGGGCCACCAAGTTACCATGTGACCTGAGGCGCCCATCATGAAGTAGATAGTCTGACTCACCAAGCCTATAAAGCTAGGCATGTACAGCTGCGGCATTCCATCAAGTAAAAGTGGTACATAGAAAGCAGGCTCAAGAAGGTCTTGAAGGCACAAGTCAGCTGCATGAGAAAGTTGCCGAGATGCCCATGCCCCCACTCCTGATAACTGCCTTCTCTCTCTCAACCCACACCTATGGCCTTGTGGGGAGTTCTCTATGAACAGTTAACTAAGAAAGAAAAAACTCAGGCTTGGTTTACAGATGGTTCTACTTAATATATGCAGGCAGAACCTGAAAGTGGGTGGCTATAGCACTACAGCCCTATGCTGGGATGGCCTTCGTGAACAGTGGTAAAGGGAAATCTTCCCTGTAGACAGAACTTTGAGTGATGTACCTGGCTGTTCATTTTTCCTGGTAGGAACAATAACCAGAGGTATGTGTCTACAGTAATTCTTGAGGTATGGTTAATGGTCTGGCTGGGTGGTCAAGGACTTAGATGAAACACAATTGGAAAATTGGTAACATGAAGATCTGGAGAAGTATTGGATAAACATCTCTAAATGGGCACAGAATGCAAAATGTTTTGTGTCCCATGTGTATGCTCACCAAAGCGTGACCTCAACAGAGAGGGATTTTAATAGTTGAGTGGATAGGATGAGATATTCTGGGGCTGTCGGTGAACTTCTTTCTCCATCTACTTCTGTTATTGTCAAATGGGCTCAAATGTAATGGCCATATTGGCAGGGATAGAGGTAATGCATGAACCTAGTAAAATGGACTTCTACTCAGCAAGGCTTATCTGGACACAGCACTGCTGAGTACTCAACCTGCCAGCAGCAGAGACCAAAACTGAGCCCCTAAAATGGCTCATTCCCTAGGGACAATCAGCCAGATACCTGATGGTGGACTGATTACATCACCGCTTCTGTCATGAAAGGGGCTGCACGTTGTTCTCACTGGATAAGCACTTACCATAGGCATGGATTTCTCTTCCCTGCCCACAATGCTTCTGCCATTGTCCGTGGCCTTACAGAATGCCTTATCCACCGTCATGGTATAATACAGCATTGCTTCCAGCCAAGCATTTCACAGCAAACGAAGTGCAGCCAATGGGCCCATCCCCATGGAATTCACTGGTCTTCCCATGACGCCCATCATCCTGAAGTAGCTGACTTGATAGAACAACGGAATGGCTTTTTGAACACTCAGTTATAGTGCCAGATAGTTGACAGTACCTTTCAAAGCTATGGCAATATGGACCAGGAGGTAGTATATATAACCTGACAACAAATGTACAGTCCTGTTTCTCCCATAACCAGAATTCATGAATCTAGGAATCAAGGAATAGAAATAGGAATAGCAGCTCTCACTAATACCTCTAGTGATTCACTAACAAAGTGTTTGCTTTCCATCCCTGCAACTTTAGGCTCCGCTGATTTGGAGGCTGTAGTTCCCCAAAGAGCAATGCTTTCAGCAAGAGACAAAACAGTGATTCCATTAACTGGAAATTGAGACTATCACATAGCCACTTATGTCTATGAATCAACTGGCAAAAGAAAAGGGTTACTGGGGGCAATTTTGTCCAGAGGACATTTGTAACGTCTAGAGACATTTTTTGTTGTTGTTGCGACAATTGCAGGAGGAGAGTGAACTAGTACCTGGTGGTTAGAGGTCAAGGATGCGGCTAAACATCGTACAATGCACAGGACAGCCCACTACAACAAAGAATTATCTAGCCCAAAATGCCAATAGTATGGAAATCCTGGATTGCTCAGATCATCCCGGTGATTGATCCTCACTATCAAGAGGAAATTGGATTGCTACTGCACAGTGGGGGCAGAGGGAGACCCTGGGAGAGCCTTTCAGCAGTCCTTTGTTATGTGATTAAAGTCAATGGAAAACTAAAACAAGTCAATTCATGCAAGACTACTAATGGTGCAGAAACTTCAGGAATAAATGTTTAGGTTACCTCACCAGGAGAGGAACTCCAACTAGCAGAAGAAGGCAATTATAAATACCAGCTAGACCATGTAACTAACTGCAGAAATGAGAAGTATGGTAGTTGT
Source organism: Balaenoptera musculus (assembly GCF_009873245.2). Taxonomy (NCBI): domain Eukaryota; kingdom Metazoa; phylum Chordata; class Mammalia; order Artiodactyla; family Balaenopteridae; genus Balaenoptera; species Balaenoptera musculus. The sequence continues at coordinate 64,193,164 of NC_045787.1, read as the reverse complement.
ATTGCTTCCTTATTTTGATATGAATGTATCACATCAAAATACTACACACTAGACAAATACTTTAATTTTCTTTCCTACTCCCATTTCCTGAGCAACTAACATAAGATATATGGATAATTGTTAACCTTATATCTCAGTATTTAAGTTACAGGATAACAAAGGGGGAGTTTGAATAACTTAAGAGAAGAATGAACATGATCAAAAACACAAAAGGGAATTAGTATCCACTTAGGTGGGAAAGGGTTAGCATATTTTCAGTTGTACATAGGGTAGTTGTATCAGGTTAGGCAGAAGTATGACTTTGTTAATGTCTTTATTTTTAAAATAAGTATAGTTTACAGAGATGTATATGGGTGGCAAAGTGACAATGGGCAGACTGTGGTGGTTTTGTAATACATCAGTATACCTAGGCTGAACCATGTTTCCTAGCATTCACTTCCCTGTATGTTTCTGGTCAGGGTGAACCATATTTGAGAGACCTATGTGCGTGAGATTTAGAAGGTGGACATGAAGCAGCAGCCATATTACATTTAACCTTCAAAAGGTGGAGTCAGGTACACTTGTAGCTCAAGCACATTACCATTGATCTGCTGGTTTACCTTGTTGGCCACAGGGCAGCACCCAGGCCTGCAGCTGCTCCACCTTCTCCTGGGATCCTCCTTCAACATCTTCCTGAGACATTTGTTTAGCTCTGTAACAAAGGGCACTATTTTATAAAGATGAAGGCAGTGAAAACTGACACAGGTCCCAGTTCATTCTCATGATCCTGGCTCCTCTTCGTGGATTCTAGCTTGTCCTTGCTCTCCCCCACTTTACATCCATCTTCCCTTCCCAATTGTTTGCTATGCAGACTTTAAGTTTTAGCATCTGACATGAAGACAACAGGCCCAAAGAGACTATTTAACCAGCATCCACAGTTGTGTATAATGTCAAATCTCTGTAAAAATCCCATACACACACACACACACGCACACAATTTATACAGGTCTCTTCCATGGCCCTGGAAGGGTCCCTAGCATTACATTCTCATGAAAGTATGTTTTTGAAAAAGTTGTGAAAATAAACTATTTCAAACTCAGTCAACTTTTAAAATTTTTGTTATTAGTTTTCTCTTTCTAAATAGATAATCACCTTTATGCCTAATTTATATTTATAATTTTATATTCATTTTCCTAAAGAGGGTCTTCTAAATAGTGCTTCAAAATCTGCATCTGTCCCTGCAGAGGTCTTCCTGCACTCGAGGTCAGTTCAGAATTGATCTCCCGGAAACGAAACCAGAAAACCCTTTTGCAGCTGCAGGGTGAAATAGATGCAAGCTGCAAACACGTGGAGAAGGCTGGCAAGTCCTGAGTTCTAACCACAAGGCATTTAAACATGAAGTGAACTCATTTCAGTCTGCACTAAGGAAAACATCACCGTAAGAAAGAGGGCTGTACTGGAAAATCAGGCTCAGTCTTGGGAACATGCACATCCTCAACAGGAAGAGGGATGGAATCGAGGGCACAGGAGCTGCAGAAAGGGGGGAAAGACTAATTAAGGTTAGAACATTTAATCCAAATCTCCACCAGCATAATCTCCTGGACCTTGGATCCTCCAAAAAGCAGAAAAATTTGTAACACATGAAGAGATTTTCAGATCTCACTGAAATGATTCATTGAAGTAGGAACAAGAGTATGCCTTGTTTAAGGAGAAGAACTGAGACTACTGAGTAGGTTTCTAAATCCAATGCTTCACATAAATGTGACAACAAACTCTTAAGGCCAGAGATGAGTTTTGCTCAGAATGCCATTGCTGGATAAAAATGAACACTTTATCACTGTAATAGGGTTGGAAATAAAATTTAGCTTCTTAAAAACTGTGATAATATGCATTCTACAGTTAAGTATTTTACTGAGAACACAAAAATTTCTTTGCTTCATATTTCCTAAGCTTTTCTGTGATAACTTTTGAAGAGCTAGTATGCATCTTTTACAGCCTAAACATACAGACTTTTAAAACATCTTTCAAGTTTTTTTAACATTGTAAAACCACATTCGTCTTACATATGTACCAGATGGATGGATAAAGGAAAGAGAGAGAGAGATGGGTCAATAGATGAAGAGATGTTATTATTTTAAACCTGACTGCAGTTTAATCCAGGTCGGTTAAAAAGAAAGAATTCTGAAGAGGGAGAAAGGCTCTTTTCTTTAAGAGCTACACCGTATATTATTCCCTAACTTTCAGTAGAAGTCTGTGACACTCGTGTCAATGTCAGACAGCAGCTCCAGGAACTGCGAGCAATGGGAGAAGGTGAGGCCACCAAGGGGGTGTCTGAAAATCAAGACAGGCAAGAAATCAGAACTAGAAGAAACCACAAGAATACAAGTCACTACTGCTCACGCCACCAATCCGCCCTCCTGCTGAATTCTCAGCTGTCTTGGGGAACAGACTTATTTCTCATATTAAGGAGACTCAAGCCACTTTATTAGGAGAGTAAACTGAAGGATGACTCCAGAGGGTTTGGGGACATCCAGGTGGCCACCATCAGGGTTACATGTGTTACAAAATAATAAACATTAGAACAACTAAATTTGACTACCAACATTTGTCCTATTTTTCCTTCACAAAACATCAGAAGGTCCAAACCACATTTTAAATTCCATTTATTTGGAACTAGAGGTTTTGCTCTTTTGGTCCTTATAAAATGTTGTTGATCTCATCTCAGTAACTGAAAGTATCATATAGCAAACATTGCAAGTTCTATCATAAAAAGAGGAATCTGAAATAAAGACAGATTGTCCCACAGAGTTACAGGAAAACTGGATCTGTTCATTTCATTACCGTCTAACTCTTAAAGGTGAGGTCATGAAAAGCACAAGCAGGGATAGAGACAGAAGGGACAACTGTTCAGTATTCTCCCCAGAAAGTTGTTCCTTCTATGTGTCTCCACTGAGGAAGCACAAGTACCTTCTCCACCCCATCCCCAGAAGAAAATCTATAACACAGAGGACCTTGTTCCACCAATTTTCTCCCCTCTCTGGAGTATATATTTTTAACCTTTCTCTACACCCTGGACTCTATATCCTTTCTTCCAGTCCAAGGGTTCCCAACTATAGAGGCAATCAACTTTATGGGATGCCCATACAACCTGTTGGCAATGATTGTTTATACTATTTGCATAAATCAGAGAATAGTCAAGGGCTGCCCTATAATAACACACTCTCACATTCCAATATGCTTTTTTAAGTAAGAAAGCCTCAGTTTGTTACCTGGGAATTGTCTGTAGCCTGTAGCTACCTATTTCTGTTACCCAAGGACCTTTATGCAGCAGGGATCTCAGAAGACTACCAGGCTGTAGGGCCCTGAAAATTGGCGTACAGAGTAACAACATGTGGGCATGTCTATGGGAGAGTATTACACATGTGAACATCATCGTTCATAATGTCACAGGAGGCAAAAAAAAAAAAAAATCCACCACAACCTCAGAACTGCTAACTTGCCCTACAACATACTCAAGTTTCTTCTACCTTATTAAAATGTTTTAAATTCTTTCTGAAAAACTGCTAGCTATAAAAAATTGCAACAAATAAATTTTAATTTTTCTAAACCTCTGTATAAGTCTGATTCCCAACAGGAAGCAGGCACCCTCAAAATGGGATAATTTAAGGAGGGTTTATTTACAAAGAAACCATTACGCAGGTCCCAGTAGAGTACAGGAGATCCATAAGGGACAATGCAGTAAGCTGGGGCTACTATCAATGGCGTTGTTACCATCTCTGAGTCCAAAGAGACAAGGAAATAAGAAATTACTGAAAGCCAGGAGAGAGTCATGTGTAGGAGGCCATGTTAAAAGAGGCAATGACCTTCAGAGAAGGGATACAACCAGTCCAAGGTATTCCCTCCAGGAGAAAACTGGGGCAATAAATACCCTGAGTATCTCTAATCTCTCTTTTTCCATGAAGTTTGATGTTCATCGATGACCTCCTATTGATCAATCCAAGGAATAAACATTTCTTAAGTTCTTTTCTTACTTGATCTATCTCCAAATTTGACATAACTGACTACTCCCCTCATCCTGAAAGCCTTTTTCCCTTTAATTTCTAAGACAATATTCCTTTCTTGGTTTGCCTTCTTTCTTCTCCGATTGCTCCTACTCTAGCTCCTTTACAGAGTTCTTTCTCATCCTACTCCATAAATAATGGCATTCCCCAGAGATCCATTATCAAAATACCCTTTCTCCTTGCCTGATCTCGTTCATTTCTCCATCACCACTACCACCTTGTTTTCAACCTTCCCCCTATGACCACTACTGCTTATCTTAGTTTGGGTTTCCTGAGAAGCAGATCCCAAGACAAGGATTTGAATGCAAGCAGTTTATTTTGGAGGTGATGCCAGGAAACATCATTAGGGGAGCAGGAAAGTAAGACAGGGGAAAGAAGAGAGTTAATAAAATGAACATTATCAAGCAAAGATGCCCCAATGGGCAAAAGAGCATAGTCTTTGAGGAGCTCCAGGAAATGGTGTAAAACACTCTAGAATTATTCCAGTCAAGGGGAAAATGAGCTGGGGTATTTATACACAACTCCTGAGAGTCATTATATGGAGGTTACTCCCAGGGGACATTAATTCCTCAGCACTTCCAGCCTGCCATGAACACAGGCAGAGCAGCCTCTGAGGGCAGTCACTGGCAAAGGAGAGATGGGCCAAGATGCACTGAAATGGTAAGGTGCAAAGGTGGACACTGACAGCAGCTGCTACATTTCCAAATTTCTATTTCCAGTCCAGACCTCTTCATTGTACCCCATATTCATACATTCAACCACCTACTTGGACCTCTACTACAGGACCTGCCTACAGGAGTCTCCCATTTCCCACTCCCACCCTCACCTGTTTCTCCCTGATTGCAGAGATCAGCATCACCTTCCACCAGCACCCAGAATAAGTTATCTACCAGTCATTTGTGACTTGCCACCTGGTCGCTATGTCTTATTGAACCAACCTCTGAATCCTCCAAAATCCTCTCAATGGCCTCTCCATTAACTCAAGTCATGATTCTAAGTCTTTAGTTGAGTACAATGATCTATTTCCTCTCTCCATTTCCAGCTGCACCTCTCTTTCACTCTCCAAATACATTGTATGTGCCAACCCATATACATGTGTTTATCATGTTCTCCGCACATGATAAGGTCTAATCTTTGCATATGTGTTTCCTTCTGCCATATCTATCCTTTTCCATATTACCTGTCTGGTTAACTGCTACTCATGTCAAACATCACTTTCTTTGCCATATTTTTCCAGACCTCCCAGGAAGACAGACATCTCTTAGGCTGTGCTCCTGCATCACTAACAATTACAGGACAATAATCACATACCTACTAGGTTAATAATAAAAGTACCCATGGGAATAGTGTCAGTTCTTTACCTAAAAGTCAGAACATACCAGAATTGATACAAAAAGACAGATACCTGATGGACAAACATAAAATTGTTCATGATAATACTCAACATTAGATACGAAGATCAAAGACCTTCTTTTAATAGGTCTCTTCTTCAGTCAAGGGCTCTCTTCTTAAGTCATGAACAGACTCAGCTCCATGAGTCCACCATGATGGCTCAAGTAAGGTCTTTTTTACACCAGAACTAGATCATTTATTATTATTATTATTATTATTAAGATAAATAAGTATTCCAATGGACTGTCTAGCCACATCTACCATAGAACACTTTACCATTAATAAACATAATCTAATCTGATTAACACTCCTGCCCTTCAGCCCCTTAAGGCTGCTCTGCTGCTATTTGACCCCTGCCACTCCAGGATCCCAGCTTCCCTATGAGACTAAGCGGAATCCTTAGTTCAAGGATAGCACCTCTTACCTTCACCCATAGACTACAGAGGACAGTTGCTGGAACACTTTTCAAAAATGCTGATACTATGTTCCCAATGTGTTTCTCAGTGCTATGACAAAAGGAATATCCTCTGGTCCTTCACAGAGGAAAATAGTTATAAGGATGGAGAACAGGTCATACATGATAAATCCATTCCTATATCCCAATTTTCTAAGTTTAAATTTTTTTTTTTTCTCCATAGTATACCAAGAAATTTCTGGCCTATTTTATTTTGTGTCTGTCACTGTTGAGTTTCAGATTGTAACCAACCAACTGAGAAAACTGTTAGAAATACTCCCAGCTGCTCAAACCACCACAATTAACCCAAAATCTGGTAAGAGAACCTATCTCAAAAGATTCAGCGTGATCTAAATTATACACCTCACTCTCTGAGCTAGCACCTCCAGAATCCATTCACACATATATTCCCCAAGTCTTATGCTGCATAAATTAGCAAAACCTTGCAATTTTATTCTCCCATGTTTAACTTTGCAATTGGTTCCCTGGGATATGCTAGAATACGACACTAATTGTCTAGAGGCATTGAGGAAAATGGGCAAGGTAACTGTCTCTGATGAGGTCATCACAGGACCTTCAAGCAAGGCAAGAATCATTTCATCTCAGAGAGGATGCTTCTGCTAGCAAGAAAAACTTAATGGAGTTTGGGATTCAATATACCTTAAGTTGTCTAAATTCTCCCAACAGTTACCACTCCTATTTCAGTCTCCTTCTATTTTGAAACAAATGTTCTCATGTATATGTAAGAGACCTGGCAAGGCTGTGAATTCCACATGCAATGCAGTTTACCAATTTGCAGGATCAGACCTGTGTCTGATTTTCAACTATGTCAGCCCTTTGACAAGAGGTAAGAGATCCTTGCAGATCAGTTATAGAAACTCCCTGGATTTTTTTTAACCATGCCTTGAGCTGTGAATTTAAAATCCTGAGCTATCATTTTTCTTTCTGTAAGCCCTCCAGCACAGCTAGAAAGAGCTAGCCTACCTTACAGGGTTACCACCATACCTAAGGTGACTATATACCCCAGTTTGCCTGGAGCCATCCCGTTTATGTCTGTTATCTTAGAATGGTCAATGACACTCACTTTTACTTTCAAAAGTGTCCCAGCTTGAACAATAAATTATGTTGACCCTTCATGTACTTACAGACTCTCACAGCAACCATTTATACCACCAGTGGACACTCAAAGCAACCACAATGAAAATTTCTTTATGGAATGGCATGGGCTCTCAGTTTCCATCCTCTAATGCTAACAAAGTCCCCTCTAATTTTAAGCTAAACAGAGTCAGATAATCAATCCTAGATTCCCATTTTCTTGAGGGTGTGCTCCCTGCAATCATCTTTGGTACAAATAAGTACATAAATTAAGATTCTTAGTTGCAGGCTACAGAATCTACTCCAGGTATTAAAACAGAAAGGATGTAAATCAAGTACGCTTCAATTAAAAAAAACAAAAAGGAATTCACTACAGACTAATAGGAGCTTATGGAATTCTGAGAGGGCTGCAACCAAATCTACATTCACAGCCAAGAATAATGCAGCCAAAAGAAATGTCCAACATGAGACTGTTTTTATCAGAAATCCCACAGTCATGATCAGTCACACTTGGCATCAAAGATGAGACTAGACTATAGACCCATCACCACAGCTGCCCAGAGGATCCAATTTCTCTGTGCATGACTCCCTATCTTGCATTGTTCTCAACTGCTTTCGAGGTTTTGTGCAGGGTATCTTAGTAGAACCTAGCTCATGTGTGAAACCCTAGTTATGGAAATGCAATGTAGTTTTTACACATAAGATCTCTTTAACACAGAAGGCATATTAGAGAAGCTTTGGTGAGGATGCAGAGTGAGCCATTTTTCACTATCTGCCAAGAACTGAAAAGGATTATGGGGAAATCCATGTAGAAGAAAATGGTTATAAGAAGATCAGTGGTGGTTCCAGAATTTCTTTAGGGAACGCTATCTCACTGGAAGGGGACTTGGAGATGTATTTGCATAGTAAGCAAATTGTTTTTATTTAGCTTAGTTGTTTATTTTAAGTGGTACCTAGGAGAGCTGAGGGAAGTCTAAATCAGACACACGAGGCAAGTCTTGGCACCACAATGAAATAAGAAAGGTAAGATACTGCCAAGACTATCATTGCTCCTTCAGAGACTGAATCGGGCTGCCTCTGAATAGCAAAGAAAAAGACAAGAATGCCCTTGAATAAAGTGTTCCACCATATTGACAGGAGTCTTCCCTAAACAGTTCTGTGACAGAGAAAAAAAAGACTATTTTTTAAAAGAAAATTGGGACAAAACTTCTGAGAAACGCAAACTATGTTACAAAATACTTTAAATTCTGAACTTCCAGATAACCTTATATTTATCATTTCTATATTTCTCACATCCAAACTGACACAGGCAAGGAAGACCAAGTGTGTTTTCCCTTCTTTATATTGCATCATTCTTTTTGGGGGGGGTTGCCCCTAACTTGAAATATTCTTTTACTGTCAAGACACCTTGGGGCAGCAATCATATTTATCTCTGTGGGATTCCTGAGATACCTTTATCATTGCTCCAAGTCTATCTAAGAAGGCCAGTGGATGTTCCAAAATGTATTCTTTGCATGTATTTCCTTTAAAAAAAGAAAATCAAGACTTTTGGTGAAAATCTTATATCACAAGTCAAACAGCACAGAACAGGAACACCTCCTTTCAGAGCCTATCGTGGACCTCCTGAGGAAGAGGGACCTGTGCTGTTAAACATAAATTTTGCAGGTCTGCTGGCTTCTCAGTTCATAGCATTCGACTCCCTGGCTCCTCAGCAGCTCCTTCTCTTCTGATGCATCTCAAGCTTTCAACTGGCAGAAGTGAGCCGGAGAGGCGATGAAATCATAGTGCCAATCCAGAGAGCACAGGTAGATGAGCATGTGCAGGGCACAGGCCAACACCAGCAGCAGGATCAGGGACATTGCCAGGCTGACTGGAATGGCTGGTGAGAAGGAAGAGGTGCAGTCTCGGGCCTTGGCAAACTGTCCCCCCCCTTAATGGTAAAGCCTTGGATCTGTCATGAGAAATAAAAGAGCTGAAGTAACATACTCTTTCCTCTGAAAATCTGCTTCACAGTTGGGCTAGGGGTTCTGGAGCCCTAATCAGTCAAATTTAAATACTGGGGCCATACTTGCGGAATAATTTAAACACATTATCTAACAAATGTGAGTGTGCTCTTGGGGACAGTGAAACTTAATTTTAAATCAAGACTGACCCAGAAACTCTGGGATATATGGTTGTCATAATTAAGTGGCCAGAGAAATTCAAGGCTCTGAAATAAAACCTCTTTTATCTGATCCTTAGTTCACCTAAAACCACGTCTGGTGTCTCTAAAATTCAAAGCCTACTCAAAATTTTATGTGTTAATATAAATTTCGCAAAGAACATTAATTCTCACTTTCTCTGCCTTTGATTCTGTTGACAGGAAGTAGATAGGAAGAGTCTTTTAAGGGAAGATATGATTCCCAGTGACGTAAAATATAGATAATAAAAGCTAACACTTATTGAAGATTTTTTTTTACGTACCAGACACTGCCTTAACTCATTTAATACTTACAAGAGCCTATAAATAAGTTACTATTTTATCCTAATTTATGGATGAGGAAATAGGCACAGAATAGTTAAGTAACTTGCCCATAGTCACACAGCATTAAGTACAAAGAAGCTGTAATTCAAACCTTGGCAGTCTGGTTTCAGAGTCACTTCTCGGTTTACAACTCCGTAACTCCTGGTATATTGTGTCTCTTTTTCCCCCCATCACTAACTCTCCTTCTTTATCAGTTGTACCATGCAGACTTGGTACTGTTTTTGGAAGAGCTGTATACCACTTGCAGTCTGCCCAGAGAATAGAAAGAAAAGCTTTCTCATATGTGCAAATGAAGTGATTTAATTACATGGAACTAGGAGAGGTTCAAATCGACAACTGGCCCCGTTATCTAAACACTATCACAGTAAAGAAACAGGAGCTACAGAGTCTACGGAGTAATGATTCTAAATGAGAACAATCATTTGTAGAAGGCAGCTTCCACATGCAGCTGGCTTTTAGAACATAACCCTACAGTGTCACCTCATTCAGTCACCTAGTTGGTTTTAAAAGGGTACATCAGAAAATTGAATTATCCATGAATGCTTTACTGAGGATTCATTTTTAAGACTTAGGTGGGCACTTTACCATGTTTCCATGCTAAAATGATTGTAGCCACCCATCATACCATAGACATTAGGGGCCTTGCTTGCCCAACTACCTGTGCTTAGACTGAACCAAAACAACTACTGAAGGAGACTCTAGGCCTGGCTTTTAGGATACTTGGCCTGCCCACTCTATGAAGAGGCAAAGTGGCCTTCTCTTCAGGCACTAGCCTGACGAGTCAAGCTCCTCAATGACAAAAAATGGCCTCATTTGATGCTACAACTCCAGCCAAAGAGAATGTCCTGACATTGACTGCCACTTAACTCTTAAGACTTGACTGAGAACAATACCTGTGGAGGATGCCTGAGGGACACGTTGTCTATCCATGTTCTGGACTAGAAATTGCAAACACTCTGTATCTAGCCCACGGGTAAGTTTTGTTTGGCCCAGAGTTCTGAACATCCTGAAAACCTCCCCCAGGAATCTACATTTCTATCTTTAATTGAAAAGTCAGAAGATCCAGCAAGATTGGGCCTGCATTCCTACAAAGCAAAAATTAGCTGAAGTTTTACAAAATATACTTCTTGTGATGCCAGCTACATTTTGCCAAAGTCCCCAGCTGGCCCACCTGAGGCATGTGAGCTTTCACCTGAGGCACCTGAGTTTGCCATGCCTGTGACATCACTCTATACTTTAATCCTAGAATAAACCAGATAGATCAGCAAATCTGTAGATGTGGAACGCAGCCTTTTGTATGCATCCCTTAACCCCCATCACCACCAGCACTACCTCTTCCCTGGACTGGGTTTGCTTCTGCATCTGTCCACGTGAAGAGCATTTTACAAGGCCCACCTCTGCCCCCCAGTGCTCTGCCCCCCCGAGGCTGCTGCTGAGGATGCTGTCACGCACTGCACAACACCAGGGATGAATGTGCTCCGCACAAGCACATTCTCAGCAGTCTTGTGAACCCCATGAACACGTAAAGGGCGATTCTTTCTTATGCTGGCTGCTCAAAAGCTTCAGAGCGAAATTACTGTGCTGCTTCCAGCCAGGGCAGACAGATGGTCTCATGGTTTTGTGTACCAACTTCACTAGTGGTTTAGCTGATCTTTTCTTCCTTTTGTTTTCCTTAATCCCATGTCGTGGCTCATTTTTGGTTTTATATTTTTTATTGTAAAATACGCATAAAATCTACCATCTTAACCATTTTTAGGTGTACAGTTCAGTGGCATCAAGTACATTCACATCATTGTGCAACCATCACCACCATCCATCTCCAAAACTCTTTTCATCTTGCAAAACTGACACTCTGTACCAATTAAACACTACCTCTCCAGTCCCCTCTTCCCCCAGCCCCTAGCAACTGCCATTCTACTTTCTGTCTTCAAATGTGCCTACTCTAGTACCTCATAAGTAGAATCATACAAATATTTGTCCTTTTGTGTCTGGTTTATTTCACTTAGCATAATACCCTCAAGGTTCATTCATGCTGTTGCATTTATCTGAATTTCCTTCCTTTCTAAGGCTAAATAATATTTCATTGTATGTATATGATAGATTTTGTTTTTCAATCATCCACTGATAGACATTTGGGTTATGTCCATCTTTTGGCTACTGTCAATAATGCTGCTATGAACATGGATGTGCAAATATCTGTTGATGTCTCTGTTTTCAATTCTTTTAGGTATATAATTGGAAGTGGAATTACTGAATCACATGGTAATTCTATGTTTAATTTTTTGAGGGACCACCATACTGTTTTCCATAGTGGCTGCACCATTTTACATTTCTACCAGCAATGTACAAGGGTTCTAATTTCTCCACATCCTTGCAATAGCTGTTATTTTCAGTTTGGGGGATTTTTTTTTTTTTATAATAATCAACCTAATGGGTGTGAAGTGGTTTGCCCATTTTTCAAAGTTATTTTTCTTGAAGTATTTCTATAAGTCATTGTAAGTCATTTCTGGAACAAGGTAGAGATATAAATCAGTCAATTCACCTGTTTGGCAAGATTATGTGTGAATTATTCCTTGTTTTCATTATTACCTCCTCATTGCCCTTTCCACCTACTTCTCTTTTAAAAGTGCGAGAGAAATAGATACAATATATACTTCATAAATGTTATATAAATAGATATATACATTACATGTATTATAAAGTGTCTTTGGAGCCAGTCCACAATTCAAATTCTGCCTCTACCAGTTACCAATTATATCACTTTGAACAATTATGTAATCATCAGTTTCAGTCATCTCATTTGTAAAACAGGGATAATAACAGCTATCTTGCAGCATTATGTTAAGTTTTGAAGACAAAATATGTAAAACTACAACAGTGCCAACATACAAAGAGGACTCATAAGTATTAGTTATTGTTAATCCATGCCTGACACGGTCCTGGGTGTTGCCACATGTATATTAGGCCATGAATTCTTTACATCCATAAAGATAGGTCAGAAATCGAGAGGGTGGAGTAACTTGCCCAAGTGGCTGAGAAGTAATTAAAAACCATGTCTTTCGAACTCCAAAATGCAAACTCCTTCCCTACCCCAAACTACCTCACCACACTTCTCCAAGCTGGGGGGAAGGGGAATAAATATATATTTATATATGGAAAAGATTGGGAAGAACCCATAAAAGGGACATGTAAAACCCTGCCTATTTCAGGGAGTTGGAAGAACAAGTTAAGCTTTTTTCACAGGTAAACAGGTCAGAGGAAGTTGACAAATGTCTCTCAGCCCGAGATTCTGTTGGTGAAAAGGAACTTCTTATGCCTCTATGCCTTTCCCCAAATACTTTCAAGAGGATCTTTAGGGTATTTTTGACTCCCTGGCTGACAGTTCCATTCCTATGCTAAATGCCAAAGCTGTCACTCACACTTCAGATGTACTTCTTATCTGCCCTGATAGGATCACTGCTCCTCTCCCTGAAGGAAATAAAATAATTGTCTGACAATTCCTCTCCCCAGAAGGGCCTCTTGCTCCAGGAAGTGTCAGTCACTGGGCTCATGCCACAGCTTCACTCTGGCTTACATTGCTGGCATTCCTCACTGATAATTATTAGTGACTGGATAAACCTTTATATAAAAGAAAGTCCTTGTGGGGGGCAGGGGGGATCACTGTGCAGGAAGAGGAAATACTTGACCCTATTCTATTTCATACCTTAGAAGATAAAGAACATAATTTATGCCAATATAATTTTAACAATATCTACTCCTCTCTTTTCCTTAAACATCTATGTTTTCAAACAAACAGAATTTCTTTGGCACCAAACACACAGGTGCATTGAGCATATGCTTTAGTTTATTACCTGGAAATCAACAAAAGTGACCTCCCACAGGCTTGACATATCATTGGTGTCGCTGGGCAACAAAAGGGCATCATACCGCTGCAGGCTGCTGACGTGTTGGCAGTGGTAGGAGTAACTTGACAGAGCAAATATGCCAGTTGCATTAAAAGTTGCTGGAATTGAATTATTGAAAATAACCTCGACTCGGTGCAAACTAAACCAGCTCTGGATGGACAACTTGTTGTAACTGGTAAGGGTGAATCTGACAATGATTATAAAACAGTATTACCCCCAAAGCACTTTTACATTTGCTGATGCAAGACACTGTTGACGAACAGTACAACTGCGCCCTCTTTTGTCAGGTAGTAGAACTGGCTCAGAGAGAGGCTTTTACTTTCTAGTTTTGAACAAGAGCCTCCTGACGGGTGGGAATGAAAGCAAGTACAGGAGAGCCCCCCAGAGTGAGCAATACAAATTCCTACAAAAGGAAAAACACAAAAAGCTTGAGGATTTTTTCTTTTTTAAAATTAAAATAATTTTATTATTGCAAAAAAATTGAGAAAAACTAAATGGACAATAATATAGAATTAGCTAAATAATGGTCAAAACTAAAAGTAATAGCTCTTACTATGTGTCAAGCATCTCTCTAAATTCTTTATGTATATTTTATTTAATCTTCACTACAACACCATGAGATAGAGAATATTATTATCCTCATTTTGCAGATGAGGAATCTAAGACACAAAGGGGTTAAGTAATTAACTTGTGCAAGTTTACTCAGAGAGTAAGCACTGGAGCTGGGCTTAGAATCCCATCTGAGACCAGAGCGCTTACTCTTAGCCATTTTGGAATGGAATATTCTCTAGCAATAAAAAATTATAATATGCATACGTCATGATCACTTTTTTCATTAAAAATGTGTGACTGCATAGAAAAATATTCTGGAAAGATAGAGATCAAAATGTTAATATGATTACCCACTTTGTTATACACCTGAAACTAACACAACATTGTAAATCAACTATATTTCAATTTTTAAAAAGGAAAAAAGAAAAAAAAAGCAGCTGAGATCAGTATAGCTCAGGGTGAAAGCCTGGGTTTTGATCCTGGCTCTGCCCACCTGTAGGTTATGTTCCTGCTCCTCCTGGGAACAGCATCTTGGTGTGTATAGGGCTGACCCTCTCCCCTCTCAGTGAAGTCTCCCGGACCCTGCCAATCAGTGTATTGCAGGCCCTTTAAATCACTGTGATCGTTTAGAGAGAGGCATATGCCCCAGGCTGGGTCAATAAGATGTAAGCTGTGCTATAGCTATCAAGCAACAGAGTTCTTTTATGTTGCCTAAGTGGATAACTGTCAGCTGGCCACCATCTTTCCAGCCTGAGAATGGAACTGACACAAGGACAGCAGAGCCAAGAGATGGAGAAAGATACTGCCCTGGTGAGGTAAGTTAAGCGTCTGAAGCTAACACTTTCAATCCTATTAATCAATCAGTTACCTTTTGACTTTATGCAGCCAAAAGAGTTCTCACAAATACAGCTCTTATTAGTGGTATGGTAAGTGTTGTTAAACAACCTCAGTGGGCCTTGCTTTCCTCATCTGTAAAATAGGTTGTGCTTGCTTAGAGTGCTCTGTGCTGGCCTGGTGTTATAAAACATTCGACGTTATCTGGGACAGCCCCTGCTCACCCTGGGCTCCTGACTCAGATACAGAAAGGTTTTTTGAGGGATGCAATTGAGCCTGGCCACCCCCGCCCACTGCAACAATCCACCGAGAACGCTGAAGGCCAGAAGGACGGAGGTGGTGGACATCTCAGATCTGGACTCTGGAGTCAGCTGTTCCAGAGGGCAATGGGAGAGACAAGCCATTCCCAGAAAGGGCAGGCTGGCTCTGGATTCCCTGGAAGTGACTTCTGTTGTGCTCAGGGCTGGGGTGGAGCCTGCCACATTGTTTGCAGCCCTGTTTCAGATAATGGCCTGAGATTGAGGCTGTTCTGACACAGCCTCAGTGAGGTGGGAACATTAATGCACCAACAGCACGGCTCGAAGAAATTCTTCCTGGTGAAAACACCAGGTCGTTTTGCCAAACAGCTGTCCAGCCCACAGTGTCTTTGGTTCTGTGTCTCTTGGCCCACTTGAGGGCAGGAATGGCATGCCCATGGGCCTGGAGGACATGACACCCTCTGCCCCGGCCTCTCAAACCTGTGCTGGTTCCTGGAGCAGAGCCTGAGCAAGGATTTGTGGGCGAGTGATTTTTTAAGAAAATCCCAGGACAGGAGAGGAAAGATGTGAAACAGGTGGAGGGAGGGGAGAACAAGTAAGGGCGTGCATCCAGCAGGGTCCCTGGAGGGTGACTTTGGCTCTGTCCTGCTGGGATATCTGGAAACGCCTGTTGGTTAGGGCTGTCCTGGGGGATGTCTGGCCCTCTGGTGGACATGCAGGCAAAGGGCGCTCCAGCAGCCCAGGGGAGCCCTGGCAATCACACAGGTGCCTGTTGTTAAACGAGGAGAGGGAGGGAGGGAGGGAAGTGGATGGAGCAGCACAGTGCCTACTTCTGTCCCTGCCCTTCCAAGTTGCTCTTTTAAAGGGATACGTTGGAAAAGTCAGACATAAAAGGTCATATGTTGTATGATCCCATTTATATGAAATGTCCAGAACAGGCAAATCCAGAGACAGAAAGCAGACTGGTGGTTGCCAGGGGCTAGGAGGGGGAATGGGAAGTGACTGCTAAGGGGTAGGGAGTTTCCTTTTGGAGTGATAAAATGCTCTGGAACTACACAGAGGTGATGGTTGTACAATATTGTGAATGTACTAAGTGCCACAGAAGTGAACACTTTAAAATGGTAACTTTTATATTATGTAACTTTTACCACAATAAAAAAAAGTATAAATAGAAAAAACAAATGTTAATTGCGATGACCAATGGTGGTTGGATTATGAACGATTTTCATTTTCTTTTTATAGCTCAGTATTTTCCAATCTTTCTGTTTTCAACAGATATATATAACCTTGTCTTAGTTTGAAAGGCTACTACAGAAGCAGACCCTGAGACAAGGATGTGAGTACAAGTATTTTGTGGAGGTGATCCCAAATTTATTGGGGAATTTAGTCATTCAAAAAATGTAGAGTATCATATGACATTTGTCTTTCTCTTTCTGACTTACTTCACTTAGTATGATAATCTCTAGGTCCATCCATGTTGCTGCAAATGACATTATTTCATTCTTTTTTATGGCTGAGTAGTATTCTATTGTTGTTGTTTTTTTTTAAATGGGGTACAGTTGTTTTACAATGTTGCGTTAGTTTCTACTGTACAGCAAAGTGAGGTAGAATTCCCTGTGTTATACAGCAAGGTTCTCATTAGTTATCTATTTTATACATATTAGTGTATACATGTCAATCCCAATCTCCCAATTCATCCCACCCCTCCTCTTTCCCCCCTTGGCGTCCATACATTTGTTCTCTACATCTGTGGTCTCTATTCTGCCTTGCAAACTGGTTCATCTGTACCATTTTTCTAGATTCCACATATATGTGTTAATATACGATATTTGTTTTTCTCTTTCTGACTTACCTTACTCTGTATGACAGTCTCTAGGTCCATCCACGTCTCTACAAATGCTCACTTGTATGTGGAATCTAAAAACTGATACAAAACAGAAACAGACTTACAGACATAAAAAACAAACTTATGGTTACCAAAGGGGAAGGGGTGGGGAGGGATAAATTAGGAGTTTGGGATTAGCAGATACAAACTACTATATATATAATAAATAAACAAGATCCTACTGTATAGCACAGGGAACTATATTCAGTATCCTGAAATAAACCATAATGGAAAAGAATATAAAAAAGAATATATGTATACATACACACACATATATGTGTGTGTGTATAACTGAATCACTTTGCTGTACAAAACTTATACAGCATTGTGAATGAACTATAGTTGAAGTATACTTCAATTAAAAAAATTTTTAAATAAAGTATTGCAAATAAAAAACAAACAAACAAAGTATGTAGATACAGAGAAGAGAAATGACAGAAGAATGGAGGCAGCCCCAAAGGACAAAGGTAAGCAAGTTTCCACCATGGGCGACGGGGGCTTAATGCCCACAGGGAATCCTGGGAGACAGCGTAGGACACACACCTCTGAGTTATCTCACCCGAGGGTGAGGGAGCTAGGATATTTACAGACTTCTTTCAGTCATTGCTGGGGTACAGATGGGAGGCAGTGGGCCCCTTTGGCCAGAGAAAGCTTTTAGGCAAAGAAAGGCTGGCAGTTGAAAGTTGAGCTGGTGGGGACTTCCCTGGGGGTCCAGTGGTAAAGAATCCACCTTCCAATGCAGGGGACGCAGGTTCGATCCCTGGTCAGGGAACTAAGATCCCACAAGCCATGGAGCAACTAAGCCCGTGCGCCACAACTACTGAACTCGCACGCCTCAACTACAGCCCACGTACCGCAAACTACAGAGCCCACGCACCCTGGAACCTGTGCTCCACAACTAAAGAGAGAAAACCTGCATGCCACAACTAGAGAGAAGCCCACGCACTGCAATGCAAGATCCCGCATGCTGCAACTAACACCTGACGCAGCCAAAAATAAATAAATAAATAAATGATAAATAAATCTTTAAATAAATAAATAAATAAATCATTTTTTTTTTAAAAAGTTGAGCTGGTGGACTATAGTGCTCTCAAATGGAAATGCCCAACAGGATATAGACAAGGCACACTGACAATGTCAGCCACATAGCTTTATCATCAGAAAGAATAATAATCAAAAAGCTACTTTCCTCTAGGGAAAAAATTTTAAAAAGGTGCTATTTGAATCAAAAATATTCCCCATTCCTATATCAAACAGATATGTATACGTGTTTGGTCACCTTGTGAGATTCTATAAAGTGTCTCTGAAAGATGATGGCATGTATGTTCTAAATTATGACCAGTGAAACATTCGTATCCCATAATATGTAGGCACATGTTGAGGAAAGAGCTTTCAAGGTTAAACACAGGAAATGCTAGGTGAGAGGCAAAAAAAGAAAGAAAGGGGGACTGGAGACAAGACGGCAGAGTAGAAGGACTTGAGCTCATCTCCTCTTACGAAAACACCAAAATCACAACTAACTGCTGAACAACCATCAACAACAACAAAAAAAGACAGGAAATGCTAGGTTAATCAAGTCACCCAAGTGAAGCAATCTTCCTTAAGAGCGCGTCTTCATGGAAACTTCAATATACAGATTTATACTGTGAATCTCCAAGAGGACACGGTGTGCAGTCTTTCTCAAACACAGGACCCCTTTTCTGGAAATATTATAAACATTTACACAGAGCAAAAGTGTTCCATAGAACACAGCTTAGGAAAGACTGCCCTAGCACATCCTTCTGGTTTTTCAAGAAATGTTAATGACACGGCTGCTTATCTCCACTAAAAGGGTTGCTCCTATAGGAAAAGAAACATTATATTTTTATAAGAAAAAAATTTTTAATGCCTTCAAATTGCTCCCCACCCCTGGAGCAGTTCCTAACTCCTTGGATAAGCCAATGTTGGCAGATGCATTATTCCATACATAAACACCAAAAAATGCAGGCCTATGTTTGATTGTCTGCTGGGGAATTCAGCTAACAGAGAATTTTTAGTTACAGTTAAATGATAAGTGTGACTCAGTTGTAAGGAGCTATACAGAAAATAACTTCAAACTAGAGCCTCAGTTTTGGAGCTTTAAACATATTTTATTCTTTGCTCAGAGGAAAGAGGTATCCCATTCTCAGGTTCATGTATTTTCTAGGTCGCTAAAGGAAGAAGGAGAAAGTATAGTTGCTTTGGTAGAAACTAAAGAAAGCATTGCTACAGGATCCTATCATAACATCACTGACTTTTCAGTGTAATTAGATAAATGTGGCATTTCATGTGTCACAATACTGGGCACACAGTAGCCCCTTGATAACTTACACGTTGAATGAATAAATTATATGGAGCTAATCTGAAGTGCTGAACCTATGACATTCCAAAGTGCTATCCATACCTACCTTATATCAATACCTCTGGGATTTTCAGCATCACCAAACTTCAGAGACAACCTTAGAAAACAGAAACACAGTCCATCAAAATAGGAATAACCCTTACTCCACACTATACTCAAAAATTACCTCCAAATGCATCACAGGTCTAAATGTAACAACTAAAACTATAAAACACATAGAAGAAACATAAAATAACATTTGTGCAATCTTGGGGTAAGAAACAGCTTCTTGAAAAAATGTAAAAGTATGAACTATAAAAGAAAAAACTGATAAATTGCACTTTATCAAATTTTAAAAACTTTTGCTCTTCAAAAGATACTGTTAAGAAAATGAAAAAGGCAAGTCACAGAATGGGAGAAAATATTCACAACACATATGGACAAATAATTTGTATCTGAAATACAGAAATAGCACGAACAACTCAATAATAAGGAGACAACCCAACTTTAAAGTGTTCAAAAGACATGCACGTCACAAAGGAAGATATACAAATAACCAGTAAGTACATATAAAGGTGTCAATATCATTAGTCATCAAGCAAATATAAAATAAAACCACAATAAGATGCCATGGTACAGTAATCGGTATGGTTAAAACTTTTTTCAAAAAAAAAAAACACTCTTAAGCTTTTAGTATCTACATTTATTCACATTTTCTGGAACATTAACACAAGATTTCCTGGAGAGGAGATAGATTATCACTAACCCAGAGCAATAACCACATTGGTTCCCCTTTCAGCCCAATTCTTCCCCTGCTGAAAGCCAGATGCCATCCTGCACATACTGGGATTTACAACACAGGTAAGGAACACTAAAATTATGAACCTGGGAGCTCATAGAGGAGACAGTGGTTCCTCCTTCAACTCCTGAGAGAAGGATAAAGACATTTGCTTCCTTAGTGTCAGAAATTTTCCTTGGAAAAATAAAAGTGTATGAATTTTATTAGCCTTTGGATGGGAGCAAACAGCTCACCATAAAGGAAACAAATGGGTGCATGTCTAATACCCATGTAGGTAAATAAAGTCTCCAAGGAGACGATAAGAAGCTTCTCTGGGTTTCTAAGCCCTGGAATATCTCGATGGTACTGAGCTTCATTACTCCTTGACATGTAATCACATTCCTCTGAGGAGGTACATCTCTTACTAACTCCAAGACTTATCTTTATACCCAAGTCTGACAAAATTTGTTTAGAAATTGCTAACCGTACAGAAACATAATAGTATTTTCTCTGTAGTCCCACACTGATCATACCTAATGTTGGTAAGGATGTGAAGTAGCTGGAACTCTCATACAACGCTGGTAGAAAGGTAAACGCTACAACCACGTTAAAAAACCATTTGGCAGTTTCTTAATAAGCTAAACATACACATACCATATGATCTAGCCATTCCAGTCCTAGGTATTCACCTAAGAGAAATGAAAATATAATGTTCCTATAAAGACTTGTACATGAATATTTACAGCAAACTTTATTTGGAAGTTATCTAAAAACTGGAGGAAAAAACAATTTCCATCAAGATAAATAGTTGTGATATATCCATACAAAGGAATACTTACTACTCATCAGTAAAAAGAAATACACCTTTGACACATGCAACAATGTAGAAGAATATCAAAATCATTATACTAAGTGAAGGAAGCTAAACTAAAAAAGAGTGTACACTATACGATTATAGTTATATAAAATTCTAGAAAATGCAAACTAATCTATAACAATAGGAAGCAGAACAGTGGTTACCTAGAAAGGTGGGAATGGCAGAGGGATGGATTACAAAGGGGCATAAGGAAACTTCTGAGTGTGATGAAAATGTTTGCTGTCTTGCTTGTGATGACGGTTTCACAGGTATAAACGTATGTCAAAACTGACCAAACTGTATACCTGAAATATGTGCAGTTTATTATATTTCATTTAAATTTCAATAAGGTTGAAAAATAAGAATGATGAAAAGCTAAATACAATTGAAATGGGAAAATGTGAGAAATTTAAATATATAAAGGATGACGCTGATATGTGACATTATGTCTTGAAGTTATAACACCTCAATATACAAAAAAAAAAAAAAAAAGCCAAAGTAGATGGTTATAAAATGTCCAATTACAAATTTGAAAAAAATCACACAAATATAATCTCATCAATTTGGTCCCACTTATCAAGAAATAGAAATGTCAGTGACTGAGCTCGTTTATCTTCCTACTACTTACGGAGAAAGGGAAGGAGTATTTACAAAATTAACCATATTAATAAGATCGCTAAAAGAAATATCTTTATTTCCTAACATCATAAGCTTAGATACCGTAGAAGCGCTCATTTACAAACACTTTATAAGCTAACTTACTCGGTAAAGCAAGTTTTCAGGAGGATTTTCTCTAACAATATTCTGATAATCTGTTAGAAATTACTGAAAATACTTTAAAGAAATGAAGTGCATTTCTTGGATTGTACTTTATAAATTTGACTGGTCACTTACTCTAACAGAAGTTCTCTAGTTCTTCCAAGGAATCAGAATAGCTTAGTTACTCACAAATTGGGTCTCCGGCTAATGAACTAAAGCTCCAAGCAAAGCCACGCTGTGCCCACCCGAATCTCTGGTGGAGCAGCTCAATGGCCTCCATGCTTCTGATGCCCCAAGAGCTTTCTCCAGCAGTCCTGGTTTCAATGAAAGCTGTTAACGTGCTCTGCTGTGGAGTAAAGAACATGAGGCCCAATTTCAACAAAGCAAATTCAGCAATCATTCAGTGAGATTTTTTTATGTGCCAAGCACTGCACCACATGCTGCACCATAAAGGGGAAATACAACCTAGGGAGTCACTCAAAAAAGAGCTTCATTTACTCTTCCAAGCGCCCTACCCTCCCATGTTTAAAACAGATTCTGAATTCTTGAGACTTTAATTGCCTAAATTCAAAATACACACAGATGCTGGTACTATGCTCTGTTTGTAAGGCTTTCACTATTTAAAAAGACTTCTGTAGCAAATCTGTCTGCCAACAATTTGCCTTTCCCTGAACATTTTGTTTCCAAGCACTAAAATATGGTCATTTTTTTTTTAAATCTGTGCTTTTGACCTTACATGGTTATGTCTTAGCTTGGGTTTGTTCTTTCCGCAACTCCCTTTCTGGTTCTTGAATGTAAGATTCCTTGCCAGCACAACAAAGGCATCTCACTAATCTATGCAATTCACAGGAGTCAGGGACAGTCTCAGCAGCTGGTCCTTGAATGCCTCACATCCTCATGCCCTTGAAGCCTCCCCCTCATGCCCTTGGGTGGGCTCTCCAAGATGCCTGCACACTCACCTGAGCAGGACTCCAAAAGGTGGATGATACACGCGCAGAACTCACCCACTAGAATTCTTGGGCAGTGACAAAGAAAAATAAAAAATCATTAATTTGTGTATTATGAAAACCAAAGGTTCCTTAGGTCTCTCTACCAGGTAACTAGACACTGTTTTACTCTAGTTGTCATTAGTATCTTATACTTTGAGTAGCACTTGGCAAAGTTCTCATGCATACATTTCCTCATTTGATTTTCACACCCCAATGAGATAGGGCCAAGAGAGAGGAGGGAAAATGGCATTGTTAAAGATGTTTTAGACCCCAGCTCTATTACCATACAGGCTGTATGATCTTAGCAAGTTTCCTAACCTCACGAGCTTTGATTTCCTCACCTGAAACACCGATGATAACTGTACCTGTGACTCAGGGACTTACTCGCAATAGCATTGTGAGGAATAACAGAGTGGCTCCTGTTTATAAAGTCACAGAGCTCACTGGCAGAACTGGGCCTAGAAGCTAAGTTTTCATTCTTTCTGTCTCTAGGTTCCCAGCGATAATCAAGGTTTCTCAAGTCCAGCAAAAAGCTGTGGTGCCCTCATCTTCCCCACAAATTCCCTGGGGTCAGGATAAATGGAATCAAGCAGGGCCAGTCAGCCATGGACAGGCAAGACTATTCCCAGGCAATCAGCCTCTCTCCCCGCAGCTGACCACAAATAAAGAGCACTGTAGGGAATTAATTAGAGGCTGAGGAAAAAGTCCTGAGCTCTCAGCAATGCTGGAGTCTCTTTGATAGTTATGCTGTAACAGAATAAACAAATCCGGGAGGACTCTGGATTTTGCTTACAATTCCCTAGCTCTCTGATAAGAGATAGTCATTCTGAATAGCAAGATACTTAATAAAACTTGTAATGTAACTTGTAAGCATACATGAATATAATCCGTTTTTTACCCATCATCAAGAATTTTTAAATGAGAAGTAAAGTTCAGAAATAAAAAAGTGTTTCCACCAAAGTATATAAGAATAATACAGAGAAACACACACACACACACAAACACAGAGCACGTTATGGTTTATACAAAGCATTCTGCCCATCTAAAAAGCCAGGCCAGAACAAATGCAGAGCATCTTCCAAAGCCTCCAATTATGCCAACAAATGTTGAAAGCTAAGGAGCTTTATAGAAAGCAAGTGGGACATGCCAGACTTCCTCCCTCTGGACCAAAACAAATACAAGCAAAAAATATTTGCTTGGATGGCTGAAAAGCAGAGAAAGGCACTGGAAATTGACTTCCTCTTCGAAAGGGATAGTTGTTTAATCTGCTTATCTCAAGTCAAAATAATTATTCTAATCATTTTTTACATGCTCCTAAAGAATTCTCTGAAATTTGGCCATTCAAAGGTACCCTTGCACATCTGCAAACAGGCATGTTTCCATAACTTCAGAACGCTTCCTAGAATCAAATATCTGCCCTGGCTAGATGGAGTCAGCTTTCTTTGTTTTTCACCCATTAGAATATGTATGACTCTGGTCACCAATATGCAATTCCTTCCTGCTGGGACAAAGTAGTTTGACACCTCACATTTGGAGGTGACACAGAGCCTGGAATCCTTTTTCTTTTTCAGAACAAGTTTGGGAAACTTGATTTCAGAATCCTGAACTTCCACAAAGTAGTATAACAATTAGTTAAAAGTGTTTCAGAAGGAAATTCCTGGGAAAAAAATAATAATAAAAAAATTAATTTCTGACTTGACTTGTTCTTTTCATTTTAGACGTTAGACATTTCCCTCAGAAATGTATGTCAGGGTCATGTACAAAGGAGCCTACTTCTACTTTCTGAAATGACAGAAAACTGGACCACCCAGTTAATAGGCTACACTCGCCCTAAGGGTTTGCTCCAGCAAAGCAGTCAACTTACATGGCACTTCCTTCACTGCAATTTGAGTTGCCAGCGCCCACTATTGCCTTCTGGCCAATGGCTTCATCTGTAAGGTCCAGCCAGGTCTGATTCTTAAATTTAATTGTTACTTCTTTTTGGCCCAAAAGAGAATGCAGGGAATTCCCATCCACGGAGACATTAACCGGGGCTATGATGGCTGAAATGCATTCCAAGGTTCTTTTTCTAAATCTTTGTCCTGCTCAGATTGTAGTTGAGAGCCTAATTAACCAAACAAATGAAATTTAAGATATGAATTTGTATCCATGGTACAAAAGGGCTTCTTGGAAGTAAAAAGAGCCAATTCAAAACCTGTTGAACCTCTACTAGCTCCAGAGTCCCTGCCATTGTGGGGAAAAAGATGGGTGGACCTATCAAGCCTAAAAATGATAGGTGTACCTGAAAGGCACATGAACCCAGTTCCACAAAGGACCAAAAATGTAAAGGAACAAAATTATAAAACAAACAACCAAAAACCAACTTTGAAAGTAATATATTAGGCAATAATGACTTTAAAAGTCACCAGTCACCATGCTGGGGGAGGAAGAGGGGATAAATAGGTGGAGTGCACCAGATTTTTAGGGCCGTGAAACTACTAGTCTGTATAATACTGTAATAGTAGATAGATATCATTATACATTGTTAAAACTCATAAATGTGCGACACGAAGAATGAATGCTAATGTAAACTATGGACTTTAGTTAATAATGTATCTAGTGGATTATCAGTTTAACAGATGCATTACACACTAATGAAAGATTTTAAATACAGGGGAAATTAGCAGGGGTGGAGGCTGCAGACTGGAGAGGTATATGGGAATATTCTGTACTTGTGGTCAATTTTTTCTGTAAACCTAAAACTACTAAAAAAAAAAGTCTATTAAATTTTTTTTAAAATCCACCATGCCTTGAAACTAATGGTGGTATCTTTTCAAAAAATAATATAAGGGCTTCCCTGGTGGCGCAGTGGTTGAGAATCTGCCTGCCAATGCAGAGGACACGGGTTCGAGCCCTGGTCTGGGAAGATCCCACATGCCGCGGAGCGACTAAGGCCCGTGAGCCACAATTGCTGAGCCTGCGGCATCTGGAGCCTGTGCTCCACAACAAGAGAGGCCATGATAGTGAGAGGCCTGCGCACCGCGATGAAGAGTGGCCCCCACTTGCCGCAACTAGAGAAAAGCCCTCACACAGAAATGAAGACCCAACACAGCATAAATAAATAAATAATAAATAATAAATAAATAAATAAATAAAATAATATAAGAACCCAAATAATTCAGAACTTTAAATAATTCATTAATATGTTAAACAAAGAAACAAGAGGTTTCTGAAAATCAAGCGTAGTTCCCCAGACCATTAATGTCCAACAGAACTTCCTGTGATATTGGCTATTATGCACTGAAATGTAGCCAGTACAACTGAGGAGCTTAATTTTAATTTTACTTAACATTATCCAATTTGAATTTAAATTAAATAGCGGCATGTGGCTAGTGTCTACTGTCTTGGAGAGTGTAGTTCCAGGTCATTTAATATAACATAACTAGCAAGGTATTCTAACCTTATTCTACATCTTATGAAACCTTTGCAGATTTCCAGGAAGCCCAAGACAATGCACTTCAGCATGTCATGTCACTCTGGAGATCATAAAGGCAGGTCTCTATCCGAAGAAGATCCACTTATCTAGAGCAACTATTCCATACCAATTACTTCCAGTGTAAACAGAGATAAAAGAGAAATTGAACAGGCAGCAGCAACCCAAAGTTTACCAGTAACCAAAGATAAACTGTTACTATAGTGATCCTTCTGGAAAGCAACAAAAGTAAAACTGAATATTGTAATGAAAATACTGTATATGACAGCAAGTGAAACTTTAGTGTTTTTCTCAACTATAAGATTACCATAATACATTTCCTCACCCAAAGTTTCAAGAATGTTAGTTATTAATAGAATTATAAAACTTATATTTTCACAGTGGCTCTGACCTGATTGAAATGTGTTTACTTTTTTTTATGATACAATTCTGGTTTCCTAACATGTTCATACCTGTGTGATTGGTATTGTTGTCAAATCCTGCACTGGTTTCATACCTCCATTATTCTGTTGATCTGTCAAATAAAATGATATGAGTACAAAGGCTAAGTGTCATATATTTATTAATGTAATTGAGTGACAATAATATGCTAAGCACAGGCTTAAGTCTCTTTTGGCTCATAATTTAGAATACTGTAGTTTAAGAGATTTTCACATCAGACTGCTGGTGCCAGTACTGGTGTTCAGGGAAGCCCATCACAGACAGAACCCTTCCTCAACCCCCCAAGGAATCATAAGGGAAATTACAAGTCTTACCATTGTTCATAACCACTTCTTTATTTGAAGATGTTGGAGAGCTGAAACTAGAAGAAACAAAAATAAAAAGATGCTGAACAAATATCTACATTTTAGATTTTATATGTAATTTTAAAGACATTTTGGTTTATTACATCTCAGAGTAGAGGAGCAGAACCTTAGCCTGTCAAAACTGTTCACTTTTGAATAGTTAATTTCTGATTTAAAAAGTAATACTATATATGTTCTTCAAAGAAAATAAGGAAAAGACTGAAAACTTTAAAGTAGAAAAAATTTTTAAATATCAACCCTAATGTTCACTCATTGAATAAACAATCTACTCTGAGAGTTTACTATGTGCCAAGCAGTATGCTAGACACTGAGGTTTAACCAAAAATAAATAATAACCAAATAATAAATCAAATAACCAAATAATAAAACATAATAAAATATTTTACAGTGAAATTTTATTCCACATTGTACTGTCAACATATTAAAGCAAAAGTATTCAACCCTTTTTATTTAAAAAAAAGACAAACTCTATTGCCAAAAAGGTATTTCTGAAAATTATGAAGATATAAATTATAATAATATATCCTTCCAGCGTTTCACTCTACATACATGCATACACACCCTACACACAAATATAATTTATTTTTTATATCATTTAAACAGATTTTTATAAACATCCTGTTTTAAAGCATGTAATTTTTTTTACTTAAAAATATATCACAAATATTTTCCCACGTTATTACATATTTTTCTGACATAATTTTGAATTCCATGTGGTATTACATCATACAAATGTATTAATTTATTTAATTAAAAACCTACTAAGTATTTAAGTTGTTTCCAATTAATAAACAATACTACATTGAACATTATCATGGATTATTTGTTCATACTCCTGAGAAGTTCCTTAAGATAAATTCCTAGAAGTGAAATTGCTATGTTAGAAGATATATACATCTTTTTATCGTGTAATATTGCAAACATATACAAATTTAAACAGAAAAATATAAGCTCCTTCACCCTCCCCAAGTACCTGTGCCCATCATCCAGCTTTAGTAATTATCAAGTCATAACCAATCTTGTTTTACCTATGTGCCCACCCACTTCCCCACTCTGGTATTATTATGAAGAAAATATCAGAAATTATATCTATTTAGGTATGTATTTCTAAAAGATAAGGACTTTAAAAAGTAACAGCCCAATTATATCTAGAAAATATTAATAATTCTTTAATATTAAATATCACATCAGTTTAAGTCTCCAATTGTGTCATGTCATAAAAATTTTTAGTTTATTGCATATTTTTAATTTTTCATAAGTTGTACCTGTAATATATGAGAATGCAGATTAAATTCTATATTTAGAGACTCCTATCCAAGACCTATATATATAACTATCATATAAACTCAACATTTTTACAATTAGAGAAATATATATATTACACATTATTATCTATATGCAAAACATAATTTTGGATAAAGAGTTACTAAATCTATATTATAATGAAATGCTTTAGAATTAATTATATGGAACCAATTACAAATTAAATGCACCATTCTCCTTGTAATACAACCTCTAACAGCTAGTGAGAAGTTCTTAAGATGATAAATTGATAACTATAATGTCTACTAGATGCTGTTAATAAATTCATATATGCATGCAATTATTTTTTCACTTTATCAGCTCTATTGACATATAATTTAAGTACAATAAACTGCATTAATCCATTCAATGTGTACAATTTGATGGATTTGGGCATAGACATATACCTATGACACACTGCCACAATAAAGATACAGAATATTTACATCCCACAGAAGTTTCCTCATGCACTTTTGCAGTGAAGAGATGTTTCCTCCACCTCAGCCACAGGCAACTACAGACTTACTTTCTGTCACTTTAGATTAGTTTGTATCTTCTCCAATTATAAATAGAAGCATATAACATATATTCTTTGGTGCTTGGATTCTTTCAGATTTATGATGACTAAAATTCACTGACGTTGTTACATGTATCAATATTTCATTCCTTTTTATTACTGAGAAATATTTCATTGTATGGATATACCACATTTTGTCTATGAACCCATTGATGGACATTTATGGGGTTTTGTGGAATATGTTTTTGTTTCTCTTGAATACATACCTAAAGTAGAATGGCTGAGTCATAATGTATAAGTTTGTTTAACTTTTAAACTGCCAATCAGTTTCAGCATGTGAGCTTTCCTGTAGCTCCACATTCTTATAACATTTGGTATTGTCAGTCTGCTTAATTGTAGCCATTCTAATGGGTGTGGGTTGCTATCTCATTGTAGTTTTAATTTTCAATTCCCTGATGACTAATGATGCTGAGCATCTTTTCTTGTGTCTAATGGCCATTCATATATTTTCTTTTGTAAAGTGTGTGTTTAAAACTTTTTCCAATTTTTTTTTTTTTTTAATTTATTTATTTATTTTTGGCTGTGTTGGGTCTTCGTTTCTGTGCGAGGGCTTTCTCTAGTTGAGGCAAGCGGGGGCCACTCTTCATCGCGGTGCGCGGGCCTCTCACTATCACGGCCTCTCTTGTTGTGGAGCACAGGCTCCAGACGCGCAGGCTCAGTAGTTGTGGCTCACGGGCCCAGTTGCTCCGCGGCATGTGGGATCTTCCCAGACCAGGGCTCGAACCCGTGTCCCCTGCATTGGCAGGCGGATTCTTAACCACTGCGCCACCAGGGAAGCCCCAAACTTTTTCCAATTTTTAAAAATAAGTTCATGGTCCTCTTACGAGTTGAAAGAATTCTTTGTATGTTCTAGATACAAGTTCTCTGTCAGATATATGCACTGAAAATCATTTTTTCCATTCTATGTCTTTTTCATTTTCTTAATGGTGACTTTCAAAAAGCAAAAGTTCTAACTTTCAAAAGTCTAATGAACTCGTTTTTCTTTTATTGTCCATTTTTTTGTGTCTAAAAGAAATATTTCCTAACATAAGGTCACAAAGATTTTTTCTTGCATTTTATCTAGAAGTTTTAAAGTTTCAGCATTTACATTTAGCTATGTGAGGATCAATTTTGAGTTGATATTTGTGAGATAAGGTACATGTAACATTTGAAGACTGGAAGAAAGAAAATGTCCTATAAGCTTCCAGGAAATAAAAAACAAGAATCATGCAAGGATTCAGAAAATGTATTTCTACACCCTTTCAAAAGCTAATGGAGGACATGCTCCACCAAAGTAAGGGATAAAACCAAGAAAGAGGAAAGCATAGGTTCTAATAACAGTGGATCAAACTCAGAAGAACAATGAAGAGAAACCTAAGGATGACTACTGCACATCAGACCTAGAGAGAATCAATCCAGATTGGAGTAAGTAACAGACAAAAGGGCTCTGAAGAAGGGAAACCTAGAGGGAGATCTCTACACAAAAGGAGGATCTGAGAGACCATGTTATATGTTAAATACTCTGTTGATAATAAAAGGGAGTTGTTACACAAAATCTAAAATGTATAAATTGAGAAATCATCTGCATATATCATTTAAATAATAATATTTAATACATACAGTGGTGGACTGTATGATTGTTCCCAACTAACTCCCTAGGAACAGCAATCCCAGAGATGAATATATCCTTGTCTTTGGCCATATTCCTTGTAGTACCTCCCTGTGGGGGGAATATTTCCTGCCCCATCATCAGGCTTGGCTATATGTCTTGGAATATGGGCCAATGGAATATGAGTGGAAGCAATAATGTGCCAGTTCCACAGAAACTTTAAGAGACGTTACATGCGTCTGCCACCCCTTGCCCTTTTCTCTTTGACATGATAATGGCATGTCCAAATACAGGCTGCTCTTTCAAGTCTGGGTCTTGAAATGAGAAGACATGGGAAACAGAGCTGGAGCAGGGCCATGGCAGCCCACCTGTAGCTGTCAACATGTAACAGGAATGAGAAATAAATGTTTCAGATTGTAAGATTCTGGAATTTTGGAGTTGTTTGTTACTAGAGAAAAGCTGACGAAATAGGAGGCAGTTTTTTAATAATTTATTATGTGTCTTGGTACCATTTGATTGTTTTAACCATGTATATGTATTACTTTGATAAATTTTTCTAATTTATTCTTTTTTAAAAGGTGCCTTACTTTAAAAATTTATAAATTAGCATTCTGATTTATACTATGTCTCTTGTGAGTAGGGTTAGCATTAATCAGTCCTCTGAATCAAATCACACCTAGGAGCACTAAGAAATTAAATTTCCTGAGCAGCAAGCATGAGGCTCCAATCAAAATAATCATATAACCACAATAGAGATATGCTTTAGCCAAAAGATCTCTACCTACCTAAACTCCAAATTCTATAGTACAAGTTAAATAGTAACTGAATATATGAAAGAAACACTAATACCCCAGAAATATTTCTTGAAAAGTTTCAAGCTTTCTAATATCACCATATACAAATAGATTTTTAAATTTTTTTAATTTGAACTTTATCCAAAAATCATAATTCATGATACAAGGTTAAGGATTCAATTTTAAAATGTTTTAATGAACAAAAACAGAAAATTGAGATATATTTTACCTAAATAAGATAATAATATATCAAGTCATTTGAAAATATCTAGTCAGCAAAGGAATTTAATGTTTACTGAATAAAAGTATATGAATAAATGAATGAGTTATCATATCATTAATATGTTTGGCTTGAGACTCTACTAATTAAAATTTTCCACGTGTTCACTAATGAAAAGCTTTTAGCACACAAAATAGGCTTATTTTCATTTCAATGAATCTATGGACATACAATAATGCTGCTATACTCCTTTTTCAAATAAACTCTAATTTGGATAGGCCTTGCCCACACCCATAAGGCTAAACTAATGAGGTTTTAAAGGAAGCCATAATCTCAACCAAAGACAAAATACTGTACACATGTGTTTTCACATCACTACATGATCTCTGAACTAAAGTAGAACTAAAGGATTATCTGGTTAAAATTATCCATGTGAATAAACTAAGAAACACTGATTTTTAATGTAAAAAAAGTAAACCTACATTAGCACTAAAATATTCAGACCCTTTTCCAGTAAAAGGGAACTCTGCAATACATGAAAAGTAATCAAGAGCCCTAGGCTTGCAGTGGCTGGTGAAATATTTTTGATTTACCAGGTGTTCCATCATGAGTCTCCCAAGTATGCCTTCATGAAGATGAAGGTGAAGTAGCTCCTTCATGGCTCTGCTCAGGGTGAAGATCAGGTTCCTACCAAGGCCTACAAGGCCCTGAAAGGCCTCAGCCTGCTAGCTGTGCTCATTTCGCCTCCGCGCCTCTCTCCTCCAGCTACACTAGCATTCTTTAGTTCAGTTCCCTGAATGCTTCATGTTCCCTTCTTCCCTCATAAGAGTCTTAGCACCTGCTGTCCCCTCTACCTGGAATGTTCTCCATCCTGCCCTTCCCCCTACCTCCTTGTCATGGCCTCCATATTCTCCAGATCACAGCTCAAATATAACTTCCTCAGAAACACTGTCCCTAACTTTTCAGACTAGTTCAGATCCCCCTATTATATGTGTTCACAGTCTACCATACTTTTCTTTCAAAGCACATTTCACAGTTTATTTGTAATAATATCATTCATTTGATTAATGAGCACCTCTGCTCTAGATTTAAAGGTCCATGAGAGCAGAGACTATATCTGTTTTGCTCACTATTGTACAACCAGCACCTAGCACTGTGCCTATGTAAAAGTATCGAGCATTAAAAATATGTGTTACATGCATAAATGAGCTAACAATTTAATGAACGAACAAACTCTGAAAGGCAAGTAGGAAATGGGAGATCACGGGGGGGTGCTGTGTGAGAGGGAAAAGATTTCCTTTTTGTTTAAGTATAAACCCAATTTGAGGAAGGAATATGTAAATGAAGAGTGATGACCCCTACTTTCTCTAAGCTTAGGTAACATGTGTCAGGCTTAAAATACAATCACCCTTCCTAGAGACTTAAGAACCTTGAATTACTCATAGAATTGAAATATATTTTAAATTCCAGATCTATGATTTGAAAGAACATTCACAAAACAGCAACTGTTGTTTCCTTCATAATGAATTAATATGACATATTATTAGATTCAAATGATCATTGATTTGTATGATTTCTAGGGTCTCTTCTGGAGCTAAAATTATTTAAACCCATTAATCTTGCTTCAAAAACAGAATTGGGATTTTTACAGTTCTTGGTGTATATTTTACCAGTGTAATACACAAATCAGTCATTTCTGTATAAACCAGGTGAGGAAGCATTACTAAGCTTTAACCACCTAAGGAGTATAGGTCACTTATTACTTGAAAGTGAACCTGAAGGAAAGCATCAACTGATTTGGAAACAACGTGGGGAAACAAATAAACAATACCTGTACTTACTGTTTTTATTAGCTGATGACTTAAGAATTCCTTAACACAAGTTTTGGCAGATCATCCTGCTTGACACCTTCCTTTGTGCTCACACTAAATCCCCTGATGGATTTGTTGCGAGAGCACATAATGAGTAACTGGGGGATGTGACATAAGTTAATTGCTATTCAGATTTTGCATGTTCTTCTTTATATAGAAATCTCTATATGTTCCCTTACATGGTATGGAAAGAAGTCAAAAGGACAAAGGAAATAGAAATAGAAATTTTGCTTGTTAGTTTTAAATAGTATGTGCTCCACACAATTACCGTCTCCTACCAGTTAAAATGATTTAATACCTGTTCTTTGGGGGACAGGTAACATATTTCTGAGGTTTTTAAATGTTTTCTTACTCTCTTCTCACATGAAAACAGCAGGAGAAACCAAAATTAACATTTACTTATAAGTATAAAAGAAACATGAACACTAATTTGAGTCATTTTCTCATAGAGATATAGTTTGATACATAATACAAATGTTTCTTGGATATTTTGAACAAATAAATTAACTCTTCTCTCTTATAATAAAGATTATATTTTCATCTCTTATTTATAAGCTCTCATTCAATGATTTTAGTAGCTACCAAATGATCTAATCTAGTATATCCATTTTGAATTGTTAACAAATGTAGCTGTGCAACAATATAAAGAAATTACAGAACCACCTAATTTCATACTTGCACTGAAGTTCGCAGATGCATTATATTAAAAGATGTGCAGTTACTCACCTTACATTCTCCCTGGAAAGTAACTGGTCCAAGGTCAGTGAAAATCCCACACATAAAAAAATATGTGAAAAACTAAAGAAGATTTTTCTTCCCATCAAGAAATGAATCCGTTTTTTCAAACCAGGCACATCTGTTAATTCATAAATGCAAACAGAGCAGAGGCAGTACTTTTTACGCCTTGTGACTGACTAATATATTCAACCAATAAAAAGGTAGCTTTTCCAGGATGTATTATGTGTGGGAGAGGGTGGAAGGAGGGGCCTGATACTGTTTAATTTAGAGTACGGAGTGAAACTAATGAGTCTGTTTAGGTTGTTTGATTATTCATCGCAATGAAAGATTATTAAGCTCTTTTTATAAACTGGCATAGTTTTGGTACTCTCTCAAGAATCTCATAATGCTTTTCAGGAAACAAATTCTCCTCAAAAATCTATGAAGTATACAATATCATATGCATTTTCAGGTGAATAACTAAGTAAAACTCTCTGAGGCTAAACTAATTTTATGTATGTGTCCTAGAACACAGTTTCCTATTGAATTCGTGACTCTCCATTTGCTGAGAAGCATGGAATGCAATGGTAAAGCACACTGGCTTTAGAGTCAGACAGCACTCAAGTACATTCCCAGCTCCAGCTCTTACTAGCTATCTGATATTAGGCAAGTTACTTTTCCTCATTTGCAGAGTGGGGACAAAAGTACTTAACTCAAAGAATTGTTGTGAAGATTAAACAAGGTCCTGAATAGCCAAATCTACCTTGAGAAAGAAGAGCAAAGCTGGAGGCATCACACTTCATGATTTCAAAATACATTACAAAGCTACAGTAATTAAAACAGAACAGTACTGGCATAAAGACAGACATATGGAACAATAGAACAGACTAGAGACCCTAGAAATAAATACATGCACATAAGGGTAACTGGTCAACAAGGGTGCCAAGAACATACAATGGGGAAAGGACAGTTTCTTCAACAAATGATGCTGGGAAAACTGGATATCCACATGCAAAAGAATGAAATTGGATCCTTATCTCACACCATACACAAAAATCAACTCAAAATGGATTAAAGACTTAAAACCTAGAAGAAAGCATAGGGGAAAAGCTTCAGGACATTGGTTTCGTCAATAATGTTATGGCTATGATCCCAAAGCATGGGCAATAAAAGCAAAAACAGACATAGGACTACATCAAACTAAAAAGCTTCTGCACAGCAAAGGAAACAATCAACAGAGTGAAAAGGCAACCTATAGAATGAGAGAAAATATTTGCAAAACATACGTCTGATATAGGGTTAATTTCCAAAATATATAAGGAACTCCTACAACTCAATAGCATAAAACAAATAACACAATTTTAAAATGGGCGAACGATTTGAATAGACATTTCTCCAAAGAAGACACACAAATGGCCAACATGTATATGAAAAGTGCTCAGTGTCACTAATCATCAGGGAAATAAAAATCAAAACCACAAAGAGACATCATCTCACACCTGTCAGGGTGGTTATTATCAAAAAAAGAAGTGTTGGCAAGGATGTGGAGAAATTGGAACACATGTACACTGTTGGTGGGAATACAAAATGGTGCAGTTGCTATGGAAAACAATATGCAGACTCCTCAAAAAATTAAAAATAGAACTACCATATGATCCTACAATTGCTCTTATGGATCATTATCCACAAGAATTGAAATCAGGATCTCAAAGAGATATTAGCACTCCCATGTTCACTGCAGCACTATTCACTATAGCCAAGAGGTAGAAAAAACCTAAGTCTCTGTTGATGGATGAATGGATAAACAATACATAATATATACATACAATGAAATATTATTCAGCCTTTAAATAAAAAGGAAATTCTGCGATATGTGACAACATGGATGAACCTTGAGGACATTATCTAAGTGAAATAAGCCAGTCACAAATACTATATGATTCCATTTATATGAGGTGTCTAACACAGGCAAATTCATAGAATCAAAGAGTGGAATGGTGGTTGCCAAGGGCTGGGGAACGAGGAAATGGGACTTGCTAATTAACTGGCACAAAGCTTCAGTTAAGCAATATTAATACATTCTAGAGATCTGCTGTACAAGACTGCATCTATATTTAACAATACTGTACTGCACACTTAAAAATTTGTTAAGAGACTGCATCTCATATTGTGTTTTTATCACAATACAATAAAATTTTAAATAAATAATTAACACAGATGAAAGCCTTTTCTTACCTCAATGCCTAGCTAAATAAAGAATATCTATTGTTGGGCTTCCCTGGTGGCGCAGTGGTTGAGAATCTGCCTGCCAATGCAGGGGACACGGGTTCGAGCCCTGGTCTGGGAAGATCCCACATGCCGCGGAGCGACTAAGCCCGTGAGCCACAATTGCTGAGCCTGCGCGTCTGGAGCCTGTGCTCCGCAACGGGAGAGGCCACGATAGTGAGAGGCCTGCGCACCGCGATGAAGAGTGGCCCCCACTTGCCGCAACTAGAGAAAGCCCTCGCACAGAAACGAAGACCCAACACAGCCATAAATAAATAAATAAATAAATAAAATTAAAAAAAAAAAAAAAAAAAAAAAAAAAAAGAATATCTATTGTTATTCCTTCTTTGTCAGCCTCCACTCCCACCCACCACCACCTAAAAAGCATCAAACAAACAACAAAATTCCTAACAGTTGTTTTATATAAAAACATACAATTAAAAAGCCACAATAAAGAAAATCCTCCAAGATGAAAGTGTCAGCATTTTTGACACTTAAGAACCTTGATCTTTTTAATGGCAAAGTACTGGTAGCTGAAAGGGGCTATTTGTAAGTGGCATTTCAGAGAGGGTGTGTTATAGGAAGACTTGGGACTTGACCCTGATGAGATACTACCTTCCTCACTGTCCACTTTGCACAAATACCATCTTCTAACATGACTCTAGGGAGCCCTATGGAAAATGAGGAGATTAAATCACAATGACTGGGAGAAGTGGGAGAAAACAGAAATAAGGAAGAAAACTGATAATAAAAATTATAAAATAAAAAAGGTCTGTCCATGTCCCATCTTATTCCTACTTCTCAGCATGTATTTCTTTTCTTCTCTGTTCTTTCACTGCACCCAACTTCCACCCTCACCTTTTCTTTTACCTTTCTGTCCTCTTCCTGATTCCATGGAATTTCAAGAAGCAAGACAGGCCTGGGCAGGAGGAGTTTTGTCATAGGCAGTGTTGCCAAATAGAATTCGGGACACTCGGTTAAATGTGAACTTCAGATAAAAAAACAAATAATTTTATTACTAAGCATGCCCCATGCAATACTTGGGACATATTATGCTAAGAAATTATTTGTTGTTTATCTGAAAACTAAATTCCACTGGACATCTTGTATTTTTATTTGCTAAATCTGGCAATCATAGTCTTAGGGACTCTCTGCTACTCAAATTTTAACATGCATACAAATCGCATGAGATTTTCTAAAATGCAAATTCTGATTCAGTAGGTCTGGGGTGGGGCATGAGCGTCTTTGTTTCTAATAAGTTTCCGGATGATGCTGATGCTGCTTGCCCGAGGACTGCTCTGTGAGTAGCAAAGATAAAACATTGTTCAGTAGAAATAAAATAAGAGCTATTGTACATATGTAATTTAAAGTTTTCTAGTAGCCACATTGAAAGAATTAAAAATAAGCAGGTGAAATTAGTTTTAATAATATATTTTATTTAACCTGATACATCTAAAATATTTCCAAACATAAGTAATTTTTAAAATTATTAATGAGATATTTTACCTTCCTTTTCTGCCCTAAGTCTGAAATCTGGTACATTGATTTAATCTACACTTATACACATCTCAATTCAGACTAACCAAACTTCAAGTGCTCAAAAACCACATGTGGCTAGTGGCCGCTGTACTGGACAGTGCAAACACAGACCATCTCCAGCTGCCAGAGCAACACGTCATAGTCTCCCACGATAGTAGAAGTAGTACCTGATCACATTGCTCCCCAAACTCCTGGTCAGGAGGAGGTGAGAGCCCAAGCCCATGATGATCCTGTACTGTGATAATAATGGTTCTGTGAACACTCAGAAACCACAGGGTTAGTCCCTTAGTGCTTATCATGTAACAAACTTTCCTGAAAATACGCTTCATTTATATTTTCAGGCACATACACATATACAACATTTTTTATTTACATCAAGTATCATTTTAATATATTTTATGACTGGATGATTCTAAAATTTTAATATAGCATTCTTTCTGTTGCCGAAATTTTCTCCCACTTGGTTAAGAATATTTAAGGCAGAATAATTAGTAGTTAGTAGGTTTCACACATGTATTTTAGAATAGAAGTCACACTTAAGATGTGATTGTCTGAGAATAGCTCATGTTGTGACTCTGGAGGAGAAAATCAGTGACAAAAAAAAATGCTAATATGATAGCTTGCAGGCTGCAAAGCACAGGGTATCACCTGTGTGGCACTGTACCTGCCTGCTCAGACGGCTAAGGGGTCTCTGTCCAAAACTTTGAAGGTCTGAGGTTTTCCCAACTTGGAAGCTAACAAGTTAGCCTGCTATGGCTTCATGGATGCCAGCAGAAGACAAGACTCATGGGTCAGAGACAAAGGACTTTATTTACTACTCACCACAGAACAAGCAGTATGAGCATCAGTCTATTTGTGTTAGTTCCCTTTGCCCATAAAGCAATATAGGCGGGCCCAGATGGACGCTTGTACACACGGTGGGTTTCATTTCAGGAGAAAAACCCTGAGTTTCCAAGGCTATAAACAAACCTGCCCCTCTGCTAGAGAGAAAGACATTATTTCTACCTTTCAAGGCTGTTCGCTATACAAACATCCTAAAGATATTCCAAAACGAAGAGCAATTAGTGACTTACAAGATAAACAGAAAATACAGAGGTGCATGGAAAATATTCCCTCAACATTTTCCATGAGAGAACAGGAAGTTGTATATCCATGCTGCCTTCTTTTCAACTGAAAATACTTGGATTTGCTTCATTTTCTGATTTACTATATATTATTAAATGAAATGTTACCTGAAAATATGAATATCAAAAATCTATCTTCCATAATCATATATAACTATACAGAATTGAGTTCTCATGGGAAAAAAATGGATCTATCTTAATTCTAATATTTACTTCAAGGAGCATCTAGCGTTTGTCAGACCACAGTCTCTATTTATCCTAATGCTCTCAGACTGAAAATCGCGTTAGTCAAATGTTCAAATCAATTACAATGGTCTTTGCACACTGATTCAAAATCCAAATCCATATACCTCCTACAAAGCCTGCATGACCTGGCCCTTGCTGGTCTCGCTCGCCTCATTTATGGCCGCCCTTCTCCCACCATGCTCCATCACACTGGCTTGCACTCAGCTTCTCAACACCCTCCATAGGCCAAGCTTTTTTGCACCTCAATGACTCTGCACATATTGTTCCTCCTGTAGGGATCACCTCACAGCCCTCTAGCTCTCCCTGCCTTCTGTTCACTCTCATCATAACATATATCACAATTTGTACCAAGACATTTATTTTCTTGTTATTTATTTACATTGCGTTTCCTCATCAGAAGGCCTGCTCCATGAGGGCAGGGAACATGTCTAATTAACTGATGTACACCAAGACACTGCTGGTCCAAGTTGGTGCTAAATAAAGTGTACAGAATAATGAATAAACTTATCAAAAATGTTACATAATTAATTCCCACTTCATGCCACATGGCTGTGACTCCTAGGGCCTGAATATTTAGGTAATTGTAGCTAGAAAATCAATTAATTCAAGTATTCCATCAAATTCAGTAACTTGAAAATGCAAATGGACAAAACCCACATTACATTAGTTTATTAGCAAAACACCATAGTATGTATGTACTTCTTGCTCCTTGTCAGGGGTATGACTCTGTGATGGTTAATGTGTGTCAACTTAACTGGGCTGTTAAGTACCCAGATACCTGGTTGTGTCTCTCAGGTTGTTTCTGAATGAGATGAACATTTTGAATCAGTAGATTGAGCAAAGCAGACTGCCCTTTCCAAGGTGAGTGGTCCTCATCCAACCCACTGAAGGTCCAAACAGAACAAAAAGGTGGAGTAAGGGAGACTGCACTTTCTCTACCTGTCTTGTAGCAAGGACATCAGTCTTTTCCTGCCTGACTCAGACTACAACTGGAACTATACAACATTGGCTCTCCTGGGTCTCTAGCTTGCTGGCTATAGATGTTGGGACTTCTCAGCCTCTATAACTGCAAAAGCCAACTCCTATATTAAATCATATATTCATATTCATATGTGTGCATAGATAGGTATATATCTCCTATTGGTTTTCTCTGGAGAATCCTAATACGGACTCTTTATCAAGTTCAGAGCCTAATTGCTACCATGATTTCTACCAATTTTCATCAAATTAACTTGAGTTGATTAGAATCAGGTTAGCAAATGAAACACAAGTGCTTTTGATTTAAATGTTAATGTTTCTTATTTGAGATCCCCCTTTGACTTCGTGGAATGTGGATAATGTGCCAAATTAGTGGCACACTTTTACATTCTTGTTTCTCAAGTTAAACTGAACCAGGAGGCCTGATGTTTCATAAATCTATCCATTATGCAAACATTGATTGTCATATGCTAGATGCCAGGAATACAAGGTAAAAAGGACCTAGTCTTCGCCCCCAAAAAGATCCCAAGCGAGTGATATGCAGAGATGTGAACACATAATTGCTGGGGTAAACACTTTGGGGACGTTTCACCTAGCAAACTTCTCTGAAGTCCCACCTCCACTCCAAGCAACGGCTGATTAGATGAGGGGGAGAGAGGCAGGTATATAATAGATAAAGATTTAAGAGATGAGTCATAACTATCTCTTTTGAAGAGTTGAAGCAGCTTTCCTAGGGAAGAAAATGCCTCCACTATTCTCAAAAATGCTCTCACAGGCACCTGCAGAGCCCTCACCTCAACAGACAGGAATCAGAGTTTTAATTCATAAAATAAAACTCACATTGAGAATATGTGCTATTTGATGTTGCCCTATACT
Organism: Balaenoptera musculus; assembly: GCF_009873245.2. Classification (NCBI taxonomy): domain Eukaryota; kingdom Metazoa; phylum Chordata; class Mammalia; order Artiodactyla; family Balaenopteridae; genus Balaenoptera; species Balaenoptera musculus. The sequence goes on along the minus strand of NC_045787.1, from coordinate 64,152,110 downwards.
TTAGGCTGCCATTTATAGAAAGAGCAAAATGGATTCTTTGGACAAAAATTGATACTTCAGACAGCATTATGTACAACTACTCGGTAAAAATCCAAGATGTTGTCTGCTACATAATTAACATAAACCTGGAAACTTTAACTGAAACCCTATCTAAGTAAATTTCAAAATTCATCGGCACATAGTACAAAAAATGATCTTATATATGAACTGGTTATAGATTCATTCATTTGAGTTATCTTCATAATCAGTAATGACTGCTAGAACCAACAAGATCAAAAAGTAATGGTTTAGAGCAGTGGAAAAATTACCTCTGTCCTTTTGTAGCTATAAAAACCCAGAACCCTTCACTTCTTCTTTTCTTCCTCTCTTCCTCCACTTCCTCATTCCTTCTTTTTTCCTTTTTTTTTTTTTAAATTTATGGAAAAAAATCTTGTTTAACCTTATTTAAAGTCCTTTAAACAATAAAAATCTTAGTAACAGAAAATGCTCAAAATTTTACACATCTACTTTCATAAAAGTTTTATATTTATATATTATAATATTATTACATTTAAATAATCTAGAAATAGTCCCGGTGAAACTTCATTTTACTATGGAATGAAAAGGCAGAAAGAGTGACACCAGCCATTCTCCATCACAAACATCAACTGGTCCCCACTGAACTCAGACAGCACAGATTTGGCCCATCTACAGGTTCTTAAACCTCTCCAGGGAATAAGATTCTAAAACTTAATGTTTCACTGAGTGAAGAAAGTTATTTTCTTTTCCTAGTGAGAAAAATTATCTTTCATTTCTTATAATTCAAAGGTCCCTGATGAAATAGAGGCCTATTTTCTTTTGTTTGGTTTTCAGCCAAGTTAGAGAACACCTGGAGAATAACTTTTAACATGCATATTAAAATGATAACTCTCTTCCAGGAACTTCACAAAGGGCATCAAAGAACAGCACTGTCAATTCCCCTTAGATCCTACACAGAGCTTTAGTTAAATAACAAGATTTTAAAGATCAGGTTTGAATGTTATTAAGATTATATGGCAATACACGTATTTCTTTAGTTCCACAGAATAGGTATATGAGAAGAAACAACAACTACATCAAAAAGTAGCTAGAAGGAGAGGATAAGAAATCTCATTAATTTTGGATAAAGGAAAAGTTGTGTTTAATAATTTAATCAGGTAAAATGAAGCACTCAACATTTATTAATAGTAGTTATACAGAGCGTGTAAGCACTGGTCTTACTTTTACTGCTTATTCTTCCCCACTGAAAGCTGTTATTTTATCTTGTCACATTTCCACAGCAACTAATGCCTCAATTTTTATAGCTAAAACACTAAGAGTAACTTCTAACCATTCCAAATGCTCCAGAATCAATTGTCAACATTGTTAAAACTCTTAGCCATTCTTCCCCAAAAGCGAACTTCTTCCCCATACAGTACAAAGAAACAGCATCACCCTTGACCTAAGTCTCCTCATCAACTGATCTAATTTATGAAGATCAATCTTTCTTCTTAGTTGGGGGGCTCTGAGAGAAGTCAAATAATAATACTCTTCTGCCCCACATGAGTGCTAAACTAACTGAGATATAAAACAAGGAGTAAGACAAGCAGAGGCCCAAATACCATCTTTATTACTATGAAAGGCCAGGTTGGAGGACAAAGCTTAGTACAGGAGCAAAATGGATTGTAACTGAACCCCTCCCCGCACAAGACAGACATGGCAGCCTATCACAGCAGCACTGGGCTCTCAATAGGGAAGAGAGGCCTGCCCCAGAAGAAACAGGAGGAAATGTGTGCTCCACGGCAGGCTGGGTCCCAAAAAGGAAAAAAGGAAGAACTGAACATGCCTAAACTATTTTTTCTAAATTTACCACATGAAGAGAGATGTTACCTCATCTCACCTGGCATGGAATGAGTAAACTGGCAGAGAAATAAGGAGTTAAACTAATTTAACACCTTCTACTTGGAGGAAATACTAGGAAAAACTTGTTCTCCTTCCTGCCCCCATTCCCCCAACATTTTAAGAACTACCAAATAGGACCTTTTGTGACAAAGTGTCTGTCGGTTTTCACATATCTCTAGTAACCCATGGATATGGGGTTGCAATTTATATTAAGAATACTTTAATCTTAACAACTATACCCCTTACATCTCCTGGTGTTTTGCTGGCTAGAAAATTATTTCCCATCAATTTTGCACCATATTTACTTTACATTCATGAAAAATATTTCTAAACTCTTTAAAAATCAAAATTGTGTCTTATAACTAATCTGGAAACCAACAAATGTGTTCTGGTTAAGAAAGTTAACTTCTTTAAGTCTCAACTTAAATGGTAAAATGGGTGTAATAACAGCACCTACCACATAGGAGTTGTTTTGAGGATAAAAGAAATTATGCATGTGAAATCCTAAGCCTGACACTAAACAGTACTCAATATCTGTTAGATGGTCATGATGGTGGTGGTGGTGATAGTGATGATGATGATGTCAATGATTTTGCTCTTTCCAACATGATCTAACTCCAAATTATATCCTGACTCTTATGACATCGCTCCACCTCCAAAGCTACTTATCTATGATCTCTCACCTATTCTATTGCAACAGTTCCCTCCTTGGATAGCCCGAGTCCTCTCTTGTCCCTCTGTGGTGGCCTACCATGGCAGGCAGAGTGATATTTTTAAGATGCAGATCAGATCTTGTCATTCTTTCACCTGAAGCCTCCAGTGGCTTCTCATCACACTCAGGATAAAACCCAAACTCCTTACCCTGGCCTATAGGTTGGACGTGAGCTGATCCTGCCCACCTCTCGGACTTCACCTTCCTCTGTTTACCAGCTGGCTCACTACACTTTAGCCATGGCAGCTTTCTTTTCCTCTAATTCCTCAAGCTGATTCATGTTTGGGTACCCTTTTAGAAAATTCAGGGTCCAAGGTCAAAGGAAATTCTGTCTCCTTTCAGGCTCCAAATTACATAATAAGTTCTTTATCATGAAGTAAAAAATTCAAAGCTCCAAAAACAAAAATTAAATCCTTTTTAAAAAATTTGCGTAGCTATAGTAATCAAAATCCATGGTTCATAACACATTCTGACCATTGGTTCATGCTTTATTTATTTGTTGGTTTCTATAATAATATAATAATTAAACCCACTACCTAAAGTAAACATAACCCAACATCCAACTATGATCCCCACTCTCTCCACATAATGTCACTATCATCCTGTATAAAGGATACAGAAGACCTGAACAGCACTATCAACCACCTTGGGCTAATTAACATTTATAGGACATTCTTCCTCAGCAAAATATATTTTCTTTTCAAGTGTACATGGAGAATTCACCAAGAGTGACTATATTCTGGTCCATAAAGCAAACCTCAACACATTTTAAAAATATTGCAATCAAAAAAGGATGTTCTTAGACCATAATGGAATTAAATTAGAAATAAATAACATAGATATTTAGAAAATCTCCAAATATTTGGAAATTAAATAACACAATTCTAAATAATCCATAGGTCAAAAAGAAAATCAAAAGAGAAATTAGCAAATGTTTTGAAATGAATTAAAACTAAAATATAACATATCAAAACTCACAGCATGCAGCTCAAGCAGTACTTAAGATAGTCATACTACATATATTAAAAAAGAACAAAGACCTCAAATCAATGACATAAGCTTCCATTTAAATCTAAAACAAGCAGAAGAAAGTAAATAATGAAAAAGACCAGAAATAAATAAAAATGAAAACAGAAAAACAATAGAGAAAATCAGTGAAAGCAAAAGATGGTTCTTGGAGTACATCAATAAGATTACGAAACTTCTAACTGACCAAGAAAAAAAGAGAAAGAAGATACAACTTACCAATATCAGGAATGGAAGATGAGACATCACTATAAATCTACAGATATTTAAAAGATTATAAAGAAATAGTACAAACAACTTTATGCCCATAAATTTGACAACTTAGATGAAATGGACAAATTCCTTGAAAGGCACACATTACCAAAGCTCACTCAAAAAGAAAGAGACAACCTGTATAGTACTATATAGTACTATATATTCACTGTTAAAAACCTTCCAAAAACAAATACATATAAATACATATATTCATGCATGAGAGAATGTCATAACAGCTTTATGACACAATTTTGAAAACTTAGATGAAATACACAAACTCTTAAAAAAAATGACTTACCAGGTCTGACTCAAGAAGAAATCACAGTTCTCTGAATAGTTCTGTAAATTAAGAGATTTAGTTTAAATGAGAGATTTAATTAAAGAGATTTAAGCTGAGGTTTATAACCTTCCCACAAAGAAAACACCCAGCCCAGATGATTTTACAGGATGTTTTACTAAACTTTCAAACAACAAACCATCCCAACTTTATATGAACACTTCCTGTGAATATCAACTCAGTTTGTAACTTTTTTTTTGCTTTCTTTCAGGTGTTTTTGTAGAACAAAGGTTCTTAATATGGTCAAATGTATCATTCTTTTCTTCTTCTTTAGAAATATTTTCCTTTCCTAAGTTCATGGAGATATTCACCTTTGTTTTCTATTAAGAATTTTAAAATTGTATTGCTTACATACAGGCCCTCAATCTGCCTGGAGTTGATTTTTGTTTTTAGCCTGAAATGATGATTCAATTTAATTTGGGTAACCACTTTTTGTGCAGTTCCATCTGTTTGACAATCCTTCCTTTACACATTGATCTGACATCTAATTCTGTCATTTAATAATATTCTATACTAATTCTGTAGGAGTCTTTTGCTGAGCTCTCTATTCTATTCATTAGTCAATTTATCTACTTCTGTACTAATGCTGCACTATCTTACTTAGCCTCATAGAAATTTCTCGTATCTGGTAGCGCCAGGCCTTCAGAACTGTTTTGCCTATCCCTGGCTCTTTACTCCTCCAGCTTCAATCTCATGGAAAGAGAGATTCCTTATAATCACTCTTCCTTTCCTTATAATCACTTTCAACTCCCTTGTCCTTCCTCCATCACATTCACTTAACTAGATCCCACTCCCAGGCCTGTTAAAAGCCAACTCTCTACCTACTCAGTCACTACACTGAATGAATCTGAAGAACACACAAGACCATGCTAACTGATGTAACTTTGTAACTACGGTTTCAAATGGGTCCTCAAAATTGTTCAACAATCCTACATTCTCTTGTCAATCTATCCTCCCACACTTCTGAATTAGAAGGCAAAATTCATGTTGAGACCTAATCCCCAATGTGATAGCATTAGTAGGTGGGGGGCCTTTGGGAGTAAATTAGGTTATGAGGGTGGAGCCCTCATGAATGGGATTAGTACTCCTATAAGGAGGCTCCAATATGTCAAATACATCTCAATAAAACTGGAAAAAAAACACAAAACAACAACAAAAAAACAGAATATAAATAAAAGCGACCCCAGCGCTGTCTTGGACCTTCTGCCACTTGAGGTTATTGCAAAAGAGTCTATGAACCAGGAAGCGGGCTCCCACCATACACCAAATCTTCCAGCACCTTTGCCTTGGACTTTCCAGTCTCCAGAGCTGTGAGAAATAAATTTCTGCTGTTTATAAGCCATCCAGTCTATGGTATTCTGTTACAGCAGCGTGACTGGATTAAGACACTATCCCTCAGTAAAACAGAGGTAATAAAAGTATTTACCTTTCAGAATTATGAGAATTAAATGAGTTAATATATGTAAGGCACATAAAATATGTGGCACACAGTAAATACTATTTAATGCTAGCATTGTTACCCTACGTGATTTCACATCTTACCCCCTCTACTCAAACCTCTTTTCCCTACTCCTTCTCTTCACTGATGACCCTGCTAATTTCATTGATATAAGAGTAATCAAAAGAGAAGTTCCACGTCTTCCTATCAACAGATCTTCCAATTTACTTGCAGTTGTACCCGTATACTCTGCCTTCTCTATTACTGTAGATAAATTGTTATTATTCCTCAGGTCAACTCCTTCACTTAGGGACTTCCCTGGTGGTCCAGTGGTTAAGACTCTGTGCTTCCACTGCAGGGGGTGCAGGTTCGATCCCTGGCCTGTAACTAAGATCACACATGCCGCATGCGCAGCCAAAAAAAAAAAATTCCTCCACTTAGACACCCCTCTAGTCTACTCAAGGACTTGCTCATGCAATCATCCCTTTTCTCCATGAATTATCTATTTTTTTCTTCTCTACTGGAATAATCCCATCAGTATACAAAAATGTCATAAAATGTGCCCTCTTAAATCCATCCTGGCTCCACAACCCTCTCCAGATACGGCCCCCTTTCTCTGCACATTATAGAAAAACTCCTTGCAAAAACTGTCCATAATTGCTGTCTATAGTTCCTTCTCTCTCATATTCTCTTGACTCCAACCCAATCAAGCTTACATCTTCACCACTCCACGGGATCCCCTCTTGACAAAGGCACCAACAACTTCCACATTGCCAAATCCAAAAGACAATTCTCAGTCCTCATCTTACCCTTCCTTCACACTTGCTCACTTCCACCTTCTTCACTTGGCTTTGATTAGAGGACAGCATTGGCCATTCCTTCTCAGTCTATTTCGCTTCATCTGCTTCTCTTTCATACCACTAAGTTTCCGTGTGCCTAAGGCTCAGGCCTCCAACCTCTCTCTGTTCCACCTACAGTCATCCCCTAAACGATCTCACTCAGAGCCATGGCTTTCAATGCTATCTATTCACTGATGACTCTCCTGAACACCATACCTGTATATCCAACTGCCCACCTCACATCCCTACCTGGAAGTCTAACAAGCTTCTCAAAATTAACGCATCCTTAACAGCACCCTTAATATCCCTTTCTAAATCTGCTCCTCTCCCAGTATTTCCCACTCTGTAAATAACACAAGTCATTCAGTTGCTCAGGTTGCAAATCATAATTAACTTCCCTCTCACATCCTACAGCCCTGAGCAAATCCTGTTGGCTCTACCATCAAACTGTAAATCTAAACCAACCACTTTTACCACCTTGGACTGAGAGGGGCATCATCTCCCAACTGAAGTTAACACCCTCCCAAATGGCCTCACAGATTCATCTCTTAACAGTTTTTTTTCTCCTCACAACAGCCAGAGTGAAACTATAAAAATATAAACCCTATCTTGTTACTCCCCTGCTGAAAACTTTCCAAAGGCATTCAATCACAGGAAGAATAAACAAAGTCTTGACCATGGTCTACAGGCTCCATATGGCCCTGTGCACCTCACAAACCTCACCTAGCACCACACTACTCTTCAAGCACTCAGCTCCCCCCTCCCTGATCCCTCAGTTCTTGAGAAGCGCCAGTCCATTCTACTTATGGAGAATCCCTCTTCTTGGAAGGCTTTACCCATACACTTGTCTGAATGGCTCCCTCTCTTTAGGATCTCAGCTCAAATGTAATCGCCACAGAGATACCTTCTAACACCATCCTACCCAAGGTAGCCACCTACATCCCCAAGTCACTATCACTTAACCAATTGCATTTTCTCTATAGCACCTTATCCATATGTAAAACTATCTTTTTATTTTAAATACACTTATATTTTTGTCTTCTCGTACCTAGAATATAAACTTTATAAGAGCAGAAACCTTCACTCTCTTGTTAACTGTTGTACCCCCAAGTGCCTAGAACAGTGCTGGGAACAGAGAAGACATTTTAAAAACTAGTTGTGGAATGAAACAACATCCCAGAAAACTTTCATATCTACTTCATTCTCCAGGAGAAACTGAAGTTTAAAGACTCAACTAAATGAATCACCCAAGATTCCACAACCAAGACGGCAGCTTTGAGGTTTAAGGCCGGGTCTCTCACTAAAGCATGGGTTTTTAAATACTACGTCACCTTGCTTCACTTAATGTTTTTCAATTTACTGTGCTTCTTGTGAGTAGGAGTTAAGCCTCCGAGGTCTAATTTTCCAAACTCGACAACACGTAGACCCACACGCCTGACCTCTCCGTCCTCCGACCCAGCGCCACAACGCCGGCCCTGTGGGTTTGTCCAGAGCGCCTGCGCCATGAGCGGGGCTCGTGCAAAGGCTTCTGGGATTGGTAGTCCCTGTTCCTTCTGTCTAAGGCATTCACATAAAAAGAAATAAACCACAGTGTAAATTAGATATCTCTGAATTGCGCACAAATTAAACACGACGCAGATTCTGGAAGGTGGTGCAGACTTCTCGTTTTCTACCGAGAGGCACCAGCCGGACCAGGCGCTGCGCAGACAGCCGCAAGGGTCCTCATCTGGGCGGGGCTTGCTCGCGATGGCTTGTGGCTCCTTCCTGCTCTGCTTCTCTCTTTCGCTCAGGCCCGTGGCGCCGGCAGGATGGGTGAGGTGTCCTGGGCCGGGGTGAGGGGGCTGCGCGTGCAAACTGGGGTTTCGGGGACGGGCGGGCAGATAGAAGCAGAACGGTGAGGGAGAGCCACGGTGGGGAGCAGATGGGGAGCGCCGGGGGAGCGCCGCTACCGCAGGCACATGGCCGGGCGGGAAGGGGCCGGGGCTGCTCGGAGGCCGCGGAGCCGGAGTTCGAGAGGGACGCGGGGGCGTTGGGGAGGGCGCCGCTTCCCCCGAGCTTTGGTGCGGGGCTTCATTCGTTTGGGAGAGCACAGCTGTTGGAGCGCTTGTGTCCAAGTCTTGGTTGGTTCAAGGGAAACTCTGCGGTTCGAACCAGGCCCAGGGTGTGATGTCAGAGCCTACCGGCCTGTAGTCTAGAGGAGGAGGCTAGTACCTGAGATAATGTAAAATAAGATTTGGGTGTTTTTACTGGGGATCTAAGGTTATTTTGAATTATAGGCAAGTGTCGCGGTCTTCGTACTGCCAGGAAGCTCCGTAGCCACCGACGAGACCAAAAGTGGCATGATAAACAGTACAAGAAAGCCCATTTGGGCACAGCCCTGAAGGCCAACCCTTTTGGAGGTGCTTCTCATGCCAAGGGAATTGTGCTTGAAAAAGTGTAAGTCAAAGTCCATCGCTGTTTCCTTCATGGTTTTAGTATTGTAACTCGGGATAGATGCGCTTAAAGAAGGCTTGATGTAAATTCTAAGTCTTTGTGTATCTGCGTCTTTTGGAAAGTTAAATAACCCCCAGAGGTTTTTAAACTTTCAACATTAGTTTGGAAGGAATTGGGGTGGCATTGGAGGGGAGAAAGCGATAATGAAACAAGGGACATTATGAGAGCTTAATATGTGTGGAAACTATTCTAAGTAATTCGCACCCATCAACTGTTTCATCTTTACAATTATTCACATCTTTCCCGGAGAGAAAACTAATATGGAGAAGTTTCTTGCCTGATGTTGTACAGCTAAGATTGAACCACATGAATTTGCCAGCACGCAACTGTTTTTTGACTTTACGAAATGATCCCATCAAATTTAGTAGTACTGAGGATTTGAATCCAGGATTTCTAGCTCTATTTCTTGGTTCATGTTTTACAACTATAAAGAGGCCAGAAGTTTCCCCTGTTGGTCTAATGAAACTAAGACTAAAGAAAAACTTGGTTTAAGTTTAGCAATTTAGGATTATGTTGAAAAGGTAGGAATACTACAATTTCTAATAAGTTTTATGCTTAATGAGCGAAAATGTGTCCCTTTTCAGAAAGCCAGCTTACTGTGTTACATGCTGTTATGTTTCAGAGGGGTTGAAGCCAAACAGCCAAATTCTGCCATCAGGAAGTGTGTCAGGGTTCAACTAATCAAGAATGGCAAAAAAATCACCGCCTTTGTACCCAATGATGGTTGTTTGAATTTTATTGAGGTAAGTGTTTTAGTCTGTTAGCTTCTGTTTCTGGGGCAGCAACTGTTTCCCCCAGTTGTTTATAGGATGAATGGGTATTTTTGGTGATTGCCACTTACACCAGAAGTAAACTGTTGATTTTATTCCAGGAAAATGATGAAGTTCTGGTTGCTGGATTTGGTCGCAAAGGTCATGCTGTTGGTGACATTCCTGGAGTCCGCTTTAAGGTTGTCAAAGTAGCCAATGTCTCTCTTTTGGCCTTATACAAAGGCAAGAAGGAAAGACCAAGATCATAAGTTTTGATGATGAAAGCAGGATAGTAATAAATTTCCATATGCCAAAAATATGTTTTGTGTCTTTTCTTACCACGGAGATGCATTATATGCTTTACCAATTTTAGGAGATTGGTTAAACAGTTAATTCAGGATTTTCTAGAGTAAATGGAATTCATAACAAATTTTTTTCCCTTCTCCATGGAATAAACAATATTGGTTAAATCTGAAATAAATATACAGTGTTCCTGTGTAGAGGGCCTAAAACACTCTTTGAGCTTCTAGTGGGAATCATCTTGGGATCCCTAAATGTACATTCCTGGATCCATCTCCTTAGGGACCCAATATGATAGATACTATGGTCAGGTTACTCCCTGCTCTGGTGATTTTCGTTTCTCTAAAGGTCATCAGGATCCATCTGGTAATTTTGTGTTTATGATAGCAAAACTTAGGCACTACACAGTTTAGTAGACAGGAGTTAGTGGAAGTGTATCCCAGGTAAATTAAAGCATAAGGGAAAAGTAAGGGAGACCAGTTATGGAAAGATTGATCTAAGTACTCTTGTCTTCAGCTTGTCAGTAATACAGATTTTGACCTTGAGATTTACTTCGAGGCACACAAAGTAGTGGAAATGACTAGGTAAAAATGGTCCAGATGGGTTGGTTGTCTTTTGATAATTGAAGCGGGTGTTGGTTGGGTACATAGGGATCCTCTGTCCACAAATTGCTTGAAGATTTCCATAGGAAAAAATGGTAGAATTATATCTTAAAAAGTTTATTAGCCCTATGAAATCTGTGATCTGAAGAACTGCTTTTGGCAGCATTAGTAGGTATGAGTTAATTTGCTTTCTGAGTTATGTTTAAGATCTTTGGAAAATGGAAATTTTTGGCTATCTCCCATAAGATCAAGACCAGGATCCATACCTGGCATAGGAGACCCTGTGTGTTGTGTGTTGTCTTTTCTCTGCCTGCTCAGCAGCATGACCTCTCACTTGCTCAAACCTGCATTCCCCAGCCAGCTTCAGGTAGTGTCTGGCAGGTCACCTGCTGCTCCTCCCACCTCAGACCTCTCTGATCCCAAATTCACGCTTCACGCTTGTGCTTATACTTGTACTCTCTGTGCTTATACTTGTCGCAATTGTGCGATTGTCTTTCCACGAGGGTGGAAACAGGCTGTTTTTTATTTTTTTAATTGAAATATATTTGACATATTACTAAGATGTACATGTTAATTTGGTACTTTTTTTTTTAATAGGGGAAAAGCTTTTATTCACACACACAACTTGAATAATACCAGGGGAGTGTACCAAATTAGCAGTGAGCAAGTTGGTTTTCGTAGACATGTTCTATCTTTTAACAAGCTTTTTCCACTGAAAATTTCAACCAAAGATATATAGACGTACACACATAGTACCATTCTCTAATCAATTCCACAGTATTTGGAGAGATGAGAAATATCTGTTTCATGAGAGCAGGAGCTAAATACATTGTCAGTTTGCATATGCAAACATTACGGCCTTATATTTAGGTCTTTAATCCACTGAGTTTATTTTTGTGTATGGTGTTAGGGAGTGTTCTAATTTCATTCTTTTACATGTACCTGTCCAGTTTTCCCAGTACCACTTATTGAAGAGGCTGTCTTTTCTCCATTGTATATTCTTGCCTCCTTTGTCGAAGATAAGGTGACCATATGTGCGTGCGTGGGTTTATCTCTGGGCTTTCTATCCTGTTCCATTGATCCATATTTCTGTTTTTGTGCCAGTACCATACTGTCTTGATTACTGTAGTTTTGTAGTATAGTCTGAAGTCAGGGAGTCTGATTCCTCCAGCTCCGTTTTTCTTTCTCAAAGTTGCTTTGGCTATTTGGGGTCTTTTGTGTTTCCATACAGATTGTAAAATTTTTTGTACTAGTTCTGTGAAAAATGCCATCGGTAGTTTGATAGGGATTGCGTTGAATCTGTGGACTGCTTTGGGTAATATAGTCATTTTCACAATGTTGATTCTTCCAATCCAAGAACGTGGTATATCTCTCTATCTGTATAATCTTTAATTTCTTTCATCAGTGTCTTATAGTTTTCTGCATACAGGTCTTTTGTCTCCTTAGGTAGGTTTATTCCTGGGTATTTTATTCTTTTTGTTGCAATGGTAAATGGGAATGTTTCCTTAATTTCTCTTTCAGATTTTTCATCATTAGTGTATAGAAATGCAAGAGATTTCTGTGCATTAATTTTGTATCCTGCTACTTTACCAGATTCATTGATTAGCTCTAGTAGTTTTCTGATAACATCTTTAGGATTCTCTATATATAGTATCATGTCATCTGCAAACAGTGACAGTTTTACTTCTTTTCCGATTTGAATTCCTTTTATTTCTTTTTCTTCTCTGATTGCTGTGGCTAACACTTCCAAAACTATGTTGAATAATAGTGGTGGAAGTGGGCAACCTTGTCTTGTTCCTGATCATAGTGGAAATGGTTTCAGTTTTTCACCATTGAGAACGATGCTGGCTGTGGGTTTGTCATATATGGCCTTTATTATGTTGAGGTAAGTTCCCTCTATGCCTACTTTCTGGAGGGTTTTTATCAATGGGTGTTGAATTTTGTCAAAAGCTTTTTCTGCATCTATTGAGACGATCACATGGTTTTTCTCCTTCAATTTGTTAATATGGTATATCACATTGATTGATTTGCACATATTGAAGAATCCTTGCATTCCTGAGATAAACCCCACTTGATCATGGTGTATGATCCTTTTAATGTGCTGTTGGATTCTGTTTGCTAGTATTTTGTTGAGGATTTTTGCGTCTATGTTCATCAGTGATACTGGCCTGTAGTTTTCTTTCTTTGTGACATCTTTGTCTGGTTTTGGTATCAGGGTGATGGTGGCCTCATAGAATGAGTTGGGGAGTGTTCCTCCCTCTGCTATATTTTGGAAGAGTGTGAGAAGGATAGGTGTTAGCTCTTCTCTAAATGTTTGATAGAATTCGCCTGTGAAGCCATCTGGTCTTGGGCTTTTGTTTGTTGGAACATTTTTAATCACACTCTCAATTTCAGTGCTTGTGATTGGTCTGTTTATATTTTCTATATTTTCCTGGTTCAGTGTCGGAAGGTTGTGCTTTTCTAAGAATCTGTCCATTTCTTCCAGGTTGTCCATTTTATTGGCATAGAGTTGCTTGTAGTAATCTCTCATGAGCCTTTGTATTTCTGCAGTGTCAGTAATTTGGTACATTTGTATGTGGTAACTAGACTGGCAGTTCTTGGTTTCCATCCCAATGGTTCCTAGTGCCTCTAATTGCACAGTTACTGGTTAAGCCATTCCCAAATGCTGACCAGATGCTTCCAGATGGGCATAACTGACCCAAATGGGGAGCCCCTGGGCCTCTCCCGCCTGTAACAGAAGAGGCTGCTGAGGGCCACAGTTTCACCCCTGGGCTCAGGTGTTGGGAGGGCACCACTTGTGGGTGGGCGGGGCCCTGGCAGTAGGAAGCTCTGCGCAGGGGCGGGCACGTGTAAGGGAGGAGGGGTCGGGCAATAAGGCCGGGTGGAACAGACAGCCACCTACTCCTGCGTCTCACTCCTGCAGCGCTGAGACCTCAGCCGAACCTATAAAGATGAACAAGCCTGGGAGTTAGGACACCCTGCGACGATGGTTCACACTTGTCTCCTGGGTACACCCAGGACGCCTCTGTCCTGTGATGACTGACCCATAAATCCACCACAGGCGCCTCAGACCCAAATGTTAGACCCTGATGTGAGTTGCCTCTGCCTCCTGTGTATTCATTCCCTCCATCCCACCCGCTACTCCCCCACCACCTGTGAACAAAGCCCCTTCATTCTTGGATCCTTCTCGAAGTTCTAGGGAGGGAAATGAGGCACTAACCTTGGGTGCAAAATTTAAGCAAAATCCCAGCAGCTCTTTTTGGTAGAAATAGAAAAGCTAATTCTAAAATTTGTATGGAAAGGCAAAGGAACTGGAATAGCTAAAACAATATCGAAAACGAATAAAGGTGGAGGAATCACAAACTGGTTTTAAGACAATTTGTAGCTATAGTAATCAAGAGGGTGTGGTGTCGGAGGAGGGACAGACACACAGATCAATAAACTAGGAGACTAGAAATAGACTTACACAGGTATGACCAACTGCTATGTGACAGAGATATAAAAGCAATTGAGGGGCGGACACATAGTTTTTTCAATAGATAGTGGGGACTTCGATTAGCAGAAAAATGGACTTCAACCTAAACTTCACACCTTTTACAAAAATTAACTCAAAATGGATCATATATCAATATAAAAAGTAAAGCTGTAAAAATTATAGACAAAAACAACATCTTCATGAATTAGGGTTAGGTGAAGAGTTCTAAGAGATTACACCAAAAGCACGTTCCACAAAAAGAAAAAAAGGATAAAGTGGTCTTCATCAAAATTAAAATCTTTTGTTCTGTGAAATATCTTGTCAAGAGGATGAAAAGAAACTACAGACTGGGAGAAAATATTTGCAAATCAATCACATATCCAATAAAAGACTTGTATCCAAAATATACGAAGAACTCGCTAATCTCAAAAGTAAGAAAACGATCCTATTACAAAATGGGCGAATGAACAAACATTTCACTGAAGAGATGACAAGCACATGAAAAGATGATTAACATCAGCCATTAGGAAAATGCAAATTAAAATCATAAGGAGATATCACTGTACACCTAGCAAATGACTAAAATTAAAAATACAATACCAAGCACTGGAAAGACTGTGGAGCAACTGGATTGTTGGTGGGACTCTGAAATGGTAGACACTCTAGAAAAGTTTGGCAGTTTCTTATAAAGTTAACATATGCTTAGGATCCAGCACTTGCACTCCTGGGTAGTTATCACACAGAAATGAAATGTCTGCCCACACAAAATCCTGTAGACACATGTTCATGGCAACAGTATTTGTGATAGTCAAGAACTAGAAGCAACCTAAATGTCCTTCAGTGGGCAAATAAACTGGTTGCATCCATAAATGAAATGCTACTCAGTCGTAAAAGACACTTGTTGCGTGCAACAATTTCTGTGGATCTTAGTGGTATGCCAAGTACAAAAAGCCAATCTCAAAAGGTTACATATGTCTTGTATCATTTCATTTATATGAACTTATTGAAATGACAAAATTATAGCAATGGAGAAGAGATGGGTAGCTGCCAAGGATGAATGATGGGGATAGAGACAAACTATAAAAGAGTGGCAGGAAGGAGTGTCTTTGTGGTGATGGACAGTCCTGTGTCCTGATTGTGGTGGTATTTACACAAATCAATACTTGTGATGGAATTTCATAGTCCCCAGAAAGTGCATATAAAAATTGATGAAATAAAGCAAGTTCTGTAGTTAATACTGTTGTAATGTCAATTTACTGGTTTTGAAAATATACTCTGGTTATCAAGTATGTTATTAAGGGGAAGTTGGGTGAAGTATACAAACTATACTGTTTTTGCAACTTCTTGTGAGTCTTAGTTACAAATTAAAAGGTTTAAAAATTGTGAATGAGTAAATATTTAAATTCTGTGACCTCTTACATTTGCCTAGCAAACCCCAAACAAATCAGAAATTGTTACTGCAGAAAGAATCTGGAGATCACTTAGTCCTGTGGTTCCCAAATCCAGAACGTCAGAGTCCCTAAGGCATTTGTTAGATTATACAAATACTCCTGATCTTCTGGAAAACAATCTTTACAGTATTTCTGGAAAAAATCTGTCTTATCGACAAGCTATCAGGCAGTCTTTATGAAGCTATCCCCTTGCTTTCCGCACTTATGGGGATACTACTGCCCTATTCCAGCCACCTCATTTTATAAGTCAGAAGCCAAAAAAAGATAGCTCTTAAGTATTTTTGAAATAATTTGCCCAAGTAATTGGCATAGCTGAAACTAGAGAAAGAGTCTGTCCTCTAAATTAAACTGTTCCTGTAGGAGATGCACCTCATAGCAAAATAATAAACACTACCTTACAGGTGGCTGCTTAGCGAATTATGGCATACATAATGCTGGGTATTTAATAAGAATTTTTGTTGTAAACTGTATTAGGGAAATACACAATACCTCAACTATATGGGTTTTTTTCCTTTTATTTTTTGATAGAGCTGAGAGACACAGTTCTAATTTGACAGCTAAGCAAATTTGAATGTATATCTTTGTATAGATGAATTTTCTGTTTCATTCCAGGTAAATGTCTGGATTTTGTTATAATAGTCATCTGTGGGTAACATTCCTGGAGCCTGTTTCACGTTTGTCAAAGTAGCTAACATGTCTTTATTGATTTTACACAAAGTTGAGAAAAGAGACTAAGGTCATAAATTACCATATTACAATAAAATTTTCACTAACAGCTGCTTGTATAATCTTTATTCTAACCTATAAAATCTAAAATAAAATGGATCATCCAAGTATTAACTCACATTTCTTATGATATTGTACTTGGGGGACTGCCTTGGCAGGATGTACTAAGCATTCTTAGTTTCTAGCACAATTTCTATCCGTATTATTTGGTAAAATGATGTTATATTTACTAGTATGTGAGGAAAAGAAGTGGACTTTTTAAAGCTTATTGTCATGGTAATGTCACCACAGGAGTTTTAGAGCAAAGTATTAAAACATTTAACAACTGAATGTTTTAGAGTGATCATTTGAGGGGACCCAGGAGTGACAGATAACCAACATTTCCAAATATGCACACAAACAGTTGCCACCTCATTCAGACTGTCACTTAAGCCTTCAGTATGTGGTGTGTATCTTCAAAATGAGGGAGCCATTCACATACAGCCCTTAGAACTTGAGCCAGGCTTGATGAACATCATTGACCTCCCTTGCTTCCCAGAGGATCTGAAGCTTTCAAACAGCAATTCTGACGCTAAGGAGAGCTTTTCCTGTAGGAGGGAGAGGAGGAAACTGTGGCCCCAGATCACCCCTTCAGACCTTCCAGTCTGAGAAGTGTCAGCTTCCTCTGCAGTTCCTTACCAGTGATCTGCTTATCTGTGGTAATAAATTATTGACATGAATTGTCTAATCTACTCACAGTGTAGGAGTTTTTGTTTAAGTCTAGCTTTCTAAACCTCTTTGACTGTAGTTAATTAGAAGTCGAACAATGGGTCATGTTACTTGGCTGGGTTACGAGTGTAGGACATGCTGAGCATACCCAAATTTTCAAATAAGATGAGGTTAGATGCTGATAAATATAATGCTTTCGTACCTCTTTAACAACCAGTGAACGTTTAAACCTGTACAATAGGGGGCAGAGTGAGCCACATTTTTTTTTTTTTTTTAAAGGATTCGTTTTTTTATAGCTGCTTTATTTATTTATTTATTTATTTTTGGCTGTGTTGGGTCTTCGGTTCGTGCGAGGGCTTTCTCTAGTTACGGCAAGTGGGGGCCACTCTTCATCGCGGTGCGGGGACCGCTCTTCATCGCGGTGCGCGGGCCTCTCACTATCGCGGCCCCTCCCGTTGCGGGGCACAGGCTCCAGACGCGCAGGCTCAGTAGTTGTGGCTCACGGGCCCAGCTGCTCCGTGGCATGTGGGATCTTCCCAGACCAGGGCTCGAACCCGTGTCCCCTGCATTAGCAGGCAGATTCTCAACCACTGCGCCACCAGGGAAGCCCGAGCCACATTTTAAATAATTCTTTTTTTATGTCAATCACAGCTGAGAACAGTTGAGGGAAATGTTACTTGTTGAAACACGTTTTGTCCATTAACACCTGCTTTGGAAACAATGACATGAAATAGATTGTCTTGTCATATCTTTCTCCCCCAACAGCTTGGTGAATTTGTTTATCCAGTTTATAAGAAGATATGTTTTCTCTATATAGCTCGACAGTTTCAGGTATTCTGTTTTTGTGTGTGTTTGCAGGCTAGTTGGACCACACTGCCCCCCCCTTAGGTTCCTGATAGATTCCAGGTATTTCCTTAGAATTTTAATTCCAGTATATACAATAGTTGACTTTGTTCATTCTATATTTTACACATTTTCTTATGTTTATAATTAGGTAGTTTTTTTTCCCCTGTCAGCATACCCCTTTTCCTCCTACCCATGACGTAACATAGATGTGTGTGTGTGTGTGTGTGTGTGTGTGTGTGTGTGTGTGTGTAATAGAAGAAAGCCATTTTGAACGATTTATTGACTAAGAGTCTTGATCTAGGATTGTATTTTAGAGGGTCTAGGAACCTCCTGAAACTGTATGTAGAATTTTCTGATATATATATGTACCTGTGCGTGTATGCATACACACACACACACACACACATACCCAACACATACATTTTTCTGGAAAAGGGATCTATATATTTTTCAGATTTTTGAATGGTTTCTTCCCAAGAAACCAGCTACTGTTTAAATTTGTACATCAGTGAGCAGATTATTACATAATTATTACATAATTTTCCAATTTAATCACAGCTGAGAACAGTCGTGAGAAGTTGCCTGTGGTTTGACATCATTTATGAAATGTCCCCAGAGTGGTGAGGATCTGCGGATGCATGATCCAGGCTGCAGGACCTGCAACCTGCACATTTCACATACTGCTTGGATGGCACCAGCTAACCTAATTATGGAGCAGTGGGCCATTTTAGAGAAAAGTTCCACAATGTCACTGGTAAATGCAGAATCAGAAAGAGGGTATAAAGCCCCAGCCTCGGGAATAAAAGCAGAGGACAAAAACCCAAAGATGTTTTAACACCTAAGACTGAAGTAAAACTTGACAGAATAGATCAAATAAAAAATGTGCAGTGTGTGCCTGTAAAAACAAATGACACAACGTTTGTGTTTGCTTTAAAATATTTAAGCAACTATAAAGTTTTTAAAAAGGGTTAAATGAAGCAAATATGGCAAAAATCTTGGTAATTGCTGATTCTGATTTATAGGTATGTTAAAGTTCATTGTACTATTTACTTTTCGGTATGTATGAAATTTCCCATAATAATTTTTTAAAATTACATACATGTCCTAATTGCTTAACTGCCATACTCTCTGGTCATACTAGAACCAGTACAGTCAGCTCTGATAGGGGCAAAATGAAGATATGGAACAATCAAGTGGACAATAAAGAAGCTGGAAAGGAACCCTAGGAGCACTGAGACATATGTAACACAGCAGGAAGAAACAAAGCTGAGAAGCCATGCAAATTTTAGCAAGACTAGATGAGAAAAATGATCAGTTCAATAATAAAAGCACAATAAGCTAAAATCATTTTCATTGATTTTAGGAAATGGTAAAACACAGACTGCTTTGGGGAATGTAAATTGGTATAGCCTTACTCCTAAAACAGTTTAGCGACATGAATCAAAAATCTTAAAACATTCCATATCCTTTGATCCCTTCATTCCCTTAGTAACAGTGTAACCCAGAGAAACATAATGTGAGCAACTATTTCTGCACACATATCTTACATTTGAAAACTCTGGGGGGAGGGGGACCCTACGGAACACTATATCCCTAGCACAGGTCCTCCTAACTATGCAGGAAATAAGTGCTCGTTGAATGCATGTTAAATAAACAGTGAAGAATTAGAAACAACCCCAAAAGCCCTAAAGCTATTTGGTACATTTTGATTTAAAAGAAATACTAGTCATTTTAAGTTGTTTTTTTCAAAGAATGTTAAATGACATGGGAAAATGCTGCACATAAAACGTTAAGTGGGAAAAATCAGGGTGTAAAACCATATACAGAATGATCCTAATTAAATATGTTTAACCACAACAAGAAAATATATCAAAATTTTAACTGTAGTATCCCTGGGTTATAAACACAAGTAAGTTTTAAATTTTCTCCTTCAAATTTTTCTGCGACTTCCAAATTATCTATAAGGACGAAAATCTTTTTTTTTTTTAGTGTATTTTTAGTTTTGCAGTCTCTGGATACATATGTGCACTGCATCAAAAAAGAGCCCAAGTCTTCTTTGATCACTTCCAGTCCAAGTTCCCACTCTCCACCTCTGAGGTAACCTCTCTTACAAGTTTTGTGTGTCCTTCTAGACCACTTTAATGTTTTTAGATACATATACTGTATATGTACTACAGAAAATGTGTGGTATTAGTGTATTTTTTATATAAATAGTGTTAAGTGGCATGCATAGTTTGCATCTAGTTTTTCTGTTTTAACTCAACATTCTATGAGAATTGCCTGTTTTTTTTTCTTTTAATTTATTTATTTCATTTATTTTTGGCTGCGTTGGGTCTTTGTTGCTGTGTGCGACACACACACACGCTTTGTTGCTGTTGTGGTGAGCGGGGGCTACTCTTCGTTGCGGTGCGCGGGCCTCTCATTGCGGTGGCTTCTCTTGTTGAGGAGCATGGGCTCTAGGTGTGCGGGCTCAGTAGTTGTGGCGCACGGGCTTAGCTGCTCCGCGGCATGTGGGATCCTCCCGTACCAGGGCTCGAACCTGTGTCCCCTGCATTGGCAGGTAGATTCTTAATCACTGCGCCACCAGGGAGGCCCCGAGAATTGCCTGTTTTGATACATGGAGATGAATTCACTCCCCTTAACTACTATACGCTACTATATTTTATTTAACCATCTCGCTCTCACTACGCAGGAAAGGGCTTGGGTATTCTCTCTCTGAACCTACTGAAGGAGGGGGCTATGGAAACCTCCTCCCACTCTGCTGCTGGTGGCAGGGGAAATGAATCTTCTCAAAGGATAGAGGAGTGGGTATCAGTTCCCAGGAGCAAAACAGGTCCAGTCCTTAGCGTCTGCAGAAAGGAAACCATGGGAGGCTTCCCCTGGGCTCAGTGATCACCCACATACACAAACATCCACAGAGATCTATTGAGTACTACCAAGTGCCAGGCACCAAACTAAACTCTGAAGATCTGGCATGCATGTGTAAATACCAATGCACCAAAGGCTGTAGATATACTGAACTATGACTTCCTGTTAGCCTATCAGGGCATGCTTTGTTAAATTTCTGCTTCACTGTTATTACTAACAGTGATCTCTGGGTATTTGAAAAGCTTTAAAGTAACCCAAGAAATCACCACCTAGCCATAGGTTTTATTTATTCTCATGTAAAGTTTATATGAATGTAGGAATACATGTGAGTTTCCAGTTTGTTTTTAATAATTTACAAAATGGGACTTGGTGATCTCTAAAATCACTTTTCAGCTCTAAGTCTGTACAAGATATTTGCAATAGGGCTCTTTTACCACTAGGTGTCGCTATTGACAACACAAAAGTTAGACAAAAGCAAGGGGTTTACATTACAGAACTGCTTTAAAGAACACTAAGAAATTTAATAAAAATGTGAAAGCACTTTTACAGACAAGCCCTATAAAAACCCAGAAGGGGCGCTTCCGGAACCTATGTGCATATCAAAGTAGCCCAGTTCCATGGGCATGTTACTAGTTAAGTACTCCCTATACCTTCTAGAACAACCTTTAGCAACTTACTCGTCAGCAGCATAAGAAGGGAATCAAAGGTCTTAGAATTGGAAGGGAGTTTATTTGCCTATTAGTTTTCCAATCTCTGCTCCCTGGAGTTAGAGATACGTTTACATCACAACCTAGTGCACACACACACACACCATAGACACAGATTTTCTATGTCTGTGTTTCTACTTCTAGTTGAAATCAAAGTTTCACAAAACAATGATACCCTCACTATGCGCAATGCACTTTTTTCTGTGTACTTGTGAACTAATAGAAAACATATATTGGTCTCTGCCCCAGTTCCTGGCACAGAGCTCCTAAATGCCTGGGAATTTCCTGGGTCATAGGAGTGGCTTTTGTTCTAATGGGTTGACTCTTGGTGGGCTCCTGAATAGCTTTAGGATGGGAGCTGGTCGCCAGGAAGACCAAGCCCTGATTAAAAGCTTGGAACTTTCAGCCCCATTCCCCATCATCCGGGAAGGGGAGAAGGGTTAGCAGTGGAGTTAATGACTGATCATGCCTATGTGATGCAGCCTCCATGAAAATTCCAGAAGTACGTGGTTCAGAGAGCCTCCAGGGTGGTGACATGCCAACTACATGCCAAGAGGGTGGTGCTCCCCAACTACAGGGGGACAGAAGTTCCTGCACTTGTGACCCTTCTGGACCTCACCTGTGCAGCTCTTCCTCTGTATCCTTTATCATATCCTTTGTTATATAACAAACTGATAAGCGTAAGTAAGTGTTTCCCTGAGTACTGTGAGTCATTCTAGCAAATTACTGGACCCAAGGAGGGGGTCATTAGAACCCAGATGTATAGCTGGTCAGTTAGAAATACAGGTGACAATCTGGGACTTGCAACTGGTATCTTAAGTGGGGCAGTCTTATGGGACTGAACACTTAACCTGGAGGATCTGATACTAACTTCAGGTAGATGGTGTGAGAACTGAACTAAATTGTAGAACACTTAGCTGGTGTTGCAGACTTGTCTGATGTGTGGAAAACCCATAACATCTAGTGTCAGATGTGCCATATGATAGTATTGTGACAGTAAAGGAGACACAGGGAATGCTTTTCCTAGACATGTTCTATTTCATAAAAAAATACTGGTCATAATCCAATAAATTGATTTTACTTGATCTAATACCCTTCCTTCCATTTAATACGTTAGGAAACAGAGGTTCAGAGAGGTGCAGTGACTTGCCCCAAGTAACACAGTAAACCAGGACTCAGACTTTTCAGGACACTGGCAGGTTTTTCTTTGAAAGGTGCTAGGCAAAATTCAAAAACTGTCCTTGACATACTCCCAGCCCTTTCTGCACTCCTGTTTCTTCTAAAGTTTGTGGGCCAGTGCCTGCTGGTGAAAAAACCAACAAAGTGTAAGTGTGATTAGTCATTTTAAAAATACGAGTTCTTTCTGAAATACAAATATGATCACTTTAACTGTTCTACTTGAATTCCCACAGCAGCTCTTTGTGGTTTTCAGGCCAAATACAAATCATCAGTGTGGCAATAAAGGCTCCTCCAGACCTGGCCCCAGTCCTGCTAGCCAGCCTCACTCTTTACCACTTCCCCACATGCAACTTCAAGGTCTTTCCTTCCTCCATTCTTGGCCTGGCTAAATCCTAAGTTTTTCACAACTCTACTCACATTGCTCTTCTGTGACTCTTCCCTGGTGCTTGCTTTCCACACCTCCGCTACAGCACACGTCGTGCCATCCCCTAATCTTCTTGTCTGTCTTCTCCATTGGACTGGGGCATTCGTATGAGCCGGGTCAGGGCTCTCGGTCAGCTGCCCCTGCCACCCAGCCTAGGGCTCAGCACACAAGAGGAATTCAGTAAGTATCTGCCGAAGTGAATCTTTGCATATTCTTACTCTCAGATTTTAATCCCCCCAAAACTCCAACTCACTGAAATATCAGCTCTCTGAATTATGTAAGAACTAGTTTTTCTTTGTTTTTTTTTTAACATCTTTATTGGAGTATAATTGCTTTACAATGGTGTGTTAGTTGCTGCTGTATAACAAAGTGAATCAGCTACACATATACATATATCTCCTCCCTCTTGCGTCTCCCTCCCACCCTCCCTATCCCACCCCTCTAGGTGATCACAAAGCACGGAGCTGATCTCCCTGTGCTATGCAGCTGCTTCCCACTAGCTATCTAGTTTACATTTGGTAGTGTATATATGTCCATGCCACTCTCTCACTTCGTCCCAGCTTACCCTTCCCCCTCCCCATGCCCTCAAGTCCATTCTCTACATCTGCGTCTTTATTCCTCTCCTGCCCCTAGGTTCTTCAGAACTTTGTTTTTTTTTAGATTCCATATATATGTGAAGAACTAGTTTTGATAATGCAGATCTCCGTTTCCTAATATCTTGAGAGTATTAAGAAAAACTATACCTATCATCTTGGGAAAAATGGATGCAAAAACCCACTTCTGACTTTTTTTTCCTCCTTATCTTATACGTATTGGGTGGGGGGTGGTAATTTCATTTTTTTAACCTCCAGCTTGTAGGCTAGTACCTGATGATCAGCACAGCCTCTGACCCTTCCATGGTTACTCAAAGAACTAGCCCACCCACTCGGGTTCCCAGACTGAGAGCTTTCCCTGGATCACTTACGAGGGGCAGACAGCAACTCTTCCTGAATGCCACCTTACCACATACCCAAAAAAGTGGCTCAGTAAGTTACTTACTATCCATCAAATCAGAGTGAAAAGGAGACAGTTAAATGCTTCTATGAATAAGTACAGGGATAACAAAGGGAGAGGTCCACCACGGGGGGGCTGTGGTGCTCAGAGACGGCTTTGTAAAGAGTGGATCACATAGAGCAGGTTGAGAATGGGGCAGAGAGATGGGGAGGGAAACACTTCCAGGTGAGAACCAGCGTGCACGACAGTCAGGCTGTGGGCAGAGAAGGCGCCCGACCAGGAGCCCATTCGCCTGGGGAGAAGTCAGGCCGGAACTGAGGTGGGAAGGAGCAGGCATGTGCCTCGACGGGCGCAGGGCCGATTACCCTCTTCCGCTGACGCCACGCGGCACTGTGCAAGTTACGCAGCGCATTCAGACTCACTCACCATTGCGATCTCTGTGCCCTTGTCAGGTGAGCGGGATTGATAGTAATGGACTTTTTAAAACAGAAGTGGTAACAGACTAAAGGAGATTAAGAAAATCAGCTCAAGCCACGCAGCTAGTAGCAAACCAACCTCACAGTCCAGCTCCCTAGACCTCTCCCAATTTCACAGACCCAAGCGTCGGGTGGGCCTCACAAGTCACATGGCTGAGCTTCCTCATGGTGCAGGTGAAGACTCTGAGGACCAAGGAGGTGAAACAGCTTTTCGAAGATCACACAACTGTAGAGTTTAGGAGACGGACTTGTAGCAGCTTTTTTTTTTTTTTTTTTTTTTTTTTTTTTTTTTTTTTTAAATATTTATTTATTTTTGGCTGTGCTGGGTCTTCGGTTCGTGCGAGGGCTTTCTCTAGTTGCGGCAAGTGGGGGCCACTCTTCGTCGCGGTGCGGGGACCGCTCTTCATCGCGGTACGCGGGCCTTTCACTATCGCGGCCCCTCCCGTTGCGGGGCACAGGCTCCAGACGCGCAGGCTCAGTAGTTGTGGCTCACGGGCCCAGCCGCTCCGTGGCATGTGGGATCTTCCCAGACCAGGGCTCGAACCCGTGTCCCCTGCATTAGCAGGCAGATTCTCAACCACTGCGCCACCAGGGAAGCCCTTTGTAGCAGCTTTAACCAGTCTTGTTCCTCACTGAAGGGGCTTTGCCTTGTATTGGCTGGAGAGGAAACCCCGAAGAAAAAAAATCCTCATGTTGCAGAGAAAGAACTGTTACTTTGACAAAACAAAATATTTTCTAATTTTATGACAGTTGGGATAACAGTCTGTTATTTAACTGCATTCTTAAAAAAATGGAAATTTTTATCAACCAAATATTAGAAGTTTAAATGAAAAAAATTCTGAAAAGAAATAGAGCTGCTCGAGGAGAGGCATCTATCTGGGGAGGGTGGTCTCTACAACCTACAGGAGCTCTTCAGAACTTTGTGCTGCCACTGGTGAGTTTTTAGGTCTTCATCAATCAGGGAATTAAAAAAAAATTAACTTAAAAAAAGGAAACTAGGGCTTCCCTGGTGGTGCCCTAGTGGCTGAGAATCCACCTGCCAATGCAAGGGACATGGGTTCAAGCCCTGGTCTGGGAAGATCCCACATGCCGTGGAGTAACTAAGCCCGTGCGCCACAACTACTGAGCCTGCACTCTAGAGCCCGCAAGCCACAACTACTGAGCCCACATGCTGCAACTACTGAAGCCCGCCTACCTAGAGCCCATGCTCCACAACAAGAAAAGCCACCACAATGAGAAACCCGCACACCGCAACGAAGAGTAGCCCCCGCTCTCTGCAACTAGAGAAAGCCCACGCACAGCAACAAAGACCCAACACAGCCAAAAATAAATAAATAAAATAAATAAATTCATTAAAAAAAAAAAAAGAAACTACACACTGCCCCCAAACTGACAGACTACTATCATCTCAGAATCTGTTCAAAAAGGATAACTAGTATTTCCAGACGAGTACATCATCCAGATGACACACTATTACAGTTTTTTTTTTTAATAGTAATCTTTTTTATTTATTTATTTATTTTTATATTTACTTTTGGCTGTGTTGGGTCTTCGTTTCTGTGTGAGGGCTTTCTCCAGTTGTGGCGAGCAGGGGCCACTCTTCATCGCGGTGCGCGGGCCTCTCACTACCGCGGCCTCTCTTGCTGCGGAGCACAGGCTCCAGATGCGCAGGCTCAGCAACCGTGGCTCACGGGCCCAGCCGCTCTGCGGCATGTGGAATCCTCCCAGACCAGGGCTCGAACCCGTGTCCCCTGCATTAGCAGGCAGATTCTCAACCACTGCGCCACCAGGGAAGCCCCAATTTTTTTTTTAACCCTAGAAATGACATGGCTTGAGAAATGACTTGCTGAGAAATCTGTGTTTACATTAGGGAGAGTCGGGGGTGGGAGGTGGAAATCCCTTGCAGAAGTTGAAAAGATGTTAAGTGGTAAATACCAAAATGCCCAATAAGCATGTAAGCAGGCTCTCATCCCAGCAAGAATATGTGCAGCTCAGCATTTTAAAATTTACTTTTAGCTTTTCCAGCAGTTTGAATTAACCCTTTCTCTACTTCTGTTCCCTTCGTGAGAGTACAGCCCTTAACCTAGAGACTCACAGGGCTGTCGCGGTCCTCTGCTATTCGCCAGCAGATAATCCCCTCATCCTAACCACTTCCCCAAAGTAGGCCGCCTCTCCAAATGCCTCCTAGACTTCCTTGCTATCCAGATTCTCGGGGCAAGGCCCGGGCAATGTTAGGAAGTAAGTCCATCTTGCAGGAGCTATGCACAGAATTGGAAAAGACCTACTGGGAGACCAAAGCAATACAAATCAATGCCACTCGAAGGGTACATCCAGACCAGAACTTCTTCAGGAGCATGTGCATCAGAATCACCCCAGAGGGGCTGTTCCAGCAGGTGGCCCCAGCGTCTGTAATTGTAAAAGATCCTCAAGTGACTCTAAAGTGCATCCCCCACTGACAGACACTAATCTAGATGCTCTAAAGAGTCAATTACGTTTTTCTCTTAGTTTTAAGACCCTAGCAAGTTAAAATGAAAAACAAAACAGGCAACCCCAAACCGAAAATTCTATGGTTCATCTTAATATCTTGCTGACTATTAAACTTATTGACAGCCTAGGTGAATGACAGCCAAATATAAGAAAGGTGACCATTTAATGAATATTTGCATAATACTTTACCATATTTTCTCATACACTAAGGCTCTCATGTGCTTCACACAGCAACCCTGTGAGGTAGCTTGTTATTCTCAAATTAAAGATGAAGAGAATGAGTCTCAGAGACATGAGAGAACGACCTGGAAGTGCCCTGATGATGTCAGTATTTCTATTACCGAGTTAGATTCCTTTTTTGCTATTTATAGTGATTTGTGTCTTTGCAGTGTTTCTTCTAAACATAGAGTACATCAGTTGCTGCAGACATTTGCTTCCAAGGGAAAAAAAATCCACGTCAAAATCTCGGTGATCTGAAATCTCACACCATACTGGTCCCGTTAAAACCAGGGCCGGCCACATAAACTCTCAGAGTTCTTCTAAGCTCTTTGGCTCAATAGATGAATCTGAAGAACAAGAACAAAACAAAAGCCAAGAAAATAAAAGAAGGTTAACTGAGCAGTAAAGACTTGTTTCAAGAATATCAATTCTAAAATAAAACCACTCAGCTCTGTGGTTGGGTGAGTGTTATTATAGCAAAGTCAAAAGCTTCCTAAATGAGTGGGTGCTGATTGGTTGGAAAACAAAACAAACAAGTCAGTGCCCAGTCCGTTAAAGATGAAAGCAGACTTAACACATGGTGGTGCCAGCAGGGACGACATATCCAAGTGCAAAAGAGACACCAGGATCTTTGCAACAGTGAAACATGCAGCACAGGCTTCTCTTTTTACCTTGTCTGTCGACATTTCCTTCATCCTGAAAGGCTGCTCTGGCGTAACTCAGAGGCAGATTCAGCCCGACAGCTGGCCCTACCATGCTCAGCCATGACGTGATGTAGTTGACATTCCTGGGAAATAAGTGAAACACAGAAAACTCTGTTTCCATTGTAGTTGTTTGAGTGGTAGAAAATCAGTTACCAACAATCATAGAAATGAGGCTTTCTTCAAAGACGTGTGCTCAGCACCTGGAATCTCAGCATTTCCAAATGCCAGCCCATTGCTTAACAGGGACTCGAGGGCCAAAGAGGCTGAGGATCCATCCCTCACTAAAGCAGCCGAAGGGAAGGTCAAGGCACTGGGGCTCCTGACTTCCCTCGATGATTCCAAGTTGATGCAATTGACAACATTAGCTAAGGTAGCAGAGTGCAGTTAAGTGCATGGCTTGGAGGCAAAAGTGCCTGGGTTCAAATGCCAGTTCCACTGCTTAACTCGACGTGTGACCTGAGCGGAGTCATTTAGCCCCTTTGTGCTTTAGCTTCCTCCTCTGCAAACTGGGCAAAATAATGGTCCTTAGCTCGGAGGGGTGTTACAGGAATCCAGTGGTTTACTATATCCGAAATACTTAGAACAGTGCCTAGCACACAGTAAAAAAAAAAAAATCAATAAATGTTAGCCATTATTATTATTACAAAGAATATTTCTTTTTTAGCTTAGCTTTTAGAATCACATAAAAAGATTTACACTTTTAAAATAAGAGTGAAAGCCAATGTAGCTTGATGGTGTTTCTTACCTATTGAATTTCTGAGAATTTTTTAACACAGGAGTCATGAATTCATTCGTCTTGCAGGGATGAAGTACAAAAAAGGGTTGTCCAAGTATCGGATGCTCCTGTAAGAATCAGAGTTGGCCCAGGATTGCCAGCTTAAGTTACTTTGAAAAAGTTAAAATCCATAATCTGGTTTACTCCTTTAAGATAAAGGTTTGTTTTAAATTTCAAGTTATAAAATTAAGATACAGATTGATTCCTTTTTTGAAATATAATTCATAACCCAAACATGAGAAAAAGTTGGTGAGAAGAAACTATTTATTGATAAAGGACAGGCACTCAATACAAGCTGCAGATACATTTATCAGTTCCCTCTAACTGTTCTTTAGCTAGTGTTTCCTTTGGCCTATAATTATTCTTCAGTTTTAACTCAAGGATATCCATGAAGTCCAGGAGGCTGACCATCTGAACAATGCATTTCATTCCTCTCTTTGTCAATGGTAAGGGGACCAAAATCATTCACATATTTTCTTACATAAATTTTGTCAACATATTAATTGCTTCAGGCCTAACTGCATCCAGTGCCAGTGGGCACATGTCCAGTGAGTAGACGGGATAGGGAGTGGGGTGGAAGAGGGGAACGGCTGGCACTATTTAAATTGCACTGCTTCTGTCTGTCTCTCCCTGAGTTTCTCTGTTTATCTATGTCTCTCCTTCTGTCTCCCCCAAGCTTACGGGGCTGTTTCCGTAAGTTCAAAGTCCGTAAGACGGAACTCCACTGCCTTTATGAGAGAGTGACTGGATATAAGATACAGGTCAGACTGCTGCCAAGTTAGGGATGTGGACAGCATTTGGCAAGCATTGGGGAGCCCTAGAAGGTTTCTATATAGTGAGTGATCTATGCATAAATTCTACCAATGCAAAACCAATTATTGTTGATAAATTTATCAATTGCTTACATTGTGCATTAGCCATTATGCCAGAGATTGCAAACCCAAATACTGCTATGATCTGAATGTTTGTGTTCCCACAAATTCATACACTGAAATCCTAATGCCCAGTGTGATGGTATTAGGAGGTAGGGCCTTTGGGAAGAGCTTAGGTCATGAGGGTGGAGCCCTCATGATGAGATTAATGCCTTTATAAAAGAGGCTCCAGAGGGCTAGCTTGCCCCTTTCTGCCATGTGAGGACACAGAGAGAAGTATGCAACCTGGAAAAGGGCCCTCACGAGAGAGGGCTGGAGACCTAAACCTGGTCTCAGACTTCCAGCCTCCAGAACTGTGAAAAATAACTTTCTGTTGTATATCATCTACCCAATCTGTGGTATTTTGCTATAGCCGCCCAAAGAGACCAAGACAACTACCTATGAAGACCAGGCACGTGACCCGAAGGGGTGAGGCCAATTAACTACACCAGCAGGTGACGAGGACTGTGGGGACCTGGAGAGCCCAGCCGAGGCTGTTTTTGCCACTCTGCTTCAGCCAGCTGCACCACGTGGGGTGCAGGCTTGGTGTGCGAGGTCTCCCCATTTGTCAAAATAACCTAGAAATCCAGATTTTTATGCAAAACCCCCTAAATTTAAAAATGGGCACAATTTTTTAAAAACATGGTGCGGGCCAAATAAAACAAGCCTGTAGGCTGGATCTCGTCTAGGGGCTGACTAGCTTCTTCTCCTGGCTTCTTCTCTTCTCAGCCAGTCCAAGGAGAAGCTGAACTCAGAGCTGTCCATGGGAAGAATTATATCCTGCTGCCTCCACTGTCCAACCCTAAAACATTCATGGCTGTGCACAAGTGAACACACCCAACCATAGGAAATGGGAGGAATAGTTCCATTTGCATGGGTGACATCAGGCGTGGAGATACATGTGTTTGTGAGTGCACGTGTGCGTGTGTGGCGAGGGCTGAGCTATCCGCTGGGAGTAGGTTGGAATATGTCTCCCTGAGTGCCATCTCCAGATGTCTCTGCCCAGGGTCCTGATTCTCACACAGAGCGTGAGCTCCCATCTCCTGCTCTCTCCCTACCCCTCATTTCTGTCCCTAACCAGACGCTGGGGTCACAGCCCCAGATGTGTTATGCTTATCGCAAGTCCTCCTGTCCAACTTGATTCTGGCTCCCCTTACCTGCCTTAAACTAATATTTATTAATTCATCACATATCTAGTGATCATCTCTTATGTGTCTTCCAGGAATAGTTCTGGATCTAGTTACAGAGATCACTATCTCTAAGATAAACCAAGTCCCTGATCCCATGGAACTTACATTCCAGTGCAGGAGACAGCCAATAAACACATAGAACAAATAAGTAAACAGGATAATCTAGATAATAGTAAGTGCTATGAATAAAACAAAACAGGGTAATGTGATTTTGGAGGGACTGTGGTAATAATTTAGATTTGGTGAAAGGGAAGGCCTTACTGAAGAGGTGATCTTTAAACAGAGATCAGAATGGCAAGAAAAACCCAACTGTGCAGAGAAACTTGATGGATACAGAAGACCATAAAGGGAAATGAGTATGGGAAATGTACAGAGGAAATGCGAAAGAATTTTAGAATCATCCTGGACTAAAATAATTATTGTTTATAGAGCTGAGATTTAAAAGGTTAAATTTAGTCTAAATTCTTTTTGGATTACTTGTGTAGTAAACATTGGAAGGAATGAAGAGCAGTAACCAAATCTGTGAAGACATGTTACCTTCTTTAATAAAATGAAACCTATGAAAAACTGAAACCATTTCCACTAAGATCAGGAACAAGACAAGGTTGCCCACTCTCACCACTATTATTCAACATAGTTTTGGAAGTGTTAGCCACAGCAATCAGAGAAGACAAAGAAATAAAAGGAATCCAAATCGGAAAAGAAGAAGTAAAGCTGTCACTATTTGCAGATGACATGATACTATACATAGAGAATCCTAAAGATGCTACCAGAAAACTCCTAGAGCTAATCAATGAATTTGGTAAAGTAGCAGGATACAAAATTAATGCACAGAAATCGCTTGCATTTCTATACACTAATGACGAAAAATCTGAAAGTGAAATTAAGAAAACACTCCCGTTTACCATTGCAACAAAAAGAATAAGATATCTAGGAATAAACCTACCTAAGGAGACAAAAGACCTGTATGCAGAAAATTATAAGACACTGATGAAAGAAATTAAAGACGATACAAATAGATGGAGAGATATACCATGTTCCTGGATTGGAAGAATCAACATTGTGAAAATGACTCTACTACCCAAAGCAATCTACAGATTCAATGCAATCCCTATCAAACTACCACTGGCATTTTTCACAGAACTAGAACAAAAAATTTCACAATTTGTATGGAAACACAAAAGACCCCGAATAGCCAAAGCAATCTTGAGAACGAAAAATGGAGCTGGGGGAATCAGGCTCCCTGACTTCAGACTATATTACAAAGCTACAGTAATCAAGACAGTTTGGTACTGGCACAAAAACAGAAATATAGATCAATGGAACAGGATAGAAAGCCCAGAGATAAACACACACACATATGGTCACCTTATCTTTGATAAAGGAGGCAAGCATATACAGTGGAGAAAAGACAGCCTCTTCAGTAAGTGGTGCTGGGAAAATTGGACAGCTACATGTAAAAGTATGAAATTAGAACACTCCCTGACACCATGCACAAAAATAAACTCCAAATGGATTAAAGACCTAAGTGTAAGGCCAGACACTATCAAACTCTTAGAGGAAAACATAGGCAGAACACTCTATGACATACATCACAGCAAGATTCTTTTTGACCCAGCTCCCAGAGAAATGGAAATAAGAACACAAATAAACAAATGGGACCTAATGAAACTTAAAAGCTTTTGCACAGCAAAGGAAACCATAAACAAGACCAAAAGACAACCATCAGAATGGGAGAAAATATTTGCAAATGAAGCAACTGACAAAGGATTAATCTCCAAGATTTACAAGCAGCTCATGCAGCTCAATAACAAAAAAACGAACAACCCAATCCAAAAATGGGCAGAAGACCTAAATAGACATTTCTCCAAAGAAGATATACAGATGGCCTACAGACACATGAAAGAATGCTCAACATCATTAATCATTAGAGAAATGCAAATCAAAACTACAATGAGATATCATCTCACACCGGTCAGAATGGCCATCATCAAAAAATCTAGAAACAATAAATGCTGGAGAGGGTGTGGAGGAAAGGGAACACTCTTGCACTGTTGGTGGGAATGTAAATTGATACAGCCACTATGGAGAACAGTATGGAGGTTCCTTAAAAAACTACAAATAGAACTACCATACGACCCAGCAATCCCACTACTGGGTATATACCCTGAGAAAACCATAGGTCAAAAAGTGTCATGTACCACAATGTTCATTGCAGCTCTATTTACAATAGTCAGGACCTGGAAGCAACCTAAATGTCCATCGACAGATGAATGGATAAAGAAGATGTGGCACATATATACAATGGAATATTACTCAGCCATAAAAAGAAATGAAATGGAGGTATTTGTAATGAGGTGGATGGAGTTAGAGTCTGTCATACAGAGTGAAGTAAGTCAGAAAGAGAAAAACAAATACAGTATGCTAACACATATATACGGAATCTAAGGGAAAAAAAAAAAAAAGGCCATGAAGAACCTAGTGGCAAGACGGGAATAAAGACACAGACCTACTAGAGAATGGACTTGAGGATATGGGGAGGGGGTGGGGTGAGATGGGACAGGGTAAGAGAGTGTCATGGACATATATACACTACCAAATGTAAAATAGATAGCTAGTGGGAAGCAGCCGCATAGCACAGGGAGATCAGCTCGGTGCTTTGTGACCACCTAGAGGGGTGGGATGGGGAGGGTGGGAGGGAGGGAGATGCAAGAGGGAAGAGTAATGGGAACCTATTGTATATGTATAACTGATTCACTTTGTTATAAAGCAGAAGCTAACACACTATTGTAAGGCAATTATACTTCAATAAAGATGTTTAAAGAAAAAAAAAAAAAATTCCAAACTAAAAAAAAAAAAAAAAAAATGAAACCTAGACCTCCAAGGACAGCATTACATGGAACACTCATAAAGGGGAGAGTCAGCTCAGCCATGCCTCCACTCCTCCAGGACTCACTCTTCCCTTGGCAGCCCTTGTTTCCCATGGCCACTCTCATGCTCATGGGGAAACTCCTCCAACTTTAAACACTTGAGCCCAAGTTTCCTGTAGCTGAGGTGGAATGGACTAGTCAAACAAGACTCTACCAAAAGCCTGGGAATACTGAAAGGGTAACAGAACACTAAGCAACAGGGCTCTAAAAGATCCAGAGTGTTACAATACTGGGGCTCCCAGGCCCATTTGAGTCATGGGGGACACTGGCAGAGATCTTGGCTGGGCTTTCCCTTTCTGGCCTGCATGGTTGATGGAAGCACTCACAACAACTATGCAAGAGTGTCCTCCAAGAATCTTAACCCCTAATAATTCAGTCTCCTTGAGGAGATGGTAACTCTCATGAGGAATGCTTCATCATATAGACAAGACCTTGCCTCTTCCTTACAGGTCTGTGGCCTAACATTTACAAGACCTCACAAGAATAACCACATCAGAGTATAACATACATCTGAGAGTTACAGACACACTTAAAGTTCAGGGGTCCATTTTCTAAGCAGATGTCGGCCCATGTCACATTGTAGCTCTGCTTATTTGATGCTCCTTAGTAAAGACTTGGACTTCATGGCTACAAGTCATCTTTTGCTCACTCCATATAGCAAGTAGATAAGAGCAGGCTTGGGATCTGTAGTTAAGACTTAAGTTCTGCTCCACTACTTAGTAGCTGTGAGCTTTGAGGCAAACCACTTAATCATTTCATGTCTCTGTTTCCTCATCTGGTAACTGGGACTAATGATAGTATCTACCTCATAGATTGACTGTGATACTTCAATGAAAAAATGCCAGAAAACTGTTCAAAATAGTGCCTGACATATATAATAAGCACTTAGTTGGCTATTATTATTAAACCCATTGTTATCTAAACAGACAAGGATAATAGCACCCAGACATCCAGAATATGGTCTTATAATACCCTATAACAAAGTCCAATTTCAATATGTAAAAACAAAAAACTCCTATAGAGTTATGCAGCACAGGAAAAATATCACTGACCAGTGTCTAAATGTTTACGAATATTTGACAACTGATTATAACCAAGGGCAAGAAAACTCTAAATTAGTAAAAAGTCTATATACAATATATATGGCAATTAGAATTATCAATATATTGGTATTCAGGACAAATTAATGGAAAATAATTTAAAGAATTTAAATTAAAATACAAATTCAGGCACTTCAAAAACCCTTCAGTAATCTACAGCATTTTAATATTCATTTTTCCTCAAACAAAATAAAAAGTTATATTAGCATTTAAGGTTATATTCTAATAAAATGCAAGGTAATGCTTATGTGAAACACTTTTTTAAATACTAGGGGCTTTCATGCCTTAGAAGAGCTTTTAGATCAGCTTGGACAGTTCTTTAATACAGGTTTGGCAACATTAAAAAAAATTCTTTGTCTTTTATTATGTTAAGAACTTATATTTATATAATTAGATAGAATATATTTAAATCAACGACTGCCTTTAAAAACAAATGTTTAAATTGTATTTTAAACATAAAAATTATATTGTTTTGGTAAGATGCTTCGGTTTAAAAAAGCCAAGCTATGAGATGTTGATCTCCTTATAATAGGAATTATAATAAGGGACATTTGTGTAATCTCTTGAGAAAAGTTTTGTAAATAAATAACAATAGGAGTAGACTTCTAGTTATAGCAGAATGATATAGAGGTCAACAAATTTCCTTGAAAAACAAGTATAAAACTGAACAAAATTGTCAAAAAAAAACCCACTTCTGGGATGTGGAAATCAACCAAAGGCAAATAAAAAATTTGATACGTGTTTATTAACTCATGAAAAGCTGCTAGAACCTCAAGTCAGACACAGAGAGAGTCTTCAGCCTTCTTGCCTAGAAATACTCTCATACTCTCCCCCACCTCCACCTGGCTCCTCAACAGGGAAGTTTTACGGGAGTGGAGCTGGCCACGAGAATCAGCAGCTGTGCTGCTAGCAGGGCTGACTTGATTTCCAACAGTCAAAGAAAACTACTGCCCGGTGGCATTAGCAACAAAACCTAATAGGGAGATCTTGGAGGTGAGACAGTTGTAGAAGGGCTAGGTAAGTTCTCCAGGCATCCTGGGCTGATCGGAACTAAGCACATGTTCAGGGGAGGTACAAGAAGGCCTGATGAAAAGTAAAAGCTGATGACAACTTGAACATTAACTGAAATTTGGATGTGCTCCCAACCCACACACACATCCATGAACAAATGAGGAAAGGCTTATAGGCCTGAGGTATATAAGCACAACCTCTGTCCAATCACTGGCTAACCAGCAAGGTATGCAGATAGAGCTGGTGACCCTGTGGAAGTCAGGCAAAAACATGAAAATAAGAATGAAAGACAAAATAGAGACATGAATGGCCACACAGAGTAGGCAAATTCTGCAGGTAAAACCTAGGAAAGCTACTAAAACAAACAAAAACAACAGCAACAATAACAAAGAGACAACCCTCAGGGAAAAATATAGGAATCCAGAATTGCTACAATATATTATCTAAATTGTCTCGTTTTCAACAAAATTTATGAGACAGGCAAAGAAACAGAAAAGATACATACAAAGGGAAAAAAATCTATTAATAAAAACTGACTCTGAGTGGGCCTGGTTATCAGATTTACATAGAATTCAAAGCAGCTATTATAAATATGTTTGAAGAATTAAAGAAAACTATATTTAAAGAGTTAAAAGGGGAAAATTGTGATAATGACTCTGCAAATAGGTAATCTCAATCAAAGAACACAAACTATAAAAAGAACCAAATAAAAATTTGGAGTTGGAAAGTACAATACAGAAATTAAAAATTCACTAGATGGGTTCAACAGTAGATATGAGATGGCAATAAAAAGAATTAATGAGTTTGAAGATATGTTAATAGAAAGTATTCAATCTGAAGGGAAAAAAAAAATGAAGAAAAAAGAACAAAGCCTCAGAGACCTGGTGGGACAATACCAAGCATACCAGCATACCCATAGTAGGAGTCTGAGAAGGAAAGGAGAGAGAAAGGGGCAGGCAAAATGTTTGAAGAAATACTGGCTGAAAAGTTCTAAACTTTGATGAAAAACATTTAAGCTACAGATACAAGCAGCTCAACAAACCCTAAGTAGAAACACAAAAATCCACACCTACACACATCATAGTCAAATGTCCAAAAGCCAAAGACAGGAGAAAATCTTAAAAGTAGCAAGAGAGCAAGAACTCATCACATAAAGAGGAATAAGAATACAATAATGGCTGGCTTCTCATAGCAGCAGAAAGACATATTCAAGTCCTGGGGAAAAAAACCCCTAGAACTGTCAATCAAGAATTCTATATCCAGCAAAACTGTCCTTCAAAAATGAAGGTAATGTAAATACATTCTCAAGGAACAGACTGAGAGAATTCCTTGCTAGTTGACTTGCCTATAAGATATACTAAAGGAAGTCCTTCAGGCAATAATACCAGAGGGTATTATTGAGATACCAGAGGGTAACTCAAATCCACAGGAAAAAATAAAAAGCATCATAAATGGTAAACATAAAAAAAGAGTTAAGTATATTTTCTTCTCTTAATTACTTTAATAGACATAGGATTATGTAAGCAAAAATTATAATACTGTAGTGTTGGGTTTATAACATACATAAATGTAATATACATGACAATAATAGCACAAAGGAAGGGAGGGAATAAAACTATATGGAACAAAGTTACTGTATTTTAGCCAGATTAAGTCAGTTCTAACTTGTCTTCCTGCCATTAGAATGTTAGTAAAGGTATTGTTTTTGAGAGCATTTAGAACTCAAAACATCCTTCTTGTTGTTAAATAAATCCTTTAAGTATGTTATTAATCAAAGTTAGCCTTGTGACTTGAGCCAATACTATTTTTTTCAGTCACATTCAATGAGCTTATCCTGTAAGCCAAGCAATTTGTATTCAGACAAAGTAAGGTAGAGAATTTACAAATAATTTGAGGCATTTGATCAGTGTAGACAATCTGGATAATATTCTTCAAAAGCCTTTTTTCTGCAATGGAAATTTTTTAAGGTTTACACTATCAGGAAGGATTATCTGCATTTTCTACTTTCTCCTTCAGACAGCCAGAATCAGATATAAAAGCATCTTTACTTGGTTTAGGAATTATGTGTTGGAGTTAAAAAAATCTAAAATCCTACACCTTATTTGTTTAACATACCATTTTCAGAAATGGAAGAACATCAAAACTGTCAGGATCTCTTTAGTGACATTTCTTAGATCAATTCAGAAGGTAAATTTGTGTGAAAGTGCTACCATCTGCTGTCAGTACTAATGAACTGATGCAAATCTGCGCTGGGAAAAATGTCAGTGTGTAAATGCAGGCAGCCAATGAACTGTGTTAGGCTTACAACTCAATAAACACTTCTACTGGAACAAAGTTCTGCTAAATGGTTTTCCGTGAAAGTAGAAATGATGGGTCAGATTTCTATCTCTGTAACTCCAGAGGAGTTATAGTGGCACATTCTCTTATGAAATTTAATTTAGCACATTCTCTTATGAAATTTAATTTAGCAATGGTTAAATGTCTCATAAAATAAGTCTGACATGAATACTGTGAATTGGTTTCAGAACTATTAGATATGACTATCATAAGGAAATGATAATACTGCACCTTCATTCTTACATCTAATAAATATGATGAGTTACTTGGTTCATTTCTTAATTTTCTTGGCTCTCCAGGACGGCACAAATATAATTTCACGTGCTAAGCTTTCATCCAGTTTCACATTCCAGACTGATCAAATTTGCCTTCCACTCGGGGCACATTCCTTAGAAATGGAGAAGGGTATCTCCCTCATCCTGCCTCCTCAGGCTAGGAAAGGAAAATGGCCACTGAGCATCTACAGTATCAGGCACTGTACTAAGAGCTTTGCAGGGGTCCCCTTTCCCAATAACTCTTTGAGATAGGCTTTATTATTGCCACTTTGGAGAACAAGTTCCAAGAGATTATGCCTTACAGTCGTCCAAGTGAGCATCCAAAGTGCATGCTCATACACCGTACCTCCTCATCCCACTGACCAGAGCTCGTGTCAAGGATCGTCCCTGGTTTTAATCCTCTCCAGTCCACTTCTTTAAAAATCTATTTTTTCAAATTTCAAATTAATGTATTTTCATAAAAATTATAAGAGCAATACATGGAGAGTTCAGAAAATACAGAAAAGAACAATGAATAAAAACAGAATTATCTAAAACTGCCCAACTCAGATTTATTCCGTTTGGTGAATTCCCTTTCAGATCTTTTATACACATGTTTATAGTTTTCTGTTGCTTTTTATTCACTGAACAGATATTTATCGAGTGCCTACTATGTGCCAGTCCCATCATATGTGTCTTTTGTCAATCAGTTCTTTGTCTTCTGTTTTACTAATTTCTGCACTTATTTTTATTATTTCCTTTCATATAATTTGTTTGGTTTTCTTATTCATTTATATTAGTTCTTTAGTATCTTTTGAGGATATTGATTCTTTTCATTCATTCAACCACCATTGTGAGCCATGCACTGGGTCAAATGTTAGTAATACAATGGTACATAAACAGATTACCCTTGCTCTCATAAAAGTTGCTGAAACAGTCAAAACATTTTTTATTTCCAGATTATTTGTCATTAAATTATTTTCATGATGATTTAGATATGAAATGTATTATTAAATAATTAAATCAATAATTTTTCTCCTTTGTTATTTCTTTTATCATTTTTATGTTTAAAAAATCCTCTTCATAAGTCAGAAAGAGAAAAACAAATATATATTAACACATATATGTGGAATCTAGAAAAATGGTACAGATGAACCTATTTGCAGGGCAGGAATAGAAATGCAGACATGGAGAATGGATGTGTGGATACAGGGTTGGAAGGGGAGGGTGGTGGGCTGAATTGGGAGATTAGGTTTGACATAAATATACTACCATGTGTAAAATAGATAGGTAGTGGGAACCTGCTATATAGCACAGGGAGCTCAGCTTGGTGCTCTGTGATGACCTAGATGGGTGGGATGGGGGGGGAGGGAGGTCCAAGAAGGAGGGGATAAATGTATACATATAGCTGATTCACTTCACTGTACAGCAGAAACTAACACAACATTGTAAAAGCAACTATACTCCAATAAAAAAAAAATCCTCTTCAGGATTAGAAAACCAGATATTTACCTATATTTATGTACAGTTTATCATGACATTTCTTGCTGTTCCCTGAACACAATGCTTTTTCTTACCTCCAGATATTTGAACATGCAGTTCTCTCTGCCAGGAACACCCTCCCCCCCCCCCCCCCCCACCTACTAATGTCCTTTTCTTCCCTACAGATCTCAGCTTTCTTTTACCCCAACCGTGTATCAGGTGCCCTCCCTCTGTTCCCACTGCACCCATGCTTAAGCCTACTGCTTAATTCCTCACTGTTCTGTATAGGAGATTGACTGTTTACAGGAGTCCTCCTCTACTATAATTTCTTGAGGGCAGAAGAAATATTCTGATTACTATTTTAATCTCAGCATCCAGGACAGTGCCTTTCATCTAGTAGGCACTCGACAATAATTTGTGGAATTACTGCATAGAAAAAGACATCCTACTATGCCAAAGTAAATTATTACTGGCACATGCAGCCTGTTCCATAAAGGGGAATATTTGTGCAGGAATCACCAATGGCCTCCATGAAAGAGACCAAAACATTCTCTCTCCTTGGCACAAAACCAGGGGCAGCACCTCCTGTACATTTATAAGAGTCCCCAGATAAGAAATTCAATATCTGTTTTCTGAAATATTTCCTCCAAAGTGTACCTAAGAACAAAGGAGAGTTTGAGGGTATGGTTAGGAATAACTCTCTACGTAAAAAACTTATGTCAACTATACAATATATTCTAAAATCTACTGGTTTCTACATAAAAATAATATCCTTCATTATCATTTTAAAAAACCGATGCAAGATGCATATTTTAGTTCTGTGAATTAGCCTTCCCTCTGCCATGCCACCATATTCCCCTAAGATTTGTTACTCAGACTTAGAAGCAGATCAAATACTACTAAAATGTGTAATAAGCTCATGCCTTTCTACTTAACTCACTCCTTTATTACTTCATGCAATTTTTGCTCATGCATTCAATAAACAGCACTGAATACCTAATGTGGGTAAGACTCTATGCTAAACATTCGTCCATCTAGCCATCCACCTCCCCACTCACTTATTCAACGAATATTTATGGAGCCTGTTCTATGTACCAGGCACTGTTCTAGGCACTGGAAATATAAGTACACTCAAGACAGAAGCAAAATCTGCCCTCATAGAGGTTACTTTTAGTTTGAAGTACTAGAAAGATATAAAACAACATCCTGTTATCTCAACTCCTGAGGTTTACAGTCAGTTACATGCCCAGGACTCAAAGTCCCAGATCGCACCTCAAGGGCAGAGAGTTCCAAAGGTAAAGTAAGTTTGTCACTACTCACTTCCCTTCCTTTAGGATTTCTAAAGAGAATGGAAAAGCTGATCCCCAGAGAGAATAGCAGTGTCACCTGGTCTAATGATGGGAGACGAATAATAGGACTTGTGACCAGTAACAAGAAAAGCTGGCAAGAGAGACGCCCTCGGTGGGAGGGATTTTTTTTTTTTTTCATCATTTGGAAAGAAGGCATGGGGAGGCTTCACACTCCACAGAAAACTGTGTAGGTGATCACAGTGGCACTAGCATAGAATGAGTTGCTCCCCACTGTAGGATGGAGGGTTTCCTAAGGAAGACATATAAGTACCTGAGGCCATAGAGGAGCTCACCAGTAAACTAAAGGAAAACCACAATGCAGAGGTGGCCAAGCCTGAGACCCCACACATGGAAAGAAGGCTTGTTCCCTGGAATGATACTCATGGTATCCAGGTATCAGGATATCCTGATGCCTGGAACTCAACTACTATTTTCACCCAGCAGAGCTAATGCTTATTGTAGTTGTGTGATTCCTATAATGCTATGTTGAGTGCTCTGCAATGGGAAACACCAGACTGAACACAGGGTGTATAAATTTCCATGAGCTGAGAGCGACCTTGAGTCAAATGAAATAGGTCATCTCCTCTCCTCATTTCTCCCCATGCTCCCGTTAGGACGGCTGCAATGCGAGGATTACAGAAATCACTATAATACGCAACATTTAAAAGGCACAAACCCAGGAATATAGGAACTCAGAGAAAGAAAAGGTCAGTTTTGTCTGGGAGGAGGAGCGAGTAGCAAAGGTTTCCTGAAGATGTGGTATTTAACCTGGTCCAGACCCTAAAGGACGGGCAGGACTTCGAGCAGGGGAAGAGTGTGCCAGTAGAATTGAAGACAGAAAGAGGCTACTCTAAGTTTAATGGGAAGGGAGTTCAGTGAGAGGCACAGAGACTTCCATCTTTTGAGTAAGACTAACAAGTTTGGTAAACTGAAGAAGAAAAAAAATGCCCTTTTTTTATGTTTGTTTGTTTGTTTTGTTTTTTTTGGTGTGTTGTTAAATGATTGAGGCAATCCCTGTAAGTTCCAAAGTATTTACTGGAAATAATCAACACCTACACAAGAAAAAGGTTTGAAGTTTGAGCAATCCTCTCTTATAGTTTTGAAAAAAAGACAGGGAAAAAGGGGGGAAAGAAGATATACCCTGGTACACATTTTTACCCCTAATAAGTGCATGAGGATATAGTTAGAAAGACAGTGAGAAAATATTTAAGAAAAAAAATATGTGGAAAGAAATGAAAGTCATGCCCAAGTACCCAAGAAAGGTCCCCAAGCTATGCTTTGCTCTAGCTGTACCTGTTGACATTTTGTGGCCATTTAATTGGGAATAAAATTCTAGTGGTGTCTGGAAAGGTGGATTTTAAAAAAAATAGACAGTTCCTCAAATTCATATGTTGCACAGAAGCCACTAGGCTTCCTAGAATTTTTATTAAAAATTACAGACACCAGAGCAATAGTCCTCAGATACGACCTCTTCTGCTAACAAAAACTTTCTTTTCATGGCTCCAGAGGGAGTCCAGAAACTAATTCTCCCACCCCTGCATAAATCTACAAAGGGCTCCCTCCTTGGGCTGCTGACAGTCCCAACTGCAACTCCTGGATTAGAGAGCAGAGTTTTAATATATTTATAGAGTCTATATGGGTTGTTGCTTTAAGCAACACCATTAATATGCCAGAACTCTGCATTCTCAAACTTATTCACTTATCAATTTGTTGTACATAATTTAATCTTTCTGTATTTTGATATGCAAAATGGAAATAGCACTGCTGATACTTCACAGGGTGAAAGGAGATAACCAACAAGACGATTATAAAGCTTGCTGGGGGAAAAAAGAGCTTATGTAAATGCCTATTAATTAAACAGGAACGACTGCACAACTAGGTCAGGCATGATGATAAGATGGAACAACCCACCCCAGCCATCAGCATCAAAAGGAAGAAATGAGCATTTAATGCTAATAGCACTTGTTGGTTGCATTTTATAAAGAATATTAAATTGTAATATTCTGTAACATAACATGGAATAGCATATTTCAGACCATCCTCAAAGAATTCTTTGATAGAACATAAACTTATTAGAGACAACAGCCAAAAACAAAAACAAAAACACAAGCCAATTACTAATGAAGAACTTGCAAAAAGCTAATCAAAGCTCTCATCCAGAGAAAATGAGAAAATCTGAGCTCAGAATGATTTTGTATATTGATGAGATTTTATACAGCACCACAGAAAGAAAAATAAAGCAGCTTTAAAGGAAGACAAAAAGGACTTTAAGTCTCTGTTAAAAAGCCTTGTTATGGTCCATATCAATGTTTTTATTAAAATGTTCTGTTCGGGTGGAAACATCCATTTTTTAAAAATACCTGATGGGTGGTGTTGGCAGTAGAGGACACACTCGGTTTCCTGTCTCTCTGGTCAAATCCCTGAGTTGTGGGAGGGTCACACAAAAGAACCTTAATTCAGCCTCCACCCATTTTGTACAAATCTGCTCAGAGAGGTGGCTTATCCACCTCTCTGGCACTCAGAAATTATGGAGTCAAGCCTCATGTCCAGATTCAAGAATAGAACTTAGTCTTTCTCTACCAACACCAAGCCTACTGAGACTAAATGCGGCACTTGAGCATGAAACAACTTGCAGGCATTACATTTATTCTATTTTTGTCTTAAAGGAAAACAATAGGGAGCTTGTGCTTTCCAAGCATTAATTCTTCTTTTTTTTTCCCTTCCACTATGTTACATAATGGTGACAATTTTTGGCTAAGTTTATTTCTGGGATACTCACTAAAACAGTGACACCACTTTAGATTATGTTGGGGTATAATAAAGTGGTGAATCACAATCAGAAAAGTCAAGGATTTTCAAGAACAAACTCACAAAACAGCCTAATTTATTGATAACCAGATATTAATGTCTAGCAACTATCACATAGGAAGATGTTTTATGAGAAACACAAAATAAAATAGCAGTCTGTTAGTACAATTACTTTTTAGGATGATGCCAAATAGAATTTTAAAGTAACAGAAAAACATACAGATTAATCTTTAAGATGATTTTTTAAAATACC
Source organism: Balaenoptera musculus (assembly GCF_009873245.2). Taxonomy (NCBI): domain Eukaryota; kingdom Metazoa; phylum Chordata; class Mammalia; order Artiodactyla; family Balaenopteridae; genus Balaenoptera; species Balaenoptera musculus. The sequence continues at coordinate 64,107,797 of NC_045787.1, read as the reverse complement.
ACAATGCTTCTCTTTATGTAAATATAATCAATATAAATTTCTAACAAAACACCCCAGTTTACAGCTAACAGGTATTTCCTTCCTGACTCTTACCCAGTTTTGATAATTAAAATATTCTTTTTATTCCCAGAAGCAGATTCCTAGTGATTTCTTTAAGTTAAAATCAGTTTTTCTCTTTAGAAGTGCTCTAGAAAGAGACTCTATGAAGAAAATTCCTAAGGATGTGATAAACCCATTATAAAATCTGTTACTCATCTAATAATGAAAAATGTTAGGTAAAGATTGGACCTGTAAAAATTTAGCTACAATGAGATACTCCCCCAGTTTTTAGACTACTACTCATTTGAAACCAGGTAACAAAAACAAAACTACTGGGCTTCCCTGGTGGCGCAGTGGTTGAGAATCTGCCTGCCAATGCAAGGGACACGGGTTCGAGCCCTGGTCTGGGAAGATCCCACATGCCGCTGAGCGACTAGGGCTGTGAGCCACAACTGCTGAGCCTGCACGTCTGGAGCCTGTGCTCCACAACAAGAAAGGCCGCAATAATGAAAGGCCCGCGCACCGCGATGAAGAGTGGCCCCCACTTGCCACAACTAGAGAAAGCCCTTGCACAGAAATGAAGACCCAACACAGCCAAAAATAAATAAATAAATAAATAAATTAAATTTTAAAAAAAAAACAATGCTACTAATAGGCTACAGTATTAAGAAATCATATTCTTCTATATAAAAATATAATCATGGATTTTTTTCAGGCAATAATTATATCCTGGTATTTTGCAAACAAGTGTTAGAAAGAGGAATAAGCTGATACATATGGGCAAGAATGGCAGTTTCTTATATTTAAAGATATTTTATTAAAATATAAGCAACTTAATAATGTCAGGATTAAAAAAATGTACATTCTAATCCTGTTTCCTGACCAAACATTTCTGCATAGTAACTTCTGTCAGAATCTTAAAAACTGATTTTTATACTTTGGATCTAGTCCTGTATTTTCTAGACAACAAAGGCTAGGACACAAGAAAGAGTCTAAAGTCGAAAAAGAAAATCAGTAGCAGCAAATACAGAGGCTTTCCACATGAACTCAGGAGTGAACCCTGATTAAAAGGCTGAGCTCTGAGCTCACCATTATTTTTTTATAATTTTTGAATTTTATTTTATTTTATTTTTATACAGCAGGTTCTTATTAGTCATCAATTTTATACACATCAGTGTATACATGTCAATCCCAATCTCCCAGTTCATCACACCACCACCCCCCCCACCACTTTTCCCCCTTGGTGTCCATACGTTTCTTCTCTACATCTGTGTCTCTATTTCTACCCTGCAAACCAGTTCATCTGTACCATTTTTCTAGGTTCCACATATATGCACTAATATACGATATTTGTTTTTCTCTTTCTGACATACTACACTCTGTATGACAGTCTCTAGATTCATCCATGTCTCTACAAATGACCCAATTTCGTTCCTTTTTATGGCTGAGTAATATTCCATTGTATATATGTACCACAACTTCTTTATCCATTTGTCTGTCAATGGGAATTTAGGTTGCTTCCATGACCTGGCTATTGTAAACAGTGCTGCAATGAACATTGGGGTGCATGTGTCTTTTTGAATCATGGTTTTCTCGGAGTATATGCCCAGGAGTGGGATTGCTGGGTCATATGGTAATTCTGTTTTTAGTTTTCTAAGGAACCTCCATACTATTCTCCATAGTGGCTGTATCAATTTACATTCCCACCAACAGTGCAACAGGGTTCCCTTTTCTCCACACCCTCTCCAGCATTTGCTGTTTGTAGATTTTCTGATGATGCCCATTCTAACTGGTGTGAGGTGATACCTCATCATAGTTTTAATTTGCATTTCTCTAATAATTAGTGATGTTGAGCAGCTTTTCATGTGCTTCTTGGCCATCTGTATGTCTTCTTTGGAGAAATGTCTATTTAGGTCTTCTGCCCATTTTTGGATTGGGTTGTTTGTTTTTTTAATACTGAGCTGCATGGGCTGTTTATATATTTTGGAGATTAATCCTTTGTCCGTTGATTCATTTACAAATATTTTCTCCCATTCTGAGGGTTGTCTTTTCGTCTTGTTTGTAGTTTCCTTTGCTGTGCAAAAGCTTTTAAGTTTCATTAGGTCCCATTTGTTTATTTTTGGTTTTATTTCCATTACTCTAGTAGGTGGATCAAAAAAGATCTTGCTGTGATTTACGTCAAAGGGTGTTCTTCCTATATTTTCTGCTAAGAGTTTTATAGTGTCCAGTCTTACATTTAGGTCTCTAATCCATTTTGAGTTTATTTTTGTGTATGTTGTTAGGGAGTGTTCTAATATCATTCTTTTACATGTAGCTGTCCAGTATTCCCAGCATTTCCGTTTTCATTTCTAATTTTATTGAAGAGACTGTCTTTTATCCATTGTATATTCTTGCCTCCTTTGTCGTAGATTAGTTGACCATAGGTGCGTGGGTTAATCTCTGGGCTTTCTATCCTGTTCCATTGATCTATATTTCTGTTTTTGTGCCAGTACCATACTGTCTTGATTACTGTAGCTTTGTAGTATAGTCTGAAGTCAGGGAGTCTGATTCCTCCAGCTCCGTTTTTTTCCCTCAAGACTGCTTTGGCTATTCGGGGACTTCTGTGTCTCCATACAAATTTTAAGATATTTTTGTTCTAGTTCTGTAAAAAATGCCATTGGTAATTTGATAGAGATTGCATTGAATCTGTAGATTGCTTTGGGTAGTATAGTCATTTTCACAATATTGATTCTTCCAATCCAAGAACATGGTATATCTCTCCATCTGTTGGTATCATCTTTAATTTCTTTCATCAGTGTCTTATAGTTTTCTGCATACAGGTCTTTTTTCTCCCCAGGTAGGTTTATTTCTAGGTATTTTATTCTTTTTGTTGCAGTGGTAAATGGGAGTGTTTCCTTAATTTCTCTTTTAGATTTTTCATCATTAGTGTATAGGAATGCAAGAGATTTCTATGCATTAATTCTGTATCCTGCAACCTTACCAAATTCATTGGTTAGCTCTAGCAGTTTTCTGGTGGCATCTTTAGGATTCTCTATGTATACTATCATGTCATCTGCAAACAGTGACAGTTTTACTTCTTCTTTTCCAATTTGTATTCCTTTTATTTCTTTTTCTTCTCTGATTGCCGTGGCTAGGACTTCCAGAACTATGTTGAATAATAGTGGTGAGAGTGGACATCTTTGTCTTGTTCCTGATCTTAGAGAAAATGCTTTCAGTTTTTCACCATTGAGAATGATGTTTGCTGTGGGTTTTTCGTATATGGCCTTTATTATGTTGAGGTAGGTTCCCTCTCTGCCCACGTTATGTAGAGTTTTTATCATAAATGGGTGTTGAATTTTGTCAGAAGCTTTTTCTGCATCTATTGAGATGATCATATGGTTTTTATTCTTCAATTTGTTAATATGGTGTATCACATTGATTGATTTGCGTATATTGAAGAATCCTTGCATTCTGGAGATAAACCCCACTTGATCACGGTGTATGATCCTTTAAATGTGCTGTTGGATTCTGTTTGCTAGTACTTTGTTGAGGACTTTTGCATCTATGTTCATCAGTGATATTGGCCTGTAATTCTCTTTTTTTGCAGTATCTTTGTCTGGTTTTGGTATCAGGGTGATGGTGGCCTCATAGAATGAGTTTGGGAGTGTTCCTTCCTCTGCAATTTTTTGGAAGAGTTTGAGAAGGATGGGTGTTAGCTCTTCTCTAAGTCCTGGGCTTTTGTTTGTTGGAAGATTTTTAATCACAGTTTCAATTTCATTTCTTGTGATTGTTCTGTTCATATTTTCTATTTCTTCCTGGTTCAGTCGTGGAAAGTTATACCTTTTTAAGAATTTGTCCATTTCTTCCAGGCTGTCCACTTTATTGGCATAGAGTTGCTTGTAGTAGTCTCTTAGGATGCTTTGTATTTCTGCGGTGTCTGTTGTAACTTCTCCTTTTTCATTTCTCATTTTATTGATTTGAGTCCTCTCCCTCTTTTTCTTGATGAGTCTGGCTAATGGTTTAGTAATGTTGTTTATCTTCTCAAAGAACCAGCTTTTCACTTTATTGATCTTTGCTATTGTTTTCTTTGTTTCTATTTCATTTATTTCTGCTCTGATCTTTATGATTTCTTTCCTTTTACTAACTTTGGGTTTTGTTTGTTCTTCTTTCTCTAGTTCCCTTAGGTGTAAGGGTTAGATTGTTTATTTGAGATTTTTCTTGTTTCTTGAGGTAGGCTTGTATTGCTGTAAACTTCCCTCTTAGAACTGCTTTTGCTGCATCCCATAGGTTTTGGATCATCGTGTTTTCATTGTCATTTGTCTCTAGGTATTTTTTGATTTCTTCTTTGATTTCTTCAGTGATCTCTTGGTTATTTAGTTACGTATTGTTTAGCCTCCATGTGTTTGTGTTTTTTACGTTTTTTTTCCCTGTAATTGATTTCTAATCTCATAGCGTTGTGGTCAGAAAAGATGCTTGATATGATTTCAATTTTCTTAAATTTACTGAGGCTTGATTTGTGACCCAAGATGTGATCTATCCTGGAGAATGTTCCGTGTGCACTTGAGAAGAAAGTGTAATCTGCTGTTTTTGGTTGGAATGTCCTATAAATATCAATTAAGTCTACCTGGTCTATTGTGTCATTTAAACTTTGTGTTTCCGTATTAATTTTCTGTTTGGATGATCTGTCCATTGGTGTAAGTGAGGTGTTAAAGTCCCCCACTATTATTGTGTCACTGTCAATTTCCTCTTTTATAGCTGTTAGCAGTTGCCTTATGTATTGAGGTGCTCCTATGTTGGGTGCATATATATTTATAATTGTTGCATCTTCTTCTTGGATTGATCCCTTGATCACTATGTAGTGCCCTTCCTTGCTTCTTGTAACATTCTTATTTTAAAGTGTATTTTATCTGATATGAGTATTGCTACTCCAGCTTTCTTTTGATTTCCATTTGCATGGAATATCTTTTTCCATCCCCTCACTTTCAGTCTGTATGTGTCCCTAGGTCTGAAGTGGGTCTCTTGTAGACAGCATATACATGGGTCTTGTTTTTGTATCCATTCAGCAAGCCTGTGTCTTTTGGTTGGAGCATTTAATCCATTCGCGTTTAAGGTAATTATCGATATGTATGTTCTTATTATCATTTTCATAATTGTTATGGGTTTGTTTTTGTAGGTCCTTTCCTTCTCTTGTGTTTCCCACTTAGAGAAGTTCCTTTAGCATTTGTTGGAGAGCTGGTTTGGTGGTGCTGAATTCTCTTAGCTTTTGCTTGTCTGTAAAGCTTTTGATTTCTCCATCGAATCTGAATGAGATCTTTGCCAGGTAGAATAATCTTGGTTGTAGGTTCTTCCCTTTCATCACTTTAAATATATCATGCCACTCCCTTCTGGCTTGTAGAGATTCTGCTGAGAAATCAGCTTTTAACCTTATGGGAGTTCCCTTGTATGTTATTTGTTGTTTTTCCCTTGTTGCTTTCAATAATTTTTCTTTGTTTTTAATTTTTGTCAATTTGATTACTATGTGTCTCAGCATGTTTCTCCTTGGGTTTATCCTGCCTGGGACTCTCTGCGTTTCCTGGACTTGGGTGGCTATTTCCTTTCCCACGTTGGGGAAGTTTTCGACTATAAGCTCTTCAAATATTTTCTTCGGTCGTTTCTCTCTCTCTTCTCCTTCTGGGACCCCTATAATGAGAATGTTGTTGCGTTTAATGTTGTCCCAGAGGTCTCTTAGGCTGTCTTCATTTCTTTTCATTCTTTTTTCTTTATTCTGTTCTGCAGCAGTGAATTCCACCATTCTGTCTTCCAGGTCACTTATCCGTTCTTCTGCCTCAGTTATTCTGCTATTGATTCCTTCTAGTGTAGTTTTCATTTCAGTTATTGTATTGTTCATCTCTGTTTGTTTGTTCTTTAATTCTTCTAGGTGTTTGTTCTTTAATTCTTCTAGGTCTTTGTTAAACATTTCTTGCATCTTCTCGATCTTTGCCTCCATTCTTTTTCTGAGGTCCTGTATCATCTTCACTATCATTATTCTGAATTCTTTTTCTGGAAGGTTGCCTATCTCCACTTCATTTAGTTGTCTTTCTGTGATTTCATCTTGTTCCTTCATCTGCTACATAGCCCTCTGCCTTTTCATCTTGTCTGTCTTTCTGTGAATGTGGTTTTTTTCCACAGGCTGCAGGATTGTAGTTCTTCTTGCTTCTGCTGTCTGCCCTCTGGTGAATGAGGCCATCTGAGCTCACCATTATTTTCTCCCCATCGCCCTTCAGATCAGCAAAGTCAATAAATCTCATGATTGCTTCAGACTAGGTCACCCTTGAGTTCTTTTTTTCCTTCCTCTTAAAGGTTGATTTCTTCCCAATTTTATTGATATCTACCTACCCACCTATCTATCTTTCATAGTTATGTACACAGTGAATATATAATTTTATGATTCAATTTTCCTTTTACCTCAACATTATTTCATATATGCTTTCCTATATTTTGCATAATCCTCATAATTTTCTTTTTAGCTACATAACATTTCATCTGGCTAATATATCATAATAGATATTCCACTGTGAGACATTTAGATTATTTTCCAAGTTTATATTGTTATAAATTGTGTGTGTGTGTGTGTGTGTGTGTGTGTGTGTGTATAATAAAGTTTCAGGAATGAGTAAAAACAGTGGGGATATTTACATGTCTGTTAATCTATATTATCACTTTTCCCTCCATATTGATTAAACTAATTTATATTGCCACCAATGCAAACTGCTTGACTACTCCCTCACTGCTTCAAGTAGCACTGTCAATGTTACAAATTAAAACATCCTTTGAAATATTTCACAAAAACATCACACAGACTCTACAAAGACTCTAAGCAACTAGCTTAGGCTTCATGCCACTTTTGACTTGGCCATAGGATGCAACCCTTGGGAATTACTGACTCGATTCAGGAGAACATATGGAAGAAGGCTTAGGGCTCAGGATGGGGTTGAGTAACTCTCTTGAAAGTCTGTAAACACATCATGTCCCTAGATGCTGTTTTTCCAGATTGGCTGAGGTAGGGTCAGCAACTTTTGAGGAATGGTATGCCAACGCCCAAGCTCTCAGAGCAGGCTTGCATTATCTGACCTGAGTCTCCAACAAGCTGGTACTTGGGTCTCGGAGGGTCAGGAAAATAGGCCAGCACAAATCACATTAACTAAAGCTTATGCTCTCCTCAGATTCTGTGCCATTTGGTATAAATATGGCTACAGTATTATCATATCACTCGTCTAAGAAGCTCTACTTTCCTTGGCAAGGGTCTGGAAAATAATGCTAAGTGAGAAAACCAGCTCACAAAATTGTATATTCATTATGGTTACAACTATGGATATGCTGACTTGAAACTTGCCCAGGAAGAAAATGGCATCTAAACTTTCATTTTGAGGTAAGGCCGAAATAAGAATGAAAACTAAAATCGTGCACATCAAACTGATACAAATATAATTGGCAGTAAACACACCTGAGGGCATACACACTTTCTTCAGCACTTATTTTTTTTACATAGGAAATAGCCCATTTGTAGCAAGTCCCCCTTAAGGGGGCCATTCATTCTTTCCTGTCCAAGCTGGTGCTCTTCCAGTAGCAGTAACAGGTGCCTTTTCCAGCATGAAGGAAAGTTCTCAGAGCTTCCATCCAGCAGTACAGCCTCCCCATTTCTGCCTCAACAGGATCCACTCCGAGAGGGCACCTTCCATAAGCAGATCAAAGGACAAATCCACCTCCCTCTTCAAAGGTAAGGCTCTCTCCCGACATTACTAATCAACTTGGGAGCACACATGTAGTCTTCACCCTGACCTACTGTGAAGCACCAGAGATACTCAGCCAAATTAGTCTACACAGAGTCAAATCGACTTTCTGCCAGAGGAGTCTCAAAATTCTAGAATTTTACTTAGTTTCCAAACTTGATAAGGAAGGTATTATTCTTAATATCTAGTACTCAGAAAACATAAATTATGAAGTTAATTTTATATTTCTATTTTCACTTACACCATTACTCTGATTTATAGTGTTTTATTACAATGTCTGAATGTTTTTGCTTGCACATACCTATATTTTAAAAATATGTATCTACAAACCCCAAGGCAAAAAAAAAAAAAAAAAAAAATCCCAAGGCACATAGTTGACCTCTAAAATTTTTCATTAAATAGTTGCAAAGGATGTAATTTTCAGGGTATTGTAAATATGAACAATTTTAAAAACATTCTGTTTTACTTAAACATACAATTTTAAATAATACTATTGTCACTCTCTTAAACGCACTCAATCAAAAATAAATGCCCCAGTGTTATGATCCCCACCATCATTCATTTTAAAAATATATGAACAATTGGATGTTTTATATTTTTCTCCTTGAATTCATCTCCATTCTGCTTCTCTCAAAGAACTTTATCCTAATGTATATTTCATGGTTAAAAGCTTTTTATTGATCCCATTCTTGTAAAAAAAAAATTTATATACAGAAAGGAGTTTATTTTCTAAAATTTCCTGTGACCATTTTGCTCTAGGTATTAACTAAGATATGTGATTGAGTTGTCATTATAATTATTAGTAGTACTCGGTTGAGCAAAACAATATATTATAAAATTTGATAAATAAACATGTAAAGTGAAATATTTTTGGAAATCATGGGCTAATAGCATCATTTAGTTTGTACTACAGGTCATACTTCTTTCACACATGTTTGAATTCACTTAATCCTCACAACACCCTATTATTACTATCCCCATTTTGTAGATGCAGAAACGGAGGTTGAGAAGGCTTAGACTACTCAAGGTCACAGAGCCTGTATCCACAATGCTCCCTGGTTCCAGAGCCCGGGCACTTAACCACAATCCTGTACTTCCTGACTCTTAAAAATATGGATTGGGGCCTGGAGAGTGGAGCAATATGCCATGGTAAGGGATAGGGTGGGTGTGATGTATGCCTTTCTCAGTGGAGAAAGGCAAAAGGGGGAGGTGTGGTAGGAAAATCTCCGTAAGGGCCTTTCAGGCAGATGGAGTTTATGAGACGGTACATATGGAAGTAGAAGATCTGGATATTAATTCCTTTAAACCTTTCTATACCCACATATCCTTTGGGATGTCTTCATATCCACTCAAGGGTACGCATACCCCAGTTTGAATGCTATTGGTCCACTCAATCTTTGATACAATAAAAACTAGGGAAGGTTTTGTGAAACATTCAGAATGCTTTAGAAACAAAATTTAATTAAAATTTAAATTATTTTAACCCTTGAATTTTATTTTAAAATGGCAGTCAATTTTGATAATTTGGAAGGACACAAATGCTAAAATATTACAAGAGAATAATAAGCAAAACTATAATCTACATGGTAGGTTTATAATGATTAGATGTAATGCATGAAAAGAGAGCAGGTCAGTAATAGAGCCATGCATCAAATGCTCCTCTCAAAATCTTTATTTGCATTTCTATTACTGACATCATTTCCTAATAATGAAGTTGCCATGAGAGAAGCTCCATTACTAAGGAATCACTGTTACAGAAACAACGTTATTAAAGCATTGCTATGTACAGGAACTTTTATTAGGATGATACAAGTTATATATCATTGTAATAAAGCTTCCATTATAATCCTAATTGCATAAAGCTGTGTTTGAGTATAGCAGTGCTAGAGCTGTAGGACTTTTAATAAAGTATCAAAATAATGCCTTGGTAATAGGATTGTTTAGAATACTGATACTTCAGGGAAGGCTGAACTGACTAATGGATGATGTTTATGTCACTGATTATACACGCTCTACCAAGAATTAAAAAGAACAGAAGTGAAAAGAACCCTCATGTACTTAGTGGCATACAGTGTGGAAATACATGTGTTGAGGCATACATACCAGCTCTCTTTGATATAACAACTCAGTATGTCCAATTCGCTTACTGACACAAGACAGCAAATTATCAAATGGACATTTGTAACTGTGATAATTAAGAGGTTTAATGCTCATATCTATGAAGATCTGGTAATCAAAAAATTAATTATACCCAGCACAATTATATATACCCACAGACATGTACACAGGCACATCTTAGGAATTCCTGTTAGAAGAACCACTGGAGAAATGTGAGGTTTTGGTGGAGAGTGAAAAAGATAGAGAGAGAGAGAATATTTAAATACTATATAGATAATTCACTCTAAGGTGCCACTCTATATAATACATCAACAACATAGTGATCCTTCTGAGTTATAGCTAGAAGTTAGTATCAGACTTAAGTTCACACCAGGGAATTTTAGCAGATTCGTTCAAATGTTTGTTTTTGCATTTGCTCAAATGGAGTCAAGTATTCGGCTGTTCCCTCTAAAAGCATATCTAATGTCTACCACCAGAGACCGCCAAAGAGCCATCCAATCACCCGGTAGGCACGGAGATGTTCCTCAATATACCTGCTGTGTGGAAAGCGTCAAGGAAGGCACCAGACTGTCGGAAAATGGCTTCGGCATATGCTAAGGCAGCAGAGACCCTGACGAGTGGCTCTGCCACAGCCATATTTGTGTCAGATAATGGGGCCAAGGCCATTTTGGTTTTGAGACCACTTGTGGCAGCTGGACTGACTTGAAATCGGCTTAGAAAGCAAAGTGCTTTGAACTTTGAAGACAGTGTCTCCTTTCCACAGTTCCCACTTGGCCTCTGCCTCCCAGATGTGCTCAACTACAAACAGTTGGGTGGGATTAACTTAGAGCCCAGAAGGTTTATTGTCCTTACTGACTCAGGTGATCAAGAGCAAACATGAATCTTCCCCTAATGTGATGGTCCCCAAATCTTTGTATTACCTCAGGGGAAGGTACAAGGTGTTGGTTGGTTTGTTTGTTTTACTGTATAGTCAGCTAGAATATGTTATTTTTCAGAATTCTAATATTCTCTCATTAAATATGGTCAACCCAAACTAATTTGCACAATGAGGGACTCGTCTATTTCTGAAACACCTACAAAATTTGAAATCTCTTGACTTGGGAGTGTGTGACATTGAGAGAGTGAAAAGGGCTTAGTTATCCAACTGGTCAGGTAAATGTCTGCAACAACTGAGGCATCCAAAATATTTAGAGACATTTTCAACTTCCACAAATTTAACTGGAAATTTGAAATCAGGTAATTTTGAAAGAAACTATCTTAATTTCAGCATTCATATGAGGTGGCAGTTCACGATTCACTAATGTCCTTATTTTTAATACATCTTTCCAATCAGGCCTTGCAAGGAAAGTCTAAGCTCTCATTGCAACAGGAATAGAGTTCTTATATGAAAGGCTTTACATCAACATGGTGAAGACTCAAGAGGCTTGAATAAATAAATGTTAACTGATTGATTTCTTTAGAAACTGATTTGAACTTCACTACCTCCCATTTCCCCATCTTCTCCACAAATGTTTTGACATTATCCTCCAAAGGAGAGCTTTCCTTTAAACACCTCCTTTTCCCTCTACCTCCTTGAAGACTGTCAGGACTGTCAGTCCCACCCATGGTGCTGTCACAGCCACGTCTGTCCCTCCAGCCTGCTGCAGCCTCCCACCTGGTGTCCTCTGCTCCAGTCTCTCCAGTCTGTCCCTCACCCTGTGCAGATACCGGAGTCATCATCCCAATTACCAATTTTTATGTCACTCTTGCTCAAAATCATTCCTTATTATCCATTACTTATTAAGCGAAGCTTAATTTGGAGACAGGGGGCATGAATGTCTTTCAATATCCAATAAGAACTATGGACCTTAGAACAATGCACAGGTTTTTGCCTATGATTCAAGGGGTTCACATATATCCTGAAGCTTGGGGATTTGTGACCCTTAGGTAAAAAATCCAAACCTATAAAGTTTGAATTGCACGGCCCTCTCTCTATTCAGTTTCCCTGCAAACTGGCATCAAACTATTAATATTTTTCTAGGCTTATCTTCTATCAGAGTACCCTAATCACAGACAAGAGTGAAGCCTTCATTGTTCATATGAACATTCTTCTGCTGTTAATATTCTAGAGACCTACAGTTATCCCGTGTCTTGTCACACCCTAACCTGCTGTCGCATATCCTCAAAGGTATGCAATTCCTAGTAACCTGGCTCTTCATGTAGTTTATACTGTCATTAATTGGGTTTGCTCTCTACTCTCAGTATACCTTGTGTTTCCTCATGTCTGTGCTCATCCCACCTACCTAGAATAATCCTTTCTCTCTCCCTCTCCCTCCCTCCCTCCCTCCCCCCCTCTCTCTCTCTCTCTCTGCCCCCCTATCTCCATCTCCACTTCCATCTCTATCTCTCTCTTTTCAAGAAGTCCTTCCAGAACCATTTCAGCTTACAATAAACAAACTTTCTTCTTATATCTCTATCAGTGATCTGGTGCTTTTTCATATACTGCCTGCAGCACCTCTTAAGAGTTATCTCACTTTATAACTTATTATTAATTAATTCTGCTATGTAATCTGTGCATTATCGCCCCATCTTTGGAAAAGGAGACCATGCAATAGATTTCCGTTTCCCGAACAGTGCTGTCTATCACAGTGCCTTTTACACACACCACCACTAAATCTCTATTTGGTGGCTATTGTTGATTGATTGCAAAAGATGATGCCACTGAGATGATGAAACTTATCTCTAACTTTCAGGGGTGGTCCAGAGAAATTTCAGAGAATCTTTCTCTGCTTGGGGATTGATAATATGACCAAAGTGATGCACAACTTAAGCAAACCAACCCAACCACTGTTATTCATCATTCTGACTGTGAGACACCTGTGTGCAGTCATTGGCATGCGGACAATACGTAATAAGGTTGTTTATATTCCAAATAATAATTTGCTTTTGCCATCTACACACGGCAGAGATTAGATGCATTCTTATCTGACCTAACCTTCATGTTAATACGTGAATTGAAATCTTTGAAGGCAACAAAGGGCATCTTAAAACAAACAAACAAACAAATAAAAAAAAAGCTGACAATAATGGTATACATGTGCCGGCTTGTTTGGTGCTATTAGTCACTGTAAACGTATTTGCTATCTGTCTGCATCTATAACTCTCACCATCACTTCCTTGCAGAGTAAACAAATGATGCTTATAAACTTCCACACACAGACTATCTTCGCAGTATTTTCTAACCTACCAATATGCTCACCAGACTCAAATGCCTTGTTAAAACCAAGTAGATGGCATACCAATTACAAGGCTATTCTTTGGACTGTATCAGAGATGGGGTGACAGAATTTCTTAAGCATGATACTTGTTTTCTTAGAAACCTGAAAGAACCACGTGTCCTGATTGTTATCCTGGCATGTCCATTTCCACTCATCCCTATGCAACCTCGCAGTTGATATGCTTTGAAATTCTGAAGAATATCTTCGACCTCCCAGAGCCTGGGGTAATCTCCACGTGGGTTGCTATTTACCCCAGTGACAGAGTTCCATAAAGTGATCATCACTACCAGATGATCCACCCCATGATGACTGTTGGATGGCAAAATAATATGAATTTATTTCTACTTAAGTATAGTGATATATGTTATTTGAGCTTATGTCTCATACTAGCCACGTAGTAAGGTTAATTTTGAATTTGGTGAATGAATTCATAGAGACTATGTTTATCATCAACTTGAGATAAGATCATTAATAACAATAATAGCTAATATTTATTGTGTGATTGCATACTATGTGCTACAATCTATTCTAAACATTTTATATTTATTATTTTATTTAATCCATGTAACAACTCCATGAAGTATGTACTACTATTGTCATCATTTTACAGATGGGGAAACTGAGGCACAAAGAGAATTATTACCTTGTGCCAGGCTTCACGACTGGTTTTGAAAAGCCAGCATTTGAATCTAAGCAGTTTGGCACTAAATCAAATATTCTTAATCACTGTGTTATACTACTTCTCATTTATTTTGTTCCATTCTTTTTTTTTTCCCAATTTTAATGAGATATAAGTGACGTATGGCACTGTATAAGTTTAAGGTGTACAACATAATGATTTGACTTCCATATATTGTGAAATGATTACCATAATAAGTTTAGTTAACATCCATCATCTCATATAGATACGAAAAAAAACAAAAACAAAACAATTTTTTTCCTTGTGATAAGAACTCTATTTAGTTCCATTCTTAAATTGGGAAGTTGATGCATCACTAACTACATCCTGTCTTGCCATGTCAGAGGAAAAATAGTATCAGATATTTATCATGACTCCATATGCAGTTGACTGTTGAACAATGTGGGTTTGAACTGCATGGGTCCAGTTACACGCAGATACTTTTCGATAGTAAATACTGTTACATGGTCCATGGTTGGTTAAACCCATGGCTGTGGTGGGACTGTGGACACCGAGGGCCGACTGTAAGTTATGCATGAATTAACTCTGCGTTGTTCAAGGGTCAACTGTATATGGTGTTCAATGGGCTGGTCTTAGGCAGGTGTCTAGTATTAATAATTCTGAGTTCTCCTCCATACATCCAAGGAACCTTTACCTTCGCAACAAAACATGCTCCATGCCATTGTTTGTACTGTGGACTTTGTGATGACCAGTGATTTGTCTGACTAGATGGTTTCAGCTAAAACAAGCACAGAATCATCAAGAATATTGTGGTGCTTTCTGTAAACCTGGGGAGAGGGTACTAATCAAACCATCACAGACGTGTTCTCTGATAGCTTCTGCTTCTCTAACATAGAAAGAAATGCACTATTCAGTTTCACAATTTGGCCTACTTCAAGCATGACATTTAATGCAACTTTGACACAAGCTTCTCTGTCAATGTTCACTAAAAGACTAGCAAAATGTTTCTTTGGTGAATATTCTGATTGGCATGCAAACTCAGGGCTTCAGACTCAGCATTATGCTGAATTTGCTGACTATATACCAAGGGCTACTGGCCTTCCGCGTCTCCTCTATAGTCCTCTAGCACATAACAGTCTGAATGATTCATCTGATACTCAGCTAGAATTCACTTTATTTGTTTGTATCTACATTTTTGCATGTCTACATCTTACACTGCCAGCCTCAGGTCCTTGAACCATCTCTACATTGTAGATTCTGAGTCCAGTCAAATGGCCTGATGCTGCCTTGGCTCTTGGCTTCTCCGGCTGTTGGAAAAACCTCAGAATGAACAGACACCAAGACAAGTGGCAACACCAAGACATGTTGCCTGGCTTGCCCTGTCCCTGTGATTATCTGACATCTGGGTGTTTTCTTATTACTGCACTTGGCACCTCATCTGCAATGAGGCAAAAAACATACATAGTAGTTCAAAAAAAAAAACAACAACCAAACTCTATCAGACCAGTTCACATCAATGAACATTAGCTCTTACTTACACAGAGGTTAACACCCTGCTTATGCATGTTACACAAATAAAAACAAAATCACAGCCCCTACAGTGGAAGAGGTTCCACATAAGTAGGAGAGATACCTCATTGAACAGCTTCCAGTTGGTATCCTAAATAGAGAAATGCAGAGGCATCAAAAGGGCAAGCCATGCTAGCTCAGAGAAGATCACTAGGCCAGTTGGGAAAGTGTTCCAGACAAAGAGAACCACAGAAGCACAGGCCTGGAGTCACGAAGCAGCATGGAGCACAGAGAGAGCCATAGAGAGATGCAGAACAGGAGAGGAAGAAGTTCTGCGTGTTGGAGGAAGGTCAGGTCATGTATTTCCCCAACCGGCACCCCCGCCTCCATGCCTTCATCAACTCATACATATTTTCCCTCCTAATATTTCCTTCTAATGTTATTTCCTTCCTCACAGTCTACATTCTCTTCCATCCCTGTTATTATTGGCCCACTGCAGTGGTCTTCTAACCAAAAAAGGGGAGGGGGGGGGTTTAATATGTTGAAAGAATAAGCCTTCAATGGCAGGGCCTCTGTGCACTGTCCTGCTCTATCTCTGAGCCTCTCTTGGGGTCCCAGGCACCAGCGTCAAGGGCTGATGGAAGCCTGTTTTCTGCTCATGCCTGTGGGACCCTGTGTACACTGCTTGCTCCCTCTCACCCCCTTCCCCGTGTGTATGACTAACATACTACTATTCAACTCCACCTATGAGTCCTTTGCCCAGGCAGAATAACTGCACTTGTTCCTTCCCCAGCTCCTTACACACTTTCATGGTGACTCTTATCCTACTGTTTTGCAATTGCTTGTTCGCAGAATTGTCTCCTCACCAGAATATAAGTTCTTTGAGGACAAGGACTGTGTAACCCCAGCACTAACCACAGTTCCTTGCTTATGACAGGTGTTCACTTAATGTTCGTGAACGAGAGAGAAAAAGAAAAAATGAATTATTGCTACATTTTCCCCAGACTCTAATAAGCCTGGAAGTAATGAAGCATGTAGACCAAACATTTAGACCAAATCAGCTTGTCTAAAAGTAATGTTTCTGTATGGAGCAAACCTTCTCTCTGCGGCCAGGCAGACACAGGTAACAGGATGTTGAGATGCGGCAGGTCCTCACCGGGATGGTGCACTGAGTTGGCTGCTAGGCTGCTAGCCTGACTCCCCCAGCAACATAAGCCTCAGTGAAAGTGGCTGGCGAAAGTCTCTTCACTATCGACAATGCCGCAGCTAATCAGAGAGGACTATTGGGGTTTTAAAACCATTACATGCCAAGACTATATCTTTGTAGAACCTAGTAAACAGTCAGTGCCTATTAAGTAAGTGCTTACTATTAATATAGTGTTTCAGTAAAAGAGAAGAGAATCAGTGGAACCACCACCCTAGCATGCTAATTAATTCTCTGTGTGAAAAGAAGTGCTAATCTCCATTTTAAGACATCAATCACGGAAAATAAACTAAAATGTGACCAGATTTTAAAATGCTACTTGTTCTAAAATCAGATGTAAATGAAAGCTTCCAGGATTCTGTAAGAGGCGATTATATGGTGCTGAGAAACCCCATTTAAACTCAATCTTCTAGGAAACTTTAAAATACTTTTTACCAGTTTGAAGCTGTTCCCTAATATCACCCTTCATATGCTTTCCTTGTCTAAGAAGCTTTGCTCTATAAAAATTTCTCCCGATTTCTAAGTGAAATATTACAGAATTTCCCAGAAGCATTAGCGACGGTTCCTTAGCAACTGTTGATATGTCTCAAAACAACCTGAGACAATCTTCTCTGAGACATACAGTCTCTCCCTCTATCTGCTAACAGAATTCCACAATATGGCATAAAAGATTCGTGTGGCTAAAAATAGCTTCTGACACACATTTTTAAAGTTGACGGAGTCTTAATGATTTAAGTCTTCCATATCGCAGCTTTGGGTAGGTATGCCTCAACAACAGTATATCAAAGGATTCTGTGCAGAGAGATTTTCGAATCTTTCTCTTTTTTAATCACACCATTAACACTCTTGACATGTCAGAAATAATGTTTATCGATTTTGGTGTTAGCACTCCCATAAATTAAGTGATGTAATGGACGGGATTATTGTGGTACTATAAAGAACATGTCATTTAGATTGTTAACTACATATTAGAAAAAGCACAGACTCTGGATTCATGTAAAAAACCCCCAGATCTGGATAGTAAATAAGAGATGGAGGAAACTGACCTACTCCAGTGATTGATAGGTCTATCTCCACCATTACCTCCTGGATATTGTACCAAAAACAACTGAACTTGTTTAATACAAGCAAGCTATAATAGCAATGGTCATTTTCTACACACACACACACACACACACACACACACACAGGCCCCAAAGGTGAAAATAAGATACATGAATTCAAAGTTATTCACACCAAAGAAGTCAGTATGATAAAAAGTATTAGGAATAGAGAAAAAAGCATTGAGAACCTATAGCAGAAAAGAACCACCGTGGTACAGAAAGCAAAAACAGTCCCTAATAATCTGTGGGGCTATAAGCTTCCACAAGGAATTTGCCTCTTTTACTAGAAGAGAGTCAGAGTCTAGCCAAAATCTGTGATTATGGTTCTGGGGTAAGGATAGATAAGCTGAAAATGGTAAAGCCACCATGTAATGGACAGATTGAAAGAATTCGCGTGTCTGCGTGTGCGTGAGTGTGTGTGTGTGTGTGATAGGACATATATGGGATAAGAATTGCATTTATACCTCATAGGGTTACTATGAGGAGTGAATGAACTAATGCACATAAAAATAACGCAGTGCCTGGTACATAATAAGCACTTAACACATGTTAGCTGTGATCATCATCATCATCACCGTAATCATCACCATCATTTCTCCCATTTTATTTAGGAGGACACTGAGTTTCCAGGGAAGTTAGGTAACTTACTCAAGGTCACACAGCTATCAGGAAACTAGGCAAAGACTGACGTCTGCCTAATTGCAAAGCCCATGACCTTTCTAATTTCACTACAGATTTAAGCATTCTTATAGAGGGGTTAAGCATTTTGCTTCTATGAGATGGGTTTCAAATAAGAAGAGAATATAGCTGCTGGTACCATCTTCACTCCTATAGTTGTAAATGCAAATAAATCTAATGAAAACTCTTAATAGTATGAGTTTTATTGGCCAGACATATTAGAATAATCTATTGCTAGGCTAAGACATTTCCTGGTCATAGGTTAAGTATCTAGAAGTGGCTTTTGCTAAAGTGTTGCCAGTCTGTCATTGATCTATTATTCTATACATATCCAATTAGCATTCCTGAAATCACACAAGTTGCTGAGGTGACTAATTTGATTATGTTATTTTAAAACAATAACATTACTGTGGATATAATGAATAATTTTTACCATATCAGAACATCAAACTCCATTCATTAAAGAATCCATCAAATAAGTCTGGATATATATTAATAATATGTGTCTGTGTTCTGGTTTGGATATGAAGGAGGAAAGTTACTTGAAAATAAAAGGGCAGAAGATTTATTTTTAGTCCAGGATATACTTAGCATTAATAGTCCTAAGCCAGTGTGGCTCAGGGCCAGAGCAAAATTCACTAATTTGAATCTCTTTTTGTTGCCCTTCCTCTTTGCTCTCAAACAGGCAAGCTAATAAGCAGTGGGGACATAACTAGGATCTACAGAATATTTCTGCAGTTTCTATTTTCTAAATCATCAAGCTGTTCTTTAGTTTTATAGAGCAGTTTTTCAATTGTTGAGGATCTTTCTGCAGAAACGCAATTTGATTTCTATCCTTGGCTTTTCGATTTTACATTCCATCATCACTAAACACTGATTAAGCCTGCTGCAATACACTCCCTTGTATTTGGGTCTTTGAATTCTCAGAAGGTCAGTATTTATTACAATGTAACAATCTGGAAATATTTTTTAAAATATGGTCAATACAGGTGCTGTACTTATTGGTATTGACCTTTGTGGGGTTTTTTTCAGGGAAAAAAAATGAACCGATGTTTCTGAATAACTATGGCATATTTAATTCAATTTTTTAAAGACATATGAAAATTAATATTCTTTTTCTGAGAATATCATCATTTAAAGAAACTCAAGGTTTGGTAGGCAGCTTTCTAAAATGGCTCAATAATCCTTATCTCCTGGTATTCATTCCCTTGTGCAATCCCTTCTCCCTGCATGTGGGCTGGATCTAGTGACTTGCTTATAACGAACAGAAGGTGGCCAAAGTGAGGGAATATCACCTCCATGATTAGGCTACAAAAGGCTCTGACCTCTACAGTAGTAGCTCTCTCTCTCTCTCTCTCTCTCTCTTGCCCTTGCACCTCCTCACTCTGATGGAGCAAGCTGCCACATTGTGAGATGCTCTATGGAGAGACCCACGTGGCAAGGATCTGAGGGAGGCCTCCATCCAACAGCCTGTGAGGAACTGAGTCCTGCCAACCACCATGTGAGTGAGCTAGAAAGTGGATCCTCCCTAGTCGAGCCTTGGGACAACTGCAGCCCTGTGACAGACCCAGGACAAGAGGACCATGCCTGTTTTCCTGATCCACAGAAAATGGAAGGTAACAAATGTTTTAAGCCACTATATTTTGGAGTAGTTTGTTATACTGCAATAAACAACAAATAAAAGCTGTAAAATATATAATGTCATCATTCATACTATTTAGTAAATATTTAGCAAGAGCCTCTTATGTGCCAGGCACTTGGCTAGCTGTGGAGAATGAAACACACATGGTCTTTGTCCTCTGGAACAGAGAAAGATGGTCCTGTGTACACTTCCTTGGCTGCCAGTTTGCATTTGGTTCCCCACGGGAACTCTGATGAGTGTTAACTGCCATCTGATGAGAGAGCCCCTCCACCTCGAGAGATACACTCTTCTCCCGCAGAAGGTTTTGGTAAACCACAGCCTGGTCTGAGCAATTATCCCTGGCTCCAAGGGGCTGATTATCTTCTTCTCAGGTACCACAAAAGTCCTGGCATATGTAGATAGTGATGCTTTATTACTCAGATTCTTCTACACATGAAAGGTAAGAACAACCCTTGAATGAATTTTTTTCATATTAAAAAAATGTATCTCATTAGTCTAATCATAATAATAATTATAATTGGAACCCAATTATATTGTTGCAACAACAATGCAACTGCAAATCTTCTGTAAATTAGTAGTCTTCATCTGCTTCTACTAAAGTATCCTTATCAAGCTTACAAAAAATCATACATTTAACTCATTATCATACCTATTTTTTTTTTTTGTTCTAGTTTCACCTATCAAAAAAGTCAACTATATTCTTGTTGCCTTCAGATTTTGTGGCACATTCTTTTGGTGGTAAATCTCTATTCTTTAAGATTAGTTACATTTTTAGAAAGATCTTAAGGCATTCATATTTAAATATCTATGGATTATGAAGCAGTGTTCAAAGATTACCAGGTGGAAATCCATGGGTATGAGTAGATGTCTTATGCTTCTAGCTTCTGATGCACAATTAAGCCAATGAGTAGTTTAGGTGACAGTGAGGCAGAACCTCGTAATTAAACTGGTGAAATCAACCCTAAATTTTTGGGATTAAATTTGTACAAAAGTTACCTTAAAAGACAATATCTAAGGCTCAAAGTGGAGAGAGCACAATTCTGGTTTGAATGATTCAGAAAGAATGTGTCAACAGAAGAGACAGAATTAGCAGAGATCAGGGGAAAATGGGAAACAGAGAGCAGAGTTTGGCAGTGCTCATGTAGCACCATCCAGGACAGGGAACTCTGGGCATATTCATCCACAGGCTAAGTATTGGATTTAATGGTGAGCATGAAAGACATGGACTCTGCTCTCATGAACTCTATATTCTACTAGACCAGATGACAAAGTGACTAGTCTATTGGCAGAAATATGCATGGTGGAGTTGGCCACACCAAGCTATTTGTTACCTTTCAAATTATCTAACTCTTCTTTGCTGAGATTTCTAGACTCACCATATAATATTCTGATTATAAAGTGGCTTCCAATAATCTTCCTCAATGCTGATTAGCTGACACCAGCTTTCCCATTCACATGGCAGTTACAACACATAATTATAAATTAATACACTGGCATTCTAAGTTTTCCATATCAGTCACTTAAGACTCTGGTTGGCATTCTCTGAGCTTTCCCCATAAACTTGAAGCAAGGTGGTGGCCAGAGGAAGGAAGGTCACCAGGTAGGACTGGGAGAGGTAGTTAGAAGCAGCCAAAGCAGGGAGAGATAACAAGCCAGTATCATGGACAGGAATCAAACTCTTAGCCTGGAAAACTATAACTTGTCTCAAGTCCAAAGAGGAAGTTTAAAACAGAAATGGGAGAGTGAGAAGCAAAGTCAAATCTTCAAGTTAAAAGAAGTTAAAAATAGAATAAAGTCAAGGAATAAATAGATGCCAAAAGTTCAGGATTAAGTGAAATCAAAGATGTTGTTAGTTTTCTTGGCCTGAGAAACAGGGAGGGTAGTGGAGTCATTTAATGAAATTAAAAAGGCTTGGTGAGAGGAGGAGTGGATTTAGGGAGGAGGAAAAAGAATCAATCCTACTTGGGCCACCTTAAGTTTGAGATACCATCAAGTTATCATGTAGACTGTTGAGATGAGCTAGTCCAGAGTGCACAGGAATCTCTCAGTTGAAGGTCTGACTTTAGAGTCACTGGTGTATAAAAGGTACTTAAAAGACAAGGAAGTGGGTAGAACCACTTAGGAAGAGAATGTAGACACAGAAGGTCCACAAAGCCCTGGAGGCACTCTAACGCTTGTAGGTCTAATACAGGATAAACTCCAAAAGTGGGGCTGCTGGGTCAAAGGGCATATGCATTGGGTAATTTTTCTAGATATAGTCAGATTGACCTCCATTGAGGTTGTACCTATTTTCTCCCACTTCTCTGTGTGAAAATACCTTTTCCACCATACCCTTCTCATTACTATATTTTCAAACTTTTATATCTTTGCTGATATGGTATGGTAAAAATGTCCTTTTGGCATAGTTTTAATTTGCTTTACTCTTTTTGTGAGTGGGCTTGAGTATCTTTTCAAATATTTAAGATGCTTGTTTGTACCTATCTGTGAACTGCCTATTCATAATCTTTGAAGAGAAAGTTTCTCAAGATGGGTGAAAATAAAGGTGCTCGTAAAGCAGTAGAAGGATCCTGTGGCAGGGTGGCAGGGAGACATGATGATGCTAGAGGAATAGGGCGTTACTGCCAGAGTCACATCCTTGAGAAGGAAGAGGGTTTAGGGCCCAGGGCGCATAGCAGGGCTTAGTGTTGGGAAGGGGCAGTTCCACTTTTCCCATGGTAACAGGAGTTAAGGCAGAGTGTGTGGGTACAGGTGTCAGTAGGCTCAAGCACCGGTGCTGAGAAGATGAGGGGCTCTCCTCTGATTATATCTATTCTCACTGTGAGATAAGAGTGGGGAAGAGAAGCTGAGCTGTGAGAGGAAACAGTGTGAAATAGTGCCCTTGAGGCGTGGGAAAGTGAATTTACTAGAGGAGTGGCATTGAATGACCTGGTAGTTCTACACGTCCTTTTGAGATTTGTGGTCATCAATTTGAAGTGAGCCTTGGCAATGTGTTTGTGTGATTTTTTCCACAGGGATGTTCAGTTGCTTGGATATGGGCACAACATAAGAGAGATACAAGATGATAAAAAGTTTGAAAGAGCATGATTATTGACCCAGGCCATGGAACCTACACTGGGTCTGGAGAGATGTGAGGACACTGAGGTGCAGAGGTGGTAACAGGAAAAAGTGGAGGGGTGAATTGACTGAAGGACTCAGTGAAGTTGGGGGACTGCTTGAGTAGGAATCCACGAGTATGTGAACGAAGGGGAGTCCTAGGAAGCTGTACATGAGAGCAGTCAAGAGGGTAGACAGTAGGTCAGCCCTGACCTGAAAGGAGCTGGAGATTTTACACAAGGGTGAAGGAGTCATGAGCCAAAAAGGCAGTCTGAGATATGCAGGAAAGAGAAGGCTGCAGGAGCAGCAGGATCCTCTTGGGAGAGCCAGGATTCCGTTGAGGACAATAGCTGAAAGGAACATTCAGTAGAAAGGCTGAGAATGTTGGAAGCTCTTTCTACCATGGAAGAGGAATTCTAGACAGCATAGTGAAAAGTATGGCATGGAGGGAGCAGCGGGCAACAAAGGGGAGAAAAGGACAGAAGATAATTAGCATGAAGACCCAGGAGAGGTTAGATGAGTGGAGGCACTTACGTCATGAGCAGAGAAACACCCAGAACCTGTAGATTGTATAAAAGAAATAATAAAATCATAAATACAGTATAAGATATGAGGAAATGAGGCAGTTTCCATAAATGTATACTACACAATGATCCACAGAACAGTAAATTCCTAGCAGATGATATTGCAACTGGTTCCCTTTAGACTTAAGATTTTAGAATCCCATTGTGCATTACAGAAAGAAGCTGGTTCAGCAATTTACAACTGGGAGCTACTGTGCTGAAATTAAAACCCGGAAGTTTTCTTTATGATGATAAGCCTCCTTATCTCTACAGGAGAAATTTTAAGTTCTAATTAAACTTCTAATTAACCTAAATGGAAGCCCAGCTTATTTAATAGAATCCTAGAATTTCAAATTACACGGAAACTTAGATGTCATCTAGTTCAACCAACCTATCCTAAAGTAAAAAAACAAAAAACAAAAAAACACTTTTATATTAACTCGCCCCTCCCCAAGCTCTCCAAGTTCCTTAGCTTCTTCTCAGCATGAATCCTTTAACTCTTGTCCTGAGTAATATCTGACAGCCCCTAAGGTCTCTTTCCCTTGCAGCCCTCTCAAACAGAAACTCAGTGCCTGGAGGTAGGACAGGAGTGATCCTTCCCCACTGCCAATTCCAAACAGTTTCCCCCCAACTATCTTCAAATGCCCCAGCTCATATGAGTTCTATATCTAGCATGGTTCCCACTAGGAACTAGGCAAGCTGGAAAAAATTTAACAACATCTGTTTGAAGGCATCAGAGTTACAAAAACATGGGATTGTAGGACAAAGAATATGGAGAAGAAGGAAGCTCAGCAAAGTGAGCCTGGCATTTGAAGCTGCCTTTTCCTTTGCAACTGCTGATTCTGAAAGTTCAGGGTCTACTAAGGAAGAGAGGCCCTGGTAAGCACATGAAGATTTTGAATGAGATTTGGAAGGACTACACTTCAAAAGTAAGGGTATTGAAAACAGACCAGCCCATATAGCAACTGAAGCCCAGCTTCAAAACATCTCAGTCCTTAGCTGGATCAACATAGGCAGAAATTGCTAGTGTCTTAAGCTAGCTGTCTGCCTGAAGCAGAAATAAATCCTCTCTGGAGAAAAATAACATGTCACAGAGCCTTAAATTACCCCTGTAAACTTTTTATATGCACAACATCTGGCTCCTAATAAAAAGAAGCTATTAAACATATATAAATGAAAAGACTTGACCAAAACCCAAGAGAAAAAACAGACAATAGAAACAACCCACATGAACCAGATAAAAGTGTTAGCAGACATTGACTTCAGACTTCAATTAATGCATTTAAGACAAGCTTGAGCATTTTGGTAGGGAACTGGGATTTTTTAATGAATTAAATAAAAATGCTAGACTGAAAATACTATAACTCAAATCTGGAATTCAATGAAAGGCTTTCAGAGCAGATTTACATAGATGAAACTGGAAGACAGGTCAGAAAAAAAAATCCAGAATGAAGCACAGAGAAGCAAAAGTGTGTGTGGGGGTGTGGGGGTGTGGTGCAGGACGAGTCTAACAGACATACGAGATATGGTAAGGAGGTCTAAATACGTGTAATTGGAGCCATCAAGAGGGGATACAGACCCTGGGGCAGGAGCAATATATTTAAAGAGAAAATGGCCAAGAAACTTCAAAAACCAATGAAAAACATCAAGCCACTGATTCAAAAGGAATCATAAATCTCAAGGAAGATACATATAAAGATTATAATGCATAGATATATAATAGTTAAAAAACCAAGAAGTTCATCCTGAAAACATCCAGAGAAAAAGAAAGACTACCTTCAAAGGAGCCACAGTGAGACTGACAGCTGGATAATATCATATCTATTAAAAAAATCAAATCTTTTATTAAAAACCTTACCATGAAAAAAACTCCAGACCCAGATCGTTTTACTGATTAATTCTCCCAAACATTTAAAGAAAAAATACCACCAACATAACATAAACTCCTCCAGAGAATAGAAAAATAAGATCCCTTTCCAACCCATTTTATGAGGGTAACATATGCTTGATATCTAAAACTGACAAGACACTATAAGAAAGAAAAATGCCAATTTCTCTTATGAATATGGATGAAAATGTCCTAAGCAAAATATTAACAAACTAAATCCAGCAATATATTAAAAGGACAGTGTATTAAAACCAAGTTGTATTTTTTTCCCAGGAATGTAAGGTTGATTTAACACTTGAAAATCAATCAATGTAATTTACCATATCAAAGAATAAAAGAGAAAAATCATATGATCATCTCAAAAGATGCAGATAAAGCATTTGATTAAAAACATTAACATCTCAAAAACACTGAGTAAACTAGGAATAGGAGGAAACTTTCTTAATCAGATAAAGAATACCTAAAATAAAACCTAATGCAAAACAGCAGAGATTGGTACAACATTGTAAATCAACTATACTTCAGTAAAGATAAATAAATAAAATAAAATATTGAAAGTTTTTCCTCTGAAATGGAGAATGAAATACCCATATCACCACTTCTATTCAACGACGTACTGGAGGCCCTAGACAAAGCAAGAAGCTAAGAAAGTTCAACAAAAGATATGTCAGAGCTATAAGTAGAATACTATAAAATAATATTAAAGGAAAAAATTTTAAACTAAATTAATGGAGGGATATACCATATTCATGAATAGGAGGAGTCAATATTGTAAAAATTTCCACTCTCTTCAAATTGACCTCTAGATCCAATTTAATACCAAAATCCCAGCATGATTTTGTGGAAATTGACAAGCTGCTTATAAAGTTTAAATTTATAAAAGTTAAGAATACCTAAGAAAAAGAAGAATGAAATTAGGCAGCTTTCTCTACTAGATATCAAGACTTAATATAAACCTACAGTAATAAAGATAGTGTGGTATTGGCACAAAGGCAGACAACTGAATAGAACAGAGATTCCAGAAACAGACCTATGCATATGTGGAAACTTAACATGTAATCAAAGTGACAGAGCACTGCTGAAAGGACAATCTTTTGATAAATGGTCCTGCTCCAATCAAATATCCACATGGAAAAAAATGAAATTTGACCCATACCTCATACCATAAACAAAAAGCAGTTCCCAGTGGCTCACCAAAATAATGTGAAAGGTAAAATAATAAACCATCTAAATAACAAAGCGGCCCAGTAGCACAATTAACAGCCACATGTAGCTATTTAAATTTATTAAAATTAAAACAAAATTTAAAATCCAATTCCTCAGTCACACCAGCCACATCTCTAGGGCTCAACAGCCACATGTGGCTAGTGACTATTGCATTGGACAGTACAGATAAAAAACATTTACATCTTTGCAAAAAGTTCTATTGAACAGCACTGGACATTGACTATCTTCATGACCTTGTAGTAGACAATTATCTCAAACAGGCTACAAAAAGCAGAAACCATGGAGGAAAAGATTCATAAATTAGCTTACAATAAAACTAAAAACTTCTGTTTATTAGAAGATACCAGTAAGGAAATCCAAAGTAAGGCTACCACGCAGGAGAAGCTATATGCTATACATATATCCACCAATGAAGTCATACTCAAAATATATTACAAACTCCTACAAATCAGTAAGAAAAAGACAGGTAACCCAATAGAAAAAATGGCAAAGACCTAAACAGGCACTTCATAAAAGAATGTATCAAGCTCATTAATCACCAGGGAAATCAAATTCAAACCACAGTGAAATACCAAAACACATCCACCAGAATGGTTAAATTTTAAAAGACTGACAATTTCAAACAGTAGTCAGAATATGGAAGAATTGAAATCCCTATGCTGCGGATGGGAGTGTATGCTGATAAAATACTTTTAGAAAACTGTTTGGCTTTACCTACTAAAGTTGAACATATTCATACCTTATGGTACAGCAATTTTATTCTTGGTACATACCCAAGAGAAATGCATATGTATATGCATCAAAAGACAGCTAAAACTTGAGGGGGGCACCCATATGTCCACCAATAGTAAAAGATAAATACTGTAAATTGTAGTGTAGTCATACAATGAAATACTGTACTACATAGCAATGAAAATTAATAAATCCCTGCTATATGCAACAACATGGATGAATCTCACAAACATAATATTTTGCTTAAGTAACCAGGATTAAAAGAATACAATACTGGGCCAGAGACCTTCAAGCTGGCAGAAGAGTAAGACGTGGAGATCACCTTCCTCCCCACAAACACATCAGAAATACATCTGCATGTGGAACAACTCCTACAAAACACCTATTAAATGCTGGCAGAAGACCTCAGACTTCCCAAAAGGCAAGAAACTCCCCACGTACCTGGGTAGGGCAAAAGGAAACAGAAAAAACAGAGACAAAAGAATAGGGACGGGACCTGCACCTCTGGGAGGGAGCTGTGAAGGAGGAAAACTTTCCAAACACTATGAAGCCCCTTCACTGGCAGGGACAGGGGTTGGCAGGGGGGAAGCTTTGGAGGCTCGGAGGAGAGCGCAGCAATAGGGGTGCAGAGGGCAAAGCAGACAGATTCCCGCACAGAGGATCCGTGCCGACCAGCACTCACCAGCCCAAGAGGCTTGTCTGCTCACCCGCCAGGGCGCGCCGGGGCGGGCGGGGGCTGGGAGCTGAGGGTCGGGCTTCAGAGGCCACATCCCAGGGAGAGGACTGGGGTTGGCTGCATGAACACAGCCTGAAGGAGGCTACTGCACCACAGCTAGCTGGGAGGGAGTCCAGGAAAAAGTCTGGATCTGCCAAAGAGGCAGGAGACCATTGTTTTGGGGTGCGTGAGGAGAGGGGATTCAGAGCACCGCCTAAATGAGCTCCACAGACGGGCGCGAGCCGCAGCTATCAGCGCGGACCCCAGAGACGGGCATGAGACGCTAAGGCGGCTGCTGCAGCCACCAAGAAGCCTGTGTGCAAGCACAGGTCACTATCCACACCTCCCCTCCCTAGAGCCTGTGCAGCCCGCCACTGCCAGGGTCCCGTGATCCAGGGACAACTTCCCCGGGAGAACACACGGCACGCCTCAGGCTGGTGCAACGTCACGCCAGCCTCTGTCGCCTCAGGATCGCCCCACATTCCGTACCCCTCCCTCCCCCAGGCCTGAGTGAGCCAGAGCCCCCTAATCAGCTGCTCCTTTAACCTTGTCCTGTCTGAGCAAAGAACGGATGCCCTCAGGCGACCTACATGCAGAGGAGGGGCCAAATCCAAAGCTGAACCCCAGGAGCAAACAAAGAAGAGAAGGAGAAATTTCTCCCAGCAGCCTCAGGAGCAGCGGATTAACCTCCACAAACAATTTGATGTACACTGCATCTGTGGTATACCTGAATAGACAACGAATCATTCCAAAATTGAGGCAGTGGACTTTGGGAGCAATGATATATATTTTTCTTCCTTTTTCATTTTTTCTGAGTGTGTATGTGTATGCTTCTTTGTGTGACTTTGTATGTATAGCTTTGCTTTTACCATTTGTCCTAGGGTTCTCTCTGTCCGTGTTTTTGTTTGTTTGTTTTTTAGTATAGTTTTTAGCTCTTGTTATCATTCGTGGATTTGTTTGTTGGTTTCGTTGCTCTCTTCTTTCTTTCTTTTTGTTTCTTTTTTATTACTTTTTAATTTTTTCATTTTTATAATTATTTTTTATTTTAATAACTTTATTTTATCTTATTTTTTTCTTTCTTTCTTTCTTTTTTTCTCCCTTTTCTTCTAAGCCGTGTGGCTGAGAAGGTCTAGGTGCTCCAGCCAGGTGTCGCACCTGTACCTCTGAGGTGGGAGAGCCGAGTTCAGGACATTGGTCCACCAGAGACATCCCAGCTCCATGTAATATCAAACGGCAAAAGCTCCCCCAGAGATCTCCATCAGAACGCTAAGACCCAGCTCCACTCAATGAGCAGCAAGCTACAGTGCTGGGCACACTATGCCAAACAACTAGCAAGAGAGGAACACAACCCCACCCATTAGCAGAGACGCTGCCTAAAACCATAAAAAGGTCACAGACACCCCGAAACACACTGCCAGATGCGGTCCTGCCCACGAGAAAGACAAGAGCCAGCCTCATCCACCAGAACACAGGCACTAGTCCCCTCCACCAGGAAGCCTACAATGCACTGAACCAACCTTACCCACTGGGGGCAGACACCAAAAGCAACGGGAACTACACACCTGCAGCCTGCGAAAAGGAGACCCCAAACACAGTAAGTTAAGCAAAATGAGAAGACAAAGAAACATAGCAGATGAAGGAGCAAGGTAAAGACCGACCAAACCAAACAAACGGAAAGGAAATAGGCAGTCTACCTGAAAAAGAATTCAGAGTAATGATTGTAAAGATGATCCAAAATCTTGGAAATAGAATGGAGAAAATACAAGAAACGTTTAACAAGGAACTAGAAGAACTAAAGAGCAAACAAACAATGATGAACAATACAATAAATAAAATTAAAAATTCTCTAGAAGGAATCAATAGCAGAATAACTGAGGCAGAAGAATGGATAAGTGACCTGAAAGATAAAATAGTGGAAATAACTACTGCAGAGCAGAATAAAGAAAAAAGAATGAAAAGAATTGAGGACAGTCTCAGAGACCTCTGGGACAATATTAAATGCACCAACATTCAAATTATAGGGGTCCCAGAAGAAGAAAAGAAAAAGAAAGGGACTGAGAAAATATTTGAAGAGATTATAGTTGAAAACTTCCCTAATAGGGGAAAGGAACTAGTTAATCAAGTCCAGGAAGCGCAGAGGGTCCCATACAGGAAAAATTCAAGGAGAAACATGCCAAGACACATATTAATCAAACTAGCAAAAATTAAATACAAAGAAAAAATATTAAAAGCAGCAAGGGAAAAACAACAAATAACATACAAGGGAACCCCCATAAGGTTAACAGCTGGTCTTTCAGCAGAAACTCTGCAAGCCAGAAGGGAAAGGCAGGACATATTTAAAGTGATGAAAGGGAAAAACCTACAGCCAAGATTACTCTATCCAGCAAGGATATCATTCAGATTCGACAGAGAAATTAAAACCTTTACAGACAAGCAAAAGCTAAGAGAATTCAGCACCACCAAACCAGCTTTACAACGAATGCTAAAGGAACTTCTCTAGGCAAGAAACACAAGAGAAGGAAAAGACCTACAATAACAAACCCAAAACAATTAAGAAAATGGTAATAGGAACATACATATTCATAATTACCTTAAATGTAAATGGATTAAATGCTCCAACCAAAAGACATAGACTGGCTGAATGGACACAAAAACAAGACCCATATATATGCTGTCTACAAGAGACCCACTTCAGACCTAGGGACACATACAGACTGAAAGTGAGGGGATGGAAAAAGATATTCCATGCAAATGGAAATCAAAAGAAAGCTGGACTAGCAATTCTCATATCAGACAAAATAGACTTTAAAATAAAGATTATTATGAGAGACACAGAAGGACACTACATAATTATCAAGGGACCAATACAAGAAGAAGATATAACAATTGTAAATATTTATGCACCCAACATAGGAGCACCAGAATACATAAGGCAAATACTAACAGCCATAAAAGGGGAAATCGACAGCAACACAATCATAGTAGGGGATTTTAACACCCCACTTTCACCAATGGACAGATCATCCAAAATGAAAATAAATAAGGAAACACAAGCTTTAAATGATACATTAAACAAGATGGACTTAATTGATATTTATAGGACATTCCATCCAAAAACGACAGAATACACTTTCTTCTCAAGTGCTCATGGAACATTCTCCAGGATAGATCATCATATCTTGGGTCACAAATCAAGCCTTGGTAAATTTAAGAAAATTGAAATTTTATCAAGTATCTTTTCCAACCACAACGCTATGAGACTAGATATCTATTACAGAAAAAATCTGTAAAATCTAAAAACAGATGGAGGCTAAACAATACACTACTTAATAACCAAGAGATCACTGAAGAAATCAAAGAGGAAATCAAAAAATACCTACAAACAAATGACAATGAAAACATGACAACCCAAACCTATGGGATGCAGCAAAAGCAGTTCTAAGAGGGAAGTTTATAGCAATGCAATCCTACCTCAAGAAACAAGAAACATCTCAAATAAACAACCTAACCTTACACCTAAAGCAATTAGAGAAAGAAGAAGAAAAAAATCCCAAAGTTAGCAGAAGGAAAGAAATCATAAAGATCAGACCAGAAATAAATGAAAAAGAAATGAATAGAACAATAGCAAAGATCAATAAAACTAAAAGCTGGTTCTTTGAGAAGATAAACAAAATTGATAAACCATTAGCGAGACTCATCAAGAAAAAAAGGGAGAAGACTCAAATCAGCAGAATTAGAAATGAAAAAGGAGAAGTAACAACTGACACTGCAGAAATACAAAGGATAATAAAAGAATACTACAAGCAACTACATGCCAATAAAATGGACAACTGGAAGAAATGGACAAATTCTTAGAAAAGAACAACCTTCCGAGACTGAACCAGGAAGAAATAGAAAATATAAACAGACCAGTCACAAGCACTGAAATAGGAACTGTGATTAAAAGTCTTCCAACAAACAAAAGCCCAGGACCAGATGGCTTCACAGGCAAATTCTATCAAACATTTAGAGAAGAGCTAACACCTATCCTTCTCAAACTCTTCCAAAATATAGCAGAGGGAGGAATACTTCCAAACTCATTCTACAAGGCCACCATCACCCTGATACCAAAACTAGACAAAGATGTCACAAAGAAAGAAACCTACAGGCCAATATCACTGATGAACATAGAGGCAAAAATCCTCAACAAAATACTAGCAAACAGAATCCAACAGCACATTAAAAGGATCACACACCATGATCATGTGGGGTTTATCCCAGGAATGCAAGGATTCTTCAATATATGCAAATCAATCAATGTGATACACCATATTAACAAGTTGAAGGATAAAAACCATATGATCATCTCAATAGATGCAGAAGACAGCTTTTGACAAAATTCAAAACCCATTGATGATAAAAAACCTCCAGAAAGTAGGCATAGAGGGAACTTACCTCAACATAATAAAGGCCATATATGACAAACCCACAGCCAACATCGTTGTCAATGGTGAAAAACTGAAACCATTTCCACTAAGATCATGAACAAGACAAGGTTGCCCACTTCCACCACTATTATTCAACATAGTTTTGGAAGTTTTAGCCACAGCACTCAGAGAAGAAAAAGAAAAAGAAATAAAAGGAATCCAAATTCGATAAGAGGAAGTAAAGCTGTCACTGTTTGCAGATGACATGATACTATACATAGAGAATCCTAAAGATGCTACCAGAAAACTACTAGAGCTAGTCAATGAATCTGGTAAAGTAGCAGGATACAAAATTAATGCACAGAAATCTCTTGCATTCCTATACACGAATGATGAAAAATCTGAAAGAGAAATTAAGGAAACACTCCCGTTTACCACTGCAACAAAAAGAATAAAATGCCTAGGAATAAACCTACCAAAGAAGACAAAAGACCTGTATGCAGAAAACTATAAGACACTGATGAAAGAAATTAAACATGATACAAACAAATGGAGAGATATACCATGTTCTTGGATTGGAGGAATCAACATTGTGAAAATGACTCTACTACCCAAAGCAATCTACAGATTCAATGCAATCCCTATCAAACTACCAATGGCATTTTTCACAGAACTAGAACAAAAAATTTCACAATTTGTATGGAAACACAAAAGACTCCAAATAGCCAAAGCAATCTTCAGAAAGAGAAATGGAGCTGGAGGAATCAGGCTCCCTGACTTCAGACTATACCACAAAGCTACAGTAATCAAGACAGTATGGTACTGCCACAAAAACAGAAATATAGATCAATGGAACAGGATAGAAAGCCCAGAGATAAACCCACGCACATATGGTCACCTTATTTTTGATAAAGGAAGCAAGAATATACAATGGAGAAAAGACAACCTCTTCAATAAGTGGTGCTGGGAAAACTGGACAGCTACATGTAGAAGAATGAAACTAGAACATTCCCTAACACCACACACAAAAATAAACTCCAAGTGGATTAAAGACCTAAATAAAAGGCCAGACACTATCAAACTCTTAGAGGAAAACATAGTCAGAACACTCTATGACATAAATCACAGCAAGATGCTTTTTGACCCACCTCTTACAGAAATGGAAATAAAAACAAAAATAAACAAATGGGACCTAATGAAACTTAAAAGCTTTTGCACAGCAAAGGAAACCATAAAGAAGATGAAAAGACAACCCTCAGAATTGGAGGAAATATTTTCAAATGAAGCAACTGACAAAGGATTAATCTCCAAAATTTACAAGCGGCTCATGCAGCTCAATATCAAAAAAACAAACAACCCAATCCAAAAATGGGCAGAAGACCTAAATAGACATTTCTCCAAAGAAGATATACAGATTGCCAACAAACACATGAAAGGATGCTCAACATCACTAAGCATTAGAGAAATGCAAATCAAAACTACAATGAGGTATCACCTCACACCAGTCAGAATGGCCATCGTCAAAAAATCTACGAACAGTAAATGCTGGAGAGGGTATGGAGAAAAGGGAACCCTCTTGCACTGTTGGTGGGAAAGTAAATTGATACAGCCACGATGGAGAACAGTATGGAGGTTCCTTAAAAAACTAAAAATGGAACTATCATACAACCCAGCAATCCCACTACTGGGCATATACCCTGAGAAAACCATAATTCAAAAAGACACATGCACCACAATGTTCATTGCAGCTCTATTTACAACAGCCAGGAAATGGAAGCAAGCTAAGTGTCCATCGACAGACGAATGGGTAAAGAAGATGTGGCACATATATACAGTGGAGTATTACTCAGCCATAAAAAGCAATGAAATTGAGTTATCTGTAGTGAGGTGGATGGACCTAGAGTCTGTCATACAGAGTGAAGTAAGTCAGAAAGGGAAAAACAAATACCGTATGCTAACACATATATATGGAACCTAAAATAAAAATTAAAAAAAGGTTCTGAAGAACCTAGGGGCAGGACAGGAATAAAGACGCAGACATAGAGAATGGACTTGAGGACATGGGGAGGGGGAAGGGCAAGCTGCGACAAAGTGAGAGAGTGGCATGGACATATATACACTACCAAATGTAAAATAGATAGCTAGTGGGAAGCAGCTGCATAGCACAGGGAGATCAGCTTGGTGCTTTGTGACCACCTAGAGGGGTGGGATAGGGAGGGTGGGAGGGAGACTCAAGTGGGAGGAGATATGGTGATATATGTATACGTATAGCTGATTCACTTTGTTATAAAGCAGAAAGTAACACACCACTGTAAAGCAATTATACTCCAATAAAGATGTTAAAAAAAAAAAAAAAAGAATACAATACTGGGAACTCCCTGGAGGTCCAGTGGTTAGGACTCCGTGCTCCCACTGCTGAGGGCGTGGGTTCAATCCCTGGTCAGGGAACTAAAATCCCACAAGCCACATGGCGCGGCCAAAAAAAAAAAAAAAAAAAAGGAGTACAATACATGGTATACGATTCAATTTATATAAAATTCAGAAACAGGCAAAACGAATGGAAGGTTTGAGAAGTCAGACAACGGCTTCATTTACAGGGAAGGGAAAGTGACTGCAAGCAGGTATGAGGTGGGAGCTTCTGAGATTTTAGAATGTATTTCTTGGTTGAATGGTAGGTACACAGGTAGAATCACTACATGATAATGATCTGTATACATTTTATTTGTGTATGTTTGTGAATGTATGTTATGCCGCGATAAGAAAATATTTTTTAAAAATCAGCTCCGTTGATGCACATGCCATTGGGTTCTCATACCTTCTACCTCCTCCCCATTTCTGTTATTATTTTTCCCCTTGCTCTCCTTTGTTTATTGTCTGATACACATTCATTAAGAAATACATATTGGGTCGCTGAATGAAGAAAAAGCAAGCCAGTTAAATGTCCAAGCTACCAGAGTTATTCATGTCAGAAGAACTTTTAGAAGGACAGACAAAAATAGCAAGAAATCAGCCAGAAATGAAAGTTTCAAGAGGATATAAATGAATTTTGTGAAATCTTGTAGTGTGTAAACAAGGAGAATACTGATTTTATTAGCAAAATCAAGACTACAAAAGTAAGGGACATTTCCTGCCATTTTAATTTTTAAAAATTTATATAGAGATATCTCTTGGAGTTTTCTTCGTTTCTTTAAATATTCTGAGGGTGATGGAAAGTGTTTGGGTTTGTTTGTTTTGTTTTAGGAAGCCTTTGGTCTTGTTTTTATATTTCACTTTTTTTATGGAAGAATTTTTTATGGAAACATTCTAACACACAAAGATGTAGACCGTATCATGTATGGAATCTCTAATAACCATTACTTAGATTCAACAATTATAAACCCTTGTACAATCTTGATTCATCTATACCTTCACCTACTCTACACTCCCTATCCCCTACACCTGGATTATTTTGTAGGTAATCTCAGACATCATTTCATAAATATTTCCATAAATATTTCAGTATATATCTCTCAAAGTTAATGATGACATTATCATATCTAAAAAAAATTAACATTGATTTCTAAATATCACCAAATATCCACAAGAATTCAAAACTTCTCCACTGTCTCAAATTTTTTTTTTCTTCTAATTGTTAGATGTCAGTGTTTTGTTTTATAGCATATATAGAACTCCTGGAACAATATTACATAGTGATAAAATATCATCGAAATATTATGTATGTTCCTAAATGTTTTTCCTATATTTGTTCCCCCTTCTCATTGCTATTATTTTTTTTTTCCTGTTCACCATTTTATTTTATTTATTTATTTATTTTTAACATCTTTATTGGAGTATAATTGCTTTACAATGGTGTGTAAGTTTCTGCTTTATAACAAAGTGAATCAGTTATACTCATTGCTATTATTTATTGGTGTAGTCTCTAAGAGTTTAGCATTTGATTCATAGTCTTTCCTTCTACTTCAAGTCCCGCCATCATCCAAGTTGACTTTATATCCATGTGGATGATCCATGCAACACTCTGGCCTCTCTTTCTTGACTTCCACTTCAGCTAAGCACTTCAAAAGTCACACTGAGGAATTTATCAACACCAAGAGTCACTCCCCCTCTAAAACCATTTCCAGATCAAAATATCCTATCTTTTCTGATCTCTTAGAAGATCCCCAAGATTTCAGTTCTTTGATATCATGGGAACCTCTAGCCCACATTTTCTATGAGCTCACCTCCTCTTTTCCTTATTAAACCTAAATTCTATTCTTTGTCACTTCAATCACATTCTTACCAGTATTCTCAATTTTCTTGTCTACTGTCTCTCCATTTTAACACCTGGCAAAATCCCAATTCTGGCTGACTCTATTTTGCACTTCCACCCAGGTTGCACTGCTTGAGAAGATCATGTAACTGGGCACACCTCAAGTGGACCCACCATGCCTCCTCCTTGTCCTATTTCTCCAGTCTACTTTTCCATCCCCATAGAAGGAAGTCAAATCTCCATTTTCTCTAAAGCTCTGAAATCACTCTCTGTCAGCAGATGAGTTTGCTTCCAACTTTACAGAAAATTTAGAAACCAAAAAATATATTTTTCTTGCCAAACTAAAAATACATCTGAATCCATAACCATATCTTGTTCTCTATAACTTCTGTTAAAAAGGAAGAGCCATCTCTTGTCCCTCCATCACCCCCACCTTTTCTGGAACTTTGCTCTCTCAATTCTCCTTCTATATCCTCTCTCTCTGTTGGCTCTTTCCTATGAGTTTTTAAAACACTCAAGTCCTTTCCATCTTAAAAACAAACGAATCAACTACAATGAAAAATAAACCCCTCCCCCCTTCATTTTCTTCTCCAAGAATCATCCTATCTTTCTCTCCCAATTAATGAAACAATTATTAACTCTGTCTACTTCCTCATCTCCCCACTGAGGCATCAAACCACAATAATCTGTTTACTCATCACAAGTACACAAATGACCTTGTCGTTACTGAACTCAGTGGGCACATTTCAGCCTTTTCTTACCTGGTTTCTCTGAATACAAGCTCACAGTGCTGAAACCCATTCCTCCCTAGGCTCCAGGGTCTCAGAATCTCCTGAGTTTCCTCCTACACTTTTGGCCACCCTTTCTCAATGCCTTTCATAGGCAGTCTTCTACTCTTCGCTTAAATAATGGTATGCTTCTGAATTCTCTCTTAGGCCATTTTCTCTTTTGATTTTACTTTTGGCTGGATGACCTCCTCTATTCCCATGGCTTCAATTACTATTTATTACTGATAGCTTCCAAATCCATATATATATTCCTGATATGTTCTCATGAGGTTCAGAGATATGACACTTGGATGTCTTGCATGATCTTTAAACTTTAAGGATCTTGAAAACTGAATTCATCCCATCCCTCCTCTGTGACTGGCATCATCCATCACCCAGTTTCCCCAACACTGTCAATTCCACCTCCTAAAATAAACTTTCTCTTTATCTCTAGAATCATTCTTTATCTCCACACACCTCCACCCCCCATCTAGGCCATCATCATATTTTTATTGGGTTACTTCTTTCTCCTAACTGGTCTCCTGCCTTCGGTCCTGCTCCATTCCAATCTTCTCCATACTATAGCCAGAGTATGATTCAGTTGTTTGTTCAAAGATTTGTCCTCTCATTAGATTGTAAGATTCATGAGAATATGGACCATGTCTATCTTGCTAAACTATCAATTACTACAGTGTCCTATTACATAGTAAAATTCAAGAAACACTATGGAAGAGATAAATACATTTGCATCGTTGACTTCATCTAGTATGAAAATAATGTAGCAAAATCCCTTAAGACTTCACAGGGATGCCAGGTCTGGTTTTGCTCTCCATTGTACCCCAGAGTCTAGCACAAATCAGGCCTACATTTGTTGAATCCATGAATAAGAATAAAAACAAAATATGAGATATTAACTTGCTCTGCAAAATGACATATAAAATGCTATGCAAATGAAATGTGCAAAGAACAAAGCAGTACTATTTCTCATACAGAAGGGAACTAACTTGCCAGTTTACAGCTGCCAACTCTACCTTCCCACTGTTCTCCCTAACCCCTTCCCTGCTTTAAATTTTTCCATAGCAATTTTTGTCCTCTATCAGACTATGTAGTTTACTTATTTATTTTGTTTATTGGTGTCTCCCCTGCAAGGATGTAAGCTCATAAGAGCAGTAATTTATATTTGTTCTGTTATTGAACACATAATAGGTGCTCAATTAATCTTATTAAGTTATATTTACTGTACCTGGGACATGCTAGATACGTTAAATATTTTACCTTATTAATCTTGAAAATAACATTCTAGTTAGATCCTTTTATCTCCATTTTAGAGATTAAAATTAGGAATCTCATAAAAGTTACATCACTCTTTAAAATTAGAAGAATGCTATACAAGGAAACCAAAAAGGAAGACAAACAGAAGCACAAATAAGATGTAGGAAAAAAACTGAAATATATCACAATAAAAGTAAACAGATTAAACTCTCTGGTTTAAAGACAAAAATTATAGACTGGATTTTTTCAGTACAGCAATATGAGAAAAATATATAAATAGCACTTAAACATAAGGACTCTATACTTCTGGTGCCAGCCAAGATGGAGTAAGCCCACTACAACCTATCTCTACGATTGACTAAAGCTAAAAAAAAGACAAAATTTTTAAAAGCAACTACTCTAGGACTCTGAAAAGTTAACAGTAGTAGCAGATCGGAAAGAGAAGCCAAAACTTGAAGAAAAACTTCCAGGGGAGTAAGTTCCCTGGCTTTTCCTCTTTTATCTCCTGGCTTTGACCCAGGGGTTGCCCAGTGTGGGGTTGTGCAAGGAGTGCAGGCAACAAAAACACTGGCCAGACAGCCAGGAAAAGGGGTCCCTGTGAGATGAAGAGGGTGGAGAAGATCTCTGTGATTTTTTTTTTCCCTCTTTCTTCTCTCACAGTCCTGCCCCAAGGATGGCCCCAGTCATTTACCTGCACTGCAGTGGCAGCCTAAAACTTCGAAAAAAAACAAACAAAACAAAAAAACACATTTCTGTGGGAAAAGGAGACATGGTAGTCTGAAGATGTGAGGGAATATCTGGGTTTATTTTTTTTTTCCTTCTTCTCTCTTTCTTCTGCTGCTTTGTCTCAAGGGTAGTCCTAGTAATATGAAACTACACGCAGAGCAAGAAGTTAAAACTCCAAGAGAAACCCTCTCTTTCTAGCCAGAAGACCAGGAAAAGGAGCCTCTGAGATCCAGAGAGTGTGGGAGAAACTGTAGAGAGCTGGAGAAATGGATCCCCTAATTCTGCACACAAACAGAAGTCCCAAGCTCACTCCCAAGCAGTGCATGTCCAGGATAGATCCAAACCAGCCTAGGAAAGGCTGTGAGGCAAAGGAATAGCTGACACAATTTTGTCAAAGAACAAGGTTGAGAGACTTACACTCTGATTTCAAGACTTAATATAAAGCTACAATAAGCATGACAGTGTGGTATTAGTGAAAGAATAGAAAATTGATCAATGGAACAGAAAAGAAAGTCCAAAAATAGAGCCACTCATATATGGTCAGTTAATTTTTGACAAAGGTATGAGGCAACTCCATAAAGAAAGATTAGTCTTTTCAACAAATTTGCTGGACCAAATGGACAGCCACATGTAAAAAATAAAATAAACAAGAACTCAGACCTCACACCTTACTCAAAAAGTGACTCAAGGGGCTCCCCTGGTGGCGCAGTGGTTGAGAGTCTGCCTGCCAATGCAGGGGACACGGGTTCGAGCCCTGGTCTGGGAGGATCCCACATGCCGCGGAGCAACTGGGCCCGTGAGCCACAACTACTGAGCCTGCATGTCTGGAGCCTGTGCTCTGCAACAAGAGAGGCCGCGACAGTGAGAAGCCTGTGCACAGCGATGAGGAGTGGCCCCCGCTCGCCACAACTAGAGAAAGCCCTCACACAGAAACGAGGACCCAACACAGCCAAAAATAAATAAATAAATTTATATAAAAAAAAAAAGTAACTCAAAATGTATCATAGATATAAGTATAAAAAGTAAAACTATAAAATGTCTATAAAAAATCTTTGTGATCTTGGGCTAGGCAAAGAGTTATTTGATATAATACTAAAAGTACAGTACATTAAAAAAATGTTTTTTGATAAACTGGACTTTGTATAATTTTAAAACTTTTGCTCTGTGAAAAATACTGTTAAAAGAATAAAAAGAGAAGTCACATAGTGGGAGCATGTATTGTATATCACATATCATCTGGTAAAGGACTTGTATCTAGAATATGTAATGAACCCTCAAAAGCCAACAATAAGAATATAAAGCATCCAATCAAAAAAAGGGCAAAAGATTTGAAAAGACATTTCACCAAAGAAAATATAGGAACACCAAACAAGCACATTTAAAGATACTCAACACCATTGGTCATTAAGCAAATGCAAAATAAAACCACACTGTGATACTATAATACACTAATTGGTAGAGCTAAAATAAATTTAAAAATTGACAATACCAAGGGCTGGTAAGGATGTGGAGCAACCGGAACTCTCAGAAATTGCTGGTGGAAATGCAAAGTGGTTCAAACACTTTGGAAAACAGTCTGGTGTTTTCTTATAAAAATCATATGGACTAGTAATCTTAGTCCTAAGTATTTACCCAAGAGAAATAAAACTTAAATCAACCAAAAACCATGTTAATGAATTTTACAGTGTTTCCACGTTAAAGAATTTTATAATGGGGTGTTATTTTTAATCAATGAAAAGTACAAACAACTCAAAGGTCCTTCAAGTGGTAAAGGAATAAAGAAAATGTACATTTATACAATGGAATGCTACTCAGCAACAAAAAGTTATAAACTATTGATATATAGCAACATGGATGAACTCAAATGCATTGTGGTAAGTGAAGGAAGCCAGACTTAAAACACTATATACTGTATAAATCCATATACAACATTCTGGAAAAGGAAAACATAGGTACAGAGGACAAAGGTCGGGGCGGCAGGCGAAAGGATTGAGGACAAGGGGCTGCACTAGGGAATATGGGGCAGGTGTGAAGGAGCAGCTCTGCATCTTGATTGTAGTGAGAGTTACACTTCTCTATACATTTGTCAAAATCCACAGAACTATACAGCAAAAAAAAAAAAAGTGAATTTTACTGTACAT
The DNA here is from genome assembly GCF_009873245.2 of Balaenoptera musculus. NCBI lineage: Eukaryota > Metazoa > Chordata > Mammalia > Artiodactyla > Balaenopteridae > Balaenoptera > Balaenoptera musculus. Next base: position 64,066,080 of record NC_045787.1, on the reverse strand, counting down.
AATTTTTTTAATGTTCTATTTATCAAGAACAACAAACAGAGAAAGATGAATAATTAAAGGGCAGAGAAAAGTTTATCAGACAAATACTACCCAAAAGAAAGTTGGTGTTGCTATATTATACTAGGAAACGTGGTTTTTAGGTAACTTGCCTCAAGGCATATAACTTGTAAGAGGCAGATTCAACCTTTAATCCACTTCTTTCTTGCTATAGATTCTATGTTGTTTTCAATATATCTTAATGATGCACATTCTAGTTATTAACATGTAGGAAATTTATTAATTAAAAAAGAAAAGTTTGAGACAATCTCTCACAAGCACACAAATTCTACCATGAAATAATGCAGTTTTTATGTTTTGAGAAAAGTCAGTAAATATTCAGAAAAAAAATGTTTAATATCGGTGAAACAATTTTTGTTTCACTTGGAGATTACTTTCCTTGTTTTCTTTCATAATACTAGAAGTCATCCATTAATCCCACCCTAAATTTCAAAATTTCTACCAGATTTCCCTATAAAAAGAAATCAATATTAACATTTAGAATTGAAGAATCTCTGCAGCTAAGATAAATGATCAGAGGAACTTGCCTGCTTTGAACTGAAACGTGCAGGAAAAACTAGGGGAAAATTAGCTATATAACATGTCAGTGTGAGCTGAATGTGCACATGCACCTGAAAACATTTAAGGCATATCATGCTGCTTATAGGACATTAAATGAAAATAATCATATTAACCATTAAGTAGGGACTTCCCTGGTGGGCCAGCGATGAAGAGTCTGCCTTACAATGTGGGGGACATGGGTTCAATCCCTAGTCGGGGAACTAAGATCTCACATGCCATGGGGCAACTAAGCCTGTGCACCACAACTACTGAGCTCACGTGCCTCAACTAGAGAGGCTGACTGAATGCCACAAACTACTGAGCCCATGGGCTCTGGAACCCTCACGCCACAACTACAGAGCTCATGCGCTCTGGAACTGGCACGCCACAACTAGAGAGAGAAAACCCACACACCACAACTAGAGAGAAGCCTGCTCGGGGTGACGTAGAGCCCTCACGCTGCAACAAAAGATCCCGCATGCCTCAATGAAGATCCTGTGTGCCACAACTAAGAGCCGATGCAGCCAAAAATAAATTAAATGAATAAATAAATAATAAAATATTTTAAAAAAGAAAAACCATTAAGTAATACTTCCACTGATGAAATTAGGGTGTTCGGTCTTCAGAAAAGTCAATGTGAAAAGTCAAACAAAACAGCAATTAAAGTTTCAAGAAGTCCCCAAATCCCAAGAAACTATTCTAGTACTGTTCCCTTCTGGAGACGTAGAGAACAAATCTATGAATACCATGGGGGAAAAGGGGCGGAGGGGTAGGATGAATTGGGAGATTGTGATTGACATATATACACTATTGATACTATGTATAAAATAGATAACTAATGAGAACCTACTGTATAGCACAGGGAACTCTACTCAGTGCTCTGTGGTGACCTAAATGGGAAGGAAATCCAAAAAAGAGGGGATATATGTATACATATAGCTGATTCACTTTGCTGTACAGTAAAAATTAACACAGCATTGTAAAGCAACTACACTCCAATAAAAATTTAAAAAAAAAAACAATAGCTGCCTGTCCTTAGAATGTTGAAAAATGAAAGAAGAATAACCTCTTAGAACAGGAATTCAGGTTGTGGAATCTGCTTTTGGGAGTGAGTCCAAAGTTGACATCAAAACTACAGAAAACCTGTAGAAAATATGCATCCTTATCCTAGCCTTCTTTATTGGTTATTAAATGCAAATCTGGTTTCTTTTTGCTCACTTATATATGATCTAATATTACTTAGAGTGTCTACAAATTAAATCTAGAATTGAGCAGGTGAATTAAATGAAAACCTAGAGGGAAATATACCACATTAACAGCTGAATCCCCTTAATCAACCTTCCCCAGACCCAGTCCCTCCCTCTCTCCCAATTTTCCTCATATTTTTCACTCCAAAATATGTGAGGGCTTCTCCTTCCATGGATAGGGCATGTAACATCATGCAGTAACCAGGACCTTGACAGAACATTCATACATTAGGAAATGGATTTTACTTCCTGCTAAACACCAGCCCTTGGCAAGAGTGCTCAGGGCACTCGATTCAGCTGAGGTTAGTCCCCTGAACCCCTGAATGTGAACTTGATATGGGCATATGGATCATTTTATCAATAGATATAGACAGACAGATAGACATAAAATAAGGGGCACCTAAGATTTCCAAACCATTACCTGGAAAGCCTCCGCTGTCCTTAGACTGGTTTGGAAAACCTCCCATCTTGGCTGAAGAGTTTGGGATGGTTAGGTAGGTCCTGCCAAATTTGTTGTTTGTGGGCCAGAAGAAGATAGGAGGATTCTTCTTCAGGTAACAAGACCAAAGCCAATATTCACAAGAGAGAGTTGAGGTTTGTGCATCAGGAAGACATCTCTCAAGTACCAAGGTCATAGGACAAAAGGTCGATACTAGGGTTACACAACAAAGTACTTGAAACCAGGCACGAATGAGACAAGGGTGAAAGCAGACTACACACAATCAAGGAAGAAGGGGCATCCTGGATGATCTCCCTGAACTATACTGGTGTGTATACAGATTGGCGAGCTTTATCTAAAGTACAGGTAAGTTGAGTTAGCAAGGGAGACACTATTGGCAGCTGTAGAAACTTAAGATCCTTAGTTTCCAAAGTTAACTGGCTACATTTTCTGATTATAAAGGAGCTCCAGAAAATACCCAGAGGGTCAAAAGTTTGTCTCCTATGAAGAGCCAGGATGGAGAGCTCAGTTCAAATACCCTGATCACCTTCCTTCTGGGCCATATCGTTAGTTGCTAGAATCTGCCTCAGTTTGACAGAATGAACTGTCATATCCAAGGCTGTGGATTCTAAGAACTATTTTTATTCAATGCTCCACAAAAAATAACTACAGCAGATGCAAAGGTAAGTCTGGCCACAATGATCTCAGTTAAGACCAAAAGGATCTTTTTCTGAGCAACCTGCTGGAAATAATATGGACTTATATATTCCTGATTCAACTCTCTCAAAAGATAGACTTGACATGTTTAAAATTCCCCTTGTCAAGGAACAAAGCACTGTTAGTTGTATAGCTTTAACTTGACAGTCTTTTGAATTATATCTTGGCAATATGTCCTCTAGCTCAGACGTTTTCAAACATTTTAAAGCAGTAGAACACTTTTTGCAAATAAAACCTTACAAGGAACTAAAAAACAGAAGAAAGTGGAGGTGCTTTGCCTGAAGTAAGGTGCAGAGCTCCAAAGACCCATCTACCTTACTTGGCCTCTTCCAAATATGTCCCCTCATCCCCCTCACACCCTCATATACACCCTAACATACACATAGAATAGCCCCAAGATACCCCCACTCACACATGGGACTTCCCTGAACCCAGTATGAAACCCAAGTTAGCTGACACAATAACTTTAGGAGATGGGAGTGTACGAAATGATAATGATTAGATTAAAGCTTCATCGGTAGAAGAAGGGCCTGTTTTGAGAAGCCGGTTTCCATATGGTCCACACCTCTAGGGATAGCCACTTTGATCAATGGGGAAAACAACAGCCAAACTTGTGTTAAAGTTATAACTTAAATCTCCTAAATTGAAGTCCAAGGGGAAATATCATTCACATATTCAAGAGAACAGTGCTTTTGATTACTTAGCCTTTCCTGATGGTGACACTGATGTCAAACATGCCTTTGAAGAAATTCAAATAAAATGTGGAAAATAATTGCAATTTGCTGATTATTTCTACCTAGGAGATGGACTTCCGAGGATTCAAAGTGATCATTTTACAGGACTCTTAATTAAACAGATTTTCTCCTTTAACAGCTGTTTGCAATTAATTTGATTCTATGACCACCTTCAAATCACAGTGGAGGAGGAAGGCTTTCAGAACTTTTAAACGGGTTACATAAGCAACCTTCTGAGGTCTACAGCATTGAGTGTCTGGCTGCCCTGTCGTGGAGTTCCCCACTGGCTGTATATCAAGAAGTCTAAGTTTTCAAAACCTGCCTGAACTGCCATGTGAGGGTGTTCTTGGCTGTTGAAGCCTATCTGAATAAGGCTGGGGGTGGGGGTGGGGTGGGGATGGGGAGAAAACCTGGCAGAAAGGAGCATATTGATTAGAGGAAGCTACTTAGACACCTATTCCATTTAACTCCTTTAACCAGGAAGTGGTTTATCTCACAGTGTCCATGTATATTACCCTTTTCTCTTCAGTATATAACACAAGTTTTTCTAGTCAGGTAAAATACCCTGTACTTCCTCTGGCTCCACCACAATTACTAGTGCAATGTTGGGGATATTGCAGCGATTTAATGAAACAGTTTCTACTGCACAAAGGGTGCAAAATTTCTGGAGACATTTTGCCCTTAAACTGAAGAACATTTCTTTTATTTTTTAATTTAGTTAGCCTTGTTAGCTATTCAGTATAATTGAACAAACTGTACCTGGATTGTGTTTCCTTACCCTTTAATGCTACTGGAAAATAAGGCTTAATATCCACCTCACTTTCTTACATGTAGCAATTTTTTTAAATATTTATTCCCAGCATTACTATTTTTTTTAATCTATTTATTTTATGTATTTATTTTGGGCTGCGTTGGGTCTTCATTGCTGCACGTGGGCTTTCGCTAGTTGTTGTGAGCGGGGGCTACTCTTCGTTGTGGTGCACGGGCTTCTCATTGCGGTGGCTTCTCTTGTTGCGGAGCACAAGCTCTAGGCACGCGGGCTTCAGTCGTTGTGGCTTGCAGGCTCTAGAGCGCAGGCTCAGTAGTTGTGGCTCACGGGCTCTAGAGCGCAGGCTCAGTAGTTGTGGCGCACAGGCTTAGTTGCTCTGCGGCATGTGGGATCTTCCTGGACCAGGGCTCAAACCCGTGTCCCCTGCATTGGCGGCAGATTCTTAACCACTGCGCCACCAGGGAAGCCCCCAGCATTACTTTTTAAAAAACAATTTTTTTTAAATCAATTCTAGATGTGTTGTAGGATATGTTAAGACATTTCTTTATCTCTATGGGAAGCTGTAGGTTTAGCCAAAAGCCCAATAACAACTACAGTCTCTAGAGTGCAAGTGCTCATGGCATGGCTCGGAGAGCAGCACTGTGGATGGATTCTCACAGGCCCAGATGGGCGACTTCTGCTCTAACAGCCTTGGGACATCCTTCCCATGATTTGCCAACCACATCACATAAAAAGCGGCATGTTGAAATAGCCATCTAAAGCTGAAGGTCTCTCCTGAGGAAGGAGATTAGCTGCCAGAAGGTTTTGAATGCGATTTGAATGAGAACTACCAAACTTTTTATCTAGTTAACTAAGTGAATATGACCCCTAAGTACTCTATACAGCTTCCTCCTCAATAAACTATCAGTTTGAGCCTGTGAATATATTGTTGTAGGAAACTTGAAGCTCAACAATTATTCTATTGACCACTGCAGTGCTGTATTTTATCCAAAACACAAACTGTGCCCACTGCTTTTTCTTTTCACAGTATTTAAGGATTAATGATAAATAAGAGCTCACATTCTTAGCACCCACTATGTATCAAGCATTATGCTAGGCACATCACATAAATTAACTCAAGTAATTCTCACAACAACCCAATGGAGTAGTCCTTATAATAGTCCCCTTATAGAAATAAGTTCCCATTTTGTGAAAGAGAAAGGTGAAATGTCAAATAATTTGTCCTTGGTCACACTGTTAATAAGTAGAACTTGAATAAGAACCCAAATGTTTCTGAATTCAGAGCCAAACTCCCAACCTGTTGAAAAAACTATCCTTAGGTCAAGCTATATAATATTGTATCAGTCAAGATTCAGTTGCAAAAAATGGAATCTCCTCTGTCTAATTGAAGCCCTCATTGGGAGAGCTGAATAAACACATTCTAGATTACTTTCCAGGAACAATTCCCAGAGCCTCCCTGGAGAACTGGAGACCTGGAGACCATAGGACATAATGCCTCTTTTCAGATCAGGAATCTGCCATTCCAGAATCATATTCCCAACTCCCATGATCAGAAACTTGCCTCTACTGCGGCCACCTCCAGGGCTATGCTACACCTGCTGCAATTCACACCAGCAAAATGGTCGCCCCATCCACTGCCTCTTGACACACCCAAAGCTAGTGACTGGACACTGGAGCCACACAGACAACCCTCATGACCCACAGTGCTTCCAACAAAGTACAGCCTCCAACACTTCTGCCTTCCAAATCCTGCACGAATGCAACCAATATGATGAACCTAAATCAAATTCAGACCCCTCTTAAAGAGGGAAATGGAGAATGGTGTTTTAACTTTCCAATGTCTGCAATACAGGAAGGGAACAAGAGAAGGAGGGTGGAATGGATGTTGAGTTCTAATCCACGACAGCCACTACAAATTCCAAAGATTTGGATGTTCTTCTTTAATAGGGTTGCAAAATTTTGTGTCAAGGAAAAGGTCCTGGATTTTTCATCAGATTCTCAAAGGGGTCCATGACACAAAAACGGATCAGATCTATATGATAACATCTTGAGAATAAGATAAACATTGCAGGAGGAGCTAAAGCATAGTGGTTAATGATGGAGTTCTCAAACTCATGAGTTCATGAACATGAGTTCAAATCCTGGTTCTGTCACTTAATAGACGTTAGACCTTTAGCATGTTATCTGATGTCCTTATGCCTTGATCTCCCCTTCTCTAAAATGTGGAGAATAGAATCAACCTAATATGGGTGTTCAGAAGATTAAGTGAAATAATAAATGTAAAATATTTAGAATACCTGGCACTTGGGAAATGCTCCCTAAGTGTTAGCTATTGGACTGAAAAACCTTTAGACAAGATAAATTCTAATCTTAAAAGGTTATATAATAGAGTTGCATTCATGCCCCACACTTTTAAATTCATTTCCAATTTGATTGAGCTTTTAGAAGTGAGTACTTGATTTCCTGTGACAGCAAACAGAAAGACAAGCACCCGTCTATATGGTGATGACCTGGTTCTACTTAAAGAATACATTAATCTCACAGCCAATTACTGCCAGGGGGAACAGCTCAAGCACAACTGTGCCAAAACCAAATTTGTCAGTTTTAGGAGATGTTCTTCAGGACCCAAATGGATAGTATTTTGAAAGTATTCAAAATGCTAACCCTTTTATTGTTTGGAGGGAGGTGTATTAATAGTAACCTCATCCTGGCAGGCCTGCTCCGATACAATGTTACTATCAAATATTCCACTCCTGTCTTGTTATCTGGGTGAGGTGGATGACTGACACCTCCAGCTTGCAAAAATCTTGCCATCCAAGAGCTTAACTTCCATGCTTAAAGGAGCAGGACTTCCATGCTTCCATGGATTCTGCTCAATCATTTGTGCAAACCTAATAAAGCTTACAAAGAAAAGCCTCAGCCCTGCTGGCAGGTACTCCTACAGGCTTCTCTGGACGGCAGAAACAAGACTATATGTCTTGGCAAGAATGCAAAGCAGACCCTTTAATTCTGACCATACATCGACTTCCTCGGTGTCTAAAATGTATGTGCCAATCAACTGCGAGAAAAACCTACATTTCGTTCATCAGTAACTTTGGTGTTCGATTGTTTGATACATGTCTCCAATCAGAAGCCTGGTTGACATCAGACTGAAACATGTTAAAGAGAACAATTATGGCCAGTGTCAGCCAGCACTTAGGGAAAGGGTTCTTTAATATACTGCTGGTAGGAGGAGTTAGTACATCTTTTCTGAGATTGACATGGGAATAACTAACAAAATCTTTAAAAGTGAATGCTTACTGACTCACCAATTCAACTTCTAAGAATTTATTCCAAAGAAATAATCTGACAACTGCATAAATTGTATGTACAAAGATGTTCACTTAGGAACTGTTTATAATACAAACAATTGTAAAAGAACTCAATGTTCACAACATAAAATTGGTTAAAACAATTATGGTATATATAGCTTTAGAATGGAATTCTAAGCAGTTATTAGAAGGAAAATTTAGATGTATTTAAATATTGGCATGAAAAGATAGCTGTGACATAAATTTCAAAAAACCAGACGCATAGTATGATCTCATTTGTGTTTGTGTATATTTATATATAATGTATACATATGTATGAATATATATTATATATATAATTATATTAAAAATATATATATAATATTTCTAGAAAGCCATACACTGGAAGGTTAACAGTGGTAATTTATAATGCTTGAGATTGAGCAATTCTTATTTTTTCCTTATGCTATTCTGTATTTTATTAAAAATGATCCATATGTATTACTTTTTTAATCAGAAAAAGTAAGTTATTAAAAAATTTTATGCTCAAGTGATAGCACTTTTATTTGAAAATAGTCCAAGATATGTACTAAGATTCATATATTCATAATCATACATAATCTCTAAACTTTCTTTGTATCTTGTATCAATATTGGAATAGGCAAACCGATATGCCTTTAGAAGACAGGTGGGCAAAGTAAGTGAAATAGGGTATAAGGCGATAGGAAGGGGAAGTGACCATGATTAACTACAGAGCAGATAACCAGTCCAAAGGCTTTCAAATTCAAAAAACTTTCCAAGCACTCAAAATACATCTACAGGCTGAATTTGAATGGCAAGCTGCTAATAAGGACCTTTACAGTGTAAATCTACACACAGGGAGAACATTACTATAACTCTCCCACACAATTACAACTGAACATCACTCCCTCTCCATCTTCTAAAGGTGGCTTAAGTAGTATCTATAAAGGAGATTATATTTTTATATTTGTTAAAATTATCTTCCTAAAATTTAATATAAGAAAAAGGTTTGTCTCTCTTGATAAACTTTCATTTCATAACAGAAGGAAAGCAACATATTTAATTGGCTTTCCCTTTTTTGTTATTTCCCTATTTTGTTCTAGAAAGCTCAGATATGTCCCTTAGTCTAGGTTTTCTGTAAAACTGTCTTTTCCCCTCTATCACTTAGTTCTTACTCACTTGCTTTGATCTTTACAGTATATGCATTAATCTTACATTTGAGTGTATGTATATACACGACTTTAAATATTTTTGAAATTCAGATTGGATAGAGGGAAGTAGAAATGAGTTAATGTACTGAAAAAATAACATCAGCATGCAATTAAATAATTGTAATGACTAGCAAACACACTTTATATACTTTGGTAGTATCTCTATTTATTTGCCAAATTTTAAACTTTGAAATATAGACTGCAAATGTAATATGGGGAATTTAACAGCTGACATGGAAAAGAACCAGGAAAAGAACAGGTGAAAAGAAAAGGCAAAAGGGGTAGGAAGTAGAATTTTCTTTAAAGGTGGAATATTGTATTACAGAATATGAATGTGCAGCAACCACTGTGCCAAAAATAAGATAAAACAAATAGCATCTTTCTTAGGAAGCTTATACCCTTACAGATATCTGGATAAGCCTGTCTGCAGAGTTCATCTTCCATCCCCTCTGGGTCCTGTGCCTGCCTTTCCACTCCCCCAGGCTTGTCTACCTGCTTCTAGCTGCTGCTTTACAGCCCACCCATCAATAACCTCTTTCTCAAAAACTAGAAATGAGAATATAAATATTCTTCAAACTTGAAGTTTTGGAACTAAGATGTTTATTAAAAATTAAAAATTGATGGTAGGTAATTATCCAAATGAAATGTAAGATGAGTAATATTAAAATTAATTATTAAATATTTTAAATGGTATTTTATTTTCACATTTATAAGCTGCTTCCTTTTTTTATTCTTAGTTATCTATTTTATACATATTAGTGTATATATGTCAATCCCAATTTCCCAATTCATCCCACCACCACCAACCCCCTTCCCTGCTTTCCCTCCTTGGTGTCCATACGTTTGTTCTCTACATCTATGTCTCTATTTCTTAAGCTGCTCCTTTTTTAGGAATAAAAGTTCTAAGGATCAATGAAATGCTGGAAAATTCTTTAAAGAAAGCCCTCATATAAATTCAATTCATACGCTGAGTCAAAAGTGCAACTTTGATGGTAAAAAGCTAAGCAATATTCTGCTCAACCAGATATACATATAACAAAAAACATTAACTAAACAGTCTCTTGTTTTTATTGTCTACTGAAATAAGTTTCAATTTAAAGAAATAAGACCCAAATATAAATGAATAAGCTGGCTATTATAAGAAATACATTCCTTGTTTAACTATGTATCTTGAACTCTCATTGAAATGGAATAAAACAAAACATTTTAGAAATTAACTTAGTAATCAAAAGCTGGATGAGAAAGTAATATTATATCAATGCCTAAATAGCATTTAGTATGAAGTTAAGATTTTCTAAAACACTCCAGGGTGTAAAGTCAAAAAAATTTTGAGAAAAATTAATTATTTAGTCAAAGATAATGAGAAAGAACTTTCATGTACCTTTTAATGTAAGGCAAGTCTGAGGAACAAATAAAACTTACAAAAATGTGTTTTTTACCCCCAAACATGAAAAGCACAATAGATTGTGAGTGACAGAGGATATTTCTGAATTGATTTAAAAAAAATGAATATAGAGAGTGAAGTACTCTGACGATATATGGAATCCACAGCATCAACATTCAATAAACATTAAAAGTCACAATGCGTGTGCAGATCGACAATCTAAAAATAATTACCAACAAAGGAAAATAGCACTGTCATCATTACCCCAGGATACCAAACAAAGTGACACACAACGAAGCATTCACTCTCCTAAAACAGGGAATTGTGGTAGAATTACTGAGTACTGTTAAAACATTGGAGGGTTTCTACAAAAAGTCTGCAAGATAGATATAATTACTACAGGATTATAAACCTACCCGCTAAGGTGACGAATTAATGTCCAGAATAAATACCTAGAAACTCAGAATCAACAAATTAGTAGCAAATTACAGAGAAAACAATCACATGATGTCTGCAGTCCCATTTAAATAAAACTCTACTGTGAAAGAGCCAGCAGTGGAGCTGGCAGTGATTCTGAAGCAGCAGCAGCAATCCATAAAGGCTTCTTAATTTTCTTGTCATTTAAGAATTAAGCCACTTCCAGTTCACACTGATCGTACCAGGTGCACTAAATTGATGTCATTATGAGCCATCAGGAAATACCCACCGAGACCTATACCAACACTGAGAAGTTCTGTTAAACAGCTGGGTGTTTTAATTGATTTGTATTATTTAAAATAGGAACAGTTAAAAGTCAGTTATCGGATGTTGTGTAAAAGAGATGCCTAGAGACACTAGGGAGACTGAGCTCAGAAAAAAGCCAATCACTGGAACTTCACTTGAGCACTTAAGATTATTACTAGAGGAAGCACAATTAAATCATCAGTTTATCAGCCATCATTATAAATCACCAGGCAACATATCAAGCTTCATTATTTAAGAATCCTTAACCAGTGACTTCCTGCATCACTGAGAGTCAAAAGCAATCTATCTACCAAAGGGTACCTAAGGAGTTTTAGATTTTTGTTGTGTGTGTGTGTGTTTGTGTGTGTGTGTGTGTGTTTTCGTTTTTTACCCTGAGAGATTTATCATGGAAATATGAAAACTCACTGAAATTAATTATCATACCTTTGCATGTTTTAGACATGCTAAAATCTTCAAAATGAAATTAGTGGTATTTGGGGCATGCAGAATGTGTATTCAAGGCTCCTCCTAGTCCATTTCTCTCACAGTACTTGTGTGGGATCACATGGAAAAATAGTCACTGAAATTAATTATCATACCTTTGCATGTTTTAGACATGCTAAAATCTTCAAAATGAAATTAGTGGTATTTGGGGCATGCAGAATGTGTATTCAAGGCTCCTCCTAATCCAGTTCTCTCACAGTACTTGTGTGGGATCACATGGAAAAATAATCATTGAGTTTCTTTCCACTTCTATCCACCCAAACCCATTCATTTACCTGTACTTGGACAGCCTTCCCCAGACATGTAAAATCAGAAAACAAAGTACCTCAAAAGTCTTAGTTTTCCAAATCTAAAGCACACAGTTCAGGTGTTAGAAAGAATATATTTGAAAGGAGATGACACAGGTTGAGTTTTGTATACAACCCTCTCTCTTACTCTTCCCACCAACTCTATGTAGATGCTGCCATTAATTTTAATGGAAAAATAAGACACGGAGAGTTTTTGTAATTTGCCCAAGGTCATACAGCTAGTAAGTGGTAGTGCCCAAAGTTAAATCCACTCTGTCTGGTGCAGCACCTAGATAAGGACTCTGGAAGGGGGCAAGCCTCCTTGGAGAATGCCCAAGTCTGGGCATCAACTTGTCATATCAAAAAGCAAGAAGCCATCAAAGCTACTTGGGTTGTATCAAAATAACTCAGGAGTCAACTTAGAGACTTACGTTGGCCATGGAAATTCCCTGGCAGTCCAGTGGTTAGGACTCAGCACTTTCACTGCTGTGGACCTGGGTTCGATCCCTGGTCGGGGAACTAAGATTCTGCGAGCCACACAGCGTAGCCCCCCCCCCAAAAAAAAAAAAAGAGAGAGAGAGATTTACACTGGCCAAAGATGAGACAAACCAAGCATCAATAAAGGTAATCACTACAATGAATTGAAATACATAAAACATTTATATCCATGACTTCATAAAAAAAACTTTCTTGGTCACCTTTGGAGGATGCTAGAGAACCAACTCATTATCTTGAAAGCTAGAACATAAAGAGAAAGAATCAAGCATTTATCCTGCCTTTTCTATACAAAGCACACCTCAAGTAACTAAGCTGGTGAGGGAAACTCTGTCATTATAGAAGTAGTCCAGCTAATAAATAATGAATGATAGAATTAGAACATTACCATTTTGCAACCCCTCTAATGAATTAATGGGTCTAGGCAATAATCATCAATGGCTGCTAACATCACAAAAAAGAGCAAAAACCAAACATTATGTGCCTCCTTATAAAAGTACCCAGAATCACCGATGAAGTATTCTTGCCCTAAAATACTAAACCTGAATCTGATCAAGCTTCCAGATCTAACTAGGAGTGTATATAAAAAATAGCGAAGAACATAGTAAACACACCACAGAGACACAATCAAAAAAAAAAAAAAAAATCCAGACTGCAAATACTACAGGACAAACAACCTTTTTTCTTTAACAAAACCTACAAGAAAAAAAAAAGGAAGGAATGAGAATTTTAGTTTCAAAAGTCTTGAGATGTTAACCATTTTAATGTATAAACCTTATTTGGATCCTGATTCAAAGAAACTATTTAAAAAAGAAGAGGAAGGAAGGGAGGGAGGAAGGGAGAGAGGAAAGAAGAAAGAAGGAAGGAAGGAGGGAGGGAGGGAGACGGGGGAGGGGAGGGGAGGGAGGGTGAGGAGGGGAGGGAGGGAGGGAGGGAGGAAGGAAGGGAGGGAAGAGGAAACAATTGGGGAAATTCAAACATTTGCTTATTTAATGATATTAAGAAATTATTAACAACTTTAGTTGTGATAACAGAATTGTGGTTATGTTTTTTAAGAATCCTTACCTTTTTTAAATAAACTTTTTTGAGATAAATGTGGATTCACATACAGCTGTAACAAATGATACAAAGAGATCACTCATACCCTTCACTCAGTTCCCCCAATGGTAACATCTTGCAAAACTATAGTATATTATCACAACCAAGACACTGACATTGATACAGTCAGATACAGAACATTTCCACTGCCACAAGGTTCCCTTGTTGACTTTTATAACCACACCCAATTTCCTCCTACTCATAACCTCTGAAAACTGCAATCTATTCTCCAATCTATAATCTTCTCATTTCAAAAATGTTAGCTAAATGGAATCATATACTAGGCAAACGTTGGGGATTGACTTTTTGCACTCAATAATTCTCTGGAGATTCATCCGGGTTGTTACGCGTATCAATAGTTGGTTCGTTTGTATTGCTGAGTAGTATTGTGCTAAGGATGTACCACCGTTTGTTTAACCATGCACCTCCTAAAGGACTTCAGAGTTGTTTCCATTTGGGCTATTACGAATAAGTCTGCTATAAACATCTCTGTAGAGCCCTTATCTTTTAATCACTTTTATTTTTTTATTGGAGTATAATTGCTTTACAATATTGTGTTAGTTTCTGCTGTACAGCGAAGTGAATCACCTATATGTATACATATATCCCCTTCCTCTTGGACCTCCCTCCCAACCACCCTGCCCCTAGTGCCACCCATCTAGGTCATCACAGAGCACAGAGCTGAGCTCCCTGTGCTATACAGCAGGTTCCCACTAGCTATCTATTTTACACATGGAAGTATATATATGTCAAACGTAATCTCCCAATTTGTCCCACCCTCCCCTTCCCCCTCTGTGTCCATATGTCCATTCTCTACGTCTGTGTCTCTATTCCTGCCCTGGAAATAGGTTCATCTGTACCATTTTTCTATATTCCACATATATGCGTTATTATACGATATTATACGTTTTTCTCTTTCTGACTTACTTCACTCTGTATGACAGACTCTAGGTCCATCCACATCTCTACAAATGACCCAATTTCAGTCCTTTTTATGGCTGAGTAATATTCCATTGTATATATGTACCACATCTTCTTTATCCATTCACCTGTCATTGGACATTTAGGTTGCTTCCATGTCCTGGCTACTGTAAATAGTGCTGTAATGAACACTGGGGTACATGTGTAATTTTGAATTATGGTTTTCTCAGGGTATATGCCCAGTAGTGGCATTGCTGGGTCATATGGTAGTTCTGTTTTTAGTTTTTTAAGGATCCCCCATACTGTTCTCCATAGTGGCTGTATCAATTCACATTCCCACCAACAGTGCAAGAGGGTTCCCTTTTCTCCACACCCTCTCCAGCATTTATTGTTTGTAGATTTTTTGCTGATGGCCATTATGACCAGTGTGAGGTGATACCTCATTGTAGTTTTGATTTGCATTTCTCTAATAATTAGTGATGTTGAGCATCTTTTCATGTTGGCCATCTGTAAGTCTTCTTTGGAGAAATGTCTATTTAGGTCTTCCACCCATTTTTTTGATTGCGTTGTTTGTTTTTTTGATATTGAGCCCTTATCTTTTAAAGATACATACTTAAATACTCATGGATGAGAATGGATGAGATAATATGATGTCTAGGATTTGCTACCAAAAAATTCCAGATTGGGTGAGATACCAAAATAATAAGATTGGTCATTAGTTTGCAAGTGTACTATACTATTACCTCTATTTTTGTATTATGTTTGTATTTTTCCATATAAAGTTAAAAAAAGGAGATGGTAAGAAAAAATTACTTATCTGATACACTTATCTGAAGATATGTGTATTTACACATATCTTTGAGTAAAATTGAAAGTATGATTTCTTATCATCTAATTTTAGCTCATGCCAAGATTACAGGAGTTCTTTACCTAAAACATAGAGCCCACACCTTCCAGTGATTATTATTGTAACATTCACTGTACCAAATTTAGGCAGATCCAATCTAGGCATCTGTTCACTTTCTTCTTCTGGAAGTTCTTTATTAGGCTGCAGGGTTGAGATAATAGGTAGTCCGTAATGTTGGACAAAAGCAGGTAAGTAATCACCATAATCAAATGTATGAGATTCATGAGTGGCTTGTCTTCAAAAGAGAGAGTTCATATCTGACATGAATAGGTCCTTATCATCAAGACAAATGCTGAGAGAACAGAAGTGTGATTACTAAAGATGAAGAGCAATAAACTACATGAGCACAGTCAAGCCTGAAAATGAAGTGAAATGCATGTTATATTATGCAAAGGCTACTTTTGTTTTTAAGCCACTCTGGAGGACAGGATATTATTATCATGTTCAGTCTGCAACCTAATGGTTCTTTAGTATAATCCTGCAAAATGGTGTCTACTATTTGGTGCCACCAATATTCTATCAGCTCATTCTTCCCCAGTGCTGTATCACACCCTCCCCTTCACAGCACTGAGGACACCCTATTTTTTCTCCACATGGAGCCTTACAAAATTGAGGACACACTCTCTCAAAGATCTCAAGCAAAGAACAGCACATAAATAGCAACCCATTAACTAAACTGGGATTAAAAGCTAAGACCTCCAAAAAAAAAAAAAAAAAAAAAGCCAAGACCTCCAAAGTAAATATTCATAATGACTTTCAAATACCAAGTTAGTACAATGACAACAAATGAGTTTCCCTTGCTAGGTCTTCAATGCCTGGACATACACTGTGATGAGCAATTCTAAAGCTTAAACAAAGTGTGTTATCACAAGTGGGGATACCTGTCCACAAGATCAATCCCAATAAGACAAATCCCAAAGGAACATCTAAGTGTTATAGTTATGTTGTAGTTTGGTTATATCAAATATCCCTCCCAATAAGTGGGCATCATACTTGGTATTGAGATAGTAATGCTTATTGTGATAGGATTTGATCATTACTACCATACTTTGACAAGTAGGAAAAAGATGGTCTGCTAACAGGCTGTCTGTATGATGCTTAAATGCCTGGAAACTAAAAGATACTAGTCAATTTCATTAAAAACTATCAACATACAGATTGGTTCATGTAGTTTGTTTAGCAACTTAGGAATTCCATCAATGGAATGAAATCTATTGGCAACATCATATTAGGTAACTAAGAAAATATGGTTGACTTCAAAATCTTATTCATATGTCACATGCCAGAACGGAGACATGTGGAATTAAAACCCAAATGACATAGACCACCTGGAATTGTGCTATAGGTTTGCACTGAGAAGATTAATAATAGGGATGCTAGTGACAGAAAAAAGAAAAAAATAAGATTCGGGCTCAGGTGCACAATGTAAAACTTGATTGAGAAGGAGCAGAGAAAAAAGGCCCTGAAGTTAAATACATATATATTTTTGGATGCTCCCTTCCTCTATCCTTTGCCGTCTTCCTTGACTCTCACAAATAAACATTTTCTGGGTCCTGTGGATTCTGACTCTACATTTTTGGACAGTTTGTGGTCACTTACAAGACACTGGAAGTTGAAACGCTTAGCACTTACCTTGACATACTTAAAGGTTAATCTAAAACACTTTGCATAAAATAAAATGCTCTTGCCAAAAATCTTTATGATGGATTTGCTTATATATCTCATTATATTATCCTTCTTCAGAGCAACCACTGATTCCTGGTCTACAGAAATGGCATTTCAGAGGGGGCCGTTTTTGTAAGCTGAAGTGGTTTCCGAGAAAGGAACATATGAAAGAAAAAGAGGGATATACAAAGATAGAACAAAGGCAACAGGGAAAGCATGAAACCTGGAAAGAATTCCAAGAACAAACTGCACAAAATGGGTTTGGGGAAGTGAACAGCCATGCTTGGCAGGAGCTGAAACTGTGTAGCGTGGAGGCGTAGGAGAAAAGCTTGAAAGGGCTGGTGGGACCCAGGGAACGGCAGCCACTGGAACCCCAGCAAGGCATTTAGACCACATAGCATAGCCCCTTGGACAGCTATTGCAGGTTTGCACATGGGTAAGATAAGAGCAGCATGGTTAGGAAAAGTTGACTAGAGGGAAGGAGCAGGGAGGAAAGGAGCAGAAGACCAAAGTAGGAGGTTTTACTAATTGTTCCAGATGAGGCAACAGGGCTTGAACTAGGAAGGTGACAGTAGGAAGAGAAAGAAAAGGATTAATTTGAGGGGCAGTGTGATTCATATACTTAAAAACTAATTTTGTCCTCAATTAAAACCTAGAAAATGGTCATTTGCAGTCATTGCCAAAGAACTACTTATGAGATGCTAAGGGTTCTTAAGTTGATTGGGAGGTAAACTGTCATTATTGTGATCAAACACGTAAGAGGGCATAAAAATTCTAATGGCTGATAAAGTCATTTTTAAAGGAAGCTTTGATTAAGCTTAACAGATGCTGGGAAAAAATAAGATTTTTGATATAAGTAAAAGTTATTTTTAAAGAGAACATGATTGGTTGAAAGGTGATGAGTATTTTTAAATTTCTAAAATAATTACTGATTTTAGCAGGGCAGTAATAATGACTTATATGATTGACAAATCTATTTTTCTCTACTTTTGTAAATCTATTTTTTATATCTACTTTTGTAGATCTATTTTCTCAACTTTTTCAGATCACTACTGCAAACTTATTATTAATCAAAAGTTAATTTTTTTTTGCAAATGCACCTATTAGTAGAACTCTGAAGCATTATAGGTGACACAAGCTAAATCATCTATTTCTTGGTGTATATGCCAACTTTGTTTCTATTCTCATTTACTTAATACATTTTTATTGAACACCTACTGTATGATAAATACTGTGCTGGTGCTGGATATACAGTGAAGAGGGAAAAAAAACAGGGTCTGCCCACATGGGAGCACACAGTATAATGGCAAAGACAGACATTAAATTTTTTTCAAAAAATCCAAATAGATAATTTAAACCTGTAAGATGCACTATGAAGGAAAATTACAGGGTGCTATGAGGGCTTATAACAGATAGGCTAAACCAAGCCTGGATCTGGGAAGATGTATTAAAGGAAACTGTCTTTGAACTGAAATCTGTAAGGAAGTAGAGGAGTGAAACAGGAAAAAAAAGTAGGAGAGAGAACTAGAAGAAAAGACGAGCAGAGGGAAAGAAACACATATAATACAATGAAAATACTCTCTAACCTGTTGGGTAATAGTGTCCCACGGTCCATGCAGCAGCCGAGTCTTATAGCACTCATGAACTCCTTCCCATATGTCCTTCAGAGCTAAAGGGCTTCCATCTGTGAAAGCGCATGGTAAAGACTGCCAGTTAGTAATCCATTTAACACAATGATGCTTGATGTCTATCTAAAACTACTGAAAGAATATTATGATTTTAAAAAAATCTTTACTAGTACACACACTATTTATATATCAAAAGAGTGCTGTATGAATTACTATCTTCTTCCTGAGGGAAATGTAAACATTCAAACTTGTCCCCTTTGTAACCATCTAGCAGTTAAATTATCTGCTCATTTATTGCCTCTAGGAATTTTTACAAAATAAATAAGATATAAATGTGTTTTAGAGAGAACTGATAAACAGAAGCATCGGCAAAGGACCAGGTAGACTCACATATTCACAAGGGTGTACTACACATACCTCTGAAGTCTTAATACTTCCTCTAATCCTTAAATCAGAGACCATACATATGCTTCTTTCACCCTTTTGTTGGCTGAATATCTGTAATGTTCAAATCACTCTGTTGGGTATCATGGGGAATAGAGAGGAGGAAAGCACACAGTTTCTCCTAGTAAGGAGTATTTCCCTACTAGGGAAATTATGACAAGTATATCAGTAAATATTGATACTAAAATCCTAGGTAGAATGGTCACTGCCAGAGGAAAGCTGCAGTTCTCGAGAGTCCAGAGGAGGGAGACATTAACACCCACTGTTTGTGGCAGGTGGAGAAGAGATCTTAGGGGTGGAGGGACTTGAGAAGGGCTTGGCATGAAGAGATCAGTAAGAGCTTTAGTGAACAATAAACCTCCTTTTCTTTGTTTAAGCAACTTCAATTATTCGCCTATATTCGTAATCACCCAAATAATGCATTTTACCAAGAATACTATGACACAAGGTAAGTAAAGTGGAGAAATAGACATCTAGGTTCAGAAAAGAAAGCAGAAAGAGGGAATTACCTAAGGACTTTAAAACCACACACTGCTGAAAAGAAGGTGGTCTTAACATTAGAATTTAGTGCTACTTGGCCCATTTAGAGCTAACCAAGTCCTCAAGACCTATGGGTGTGCTCTTTTCTTTAGGCAAGTAGACAATATCATTTAAAGAAGACTCATCAGCATATTACATCCAAAGAAGTATTTGGTCATCAGGTACAACAAAACTTGGGGAAATAATCTACTCAAAAGCCCCCCAAACCAAAAGGTATTGCATTCAGACTTACAGAGTACAAGTAAAGATGTGGGGTGTAGGAGAAGAGCATGAAATTTGAAGTCCGGGCTGAGTTTGAATCCTAGTATTGGCACTTACTCTGTATGTGACTGCAAGTTATTTTGCTTCTTTTTCTTTTAATTGAAATATAGTTGATTTACTATTTTGCTTTTAACTTTACCTGAAAAAATGAGGATAATAATCCTTTTCAAATCGTGTTCCTGGGACTCCCCTGGTGGTCCAGGGGTTAAGAATTCGCCTTCCAATGCAGGGGACGCGGGTTCAATCCCTGGTCGGGGAACTAAGATCCCACATGCCGCGGGGCAACTATGCCCGCGTGCCGCAACTAAGAGAGACCCGACGCAGCCAAAAAAAAAAAAAAAAAATCCTGCTCTTGTGAACAGTTTACATCAGTGAACACACCAGGACTGTGTCACACACATAACAAGAGTTCAATATATATTAGGTATCTCCTCCTAGCCCCCATTGCACCATTCCAGTAATTCTCATACCTTAAAGCTAAAAGGTTCATTTACAGACCATTATTTCTTAGAATTTTCTCATGTTGCTACACCTTGCACATTGTGTTTGATACAGTAATATACTAATACCATAAGCAGGGCATTTCTCATGTTTGACCTGAAAAGTTGAACTTTTCTCAACCTTTATTTTCAATAAATAGCAATAGAATATTTTGATACATTTTCAATAAGTATCTTCATCTTGGCATTTATCTGGTGGCAGGAAACCATTATCTTGTGATAAATTGTTTTATTCCATTGACATTTCCATGTCTGTAAAATGAACAAGATTTATTCATCCAATTAACATTTGAATGTCATGTTTAGCTACAAGTTTAAAACAAGCTGCCTTCAATATCTGTGTTATATTATTTTCTGAACACATTTACAGAATAGGGCCAAACTTTAATTTCAAGCACTACACATCTTCAAAATATGCACATACATGTGTGTGTGTGTGTGTGTGTGTGTGTGTGTGTGTGTGTTGATGTTGGAAGAGAGGAATAGCATCTTAGGTACGTCAGTGTCAGATAGCAAACCAAATAATCAAATTATTAAAAGGTGACATGCTTTTAAAATAATTTTCAGGTGTCAAAGTTAAAAGAAATCAAGTTGTAGGATAATAAAATATTATAGCTGGTATAATTACTAATTTTATAGATAAGGCAACCAAGGTCTTGGGAAATATACATCTGCCAAAATTATGGAGCCAGTTCATGACTGAACTGGAGCTGGAATCTCAGGACTCACAGTTCAGTGCTCCTCCTGCTATTCCGTGCTGCCTCTGAGGGTGAAGACTGCATCTGTCCTTTCATCACAGCAGCCCTGCTGTGCAGTTCTAAGCCTCACTCACACACTGCAAATGCTTTTTATATATTGACTGAATAAATGACAAGTGAAAGGATGCTTTCCTTAACTTTATTTCCTCTAAGACAGGGAAAGGCTTTGCATACCTAGAGAAGAATGCTGGGTTTAAAATCTGGTAATCAGTAATGATCTCAATTTTATTCCTTAAAATATTTCAGCTAAAAATCTAAGGATGGAGTAAATGGTTTGGCTATTACCACTGTCAAAACCCTGCATACTCTGCTGGAAACATTCATACAAAATGCAATAATCAGCAGCCTAGCAACAATGTGGAGAGACCCAAAACAAATGTTATAGAATATTTTCATCAGATTTGATGCTAGAATTAAGGGTATGTGTCTTAAGTTTTCAGGCAACACCTAATTTAGAGAAAAAAATTTAACACCTTAAATATAAGAGTTAAAAAATGACCTGGTTAGCTCAAAATAAGAGACAATCACAAGGAATAAAAAATAAGTTCAAAACATAGAAAGATGCATGATACTCTTTTATGTATGTCTATAAGAGTGCTACCTGCTTGCTACAAAGAGAAGAGTGTTTTTTAAGTGAATGGATGTGATTGGATTCTCTAATGTATTTAGAAAATTGTTTAGAAACATACATATTAATGATGATCAAATGAGTGCTTGCGCCAGTTACTTTGACAAGAGTGTCAATCTCTCCATTTTCTGCCAACCATTTACACTACAGAAGATCTGGGTAATATAGCTTTGTCTCTCACATACAGATATGACAATAATGATTTAATGAAGTATGATGTGGATTCTTTTCCCTAAGCCCTCATCACCGGTTTGCCTAGTCATAGCTCACACCTTCAAGAGCAAAAACATACAAAAGTTAGTTTTGTGATCCTTTATTCAAAGACAAAAAATGCTGACCTGATCAGCAATATCTTCAAAACCATGACATATGCAATTGACATGCAAAACATATTCAAATATGACTGTACTACAAAACCAAAATGGAGCCTTCAGATATCCCACTGAAATCATTGAGATGAGATAGTCAAATATATTTTTTAAATCACATCATAAAACCTTAAATATGGCAGAAACATGAAGAATTTTGTGATTTTGAATCTATTTATGAAAACTGAAGACCCAAAACTTTAACTTAAAATTAAAATGTGGATATACACTATTGATACTATGTATAAAATACATAAAATACAACTGATGGGAGCATACTGTAAAGCACAGGAACTCTACTTAACGCACTGTGGTGTCCTAAATGGGAGGGAAATCCACAGGGCAGGGTATATATGTATATGTATGGCTGATTCATTTTGCTGTGCAGTAGAAGCTAACACAACATTGTAAAGCAACTATACTCCAATAAAAATTAATAAAAATAAAATTAAATTAAAATGTGGACATAAACAAATACTTGGTTAAACTCATGAAATATATTATTTTGTGCCTTCATGTTCAGTTGAAGTTATCTTCAATCAAGAACTTTAAGCCCTGTTTATAGGGTCTATTTTTTCCGTCTGGCCTCAGTCAGAGGAGACATAAGCATACTCAATCAACAACTCCCTAGTTTCAGACCCAAGATATTCGATAGCACCAATTTCAACATGCTTAGAAATCTCATTAATCACACTGAAGCTGAGAAGCTCAGTAAAATCCCTTGCATACTTGAAAAACAGAAGTAGAAGCTGAAATAATTTCAGCAGCAACCTACAAAGCGAGCATGGTAAATTAAGGTCATTTGTTTCACAAGTGTTTATTGAGTGCCTACTATGTGCTTCTATCACCTGGAATGATAACACACATTTGAGCTAAAGGAATATTCTCTCAGCAACCTATAATAAAATGTCAATGACAAGAGAGGCAGAGACACTGGATGAAAAATAGAGTAATTAAAAAGTACAATCTTTAGCAACTGCCAGTAGCATTTAATTTAACATTTTCATATAAAATCTCTCAATTGAATAATAACCTACATGTCAAGTAATCTATATATTACTCAAAATGTTCAGCTTTCTAAATTAAATTTCTCAGGGCTATTAGTTTTCATGAATCAAATAACAGCGTGAGATATTTCACTAGCACTACCTAACTCTAGTGTAAGCATGCTGAAGTCACCTTTAACCTGCGGTGCATGGTTTCACTAAAATTTCATAACTCCTAAAAAGAAGATGAGAGAGGATAAATTATTTAGAGTAAATGTAAGAATAATGTTCTGAATGTGGTCACTAGAAATAAAAAGGAAAGGGTGGATTTTTCACAATGAAATATGTCATTATTCAATATATTGTCTTCAAGAGAGCTTTGAAGTCTATAAAAATTCACCTCACACTCCACAGTAAGGCAGAGATGATGCTCCATCAAAGGGGAAAATTCATTTTTGCTTCAGTGAGAAAATTATATTGTGATATGAAATGAGTGTTAATTGTTCATGTACATTCACATCAGCTACTATGCTGGCTAATTCTATAATTTTTATTTATTCCTACATACATTTTTTGCATTTTGAGTCTTTATTAACCTCAAGAAATCTGAATGAAAATTCCAAAAGTATAGATTATGGCAACTTCTCTTTAATGTTTCTTAAATTTTGGTTACTGCATCGTGCAGTAAAATAAAAAGGCTAAAGAGTTTGTCTTAACTCCATAGTTTTCTATGTACCCTTGAATAAATAAACCATTTAACCCCGCTGAGCATTCAGTTTGTATGACTGCACTTGTGGATAGTAACAGTTCCTATCTTACAGTGTTATTGTGAGGTCCAAGACACAGAACTCAGCCAGCATTACTGGAAGGTACTACATGCCAAGCCCCACTTTATGTATTAGCTCACAAACTTTAAAACTCTATAAAGTAGGTATTATTATTATCTCATTTTTTTAGATGATGAAAGAAAGGAAACAAAAAGTTCAGTAACTTCCACAAGGTCACATAGTTAGTAATTAGCAGAGTGAGGAATCAGAGCCAAGGCATTCCAGCTCCAGACTCTGCATTCTGACCAGTACCCAGGAGCTCTTTGTAAACTATAAAGTGATACACACATATTAGTTGTGGTGTTGTTTTTGTTGTCACTAGTACTCTCTACCAGCATCGCCTAACCTAGGAGTATCTAGAATTTTGCCTTTCCTAGGTTTCTTAGTAGCCCAGGCCTGCCCCTTCCCTCATCAATGCATGGACAAATCCCAAGTCCAACCAGGGCCTCTCTTGATCACTCCAGCTCAAGGTAATCTCTGCCCTCTGAGGTCTGGTGGTAATTTTTCCCCCAGCTTTATTGAGATATAATGGATTCATAGCATTGTGTAAGTTTAAGGTGTACAATATGATGATTTGATATATGTATATATTGGGAAATGGTTACCACAATAAAGTTAGTTAACGCATCCATCCCCTCACATATTTACCATTTGTGTGTGTGTATATGTGTTAATGTGGTTAGAACATTTAAAATCTACTCTCTTAGTAACTCTCAAGTATAAATACAGTATTGTTAACTGTAGTCACCATAATGTACATTAGACTCCCAGAACTTATTCATCTTATATCTGAAAATCTGTACCATTTAACCAACATGTTCTCATTTCTACCACACCCCCCACACCCCCCCCCCCACCCAGCCTCTGTCAACCACTAACCTATTCTCTGCCGGTGACAATTTTTACCTCTCTTATGGCCGTTAACATATTCTACTTGTTACAGTGAATTTCAAACCTGTCTTGTTTCCCTCAGGAGACTGTAAGCTCCTTGAGGGCATCAATCATCTCTGATTCCTTTATTCATCTATGCACTCCAGAAACATTTTCATGTCTTGTGCATAAATATTTTCCAGTGCTTGGATAGATAGATGTTCAATATTATTTCTAGAGCAATTAGCACAATTATTACTAAGAATAAAGACTGAACAATCATGATTAAAAATTCATTGATTAAAAGCTTTTCATTTATGTAAAACACTCATATAAATCTATAGTGTTAAGTAGATAAAGGTATAGTGAATATTTGATTTTTCAGCATCCAAACATAGTTCCTACTTGGGAGATAAATTCCAAAATAAGTGGTAGGCAGAACCCCATTCCGCACCACTAAAGCCAAAGAGAGGTAGACATCATAACACTTTTGCCTTCAGTTGACTCTACAATCTACCCTTCCAATAAATCCTTTTCTGCTTATCATGGGCAGGTTCAATTATTTGCAACTAAGTATAGGCTAACCTAACTAATACACCCCAGATAAATGGTTTATAAGTCTTGCTTAATATTTATCAATTTTCAAAATTATCATCCCCGATGTTTTAAATGTCATATATTTGTCTAGTAATTTTGAGTGGAAAATAAATGTAAGACATCTTTCAGTTACATGAGAAAGTTTATGTACGTTGCAATCCATCTTTATGAGAAATATGCCCAAGAGCACAAAGAGGAGCAATTTGGGGGTCACCTTAAACTGTCCACACACTGTTAAGAACTTACAATAATGCAGGTGATGCTATAACCTCTCATTTAAATTAAACACTTAACCTAGTAGAAGTACACACAAGACCTTCTTGAAGAATCTCTGAATCAGAAAATGTTCCAAGGGAAGCAACACTGGGTCTACAAGGTACCTGAGACACCAACTCTGAGTTCATCAGAACTCCGAAGACCACATCACCAGATGAATATCTACAACATTAGGTCTGCTGGTTCTAAAGCAGAATGCACTCTACTTTCAATCCTATCCAAAGTGTTCTGAGGTTTTGATTCCAACCTCTTGCTCTGGCACACCAGTACTCAGCATTTTGGACTCCTGGCTTTCTTCAAATCTCAGTACCCCACAGAACATGGACCTGTTAACACCTGCAGCAGCACCTTGACTATCCATCCAACATGATCTCCTTCCCGTGATCACCTTCTCAGCACAGCACCTAATATATGGACTTAACAAACTCTGCTTTGGTGACTTTAAAGGAGGAGAAAACCAATATACTAGTTTCCAGTTAGGCAGTGATTTTCGTCAGCATATTTTTTAAATAGGCTAATGAGTTTTTGTGCTGTGCACACAGTAGGCACTCATGTACGTTTTAATGGATGTTTCAAACAGGGCTTGTTTTGTCAAGAGTAAGCAAAGAAATGTTTCTTCTTTATGGTCCACAACACATTTATTTGTCCAGGAAAGCTAAAGTATAGTCCCTTATTGATAAGAAAATAAATTTGTCTGCCTTTTCATGTTCTCTTCCTGTCCTCTGAATCCATGTAAAATCTGTTGCTTTTTGTGTATGTGATGCTTTGTACTAACACAGGTTTGAATAAACCTTTTAGCTAATTAGGTGTCCCTGTAGTTTTGTTGCACCTTTTCTTTAATACATTTTAAAATTAGGGCTTGACTTTTCAATGGGATTCTATTCCCATCATGTGTTCTAACCCAGCATCCTACTTGTACCCTAATTCCCCATAATGTTTCAAACATTTACCTGGTTCAACAAATAATTCTCATTAAATTCCCTCTATTATTTAAACTTTTCGGTTTGAATATATTTATATTAGTTAAATAATTTTTCATTATTTATCTTAATAACTTTTACCATTTGCTCTTCAAATTTCATTTCAACCCCTAGAATCTCTTTTTAATGCACTAAAATTCATGTGCCATTGCATTATTATGACTTTGGCTAGACCTATGGTTTATGTAAATATAAGTGGCATATATGAACTTTCTTAAAGATTCTCTACTATCAAATAAGACTCTAAATTGTCTGCCAAGTCATCTTCTATTTCCTGGTCATTATAATAATTAACTAGAATCATTTTTGCTTTAATCTTTAAGTACCCCTCTAATCCACCTTTCTTTCCTGTTCAACAAGCAGCCTTAACTCTCACTCTATTTTCCCTGAAAATATGTTCTTTCCAGTTCATTCTAAGAGACTATTAAATTGTTTTTAATATTTCTAACAATTATACTAAAAAAAGACAAATTCCTTTTCCTAAATTTCACTCTTCATAATTTCTTCTCATCCTTCATTAATTCTCTCTCTGCTCTACTCAGTCATATACTTTCTGCTCTAGAAAACCCCTCCTTTGATCCCATTCACTTTTGCTCAACCTCTTTCACCCTTTCATTATATCCTCCAACCCCATCCCATCCATTATCTCTTCCATAATTTTACCTCAACCTATCTTTCCAACCATTTCTTCTACAATTTGGAATAGAGGTTTTCCTCAAACCAGCCTCTCATTGTTCCCCAAATATGCCATGCTTTCCAGCCCTACAGCTTGGCACTCACCCATCTCCCCTTCTCCAGTGCTTTTCCCAGCCTATTCAGAAAAGCCAACCTGTTATGTTCCCTTGAAAATTGTTGGGCAGAGCTATGAATATTTTACTTTTATTCTCCAACTTCCTCCAACCCCCATCTTTCCTGTTTTCCTGTCATTTTCTTCTATATGGTCCAAAGACTCCCTCTTGTTCCACACCAGGGACAAGCCTCTTCCTCCTCCTCCCTGATGATGTATATACTATTCTAATTCCAACCTTTTCATTATTCTTCCTTTGAGCTGGGCTTTAGCTTGGTTTGGTTACGCTGCCTTTAAGAAGAAATTATTCTCTGGCTATTTCTCTTGCCCTGTTTCTCCATGAGCATCATTCAAGCATACAACAAGTGGATAAATCTTCTACGTGAAATATCTGGGTTACATTTTTAATTCTATACTCTTACTCCCTGGGCCAATAATAGAATGGATCTCCAGAAAAAACAGACATTCAGTCGCTGAATGCAAGAAATGTTGTTTCCTTCCCTATTCAAAAGCAGCCCTTCTAACTAATTAAAGAAATATGTCAGAACAGTTCCCAAGAAGAACCCATATGTCAGCACCAAAGAATTAAATATTTTGAAAATGAGAAGAACCACTTGGCCTATTTTTCAATAGAGATCACGGACAAAGGAAAGGAAGAGAGACAGGGAAGAAATTAATCAGAATTCAAGCTGAAATAAATATAGAAATCTCTAGTTGTAAGGTAAAACTAGGTAAACTTAGGAGTCTGGTGAAGCCCAAAGCCATTATGTATATGCCTAAGGTTTACACCACATTTCTAACACTTACCATCAGCTTTTGACCAAGTCAAGCCCTCAAAAGGGAACACTGGGACATAAAAAGTTCCTGGAATGATGAGCAGCAGTTAGAAGCCTTTAGCACAGTACAAATAATTCCTTAACGCGGTGAGCTTCAAAAATAGTTGGGGGAGGGCTTCCCTGGTGGCGCAGTGGTTAAGAATCCACCTGCCAATGCAGGGGACACGGGTTTGAGCCCTGGTCTGGGAAGATCCCACATGCTGTGGAGCAACTAAGCCCGTGTGCCACAACTACTGAGCCTGCGCTCTAGAGCCCGCGAGCCACAACTACTGAGCCCCTGCGCCACAACTACTGAAGCCCGCGCGCCTAGAGCCTGTGCTCCGCAACAAGAGAAGCCACCGCAAGGAGAAGCCCGCGCACCGCAACGAAGAGTAGCCCCCACTCGACGCAGCTAGAGAAAGCCCGCACGTAGCAAGGAAGACCCAACGCAACCAAAAATAAATAAATAAATAAATAAATAAATTTATTTTTAAAAAAAATAGTGGGGGAGAAAAACAGGTGGGCACTTGAAGACAAAAGTGCTTTGTGAGAATGGACTTCATAGACTACAAAGCACTGTCTGAATGTAGGCTATTTATTAGTACTTGAGAGAAGTGCAATTACCTCTCACCCACTGCTGGGTAGCAAATGGTATTAAGCGTGCCCCACCACCTCTCCCAAACCTAAAATAGCAAGAGTGGTTAGGGAAAAAAGGACTTATTTCTTCCCTTAAATTCATGTTAAACCCTAGGGAACAGAGTTCCCATATGGCCAAGTAGTAGAAATGTTTCTGCATATGCCCAGAAACAGAATGCTGTCTCACCTTAGCTGTCTGCCTTCAAGGATCAAATAAAAATATGTGTTTATAAGAAGTGGCAGGGCTGCCCACCTAGCTTAGATGCTCACCTTTGAGTCCTCAGGACTTTCTATTTTCCTTAGTCAAGCATTCCTGCTGTCTCTAGGAAGTACCAGGCTAAAGAGTAAAGATATATAGATGGTTTAGGTTCTGAATTTCCTGGAGACAACAGCATTACTCCCTTCCATATAACTCATCAGAAAAGTTCAAATAAGGCACCATCACAAGGTTTCCATCTTTGGGCTATATGCAAAAATGGTTAGAAATTCCTGCTCACTGTTTCATTCAATAAATACTTGTTGATACTGTGGGTATAAAAATGAGTAAGACAAAGAATACATATGTCATATATGTATTACACACACACACACAGAGCTATGAATAAAGTTCACTTTGTAGGTTGTAAGTACTCACTATTAATTTCCTTCCTCCCTCTTTTTACCTTAAACCCCTATATTCTAGCTTACCATTTTATAGGGGACAAGTAAACAAATATTTTTCTGATATTGTGCAACAAGATATATAATATAATGTGATATGATATGACAAGGGGGTGACAACAGTAAGTGGCATGTAAGCTGAGTCTTAGGCAGTAGTTGGCCTGGTGGACACTGGACATATCAAGGAATAAGAGGTAATCACAGTCCAATGATTTGCATTTCAAGAAACAAAATAAAGATCTCCTCTGGCACCTAAGCCAGTCGATAAAAGAAAAGGTAATGTCAATTTAAATGGGAATTACTTACCACTTGCTTTAC
Source organism: Balaenoptera musculus (assembly GCF_009873245.2). Lineage (NCBI taxonomy): Eukaryota > Metazoa > Chordata > Mammalia > Artiodactyla > Balaenopteridae > Balaenoptera > Balaenoptera musculus. The sequence goes on along the minus strand of NC_045787.1, from coordinate 64,036,192 downwards.
CTAAAACAAGAGGTACTGAAATAAAATTTAGAGCAAAGCAGAGAAGCTAATTTTTACTGAGTCAAATGCAAAAAAAAAAAAAAAAAAAAAATCCTAAATATCTGTCAAAAACACGGCTAAGTGAACTATTTTTGAAGCAACAAAAAAAGACCCCTGAGCAAGAAATTTTATAGCCATCCTTTTTCTAGGTCGGAACTCTCTTAGAATGAGACAAAGAAAAATCTGGACCTGGAATAAGAGGAAGATGTTAGGAATCCATTCACCACACTGACAGAGATTTGTTTAACAGATGAAGGGCCAGAGTAATCACGTAACAAATAAAGAGGGAATGGACTGAGGGGAAAAAAGGAAAAATTCTGACTCCAGAGTAAAGGACGATACATTTTTAGAATACTCATTAGGTTAAGTTAGGTAGAAAAGAGAAAAGAAATTATGATAAAGGAAAGAACCATTTTTCATGTTTCTCCACAAGAAAACATTCAGTATGCTTTAAAAAAATTAAATGTGGTATTTTAATGTACCTGAAAAACCACTAAGTGAATTTCGGAATTTAAAAATTCCTAATGCTCATTCTATAGAACACAGAGTAGGGAGGGTGGAGAACAAGAAATGCTTCCACACAAAATAAATGACTCATTTTGACTGCCTTTATAAAAACATAAATAAAGAGCATCTTAAAAATATACAAATAGGATCCAAAAAGGCTAGGGGTTTTTTTTTTTTTTTTTTTTTTTAAGAAATAGAAAACCGTCATGAAGAAAAGATCTTAGGAAGTATACAAATTTCATTAAAATATAAATGGATTTGCAGGAACAATTACTGTGCTGTACTGTAAGGGGAGCTGTTGGCACATAAGAGCAAAGTACACGTATGAGCTCATCTGCCGGCCTCGGCAAGACCCACTTCCAGCTAGAAGCAGTCATGTTTCAGCACCTCCGATTCCCTAATGCTGACAAGCTAAACAACTTGTTTTGTCTCTGGGAGCTCTTCTCTGGTGATTAACTGCTTATGGTGAATACTAATTATATGAAAGTACAGTATTGAAGAAGTAGTGTCCTATTTCCTCTACCTGCAGCCTTGACATGGCTTTGAATCCAGAAGGTACTGGGTAGAGCCCTCGCAAACCAAAACCTAGAAGGACATTTTTCTTCCCTCTGGTAAATAAATGTATCCCCTTCTACTTTTTAGTATAACACAGCTCACTGACAAGAAACTTCCTTTAACCCCTGGGCTCCAAACCCAATAGAATTACAATAAAGTGAGTGTTTTAAAGGCCTGTAATAATCATACGGATAAATCTGCAGCAAGAGTTTGTGAATTGGTGAACTATCAGTGTCCTCAACTCCCCATGTTCCATGTTGAAAATTTACCCCAAATTGTCAGTTCTTAGGAGCTGTACCTCAGAGTAAAATCTTCTCACCAGGGAGTCTATGAGAATTTGTTCTTGTGTTTTAAATCCTAAGTGCTTGTTAAACCACCAACACTGCAAAATTAGAGACCATTAAACAATATAAGGCAGCAAGTGATTAAATCTACCAAATACACATTCAAAGCAGCTTAAGCTACTTTTTAATTAAAAATAAAATATCACTGGCTAAATTCAGATGTCTTAGCTATCCAGAAAAGGTTAGAAGCCTGTTCAAAATGCAAAATGCTGCTGCTAAGTCCAGATAGAAAAGGAGAAATAGGGTAGGGGTGGGCTGGGGAGGTGGCTCCTCTTGTCTCTGAGCCCAGGGTGGAGGGGCCTCAAAATGTTGACCCGGTTAAGTCATAGGACGTGAAGGGGGGGAGTCCCGGCTGCGCTGCAGGGTGAGGACTCCACGCGGCTGCTCATTAAATAAGCTTTATTAGCCAAGGCCTCAGAGGAGACAGGGTGTTCCACCTTCTTGGCAAGGGGGATGAGTTGAGTAACAGCATCGCAGGAAGCTGAGGTATTGGAGATGTATAGATGGCCGAAGGAAATGTTAGTGCTATTTTTAAATATAGCTTAAATGGATTGATGAACAGTTCCTGAAATAATAATTAGTGCTTGGGGAAGGAGACATGGGGACTTTTGAGTTAATGGGATCACTTGAGATTGAAAGAAATTTTTACTGTAAAGTTAGAAGTAAATAAACATTGTAGCTTTAAGTTGTTCCTACTTGTTTAAAGTAAAGAAAAGAAAAAGGGCCAGGGGGCTTAGTCAACGCTGGGCAGGAGGCCAAGAATCTGAAGATCAGACTTAAGGCTGGGATGATATCATTCACTCTGAAGTCTTGATACTCTTTCTAAAGCATGAGAAAATTTACTGGTAAAACCTTACCTCACCCACAGTTTTCTTATTTTTAACTCTATTTTTTTCTCTCAAGAATAATTTTCCAAATCTGCTTTCTGCCTTATATGTAAATGCTATGAATTTACATTTAGCTTCCAACATGGTCTTACCTAAAAAGCTTGCCCTAAAGTAAAGCACAGGCACTTGGTAGCTGCAGGAATATAAGACATGATACTCATATTTAATCACTTCGGTTGCCGTGGTGGTCTCCGTCACCTCAAAATCATCCAGGGGTGGCTCTAAAGCCTCCTGAAAAAAAGCAAATACAAAAACAAAATGTGTCTGTCAATAAAAAGAAGTACATTAACACAGAGAGAGAAAGATGAGGTTTTCTTCTTGCAAAATAACAGTTAAATAAATATAGGACTATGAGGTAAGGAAAAGGGAGTTTCCCACATTAATGTTTAACATTTGAGTCCTGGGTAAATAGTAAAACCAGAAAACAGCATTAAGTAATTCCAGATTGTTTTTGAGAGACAAAGCAGCTCTGGGTAAAGAAACAGGAAGAAAAAAAAAAAAAAAAAGCAAAAGGATCTATTGCAACAGCAACTCTGAAAAATCTTTACTGTACAATTTTAGCAACAAGATGATGGCTATACAAGCTACCTTCTTCCCTACCTGTGAAAGCTAAAAACATCCTAACAATTGAACAAGATACTGCAAAATGTCCCTAAAGACTCTATTGTACTTGCCAAAAGGTGATTCACTGTGTGCTGAACAATTCCCAGTTCCATTTTGAATAAGAAAGTTATTTTGCAAGAGGCTGAATTTGTTAGGTACATTTCAAAACCTGAGATGAATCTGTTTTCTTTATTATTGTGCTACCTTTGGTACATTTCTACAATAAATCTTGATTTATAATAGAGTAGATAGCAAATATTAATGTCAACTTAAATGGGGTTTTGTAAACAAAGATGGTTCTAAGCTAGTTCACTTCTCACGTAATCATTCTCCACTGGTTGATTTTTTATTATGTGTGGGGTTTCTTAAGAATGTATCTTAACGTTTGGAAGCAATTAATTGGACATGTTGAGTCAGAATCTGATTCCATCCACATTCACTTATTTATTTGGGCTGAAGAATTTCCTTTGACATTAATTTAGTAGAAGGAAAGAAGCAGGTTGGTTTGGCTCATTTCTACCTCTCATTAAAACGGTAACAACAATGAACAATCGGGAGGAGCTACAGGAAAGATTTCAAACTTTACCAATATGAAATACGGTTTCCTGTGGAGATAAGTAAAGCCACAGACTACTCTCCAGATCTGTTATCTGCTTTTCTAATTCCCCACTCACAGTCAATTCACTGGGGGAGATATTACACTAGGTAAATCACAACTGAAGATATTTACAAAATAGCTTTTCACTAAACTCCAGTAAACACTATCAGTTAAACACAATGAATTAAATAACCAAAGAGAAACCACTAAAATAAATATTCCAGATACAGAAAATTAATACAATAGCAAGGAAGAGTTTTGTCTATTTTTTTATTTAAATTTTCATTAGGCAAAGATAAATACGTCTTTTAAAGCAATTCTTCTAACCAAAATTCTTTCTTTTTGGTCAAAGATTGGGTTCTTTAGCATTTATAATTTCTTTTCTTTTGTAACATTATAAAATCATTGTGATTAAAAATAACTGCAGACACTACACAAATACATTAAAAAAAAAAAAAAAAAGTGAAATTCCCCTCATCCCAGCACTTCAGTACCTCAGATTTGTAACCATTTTCAAAAGGTCATTGTGTATTTTTCCAGACTTTTATTTTTTGGTCTACAAACACGTTTATACACATACATCCACCTACCCTCCCACCTCTGCATCCCCAATTAAATCATGCTATATATACATGTTCCTTGATTTGATTTATTCACTCATGAACATACTACCACGTGCTGCCATGTCAGTGCTGCAGATTTTGTTCCTTCTTTTAATGACTTCACTACATTCCAATATATGACTATGCCATAGTTTTGTGTGTGTGTTTTTAAACATTTCCATATTGCTAGATATTTTAGGTTAATTATAATTTTCTGCTACTACAACTAATGCTGCCGTGAATATCTTAGCACATATATTTTATACACCTCTGTTTTTCTATGGTGCAGATTCCTAAAGGTGACATTAATGTATGAGAGGGTACGTACATTTCAAATTTCAATAGATTCTTCCAATTTGTCCTCAGAAAAAGGCTGTATCAATTTATATTCCCAGCAAAAATGTAAAAGAATGCCCTTTCCCAATTCCCATAAATACTGAATATTATTTGTTTTTAATTTTTGCCTATTTGATGAATTTTTAAATGTCAGTTTTTTGTTTTACCTTCTAGTTTCTTAATTACTAGTGAAAGTGAACATCTACTCATATATTTATTGGTAATTTATACTCTTCTGTGATGTGCCTGTTCTTATTCCTTTCCTATTTTTCTGATATTTAATTTCCATTTTTTCTTATTGAATTATACAAACTCTTTGTATATTAGAAATAATAACTTATTACTGGAAATATATACATCTCTGCACCATAGAAAAACAAAGGTGTGCAAGTGTATGTGTGATATGTATGTGTGTATAAAACACTTTCACTCAGTTTTCTTTTGACTTTGTTTCTTGTACATGTTATCATAAAATTTTTTTTTTACTTTCATGTAGTCAAAGCTGTACATTTTCTGTTTGCAGCTTCTGAGTTATCTGTCTTCATTAGAAGGACTCCTGCTATGTCCCACCTCATCCTTAAAAATTATAAAAATGTTAAACTCCTCTATTCTACACACACATACTCTGTCTCTCTCACATACACACATGTTTTTAAATTGACATTTAGATCATTAATCCATCTGAATTTTGTTTTTGTGTATGATGTGAGGTAAGAATTTTTCCCAGATGATTTCTAATAGTCCATCATTTTCCCATTGATTTTTAATGCCACTTTTACCATAAATTAGATTTGTGTGTATGTGTGTATTTATTCCCTATTCTTCTCTATTAAGCTATTTCTCTTCTTAGACCATCACTGTACAGTTTGTAAGTAAATATTGAATTTGGTCATTAATTTCTGCACAAAACTGCAGAAATAGTCTGCTTGAGACTCAGTCCTGCTAGGGAGGATAAAATTCCTGGAAAGACTGTCCTTCACCCAAACTCAAATTAAGCACTCAGGTAATGTGTTGGGGTTGACACCAGGTTCTTGCAACAATTAGACATAGATTCAGATTCTTGGAATAAGAGAGAGGGGACAGGAAAAGCTTCTTCAAGAGCTATTAGAAGTTTCACTCCAGTCACTGTTCTCACTGGCAGCTGAGTACCTTTGTAGGATTTGAAGGCTGGAGTACCTGTCCTCTAATTGCGAGTGCTGTTATGTCAACCCAGCCCCTTGCTCTGAGCAGCCATCTACAGGCAAAGACATTTTTGCATCCTTAACTCATATTAAATGAACTGAATTCTTGGCCTGTTTCTGCTAGGATCTTTCCATCATTCGTGGTCACCTTTATGATGCCCATGAAAATATCATCCTGTGAAGTCATGCAATTTGGAAATCTCGGACTTCTACATATTTTCTGCTTCCCTTTCCCAAAGTGCCAGATGGTTTTAGAACCTTAAGACCAAGGTTCTTGTCTTATTCATCTTTTTATTCCCAGAGACTCTAACACAGAGCTGAGAACACTGGTAAGCAATATTTTCTGTAGCAGTTGCAGATCTGGTTCCTCCCATTTAAGTATACTATAACAAACATCATAGGTGATTTACCAGCAAGCCTACCCCGACCCTAAATTCTGAAAAGAAGTAAATGGAGGAGTAAAAATGCAAAAGATCACCAAAGATGATATACAAATGGCAAACAGGCATATAAAAAAAATATTCGATATCATTAGCCATCAGGGAAATGCAAATTAAAACTACAATGAGATATCACTACACATCTATCAGAATAGCTAAAATAACAAACAGTGACATCTTCAAATGTTGGTGAAGATGCAAAGAAACTAGATCATTCATACATTGTTGCTTGGAGTATAAAAGGGTACAGCCGCTCTGGAAAACCATATGGCAGTTTCTTATAAAACTAAACATGTAATTACCATACAGTCCACCAATTACACTCTCGGGCATTTATCCCAGAGAAATGAAAAACCTGTACACGAATGTTCATAGTAGTTTTATTCAGAATAGCCAAAAACTTGAGACAGTTCAGATGTCCCTCAGCAGGTCATGGTTAAATAAATTGTGGTACATCATCCCACACTGCTCAGCAATGAAAAGAGCAAATTGTTGATACACACAATCACCTGAGTGAATCTCCTGGTACTTATGGAGTGATAAAAGCCAATCTGAAAAGGTTACAGACTGTAGGATTCCATTTATATAACATTTTTGAAATGACAAAATTTTAGAAATGAAGAACAGAGAACAGATTAGTGTTGAGGGGATGGGCAGAAGGAGGTGGGTATGGTTACAAAATAACATGAGTCGTCCTTGTGATGATGGAATTGTTCTATATCTTGACTACGGTGGTAGATACATGAACCTACACATGTGATAAAGTTGTATACAGCCAAACACACACACACACACACACACACACACACACACACACACACAGAGATCAGTATAAATAAAATGGGGAAATCTGAATAAGATCAGTGGATTATATTGATGCCGATACCCTGGTTGTGATATTATACTATAATTTTGCAAGATGTTACCACTGGGGTAAACTGGGTTAAGGGTACGTGGGATCTTTCTGATTATTTCTTATTATTGCCTGTGAATCTGTATTTATCTTAAAATGTCAATTAAAAAATGAAAAGGAAAAAATAGCTAGACAATTTGAGATTCGTTAAAAACAAAATACAATATCTAAGACCTCAGGGCTAACAGTACAGATGGCAGAGGGATTACGTTGATAAAGAGAGGCTGATGTCTGGAATTAGCCTTACAATAACACAGGAGGGGTGTCAGTGGATGGAGATGTGGAAGGGGCACAGTTGGCCACAGAGTGATTATTGTTGGGGTTGATTGATGGGTCTGCAGGTTCTTTACACCTTTCAGTCTACTTTTTTGAATATTTTTAATTCTCATAAAAATTTTTTTAAGGTAACAAAAGTTTCTGCTACCATGTTACAGGATACAGAATCACAGAACTCTAATAGTGAAAGGAACTTCAATCATTCCATCTCGCCCAACACTCACCTTGCTGATCCAAACAAGAAGGCCCAAAAAGGTTAGTGGTTTACCCAATGTCACCCAGATAATTAGAGGCAGAGGCAGGCCTATGACCCATATCTACTGATCCTGAAACCACTGCTCTTTGTACTGGAGAATGCCATTTCTTAACTGTTATATACTTAATTTGGACTGATGTTCTAGACACCATCAGATTACTGTTAACATTTTGAGTACATTTGTTAATATTTTATTACTTTTCTTTTATTATGTTTTAAAGAGGATTTGGGTATATTTAATTTGATATTAAGAGTTAATAGAAAAAGGAGTCATGTGTACATTTATTTTCCTCACAATGTTGCTATTTCATTAAATGAGAAGATACCTGTGTTTAGAAAATTACATTCATTCAAAGAGCTAAAAGATTAAGTAGTTCACATTAATTATAGAAACCTTGATTTTATTGAATTCAATTAACAATAAGTTGACAGTGATCTCTCATTTAGAAAATCTGATATGAATTAAGCTTTACAACTAAATCTCATTAAATAGTGATCATGCTAAAGACACTTCATAGATATTTTATTGAAAGCAAACCCAAATAGTGTACTGTGCTTAGGAAATGAGATCCATATCTCTATTTAGCCTACAGGGAAAAGTAACTGGAGGAAGAAAAACTTTTTTTCTATCACTAGAAATCTCTATTACTATTACTGAGCAAACATAAGCAACGAGATTTATTCATAATGTCCCTTGAGGAAAAGAGATTCTATTTGTTTATCTTCCACCAATCAGGTTCTTAACTCAAACCTAACAGTTACGGGCCAGAATCGTAGCCAAGAAGCCAAAGAGTGACAAAGGGACAGTACTGGTTCAGGACAGTCTTCAGCTGCATCCACGAGGGGACACATAACCATCTAATCACAATGGAAAGATGGACTGTGTAACAAACTTTGCTTGATTTTCCTGAGCCAACATCCTTTTAATATTTTCAGAAGTGATAAAGACTGACAAAGCCTTTGGACAAATCGTTGAAAAATCAATTCCTTAAGAAAGAAAGAGTTTTAATTATTAAAACATTTTAAATGAATTATAAAAATAACCTATGTGGGACTCTAAGTAAGCAGGCCCTTTTTGTTTTGTTTTGTTTTGCTTCACATGCTCATTATTTTACAGTGGGGTGGTTTTTTCACTATTTTTACTCCTAGAATGACTCTTTCTTTCATGATCTCTGTGGCTTTTGAGTGCGTGATTGTCACAAGAACTTTGCAAGTGATGGCATTCTTTTAGCAACTGTAAATGTTGCATCCAGTACATAAGAGAGAGTTCAACACCAGGCAGGCGTGTGTCTGACAGCATCTGGGGTGACACTGGTACCAAGATGATCCCAAGGATAGCATCTCAGTGAGGCTCCCCCTTTCCCAGAACACTATCACTACTCCTGATTTTTTTTGGAAAGAAAGGGGTGCCATTCTTTGCTCTCCAAGCTCCATCAGAGGGGAGCGAATTAGCATCCGCATGGCCAATGTGGGTTCTCACTGAGAGAAAGAATCTGTCTCCTGTGTGGGATTAAATCCGATGCATCCTGGCATGCTCAAGGGCAAGGCAGTAAGGAGGGGACACAGAAACCTGCCAAAGCACATCTGGCAGTTTTCTGGATGTTTACTGCTGGCTCCATTGTGCTTCGAAGGCCATGTTTCCTTTAGGACTGTGCAGGAGACAGCAAGACAGCTTGAACCCAGAGTTGGGCAGCTAGCAACTAGGCTGGGTGCAAGGCAGACTGCAGAAGAGGCTAACTCTGAGATTCCGTGCCAGAGAACACAGGTTCCCTGGCAGAAGGGAATAGTAATAATGGTTAGAGGTACCTAACATATGTCAATGATGATTAGTCCTTACATCAGAACAATATATAAAAAGTATCATTTTCTTAGAAAAAATTAAGGACTCAGAAGGACTTTTTAAAAGAAAACTCAGGTTCTTCTCACCTACTTTTTAAGATTTCTGAGAAGTTAAATGCAAAAGAATTAGCAGGATAAGGGATATGAAAACCAGAAATTCCTTATGGAAATCATGACTGACTCAAGGAAAAGGGAAAGACTTTTACCTAGTATTCTGAGCTTCAGAATCAGTCAAATGTGTTTCTATTCAGAGTTACCCTTTGCATGCTACATAAGAAAGACCAGCCTCAGTTACAACAGTTCACAGTTTTTCTAAGAACATTTGTGTGCATTATGCCATTTGCTCCTCTTCTCTAGAGGAAGGCCCAAGGTCACCCAGCAAGTAAGAAACTGAGCCAGAGCACACATTTAAGCCCCCAGGCTCCAGGCCCAGGATTCCTTCACTCTGCACAGATGATGGGATTTGGGGGAGTAGGGGATGTTAAACATTTGACTCTCAGGCTCCACTCCCAAACTTCTGCTTTTGAACTCAGTAGTTCTGGGACAAACGCAAATGGAGGTGGCCATACTCCAGTGAAATTTTATTTACAAAAACAAGCTATGGTCCATAGACCTTGGTGTGCCCACTCCTACGGGTCTGTCTTAAGGCTTTCCTTAATTTCATTTTATTGTATTTTTATAAGTAGTAAGCAGAACCTTATTAAAGGACCTGTGTCTCCATTTGGTGAACTTTCCCCCTTTTCTATTTTTTTTTTTTAATTATTTATTTATTTATTTATTTATTTATTTTTGGCTGTGTTGGGTGTTCGTTTCTGTGCGAGGGCTTTCTCTAGCTGCGGCAAGCGGGGGCCACTCCTCATCGCCGTGCGCGGGCCTCTCACTATCGCGGCCTCCCATGTTGCGGAACACAGGCTCCAGACGCGCAGGCTCAGTAGCTGTGGCTCACGGGCCCAGTTGCTCCGCGGCATGTGGGATCCTCCCAGACCAGGGCTTGAACCCGTGTTCCCTGCATTGGCAGGCAGACCCCCCAACCACTGCGCCACCAGGGAAGCCCTATTTTTTTTCTATCTTAGAATGTTACATTAGATTTCCTGAAGGGATGATAAATTCTAAGCCTTCAAAGAATGATGATAATTGAATCCAACAGGCTGAAGTTTGGCTGAAGTAATTTCCTAAGGTAAGAGATGGCACTACACTAATTTAAACAAGTGGGATTTTTAATTGTCTTGATGAATAAACTGCAAATTCCTTCAGCATATGAATAAACGTCTACAGTCAAATCCAGAAATGAGTAAATTTCATTGCCAAAGAGTGAAACTGATAAGGTCTTGATAAACAGACCAAAAGGCAAGCACTAGTAATTTCAGGAGGGGCTGTCTCGGTATGTGCACAAGAAACATCATGTCTAGGAATCAGCTGTGAACTGCTCTACAGGACCTTCAAGTGAGCCTGAATTCCTTCCCCTTCCTCAAAACTGTCTCTGGATTATGTGGATGTGAATAGGCTTTATTTGTTTGCTTGTTGGCTCTTTTACTAGGAGAACCCCTTAAAAAATTCCACAAGTGCATACCACGTGCTTGTGCCAGGACAAAGATAGGGGTTGAGGGGTGGTTAAACAATACTATTTCAGCAGCAAGGAGAGCACAGTGAACGTTCTCACCTTTCTACTGAAGTGGAAGTGATATTCAAATCTCAGATTAAAAACATCTAGATATTAGAGAAGCAGAGTATAGTCAAATGTGGAAAAAGGCATGGAATTTGTAGTTAGACCTGGGTTCAGTTCCTGACTGCACTCTCTGGATGAGCAGACCACTTAATCCCTCTGAGCCTGAGTTTCCTTATTTGTCAAATGAAGGCACTTTCTCCTTGTTTAAAGTGTATTAAACAAGATAAACTATAAAACTATCTGACACATAGTAGGTATACTGATTAGTTTATTTATTCATTCATCAAATGTTATAGGGTATTTTCTATGTTCTACATCAAGGGTCCGCAAACATTTTCTTAAAGGGCCAGGTAGTAAATTTTTTAAGCTTTGTGAACCATGTGCCTCTGTCAAAACCACTCAACTTTGCCACTGTAGCACAAAAGCAGCCTAGACAATATGTAAATTAATGACTGTGGCTTTGCTCCAATAAAATGTTATTTATGGACACTAAAATTTAAATTTCATATAATTTTAGTGTGTCATGAAACACTATTCTTTCTCAACCATATAAAAATGCAAAAACCGTTCTCAGCTTCTGAGCTGTACAAAAATAGGAAGCTGGCCACAGTTTGCCAACCCTTGTTCTAGACTCTGTCCTAGGATCTGGGAACAGAGGGGAGAACAACAGCAGACATTGTGCCCTAAAGGGAAGAGATATGACAAACAAATAATCACACAAATCATTAAAATTATCATCACAATAAGTGCTACTAGAGAAAATGCACAGAGTCCCAGAGTACACATAATTTTACTACATCTATAAATTTTGTGTGTGTGGTTTTTACCTTTTTTGTTTCAGCTCTTTCAAATATAAACCAGTTTTATGTAGGATTGACCCTTTTAATATCCTAATCCCCATTCCCCAAGGTTTATTTTTTAGTCCAATGACCATATCATCCACCCAGATAGATTTTTAGGAACACCTCTAATCACCCAAGCTTCTTCCTAACAAACTCTTCTTGCAGACACTAAAAATTCTCCTTGCACACTTCATTCTGTCACTACATGTCCTGCTCTCAGCAACAGTTTCTGCTTGAGAATGCCCCATGCCTTTCTTTCTCAGCTTTGAGCAAACCCACATACATGTGTACACATGTACACAGTGTGTGCAGACAGAGCAAATATTCTTTCACTAACCATTAATGAGCGTCTACTATATGCTAGGCATGGTGCCACCACTGGAGAGTTAGTGGTGAAACAGAACAGACACAGTCTTTGCTCTCAGAGAGCTTATAACTGGAGGGAGAGTGCAGGAAAAACCAAATCATTCCATAAACAATTATTTGATTATAGTGTTGCAAGTGCTATAGAAATATAAGAATGTATCTTGGGGCCTTATCTGGTCTGGGGTCAGGGAAAGGCTATGCTATGGCACACACACATCCCTTGGGACGTGAGTGCCCCGAGGGCATGGTTTTTGCCTATCTTATTCACTAAGGTATCCCAAGCATCTTGAACAGTACCTGGCAAATAGTAGGCATTCAATCAATATTTGTTAAGTGAAATAAGTGAATGGAATGAGCATAAACTCTCTGTTATCATTTCTGTCCTATAAATCAGGGGTCTCTCAACTTTTTTGATTGTGATTCCTGGAGTCAAAAAATTTAAGCATTCATCTTTAATGTGTGTATATTTACCTTCTGATCAGTTATGAACATGTATTTCTGTGTAATATACTATGTACATTTTAAAAGATTAAAGTTGAAAACCTTCATGGATAAGACAAAGTTGAGGGAAAAATATTTTCCCAGTGATTATTTTAGTTAGGTGATGATCTGGGCACTGATAGAAGTAGGCGTCCCACCCTGCTCTTTGCTCTGAGCACCACAGGACCTTCACTGGCCCCTTGCCCTCATCTCCTCTTTGGGCATCTTGCCCATTTTGCCCTCAGCTTTCTGGGGCAGTGGCTGTGGCTGAATAAAGTTGCAGAAATGTTGATTTTAAAGTATCCATTGCAAAAGTTAGCACCTAAATGGTCACACATGTAAATCACATGAAAATGAGCACAGAGTTGCCAGCGTTTCACTGGGCTCCTGGCTTCAGAGCCCGTGCTGCTGAGCAGCCAGCCCTGGTCACAGTCCTGGATGACCAGACACCCAGACACCAAACGCCCAGATCCTGGCTGCCCGGCAGGCCTGCCTCTCTCTCCAGCACAGGGGCACAGCCTTAATTCAAAACGGACTCTGAAGAACCAGGCGTGACTTCCTTCCTCTTCATAAAGAATCTTGTTCTAATTTGCACATAGACAAAGAGCCCTGGGTTCCAAATGTGTAAATCAACACAGTAAATAAAGTGTTATTGAAAAACCGTTATTTTATTTATTAATGGTACAGACACTTTTTTTGCCAGTAATATTTTGATGACAGTAATTTGACTGAATATGCTACAGACTTTTTTGTTTGTTCTGTTTTAAATCTTAATTATGACATGGCATTTCAAAAGTCTGGCTTCAGTTTTTTCTCCATTTTTTTGGTAGGTGATTTTAATGGTTGCAACAGCTGAAAAAGATACACAGATCCACATGGAAGACGTATATCACTGGCTGCGCCTAGTAAATCATGACACACACATTTCAGTCATTTCCCCAAGTCCTAAGAGGTTTGTCTTCATGTTCTGGATGCTTTTCAGTGAGTTGCCAATCAACACAGAGAGCTTCATGTGATCGTTAGGCACAACATACACACAGGTTGAGGGTCATCATTAATAACAGTAAATATAAATCCTATCTCAAGAAATCTTAACTTCAAATTTGGAGAGACAATTTTTTTGAAAGATCGGATTATATTGTTGTTTATACATACTGCCATTTTGTTGTTCATTAAAGTTTCTTGGCAGGGATCTTTAAAGTCCCTAGTCTGACAAGTAGGAGTTGTGTTAACTAAAACTGGATGAGATCATCCCACTAAATCCAGGGCACAATAAGCTGTGATACATAACAAAAGCCTGAAGGAGTAAACCACCACTGTTGACCCCTTCCTAGCATCTGGCTCCCCGTTCCCTTTCGGATGCCTTGAGTAACATATAGGACTCCTGGTCTTCTGACAAATGAACTGCGTGAAGACCCAGTGTGAGTCCATGTTTAAATATTAGTAAAGCTTCATTTAAAAAAATAAACAAAGTATAAAGGTAGTTCTAATATTATTTCCCACATCTCAATGGATTGTTCTGCAAGCCCCCTGGGTGCATGTATCCACTTTAAAGACTATGCTGTTGACCCAGACCATTGTTAAAAAATTATGAAGAAGACAAAATTGATCCTTAGCATCTCCTGTATCCAGCTTTTCATGGCCTTGTCTTCCTCTTTCAGCACAAGACTTCCAAATTCAGCCCTTCTGATTTTCAGAGGAAAGGGACTTGAAAAACTCATTTACAGTAAATGTTACAGGCTAGAAATGTGCATCTTACCAAGAGTCTTTTCCTTTGAAAAGAAGTTTCCCTGAACGGGAAAATCTTAATGAATCACTGACCATGTAGTTACTGTAAAGGAGAACAAGACATGGGGGGAGAGGGGCAGCAGCGGGGGCTTCCCTGGCACCCTTCAGAACACACCCAGGGGATTGACTGCCTACTGTACTGAGGAGAAGGCCAGACCTGCCAAGGACAAGGATGGTGCAAAGCGGCATGTGGACATGACCAGAGCCTCACGATCTGTCTCTGAGGTAACAGAAATTGCTCCTGGAAGGAATGTGACTTCCAAATGCTGGACCCCCATTTTCCCTGTTACCAAGCATAGGCATTCAACCACTTTTTCTATTTGTAATGCTAATGATAAATCAAGATGCAACAGAAGTTTCCAAACAATAAAATAAAAGAAGCGTAAGCTGGTAATACTGAATTAATGTATTTTCCTGGTTACTTACAATGGTAGAGAATTATTTGCATAGTAAGGAAAATGCTAATTTCATTAAAGTGCTGTTAGATAAGGCTTTTAGACTAACTTGGAGCACCCTAAATAATTATATAGAGGTACTTGATTTGTCAGTTCTAACCTCTTTAGAATCGTTTGCCTGCACAGGTGCCACACGTGGAGGAAAAACCAAATCCAGAACTGACTTGTTTCCTAAATGAACTGGGAAGTTGTCATTAAGAAGCATCTGCTACTTTATTGCCTTCATGTAAAAGCATTCTTGTACCGCTATAACGGACTATTGAGCAGATGTTTTAGAGCACTATACCCACAGCAATACGTGTATCATAAAAAAGATAAGGAGCTACAACGTAATTAATGATTTCAGTTCCTCGATAAATGAACTTCACTTTTTTTAAAAAAATGGATTTAAAGTTGTGTCACGAATTTCAACTTTTAACTCAAGCAATTCTTGCAAGAAAGTGAACAGAAAATCATTTACAGCAATAAATAACAAAGGGTCAAACCCAGCCTTACACCTAACATGATGAAATCTGAGGGTCCAGAAAAGGCTTCTCCAGACCAGACCACTCTACCACCTCCTCATGGATCAGCCAGAGAATTCACCATTGGAGATCGACTTCATTCACACAACACTGGGAATGTAACATAATACAGAATCTACTTTTACAAAATTACACTACTATTTTAAATCCCCCAAATCCGAATTCCAAAACACACTGTAGCTCCAGAACTGTAGGAATGTAGGTTTTTGGTACCTTCTGCCTTTGTTTGATTTTAGATTTGTCTTGAGCATAAACAAGATAATATAGATAGAAGTGTGTTGACCTCCTTGAACAAAAGGCACTAAATAAATTCCTGAGCATAAACTAGATTAAAAAATTGGAGAAAAAGAGAATAGGGGTAAAGGGGGGAAGAAAGAAAAGAAATAGGAAGAGGAAGGGGGACAGAGGAAGAGAGAAGAGAGACAAGACAAATTATGATAAAAAGCCAATAGCATCAATAAAAAGTGAAAGCTAGAGTAAGACTAAACAAAATAACAACACAAACAAGCTTTATGCTTCTATTCTCCAATTATATTGTTGCCAAAATCTAGTCCCCAAACTTTTATATAGAAAGACAAAAGAGAGACAGAAAGAAAACAGAGACTATGCACATGGCTGAAATATTTAAGAACTGCCTGAGGGATCTGATGAGACACTTATCAATATTCAAAAGGAGATCACAACCCATACACCCAGAAGGAATACATCACCCCTCTGTTCTATAACCATCATTGACGCATCAGCTCTATTTTACATCTGAATCTTTGTCTAATCCATCCCTGTGCAAGAATAGTTTCCTTTCACCATTAGAACATAGGGTGTTATTAAATTTAACTTATTAAATTTTGGCTTAAAATTCCTCTGTCCTAGAACATCTTCAGTGATTAACCATATCAGCCTAATGTTTGACCAATCTCTTTAACAATAAAATTTTGCAATTATTATATTTGTATGTTCAAGTCTCTGTGAACTGGGCTTATTTTGGAATGGCAGCTATAGTTCCTAGAAAACTTTTTAGCTATGTGAGAATTTTTATTCACTGGGATTCTTGGAGCTCTCTCTTTACCATGGTCCACCCATGGGGAACAGTTTTAAAATTCCCATTTAAAATATAAGAACTTTACATCTTCAAAAACTCGCCCGGGAACATCAAAACCCAACTCAGAGGCAAATATTTTAAAGTATGAATATTGAGAAAGGTCTCAGTCCTTTTAAAAAGGTGATCTCATTAAATTAACACATTTATAATTTCCATATCTGCCTCTCAAGCTCATATACTTCAGAAATCCAAAGCAATAATCCTAATTATTGAGGTCCACAATCACAAACTTTTATTCATTCAATAAACATTAACTGAGCATCTAGTATACCTAAAACAGTAATACTAAGTAGATTCACAAATAAAAACATGACAGATAAACCCACGAGTCATTTCCACAAGTGACTACAACACACATCAAACTGTTATAATGCCTGTATAAGAAGTAAACAGTGTTTATGGGATTACAAATGAAGACCTCAATCCTAACTGGATCCTACAAGGATGCAGGAAGTCTCAGCCTAAAAGGTGTCATTTAGCTTGAATAATGAATGATTCCAACTGGTAGAAATGAGGCATAGGTTATTCCAGGCAGAAAAAATGGCAAGATCTAAGGTACAAGAAAATGAAACTCATGGCCAGTTTAGCAAGTCACCCTGTTTGTTTGGAACATAGTTGTATGAGAGATTTAATATAGGATAGAATTGTTAGTCTGAAGTCAGATTGTAGAGGACTGAAGTATAGAACTTAAACTGTATATATATATATTTTTAATTTTTTAATAGATCTTTATTAGAATATAATTGCTTCACAATACTGTGTTAGTTTCTGCTGTACAACAAAGCGAATCAGACATATGCATACACATGTCCCCACATGCCCTCCCTCTTGAGCCTCCCTCCCATCCTCCCTATCCCACCCCTCCAGGTCATCACAAAACACGGAGCCTATCTCCCTGTGCTATGCTGCTGCTTCCCACTAGCCAACTTTTTCACATTCAGTAGTATATATATGTCGATGCTACTCTCACTTCGCCCCAGCTTTGCCCTCCCACCCCATGTCCTCAAGTCCATTTTCTATGTCTACCTCTTTATTCCTGCCCTGCAACTAGGTTCATCAGTACCATTCTTTTTTTTTTTTAGAGTCCATATATATGCATTAGCATACGGTATTTGTTTTTCTCTTTCTGACTTACTTCACTCTGTATGACAGACTCTAGGTCCATCCACCTCACTACAAATAACTCAATTTCGTTTCTTTTTATGGCTGAGTAATATTCCATTGTATATATGTGCCACATCTTCTTTATCCATTCATCTGTTGATGGACATTTAGGTTGCTTCCATGTCCTGGCTATTGTAAATAGTGCTGCAATGAACATTGTGGTACATGTCTCTTTTTGAATTATGGTTTTCTCAGGGTATATGCCCAGTAGTGGGATTGCTGGGTCATATGGTAGTTCTATTTTTAGTTTTTTAAAGAACCTCCATACTGTTTTCCATAGTGGTTGTATCAATTTACATTCCCACCAACAGTGTGGGAGGGTTCCCTTTTCACCACACCCTTTACAGAATTTATTGTTTCTAGATTTTTTGATAATGGCCATTCTGACTGGTGTGAGGTGATACCTCATTATAGTTTTGATTTGCTTTTCTCTAATAATTAGTGATGTTGAGCATCTTTTCATGTGCCTCTTGGCCATCTGTATGTCTTCCTTGGTGAAATGTCTATTTAGGTCTTCTGCCCATTTTTTAACTGGATTGTTTGTTTTTTTGATATTGAGCTCCATGAGCTGTTTGTATATTTTGGAGGTTAATCCTTTGTCTGTTGTTCCATTTGCAAATATTTTCTCCCATTCTGAGGGTTGTCTTTTTGTCTTGTGTATGGTTTCCTTTGCTGTGCAAAAGCTTTTAAGTTTAATTAAGTCCCATTTGTTGATTTTTGTTTTTATTTCTGTTACTCTAGGAGGTGGGTCAAAAAAGATCTTGCTATGGTTTATGTCAAAGAGGGTTTTTCCTATGTTTTCCTCTAAGAGTTTTATAGTGTCTGGTCTTACCTTTAAGTCTTTAATCCATTTGGAGTTTAGTTTTGTGTATGGTGTTAGGTAGTGTCAAACTTAAACTATATTTGATAGGCACTGGTGATCATAAGGAAGTAGTTGTGAAGCAGTGCAGTCTAACAAATTAAGAGGGCAGACTTTGGAGTTGTTCTGCCTGGGCTTAGAACTTGATTGCACTGTTTATTAGCTGGGTGACATCACAAGTTAATCAAGCTCTCTAAGGTTCAGCTTCCTCATTTGTTCAACAGAGATGATAATGATAATATCTGGTTTATGGAGCTGCTGGGAGGGCTAAATGAAACAGTTCATGTAAAACATTTAGGGTACTGCTTAGCACATAAGAAAATAATGTTAGACGATGATGATGGTGATTATCCATGTAGTAGAGTAATATGATTAGAGCTTTGTCTTCAAAAGGATAATCTGGAAACAAACTGAAGGATGAATGGGAAATTAGAGAGAAAAGACCTGGTGAGATAAGTTAGAAGCCTATCTAAATAGAATGATCCTCAAGAGAGATCATAAGAGGTTTTTAAAAAATAGTTAGAAATAGTATTGGGAAAGAGGGAACAAATAAGAGAGATGGTCTAAGAGAGTATTTATTTGTCTAAGCAAATTACTGTTGAATGGAAGGGGCCAAAACGAAGCCCATCCATTAGACAATACCAATGTTTTGAGCCTGAATAACTGAGAAGATGATAGTGTCATTAACTGTAAAAGGAACATCAGTACTAGGTACTATTTTGGAGATGTTGATTTAAGACATCTGGATTCTATAGTCCACTGAATTTGTAGGGCAAAAATCTGAAGAGAGATGGGTACTGTAGAAATGGCTTTAATAATTGTTACCAACATTTGAGCATTAACCATAAGTTATATGTATACTATAAACTATGTATGCTAATGTGATAAGCAACCCTATAAGGTATTAGTATTTTACCCAAAGTGGGTCCTAAAGATCTTGGCTACACATCTTGCCTAAGGTCACAATTAGTAAGATGTAGAGCCAGAATTCTGCCCATGTATATAACTTTAAAGCTTGAATATACTTTGGATTTGAGTCATCAGCATAAAAGGAGTAACTGGAACAACTCCAGTAGTAGTAGATGAGATTTCTAATTGAAAAATAAGACAAGGCCAAGAAAAAATCTTGAGGAATACCATATTTCAGAGATAGAGGACAAGGGGAGCTGGCAAAGAGAACTTCACAGATAAAGAAGAAAAATAAAGATTTGAAAATGATACGAGGGCTTCCCTGGTGGCACAGTGGTTAAGAATCTGCCTGCCAATGCAGGGAACATGGGTTCAAGCTCTGGTCTGGGAAGATCCCACATGCCACAGAGCAACTAAGCCCATGTGCCACAACTACTGAGCCTGTGCTCTAGAGCCCACGAGCCACAACTACTGAGCATGCCTAGAGCCCATGTTCCGCAACAAGAGAAGCCACCACAATGAGAAGCCCACGCACCGCAATGAAGAGTAGCCCCCGCTCGATGCAACAAGAGAAAGCTCGTGCACAGGATTGAAGACCCAACGAAGCCAAAAAATAAATATAATAAATAAATAAAATTTAAAATAAATATATAAATAACATGCCTATACTGCTATTTCTAAAAAGAAAAAAAGAAAAAAAGAAAAATGACATGTAAGTCACAGAAGGAAAAGCTTCCAGCTGACCATGGTCAACAGCCTTGAATGTTACAGAAAAATGAAGGATAGTCTGAGGAGAAATTTTGAATTGATGGTTCAGTTATCACTGATGTCTTTTAAGAGGGAAATATCAAAAGCATACTAAGAGAAAATGCAAAACTATAAAGAGTGGTATAAACTTGTGGTGAGGAACTGTAAGTATTAAAAATAGACAACCCTATTAAGAAATGACACAGAAAAACAAAAAGTTAACATATAGGTAGCTTGAGGCGATACCAATGTGAAAGTGAGAGCTTTAAAAAAATATATATGCAAATCTGAAATTGGGTTTATCTGGAAGTTAAATGGAATGAGTCAGTTGAGAAGGAGGAACTGAAGATGCTAAGAGACTCAGACTTAGTGATACAGCAGAGGATGCCCAAGTGGTAAAGTACGGAAGAGTGCCTAATAGACCAATCCTCCTCTAAATAACAGATATACATTCCAGGGGGGAAAACCTATTTGAAGGCTTTGGAGACTCAAATAAGGAAGACAGATTTTGGAGGGGAGTCAACGTCTGGAGCAAGTGACTTGTTTTTTGCTGTTCTTCTCTAGAAGCAGCTGCAGTGGAAGTGGTGGTGGCAAAGGAATGGGGGGAAGGAAGTCAGCTAAAAGTCCTATCACCTCTCTGAGTAGAGAAACAGGGAGAAAAAGCCTGGAGCAACCACAGCTGCTGGAGAATATGGAGGAAGCCCCAGAAATGAGGGAGATAAAGAAAAGGAACCTTAAATTCCATGTTCAAACTCAGTCTAAGTCTCTGGCTGACTCCTGAGCCATGAATGTGTGGAACAAACTGAAAGCAGCTGGGAGCTAAGTTGTAAAAAACTGAACTGAGATCTCAGCCACTGCCTACTATAGGCATGACAGTTTGCAGTTTTAATCCAAGTTAATTGAATGCTAAAAGGAAATATCAACACTCTTTGGAAGAATGTAACTAAATCCAGAGCCTCCAAAACATAACAGTTAAAATATCCAAAACACTCAAGGATTATTCAACATAGGATGAACAGGGAATATGTGACTCAATCTGCTGAGAAAAGTTGAACCAGATGTCAGCAATATTGAATAAGGACTTTAAAGATACTCAGTAACGTAAAGAAAAATATGCTCATACTAGTTAAAAAGACAGGATATTTCATGAGAGAAAGAGGAAATGCAAAAAACAAACAAAAAAAACCCCAACCAAACAAACAAAAAACACCAAATGGAAATATCAGAACTAAAAAAATAAAAATATTTGTGATTAAAAATTCAATGGGAGGGAGGGAGATGCAAGAGGGAAGAGAAATGGGAACATATTGTATATGTATAACTGATTCACTTTGTTATAAAGCAGAAGCTAACACACCATTGTAAGGCAATTATACTTCAATAAAGATGTTTAAAAAAAAAAAAATTCAATGGGGGCTTCCCTGGTAGTGCAGTGGTTGAGAATCTGCCTGCCAATGCAGGGGACACAGGTTCAAGCCCTGGTCTGGGAAGATCCCACATGCCACAGAGCAACTGGGCCCATGAGCCACAGTTACTGAGCCTGTGCGTCTGGAGCCTGTGCTCGGCAACAAGAGAGGCCGCGATAGTGAGAGGCCGGTGCACTGCGATGAAGAGTGGCCCCCGCTTGCCACAACTAGAGAAAGCCCTCGCACAGAAACGAAGACCCAACACAGCCATAAATAAATAAATTAATTAATTTTTTAAAAAAAATCAATGGATGAGGTTAATAGCAAACTAGAGACAACAGAGGAAAAAGTTATTAAACTACACAGTAGACAAATTGAAATCAGCCAATCTTAAAAAGGAAAAATATTGAAAGAACATGAACAGAGAATCTGAGGCTTGTCCATCAGATATATAAAACTGGGTTACCAGAAGAATAGTTGAGAGAGAGAATTGAGCAGAAAAATGAGATTTGAAGAAACAGTGGCAGAAAATGTCCCAAATTTGGTGAAAGAAATAAATTTACTGCTTCAAGAAGTTTAGAAAATCACAATCTAATAAATGCAAATAAATCCACACCTAGGCACATTATAATCAACTGATGAAAACCAAAAATAAAGAGAAAATATTAAAAGTAGCAAGAGAAAAACAACACACTATATACAGGAAAACAACAATTAGAATTATTATGTATTTCTCATCAGAAACACTGTAGGCAATAAGACAATATCTTTAAAGAAACCTGTATCTTGTGAACATATCCTTTAAGAATATAGGTGAAATAAAGATATTTCCTGATAAAGGAAAACTAAGGCTATTCATTGTCACCAGACCACACTACAGAAATGACAAAGAAATTCTTCAAGGTGAAGAGAAATGATACCATAGGGAATTCAGGTTTTGAGGAATGAATAAAAAGCACTGGAAATGGTAAATATTTGGGTAAGTATTAAGGAGTATAATTTTATCTTATATTTAAAAACTACCTGTGAGAGCTTAAAGCAAAAAATTATAACACTATCATGTGAGGTTTATAATGTATGTAGATATAACATATAGGATAACATATAAAATGAGGGATGTGGTAAATGGATGCATATAACTGCAAGGTTTCTACATTTTTTGTGAAGTGGCATAACATTAACTCTAATTAGACTGCAGAAAGTTAAGAATGTATACTGTAATACATAATAAGTCATAAAATAGTGTAAAGAGGTTTATCCCAAAAGTTAATAGAGAAATTAAAATGAAATTCTAAAAATTCATCCAAAAGAAAGCAGGCAAGAGGAAATGGAAGAACAAAAACCAAAAGTGGGATAACAGAAGAAGTGTCAGACTTAAATCAGTCATATTAATTATTACATGACATGTTAATGCACTAAGTACTTCAATTAAAAGGTGGAGATTATCAGAATGGATTTTTAAAAGAAAAAGCAGTCTCTGCCTACAAGAGAAAAAATAATTAGGTAGAAAAAGATAAATCATGTAAACAATAAACATGTAGGCTAGAGTAGATATATGGTACATATATTAGTACCAGAGAAAGTAAACTATAAGATAAAGAATATCACTGAAGATAAAAAGGGATACTTTGTAACAATAAGAGTCAATTTTTCAACAAAGTCATTAGGCATATATACATTTTTAATCATAAGTGTATATGTGCCTAATGACAGAGCCTAAAACTGACAGAATTAAAAGAAGAAACAGACAAATCCACAACCATAGTAAGAGACTTTAGAACCTCTTTCTCAGCAATTGATAGAAAAACTAAACTAAATTTTAGTCAAGACATAGAGTATTTATGATTTAACTTATATTTTTAGAATAGTATGCCCTCCAAACTGTAAAATATTGATTCTTTTTAAGTACACATGGTACATTAACCATGATAGGCTATACGCTCGGCAATACAAGTCTCAATAAATTTAAAAGGACTGAAACCATACAGAGTATCTCTGACCACAAAGTGATTAAATCAGAAATCACTGCCAATAAGATATCTAGGAAAACTCTCAATATTCTGAAATTAAACAACACACTTCTAAATAATCCACGGGTCAAATTTAAAAACTCACAAAGGTTATTATAAAATACCTCATTCTTTATGAAAATACAACAAAGTAAAATTTGTGTGATTCAGCCAAATCAGTGTTTAGAAGGAAAACTATAGCTTTAGGGGCTTATATTAAAAAAGAAGAAAAGTCCAGAATTAATGACCTAAGTTTCAACCTTTAGAAGAGCAAAGTAAACCCAAAGCAAATAAAAGTAAGGAAATAACAAAGATAAGAGCAAAATCAACAAAAGAGAAAATAGACAAATCAGAGGAAATATAGACCAAAAAACTGATTCTTTGAAAAGATCAATAAGATCGATGAACCCCTAGTGAAACTGATCAAGAAAAAAAGAACAAAAATCATCAAAACCGGAAATGAAAAGGTACTATCACTAAAGATCCTACAGACATTAAAAGTATAACAAGAAAATGTTCTGAACTGTACACCAAACAGTTTACAATTCATATGAAATAGATAAATTCCATGGAAGAACAAGTTATCGAAGCTCACTACAAAACATATAAATAAATACTCTAAGTAGCTCTCTACCTTTAAAGAAATTGGCTATAGTTTAAAACCTTCTCACAAAAAACTCCAGGCCCAGACGGCTTCACTGGTAAACTCCATAAAATATTTAAGGAAGAAATAGTACCAATTCTACTCAAAATCTTTACAAAAAGAGAAGTAGTATAAACACTTGCCTACTCATTTTATTAGGACAGAATTACTTTGATAACAAAACCAGAAAAGAAAATACAAGAAAACTATAAATCAATATCCCTCATGAACATAAACACAAAAGTCCTTAACAAAATTTGAGCAAACTGATTCTAGCAATATGTAAAATGTTAAGACATGACCAAGTGGGGTTTATCACAAGATGCAAAGTTAGTTCAACATTCAAAAATCAATTTAATTCATCACAACGACGGAATAAAGGAGAAAAACCATACAGTTTTTCAATAGATGCAGAAAAAGCATTTGCAAAATTCAACACCCATTGATGATTAAAACTCTCACCAAACTAGGAAGAGAGAGATCTTCCTCAATCCAATAAAATGCATATAAAAAATCCTTCAGGTAACATATTTAATGACGAAACACTGCATTTTGTAAAATTTAAGGGCAATTTAAGGTTTTTAAAATTAGGCTAAAGTGACAGGGCAAGAAGGTAGAACCAGTACCACCTCGGAGCTGAGACTATAACATGAGGCTATCCGGTAGGCAATTGGGACCTTTCATGCTATTTTTTTTTAATAGCTTTACTCGTGTGTGTGTGTGTGTGTGTGTGTGTGTGTGTGTGTGTGTGTGTGTGTGTGTGTGTGTGTAATTACACTCCTTAATTAGAATTTTGGGTTATAAAAATAGATTATCCTTAAGACAGAAGAAACTACCTTAGTCAAAGAAAGGAAATTCCTGACTCTTAAGCATAATTTTTATATATTCATTACTATTTTCTTTCTTCCCTTCCTTCTTTTTCTTTTCTTTTTCTTTTCTTTTCTTTTCTTTTCTTTCTCTCTTTTCTTTCTTTCTTCTTTCTTTCTTTCTTTCTTTCTTTCTTTCTTTCTTTCTTTCTTTCTTTCTTTCTTTCTTTCTTTCTTTCTTTCTTCCTCTCTTTCTTTCTCTCTCTCTTTCTCTCTTTCTCTCTTTCTCCCTTTCTTCCTTTCTTCCTTTCTTTCTTTCTTCTTTTGTCTAAAGCAAGCTACATTTGTTGGCATCTCTGGGCATTTCACCCAACTTAGCTTAATCTTTTTTTCATCTGTTCAGTCTTTTCTGGGTACATGGTGACTGATAACTTTTAGATAATAATTTAGCATTATCTCTTCACTTTTATGCCCCCTTCCAAACTAGAATTATGACTTGAGAGCAAAAGAGGGTGTCAGGCATTTTCTGTACTGTCCACAGATACTTTAAGAAAAGGACACACCAAAGTTGAACCCTCAGAAGCAATTTTCTTAATTAGCTTAATTAGTAATGATTGTGTTCAAATTGGGTATATCAGTTTAAGAAACCCTTAAAAAAAAAAAAAAAAGAAACCCTTTAAAGCATGATAGGCTTCAATAACAAAAATATTTAAATTACAGGTTATTAATTCCTATATCCTACTCTAATTGTAATTCTCAGTAGATGGCTTCAAATTCTGTTCTTACCAAAATGTATCCCAAAATTTAAAGAGTAGTATTTTATTGATAATATACTTTCTACAAACATGCCAAAAATATTTCATCTTCTGGATATACTAAAAAAGGGTCCACAGATATCAGGGGAATAAAACAAAAAGTAGATAATCTATTTTTAATCTAACCATTTCCTTTTGTTTTAACAAGTAGTTTAGGGTTAGACTAGACTGTACAGGCACTGCCTCCAACTTCTAATTGTAAAAAGCAGTCTTCATAAATAAAGCAAAAATGTCCAGCTTCCAAAAGAAACTTAGTCTATTTCACAGCTTTGCAAAGGGCCCACACAAATTAGGAAATGCCTGAAGAGGGCATTTATGTCCCATGTCACCTTCTCAGTGTCTCCTGCTAGCAAGATCACAGGACTTCAGCCATCTATGGCCATGATACCCCCAAATTAACAATTCTTTTTACACCAATCTGAAGAATTAACTATAGAAATGGTGATGTGACCTCTCAAGGAAAAAGGCTCTAGGATGGTATAAGCTTTACTCCTAGGTCCAGGGTTACCGAACCCCATCTTACAGAATGTAATTTTATCATTTCACTCATTTAATGAATACTTTGAAGGCTTATGAGCACAAGTTATTAAGATTTCAAATATATTCAGGGTAATAAATACGGATCTTCCTGCCAGAAATATTAGAACCCTTTAAACCTAAATGGGTAGATAATACTTCTACTCTCCAGCCTGATCCAGGCCATTTGACCTCTAAATCACCTTACTGCCTATTGGCTTAAATCTTGGCTGCATTACAATCATTCCTTTGGGGTCCAGTAATTACTTTTCTGCTCAGCCATGAGAGGTTAAAATGTTGCCTGGAAAAGAGAGTATGGTATCAACAAAGACAGTGAGATTCATTAGAGGAAATGGATGAAGCGAATAAACACAAACAGAAAAAGTAAATGCAGGGATTCTTTTGTGTCACTTCTTTTATCCATTACCAAAATCAATCTCTATATCAAGAAGCCAAGGAAAAAATGTTTAGAATAATGCCCCTTAATTAAGTTACTTTCATCCTACTTTGGGTAAGATTTGCCTAAATCAAAAATGCAAATGTTCTTTCTACAGTTTTTCCCTGCCTGCCTGACTACTCCTAAATACATATTCCATCCACTTATTTTGTGACTTTTTCCCCATGTATATCCCACAGGCTCTGAAACTTCCTGCTGGACTAATGGCACCTGGGCAGATATGGTGTTATTGAAGACTTTCCTGGCACCTGGCCAAAAAAATCAGTGGATTCAACCTGACTACCAATGGCCAGGATAGTTTCTACTAAGTGCAACAATTGTTGGAGAACCAGAAGGCTCTCGATTTTGTATTGGGCTGGCCAAAAAGTTGGTCCCGGTTTTTTGGTAAGATTGTACAGAAAAACCCAAAAGAACTTTCTGGCCAACTCAATATATAATTTCAACAAGTCAAGCATTTTTTTTTTATATTAAGCTTTTTTTTTTTTAACATCTTTATTGGAGTATAATTGCTTTACAATGGTGTGTTAGTTTCTGCTGTATAACAAAGTGAATCAGCTATACATATACATATATCCCCATATCTCCTCCCTCTTGCGTCTCCCTCCCACCCTCCCTATCCCACCCCTCTAGGTGGACACAAAGCACCTAGCTGATCTCCCTGTGCTATGCAGCTGCTTCCCACTAGCTATCAATCTTACATTTGGTAGTGTATGTATGTCCATGCACTCTCTCACTTCGTCCCAGCTTACCCTTCCCCCCCACCCATAGTCAAGCATTTTTTAAACATTAGGTAGCTTCTAAATCTTGTCAACAATTAATCTTTCAACCCAAATTTACTGATCATCTAGTGGAAGCACAGTACAGTATTGATGGGGTCTATTTATAAGGAAATGTGTCATACTAAATGAGTAACATCCCATACAATTTATAAATTTAGAGATACAAAACAGATCTTTATGGGCACATACACTTGTATATCATAAGCAGTGGATTCCTGCAGCCAAATAATTCTTAAGTGTTTCTAATTTCCAAAGAAAGTTTTTATATTGTCTGTCTTTTAGTTCTCTCTGACTGATTGAATGGTAAAGAACCCAGGCTATTGCTAAAATAATTTGTTTTTCCAAAGAAAATCAGGAGAATAAAAGGGAGATTGTGATTTTCATTGTTGTTTAAAATAAAACTCATAGTAACTCAAAAAGCCTTCCAAACCAAAGAATAACAGCTTCCCCATTCCACCTCACACATTAGTGTATTCACGAATGTTACAATAATAACCTTATGCATTAAGAATCATTTATAATGATTCATTTGTCTTTAATTGCTTTAAAAGTGTTATCACAACTGAAAAGTAAAATTTATTCGAATGAAAGGAGCAATGGACCATAAAAATTTGAAGAGAAAATTAGTTTAGGACATACACTTCATTTAAAAGCAGAAAATTTATTTCTAAATTTTTGTCTTTTCCTCTTGCAGTTCATAGGCAAAAATCTTAAGGCTCTATTGCCTGAACAATACTCATATAGAGGGAATTATAAGGTAATAGAAAGTATCCACAGTTTAAAGTAATTTGACCATAAATTAAAGAGTTAAGACATAAATTCTGAGGCACAGAAAAAAAGAGAGAGAGAGAGAGAGAATAGTTCAGGAAGCCCTGACTTCCAAGAACTCTTCTAGGGATTCAAATTTCACAAATACTATGTCCCAGGACATACTCCTCGTTGAAAGATTTTCCTCATTTCCCTTTGGTGACAACACTGTCCCCTGATTTTTCTCCTAAAACTCTGGACACCCTTCTCAGTTGCCCTAATTAACTCTTCTTTCTCTACTTATCTCTTAAATATTTGTATTCCCCAGAATTCTGTCTTCAGCCATTATTATGCCTCACTTTTCTTACTCTATTAATCTCAAATATTCCATGGCTTCAGGTTTCACTTTCATCCCAAATCTGAATTGCCTACTACCAAGATCGCTCTTTTGAAGTTTAGATAGATTCAATCTCCAACTAGATGTTCATGGCATCTCAATTCAATGTGTCCAAAATATAATCCTTTATGTTTTCACTAATCTTCCTCACCCTCATGTATTTCATGTTCTAGTTAAAGGTATTAAAATTCATCTTTAACGGTGCCTGGTAGTCAATAAATTGTATTGAACAAATAAACTAGTCAGTTGGTCAATAACTATTGAGTGTATCAGTATAGCCAGACACTGTGTCTAGTACTAGGGAATATGGATATAAGCAAGAAAGACAAAGTCTCTGCCCTCATGGAGTTCAGTCCAATGGAAAAGACAGCCATTAAACAAATAGTTACAAATGTAATTAATTTTTTTTTAAATTTTATTTATTTATTTATGGCTGTGTTGGGTCTTCGTTTCTGTGAGGGCTTTCTCTAGTTGTGGCAAGTGGGGGCCACTCTTCATCGCGGTGCGCGCGCCTCTCACTCTCGCGGCCTCTGTTATTGCGGAGCACAGGCTCCAGACGCGCTGGCTCAGCAGTTGCGGCTCACGGGCCTAGTCGCTCCTCGGCATGTGGGATCTTCCCAGACCAGGGCTCGAACCCGCGTCCCTTGCATTGGCAGGCAGACTCTCAACCACTGCGCCACCAAGGAAGCCCCTAATTAATTTTTTACATTAATTACAATTATAATGACAAAGGAAAAAATAACCCATCTAATCACACATACCAGAAAATTTGGAAAATATCTTGAATATTTTTCTTTCCTTCCCTGCTCAATTTCCAGTTAGTTTCCAAATCTTACTAGTCCCATCTCTGACATTTTTCTGATTGATTTCTTCTTCTCCATCACTACTGTCTTGCTCAATTCAGGGCTTCATCAT
This sequence comes from Balaenoptera musculus, assembly GCF_009873245.2. Taxonomy (NCBI): domain Eukaryota; kingdom Metazoa; phylum Chordata; class Mammalia; order Artiodactyla; family Balaenopteridae; genus Balaenoptera; species Balaenoptera musculus. The sequence continues at coordinate 64,006,427 of NC_045787.1, read as the reverse complement.
CTCTTTCCTTTAACTGGTCTCCCTGACTGCAATCTCTCCTCTTTATGGTCCAGTCATGACACCATTATCTTTCCAAAGTATAGATGTGATGGTGTCACAGTCCTCCTGAAAACCATTTATGGGTCCCATTTGGCATGAAAAATAAAGCGCCAAATCCAAGTTTTTTATGGTTCTTAACAGTCCAACCTTCACTTGCCTTTCCAAACATCCCTCTCAATCCTCTTGCACCCTGGTCTTGAGCCACATCACACCTGCATTTTCTCTGACCTTTCTTTTCTAATACGCCATCTCAGAAAAATAAAATTGGCTGGAAGACACTGGAGTCCTTGGCTGGAGTAGGATTCTGAATGCCTGGCCAGATCATGTGAACAAAGCTCCTCTCGCTTGAAGCTGCAGTAGGTCAAGGAGAGGGGCAGTTACCAGAAGCAGAGTACTTTGAGAGTGCCGGGTCAGACTAAGAGTAGATAGCTGAAAGCCAGGTCAGTAATCTAAAATGGACCAGATGTCAACCAGGATCCAAAGAATAAAACCAGATAGGACAGAGGTCAAAGGCTGCAGTACAAAAAAGCATCTGAAGCAGACAGTAGGGAAAAATGGAAGCAGAAGTACCTTCAGAGCTCAGGAGAGATGACACCTATTGATCTTTAAAAACCTGATTCTCACAGTTGCCATTATTAATGTAACAAGAAATATAATCAACCTCAATTTATTCTTCAAGGTTCTTTTCCATGAAAAATGTCTGTACCTCAATCCCATTCCATCTCCTAGCTAATCCTTTTCTCCATAATATTCCCATGGCCCTTTGCATTTACCACCACTATAACAATCGGCATACTCAATCACAATTACTTACTGTTTATTCAGCTCAAATGTGAGCAGCATGAGGGTAGGGGCTATGTCTTATTTATACTTTCATCCTCAATGGGAACACATATTAAGTTTGTTAAATTAATGAATAAAGGGAATTCCCTGGTGGTCCAGTGGTTAGGACTCCACGCTCTCACTGCTGATGGCCTGGGTTCAATCCCTGGGCAGGAACTAAAATCCCATAAGCTGCGCAGTGTGGCCAAAAAAAAAAATTAATGAATAAATATAAAGAAATAATCAATGAATAAACAAATGAGTATAGTAGTCCTAACTTAATAGTACCTAATAAATTCAAATATCTGCCATTAAACTTAGAAATTGATTTTGTGAGCTTATTGCTTTTGACTATAGAATAGTTTGGGTACAGGAGGAGAAACAATTTTTTCTTGGCTTTAACTAAATAATTCTGAAATGGAACTCAAAAAGAAATATTCAAATAGTCCATAAAAGGTACAAATAAATACAATTAGAAAATTATCACAATGCCAATACAATGCTGTTCAATAATGTCTTGTTTTACTTTGCTTTTAAATAGTCATGTCCTAGTGAGGCAACTGTATAACAAACATTCCACTCACTAATTTATTCCTGCATTAATGGTTTGTTTGCTGAACTCCCCCCGTCCCCATTCCTGGTATGAAATATAAAACATGGACACTTGCAATAATGTTAAAATGTACACTATGTGGCTGTTCATTTATTGATGTGAGAAATTCTTGCTCAACAATAGCCCTGAGACCAGAAACATAAGTGTAAATACAATTCATAAGTTGTATTAATAAAATAAATTTTATTTTATAAATAAAATTATTCTTCTCTACTTTAATCAATAATCAATTTAACCAAATATTTGCATTACTTGAATAATCATAACTATTATCAACTCATCTCAAAATCTTGAGAGCATACATAACTGTAATTTTGTAATCTTTATGGTACCTAACTCAACGCCAACTACCCGTTGGAAATGCAATATGAATTTGGTAACACTTAGAAATAAATGGGTTGAATTAAATGACCTCAACAGCACCTTCCAGATAAAAATTCTATACTATTACAATTATTTTAGATTAAATAAATAGAGATTATCAGGTATAGTGGTATATACATTTCATAATAAATAATGTCAATATTGGCTATATGCCAAGTCAGTTAAGCTGCCCATGCAGCTGTCTCCCAGTAAGAATTAGCAGTCATCATCCTTACTTTCTACATAAATTATGCTCTCAGCCTTTTGACCTGGTCCCATCTTATCCATTCCAGATCTCTTTGGACCTTGCTTCTTCCTATCCTCTCAAATCTGCTACTGGACTGCTCCTCTGGTTTCGCTCCCAAGCTACTTTTTATATTCAGCCCTCAAATCTGGATTCTGTAATATTCCAACCTGATCCAACTTGCTATGGAAAACTCTACCCTCTGCTGACCTATGTGGCCAGCTCTGCTACCAAATTTAGCCGTATCCACATGAGAGGGAAATGTGCAAGACAACTCATCAAGGGTCATGGAGCAGGTGGGATGAAGAACCATGTGTCCAAAATATGATACAGTGCAATGTCATAGAAAATGAACAGAACTTAGAGCCAAATGACAGATCTGAATCCTAACTCTGCCATTTAATGACTGAGTAAATGAACTTGGAAAACTGGCTGAACTTTATGACAAACAAGGAGCTCTCCCAATTCAATACTGTTTATTATGAAAACATTCCACCACATATAAAAGCATAAAAACAGTATAATGAACATCATATGCCGTTCAGCTAGCTAAAGATCTGTGAACACTGGCCAATCTTGTCTCAGCCACTCCCCGGCAAATACTTTTTTCTCTAAAGCAAACCCTAGGTATCATATTATTTCATCTGAAAACTTCACTGTTGTGTTTTAATAATACAAGCCCATTGCTATTATCACACCTAACAACGTTAACACTAATTCCATAAAACCACCTAATGCCTGATCCAGGTTCAAATTTCCCAGATTGTCTCAAAACTGTCTTTTAAACTTTTCATAGTTGGTTTCTTCTAAACAGGATCCAAGTAAGAGCTACACATTCCACGACATTTTTTATCAGATAATAAGGGAGAAAGCCTCTAATAGGCATTAAATTGACTTGTCAATTCTGTGATTTAGTGAAACTCAGGACTGTACTTCACTCAATATAAACCTCTAGATCTATGCTTCTCAATATAAGAGCCACGAGCCACTAGCCACATGTGGCTATTTAAACTGAAATTTAAATTAATTGAAATTAAATAACTAACAATTCAGTTTCTCAGTCACACTAGCCACATTTCAAGTGCTCAGGAGCCACATGTGGCTAGTGGCTACCATATTGGATGGCAAAGATATAGAACATTTCTCTGATCAGGAAGTGAACAGTAATATGGTATACATTTTACATCACTGCAGGAAATTCTACTGGGTATTTCTGCTCTAGATCCAAAACAGAAGACATACCTATGCACCAGTCAGACTGCCTCTCACCTCACAGAACTTACAAAACAAGTCTTACTGTAAAACTACTGTGCGGAATCACTGAGGACTCGTTAGAGTCATCCAAGATCAACCGACCATTCCTGGTCCAGGGTCCTTAGATATGGCTCCTCAAGAAGACTGACCGGCAGACCACAAGCTACAAATGGGCTATGCTTCCAAAGTTTATTTGTAACCTGTTTTGAACTTGAAACCGTTTTTTGTTCAGGTTCCCAGGCTACCCTTAAAACCACAATTAACTCAAAACATGGCTGACATTTTATACAATGAACAGTGGGGAAAAAAACTATTATTGCTATTGTGGACTAGCCTGGAAATCAAATAATTATGCATTTCTATAATTTCTGTACGTAAAAGTGCTCTTCAAGTAGAGAAGAGAAGAGTGTCATTGGAAAGGTTTAAGCCCTCACTCTCCTTTCTCCACTTCTTCCGCAGTGGAGAAGTGTTACGGCAGCAACTAAGAACACAGAACACTGGACACTTCACTTGGGAAGGGCCCTCCACAACCTGAGGTAAAACAACCAATCATATCTATGGGATATCTGTAAATGAGTCATTATAAATAAAAATTCACACAGTCCAACAAAGGTAGTTCCTTATAAGTTATTTAAACTAAGCAATATGAAGGCTTTGTCTGATTACTCCCTCTTACATCACAGTTTCAAAAGAAAGAAAATTTTACATAATTTAGGGTTGTATAGGTCTTTCAAATCTTAACAAAGAAAGAAAGCATAGACTAAATGATTACTAGACTTAGCTATAATCATTTTTTAAATTATATATGCCAAAAAAACACTGCAAACAAAGTTAAAATACGAAAATACTAGGTAAAATATTTCTAACATACACAACAAAGTGTATTTGTTTATTCCTTAACAAATAAAGAATTTCATAACCAGTAAGAAGTGAGTACCTTAATAGACAAATGGACAAAGAACAAGGATAAGCAATTTATAAAGGAAGAAATACAAGTGGCAGAATAAACAGGCAAATTTTCTAACTTCACCGATAAGGCAAGAAATACAAATCAACACAAAGATAATTTTTTTCCTATCAAACGAGCAAAAGAAAAAAATTAATTTAAATTGGTAATCTCTAGCGCTCACTCTTAGAGGGAGGCTTGCTAGAGAGAGCAGAGCTACTGGTACCTAAAGGTACATTTCCTGTCTTTCTCAGCCCTCAAGAGAGAATGAGTACAATACACTTGAAATAAGTCTTCACCCCACTGGAAATGCAAAATGCATCGCATAAATATAAAATATCACTCCTAATAGTTATGGTGAAGAATTTTATTAAGGGGATGGGCATGAAAAACTGGACTTTTTATGTAAAATTACTTTATCTCTATTATATTTCACATTAAGGCATTTTAAAGCCTTTTTAGTCTGCTTGTCTGCATCATCTCTGCATTGCTTCTTGGCATTGACTCATTAAGTATTCTTCATCTGATTCAAGGCAAAATATGCTTCTGATCAAATATGCACTCACATGCTCTTTGGCAAGCTACAAACCAAATTAGAAAAATCATAAATCTGGTGCTAAATATTCTGGAGAGATGGTATATGCTATACCTTCCTTATCAGAAAAGCACACATATGGATTGCAATATGTCAACAAACTACATCTGTGACTTTTCTCACTCTTAATTTTAAAAATCACAGATCAATAAAATAAGCTATATTACTATATTTGGCTTAATAACTAACAAACCTAGCTCCTCACTTCTCAAATGGAATTCATTCAAAATTACTTTGAAAGACACTTGAAATGTACTTGAAATGTACATTTAAATAACTGTATCTACATAAAAGTTAAAAATAAATATATTTGATATCCCAAGGCTGATACCAATTTTAATATCACTAACCACAATATGGTTCTCCAAAGAAAGTTTGCTGTTAAATAGCCTATAAAATCATTCTATCACTTTGAATATACCCCTTTATTTGCGAAAAACTTCAGTTTCCCTATTTAAATCAATATAACAAAAATGATCAATTATCACTAACCTTTAATCATATATGCAATGTGCATTTTATGCCACAATTTCACATTAAAATCATTTTCAAAGGTTTTTAAATAATTTTAGCATTAATGTCCAATAAACCATGTACATAGCAAACAAAATTCTTTGCAGCTCACAGGAATCAGGGTCTAAAAATACAATTCTGTATACGATCATTCACTGAAATTAACAACAGTTGAATTCTGCAAAATGAGATTTAGGTATACAATTACCCGATAAAACAATAAATCTTTCTATTCAAGTAACAAAATGCATTTATCAAAATTCTAAGCATAAGACTTATCACCATAAATTTTAAAGTATCTATACAAAAGAGTCTAAACCCCCTCATATTTTATAAAATAAGTTAACAAACATTAATTTTTAAAAATTCATTACAATTGTTATTCAATATTTAAATATTTATTTCAGGACCAGTACATGCAAAGTACACGATACGGTTTGAGCTATGCACCAACGAAGAGCAGAAAGATGCATAAGACATCGTTCCTGAACTTATCAAGGAGAAAAACTAATAGCAAGGATCTGATATACACATGTCAGAAACATGGAATTTCACAGCTTGAAGGGATATTTAAGTTTATTTAATCCAACATAGGTAACTACATATGAGAGTATCTGTATTCAAAATAGGGGAATTCCTCTGTGCTTTCTTAAAAGTTCACCTTTATGCTTACACTAAATGATTAGAAGTCTCTAGTCTCTTGAATTTTTCCACTTGTGAAATGTCTCTGTGTGCCTTTTACCCACGTTTCTTTTGCAGCAGTGGTTTTATCATATATAAAACACATACACAACAAACATCTATCATCCATCATTTACTGTGAATATTTTACCTGTTGCAATTTTTCCTTTAACATTATTTGTATTTATTGTTGGTTTTTGTTTTCTGAGGTTTTTTTTTTTTCTTTCTGATGCAGAAAAACCTATAGATCATTTCTTCATGTTTTCTATCTTGAAGATTCTTAGAGAGAGTAGAGGGCCACCAGTGTTTTCATCTACTAGTTGTATGGGTCTTATTAAAAAAATTAATTATTCAGCCCATCTGGGATTTTATTCTGGGGCATATTGTGAAATAAAGGTTCAATTTAATTCATTTTCCACATGCTTCTTATAACATTAAAGTTGAACAGAGGATACCAAAAGAAAAAAATTTACAGGAAAGAAAAGGAAGAGAGAAGAAAAGAAAAAAAGGAAATCACGCACAAATCTGAGAACAATGAAGCCAGCACTGGATTTTTCCACAGCAATTTTCAACAGCAGAGGACAACTGACCAGTGTTTGTATAGTTCTGAAGGAAAGAAACCATGTCCCCAGAGCAGTCTGCCTAACCAAGATGTCTGCATAGGATAAATATAACAAAATATGTTCTCAACAGGAAAGAGCTGTCTATAGCCCTTCCTAAATAATTCCACTTATTGATGGAAACTAGACAACTAAAATATGAATCAAAATTAAAATTCAAGGATGGAAACGCCAGGGTAAAAAAAAAATCATGGTGAGTACTGAACTCCAGTTAAATATAGAACTAGATTTAAACAAGTATAGGCCTTAATTACAAAATGATGTAAATGTCATAAAGCTTAAACAAGTGCAACTAATGTAACAAACACAAATTGGGAGGGGACAGGAAGGTAGAGCACACATGTGAATCTTTCAAAAACAATCACTCTATATGGTCTCAACAGAAACGTGTATCATAAAACAGTAACTCTAACCTCGTTATGTTTGTCATAATCTCATTTCTTAACTGTAGACAGATCTTCCGAAATATATACTACGTCTTGTAGTCACGAAGTACTTATTTGGAAGCTCTACAATTCTCTTAGGTACCTTTAGTTTCTTTTCCTTTTTATAAATTTAAGTAAAAGTAAATTTAATCCTTTTTATTTAAAATAAAAGGCATACTATAATCAACAAAGCAATAGGAAAAAAAGAAAGAAGGGAGGGAGGAGGAAGTAGAAAGGGAAGGAAGTTCTATTTCTGGTTATCTAATGTATTATAGTGGTTATTTAAGGGGTGATTTTTTAAATTTCTTCTTTGTATTTTAATTTTTTACAATGAACTTACGCAAAGATAATGGTGATTTTTTTCTCTGTTATAAAAAATCAAATACAAAGTAGTCATAAAATAAAGATAAGTAATCAAGGCTACAAGGGCATTGTACATCTTTTGAAAGCTATACAAGTGAGTTTGACCCACAAACAACACACCTGGATATCAAAGTTACAGTTCACAAATTTTGAGCCAAGGGGCGGTCCTCTGGATCTTTTAACTTTGCATTAACAGAGCTGTGAGGTGGAAGTCTACTTTGTATTTTAGTACACAACTAAAGGAACTATTTAGGAAGTCTGATCTCCTGAATAAACAAACCCGATGACCCTCCCATCAGTCCCCATCCTAAACTGTCCCTTGCAGCAGCTGACTCTGCTCAGGCCCCCTCCTTTACACTCTGGACAGAGGCTTCAGTGCTTTGCACACAGCAGCGAAGCACATATTGTTGAGTGACAAATGGGGCATTTTCCTGACTACTCAGCTCTATCAGTGTCTGTGCAGGCTTCTTCCCACACTTCTTCCTTTCCTACCCTCCTACATGTAGGCATCCCCCAAGGTTTGGTTCTCACTTCACTCCTCTTCTCTGTCTAATTGCCCTGAATAATCTCATCCACTCCCAAACTCTAGCTCTGGCTTCTCTTCTGAGCTCCAAACCTAAAACTGGAAGTATGTGCTAGACATCTCTACAAGGATGGATGCCCTCCAGCATCTCCAGTCTGATACACCAGTGTTGAATAATCCCTGCCCTCCAACTCCACTCCAGCCTCTGTCATCCCTTACATCTCCAATGGGAGTAATGGTAACTTGTTCAATTTCCTGGTCACAGAGACTGAAAACCTGGGCGTTCTTTTGGGTACCAGCTTTGCTCTGAATCTTCTATGAGACCTGGTACATATTACCTAAATGTACACATTACATTTTTAGTACAAATCTTTAAATCACAGGATACTTCTGAGGGATATATATTTACATATATGATTTAGGAACAGTATTGTTGTATAAATTGTATGTGTGTGAAAATATATACACAAACACATATATATCGGTGTCTATATATACACATGCGTGATATGTATACATACAAATACAAAATAAAGATATTATTATTATTATAGAATATTCCCCCCATGAACTAGTACAGAAAAGTCCAGTTTTAATCTCTCAGTTCTCCAGGCAACCTTTTACCCAGAGTGAAAAACATAATTTGTTTCCTCTTAATGGTCTGCAATTTACTCTCCTTTGCCAAAAGAATAAACCAAAACTCCTAAGCATGGATTTCAAGGTGCTCTGTATCTGACTCTACCTTAGCTTTCTGATTTCATTTCCCAGTACATCCCCTCTATCACCCATGTTCTGTCAAGCCACACCCTTATAGTTTCCTTTTCCCAAATACACCCTGCATTTATGCTGTTCTCTCCAATCTAGAATTTTCATTTTAGGAAACCTCTCCTTCAAGGTCCAATTCAAATATCACCCTCTCAAGAATACCTCCAATGATTCTTTATCAAGGTAAGTGGCCCATATTCTACCTTGTAAATAGAAGGATCTTTATAATTCTCTATCCAACTAGACTATAAATACCTAAAGGACAGAGACTGTGGAGTATTCACCTTTGACTCTCCATTACTTATCTTATATACATTAGACATTTAATGGACATATGCAGAATTGAATTGCATAAATAATACCCTTTAAGTCTTTTAATTTCAAACAAGAATTAGAAACACAGAGAAAGTTAAATCTATATAGTAAAAAATGTATAATCAATAAATGATTAGTTGTAGATATATTTTTAAATGAAAATGGAGAAAAGAATTTAAAAATACATTATTAAGCTTTAAGCTAAACAAAAATATTGTTTGGTGCTCCCTCTGCTGGCTTTGCAGCAGCAACTTAAGAATGCTGAACAATAACACCACAAAGAAGTAAACACAGATTCAGCTTATCTGTTCCCTGTATGAACCTCCTTCAAATAACAAGAGTAGAAATTTTTCACTGAGTTCATTTGGAAATAATCCTATCTGCAAAAAGGTTTAGTCTATGAAAATTGTTTATAAGGAAACAAAACTGATCTTACAATTTTGGTGATAATAATTCCTGTAAGAACTCCTGTTTGTAACTTTGATTTCTAACTATACCACCTACTTTATGTATAAAATTTTTTTAAGTTTAGCTGAAACTATTGAGAAACAAAGTAGGATGAGATACTTTTGTTTTCTAATTAACCTATAGTTTTTTTAAACTGATTTGGAACATAAGAGGTTAAATTCTTCTTGTGTTTCTAAACAGAGTTATTCTGAGTACCCTGAAGGCATTTAATTCCAAAACAGGAAGCCACAGAGAGGAACACTTGGTTACACTAATGTTATGCAGATCTTTTGGAACATATTTTCCTAAACACTTGCTGAAAGAACCTTTTCTATACTGTACGCTATCACATAAAGTTGGAGAAGGGTCCCACGGATACCACAGTGCATTTACTGTTCAAATTGCCCTTTATACTTCTCTATTTCCCTCCACTTTTCTTACTTTAAATGGTCCTCTGCTTGCTCATAGAAAGAGTGGTAAGAAAATCAGCTTGGGGGCAGGGAATGTTTATTCACACACTATAATTCAGTTGTTTTTGCATATACTTGTACAAGAGCTATGATATGACTTAATGACAGTCAGATTTTTAAAAAATGATTATGACCCGATACCATAAAAGATTATCTCGAGACCAGCAGAGCCATCACTATTAAAGATCAGTGTCTTTTCTACTAAATTCATGTTTTCTATGCTTTTAACTGTACTGTAAAATCTCTTTAATCTAAAACATGTTGCTGCTGAAACCAAAAACAACAGTAAACCATAGCCAAGTGGAAAGAGCAGTGAATTCATGTAAGTGGTGTGGATACCGGAGCTACCTCTGTTATTGAGCTAATCACTTAACAGGATTGGCTCTCTTTCCCAACTTCTCAAGTAAGGATTCAGACTACTAGTGATCAGCAAGTTGCTTCCTATGGTTCCATGACTAAATAGGTGAACCAGATCCTAGGTCCACTTAAAGTTACAGGTGTAGGTCAGAAAAAAACACCAAGGTGAGTACAGTTTTCATATGCCATTTGATTTCATATACCATTTCAATGGCATGTTTAAAAATAGCTCTTTTCCTTAGTTTCTGTCTTAGTTTATATTCAGTTATGTTTTAAAGAAAGTAAATGATCACTGAGCAATTATCCTTCTGTGCTGGAAATTAAGGTTTCATGCACATTCTCGATTATCCATAAAAATGAAATGCAGTAATACTAAAAGCACTAGTCTAGTCAGAAGAAGCCAAATAGGAAAAATAGTCAATATATTTGGATCTGCTTATTGTTACTTTCAAAGAATTTATGAAAATATTTATTCCATTTTTAACGTTTAGGCACTAAGAATTTTTGTTGAAATCAGCTGTGAGAGCGTCAAAATAGTATGTTAAATCCATTCTGCAGAGCCTGGAAATTATTTTCCCTTAAAAAAATCACCATGAGAACAAGAACAAGGGTTTAGCCACTACAGTGAGCTACTTCTGGCATTCTTGTGCTGGGATTCATGACTGTTGCCCCCACCCCCTGCCACTGAGATCGCTGAAGTGAGAGACTGGTTGGTGAATGGGTGCCTCCCTGTCAGGACCATAGGACAATGGAAGCCCGACACAGAGGAGTAGGCAGAAGGTCAGAGAACAGAGGATGTTCCCAGGCTCATCCCAACTCTGTCATCTAATACATAGACACCTCTAAAATGCTGAGCTGCTGTCTTTTGAGCAGGGCTGTCAAATCGCTAGATTTGTTTTTGGAATTTCAGCTCATGAACATGTCCTCTAATGTTCAGAGGGCAGCTCATTGAAATGTACAATTACATATATGACTGTAGCAAAGAAACACATCACAAAAGATTTAACAGCAGTTCTTCATCACACAGTGATTCATTTCACTTTAAATTATTGAATACTCTATTCTGAAATGCTACAACAACAAGGTTTCAGAGCTGTAAATTAGCTGGCAGTTAGACAATATCTGAAAAGGACATTTTGAAGTGTGGGAGAAAAATATTCAGAATATGTAATTCTTTTTCATTTAACATAATATATACCCAGTGATGAATGAACACAAGAAACTTATGATGTGGTTTGTTGCAAAATGGAAACAGTAGTAACCAGTGATAGTTATGTTTCTTGCATTCCTATTAGCCAATACCAGTGCAGTAAACTACTGAACAATTTCTGAACATTTCTGTAAAGAAAATTTCATTTCTGATTGAAATTACTGAACATTTTCTGTAGAGAAAATATCAGGGAAGTCCATTTATCAAGCTCCAGCTGTGCTGATGTCATTATGCACAAGTGTGTGACATCAAACACTGACATTATTACGTGTTCATCATAATAACTCAATCCTTTCTAGACTCTATGATGCAGCATGAACTGATAACAAAATCAACTCATGTATGTCACATTCATTTCAAAATACCTACAACATCAATAAACACTAGACATTCTGAAACAAGAATACATATAGATGAATATAACTTTATACTCCAGATGTTTTTTCCATGGAAAATAACAATAACAAAAGGCCTTATCTATGATGATTCAATATAATCTCACATAGAACTTCAACGATGAAGATTAAATTGTCTCCTTTAAGATAAGCAGGTCTCTAAAGTTGCTTAAAAGTTAATTTAATAGCAAGTCAAACACTGCTATGCAGGGGAGTGCCATGCTCAGCTTTGAGTTTTAAAAATGTCACTCTGGTAGCCATGTTGGCCATGTGGCAGGGCTGGGGGCAGGATGGTGTGATGGGTGAGAATGGAATCCAAGAGGCTCAACACAGCACTGGGGAACAGGTAGCTTAGCCTGTCTGAGTCTTAATTTCCTCATTTTAAAAACAAAGAGTGATGACAACACCTACCTAGGAAAGTTACCATGGGATGAAATGATAGCTGTTTTGCACAGTAAGTGCTTCATAAAGGTCAGCTATTCATCCTGTGAGCTGTTCCAAGAAAGCTCACGAACCCTTGCTTAAAAGTTAAATTAATAAGACAATGGTGTTTAAGAAAAAACTATTAAATTGTTATAACTCTTTTCTATCTATTGCCTTCAGTTAATCCCAATATGGTAGCCAAAACCAGTACAGAATCTGGTCAGTTAACTTACTACTCAGTCGGCTGAAAAATCAAATGTTAAATCAGTTCCTTGAATATTATACAGAAAAACAGATTACCTGTACTTAATTTTTTTATTGGGTTGGGCAGAAGTTCCTTTGGTTTTTACATAAAAATAAAAGACACACTTTTCATTTTCACATGCAGTCTTGCATTATCCTGACGGAAGATTATGTGTTTTCTGTTGACTAATTCCAGACGCTTTTTGTCGAGTGCTGCTTTCAGTTGATCTAATTGGGAGCAGTACTTATTATTATTGGAATTAATCGTTTGGTTTTCTGGAAGGAGCTCATAATAGAGGACTCCTTTCCAATCCCACCATATACATGATACACCACCTTCTTTGGATGAAGACCGGCGTTTGGTGTGGTTGGTGGTGGTTCATTTCGCTTGCCCCACGATCTCTGCCGTTCCACGTTATTGTACAGTATTCACTTTTCATCGCCCATCACAATTTGTTTTAAAAACCGAATGTTTTCATTACATTTAAGTAGAGAATCGCATGCAGAAATACGGTCAAGAAGTTTTTTTTTCACTTAATTTATGTGGAACCCAAACATCAAAGCGATTAACATAACCAAGCTGGTGCAAATGATTTTCAATGCTTGACTTGGATATTTTGACTATGCCAGCTATCTCCCACGTGGTATAACGTTGATTGTTCTCAATTAACGTCTCGATTTGATCACTAACAACTTCAACTGGTCTACCCAATGGTGGAGCACCATCCAGAAATCTCCAGCACGAAACTTCGCAAACAACTTTTGACACGTTCCATCAGTCACAGCACCTTCTCCATAAACTGCACAAATCTTTTTTTGTGTTTCAGTTGCGTTTTTACCTTTCTGAAATAATAAAGCATAATATGCCAAAAATGTTGTTTTTCTTCCATTTTCAATATTAAAATGGCTACAAAAAAATTCACCAATTTTGATGCTTTTTTTAAATGCATGCTGATAATGACAGCTGTCACAATACAGTCTAACAAAACTGTTTCGAATGAAGTTAAAGACAACTAAGTGCTACTACAGCCATCTTACGGAAAAAAACAAATGAATTTTGGGCCAACCCAATATATTGATATTTTATAATTGCTCAAAGTTTGATCCCAAATTGATAGAAACATTTTAGCATTATCTAAAAATTGATAGTTAATTTTGAAGAGAGGAGATGAGAAAATTTCAACAGAGAGTTAATTTACTCCACCTTGTGGACAGAGAGTAGGCTCTTTTGAAACTATGAAGCAAGTAGGAGTGTAAATTATTACAATTACCTAGGAAGACTGTGTTGGTATAATCTACTAAAGATGGACATATACATACCCTCTGGCCCATCCATTCCACTCCCAAGTATAACCCAACAGAAATATGTCCAGATACTCAGCAAAAGAGATGTATAAGATTGTTCACAGCAGCATTCTTTGTAGTAGTCAAAAAATGGAAAGAACCCAAATCCCCATCATTCTAAAGAATGTATAAACAAATGTGGTAAATTCACACAATGCAACCATATACATCAAGTAGAATGAACAAACAACTAACTACATACAACTTGGATGAATTTTACAAACAAAATGTTGAAAAAAGAAGACACACACAAAAGAATATGTGGTGTATGATATATTTATATAAGGTTAAGAAGAAGAGGTAAAATGAATGTGAAGTATCAGAAGTCAGATTAGTGTAACCGTTGGAGAGCAGATAGCGACTGAAAGTGCCTAGAGGGGATCCTGTGGTTCTGGTAATGTTCTTCTTTATCTGGGTATTGGATACATAGGTGTGATCACCTTGTGAACACTTCTTGAGCTTTAAAAATCAAACAAACCAACCAACCTAGAAACCTGTAGGCAGAAGAAATGGGAGAGCCACTGAAGCCCACCCCAGGCATATACACATATACTGCAATTTAGCATGAATTTCTAAAAGAAAGATAAGTCTTTTTCTGGGGCAGGGAAGGGAGACAAATGGGAAGCAGGACAAGGGAGGGAAGGTGAGGAATAGACCTAGTAACAAGCCATAGACATGCAGTAGAAAAAGAAGAGAAAGGGGCAGGTAGGTTTATGTAAGAGTGAACCTCAACCCAGCAAGCACAGCTAAACTGAGAGGCCCATGGAATAACGGCTGAGACTACAGGATCATAGGGGTCCCTGTTATATGAGGACCTCATTTTAGAATGCAAAGGGAATCACAATTGTTGATCATTATGTACTGTGCTAAAAGCTTTACAACAAAATAATTTTACATTTTACTAGACCAAGATCCCAGAAAGAACTCAGATGTTTATTGAACTTAATTGCCATAATCCTTACATAATAAGCATTATTATCCTTATCTGCAGATAAAGAACCTGAGGCCTATTGAGTTATTTGTGCAAAGTTTTAGAAAAAGCAAGTGGCGGAAGAAGATTTGTCCTTTTTTTCTTGGGGAAGAGTTGGGAAGAAAGAAGGAAAGGGGCAAAGGTAATCAATCCGTCCACTTTAATCCTTCTCCCAGCAAAGTAAATTGTGGTCTTTAGAAGGCTAGGCTCAAGTCAGTTCAATGCAGTACATATCACATTAGTTAAGGATTCCACCTGAAGATCAAGTTAAGGGTCCTCAAACTAAAAGTATTCAAATTGGGTGTGAAATGAGGCCTAGATGCCAAGCAAAAGGAGGACCAAACAGCTGGGATCCCACAGTTGCTTCCACAAAGCAGAGCTGAGCTGTCCATGGTCTAATACATATCAGGTCAGGGCATCCGCCCCCCAACCCTGTCCTTTTATGCTTTACACCATAAAAACTCTAGGTTGAAGCAAAAATGTTTTCCAGAACTGTTCTCTGTGAGTAACTAAAACAAAACTATATCTTGAAAATGTGTACAGGCCAAGTTATGTACACGTAACAGTATTTTTATGTACTGGAAAATTCATTTAAGTCTCTAAAAGAGCACAATTTGACAGTGTTTACCATTGCATTCTTACTGATATTTGGTTTACCTATTTGGAATCTTGAAAAGAAAGTTTCATTTTTATATGACATTTTTCTGGTTTGGCAAGCAATAGATTTTCTTCTTCTGTTTCTAATGGAGCAGCTATCCAAAAACTATTGTGTATAACTTTTTAATATTACCTGCATCTATAGAATAAGCACTGGCCTAGAAGTACTGGAGTGTTTTCAGTCTACTTCTTATAGACTTACGGTCCAGGCAGGGTACTATAGTCTAAAATTACAAAACTCATAACTTTAATATTTAGATCTCTTAATTAGAGAACTGTGAATACAAATCCAAAATACACATCACATCAACAGCTTAATATTTTCTGAAGAAACTCATGTAATTCAGACACCAAGGGAAAATAAAAATCCACCACAAAATAAAACTGGACCTACACATTTCATATGCCACAAATATTAAAATGTATCTGTCTTATAGCTATATTGAGTGAAATTTGGGTCAATCAGTTGATCAATACTTCCTGTGGCAAGTTAATTAATAACAAAATTCATAAGGCAAAACACTTCATGTATCAGAAAGATTGCTAAATGCGTGAAGTTATGTGTCCACAAAATCCTACTTCACTAGAGTGCCTTCCATTTAAAGAATATGCTGGCTTCTGAATAACACGATAACAACACTTGTGTACTGAGTATTCACTTTAAGGAACACGTCATTATTGATATGTAGTAAGTAGAAATCTGATTTTATCAAAATCTCTTATAAGAAAAGTTAATCAAACTAAAACTCAGCATGGCCCATGCACACATATATTGAAATAGTCTTAGCACATAGTATTGGAAGAAACTGTACCTATCAGGTCTTCCCCTAAAACTTCTCTGATAGGCAATTTCCTAGTTGCTTTTGAATGTTCAACAACAGTAACATCAGTACCTCTAAAAAGGTGCCCTTTTGAAACTTTTACCTACTGGTTCTATTCTGCCTCGATAGCAGCCAGGTGTGGCCATGAGACTAAGTTATGGCCAAAAAGATGTAAGTGGAAGAGTTTTTGGAAATTCTGGGAGGGTTTCTTAAAAGGCAGAAGGTGTGCCCTTCCCCCACACCATACCTATGCTTCTTCCTGCTGTCTGGAATAGGGATGTGATTGCAGGAGCTCCAGCAACTTACTATGACGCGATCTTGAAAAGAGAAACAATCATTCATTGAAGATACCAGAGTCAGAGAGTCCTCAATGACTCTGTGGAGCTGCTTCTCTAGCCCTGGACTATCTGTCCCCAGACTTTATTTACACAAGAAAATAACCATATGTGTGCACTCTTGGTACCCATAACTTAGGAACTTAATTCCTAACTCACATACTGAGTTTGCAGATACACTTTCAGTATTTGACAAGCAACATCACATTCTACCTGTATCCTCTCTACTTTAAACTTAAAATTTCCAGCTGCCTCATCATCTGAGTTATCCTCTTCTATACAGTTTCAAGCTTTTCAGAGTCCTTAAAATTTTTAGAATAGAACTCTACAATTCACCAGATGTGATCTAACCAGTAGAGAACAGAGGGATTATTAACTTCCTTTTGCTTCCATTCCGACACAGACTTATGCATTACCTTCTTCAGCTATCCTCAGGACTAAAGATTCATACTGTGGTTATAGGCAGCCAAAAAAATCTAGATATTCCATTACTCCATATAACAGAAATAAACTTTGAACCCCAATTTTAGTAGCCTACCTAATTAATTATCCTTCTTAGCTTCTATCTTTTGATTTTTTGGTTAGCAAGTGTTCTGTGTTCCCACCAAGTCCTTGGTAAGAATTTGACATGATCAAGGTAAAGACAGAGCCCTTTAGTGATCCACTGAAAACCTCTCTCTCAGTGGGCAGGTAACACCTGATCAATACTCTAAGGATGCTGGTCCAACAAGCTCTGAGTCCCACGATGTGCTCCTTCAAGAACTCAGGGCCAAGGACAGGGCCATAAGATGCCCGTGGGTGGCACTCAGGAAGCCCCTGATCTTGACATCTGCCACCTAGAGAGATGGGCAGCACGGGCTGCCTCACTGTGCAGGGGGTAAGTGTGCAGGAAAAAGGTGGTAGGGGAGAGGAGGCAGTCAAAGCAATAGCACTAGCCTATATAACAAATACTTAGAAAGAAGTAAGTCATTGTCTCTTTAAAAAGAAAAAAATCTATTAGTATTTTGAGTGTAGGGTGGAGACTTGACTAGTGATTGATTGACAAAGCTGTGTAAATTCCATAACCACCTCATTTGCATAGATATTGATTGCAGTGGGCTTCAAAAGACTGATTATGCTGCTTTTCAGATTTCAAATGAGTGTCTTGTACCTTAGCCCTACAGAAAAACCAAGATAGCAAATGTTAAAGAACTTAAATATGCACATGTGAAAATGTATTTATGATTAATGATAATTTATTAAGTGCAATACTGTGCTAAATTACTACACGCAGAGTAAGACTGACTTGTGCTGATGGGATTATCTTGTTTATGATTACTATTATTGACTTTAAAAGAGCTATATCACTATTTTCTGAACAAGAGGCACAATCTAACATACACAATGCATTTGGATATTTGACTACATTGTCCCTGCTAATTTGATGTAGTCACTGTAAATTAACAGTTCTCTATATCTATAAATGTCATTCCATTTATAAAAAAAGTATACAGAAATAATATTTAAATATAAAAAGATAATCATATATAGTAAATTATAGTACTTTGTCAATTAGTAATTATACCAATATCCCTTAAATAAGTTATCTCTTAACTAAAATTATTCAATATATAAACAATTGCTGCTTTAAAACTAACTATTAAATATTTTTATTAATCAATGTACTTTTTAAGTTCACTTAACTACCATGAAATAGAGAACAAACTGCAACCATTCTTTTCTTTGGGGAGCTAAACTTTTTTTTTTCCCAATTAAATAATATATTTAGGTTTGGCTGACAAATATTTATATTTGTTCTAGTTTGGTTTTTCGTTTTTTTCCAATGAGTAATCTGAGAAAATATAAATCTAGGTGAAGTTGCAGTTTGATCACTCAGATAGCTTTTTCTTTTCCTTTTGGTGAAAGAAAGATCTACAAATTAGTGTGGTTTGTCTAGTTTTTTTGGTTCACGGTTCACGTCAGTTCAAGTCCCTACTTAAATCTAAATTAAATTAAATTCAAGATGTAATGCTGTTTTATTGCTCTTATATGGTTCATTTTTCTATTTTACTTCAATGCTGTCAACAAGTCTCTGGGTTGTGGGTAAGCTGGGCAAAGGTCCCTGTAATTTGGTCAGGCTGACTTCTTGGGGACCATATAAAGGAGAACTATACAGCACTTGCAAACTCACATTGTTCTTGCCACGGCTAGGACTGTTTCAATAAATCTTACTCAATTCTAAGTGACCTGAAAATTTTTCACTGGTCCCATTAACTAAGAGCTTTGTCTTTAGGTCAAATCAAGTATGGAAGTCAAGAAACAATGATCCCTTTATTTGCACAGTGTTACTTAAAACTAACATGAGCAAATAATTTAAAAGAAAAAGCTGAGCTCAATTTAAAAAATTAAGTTCACTATTACCATATATTCTGTTTCTTTAGATACTAAAATACTAAACTTAAGACTTAAATATTTCATTCTTGTGTCTCAAAACTGATTAATTAATCTAAATTAAAAGTGTTCAACACCTTAGTATTCAAAAGCTTTAGCTTTTGACAGCTTGGGCTGAAAGATAACTTTCCTGACCATGCTGAATGAGACAATCAAGGCTACAGAAAATCCAGACTAAATGCCACAGTGGGAAACAAGATTTCCTTAGAGCAATACTTCATCCTTTTCCATATGGCATCTTTATTGTCTTTTGTTGATGTTATTAAACCAGTTTTAAGATGTCCATTCCCTTCCTTCTAGTTCTCCAGCTCCATATAACAATTCTCTCCCAGACCCACATCACTGTGAACACAGGGGTAGGGTAAACAACACCTCAATTTTACAAGATTGCTTTGGTTTTGTGAGAGATATGAAAAATATTTTTTAAAAATCTGCTACAGTAGAAATATGCCCATTATTTTGTACCCTATATGTCTGGCATCTTCAATTATTAAAATGAAGCTAATATAACGGGAAATTACTGGAAATTTCTTTTTAAATTAAATGAAGAAAATGATTCATGTTTCTAGTTTGACTTAGTGTTTAAACATGGTTATTTTGTTGCTCAGGTTGAAACTCTTGTGGCATGGATCTATTGTAAGCTCTCTTGAGACTTCTTTGGGCAAATATTATGCTGTAATTTAAGATGGTCCTAGACCTTTAGATAAACCTTTTCACATAATTTAAGCAACTGTGAAACAGACTTTCTAAATACTTTGATATTTTAGTACTGAATCATCATAGCTCTGTGACCTTTGATCTTTTATTCGGGAATGTTTGGGTTTGGCAAAAAGAAAGGTATTTTAAAATTTTAATGCTAATATTTATAGGGATAAAGGTCATTAGCGTCCATATAACAATAATACTTTAGTATTTACCTAGTATTCTTCCTCAAGAAAGAAAATTCCTTCCTTAACCAAAAAAATCAAGGTTGACCGAAAATTCTGTTTTACAAAACACATAACAATTTAAGATATTTTAGATATAACTAACTATAATTTTGCAGAGGATTTACTTTTGCTAAAGTTAAAAATAGATTGTTATTGCTTCAAAAAGCATACACGACTACTAAGTAAATGCAGCTAATTTACCTTAACCTTGAGGTAACTCAGAAGATATTTCTTTGTAGGTAGGTAATTCATAGGTATCTCTTTGTAATTACTTCTTTGTAGGTAGTTTAAGAAAAATATATATAATAATATGAACATGAAAGACAGGGATAGAAGGTATTATTTGATCAGATGATGTTATCAAGAAAATTGGGGCAGTGGGGTGTAGCAGAGCACAGTATAGAAAGTATATGAAGTTACTAATTAGTGATTTCTTTTGTTAAGTAAGGGCATTAGTCTACATAATGTGTTCATAGAGACTTTAGGATGAAACGCTAAGTTACCAGGCCTGCCCCCACGTCTCACTAGGATACTAACACCAGCAAACAAACTTTGTAATATTTTGGATAGATGGGCCCCATTATAAGCTCTCAAGACTTTAATAATAAAGCCGGCATAGTTAGCCCACAACCTATGGCACCCTCCCCTTAACACCTCAGAGCCTGACACAGGCACTCATCAAGGAAATACAATAATGGAGGGTAAAGCCAAAGGGCTAGAGGGCAGCAAAAGAAATTGCAAAGCAATGTTGATACCACGGACTAGAAAAGACTGCAAAATATTGAAACAGCAATATTCCAATAGGGGGAGGGTTCCATTTTGAGCTAACTTTGGATTTAAGTCACTCCATAGGAAACATATCTAAGAGATAAAATAGGTTACAGGTATAAGTTGTTCTAAAATAAATATGAAGTTAGACTTATAAGAGCTAACTTCTAAGCTTCTCTACTAACAGCAAAAATGACTGAAATTGACATCTGCAGAAATTTTAAACCCAAATCACCTGATAAAATGGACAAATCTTAGAAATAGATGTGTGAGTGCACCTGCTCTTCTCACAGCAGTGCATAAAAATATTTCAAACCCAGAAAGACTGTAGAACTGAGGCTTTACGAGTCTTTATTTGACTATAAAACAACATCCATGTGATAACTGATGTGCCAGTGTTTTCATTTAAAAGATTAGTAATGTCTTTGGAAATAAACTGATTCTTATTTCACAATATTAGTGGCAAGAAACTATATTTAAGTGAAAGGAAAGAAACTGATAGACTTCTTGCCTCTGTAAAGTCTCTAAAGCTGGGCTGTCATAAGGGTGCATAAGGGTAAAGAAATGTTTTTTATTTGAAGAGTTCAAGATCATTAATGTCTATTAATTTTCCTACTAAAGTAATACACCTCATTTTAAGAAACACAAGGTTCCTCTTGTTCTTCAGAGCCAGCCTATCTCTGGGAGTGAAGGAGTGGTTAGAAACAGAGAGAAGGCAGAGAGATCCCCAGGAGGAAGGGTACCAAGTCACTTGGCCCACTTCTTCAGCAGTAATATGTCTTTGCACCTCCTGCCTAAAGCCATCTCTCCCCAGCCAGAAGTAGGAGCCATGGTGGGCTGCGGCACACTGAGGAAAGATAGGACAAGAGGAACTACCAGCTGTAAGTACAGACACCACTCCTGGCTAAAATGAAATGAAACAAAATACTCTGTGATTCTCATAATTGAAGATCATATTTTAGACAAAAATTGAGCTTAATTGAAATTAAAGATAGCAGCTCTCATACAGAGATAATTAGTATTTGTTAATTGCAGCATGATAATAATAAACTCATCCCATCATCCGAATAGATTTTATGCCTGGTAAAAACTATTCTCATTCCCTTATTTTATATTTAAAAAATTTAATAAACTACTCTTTGCTGAGCACTTTTTATTACCTGTGACATAAATATAATAATTATATGATATATTACATTTGAAAATAAAGACTTTAAAAACTATTAGAGATGTTTAGTAATTTGCCCACAATCACCCCACCTATAAAGGAAAGAGCCAGGACTCAAACTTGGGTCCTGCTTTTTCTACTAACCAGATCTACCAACTGACAAATCACAGGTGTCATTTCCATTTTACAACCTGGTTTCTTGGAACCTTCTAAGGCTTCTCTGTGAAGGTTTCCTTTCTGATATCTTCCTTTTTAAAATATAGAAAGAGCATTTTTTTTCCTGAGTGTACAAGCTCATTATTTACATGCTTATTATTTTGAAAAATTAAAATATATAAGAATGAGAAAATAAAAAATAAAAATTCCCTGTAATTCTACATTTCAAAGAAATATTGTATGTGTATATACATGTGTATGTGTTTGTATGTGTATATTTCCCAGATATCATCTATACGTACTAGTTCATAACCTGCCTTTTTCACTTAACATGTTGAAGACATCTTTTTTTGTTAATAAACATATATTCACTTCATTGTTTACAGTAAAAGAATAGTGATATCCTGAATGTATATACATACATATATTTAATCACTGAAGAAATAATTGCAAAAAATAGTAAAGATAATTATTGTAGAATTAAAAAATAATAAATAATTGCACATATAAAGATTAACTATTTGACTAATAATTTGCATTCAAGTTATTTTTAGTTTTTATTGGTGATTCTACAATAATTTTTTTTTACAAACTTGCAGGAATATTTGTTTAGGATAAGCATCTAGATTTGGAATCACTAAATCAAGTAACTATTTTAAATTTTCATACATATTATCAGACTGCATTCCAAGAAAATTGTGACAATTTACATTCTTACCTACTGTGTATTAGTATCTATTTTGTTATCCATGTGTATCATCATTTGTTTTCTTCCTTAAGAATATGACAGGTGAAAAATGGTATCTCTTGGTTATTTCAATTAATATCTCTTTGATTAGCTCTGTGACAGAATTTTTTTCATGTATTTATTGGTCATTTTCATTTCTTCTTTTATCAACTGCCCACTAACAAAAGTAAATAAACAAACAAAAATACCCTTTTCCATTTTCCTATTGGGAATGTTCATCTTTTTCTTATTGATTTACGAGACTTGCTTCTATATTGGAGCTCTCAATGCTTAGGAGGGCACAATAATTGCAAATACTTTTCCCAGTTTGTCACCTTGTCTTTCAACTTAGTTTACAGTATCCTCTACAATATTGTTATTTGTTTTTAATATAGTAAAATACAAATGTCACTTGCCATCTAAAGTTACTAGGTTTCTGAAGACCATTTCAGCCAAGAGGAAGTAACAGGGAAGAGATTTATCTTGCCACCTGAAACAACTAAAAAACTGGACAAAATATATGAAAGAATGATTTGTCAAGACATTGGACATCAGGCAACAAAAGACAGTGATCCCTGAAATATGGGAAACAAACAAAGTAAGCTCTAAGATTGCCCCAGCTTATTGCCAAGAGAGAGTTTTCGAGCCACAGGACAGAGCCATAACCCAGGCAGAGCCCACAAGGTTTCAAGTTAAGGAGATAGAACTGGGAATCCGGGAGGCCAAGCACATTAAAAGTCTGCAGGGCAAAGAATCAGAGAGGAGAGAGTTACACAGAAAAAGAAGTCTCTCTCATCTTCGGCTAAGTACAGATTAGCTTATGTGTATGAGGAAACAACACAGGTCAAGAAAACAACCATCCAAAAGGATTGGTGGAAATAGCTGACATTTGCATAGAGCTGGAAATAATTCAGGTTCCTACTAGTCATAATTCTTGAGGCATTGGATAAATTCCTCAGAGGAGCTATGTCTCAGTGACGGGGTAAAATTAGCCCTAGACAAAAGGCTGCTCTGGTCCTACTTAACAAACAAAGCTTAACAGTCAGACTTGAAAAGAATCAAACTGCCTTCAGAAAACCTAACTGTATCCCAAAACAAAGCTGAAGAATATTTATAGGAATACAAAAATATCCAGCACTCAACAATCCACCAATATCTGGCATCTAATCAAAAATTACCAGGCATGCAAAGAAGCAGAAAAATACAAAACTGTAGTGAAAGGAAAGATCAATCAATTGAAACTGACTCAGAAATGACATCAGTGGTAGAATTCGTAGATAAACATAGTAAAACAGTGATTATAATGGTATCCCATATGTTCAGGAAGCACAGAGGTCAGCATTTTTTATTCTATAAAGGGCCTAATAGTAAGAAATGTAGACCTTGCAAGCTACACAGAATCTGTTAAAACTACTCAACTCAGCTATTGTAATGCAAAAAGCAGCCATAAACAATGGGTTAACAAATAGGCATGGCTATATTCCAATAAAACTTCATTTACAAAACAAATCTGCTAGGCCAGATTTGGCTCATGAGCTCTTATTTGTCATCCCCTGAGCTAGAAGACTGAACATGTTAAGTAGAAACACTGAAGATATAAAAAAAGATCCAAACCAAACTTCTACAGATGAAAACTACAATGTCTAAGAAAGAATTAAAGAAAGACTAGTCATTGCAGAAGAAATGACTGGCGAACTTGAAGACAGAGCAGTAAGTCTATCCAAAATGAAACAGAGGGAAGAAGACTAAATTAAAAAAATAAACAGAGCATTGGTGAGCTGTGGGGAAACTTCAAGTAGACTGATATATATGTAATTTCAGTCCCTGAAGGAAAGGAATGGTGGAGGGGGCAGCATATAAATATTTATACAGGTATAAACCCACATATTCAAGCTCAATAAAACTGAAGCGCAGGAAACATGAAGAAGACTATACCAAGGCACATCATAATCAAATTGCTTAAAGCCAGTGATAAAGCTATGACATTTCCAAGTTAGGATAGTGCATATATAGTTGGCAAATCCAGAGAGCAAGGTCACCACATTATCCAAATCTATTTAGATCTTAAGTTTCAGATAGCAAGTAGCTGAACAAGAGTAAGAGATTTATCCAAAACTTTATCCAGATCTACTTTGTTCCTGTTTTTAGGCAGAGTGTTTAGATAGCAAGAGATTCTGAGGGAGGTGATTATAATAATGGTTCCCAATGAATTATGCTTCATTATGTCTGCATCTCTTTGCATTGTGATATTGCTGCTCAAGAGGTAGAGTCTATTTATTCACCCCCTTTTATCTGGCTGACCTTGCAATTTGTTTTGACCAAGAAAATGTGGCAGAAGTGAATATGAGTTCTAGAGTCTAGAACAAGCCTGATAGCTTCTGCTTTCACTCTCTCAAGACCCAGCCACCATGTAAAGAAGCTTGGGCTAGACAACTGAATAAGACACTACAGGGAGGGAGAGGTCACAGCCACCAGATAAAAGAAGCCTTATAAATGAGAGGTGAGACCCATGGAAGAATAACTTAACCAATCTACAGAATCTTGAGAAATAATAAATCATTGTTGGTTTAAGCTGTTAAGTTTGGGGATGGTTTATTGTAGAAAAATAGATATCAGAAACACACATTTTTTGGTTATTACTGTCATGTTTAGAAAGCCCTTGCCACTTCATATTATAAAAATATAAACCTATATTTTCCTCTAGGGCTTTAATACTTGAATTTGTACATTTAGCAGTTCAATTTGTTTTGACATACGATAGGAAGATGGTATCCAATCTTGTTTTTCCAAATAGGTATCTGGTTATCCTGACATTTAATAAATAACCATTTTCCTCCATTGATTTGAATGCTACTTTTACTGTATATTAAATTTTGAGGACACCATAATGAGACAAATCCAAAAGAAAAATGTCAAACCCACCCTCAAATACAGAAGCTATTAAGCCAAATTGGTAGTGTTTCATAAATACAAAAATTTCATATTTCCATTTTAAGTATGTATATGCATACTTTATTATAAATATTATTTTTCTACATTTCAAGAAGAAAATCAGAAACATATGTTTTCCAACATTTTGTCATGGAAATAATCTTATTATTCAGAAAGCTTTTTAGATTATATTGACTGTAATATGATTTTGCTGGTACTAATTAACCCTGGTCTTGTAATGTGGTTTCTACAGCTCCCTGACTATGTATTAACCAAATGACCTTAAGTCAGCTCTAATCCAACAGAAAATGCTTCTTGAAAAGACTTCACTGCAACCTGCAAATATGGGATAAAATTCAAGTCAATTTTTTCCACATTACAAAAATATGGCAAAAAAACCCAGATCTCGTTAAATTCCACGTAGGACTTTGTCAACATGCAGGTCTCCTGCAAGTTTCATGAAAGCCACTGAATTGGAGGAAGGAAAAAAGCTTTAAAAAGGTAGAAATAGCAAAGAAGCTGATTTCTAAATGGGGTCCCTAGAAAAGATAGCCTGCCTACACCTTACCTCCTTTCCAAAAAATGTCCCACATTGCTAGTATTGCTCCAGTTGATTTGGTCCTGTTGCTTGAAATCACATCAATACACCTCAGTCAATAAGTATCCTCTTTCCAAAATATACTAAAATCTCTAAGATGTTTAAGAGCTTATCACATTTGTGTAATTTGTTCTTTCATTGGATTTTTCTAATAGATTATGGAAATCACCTGTATTGAAGAAGTAGGACTTTTCTAATTATATTAAAAAGTACCTTCATTCTCCCCATTATTGGCTTTGAAATCTAAAATCATTTTTAATTAAACTTCTAATCTCAAGGTAATTATAAACACACATGTAAGATAAGCATGTATTGTAAGAAGTAATACAGATCCTTTACCCAATTTCCCCCAGTGGTTACATCTTGCAAAACTATTGTGCAAAATTAAAACAAGGATATTGACATTGATACAGTCAAGATACAGAGCATTTCCATCATAACAAAGATCCCTTGTGACACTCATCTCCCTCCTACCCCATCTTCTCCTTAACCCTGGCAATCAGTTTTTTGTTCTCCAATCTATAATTTTATCACTTTAAGAATGTTATATAAAAGGAATCATATATTATGTAACCTTTGAAATTGGTTTTATTCATTCAGCATAGTCCTCTGGTGATTCATCCAGGTTGCTGTGTGTATCAATACTTTGTTGATTTTTATTGCTGAGTAGTATTCCAGAGTATAGACGTACCACAGTTTGTTTAATCATTCATCCATTAAAGGACATCTGGGTTGTTTCACGTTTTGGTTATTACAAATCAAACTATTATTAAAAATTTGTGTATGATTCTGTATGAGCATAAATTTTCATTTCTCTGGGATATGCCTAGGAGTATAATTGTTGTGTCATACAGTAGTTGCACGTTTAATTTTTCTAAGACACTGCCAAACTTTTTCCAGAGTGGTTATAGCATGTTACATTCCAACCAATGACATAAGAGTGATTCTGTTTTCTCTGCATCCTTGCTAGCATTTGGTATTATAACCATTTTTTAAATTATTATTATTTTAGTCATTTTGATAGGTGTGTAATGCATTTCTCTGAAGGCTAATAATGTTAAGTATCTTTTCATGTGCTTGTCATTTGTATATCCTCTCCAGTGACTCTTCATGTCTTTTGCCTATTTTCTATTGGACTGTTTGTTAAGTTTTGAGAGTTCTTTATATATTCTCAATTGTAGTCCTTTGTTGGATATGTAGTTTATGAATATCTTCTCCCACTCTGTGACTTCTCTTTTCATCTTCTTAACTGGGTCTTTTGCAGAGCAAATGTTTTAAAGTTCAAGGAAGTCCAAGTTATCAATTTTTCTTTTTATGCATTGTGCTTTTGGTCTCAAGTCGAATTCTTTGCCTAGTTCTAGATCCCAAAGATTCTCTTATTTTCTTCCTAAAAGCTTTGTATGTTTTATATTTTGTCTTTAAGTCCATGATCCATTTTGGGTTACTTTTGTATAAGATGTGAGACTTATGTAAGGGTTCATTTTTTGCCTATGGACGTCCAAATTGCTCCAGCACCATTTATTTAAATGGCTATCTCTCCTCAGTTGAATTGTTTATGCACTTTTGTCAAAAATGAGCTGGACATATTTATGTGCATCTATTTCTGGATTCTCTGCTCTATTCCATTGCTCTATGTGTCTGTCCCACCACAAATACCACACAATCTGATTACTGTGTCGACATAAGAAGTCTTAAAATCAGGTAGACTGACTCCTCTCACTTTATTCTTGTTTTTAAAAGTGCTTCTAGCTATTCTAGTTCCGTTGCCTTTTCCTATAAATTTTAGGACAATATTTTCTATATCCCAATAAATCTTGCTGGAAATTTAAGAGGAACTATGTAAACATATATATTTATATATAATAATAATACATTATAATATATAATAATATATAATTTATATATATATATATATATTTAGGAAGAACTGATATCATTGCTATGTTGAATCTTCCAATCTGTGAACACAGTGTATCTTTCCATTTATTTAGATTTTCTTTGATTTATTTCATCAGTGGTTTGTAGTTTTCAGCATACAAGGCCTATGAACGTCTTTTATAAAGGCTTCCTAAATAATTTCAGACCACGTTTATCTCTCCCTTCCGTGAAAATTTGTCAGTGCTTATGGAGTTCTATTTGACCCCTGATGGGTAAAACTTGTCTCAAAAACTAATGTTGCTTGAGTGCTGGGTCTTATAAGACAGGGTCTTATAATTCCCTGTATCTTTCCCCTAATGACTTGGGCAGTACCTTGTATCCAGGACATACTCAACATAAACTGAAATGAAAGCATTAAGGCAATTATTTTTAAAAGATTTATTTTTCTCATTGCAACTAAATCTCTTACTAATCTTCAGGTGAAAGTATATTTTGGCTATAAAATACTGTTATGTATAAAATTAATGTGAATTTTAATTTTGGAAGTATGTTGATACAAATTATATCAAAAATATGGTGAAATGATTATTGTCCACTTATGAATGAATATTTCACATTGTGATAGCTAATCTCTAAAGATACCTCTCCTCCTTCCCCTCTCTCCTTCTCCCCCCACAATAAACCATGCCTTCTGAGTGTACACATGCCCTTATGTGGTTTTCTACCTTTGAATCTGAGCTTGCCCTGAGACTCACTTTTGCCCAAGAGAATGTGGAGGAAGTGATGCTGCATGCTTTCCAAGGCTAGGTTATAAGAAGTCCTTCAACTGCCCAGAGTCTCTTGGACTATGTTCTCTGGGAGAGAAGGTCACCAGCTAAGAAATCCAACTACCCTGAAACAGCCATGCTAGAGGAAGCCCAAGACTGCCACGTGGAGAGAACACATAGAAAGAAAGAGATGCTCTGCCAGCCTCAACTATTCCAGTCATCCAAATTGCACATGAGTGTTTGGCACCTCAAACCATCTTGGATATCCGGCTCAATTGAACCTTCAAGTGACTCTAGCCTCAGTTCTTGCTTAAAGCCACTAAATTTTGCAGTGGTTTTTTAGGCAGCAATATATAATAGAACCAAAACACATACTTAAAACACAATCACTCAGGCACATGCAAAACAAAATTATAATATACATATGTTATTTCAGTCATATTTCTAAAGCTATTACTGTTTTATTTGTCTATTGCTGTTGTTTTTCATGGTTTTATTTTTGTTAATTCTATTGCCACTTTTAATTTTATTCCATTATTTCATATTATAAATTATAATTGGCATTAATAATAGTAATACAACAGAAAACATTTTCTTTGTAGAATCCACTCAGATTATTTATTAAAATATGTGGCTTTTAAACATTTATTGAAAGTCAAGATAATGTCTTGATTATTTTTTCTCTATACAAAATAGTACATAGTAGTTATTCAATAAAGATTGAAAATTTAATTGATGAGTGATGGGAAATGATAGTTTGGTGAAAAATACAATAAACATCATGCACTGAATCCACCATTGACCCAGTTAAAAACTGTTTGGCATCTACTGTCTTAAGCTTTTATTCCAACTCATAGTATCCATTTTAATCCATTATTACCCCGAAATTCATATTGTGATTAACCAACAATCACTTCACAAATAAAAATAAAATAATTTAACATTTTAAATGTATTTGAGGGCCTAATAGAAAACAATTAGAAATAAATACAATAGTCCTTTAATATAGCTTTTGAACAAACTAGAAAAACCTTTATTTTTTTAAAAATATTTTATTTATTTTATTTTCATTTTGGCTGCATCGGGTCTTCGTTGCAGCACACGGGATCTTTGTTGTGGCATGTGGGATCTTTCATTGCAACCCGCGGGTTTCTCTCTAGTTGTGGTGTGGGGTTTTTTTCTCTTCTCTAGTTGTGGCACAGGCTCCAGAGTGCGTGGGCTCTGTAGTTTGTGGCACGCAGGCTCTCTAGTTGAGGCACACAAGCTCAGTAGTTGTGGCGCACAAGCTTAGTAGTTGTGGTGCACGGGCTTAATTGCCCCACGGTATGTGGCATCTTAGTTCTCCGACCAGGGATCAAACCCGCATCCCCTGCATTGGAATGCGGATTCTCTACCATTGGACCATCAGGGAAGTCCCAGAAAAACCTTTTTTAAAAACCTTATTCAAACTTCTTACCGAGTTTTTGCAACTATCCATTTTTTTTTTTTTTCTAGCTTAATGGAATAACAATTTCTTAAACCTTTATTGAGTATTTATTGCAATTCTATATTCTATATGTATCATTAATAATTTTAAATTTTCTACCCTAATTTTTTATATACCTAGTTTACAAAATTGGTTTCTAAAAAAACCTTGATTGTGACTATCTGTAAAAATTATGAATATATATCTACTTAGTAAAACCTCAGTCTTCCATAACTTTTTTTTTAATTGAAGTATAGTTGATGATGGATACATGTCATTATACATTTGTTCAAACCCACAGAATGTACAGCACCAAGAATGAACTGTAATGTAAACTATGGACTTTGGGTGATCACGATGTGTCAATGTAGGTTCATCAACTGTAACAAATGTACCACTCCGCTGGGGGATGTTGATAATGGGCCATAACTTGTGCAGGGGCAGGGGTTATAATGTGAAATCTCTGTACCTTCCATTCAATTTTGTGGTGAACTTAAAACTGCTCTAAAAAATGTCTATTAAAATACCATAGAGGGAAAAAAAAAGTATAATTGATTTACAATGTTGTGTTAATTTCTGCTGTATAGCAAAGTGATTCAGTTATACATATATATACATTCATTTTTTAAATATTCTTTTCCATTATGGTTTATCATAGGATATTGAATATAGTTCTCTGTGCTATACAGTAGGACCTTGTTGTTTATCCATTCCATATATAATAGCTTACATACGCTAACCCCAAGCTCCCATCCCATCCCTCCCTCAACCTCCTCTCCTTTGGCAACCACAAGTCTGTTCTCTACGTCCGTGAGTCTGTTTCTGTTTTGTAAATGGATTCATTTGTGTCATATTTTAGATTCCACATATAAGTGATATCACATGGTATTTGTCTTTCTCTTTCTGACTTACTTCACTTAGTATGATAATCTCTAGTTGCATCTATGTTGCTGCAAATGTCATTACTTGGTTCTTTTTATGGCTGAGCAGTATTCCATTATATATATGTACCACATCTCCTTTATCCATTCATCTTTCGATGGACACTCAGGTTCTTTCCATGTCTTGGCTATTGTGAATATTGTGCTATGAACACAGGGGTGCATATATCTTTTCAAATTAGAGTTTTGTCTGGATATGCCCAGGAGTGGGATTGCTGGATCATATGGTTATTCTATTTTTAGTTTTCTGAGGAGCCTATCAACACATACAGTTTTCCATAGTGGCTGTACCAACTTACATTCCCTCCAACAGTATAGGAGGGTTCCCTTTTTCCCACATCCTCTCCAGAATTTATTTGTAGAGTTTTTAATGATGGCCATTCTGACTGGTGTGAGGTGCTACCTCATAGGATAGTTTGGATTTGCATTTCTCTAATAATTAGAGCTGTTGAGCATCGTTTCATGTGCCTATTGGCTACTCGTATTTCTTCTTTGGAGAAATGTCTATTTAGGTCTTCTACCCATTTTTTGATTGGGTTGTTTGGTTTTTTGTTGTTGAGTTATATGTGCTGTTTGTATATTTTGGAAATTAAGCCCTTGTCAGTTGCATTGTTTATAAATACTTTCTTCCATTCTGTAGGTTGTCTCTTCATTTTGTTTATGGTTTCCTTTGCTGTGCAAAAGCTTGTAAGTTTGATTAGGTCCCATTTGTTTACTTTTGTTTTTATTTCCATTGCCTTGGGAGGCTGACCTAAGAAAACATTGGCATGATTTATGTCTGAGAATGTTTTGTCTATGATCTCTTCTAGGAGTTTTATGGTGTCACAGTCTCTTCAGCAAGTGGTGTTGGGAAAGTTGGACAGCCGCATGTAAATCAATGTGACTTAAAGACTTTCATAACTTAATTTGCTTTCTATTTCATGAAAGTGAATGAGTTTCTAACCATTTTAGTAACTTGGTTAAAAAAAAAAAAAGAAGGAAAGAAAGAAAAAGTACTAACAGTTGGATAAAAGGCTGAGAATTTATTTTAATCCCAATGCACTCATATGCACTTTTAAAAGAAAATCTAGAAGTTCATCAGTCAGAAAATATGTTATAAAAGGAATTTAGAATAAATTAAGCATGTTCAAAGACTCTCAAGAGGGTCTTCAGAATGAAGCTGCCCTTGAGACATGATGTTAATCAAGTAATTGAAGGAAAAAAAAAAAAACTCAGCATGACTAAGTTCCTATTTACTGAGATATTTCTGGGTTCAACAAATGAGAAGATATGAAAGAATAGGTGTTTAGGTATTCCTAATTATATTTCTTATATTTTTGCTACCTTCTTCAAAAACTCTCACACAGTCACTTCACTGAATTCCAGGATGTATAGATTGTTATAAATCATTGTGGCCAAGAGGTCTAGAAAAAAAGCCAGTCTCATCGTACCCCTTTATCTTCAAAAAACAGAAGTTTAGGGGTCAGGACTTGAAGTTTATCAAGAAAACTGAATGACTGGCTTAGTCCAGACAGAACCATGGAGCATCAAACCAAACTGTGAAACAAAGGAAGAGACCAGGAATGTGAATCAAATTACAAGGTTGAGTTCAGAAATAAATGGAGAGTCACACAGGACCAAGTACAAAGAAAAGCAGAAAGATGAGCAAAGCAAGGTGCAAAATTCAGTTAGGTTAGCAGAGGTAGGTCAGGAGTACCAGTTTCAGATCTCAGAGAGGGAAAGTGAGGCACTGCAGTTTGGAGTCACTGGCTGACCAGGCTCCCTGGTAGAGAGGAAAAGACTCTAAATGGTCTCTGCAATACACCAGGTTGAAGCTGGTATTAGCTTCACCCCCACCCAATGTAATGCATGTGTCAATCCCTAAATACTTAGCTTCAAGGATCCTAATGTAGATTTTACACACTTTTCAGAGCCAAAATATTGATAAGTTTCCTCCTGGTGTTCCTACAGCAAGGTGAGAGTGGACAAATAAATGACTGCACTTTTGTATGATCCTTACTTATAATTTCTTACGTAGTAAATGACCAAGGAACTCCAAAGAGACAAAATAATCACTTTATCTTCTAAGATTTCTGGTGCCTTCTTCTTTGAGTATAAAAATGTATACTAAAACTTTCATTGCATATTAAAGTAAAAAACTAAAAGGAAGGGGAACTATCAATCTAAGAAAGCACAGTGAATAGTGGCTAGACAGGAATCTATATCCTTTGAATAATATAAATCATAAAACCTCAGTATTAAAACCCTTCGACCTACTGAAATGCTTGGAAAGATTATGATGGAAGAAAAATGACTGTATTACACTCAAGTTAGAAAGTCAGTATATTTCCTTTCTTAAAAACCATGATCCCAATGCACCAAGACCTTACTCCCTAGTAATAATTGATCAAAGGAGAGAGATTTCACTGCTTACTTGTACTGCAGTCAGTGAAAGATCAGAACCTATAAGAACCTGCCAACAAAATACTCCAGACAAGTGCAAAATCTACGAAGTATAAGGAGTATATGCCCCACACTATAAAGGAAAGGAAATCTTGCAGTTTTTTCTAAGGCATCAATCAAATCAGAATGAAGTGGCACAGAGAGGATTTTGCTTTATGAAGTGCTGGCTTCCTTCAAGGTCATTCATGGAGATAATGCAAAGATATCTGCAGTACTGTGCTTTCAGTCTCAGCTAGAGAACTGCCTAGGGTCCTTACTTAATGAGTTTACTAGCTGAGCTTCATCTTAATAGAAGCAGTTGAGTTCTTAAAAAAAAAAATTTTTTTTAAATCTCAGCTCAGTGCAGTCTCTTTCACAACTATAAAAAAATAAACAATACTCCTATTATAAAGTAATGAATACTAAGTTAAAATAAATGTGACATCCAAAGAGTCACTAAGTATTATTATTATTACAAACACGAGTTTTCATCATTTATTCATCATTCTGCCCAAAAATCTATAAAATATTTACCTTTTAACATTGAATCTCATATTTGTTGCTCTCCTTTATCCCTAATGACACCCTTCATTTACTAAACCTCAAATCTTTGAAAGACAATCCAACTTACAAAGGTTATAAAAAGCCTAAACCAATGAATTGTGAAGCAAGATTAAAATTAGGTAGCAGATAAATCTGAAAATGTAGACTTAGCATATAATTTTTTTAAACTATCAGAATGTACTTATACATCCAAATTAAAAAGGAAAGAGGACCACTGAGTACTCTTCATATTATTCTAATACTATACTTCTGAAGGAGTCCAATTTGGTCTGTTACTTGGTCATCTTGTCTGACCTTTCAGTGTAAAATTCATCACTGATGACCACCCATATATTTAGCCCTCTGGTTATACTGAAGTAATCCATGTTAAACTAGTTTCTCTGAGAATATTATTATAATCAGAGGCCCTCAAAAGGATCATCACATTTTGCTTTTTCTCTAAGATCTTCCAGTCACACTCACAGGAGAAGAACTACACAGCCACAAAAACTAAAGATAA
The DNA here is from genome assembly GCF_009873245.2 of Balaenoptera musculus. Lineage (NCBI taxonomy): Eukaryota > Metazoa > Chordata > Mammalia > Artiodactyla > Balaenopteridae > Balaenoptera > Balaenoptera musculus. Next base: position 63,971,432 of record NC_045787.1, on the reverse strand, counting down.
ATTCCAGAGAGGTTCCCAAGGAGGACTTATGTATCCTCTTATAGCACTTCAGGGTTATAGGAGAAGCCAAGAAATTCTGGTTGTCTCTTTAAGTATGTCCATAAAAATGATCCAAATAATACTATTTAAAAGAATTTTACAATTTAAAAGTGTCATAAAAAACTAAACAATAATGTTCAGTACAAATAATAATATTCAATACTAGTTATGGAGAAAACCTAAAAAACCTAACACAAACCATAAAATGCCAGAAAAAATATTCTTTTCTAAACTCTCCTGAGACTTATGTCACTGCTTCCAAGGAGGGTTTTATTCCTTTTGGTATCCTTTAACATAGTGCCTAACACTCAGTAGATACTAAAAAATATTTGTTGAATGAAGTGGTGAGTTAAAAAAATGAAATTAAAAAAAATATAGGCACTAACTTACTGAGGTTAGTGGACATAATTTAGTATGCAGAAATAATACTTCACAAATTACTTAAAGTATTACCTAAAGCTTAGCATATATGGATAACCAATATTCAAAGGCATTTTTGTTTTGAAAAAAAATATTTCAATGAAAAATGTGTAATTTGTTTACTCCAAAGTTACTTTTAGTACTACTATGCAATAAACTACACAATAACAGAGATGTTTGTAACTAAACATTCTTTATTAAAATAATTACAGATTAACTAAATTTAATATACAATATAGTACAAAACCTTCAAAATGCAAATAACTAAATACAAACTAAATAAATCCTCTTAATAACCTCAGCCATACAGAAAACATTTAATCCTGCTATTTAACATGGATGTTGGATGTCCATTAAAAATATCCTTTAATTTCTCTCACCTACATGTTTCCAGGCACTGAAAAAACCCTAGTCTAACCTCTCTATGTCCTCCTATGCAAGCTCGTTATATCTTGCCTTCATAGTATTTTCCAACTGTCTGCCTTACACAAAGAGTCCTTGCTGGCATTGGCTTGTTGCTAGTCAGTATTTAGCTCTCTCTTTCTGTAGCGAAGAGAGAGCAACCATCTGCTTCCCACAGCTTTTCATTCCTATGATAGCTTTCTGCTCTTTCCTCTTCCAACTCAGAAACAGAAAGTAAGATAAAATAAAGCATCTTAGGTCCACAAGAAGTTGTAGAATACCCAGGAGAGTTTTCTCCCAATCAGGAAAATGCTTCCTTAGCAACCAAGTTACTAAGGCCAATTAACCTCCCTTCTCTATCAATATTCAATTTACATTGAAACCCTTTCTGGTTAAGCCCAAATGAGCTTTCTGGCAGAGAAAAAGGTACTTCTGTCTTAAAGGAGCCACGCCTCTTCTGAATATAAGTGTGATTTGAACTTAACATAAAGTGTTAGGTGATTTCCTAACACAATGTAAGGTACTGGAAACATAGAAATGAAACAGGAATTAAGTGCAATCAACCAGCACAGGCCTAAAATGAGAGTGAAATATTTCAGAACAACCAGAGACTGGATACCATGGAGAATAAGAGATATAGAAAAGATGCTTTGTATCTGTCATGGCCTTATACTTGCCTTGTCTGATTTATGCCCCTTCCCCACAACCAGCAAAGCCCAGGTTACCACTAAATAATCACAACATCAGTAAAATTCTAGAGAAAAGATGAATGGAAGAGAGAAGCAAAGACAGTATCAAAACCAAGGAGTTTTCTTTCAGGCAAGAAAATAAAAAATTAACACTAGTGAGGAAATAGCATTTCAAAGTTATGAACTAACTTAGAAGTAGTAAAAACTATAACACCTTTAAAGTAAAGAAGGTGCTTTTATAAAAACATACAAATATACAATGAAAATTCTCCTTCCTCCCAAGATTTCAAGCTGTGAGATGGAGGCTACATTCTTCTACATCTCACAATTAAATTATTATACTGCATTCCAGTTAAGGTAAAGAAAACGACAGAAATATTATACAATAGGTAATTAGTTGTCTTCTGATGTTCATTTTCCAGGTCTTGATGAAGCAAAATCCTCTGTTGAATAATTTTAAAGTTTCTTTAAATTCTATATATAATGCAAAATGGAACAACTTGTATATAGTAATTTATAATAGGCACTATAAATCATCCTTTGGCAGTGTTGGTAGCAGTTCTCCAATATCCACATGCAATACCACTACATCTCAAAACAATCCTTGCTACTAAGTCATAATACAGAATTTCAGAACCAGTTTTGTTTTCTAGTGTTGTCACGTAACCTTTGCAGGACTCTCTATCCCACTTGCACAAAGATTTATTCTGAAACAGTGATGCTGCCTTAAGGATGCTCTGATAAAAATTAACATTAGTTAATCCTTGGCTTCCATTATCCTATGTGATCCTCACAACCACCCTGTGAGGCAGGGGTTACTACCACGCCCTTCCCCAGGTGAGGTGTTTGAAGCTGAAAAACAGCTGTTGAAGTGGGGAAAGGAACATAAACTTTATGAAGCTGTTGAAGTGGGGAAAGGAACATAAACTTTATGAAGCACCTACCACTTTTTCAGCAATGGTCAGGTGCTTTCTTCCATGACATCATTTAATATAGAGTCCCCAATTCCCTACTTCCTGACTCCCTCAAATATTTGGAATCTGTTTACAGATGAGGGATGTGAGGCTCAAAAAGGTTCAGTAACATGTTCAAAGTACACAGTTAAAGTGAGGAAAAGTAGGGATTTAAAACCAAATTTGCCCAACTCCAAAACCCTTGCTCTTTCAACCACGCCACACCACCTGCTACCCAAAGCCCAAGGCAGCCCCATTATGCTACTCTGAATCCCTTCTACTGACATTAGCAATCATTAAGGATCTAAGTAACATTTTCTAACTGTGAGTCATGAGCTGTTAGGAGGTTCTGAAATCAACTGGTGGACTTCAGCATTTTTAAACAAACAAAATAGAGCAGAATAGATTAATAAAGTAGGTAGATCAAAAAGAATAAGAATTGTTTCTCATGAACCTTGGTTTCAGGTATGTGTGTATGGAGTGTACTGGGTCCTGATGTAAAATGTATTTCTTAGTGTGGGTTTATATCAAAAAAGTCTGAAAGCCACTGGTCTCAGAGGATGCTCTCACTCAGACCTGGAGCATGGAAAGACCTATCAAGGGACTGGAAACTACTCAATGCTCAGCTCTGTTCATTTAAAATTAACATCAAGAAACACAAGACAGGAAGCCCCTTCTCAGACAAGGAAGAAAAAGGGTTACCTAGAATCAGCATAGGAGGAGGATGCTGATTGTATAATTACATACCTCCTTCACAGCAGCTCCAGTCCATCAAGTAGATGGTATGGTTTATTTTTTACAGCACTAATTATGTAATTATCCATAACATTAAATCAGTTCCACCTGATTCAGTCTATCAGAGGTTTCCTGAAATATTCATTTGTTTATTATTTTTAAAAAAGAACGCTAAACTACCAATCATCTTATATGTAAAAGCTCCAGTGTGGAAGCTGGCAAACTTTTCTTGAAAAAGATCTTCTGTCAAATATGCCACTTTTGGTCCTTTGGGATAACTGGCGATTGAAATTTCATCTTAATATACCTTGGCGCTTCTACAAGCAACAGATTTCAGACAATACTTGGATATTTCCACTTGTTTTATGTAAAGTTATTTTTCATCCTTAGGCACGTAAATACAGAAATAAACTTTAACAAATATTACTGGCCACTTCATTTAATAAGTACCATTTAATAAACAGACAAAAAAATTGATAATGACAAAATATTTATTCTAACATTGCTGACTTTTAGTAAGTTAACAGTATTTCAGAGAGAGGGGAATTTTAGACAGTTCCAATCCAGAAAAATCAAGATACAGGCTACATTAGTTTCTGGCATTAATATGCCAGGCACTGGGCTAGATGCTAAGGACACAGCGGGGATCGAAGTGATCTAACCAGGTCAGTGCTTAGAGTCTAGGAGCAAGGTTGAGAACCACTATTCCAGTCTGAAAATGTTTTGTTCTCTCCTGGTAAAAATAGTCCATCCACATTTTTAATAAAGCCTCTTTAATAGGAGCATTTCAGGTACTAGTGGAAGAAATATTGGGAGCTATATTGGTCCAATTATATAAGTAGCAATCTACATGTATGACTGCCCTTAGTTCTAGGCAATAATTTTGTAGTAAAACAATATTCTATATAATAGTCTTTATCTGACACTTAAAAAAAATCCTGCCAAGTAGCTAATTTCATTGAAGCTAAAAAACAAAAAAAAGACAATCTTTTAAACATCCAAAGATTGCAGTTTTTCATGATATTTCACATTTCCATTTCAACATTCAATTTCCTTAGACTTTTTGAGCCCTGCATAGAATATTATGCTGATGGGAATTTCTTTCACTCCAGAAAATATTTTTTAAATTAACCTTTTCAATTTAACTAAGGAGGACTTCCCTGGCAGTCCAGTGGTTAAGATTCCATGCTTCCACGACTTCCCTGGTGGTCCAGTGGTTGAGAATCTGTCTTGCAATGCAGGGGACCCCTAATGAGGGAACTAAGATCCCACATGCTGCGGAGCAACTAAGCCCCCATGCCACAACTAGAGAGCCCACGTGCCACAACTAGAGAGCTGGCAGGCCACAACTACAGAGCCCACATGCTCTGGAGCCCACATGCCACAACAGAGAAGCCCGTACACCGCAATAAGGATCCTGCAAGCTGCAACGAAAAATCCCATGTGCCGCAACTAAGACCTGACACAGCCAAAAATAATAATAATAATAAATAAATGAATAAATATTTTAAAAAAAAATATTCTGCGCTTCCACTGCAGGGGGCACAGGTTCAATCCCTGGTCAGGGAACCAAGATCCTAAATGCTGCGAGGCGCAGCCAAAAGAAATAAAACAAAAACAAACAAACAAACAAAATTAACTAGGGAAGAAAAAGAATTGTAAATATAATTGATAAAATACTCTTGAAGACTCAAATATTTTAGATCCTATTTAATCTTTTGTGAGAGCAAATCTCATTGGAATATATTCCAACCAATGTATCCCTCTCCACACATGGAGTTTCCACTGACTTCAAACAAAACAAAGGGAGAGGAAGAAGTACTAAATAGTGGTTTCACTTTCATTTATTTTAGATTTGATTATAAAATCAAGATACCCTGCTCAGAAATTTTCCATTTAAAAAGATCCACATAAAGATTGAAAGCTCCAATCAATCCATTCTTTCTTTTTTAAAGCTATATCATGGAAAACATCTCACACTCATTGTTTTTTGTAAATGGGAGAAATAATTAGAGCAATTAAAATAATACACTAAGTGTTCTTCCTCAGAAACAACTGGTTCCTGTTAGACCTTTACAACTGGACATAAGCTTCCACATTGAAAGTCAGATTTTCATACAGAAAATATCAGCTCAATATTCTCTCAAGTACACATCTGCTGCTAGAAATGATCATACTTTTTTTTTTTAAAGATTTATTCATTTTTTGATTGATTGATTGATTGCTATGTTGGGTCTTCGTTTCTGTGCGAGGGCTTTCTCTAGTTGCAGCAAGTGGGGGCCACTCTTCATCGCGGTGCGCGGGCCTCTCACTATCGCGGCCTCTCTTGTTGTGGAGCACAGGCTCCAGACGTGCAGGCTCAGTTGTTGTGGCTCAAGGGCCTAGTTGCTCCACGGCATGTGGGATCTTCCCAGACCAGGGCGCGAACCCGTGTCCCCTGCATTAGCAGGCAGATTCTCAACCACTGCGCCACCAGGGAAGCCCAATGATCATACTTTTGATTTTTAGAAAACCACCCCAATATTAGGACTATACATAAAGAAAGCTTTGTGATATAACTCACTGCTGAGTTAAAATACAATGGCTATGTCACGTGCCTTTACAAAGGCTTTTCTACTGGCTTGAAAAATAGAAAGAGAATTAGTTACCTATCTGGATTGATTCAACTTGATTTCTCTCAAAAAATAGATTCTCTCTTTGCTCTGCTAAGGCAAACAGAGCACAGAGAATTTCAAAGGTAGGAGTAAACTTAAGAAGCCACTTAGACTCCCTCTTGCGAGAGCACCGGAATCACAACTAACTGCTGAACAATCGTCGATAGGAAGACACTGTAACTTACCAAAACAGATACCCCATATCCAAAGACAAAGGAGAAGCCACAATGAGACGGTAGGAGGGGCGCAATCACAATAAAATCAAATCCCATAAATGCTGGGTGGGTGACTCACAAACTGGAGAACACTTATACCACAGAAGTCCACCCACTGGAGTGAAGGTTCTGAGCCCCACATCAGGCTTCCCAACTTGGGGGTCTGGCAACGGGAGGAGGAATTCCTAGAGAATCAGACTTTGAAGCCTAGTGGGAATTGATTGCAGGACTTCGACAGGACTGCGGGAAACAGAGACTCCACTCTTGGAGGGCACACACAAAGTAGTGTGAGCATCGGGACCCAAGGGAAGGAGGAGTGACCCCGGGGGAGACTGAACCAGATCTACCTGCTACTGTGGGAGGGTCTCCTGCAGAGGCAGGGGGTGGCTCTGTTTCACTGTGGGGACAAGGACACTGGCAGCAGAAGTTCTGGGAGGGACTCCTTGGCGTGAGCCCTCCCAGAGTCTGCCATTAGCCCCACCAAAGAGCCCAAGTAGGCTCCAGTGTTGGGTTGCCTCAGGCTAAGCAACAAACAGGGAGGGAACCCAGCCCCACCCATCAACCATCAAGCAGATTAAAGTTTTACTGAGCTCTGCCCACCAGAGCAAAAGTCAGCTCTACCCACCACCAGCCCCTCCCATCAAGCCTCTTAGATAGCCTCATCCACCAGAGGGCAGACAGCAGAAGCGAGAAAAACTACAATCCTGCAGCCTGTGGAACAAAAACCACATTCACAGAAAGATAGACAAGATGAAAAGGCAGAGGACTATATACCAGATGAAGGAACAAGATAAAACCCCAGAAAAACAACTAAATGAAGTAGAGATAGGCAACCTTCCAGAAAAAGAATTCAGAATAATGATAGTGAAGATGATCCAGGACCTCGGAATAAGAATGGAGGCAAAGATCGAGAAGATGCAAGATATGTTTAACAAAGACCTAGAAGAATTAAACAACAAACAAAGAGAGATGAACAATACAATAACTGAAATGAAAAATACACTAGAAGGAATCAATAGCAGAATAACTGAGGCAGAAGAACGGATAAGTGACCTGGAAGACAGAATGGTGGAATTCACTGCTGCAGAACAGAATAAAGAAAAAAGAATGAAAAGAAATGAAGACAGCCTAAGAGACCTCTGGGACAACATTAAACGCAACAACATTCGCATTATAGGGGTCCCAGAAGGTGAAGAGAGAGAGAAAGGACCAGAGAAAATATTTGAAGAGATTATAGTCGAAAACTTCCCTAACATGGGAAAGGAAATAGCCACCCAAGTCCAGGAAGCACAGCAAGTCCCATACAGGATAAACCCAAGAAGAAACACACCGAGACACATAGTAATCAAATTGGCAAAAATTAAAGACAAAGAAAAATTATTGAAAGCAGCAAGGGAAAAACAACAAATAACATACAAGGGAACTCCCATAAGGTTAACAGCTGATTTCTCAGCAGAAACTCTACAAGCCAGAAGGGAGTGGCATGATATATTTAAAGTGATGAAAGGGAAGAACCTACAACCAAGATTACTCTACCCGGCAAGGATCTCATTCAGATTCGATGGAGAAATCAAAAGCTTTAGACAAGCAAAAGCTAAGAGAATTCAGCACCACCAAACCAGCTCTACAACAAATGCTAAAGGAACTTGTCTAAGTGGGAAACACAAGAGAAGAAAAGGACCTACAAAAACAAACCCAAAACAATTAAGAAAATGGTCAGAGGAACATACATATCGATAATTACCTTAAATGTGAATGGATTAAATGCTCCAACCAAAAGAGAGACGCTTGCTGAATGGATACAAAAACAAGACCCATATATATGCTGTCTAGAAGAGACCCACTTCAGACCTAGGGACACATACAGACTGAAAGTGAGCAGATGGAAAAAGATATTCCATGCAAATGGGAATCAAACGAAAGCTGGAGTAGTAATACTCATATCAGATAAAATAGACTTTAAAATAAAGAATGTTACAAGAGACAAAGAAGGACACTACATAATGATCAAGGGATCAATCCAAGAAGAAGATATAACAATTATAAACATATCTGCACCCAACACAGGAGCACCTCAATACATAAGGCAACTACTAACAGCTATAAAAGAGGAAATTGACAGTGACACAATAACAGTGGGGGATTTTTTTTTATAACACCTCACTTACACCAATGGACAGATCATCCAGACAGAAAATTAATAAGGAAACACAACCTTTAAATGACACAACAGGCCAGGTAGATTTAATTGATATTTATAGGACATTCCATCCAAAAACAGCAGATTACACTTTCTTCTCAAGGGCAGATGTAACATTCTCCATGATAAATCACATCTTGGGTCACAAATGAAGCTTCGGTAAATTTAATAAAATTGAAATCATATCAAGTATCTTTTCTGACCACAATGCTATGAGATTAGAAATAAATTACAGGGAAAACAACGTAAAAAACACAAACACATGGAGGCTAAACAACATGCTACTAAATAACCAAGAGATCACTGAAGAAATCAAAGAAGAAATCAGAAAATACCTAGAGACAAATTACAACAAAAACATGACGATCCAAAACCTATAGGATGCAGCAAAAGCAGTTCTAAGAGGGAAGTTTATAGCAATACAAGCTTACCTCAAGAAACAAGAAAAATCTCAAATAAACAATCTAACCTTACACCTAAAGGAACTAGAGAAAGAAGAACAAAAACAACCCAAAGTTAGTAGAGGGAAAGAAATCATAAAGATCAGAGCAGAAATTAATGAAATAGAAACAAAGAAAACAATAGCAAAGATCAATAAAACTAAAAGCCGGTTCTTTGAGAAAATAAACAAAATTGATAAACCTTTAGCCACACTCATCAAGAAAAAGAGGGAGAGGACTAAATCAATAAAATTAGAAATGAAAAAGGAGAAGTTACAACGGACACCGCAGAAATAAAAAGCATCCTAGGAGACTACTACAAGCAACTCAATGCAATAAAATGGACAACCTGGAAGAAATGGACAAATTCTTAGAAAGGTATGATCTTCCAAGACTGGACCAGGAAGAAATAGAAAATATGAACAGACCAATCACAAGTAATGAAATTGAAACTGTGATTAAAAATCTTCCAACAAACGAAAGTCCAAGATCAGATGGCTTCACAGGTGAATTCTATCAAACATTTAGAGAAGAGCTAACACGCATCCTTCTCAAACTCTTCCAAAAAATTGCAGAGGAAGGAACACTCCCAAACTCATTCTATGAGGCCACCATCACCCTGATACCAAAACCAGAGAGAGATACTACAAAAAAAGAAAATTACAGACCAATATCACTGATGAATATAGATGTAAAAATCCTCAACAAAATACTAGCAAACAGAATCCAACAACACATTAAAAGGATCATACACCATGACCAAGTGGGATTTATCCCAGGGATGCAAGGATTCTTCAATATACACAAATCAATCAATGTGATACACCATATGAACAAACTGAAGAAGAAAAACCATATGATCATCTCAATAGATGCAGAAAAAGCTTTTGACAAAATTCAACACCGATTTATGATAAAAACTCTCCAGAAAGTGGGCATAGAGGGAACCTACCTCAACATAATAAAGGTCATATACAACAAACCCACAGCAAACATCATTCTCAATGGTGAAAAACTGAAAGTATTTCCTCTAAGATCAGGAACAAGACAAGGATGTCCACTCTCCCCACTATTATTCAACATAGTTTTGGAAGTCCTAGCCACGGGAATCAGAGAAGAAAAAGAAATAAAAAGAGTACAAACTGGAAAAGAAGAAGTAAAAGGGTCACTGTTTGCAGATGACATGATACTATACATAGAGAATCCTAAAGATGCCACCAGAAAACTACTAGAGCTCATCAATGAATTTGGTAAAGTTGCAGGAAACAAAATTAATGCACAGAAATCTCTTGCATTCCTATACACTAATGGTGAAAAATCTGAAAGAGAAATTAAGGAAACAATCCCATTCACCATTGCAACAAAAAAGAATAAAATACCTAGAAATAAACCTACCTAAGGAGGCAAAAGACCTGTACTCAGAAAACTATAAGACACTGATGAAAGAAATCAAAGATGACACAAACAGATGGAGAGATATACCCTGTTCTTGGGTTGGAAGAATCAATATTGTGAAAATGACTATACTACCCAAAGCAGTCTACAGATTCAATGCAATCCCTATCAAATTACCAGTGGCATTTTTTACAGAACTAGAACAAAAAATCTTAAAATCTGCATGGAGACACAAAAGACCCTGAATAGCCAAAGGAGTCTTGAGGGAAAAAAACGGAGCTGGAGGAATCAGACTCCCTGACTTCAGACTATAATACAAAGCTATAGTAATCAAGACAATATTGTACTGGCACAAAAACAGAAATATAGATCAATGGAACAGGCTAGAAAGCCCAGAGGTAAACCCACGCACCTATGGTCAACTAATCTATGACAAAGGAGGCAAGGATACACAATGGAGAAAAGACAGTCTCTTCAATAAGTGGTGCTTGGAAAACTGGACAGCTACACGTAAAAGAATGAAATTAGAACACTCCCTAACACCATACACAAAAATAAACTCAAAATGGATTTGAGACCTAAATGTAAGGCCAGACACTATAAAATTCTTAGAGGAAAATATAGGAAAAACACTCCTTGACATAAATCACAGCAAGATCTTTTTTGATCCACCTCCTAGAGTAATGGAAATAAACACAAAAATACAGAAATGGGACCTAATGAAACTTAAAAGCTTTTGCAAAGCAAACAACAAAGAAGACAAAAAGACAACCCTCAGAATGGGAGAAAATATTTGCAAACGAAACAACGGACAAAGGATTACTCTCCAAAATACATAAACAGCTCATGCAGCTCAATATTAAAAAAACAAACAACCCAATCAAAAAATGGGCAGAAGACCTAAATAGACATTTCCCCAAAGAAGACATACAGATGGCCAAGAAGCACAGGAAAAGCTGCTCAACATCACTAATTATTAGAGAAATGCAAATCAAACCTACAATGAGCTATCACCTCACACCAGTTAGAATGGGCATCATCAGAAAATCTACAAACAACAAATGCTGGAGAGGGTGTGGAGAAAAAGGAACCCTCCTACACTGTTCGTGGGAATGTAAATTGATACAGCCACTATGGAGAACAGTATGGAGGTTCCTTAAAAAAACTAAAAATAGAATTACCATATGGCCCAGCAATCCCACTACTGGGCATATACCCAGAGAAAACCATGATTCAAAAAGACACATGCACCCCAATGTTCATTGCAGCACTATTTACAATAGCCAGGTCATGGAAGCAACCTAAATGCCCATCGACAGACGAATGGATAAAGAAGATGTGGTACATATATACAATGGAATATTACTCAGCCATAAAAAGGAATGAAATTGGGTCATTTGTAGAGATGTGGATGGATCTAGAGACTGTCATACAGAGTGAAGTAAGTCAGAAAGAGAAAAAAAATATCATATATTAATACATATATGTGGAACCTAGAAAAATGGTACAGATGAACTGGTTTGCAGGGCAGAAATGGAGACACAGATGTATATGGACACCAAGGGGGGAAAGTGGTGGGAGTGGGGGCGGTGGTGGTGGTGGGATGAATTGGGAGATTTGGATTGACATATATACACTAATATGTATAAAATAGATAACTAATAAGAACCTGCTGTATGACAAATAAATAAAATTCAAAAATTAAAAAAAAAAAAAAGAAGCCGATTAGGTTATAGGTTCTCACTACACCTAATACCCTCTCTGAGTTTTGCAAAGTGATATTACTCAGGTACCAAGAGCCTAGAGAAGAAAGAAGATTCGGGAGAATATGGAGCATGTCCCTGCCTCTATATAAGACTTCTTGGTTTTCACAGCCAAATGCTAAGTTGCTTTAAGACCCCTTAAGATTTTATTAGGTAATTCAAATAATTTTAGTGCCACATCTCTATATGTGGTTTCTGATGAGTTCTATGAGTAAGTAAACACACACTTCTGTCATACAGTAGTTAAAGAAATATAGTTTGTGTAATAAATACTATATCTAGTGCAATAACCCACAATTTTATTAGAACTGAAAATCCTAATCAGACCTGACTAGTTTTCAGAATATCCTATACTATCCCTTCTCAAACACCACAGTACTCTGTGACATATATTTACACTCTAAATTAAACAAAATTAAAATTTACTTTGCCTTTGAACATTTTCATAATACCTCAAGAAAAACACAAAAATGGTATTGTGGGATTGGGGTCTGCTGTATTAATAGTTATTTACTTTAAAAATTTACTTATCTATCAGCATTAGATTCATTAAATCAATAAATAAATACTGACTGACTATTACAGGTACCTTTATTTGCATCTACACACATTAAATATAACAGACTTTCTGGTATGTTAGCATTGCTTTAATAATTACATTTTCAAATACTAGTGGTAATCATGCTTATTACTCATCATTCACATTTATCAACATGTCTATACTTCAGTCTAAAAATAGCAGTTGCTTTACAGAGAAATTGTTAACACTGAGAACAGTAGCTTGTCATTTAGCCATTATATATTAAAAAAAAAACCCCACAATATTCTGACATATGAGTCTACTTCAGACATACAAAATAGAATTCATCCTAGAAGCCACTTAATAAAATCCTTAGGGCAAATGTGTATATTTGAAGACCTGGTTACATCAGAAGATCATCAATCTCTGAATATGTTCTTTTGGCAATTGAGATCATCTCCTGTTACTGATTCTCAGCTTTACGCTTCAGGGAATTTATGATAGGTTGTTTTTTGTTCAGGGCTCCCTATAATAGTCTACCTGCCCTGGACTAAGGAAAGTCCCAGTTAGTGGACTACAAGGCCCTAGGACAAAAATCCCTTTTTCCAGTAGCATACTATTACTATTTTTATGAATCTATCATTTTCATAGTTTTAAAAAATTTAATCTGAAGGTGTAACCTCAGGCTTTAAAGTAATGAAGACAGTAAATGAATAAATAAAATATTCTCAATACCCATCTCTGATACCTCATCAAAAGGAAGAAATGGAACTTCAGACAGAAGAATCCAAACTTCAATAATATAAAAAAATCACTGACCAACCTAAAATAAATATTTATGGGTATCTAAATTGAATGAATCAAAGGGCAAAATCTGGGCCATCTCTATTCTATGAAAATGATTCAGAATTTCATAAATGAAGAAGTTAGAGATAAAAATAAAATGCAAAGCAATGTCAGACAAAAGCTAGTTCTACAGGAAGGACTTTCAGGCATTTCTCTCTTCTAAGCATTCATTAATAATTTTTACTACTCATTACTAACAATCAATATCCATGTTGAATATTCATCTCATTGTTTCCTTTTATTTAGAGTGGTTTAATGTTAAACATGATTAAAAAAAAACTTACACCTTGTTTCTTCATTCTAGTCATTGTAGTCTTTATTGGCCAGTGAGTTAATTTATAACCTTACAAAATATATTTTATTTACTTATTTATTTATTTATTTTTGGTTGCGTTGGGTCTTTGTTGCTGCACGGGGGCTTTTCTCCAGTTGTGGTGAGTGGGGGCTACTCTTCATTGAGGTACGCAGGCTTCTCATTGCGGTGGCTTCTCTTGTTGTGGAGCACAGGCTCTAGGTGCGCGGGCTCAGTAGTTGTGGCTCGCGGGCTCTAGAGTGCAGGCTCAGTAGCTGTGGTGCACGGGCTTAGCTGCTACGTGGCGTGTGGGATCTTCCCGGACCAGGGCTCGAACCCGTGTCCCCTGCATTGGCAGGCGGGTTCTCAACCACTGCGCCACCAGGGAAGCCCACAAAATATTTTTAAAGTTTAGTAGTTATTTTGCAATAATATTCACATGAGTTTTAAAGGTTAATAATGACTAATTTTCCTCAAAAAATTGTCTAACATGAATATGGAGCCTTTGCTCCCACTTCCATGCTCAAACTATTGTTTTATTTATGTAAGTAAGGCTTTGATAAGACTTTCCACAATAAGCTCATATTTGTTAAAGCATTTAACATGTTAAATCATGTTTTTCACTAGTGTTAAATGATATCTTAATTTCTCTAAGAAAAGTCTTCAGTTAAATCCAAAAAGTCCTAAGTTGATAAAGTGAAGTATTAGCACCAACATCCATTTACAGAAATTAGTGTTTCGGACTTCCCTGGTGTCGCAGTGATTAAGAATCCGCCTGCCAATGCAGGAGACACGGGTTTGAGCCGTGGTCGGGGAAGATCCCACATGCCGCGGAGCAACGAAGCCCGTGTGCCACAACTACTGAGCCTGCACTCTAGAGCCCACGAGCCACAACTACTGAGCCTGCATGCCACAACTACTGAAGCCCGTGGGCCTAGAGCCTGTACTCCGCAACGAGAAGCCATTGCAGTGAGAAGCCCGTGCACCACAACAAAGAGTAGCCCCTGCTCGCCATAACTAGAGAAAGCCTGTGTGCAGCAATGGAGACCCAACACAGCCATAAGTAAATAAATAAATAAATAAATAAATAAATAAAAATTAAAAAAAAAAGAAATTAGTGTTACATATAATAAGATATTCAAGAACCAGTGTTGATTATGTTGGCTCCTGTTGAAAATATTCACTTAACGTTTATAAAATTTTAAATTGAGGCAATGAATTTCTCTTGATCACTGGTAAAGAAAAGATCTTGTTCAAAAATTGCCACAGTCTTGTTATTTCACAAACTCAGAAATGTCACAAGCAAATCATATAAACTACTCTCAACAATAAATGTCTTATCTAATGATTAACCTATAAGAACTCCTGTTCCCCAAAACCAGAACTAAGATACCCCAATATATTCAGTAGATTTCTGAATATCATCTCACTCTTTTAAGTATCATTTTAAATTATATTTTAAAAATTCAAAAAAGACACAGTTTATGATTTTCACAAATTACTTCACTTATATATTCCATTATATTTCACTTTGATTTTGAAAATCCTGTTTATTAAAGGATTAAACTCACAGGCATAAAAATCATGAATCCAGCTACCCTTCTACAGTCAAGACTGCCGGTTCTGGTGAGAACAAAGAAGTGAGTTACTTCCCACTTCATACATGGCCAATTTTTTAAAAAATCTTTTTAAAGCAACTATTAGTAGAGGCATTCTTTCAAATAAATAGGAAATGTGATATACAGATATGGATCAGGCTTCAAATTCTAAAGAGAATTCAGAGGTCCCATGGCTCAGTCTTCTACACAATGCAGGACTCCTTTCTATAATGTTAGAAGCTAGGTTATAAACTGGTGGCCTAAGGACCATTTGAAGCCCATACACATAGTCTATTTGGCCTGCACAGTTTGTTTGTTTTTCAATTAAACCCACCTGTAGCTGCATTCCTACTGCCCCTTTGGATGAGCCATTCCCTCTCCACTTCTCCACAGCTCCCACCACTTCCCATCACCCCACTTCACTCACTCATCATCTGCCTGGTGCTTTAAGCATCTGAACATCTCCATCAGTGACCACTGTTCTGGAGAAAGGTTATCTACTCTGTGGCTGAACATCTCCATGAAAGGGAAGGGAACTCACAACTTTGCAAGTCGACCAATTTCACTGTAGGCAACTCTAAACAGTAGAGAGACTTGTCTAGAATAATTTCCAGACACAAACTAATTCTATCCTCAGAAACAAAATGAGTCTACTCTGTCTTCCACAGGAAAGCCTTCTAGATATCTTAAGACAACTAACCTTCCTAGGTCTTCAGAGCTCCCAAATAGTCCTCATAATAATATATTTTCAAGCCCACCCATGGCATGCTTCTTTGAATGGATAAACCCTACTTATGATTTATTTTCAACTATTATTTATGGATTCATTCATTATGCATTCTAGCTACCAATGTTGCTCTTCACGTGTAATAATGTAATATTTCCTTTAGATCAGTGATTTTTAAACTTTCTGGTCTCAATACTCCTTTATACTTTTAAAATTCATTGAGGATTCCAATGAACTTTTGTTCGAGAGTTATGTGTATGGATATTTACTATATTAGAAATTAAAATTGAATTTTTAAAAAAATTTGTTAATTCACTTTAAAAATACATAGTAATATAAGAGCAAATTTCTATGAAAAATAAATGTTTTCCAAAATAACATAAATGAGTAAGTAAAGCAGTATTGTTTTACATTTTGCAAATATTTTTAATGTCTGACTCAATTAAAGACAGCTGGATTCCTATAACTATTTCTGCATTCATTCTGTTGCAATATCACACATAGGTAGCCTCTGGAAAACTCAGGGAGAATGGAAGTGAAAAATGTAAATAATATTTTAATATTGTTAAATAGTTTTGACTTTGTGGACCCCTTGAAAGGGTCTCTGGGGTCCCCAGACAATATTTGGAATCCATTTATAAATGCTTTCATTAGTGTAGCTTAGGTTCCAGTTATTTTCTCTAGCATCCATGGCATTCTTTTCACTTATCTTGAGCTTATGGTCAACTAAAATCACTCGCTCTTTCTCAAACAAATTGCTGTCATGTCAATGCAGACCTTATACATAAATTTCCCTACAGATGCCATTTTGTTGGCTTCAGGTTACCCTTTGGTAGTAGACGCTGTTGGTGCCCTACCCAGGTCTCCTTAAGGCTGGTGTAATTGTTGGCTGATAACACACAGCAGCCCCCTTCTCTGAAGAATTTCTCAGTAATACTGGAGCCATCTTGCTTGGGAAGCTATGTCTATCTCTACGTCAGCCAATGACTGACTGACAAACCAATAACTTACAGAGTACAAAAGGTCAGCCTCAAGGACACAAAGTAGGACTAATTCTGGGTATCTGTGCTCCAGAGCTTCAAGGAGATCAGACTAAAGTTAGTCTCTAGTGAGACCACAATCTTCCTTAGTTTTTATCCATTGTTCTGTCCTGCTTCTGGTACTCTCTTTCTCCTAAGAACACATCCCTAATAAGTCATTTTAACAGGAATCTCCATATCAGGCTCAACCTAAGACATTTTTTATCTCATCAAGATTATTGCAATATCAACTCTACCATACACCATATTAGCTAACCATCTCAGCTGTACACCATCTCAAATATGCTAAGAATTCTATTATAAAGTACTGCAGTGGTTCTCAAAGTGTGGTGGTCCCTGTACCAGCAGCATCAGCATAACATGGGAACTTGTTAGAATTGCAAGTTATCAGGCCCCAGTCCAAACCTACTGAATCACAAACTCCATCACAGAGATGTACTGTAAGTAACTAATCCACTACTGTTGAACATTTTAGTTTCTATTTTTCCTATTATAAATAACGGTAAAATGAATATACTTGCATGTAAAACTTTGTGTACATTTCTGATTATTTTATAAGTATTTGTCTGCAATTTACTTTGATGTAAAAGTACTGCATCAAAAAAGATGTATTGATAGATGAATCAGGGATGGATATGTAATACAGCAAGCACAGCAAAATGTTAATGGCAGAATCCAGGTGATGAGTACATGGATGTTCACTGCAAAATTCTTTCAACTTTTTCATATGTGTTTGCAATTTGTTGGGAAATGTTGAAAATGAAAAATGTTGAAAAAATATATTTTATGAAGCTAAATTCCTAGAATTGGAATAGACTGTTCATAGTATGTGCACATCTTCAAACTTTGTAAAGTTAAAACATCAACCAGAAAGTGTCAGTTCCCTCACACACTGTCAACACCACTTTTTAGTGCTTTTCAAATGTCTGACAACTTGTTAGGCAAAAACTAGTAATTTATCTTTTAAATCATCATCTCCATGTGCATTTTTTAAAGCTAATATATAATGAACTGAAAAGCTTCCTAACATGCTTGGCTTCAGATAGGATGTTGGTTATTTGAACCAGGAAACAGTAATCAAGATTTGAACACCTACTCAGAGGCACTTACCTTATTACCAAGCACAATACCCTCATGAATAACTTGCAAACTAAATTGTACAGGCGAGAGTTACTTGCAGGCCAGCATCATACACAGGCAGAGGGGGTTAGTGCTGGACTGCCCAAGGGGACTGATTTAATAGGTCCTAAGAAAGGACTCTTCCTTCACAAAAAAGTCTCCTTTCCCATTTTACCAGGATACTCAGAATTCTAAGCATTAGAGTTCTTTCTTTATGTTGAAGCAATTAGATTCCCACCAATTCAATTTTAAAATTCAAGTATTTTACTTCAATATGGGTTCCACATAATTATGGTGCATCCATAGGATGGAATGCAGTGGAGCTATTAAAAAAGAACTATGGATATCTACATCTACTGACATGGAAAGACGTCCATGCTATGCTTGTTCATTGCAGAACACAAGTATGTATGTGTGTGTATGACAGAAATATGTATAAGGATACTTACTAAAATATTAATAGTGGTTACCTCCAGTTGAAGGATATATGAGAGTTTTTTTACTCTTTTAATATATTTCTCTATTGTTTATTTTTACGATAGATATATAAAAAATTTTATTAACAATAAAGGCTATTTGCTATTTGATAAAAAGAAAATTGAAAATATCCCAGAAAACCATTAAACCATTATTAGCAACTTATTAAATTTTAATTTAGCAAGATTTTCAAGTCAAGGTTAAAGTTGCCTAAGCAATGAGACCCAGATCTAGCATATTTTAAAGGACATAGGAGAAAAATTAAAGGCAGACTAGGTGAAGAGATCTCCATCCATGTATTAAGCAGCTGAGGTATAGGCCTGTATTATCCTGGGGGGATTTCACTGGGAAAAAATCAACAGGCAACGGAAGGCATCTGTGGTCTTTAGATGCAAGAGAAACCAAAAGAGTGAAGGCTTACTACAATCTGTATAGACCCGGAGTGAATCTTAACTTTACCACAGTTCCTGCTCTCAATATTATAGAAAATAACCTCCTACAAATGATGTTCACTTCTCCCCCTACAGCAGGTCCAGGATCTGATGGCAGTTAATTTTTAAAATATATTATTTATCAGATTTAAATTTTTACTTTATACTTTATAAAGACTGAAAAGGAAAACATGACATGTTAAATCACTCACCTCCATGGGAAGACATGTTTGTACACGGGCAGATGTTCCTCGATGTGACACTGCAGTCCTATTTTTAATTTGAAACTGTGTTTTGCACATGTAGCCATCAGAACAGTCCTGTGTTCCATCACCAAACAATACATAAGAAAATGCCAATTATTGTAAGAACTCATCATTCTAATATCTACAGCATCTCATAAGTTCCAAACCGAGCAATGAAAAACTAAGTATATTAAATGAGATAATATGGATAAAGAAACTCATCCAATACCCCTGTACATAGTAGGTACTCAATAAATAGAAATCTTAATCGCCTACTTTTCACACCTATTAATGATGTTTCCTCTTCTCTTAGATTAAATCCCTTTTATTCCCCAAGCATTTCAAAGCATAGAATTCATAGAACACAATGTGTTGGCAGCTGTTTAAAAATATCTAAACTTATAGAAATATCTTGTCACATAATTAATACTGATGTCCATGGCATATACAGAAATAGAAATTTTAGGAGGACATGCATCTTGAAGCTAGAAGGGACCCTCTATTTCAATTTCTTGTTCAAGGGAAGATCTCCATTAAAAGGTCCCATGAGGTAATCATTCAGCACCTTCCTAAGCACTTCCAGGAACCTGCACCTCACTCCCTTACATGACTACCACCTCCATTTTGGCATATGACACATTGTTCATTGAGAAAGTTTAGTTCTACATTGCACTAAAATATCTCCCTTTAACCTTAATTCACTGGTTCTAGTTCTGCCCTCTGGAGTCTAAACTCTTTTCCACAGAGCCATTATTCAAAGAGTTGAAGACAATTACCACCATTTTCAAATGTTTGTTGTAAGATATGATTTCCAAGCCCTTCACCAGTTGCATTTCTCTCCTGTTTTTTATACTTGCTGTTAAATACACTAATGGATGATGTTCATCTAATTGTGGTCAGTTGCATTTTTTTTAAGGCAAAACTTGTTTGAACTTAATGAAGTCGTGTAAAAATGTAATAACTCGTCATGCACAGACATACTCACATATCAATGAATATTATTAATTCTCCACCAAAATGTCACACTAACATTCATATTTTAACAGAATTAAAATAATTATAATTAAGAAAAACATGGTTACTTAATCTGACGTAGTAAAAAAAAAAAATACAAAATAGCATCCAAACTAAAAAATTCATAATTCACTTAAATACTTTTACTAAGATTCAAATATCCAGTTTTTAACTATAAAATAAGACAATTTTAGAGTGTTTGTGAGCTATTTAATATTGAGTATTTTTAAAAATTTGTGTCATGACAACTATGTAAGAGCATTTGATATTAGGTAACTATCCTGGGTTGAATCGTATCCTCCCAAATTTCATGTCCACCGAGAACTTTGTTTGTGACCTTATTTGGAAATAGGGTCTGTGCAGATGTAATCAAGTTAAGATGAGATCATACTGGAATAGACTAGACCCTAAGTCCAATATGACTGGTGTAGTTATAAGAAGAGGGAAATTTGGCTACAGAGACAGACACATGGGAGAAGGTCATGGGAAGAAAGAGGCAAAGATCGGAGTGGTGCATCTACAGGCCAAAGAATGCCAAGGATTGCCATCAACTACCCAGAAGCTAGAAAAGGCACAGGAAGATTCTTCTCTAGAGACTTTGGAGGGAGCATGGACCTGCTGACACCCTGATTTCCAACTTCCAACTTCCAGAACTGTGAGAGAATAAATTTCTGTGTTTTAAGCCACCCAGTTTGTGGTACATTGTTATGGCAGCCCTAGGAAACTAATACAGAAACCATATTTTCAGAGAAATCTGGTGGCACCTTTATAATACCTCCCAGTTAGTTAGGCTGTCATCCCGCCAGGACTCACACAGGGGCCGCCCTGCTGTTTGGTCATGATCAACACTAGTTCTGATTGACTGCAGCCAACTCATTCAGACTGGTTGATGCCACTACCATAGGTTGTTAAATATTTTGAATATCCTTCCTGCCTGTAAAGTAAGCTATTAGGCATCGAATACTATCATCTTTTATTATTTCACTAAGGTTCTACATTTTGTAGATGGAATTATTGCTTTAAATTCTAGTGAAAGCTATTCTCTTTTCTACTAGATTTGAACCAGAAAGATAAAACCCTGGCAGTGTCGGCAGCCATCGTGTGATTAAATGGAGCCTGAGAATAAAGCCAATGCAGAGGAAAGCAAGGCCATAATATGCAGAGACCAGATCCTGATTACACTATTTATACCAACCATACCTGAAGCTAGCTCTACCCTCAAATTTTTCAATTACATGGACCCCAAAAGTCCCTTCTTTGCTTCACCCAACTTAAGTTGGATTTTCTGTCACTTGTAACCAAAATAATCTTTTTATAAAGTGACCTATATTGCATTTACTAGTTTAAAATGAGATTTTCTACTGTATTGTATTATCACTCTCATTATGATAATCAATACCTGATTATATAAAAGATTTACCAAATACAATAAAACCATAATAGTATGTGTTTCTGAGAAAAAGTACTCACAGTCTGCAATTTAAAAATAATCTAGCGACTTTGTAGTCAGCAACTTTGCTAAGTTTGTTTATAGACTATTTTTGATTTTATAATTATAATATCTGTATCATCTATTAATAAAGATGGTTTTACTTCTTTTCCAAAAAAAAATTTAAAAAAATAAAAATAATCTAACAACAGAGAAAAAAATCATAGGATATTCAGAGAAAAGTTAGAGCTAAACTGTGTGTACTGAGTATAATTCATCAAATGAGGAAAAATGTTCTATTTCATATTTTCTATACCTGAGTGCTGGTCATACAACCTCTTCCTAAGGGAAGCTACAATTTAGTAAAACTCTAATTACAATGCAAAATACACCTCCTTTGACATCAAAGAGGTGAGTCAGAAATTCCTGTACACCTATGTTATAAAATCTAAATAAATTATCTGGTATCTTTTAAGATAGAGACATTATTTTCAGTATTACTTATAATTTAAGCAATTTAAATCTCTGTTTTAGGCAATTTCTGATACTATTTATTAGTGTCTATAGGGAGGTGCAAAAGGGTTTTTGACTCAGCCTATATTTGGTCATGGTGATTTTCTTTTCAGTATCAATCTCTTAATAGTCAAGATTAGCCTTGAAAAATTAAATATAGAAAAAGGAGAGTTTTATAGCATTTCAAACATTTACTTCCACAGAAGTAGGCCTTTCTCCCACATCATTTTAACTTAAGGCAGAAAATGTTTTATTCTTCACTGTTGAAGGATGCTTTTTTAGAGACAACAAACATAAAGGTATGAAAATTGCCCTCTGAACTGGCACTAGTCAATCAAGGCCAGTAAACAAAGTTGAACTCAAACCTCCCCCTGAAAATTTCAGTGGACGTTCTGCTCTAGCTTCCCTGCATTCTTTTTGTACTTACAATTTAATATTAACCTCCTTTAATTTTTTAACACTGATTAGTTTTACTTCCTCCAGTTGATCCTAAGATCAGGGCCTAGGCCCCATCCCTGGAGAAAGAAAGGCTGCAAAGGGAAGCCAGGGTCCTTACTGTAGAATCTAGACTGTCCTCCACATAAAAACCTCATCCCCACAGAGTCTGAAAACACCCCAGACCTGCATGGGAGGAGGTGGAACAAAAGGAACCTTACAGCTTACCCAGTTCAACCCTCCTGATTTAGCGATAAGAAGGTGAAGGACTGAAGCAATCTTAAGAGACTTGTCTTACTGCTAATTAGGGGCAGAGCTAGAAGTAGAAGGCAAGCCTCTTGGCCTGTGTTCTTTCTACTACACTAAGCAAGTTCTGCCAGAGAGCAGGATCATGGCAGAAAGATCTTTACTGATGCTCGCGGACTGGTAGACGTCAGGCTCTGCACATGGAATAACAAGCTCAAGCCACTCAAAGTGTGGTCTGGGGACCAGCAGCCTCAGGGTCACCTGGGAGCTTGTTAAACATGCAGAATCCCAAGCCCCACTTCAGACCTTCTGAATTGGAATCTGTATTTAACAGGATCCCAGGTGATTTGTGTGCACATTTGGAAGCACTGAGGCAGGGAGCACTGCGATCCCTGCGGGACAGCAAACTGACTGCATTAAACAGTGGTTCTCAACCCTAGCTGCATATCTGAATCACCTGAGGAGTTTTCAAAATGCTGTTGCTAGGGTCCACCCTCAGACTGGTGAAGTGAGAATCTTCCTAGCAGCCTCTAATGAAAAGCCAGGGTAGAGAACCACTGCACTAAATTCACTGGAGTCCCCTTCTGAACTCTGAGAACAGAGCCAACCACAGACTCTGCAGCTGCCTCAGCAGAAAACGCCACAAACAGCTCCCAACTTTCAGGAATTCCAGGGCTCACTCGGAGCACTCCATGTACTAAACTTGCCTCTGTGGATGCTCAGCTTGGAGCTTCGACTGTGCTGAGACTGCTTTTTATATGGTCTTCACTAACACCTCAAACCCTACTCTCTGGCAACTTGCCCACCCTTGACCTGGTCATCTGTAACAGCCAGTAATCTCATAACTTAAAACCTTCCCATGTCCAACTACACTTCTGCCATCAGGACTCCCTGCTGCCCACTGCCACAAAGCAGGTTGCTCCACATTGTCACTGTAGAAGAGAAACTAATAGGAAATGCAGGTGCTGTATGCAACCCAGACACCACTAATAAAAAGAGAACACTTCCTCACAGTCAAAACTCCTCAGGTCATCTACATGGAATGCCCTTCACCTTATGCCAAAACAAGGAATAAAGATTTAAATGAGGAAAACAATACCATAAATGTGTTCAATGAAAACACTGGAAGATTAGAAACTCTTTTATCTATTTTTTTTAATTTTTTAATTTTTTATTTTTGGCTGCGAGGCTTGCAGCATCTTATTTCCCCGACCAGGGATCAAACCTGTGCCCCCTGCAGTGGAAGCACAGAGTCTTAACCACTGGACTACCAAGGAATTCCCTAAAAGCTTTTAAAGGATATTTAAAAAGTAAGTAAAAATCTTGAAGTCATGTAAAATAATGATAAATTCTACTGCATGGAAAAAATTCTTAACACCATAAAGTCAAAAGGCAAATATTAAAATGTGAAAAAAAGGTCTGTAGCTCAAATCATAGAAAAGGACTAATTTTGTCAATATATAAATAGCTTTAATTTCCTCAGTGTATTAATAGTTCTCACAAACCAATAAGAAAAAGATGAACAGCCCAACAGAAAAATAAGCAAACGATATAAATAGATAGTTCACTAAACAGGAAGTATACGTGGATTTTAATCATATAAAAATATGTTCAATGTTACCCATAAGAAAAATGCAAATTAAAACTATGTGATACCATTTTTTACCTATCAGATTGGCAAAGATCAGAAAGCGTGAAATACACTCTGTAGACAAAGATGTGGATAAAACAGGCAGGCGCTCTCATACACTGCCAAGGGCAGGGTAGTTTAAATTAGTATAACCTCCCTGTAGAGCAAGTTGACAATAACTATCTAAACTTAAAATGCACATACCTTCCATCCAGAAATGCTACTTCCAGGAATTTATCGTACAGATACAATTGCACATGTAGAAAGTAAAATTCATGCAATGATATGTATTAAAGTATTGTTTTAATAGCACAATATTGGAAATAACCTAAATGCCCATAGGTGAGGATTGGCTAAATAAATTATAGTATATCCAAATAATAGAATGCTATGCAGTCATAAAAAAGTGACTATAAGTATTCATATGGAATAATAACCAAAATAGATCATTAAGTTAAAAATATGCAGAACAGCATATATATATGTATATTATCCTACCATTTGCTTAAATATAAACGCATATGCTTGTGTACATTGAAGATACCTGAAAGGACACCCAAGACACTGGTATGAGTAATGACCTCTGAGGTTTGGGTAAGGAGGGTGGGAAGGTTAGGAAGGAAACTTACCTTTTTAGTGTACAAACACTTTTGTGCCTATATATAAAAAACACTTCATGTTAAACAAATACTTCATTGATTGCCTTTTGAACATATGCCTCCAGGCCAGCGCAATGCTGCAATGGATTCCAACTTGAACTTCTCAGGAGAAAATGTTCTGGAGGCCTTATAGAACCCTAGATAGACAACCAAGTTTTCTAGTGTAGTACTGACTGCATACTAAGGATTTCCTGACAGAACATGTTTAGGTCTGCTTTCCTACAAGCTGTCAAAAGTTATGCCACCCAGATAGTTATGTTATGCCTGCTGGAATCCAGCTACCCAAATAACTATGGGGCTCTTGTAGCTGAATTTTAATAAGCTTTTAACAATCTACTCTAGAAAAACACTGCTGTCTAAAAAATTAGGTGGTTACCTAAGAGCCTCAGCCCTGCTTTGGAATAAAGGATTGCATATAGGATGTAAACTCAAGTTAACTGCCCATAATGATCAGCTGCAGGAAGGGCTTGTCAAGGCCACTGGGGAGGAATTAAGACAAGAGGAAGTTTCTAGGTCACTGCTGGCACTGAACAAACAACAGGACCTTCAAGGCCAATGGAACCCTGAGGAACAGGCCAAACCTAAGCCACAGACCTCAAGTGGTTGTTCTTTTCTTCTGTAAGAGATCAAACCAATACTACCAGTAACTGCCCAGAGCTAATTAATCTTGGAGTCAAAAAAAAAAAAGAAAAACTGCTGCTGAAAAGCAAAGCTTACACTGGGTAAGTCAGACACTAAACTAATATCTGTTCATTTTTTTAAAAGCCTGAAAGTTAGATGGTGTATGAAGGTAACTGTTAAGGATTTAGAGAGCCTCCAGAACACAATTTTGAATATATTAAAATGTCTCCTCATGCCCCAATCCCCACCCAATCTCACTAACCAATACTGCTACGCCTTCCCAATATGTGTGTGGATGTTGACCATGGCTGACTCTGATGCCTCTGAGTCAGTATCAAGAGTGACCAGATCCAGTCAAAGTGATTCATGGGTAACTGCCGGCCTTTGACTCAGGCAAAAATTCAAAAGACCAAAAACTCAAGAAACCAAAAACCCAAAAGTAAAAGTAGGTATATAACATATTTCATCTTTGAAAAAGACCTTGGTCTTCTCCTTGGTCTTGTAGTATTTTGGAGTTTATTAAACATGACACAGCCATTTATTGAATAGTCCACCAATACCTTCACCATACTTTCTTGGGGGAGAGGGTTGGAGATACACCTCAGATAATAATAAATTCCAGCTGAGGGAGCTGAGGCTGTCCTTCTGGGAAAGAATTAAATCTTCTTCTGGATGTGTGGTCGCATCCAATAGAGGCCCATACCCCCTTGCTTCACCATTTGCACAACATAACCCGTTATGATTACTGCCTTTATCTGTGTGACCTAAGGTGTGAATGACTACTGAACACATTGGTTCACTAGCTGGGAATTAAACCACAAAACATGGTGACCATTGGTCCTTGATTGGAGGTTCTCTGGCTCTGCCCAGTTTAAAAGAGCTTTTTCTTAGCATGGTCATGGTATGAAACTAAAAGAGAATCTGTGGGATTTTAACTTGAAATATTCTCTCCAAGGCAGCCGTGTGTCAGAGGGTTACACTGCCTTCTCTTACAATACTTAGTTCAGCAGTTACTCTTGTTTACATTAGCATACTCATTACAGACTCTTATTAGGTTTAAAGTTCTAATCAACCTATAAACAAAGCACAGAGGACTAATTATAGTTACTGAACAGAATCTAAATATTATAAATCTTGATGATGTAAAAATAATAATATAATTAATTTAAAAATCAGAAGGAGGAACAGAAAGGAATGTGGGATATAGTATAAGTACTCTAAATTCCTCACCTATCACAGAAGGAATCAATAGTTACTATCCAAAAATGAAAAATCAGGAGTTAAAAGTATTGATATATTGTTAAAGTTTACAGGGATCACTGTGAGAATAACTGAGTTATTCTTCACCAATAGGGGTTCCTTTAAACAAATTTAAATCATCCATATGATGGAATACTATGTAGCTATCAGTAATAATGAGATAGCTCTATATATGCTCACAAAGAAAGATGTCCATTATGTACTGTTAGGTGGAAAAAGTAAGTTACAAAACAATGATCCCACTTCCGTAAATATGTTATAAACGTATGTATATTTACATGTGCATAGAAAACAAACTACAGAATTGAGTCAAAGGAGAGGGAAGGAAATATTTTCATCTGTATTTTATATATCTATATATTATTAGAATTTTTACAATGATCATGTATTGTTTTTCCTTGCAAAAGTTATTTAATTAAATATAAAAATCCAATCCATGAAAGAAAAATGTAATACTGTGCTTTCCTTCCACTCTCTGCAATCAATAATACTCTAAGAA
The DNA here is from genome assembly GCF_009873245.2 of Balaenoptera musculus. Lineage (NCBI taxonomy): Eukaryota > Metazoa > Chordata > Mammalia > Artiodactyla > Balaenopteridae > Balaenoptera > Balaenoptera musculus. The sequence continues at coordinate 63,943,926 of NC_045787.1, read as the reverse complement.
CCATAAAATGTTCTTGCATACAATATTAACTTTTATTTTCTCTCCTTTTTAAACTTACCCTCTAGTTGCTAAGCCAAAATAAGGCCAATACTTCTTTCCTAGGTCACTACCTAATTATGGTATACCTTCACTTTGCTTCTCAAGTGGACATTGTTTTACATCACTTAGGGCCTTCAATTTTCAATTCCATTCAATAAAGACATATTGAGAACTCCAGCACTGTGCTCATTTTAGTTAGTTTTCCTACAATAGTCCTACTCCCTTTCCCTGACAGGACTCTTAGACCTACCCTACCAAGTCCCTCTGCTTTTTACCTCTAACCCCTTCCGACTTCCTAGATGAGCAGTAGAACACACTGCTCTCCCCCTCCCCAAAGACAGGTCAAAGCACAGCAAGTACCTGCTGTATAAAAAAATAAATAAAATAAAAATCAAAAATTCAAAAAAAAAAAAAAACACAGCAAGTGCAGTGACCCCAGGGAATAAAGAGCAGAAGAAAATCAGCCACTTGTCAGCCCAGAAAAGGAGGTTACTGGACCAATTTGATGACCTTACTGGGGAGAGGGGGCGGGGATGAGCACACACGCATATCTGTTGATGTGTACTTGCACAGCCTGCTTATTTCATGCAAATTTTAAAAAAATGGTTATAGTTTAAATAATGCTAAATCCCTTCTCTTTCTTGGAGCCAAAGCATCAAAAGTAAGTTTAGATCACATTGGTTCCATTTTCTTTATTAACACTTTCAACAGATATCTCTACATTGTTGTTTCACTATTAAGCATTTTTGTGGAATTTCACTCGCTTTTCCCTCTTTCACCTTTTTTTTTTTTTTATAAATTTATTTATTTATTTTTGGCTGTGTTGGGTCTTCGTTTCTGTGCGAGGGCTTTCTCTAGTTGCGGCGAGCGGGGACCACTCTTCATCGCGGTGCACGGGCCTCTCACTATCGTGGCCTCTCTTGTTGCGGAGCACAGGCTCCAGACGCGCAGGCTGAGTAGTTGTGGCTCACGGGCCCAGTTGCTCCGCGGCATGTGGGATCTTCCCAGACCAGGGCTCGAACCCGTGTCCCCTGCATTGGCAGGCAGATTCTCAACCACTGCGCCACCAGGGAAGCCCCCCTCTTTCACCTTTTAATAATTTTTTTTCAGGTTTTCCAAATTGCCCATTTTGATTTTTCAACTTTCAGTTCATAAATGTGGGACCTCCATGTGTACCCTCATACTTTTTATTATATTAAACAATTTGGTTCTGCTTCCAAGAGCATTCCTGCTTATTTGTGCCCAAGGATTGGCCAACAAATTCTATAACTGATTGGAGGGGAGATGGGAGCCTGCTGTAGAAAAAATTTTTTTTCTCTCTTTGTTTCTACTTTCAATTTAAGTTTGTAGAGATTTTACCATATTTTGTTTGCTCTAGATGAAATGTTCTCAAAGGTTTATCACTGCTTTTCTAATATCATAGATAAAATAAGAAAACAAAGATGACCCAAGTTCTGACCTCCATCTTGATTTCTAAATTTAAAGTTACTCAAATCTTATTCCTCTCATAAATAATATTTTTATAAAATTACCTGTTATAAGGGAATTATTCAAGAAAATTAAGAGTATTTAAGTAATTTTGTATTTAATAAAATAAATTGAAAGAAATTTTATAGACAGTAGCAAATTATCAGGGCAGCAAATTGTCACTTTCATTTCAAAGCACTGTCCTTGTAAAGCCATACAAATAATTTATTAAGTTTCCTATTTTTTCATGAAATGAAGGATGCCTGAGCTTAAGCAGTTTTACTGGGAGAAGGATCCTGCTGTGCGGGTGGGAAGAAGGAAAGGAAGGTGAGAAAGGCCTTCCTGGCATGGGTGCATACAAAGTACCGCAAAATGGGTGGCTTAAAACAACAAAGATTAATTCTCTCACGGGTCTAGATCTGGAAGCTAGAAGTCTGAAATCAAGGTATTGACAGGGCCATGCTCTCTCTTCAGGCTCTAAGGGAGAATCTTTCCTTGACCCCTCCTGGGTACTGGTTGTTGCCTACTTATAGACACATCATTCCCATTTCTGCCTCTGTATTCACATGCCTTCTTTCCTGTGTGTCTGTATCTTTGTGTCCAGATTTCCCTCTTCTTAGAAGGACATCAGTCAGATTGCATTTAGGACACATGCTAATCCAGTATGGCCTCGTCTTAACTTGATTACATCTGCAAAGACCCTATTTTCAAATAAAGTCATATTCACAGGTTCTGGGTGGACATGAATTTGGGGGGACACTATTCAGCCCAGTACAGGTGAAGAGGCAGGAAGAGGTGGGAGGAAGGCAGTCTCACAGCTCCTGCACCTAACACAGGGGTAGTTTGCCCAGAACAGCTGAGGGAGGCCAGTGTTTCAGAAGCTGTTCCAGCCTGAAGATACTAGGCCAGATTCTCATGGCTGTTGCAGGAAAACAAAAGGGCTTTGACCAATAATGGGGATGAAAGTACTGACAGCTTTTAGAGAAGGCTGCACAGTAGTACACTCACTGTTTTTATGCATGGGACCTGGATAATGAGAGATTGAAGACTTTACTGGAGTCATCCTACGTGCCAAAAAGAGCATTCAATATCCACTACTTGGATCAATACCAGAAACGTGGCAAACTCACACTGCTGGCAGAGAAGAGTGAAGAGGAGGAAGGAGAGAGGGAGGATGTTGTCCACTCAGCCTTTTTTATTGATGTAACAAAAGTTTCCTGACATATTTTCCAGAATGAGTCACAATCTCTGCCCTCATAGTCATTTCCATTCCAAGCCTGTGCGTGTTTAAAGCTCTTATACTGATGCCCTCTCTTTCTGTATCTTCCATCAGAACTCCTGCTTCCCATAGCTTGACATTACCAGGTTGCCTCTGCATCAAGGCAGGAGTTGTGTGAAAGCCGGGTGGACACAATGCAATAGAGAAGGAGCAGAAGCTTACCACCTCACTCCACACTTATGCTACAAATCTTAGAGAGTCTTCCCTCATTTCCATGAATTAATCACGTTCTCCCCCTGCTGTGTTCCCAACCATAGGTTTAGAAACAGACCAGCTGAACTGATGGTCATGTATCTAACAGAATCTTAGCTTAAAATTGGTATTCATTAAATTTACATTTCATATAATAAGGCGATAGATTGGTATCCTTCAAGAATTTTTGCATTCGTCTAAGTGTTTCTTTGGTCTTCTAGCCATGATAGAATAACAGAGACTAGATCTACTCTCCCATCTTAAGCAACTAGAAAAGCAAACAAAAAATATATGAAATTGGGGTTTGCAGATGTTGGACACAGGCAGTGTAGGACAGTGATCTCTGAGGAAAAGGAAATAAACAAGGTAAGCTCTACAAGTGTCCCAGCTCACTGCCTGAAGAAAGTTCTCAAAGAAAAAGATTAAAATGGCAAATGATTTCATTGTTTGTTTAAATAATCTAAGAGAATCAACAGAAAAAGTAATAAAATAAGAGAGTTTCAGAGAGTGGCCAGGAAAAAGATCAACATATAAAAATCAGTAACTTTACAACTGTAGCAATAATCAGTTAAAATCATAAAGATAAACTACACTATTCCTGGTACAAACACAAATTGTCAAATATCCAGGAAAATACCTATCATTATGTCAAGAAAACTCTATAACTGTACTGAAAGACATGAAAATAATCCCAACAAGTTTTTTATGAAACTTGTAAAATGATTCTAAAATTACTTTTAAAAGAAAATGCATGGGGTAATTAATTTTAAAAAAACAATGAATGATAGGATTATTAGATATCAAAACCAACTAAAGAGCACTAGTAATAATTAAAATCTATGTTATTATGACAGAAAAGAAAAATAGATCAGGGATTAGAGTATGGAGTCTAGAAATAGACACATTTATATGTTGGAATTTAATATATGATAAAAAGAGAATTTGGATCACAGATGGAAGAATGGATGAGTCAATAATGAAATGAAGTCATGAGGTTCACCATTAAATAAAATAAACAAACTACATTACCACATCTCACAATCTCTAAAATAAATTCCAGATGGATTAAAGCCCCAAACATAAAAAATAAACTAATAAAGGTCTAGAGGAAAATATAAGAGAATATTTTCTTAATTTGAAGTTAGGAAAGATTTCCTGAGCAAAACACCAACCCAGAAGCCATAAAGCAAAAGACTGGCAGATTTATTAAATATTAAAAAACTCCTGTTTGACAAATGATACTATTAACAAAGTTAAAAGAGAAGTGACAGTCTGGGAAAAAATATTTGCAATACATATAGGAAATGAAGGATTGATAGTCGTAATATATAAGTTACTCCTACAAATCACTATTACAAAGATAAACAACTACAGTAAAAGAGACAAAGGGCATAAACAAGAAATTCCTAGAAGAAATATCAGTGACCAATAAGCATATAAAAATATGCTCAACACCAATGTAATGAGGAAAATGCAAATTGAAACAATATATCATTTTGCATCTTTTAGAATGAAAAATTTTTAAAGATCAGTAATATCTCATAGTCTAGAGAGTATGAGAAAATGGGCATACTCATATACTATTTAAGAATATAAATTGCTCCAGTCAGGAGAGAAATTTTGCCTTTCTCATTCACTCATTTATTCATTCAACAAATATTAGCACTTAGTTCATATAACGTGGTGTGCTAGGCCCTAGGAATACAGCAGTGAACCAAACAGACAGAAGTTCTTGCCCTCAGGCAGCTTGCACTCTGGAGGAACAGATGCAGGGCAGAGAAGATAACAACTGAATATGTACAGTAGATGGTTTTAGTGCAATAAAAATAAATAAATTAGAGTGAGGGGGACTGAAGTGATAGGGTTAGGAAGATGCTATTTTACATAGGGTGGACAGACAGGAGGACCTTGCTGATAAGGTGAGGGATGGTCTCACTGAAGTAGGGAATAAGTCATAAAGCTACCTTTATGAACACACTAGACAGTGGGAATGAGCTGCACTTAGACTCCATAGTGGAAACAGCAGGGATACTATATGTCTGGAGCAGAGTGAAGGAACACGAGAATGATGGAATTTAAGACTAGAGAGGAAAGGGGTGAGAACAATTTAGGCCATGGAAGTCATGGTCAGAGCTTTGGATTTTACTCTGACAAAGACTGAAAGTCATTGGAGGATTCTGAGGCACAGACTGGTATGATTGCACTCACAGTTTTAAAAGATCACTGTAGCTGCTGTTTAGAGACCAGATTCCTAATGGGCATTAGTTAGGAAGCTATTGCAATAGGCCAGGCGAGAAATAATGGCAGCCTGGGCTACAGTGGTGCAGTGGAGGTGGTGAGAAGTGGTTGATTATGGATATATTTTGAAGATAGAGTTAGTAGGATTTATTAATGGATTAAACATGGGATGTAAGAGAAAGAGAGAAGTCAAGGGGAACGCCAGGTTCTTGTCCCTAGCAACTAGAAGCTAATATTTACTGAAATAGGGAAATACGTGGAAAAAGTAGGTTGTGAGGGAGGGGGGAAGGTTAAGTAAAAGTGAGTTAAATGTGCTGCCTCATAGACACTCAAATGTAGTGTCAGGTTGTTGGATATAAAAGCCTGAAGTTGGGGCTTCCCTGGTGGCGCAGTGGTTGAGAGTCCGCCTGCCAATGCAGGGGACACGGGTTCGAGCCCTGGTCTGGGAAGATCCCACATGCCGCGGAGCAACTAGGCCCGTGAGCCACAATTACTGAGCCTGCGCATCTGGAGCCTGTGCTCTGCAACAAGAGAGGCCGCGATAGTGAGAGGCCCGCGCACCGTGATGAAGAATGGCCCCCACTTGCCGCAACTAGAGAAAGCCCTCGCACAGAAACGAAGACCCAACACAGCCAAAAATAAATAAATTAATTAATTTAAAAAAAAAAAAAAAAAAAAAAGCCTGAAGTTCAGGGACATAATAGGTGTTAAAAATACAATTTCAAGAGTCATCAGTGCATATATACTATTTACAGCCAAGGAGCTGGGTAAGATCTCCTAGAGAAAGTGTCTAATTGGAGAAGTCCAAAGACTGAGCCCTGGGTCACTCCAGAGTTGAGCTATTGGGAGATGAGGAGGAAGCAGCAGAGGAAGCCACTAAGAACAGTTGAGAGGTAGAAGGAAACCACAAGGTCAGCATCTCAGGTGCCGAGTAGTTCAAGACGGGAGTGACAGCTGTGCCAATTTTGCAGCATCTGTCAAAATGTCAAGTGAGCATACCCTCTCATTCAGTAATGCTATTTATCTATTCTACAGAAATAAGAATAAGTACACATAAAAATTGTTTTGCATGGACATTTATTAAAGTATCATTTGCCATAGAAAATTAAATGCCCATCAATAGAGGAAAGCTTAAATTATAGTGCATCTGAACAAGAGAACAAAATGTAACAATTAAAAAAAAAAAACCTGGCAGATGGAAGTTACTGATATGGAATAACCTCTGGATATTAAGTTAAAAAACTACTTTAAGAACAATCATATGAAATGATTGATTCCACATATATGGAAAAAGAAAACATATACGTATATGTTACCTGCAGGGCAGGCAGGATAGTGTGATGAGAGAAAGCATGAGCTCCAAATCAGACTTCCTCAGATATAAATTTGGCTTGTTACCGTGAACAAATTTCTTAACTTTTCTGACCTTCCTCTCTCCTATAAAATCCCTCAAATGGCGGTTCTAAGGATTAAATGAATTAATATACAAAAAAGATCAGTGGCATATAGCAATCCCTCAATAAGTGTTAGATATGAATAATGTCTTAATAGTGTACATTATAATATATAATAACCATATATAAGCACATAGGAAGATATTTTGAAGTTTACTCTCCAAACTGTTAACACTGGTTTTCTCCGAGGAGAAGTTTGGGACTGGGAGTTGGCAGGAGGGTTAGAGGTAGTTGAAAGGCACTTAAAACATTTTGACATATATGTCTAAATTACTTTCATTTTTAATAATATACTAGTGCAGATTTTTACAAAAGTATATGTGCATTTCTCATGAAATTTTTAAACTTTTTTAATTTAGAGAAGAAAAAAGAACAGTAAACATGTATGGACCTCAAAAGCTATTGCAATTTCTATTCAGCTGACACCAAAAAAGATAAATCAAAGAATTGGGATAATGTGAAGCAGGTAATGTAACATTTTCTAGCCATTTCCAAGAAAGATACACAGACAGACTTGTGGTAATAAAAATAGAAAAGACAGAAAAGAAGAGCCTGAATAATGAAATAAAGGGAAGAGAATGAAATCAAGCACAGATTCACAGACTCTGAGTCTAACCATTCAGGCAAACAAAAGCCCTACCTATCACCTGAGAGAAGCAGTCACCCAGTGTCTCCTGACACATTTCCAGTGACATAGACAGCATGTGTCACCTTATATTAACCAAATATAGTCTCTCACTGGTCCTACTTGTCTCATCCGAAGTAACACATTTAAGACTCTCTCTTCACCAAGACTGACTCTTGGCTACATATTCTGGCTCCACTACATTGTCTGGGCGAGCCCAGCCCTGCCCAGTGTGGGCAGAGAGAGCATTCCAAGCAGCAGGCTGCTACAGCTGCTCCAAATCTAAAGCAAATACAGCTAACATTCTTTCCATTTAATGACGCCAACAGGTAGAATGGTTAAGACAATGTGGATGTACAACTGCATGACTTCTGACTTTGACTAAATTCTGCTTGGAGAAACAACATGTATTTGCAGGAGACAAATACTAAAGCATACTTTATGCAGGCTCAACTTAAGTCTTTTGTACATAACTCAATGTTTTTCATCACTTCTTTCTTTGTCTTCAGTACAAACCCTTCACCAGCTCCTTCCCAGACCTTCCCAAGGTAGAGCTCACTACTCCATGTATGGCTGTGCCTCTAATTACTATTTACTGCATTTGCATGTGTTTTTTCTCATTATAATGTCATTAGCATGTGAGGGAGCCTGGTTGCCAGGGCAACCAGGAGTGGTGAATGCACAGCACAGCCTTTAATGAAAACTTAACCCTACTTCGTTTAATTCCCACTGTGTTTTTTGGCTCACTTCACTTTTGTGGTCGCAAGAATGGAAATATCCTGCAGTTACCCCTTCTTATGTGGTGCTGCTCCAAGGTCTTAGGAACCTTTGTGTTCCCCTGAACATACTAACAACACTTTATATTTCTCATAACTAACCTTGAAAACTTCCTCTGATAACAATAAATTCTCCTTCTGATCAACAGTGCTCACTCAACACAGTCCTTTGAATATCTAAAATAGTTTATTTTTCTCCAGACTAAATATTCTCAGGTTTTTCAAATTTGATATGTTTTCTGCAGTCCTTATTCACCTAATGGCCCACCCCTGAAAACATTCTAAATTATCTGGTTGAGACCAAACTCACTCCTTCTATAGCATCCTGCCAATCTGGTAACCTTCTAAAAAGGAAATAGATTAGTTTGACATGACTTCTTTTTAGCCAGCCTACAAAGGTATGCTTATAAAAGTTAGGTATAATAATAATAATAATAATGGTTTATCAGATGATCAAATCAAGATTTAATTTAAAAAAAAATCTCAGTCAGGCAAAAATGGGATGATATTTGGCATGAATAAAAGCAAAATCCTAGAACTAGGCTCAAAAATCCAGCTACACAAATACAGGAGCTCTTGCTTAACAGCAAAGCACACCTTTAAGCCACAAGATATAGATGCCTTCAAGTTCAATAGGAGCCAAAGTGTGACAGGCTGTCATGAAGGGATTTCTTAGAACTCAGTTTGTAATTGTTATACTTGCAGGATAAAGTAAGGAGAACAAGGTCAACAGTATTGCAGAACTGTTTTAAGATAGTAAATCTTATATGAACCAGCAATTAATGACCACAGAAATCTATTATTTTCTGGTATCATTGTCTTTCACAATATGAGGAAAGACAGAAATAGTGGGGCCAGCCACTGAAGTAAGGCAACCTGAGGAGTTAGAAGCCAATAGGAATTGAGCTCTCACTTCTGATGGAGCAGACTTGAAGAAGGGGACCAGTGAGAATGCTATTGTCCAACAAAACCAGCAGCGATGATGGTAATGTTTTTTGTTTTGTCCAAAATGGTAGGCAGTAGCCACTTAAAATGCAGCAAGTGCAACTAGGAAACCACATTTTTCATTTTATTTAACTTTACTTAATTTAAATTTCAATTTGAATAGCCACATGTGGCTAGTGGCCACCATATTCTACGGCACAGCACATAAATGATGGTCTGCTGCAGAGTAAATGTTCTGATAACATTTTAAGATCAGACTATATTCTTTAGCTTTCCCCCAAACAAGCAACTGAAGTGGGACCCAGCAACATCCGAGTCACAGTCTAGGAGGAGGCCCTACTATAGCATCCACTGTAGGCCACATTCTCTACAGGAGAAGGCCCACGCCATAAGAACAATCTGCCTGAGACCAGGGGTGGGAGTTTAGAAGGAGATGGGTGGTTAGTATTACTACAGACTTGAGAAGCAGTATGGCATAGAGTCAAGCACACAGACTTGAAAACCACACTGCCTGAGTTCAGAAACCATCTGTACAGCTATCTGGCTTAATCCAGCTTAGTCTGGTTCATCACCCTCCTGCCATCTATGCATCCCACTACTGCTGGCCCTTATCCCCCATATCAGTAAGACATAAGACACCACACATGCCCAGTTGGTAAATATATTTTCTGAAACTTTACCCTCTCCCAGTCCTTGCTTTTTACTCCATTTTCTGATATCTCTTAGTTATTGAATTTGGGACCCATCACAGTTAGCATTCCTGCCTCAGCCTTCCAGATTGTCATATGATTCAGTCCAGTGCTTCCTAACCCTTTTCACATCATGACACATAAAAATTCATATTTGAACAGTATAATGGAGTAAACTGTAGGGTATTTGGTGGTGTCTATATGAAAGCTGGTGAAAAAAATCTTAAATATACTTTCTTTATACCATACAATTATTACAGTCAATTCCCATTCCTACTCCCAGCCCCAGGCTAATCTACTTTCTGTCTCTGTAGCAAGGAGTATTTATCATTTTTCTCCAAATGATGGAAACTCCTTTCTCATCACTAACCACAACTTGGATAATTCAAATCTAAACTGTACTTCAAAAGTGCCATCATTCAGTAAAACAAATAGATCTTCCTTTACTTTCATCAACAAATGAAATGTGAAAATTTCTTATGATAGTATGAATAAATTGTAAATACAACTGAAAAGCTGCTTTAACCAGTGAAGCAGCTTTTCCTTAAGTATACAAGATGTTGCTCTACTTGTCTTAATAATCATTCTTTACTATTCAAACGGTGACACAGACTAAATACCACAAGTGAATCTTTTTTAACTCCTTATTTCCAAGGCTGAATTTTTCACTTGAATCCATAAATTTTGTCAGTACATGTAAATACAGTATCATGAGGTCCTGGCAATTTTCTATTAATTAGGTTCATTCATTCAGCTAATTAAGCTTTTTTTTTTTTTTTTTTGCTACGCCGCATGGCTAGTGAGAGTACAGAGTCCTAACCACTGGACCACCAAGGAATTCTCTAAGCTTTTTTTTTTTTTTAATAAATTTATTTATTTATTTATTTTGGCTGCGTTGGGTCTTCGTTGCTGCTCGTGGGTTTTCTCTAGTTGTGGCGAGCTGGGGCTACTCTTCATTGTGGTGTGCAAGCTTCTCATTGTGGTGGCTTCCCTTGCTGTGGAGCATGGGCTCTAGGCGTGCGGGCTTCAGTAGTTGTGGCTCGAGGGCTCTAGAGCACAGGCTCAGTAGTTGTGGCGCATGGGCTTAGTTGCTCCGCGGCATGTGGGGTCTTCTCAGCCCAGGGCTCGAACCCTTGTCCCCTGCATTGGTAGGCAGATTCTTAACCACTGAGCCACCAGGGAAGCCCTAAGCTATTTTTTAAAGCCAAGTAACTACCTTTTAACAAATCTTCAAAGTAAGAATTGCTTACCAAAACAACTTCTAATTCTTTCATAAACCTTTGACAAAACTCTTTGTTGGACATCCTCTGCCCTTCAGTGGAAAGTTGTATTCCAATCCCATTTCTTCACGTGAAGCCAAAAACAAATGTGAGTGAAGCAGCTTCAGTTACATTAGATTCTCCATTTTGATATATGAGGCTATGTGAAACTCATATACAGGCAAACTTTTACACAACAGAGTTTCTCTGGGAATAAAACATCGTATTATTTGAATCTCAGTGTTTTCATGACTCTTGATGTGTAGCCGTTATGCCATCCTGTCACTGCAGTCACTCTACCAGTAATACAAATTCAAGCATGTTTCCATAATACCTTATTTATTTCAAAGTATGAATTTACCACCTTCAATATTTCATCCCTGGTAATTTGTTTTCGTACTTCTTTACAGAGAACCAATATTCCTCCTAGCGTTTCTCTTTAGGAATTCTAACTGTGCCGGAATTTGGCAGTTTCTAACATGTGCAGATTCACCAATCTGAAATAAAAGCTTGTTTGATTTAATAATAATCTGGATTAATTTTGTCTTTATGCCATCTGACACATCATCAATACATTTACAAGTATTATTTGAGAGTGCCACCTTCTCCATCTCTTTTGCTTTACTGGCCTAAGTTTCTAGCCTGGCTGGTAAAATGAGGGCTTCCATCCTTGTGGGAGGCAGTTTGGTTTCAGTTTTTAATGATGTGACCATGTAACTGGTTTATTTAGCTTAATCTAAATAAACTGAAATAGTTGGGGGTGAGGTGTCAGTGCAGTTTGCTTGGTACTGTGTCTTCATCTGATAACTTCTCCTGCCAGGAAGGCATTTAGACTAAGGGGAAAAAAGTCACAGGCACATACATCAAAGTTTGAGATGATTCTCATTTCATTACCTAACTAGTGACTTCAACTTTTTTCGATACTGTGTTTCTTTGTGAAACTGATGGCTTTCCAGTTCTAATAAAAAGTTATCCATTAAGATTGAAAAGTAAGTACAATATCTGTAAAATTTAAATATTTGTTAAATATGAAGAATAGGGCCAATAGGCTTTTACAACCACATAAAACCTGTTTACAGGAATGAGAAATCTGTGTTCATTAAAATGTTTTAAAAACAAATTTCATGAAAATTCAAACAAATAGTCATTTATCACTGCAAAAATTAAAAATTTGAAATATTCACAGAATATATATAATGCATAAACTGGTAGATATATGATTAAAATATTTTGACAATTTATTTCCTGAAACTAGAAAGCCTTTTAATTAATCAAGTTAATTAAATTACATTCAATGATTATTTGATTTTTAGAAACAAATAATTTCCAAAAACAATAATTCGTTACAAAATTCTAACAAGAATATGACTTTGGCTAATTGTTAACACCAAAAGCAAAAACTAAGTATAAGTAAGTAAATAAGTCAAAAAGCAACAAAATTCAATGTTTTATTTAGCAACACTTAGTATCAGAAAATGATAATAAAAGTAATAAAAACAATCATACATAAGTTCTGTCAGAAAAATTATAAAATGATGATGGTGATAGCAAAATTAAATTGAAATTAAAATACAAATATTTTACATGCATTAAAAACCAAAATTTTAAAAGATGAAAGCAACCCAAATATCCATCAAAAGATGAATGAATAAATAAAATGTAATATATATACAATAGAATATTATTCAGCCTTAAGAAGGAAGGAAATTATGACACATTCTATAATATGAATGAACCTTGAAGACATTATGCTAAGTAGAATAAACCAGCTGCAAAAGGACAAATATATGATTCCATTTATATGAGGTAGCAGTCAAGTTCATAGAAACAGAAAGTGCAATGGTGGTTGCCTAGGCTGGGCGGAAGGAGTTGTTTTGTGAGTAAAGAGTTTCAGTTTACTAAGATGAAAAAGTTCTGGAGAAGGATGCTAGTAATGGCTGTATAACAATATGAATGTAGTGAATACTACTAAACTGTACTACTGAACTGAACCACTTAAAAATGGGTTAAGATGGTAAATCTTATGTATTTTTCCCATAATTTTAAAATATTTTAATTTAAATGCTTAAAATGGTACACTTTATGTTTTACATATATTTTTTGTTGTATACATTTTATCACAATTTTAAGAATAAAAAAAAAGCTTACTAATGACAAGTATATCACAAGTGTGTAATCAGACATACTGGAATGATTCAAGGTCTAATGTCAAGGGTAGGTGCAATGTGACGTGGATACTACAGAGGACCTCCAGGCCACAAGTACCACACCTAAAGCTTTTTGGTCCAAAATAATTACTGAATTTAGTTTACATAGGGAGCCATTCAAATAATACTCAAATATCATTTCAACTACTATAAATTTCTGAATGATGGTACAAAACACTGTTAATGAATTATGACCGTAGTATCCTGAGGCCCCTTGTAGCCTGTTCACGGCACAGCAGTGTGGCACAGCAATGTGCATGGCATGGCAATTAGGAAGCTCTGATCCAGTAGTCAACTTTCAGCTTTCTCCTGGATCAGCTTATCTCTCTCCCAAGCTCAGCATATTCTTGGACAATCTTCTGGGTAAGTCTCATTCCAGCTCAACCAGGGCTTGAGACCTGTGCTTCTTGCATGCTACGTCCAGGATATCTCCCTTCCGGCACACCCTACCCTCAAGGGCAGAACCCATAGAGTGGCTACAAAAAAACTAATGCATCATAAGCAGCCTTAGTAGAAGCGGTATTCGGAACAAGATGAATTATATGACCTCCTAACTGTAAACCTCTATTTCTATGACTTATGAACATTTTTATGACTCGAGGTTATATAACACATAAATCTCAGCTTTATACTCTGATTGCTTGTCCAGGTATCAGCAATGAATAAAATGCATACCAAAGAGGCATGCCTCGTGATGATTTTTAGTAGCACTAAGATACGCTAGGTAAAACTGAAAAGTAAATGAATTGATGCTCTCCCATTTCTACTCCCCCTTTGTTGTCAAGGCCCACATAATGTCCCATGGTGGTCCAAAATTCCTGATCCTTCAAAAGTGCCGCAAAGTACGTAATTCAGCTTTCTCTGTTCTTTCCTTTCCTCCACCTAAAACCTACCCTCATTTTAAAAAATATCTGTTTGGCAATGGCCCACTTCCATTTGGACACAAGATCCTAGTCAGGCTTTTCTTATGAGATTTTCTTATGAAAATGTCAACACCAACTCTTACTCAGTGGTCACTAGAGCATATGGACCTGCACTTAATGGGAATCAGAATATCTCCACTTCAGGTTCTACTATCCAGCCCTTAGCTCATTAACCATTCAATACCATCAAGCTGTTCTCTTAGGGTATGGGAATTATAAATGATGGTCTTTCCTTTTTATTCAAATTTTAATATCTAATGTTATGTAATGGGGCAAAAGGACATAAATCAACATTTGAAAATCTCATCTTAGACCAAATGCTTTTCAAGCCATCTGTGGCGAAATATCAGGATTTTTATTTCCAATCTGTCATAGACATACTTTTGTGAAAAACACTAAAAATGGATTACTAGAAAAAAATAAAAATTACATTTAAAAATCCAAAACATACAAAATACAAGCCCCAATTAAAAAAAAAAAAAAAAAGAACTTTTTTTAGAGTAGTTTTAGGTTCACAGCAAATTTGATAGGAAGGTACAGAGATATCCCATATATCCCCTGCCTCCACACATGCATAGCCTCCCCCATTGTCAGTATCTTTTTTTAATCTACATTTGACAGACATAAAATTACTCTGTCAAATTACTAACAAGTTTCTAAGTACTTGTTTTCAATTTCTTTACTTATCTCCTTGCATTGCTGCCAATCTAGGACCACACTGAGTGGCACTGCTCTCTCATCCCAACCCAAATATCTACCTCCATCCTATCACCAAACAATCCTCTCCATAAAGAAGCAGGATGATAGAGGATGCCATATGCTATGGTTAGTGAAAAAGCTACTTGGGGTATACACACATCTGCCATCTATAGATTTGTAATTCATGCAAGATGATCCTTTTTCATAAGCCATTCACCAATTGAATACACTTTCAGTTTTATGAGAGTAACACAGTCTAGGTGTCTCATATACACCTTTCATTTTGAAACCTCTCAGTTTTTTAGGGTAGTTAAAATCCCTATTCTGGTTCTTGATTATTTACATAATAAAGATCCATTTAAATGCACATGCACTATACCCTCCTGAAGTCAGCAGGAGGTGAACATGAAGATCTGAGACCAAATTTCTCTGTATGTGTGCAAAGCATGTTTCCATTGTGCAACTGCTTTACAAATAAGAAATAAACGTTGGGTTTATAAGACTTGGAAGAAATGGTTTAATGGCCTTTGACTGTTTTCCATTACTGGAAAATTTACATGCTGAAAAGTAGCAAAAACCAGTGCAAAAGAATAAACAGTGGGCGCACTTCAAGGGCTTGCTTCTTTTGAGAATCAGGAGTAAAACTGGGTTTTATTAGCTGTTTCATTAAGTTTTACTTTGAAGAAAAACAAACAGTGAAGGCATATGTGCAACATCTGATGAAAAAGGGATTTTATTCTAAACAGTCTCTGTACAAAACTCATTAGCGTAACATTAAATGTGAAGACTTGTCTAGCAATTTAAGGATAATTTTACTCATTTTAGTTTATTTATAATTTCTGACACAGTTTATTTAACATATTCTAATCTTTAAATCACCATGTGCACTAAACTAATACATTAAATCTGTCTTTTCAATGACATTTTGCAATAAATATCTACAGCAACTGTTAAGGGCAATTAGTGTATGAAGTTTGTACCAAATTTAACACCTAAAGATAATATAGCTGGATACTGATAACTTGGAAAATTCATGAAAACAGAACAGTTCATCTTAATCAAACTCCTAATTATAAATGCTTTTCTTATACTATAAATACACCTTTCAAGAAAAATCTAAATATAGGTGTTATTATAATCCAATATCTAAAATCTAAGCATCTAATATAATATTCAAATTATTAAATAACTGGTTTTTCCTCAGAGAAAATTTATACATGCTGGATATTCATCATATTCCCACTGGAAGAATTTACTCAACTGCTATTTTTCCATTTCAAGCCTAGTTGTTGTTAAGAAGCAACTAAAATTTGATAGCAGGAAAAAAATACATATATTCCAGTTCCTTTGTGCTGGCTACAAAATAGCATGGGTCTCTGGTATAGAGCAGATTAAACTTCAGCTTCTAACTAAGTAGATGAATTCAATATTAAACTACAGGTTGGGGGTTAAGTCCACAGTCTTTGAAAGCAGACACACGTTGGTTCCAATCTTGACCCTGCCTCTTACATAAAGACCAGGTAACCTTGGACAAGTCACTTAATTTCTCTAGTCCCACATGCTTCATCTGAAGTAGATATAACAACAGCTAACTCACAGAGACTTTGTAAGGATTAAATTAAATGAGGTATTATATGTAAATAACAGCACAGTGATGGTGCTTTGAAAATAGACTTTCCTCTATAGAAAAAAATTTTTACTGATTTTAATCAAAGTAATGTAGTACATAATTTAAAAGGTCAAACTGCACTAGAATGCAGTTATAACAAAAATCAGCAGCCCCTTCCTTACCCCTCCCCATACTTTGGTCAGCCTACCCAGAGGCAGCCTCTTGTAACTTCCCTTGCTATATCTTCTGCCATTCATCTCCAAATTCCATATGTTTTCTGTATATAGCTTTCTCCTGATACATAAAATTTAGATACTATCTATTGATATATTATGTAGCTTATATATATTCAAATTCAGTGTGACCCCCAAATTAAAACACCAGGATCTTTAAACAATGACTTCTGGGGTAAATTCATATTAGAAAGAATATATAGAACAAACCATCTCTGTTTTAAGAGCCTATGTAGTCCAAATCAATTGTAACCCGTGATTAAGGGGTCTACTCCTCAGAGCAGAAATATGAAATGGATTTATTTTTTCCAATAACTGCTCTTAGCTTTCCTGTGTGGAATCTCCTTTCCTACCTGATAGGTGTGGCAGATTGATTGCATTAGTGACCCCAATTTTTCATACCTCCCTATATCTTGTCCTTTGGTAGTACCTTTCCACACTGACTCTGAGCTTGGCCCCCCAAGAAAAGCTCAGGTAAAGGTCTGAAAGAGTGCTTGAGTGTTTCTACTTTCTTCCTTTGGACCCTAACCACTGCTATGAGAACAGGCTCAGGCTAGCCTGCTGGAACACGGAAGCAGGCTGAATCACCCCTCTTAGATGAGGCCCTTTTAGACTAGCCAGCTCCCAGCCAATACTCGGCTGGATTGTAGATATATAAGTAAGCCCTATGGAGATCAACTGAGCCTGCCACAGACCAGCAGAACTGTCCAGCCAATTTGTAGGTTTCTGAGAAATAATAAATGGTTATTGTTTTAAACCACCAAGTTTTATAATGATTCATTATGCTGCAATTCCTAACTGATATATTAGGGATCCTTAAACAACTTGGTCCCAATCTATAACTTTTTAGATGCTTTCAGTTTTTAGAACTTGAGCCTTCAGAAAATTAAGACTCAATCTTATATTATTTTTGTTATTTTGAAGATTTCAGACTCAAAATCAATTTGAAGTTCTTTTTTCCCTGTAGTTCAACCCACACTCTCTGCTGCTTAGAATGGAGAAATGAAGCATTGTCTTGCTCAGAGAAACCTTCTGCCCCTCACTACTTCTTCCAGAGCCCGTGGCTTGAGACCTGGAAGCAGGAAGGAGAATCATCCCCTTGCTTAACGGGTTGCAGTCACAGTCCTCTCCTTGTTGCTTGCTGTTGCTTCTCTGGCTGACACTGACTGCTCCTGCACGTGGCAGGCATGCAACTGCTGGCTCCCTCGTGAGTGATTAAACGGGCTCTTCAGAATATCCTGCAGGGACATTTATCTGATCTAGACAGTAACCATCCACCCTCTACCACTGCTGAGGTCCCTTTACACCTCCTGGCTTGAGCTGGACAATGGAAAAATAGGTCCAGCACAGTTATTCTCTGAAGTGACCATATTAAACAGATTGAACAGTGTCCTCTGCTTCCCACTCTTACTCTCAACTCCCTTTAGCCTTGCTCCAGCAGAAAAGGGCAGATCAGCAAGCCCATGGATAAGCCAATGCTCAACTAGGCAATGAAATGTCCCCTCTCCCAACTGTAAAGTACCCCATACTTTACAAGTGGTTCTTTGGAGAACGAAGAGGTTTGTGAGGGAGGGAATCGTTTCTCAGTACGACTCTGCACTTCTGCTCACTGAGTCCTGTTCTCATATTGGGGTGGGGTGAGGGATCCCAGTTCTTCAGGAATGGTTCCTCTGAGCAGTCTCTGCAGGCAGGTTTCTGACCCCAGTGGCTACTAGATTATTCATAGCAATCCAAATATAGAAAATCGGTTACTCAAAAGTCTTTTGTCCTCAGCTTGGGGCCTTAGCTGCAATGCAGGAGCAAGATAAAAAGGTCCCACTCAACACACTGTTATACGGTTATTTTAAAATCTAAAGTATGCATTAAATTCTACTATACTGCATATCATTATAGAAAAATTCCATTTTTACAGAAATGCCAGTTTTATTAAAAAGACTGCCCTGAAGAGGTTATTTGAATGATACTTATTAACTTTTTATGTAAATTTTATGGTGTTTTCATGGATCCTAATTCATCAATTAAGGGCTAAAAGAAGAACATTGGCATTTTTTTTTAATTTCTCATATTTTTTCAAATAAAACTTTTTGTCTAATAAAATTCTTCAGACAAAGTGTAGATTTTTCTTTTTTCCAGAAAATCAGATATTCAATCATTCATTCAGCAAATATCTGTTTGTGTACCTACTTTATACCCAGTGATAGTCTAGTTACTTTGGGCATATCAGCAAACAAAATAAAGATCTCTGTCCTCATAGCCTGAGCAGGGAAAGAGAGACATTAAACAATAAATATAATAAATAAGTAAATTACCGAGCATGTTAGAAGGTGAATAATAGTATGAGAAAAAGAAAATGTAGAAGAGGATAAGGGAAATCAGGAGTGAGGCTGTAGGTAGGTGGACCAAGTAGTTTGAAATATTGAATAGGGTGGTCAGGGAAGCCTCAGAAAGAAGGTGACATGTGAGGAAACACATGGGATGGGACAGAGGGATGGGGGCAGTTAGTCATATCTGGAAGAAGAGGGTTAAAAAACAGAGGGCCCAGCCAATTCAGAGGCCCCCAGGAGGCAGTGTTTGTCTGGTGCATTTGAGGAACAGCAAGAAAGTCAGTGTGCCTGGGTGCCCTAATATTATGAGGTTATGGAAAAAAGAAAAAACAGCAAAGAGGACTGAAAAGGAGTGAAAAGTAATATAGGCGGTAAACCAAGAGAGTAAGGACACCAAACGAAAAAAGTATTTCAAGGAGAAAAGAATGATCAATCCTTGTCAAATACTACTAAAGGATCAAAGAATTTACCAGTGAGCTTAGCAGCAATAAATTTAGAGGTCTCCGATAACATTACATAATAACATTGGACACAATGATTCATTCTACTAAAAAGGAATTTTACTATTTAATGAAAATTCTTATAAAACAAATAGGTTTTTAAATACTAGTCAATGACCCATTTATTTCAAACAATATATTATACAATGAAATGAAATACAATGAGATGCATTTACACAAATAAAAAACCTGGCAGAGGGCTTCCCTGGTGGGGCAGTGGTTAAGAATCCGCCTGCCAATGCAGGGGACACAGGTTCGAGCCCTGGTCCGGGAAGATTCCACATGCCGCCGAGCAACTAAGCCCGTGCACCCCAACTACTGAGCCTGTGCTCAGAGCCCGCGAGCCACAACTACTGAGCCTGCCTGCCACAACTACTGAAGCCCGCATGCCTACTGCCTGTGTTCCACAACAAAGAGAAGCCACTGCAATGAGAAGTCCATGCACCACACTGAAGAGTAGTCCCCGCTCGCCTCAACTAGAGAAAGTCCATGCGCAGCAACAAAGACCCAATGCAGCCAAAAATTAATTAATCAATTAATTAATTAATTAATTTTTTTAAAAAAAGAAATGCATATAGAGTGCTTACTACACTAAGCACCAAGGATATAGAAGTGAGGATGCAGAAACAAAATTCCTGCAGTCAAGGAACTTTCAGACTACTGTGGGGAATCAGGCAAGTATACAGATAACCACCATACAAAATTGTGCGTCAATTATATGAAACTACAGAGAAGGGGCAGGCTTCTAAGCCAAACTTGAGGGTGGGGTTACCTATCTGCTTAAATTTAATCTCAAAAAAATATGTAGTGATTATGGGCAAAAGACTTAACCAAACAAATCACAAAGGAAGGTACAATAAACTAATAAACATATGAAAAGGTGCTCAAATGAACTAGTTTTTAGGCAAATGCAAATTAAAATCACCCTGTGGCGTCAGGAGGCAGGACTTCAAATCTCCAAAAAACAACTTGGAAACTGTTCAAAATTGTTAAAAAAAAAAACAAACCATTTCAGGATTCTGGTAATCAAACAAAGTCAAATAACTTAGTAAGAAGTACTTATTCATGAAACACTGTTGAAATTAGGGTAAGAACAGTGGGACTCTGTGACACTCCTGCCTGGGGCTGCTGCCATCCCTCCCCTGTGGTCAGGTGGTCAGGGATAGGGTTCTCCCTGGACCGTAGGCTAGGGCAGCTTCAAGGCCAGAGAGGCTCAATTGATCTGGAGCCAAAGATGAAAATATGCAGTCCAGCAGCATCACCAGCAAATGTAGCAATCTCAGGAGCAAGTCTGAGGTAGCCATCCCAGTTGGGACAAGCAACCTCCCGACAACAAAACCATAAAGGTAATAGGTAGATCCTGGAAGTGAGAGACCACAGAGGGGCTTGAACTCTGCAAACAACCCTGGCTGCCTCCACCCACATGCCTCAAGAAAACCATACTGTCCTCAAGTCCTGGGCTGATGGTGGAGCTGCTCACATGAACAGAGGACATGGGAGAAACTAGAAGGCAGGGCAGAGTAGAAACCTGCCTGAACTTTGAATGTGCTCCCCAACCCACATATAGATCCTTTGGGAAGGGTAGAAGCCTTACTCCATCCATCATGCTCAGGTGTCCAAGCATAACCTCTGACCAATCACTGACCATAAAGTTATGCATAAATGAATGTTGAGTAAACAAAGCCAGACTCAAAATAGTGCATCTGTTTTAGGCATGAGCTGTGTATGCTTAGCTAAAGACCCTAAACTATATCCTGAAATAACGGAGAATCACTAAAGGATCTTAACCAGGGAGTAATGGATTGGAAATGCGTTTTATAAGATCACTTTGTCAGGGTGGAAGTCAGGTTGGCAGAGGGCGAGATCAGAAACAGAAAGCAGAAACAATGGCCTGAGCCAAGACAGTGGCAATGGGAAAGGAGGGCAGAGGAGGCAGAGGTAAGCCAATGTGAGAGATTTTTAAAGGTGGAATAAACTGATATAATGATCCATCAGGTCTAGGTATTGAGGAGACAGAGGAATGTAAAAGCCTTCAGGTTTACGGCCTGAGCCAGAAGGATGGTAGAGCCATCTACTAAAACAAAGAATTCAACTGACAGGAGGTTGAAAGATGAGGAGCTCAATTTTCAGAGCTTGAGGTTACCGAACTCTAATCTGTGAGATCACTTATGTGATTAAACTTTGTACAAAGGCTATTATTTAGAAGAAGATAAGTAGTATATGGCAATTCGGGACTGTAGTGGTCCAAAGACCTGGGTCCTTGCTCCAGTGGTAGCTCAGACTTGGGCAGGTCAATTGTTATCTCGGTGTCCAAGTTTATTCGTTTATTCAAGTTATCTTGACACAAAATGAAGAAAAAAAGACTGCCCCATATACTTACAAAGTGTTGTGAGCCTAAAAAAGGATGCTGTAAAGCAAGAATACATGTGATTGCTGCTATAGCATGCAATTAGTTCTGGAAATTGTCACTAAAACAACATGACCAAAATGAAACCACATATATTGGAAAAGAAACCATATTTTTGCTATATCAGATGACATGGAAAGCACCAAATAATTATTTTTAAAAGCACTAGAAGTAGTATGACAGTTCATTTAGGTAACCAGTTACAAAATATACCCAGCAGAATCAATCTTTAAAGTGAACACCTATTCTGTTCCTAAAAGGGAAGATAATGTTTTAGATATGTAATTTCACTCCAATATTTTAAATTTAAAAGAACAACCATTAAAATCCCACTTGGGAAATTTAGCAACACGTGTTTAAGAGGACCTAAAAATGAAAGCCTACACATGAAGGAAATTCACCAAAACAACCACAATTGTATTAGGGTAATGTGATTCTTTTATGATTTTTTTTTCTATTTCTACAAACATTCAAGATCAGGGTAATGTTGTCTGTAACTGGAGGCCCAATCCAAGGCTTTGGAAATAAGCATTTTTCGAGTTCAAGCATGAAATTAACTCATAATAGATCAGAGCAGATGGGCAAATTACCCTGAAGAGACAGAATAGCTCCCCAGTCTGCAAGATTTGGCTATAATCAAATGGCAACCAAAAGAGACTGGTCAGTCATTAAAACTTTAAAAAAAAAAAATGAGATCAGTGGAGGAAACATTAGCATTACCCACTACACTATTCAAGAAAGAGATTTCTTACCCTACATATCAATACTTTAAACAACTTGGCCTCAAATGGTAAGACTATCCCTACTGCAGAGCCAGATGTATGATGCCACTCTTAGATTATGCCACTAAATATTTCGTTCATACAACTACACATGAGAATTTGTACTCATTCTGTGTTCACGCAATTGTGATTTGCCCACTTACAAAACAAAATGAATCATCACAATGACAGGAGCATTCCAGTTCATTTGACAATTCTATTCATTATAAATTAATAAATTAGATTCTGATATATATATATATATATATATATATATATATATCAGGATACAAATGTCAAAGGATATATGTATACATATATATATATAATTTGACATTGCTTGATGTGGATCCCTCTTTGAGAGACAGCTCCATTCCATTCTATCTGAATCTGAGGGTCAGATCCTGGGCTTGATAAACTTACCAGTGTTAACTCCCTAGGAGGCTTTTTGAAATAGAGCCTGCCAGCCTGCCCAATGAACCCAAACATCACTGTTAGCCAAGAATGTGCTTTTAATTGTTAAATGTGCACAATTACTATCACTGTTTAAGTTCAATTGATAAATTTGTAAAGTATTACAGCTTTCCTTTCTGATACTCTTGATAGTCTTTAAAAATGGTATTCAAAAATATTTAATTCACGAGTAATACAACTTGTTCTTCTTGAAGTGATTGCTTAAGATTTGCATATGCTTAAGTGACAGATCATATCATAACACACAAGAAATTATGAATGAAAAACCTAGTGTAACTATGAGTCAATGTTTGTTACAAAAACACAGCATGCCGCTCCAAGTGCATTTTTCTCCTAATCTCCAAAGATAAACTAAAAAAAACTCTACTTTAGTCTAATCAAGAGACTATGTGAATGCAATATATTTAATCTTTATCTAGTGACATTTGGGGCCAGAAATGATATTTCATTAACTCACAGTAGATGACTTAAACAAATACAGCATTACACTAAAACTAATAGCAATAACATGCTCACAGCCACCCTAAAAAGGATTAATACTGGGATATATAAAAAATGTTTTTTGGGGCTTCCCTGGTGGCGCAGTGGTTGAGAGTCTGCCTGCCAATGCAGGGGACACGGGTTCGAGCCCTGGTCTGGGAAGATCCCACATGCCACGGAGCAACTGGGCCCGTGAGCCACAACTACTGAGCCTGCGCGTCTGGAGCCTGTGCTCCACAACAAGAGAGGCCGCGATAGTGAGAGGCCCACGCACTGCGATGAAGAGTGGCCCCCACTCGCCGGAACTAGAGAAAGCCCTCGCACAGAAACGAAGACCCAACACAGCAAAAATAAATAAATAAATTTTTTTTAAAAAAATGTTTTTAGTAAGCTGGAGGAAGAAGAATAAAAGTTAAGCAAAATTAAGTATTTCAAACCAACAAATGTATTTATTTGTTACTCACATAAAGCAATATTATACTTAAGAAACCTGTGGGAAATGTCTGTTCTTTTCGTAAACCTTAAAATTGTCACTAAATTTTAGCAAAGAATCTATCTAAGGATATTGTGTACATAGAGATCAAAAAGTATGAGGATAGGGCTTCCCAGGTGGCGCAGTGGTTGAGAATCTGCCTGCCAATGCAGGGGACATGGGTTCGAGCCCTGGTCTGGGAAGATCCCACATGCCGCGGAGCGGCTAGGCCCGTGAGCCACAACTACTGAGCCTGCGCGTCTGGAGCCTGTGCTCCGCAACAAGAGAGGCCGCGATAGTGAGAGGCCCGCGCACCGCGATGAAGAGTGGCCCCCACTTGCCGCAACTAGAGAAAGCCCTCGCACAGCAACGAAGACCCAACACAGCAAAAATAAATAAATAAAAAATTTAAAAAAAAAAAAATAGTGCTTTTAAAAAAAAAAAAAAAAAGTATGAGGATAGTTAATATTTCACCTTTAAAACAGAAAGCCTTACTTCCAACAATTCAATGTATAAATACCACAAAAATGAATGCATAGGCAAAGTAAAATAACTGTATTTAAGATATTAATTCTATTATTTACTCTCTAATTTGATTATGTTTCTGATAGAACTAGCCAGTAGGATTTATACAGTATCAGCAAATTGGAGACATGATGAAAAATTAGTCTCACCAGACACACATAGAAAGCATTTTTAACTCTCTTTAATAATGTTGTGCTTCAAAATAAAAGAAATGAAATCTCTTAACAGAATGAGGCTATGTAATTCAAGATGTCATCATCTAACGGAAATTCACCCCCAATTCTCTGTTTAGTTCTCTACTTTATAAATCCCTAAGTCAAAATTTGTAGAAATAATGGGTGAACTTCGAAGATGTCATGCTAAGTGAAATAAGCCAGTCACAAAAAGATAAATACTGTATGATTCCCCTTATATGAACTACCTAGAGTAGTCAAATTCATAGAAAGTAGAAGGGTAGTTGCCAGGGGCTGGGGAAGGGAGGAATGAGGAGTTAGTGTTTAAGGGGTATAGAGTTTCGATTTTGCAAGATGAAAACAGTTCTGGAACTTGGTTGCACAACAATGTGAATGTACTTAAGGCTACTGAACTATACACTTAAAAATGGTTAAGATGATAAATTTTATGTTATGTATATGTATTTTACCATACTTTTTAAAATAAAAATTTGTAGAAATAATATTTTATGTCTCTAGAGTCTTTTTTCTGAGATCATTAATTTTAATGTTAATGATAAATAAATTTAGAGTGCACTTGAAAAACCCATAATTTTAAGACATATGGGGGAAGGGGAAAAAAGAAAGCCAACCTAATTGAATTGAGATATATCATGTCACTTCATGATATATGCTTTAAAACAGTATATTGTTACTCACAATACATATATTGTTACTCACAATGGCTGTGAGCTGATAATTGTGGGAGCTAAGTGATAGGTACATGGGAATTCATTATACTATTCTCTTTGCTTTTGTATGCTTAAAATTTTTCAGAGTAAGACATTAAAAATAAAGATATCTGTGCAAATAAACAAGGTGTGAAATTCAGCACGGCAGCAGGATTGATGGGAAGGGTAGGATGGGTTTTCTAACAAGATAGTGTTAAAAGATGGAATAAAGTAAGATATGGAAATATTTTAGAATCTATTTTAAAAATATGAATTTGATGTAATTAGGATAATGGTGAAGGGTTCTAAGAAAATCAGTGTGAATTAGTCAGAGAGAAAGACTACTGAAAGGGAGGAATTAAAATGGAATTAAAAATCAGGAATCAAAAAGAAATTTAAATTGTTTTAATTTCTAAGAATAAAATAAAATTTAAAATTTTTACTCTATATAAATTAGGAAATAAGCCCTTTCAATAAGGGTTCCTAAGCTGTCAGGGAAATAATCAAAATATTTCTAGTGTGCTGCTATGAAATTTCAAAATATAATCAAGTAGGTTTAACTGAAGAGACAGGGATTAATGGGGGGTGGGGAGCAGAGGCCTTTTAATTCTTCTTTAAGAATAACAGGACTTCCATGGCGTTCCAGTGGTTAAGACTCTGTGCTTCCACTGCAGAGGGCATGGGTTTGATCCCTGGTCTCGTAAGGTCCCTCATGCCGCCTGCATGCCGTGCAATGCAGCCAAAATAAATAAAATAAAATAAAATAAACAATTCTTCTGCATATCATTGTAAATCAAAGTGACTCAACTATACTTCAATTTAAATTTTTTTAAAAGAACGAATAACATACAAAATAATCTAGTGTTAATTGTATAAAATTTAATCTCAAAATTAGTATTAATAGAATAGAATATTTTGTTTTCAGTATCTGAATGGTCTCTCTTCCTGTTTCTGCTATACAAAAGTGAGAGAATATAGTTGAAAAGCTATGGGAAATTATTTTATCAATAACCTGTAAAAGGTGAAATCACAGAACTAATGTACTCATATCCAGTGAGTAAAAACACAAAAACAAAAGAAAATATTTTAGAAGGCAAGTGCTTTGAAGTTTTAAAACTGCACAAATTCCCAAAGGGCTCTGATCTAAGACAAGGTTAAGAACATTTGCAATGATGAATAAAGTTTAGGGTGAAGAATAAATTGTGATGACACTGAAGAAAAGGAAGCATATATGTAATACACAAAAAAGTAGAGAGAACAGTACCAAAATTAAACCTATATACACATTACTTATATTCAATATATGTCATGATTTTGCCACATTTGCTTCATCTATCCCTGGTGTGTTTTTTTTCTTTGCTAACCTCATTAGTAACATTTTATACCTTAGTCCGTAATCAAATATCCCCAACTGTCTCAAAAAAGGTCCTTTTACAGTTGATTTGAGTCAGGGTCCAAAGAAGGTTCACACACTACATTAGGCTATGCCTCCTGATTTCTATTAATTTAGAGTAGTGCTACTCAAAACGTGGTCTGAACTGGTGCCAATTCAAGAACTAATTGTAAATTACCAGTCCCAAAACTGTTCTCAATCTGCAAACTCTTTGTTATGGGTCAATAAGATAAATTCAGAAAAGGAAAGTAAGGGCTTCGAAACTTTCATAGCAAGTTGACACTGTCAACACACCCAAGTGCATGGTCAGTGGACCCATCTAGTGAACGAGGCTGGTAATCTCACCCTCCTATGATTGAGTCTCACGTGATCTGAGCTGCACACTAGTTTTGCATACCAGGACAGCTTACTGGTTGCTGCCCCAAGGATATATTAAAAACAAAACAAAAAAAAAACTGGTCCTTAATTCTAAATAGTTAGAAGTGTAGTCCTCCTCCTCACTTCTTTATCCTACCATTAGCTTTTTAAGGAAACTGGGTCAAATGTCCTTTAGATTTCTGGATTTTTCTATTTGCTTCCTGTGGTGTCAATTAACTTGGTCCTCTATCACTTGTCTTCCTTAATTGGTTCTATTCAGGTTCATCTTTGGGGGCAAGAATATTCCATAGACTGTGCTCTGTGATTCAGGTTATAAAACTTCAGAAAGTATATAATATCTGGATATCCTATTTTTAGTAATGATAAGATTGATTGCTAGGTTCAGGTAATGATAGATCAATCCCTCTTTTGTAAATTTCACATCAATTTTTCACCTTATATTTTCACCTACTGATTATTGTTGACTAATTCATTTCATTAGGGATTGAAAAGTGGTAACTTTCTAATTCTATCATCCTTTCTATATTTATTAGATGGAATTCTCACGGGAAAAAAAAATTTTCCTTATCAAATTAGGCTATTTAGTTACTATGAGATATAATTCATACAGGAAAGACAGGATAAATGCTTATTTCTTTCCTTTTGACTAACAATTTTCAGACCAAGGAGTTGATGAGTTCATGTCCTAGATACTCCCAATGGTGTTCAATGAGTTAGGTTTGGAGTCTCTTCTGCTCCACTCTCTGTCTCTCTCTCTCTCTCTCTTTGTCCCCACCCACCCCATCCCTCCCTCCTTCTCTAACATTATGAGCCCATGGGTTTTTAAGATATATACAGACATATATTGGAGATACAAAGAGCTAGGTTTCAGACCTCCACAATAAAACAAATATCACAATACAGCGAGTCACATGAATTTTTTGGTTTCCCAATGCATATAAAAGTTATGTTTACACTATACTAAGTTATGTTTCCCAATGCATATAAAAGTTATGTATACACTATATTAAGTGTGCAATAGCATTAGGTCTAAAAACACATTGTATGAACAAAAAATACTTTATTGCTAAAAAATGTTAACCATCATCTGAGTCTCCAGTGAGTCATAATCATTTTGCTGGTGGAGAGTCTTGTCTCGATGTTGATGGCTGCTGACTCATCAGGGTGGTGGTCGCTGAAGGTTGGGATGGCTGTGGCCATTTCTTATAATAACACAACAATGAAGTTTGAGACATCGACTGACCACTTCTTTCACCAACGATGTCTCTGTAGCATGCAATGCTGTTTGATAGCATTTTACCCATTTTGAATTTCTTTCTAAACTGGAGTCAGTCCTCTCAAATCCTGCTTCTGCTTTATCAACTAAGTTTATGTCATATTCTGAATCCTTTGTTGTCATTTCATCACAGAATCTTCACCAGGAGTAGATTCTATCTCATGAAACCACTTTCTCTGCTCATCCATAAGACGCAACTCCTCATCTGTTCAAGTTTTATCATGAGATTGCAGTAAGTAAGTCACATCTTCAGGCTCCACTTCTAATGCTAGTTCTCTTGCTATTTCTACTACATCTGCAGTGACTTCCTCCACTGAAGTCTTGAACCCCTCTAAGTCATCCATGAGGATTGGTCAACTTCTTCCAAACTCCTGTTAATGTTGACATTTTGACTTCTTCCCATGAATCACAGTGTTCCTAATGGCACCTAGAATGGTGAGTCCTTTCCAGGAGGCTTTCAATTGACTTTGCCCAGATCCAACTGAGGAATCACTATCTTTGGCAGCTATAACCTTATGAAATGTATCTCTTACAAAATGTGACTTGAAAGTCGAAATTACTCGAACCATGGGCTGCAGAATAGATGTTGTGTTAGTAAGCATGAAAACAATATTAATCTTGTTGTACATCTCCATCAGAGCTCTTGGGTGACTAGGTACATTGTCAATGACCAGTACTATTTTGAAATGAATCTTTTTTTCTGAACAGTATGTCTCAACAGTGGGCTTAATATATTCAGTAAACCACATAAATAGATGTGCTATCATCCAGGCTTTTTTGCTCCATTTATAGAACACAGGCAGAGTAGATTTAGCATAACCTAAAGGGCCCTAAAATTTTCAGAATTATAAATGAGCATTGGCTTCAACTTAAAGTCACCAGCTAAGTATTAGCCCCTAACAAGATAGTCAGCCTTTATGTCTTTGAAGTTTTGAAGCCAGGCATTGACTTCTCCTCTCTAGCTGTGAAACTCCTAGATGGCATCTTCTTCCAATAGAAGGCTATTTTTTCTACACTGAAAATTTGTTGTTTAGTGTAGGCACCTTAATTGATGATCTTAGCTAGATCTTCTGGATAACTTGATGCAGCTTCTACATTCAGCCCTTGCTGCTTCACCTCACACTTCTATGTTATGGAGATAGTTTCTTTCCTGAAACCTCATGAGCCAAACTCTGCTAGCTTCAAACTTTTCTTCTGCAACTCCCTCACCTTTCTCAGCCGTCATGGAATTGAAGAGATAGGGCCTTCCTCTGGATTAGGCTTTGGCTTATGGGAAGTTGTCCTGGTTTGATCTTCTATCCCAACCACTAAAACTTTCTTCTTATCAGCAGTAAGGCTGTTTCACTTTCTTATCGTTTGCATATTCACTGGAATAGCACACTTAACTTCCTTCAAGAGCTTCTGCTTTGCATCCACAACTTGGCGAACTGTTTAGTGCAAGAGGCCTAGGTTTTGATCTATCTCAGCTTTTGACATGCCTTCCTCACTAAGCTTAATCATTTCCAGTTTCTGATTCAAAGTGAAGATAGGCAATGCTTACTTTCACTTGAGCACTTAGAGGCCATTGTAGGGTTATTAATTGGCCTAATTTCAATATTGTTGTGTCTCAGGAAATAGGGAGGCCCAAGGAGAGGGACAGAGATGGGGCAATGGCCAGTCAGTGGAGCAGTCAGAACACACACATGTATCAAGTTCGCTGTCTTAATGGGCAGGATTCCTGGCACCCCAAAACAATCACAATACTAACATCAAAGATCACTGGTCACAGATCACCATAACAAATATAATAATGAAAAAGTTTGAAATACTGTGAGAATTATCAAAATATGACACAGAGACACGAGTGAGCAAATGTTGTTGGAAAAGTGGCACCAATAGACTTGCTCGAGGCAGGGTTGCCACAAAACTTCAATTTGTAAAACATGCAATATCCATAAAGTGCAATAAAGCAAAGTGCAATAAAACAACGTAACCCTATAATGTGTTTCAAACAATTGCATTCATTGTTATTTACCATCTTCTGCTCCCCTTTCTTATTGTAGAGAATTCAGAATAATACACTACGGACCATTATTACGGTATATTTGGTGCTAATAGATTTTCATAAAGGTTTCTGAAAACCTAACTACAATTTCATTCATAGCTTTATTTCTATAACAAAAGATGCTGAAAATTTCAAACAACCAACTAAAAATTATAACCACAATATAACTGTCCACGTGCCAGAAACTGTGCTAAACTTTTTGAATGCAAATCTCATTTAACGTATACAATAGCCATGTTAGGTGAGTATTATTATTATTCCTATTTTATAGATAAAGAAAATGAAGTTTGGAGACATTAAGTAATTTGTCTAAAATCCAGCTAGTAAATGGTAGAGTCAGGATTTGTACTCAGGTCTATCTAACTCTGAAGCCCATGCTATTAACCACTATCTTTAATATTTGACAGACCATCATGTTAAACAATGGCTCTCAACAAAAGTGTACCGCCTTCCTGAAGGGTTTGGAGATGATGGGGGTAGGAGAACAAGAAGAACTGTCCTGCCCAGATGCCAACAGAATTAAGCCCCACTGAAAAAATATTGATTTAGAAGCATTCTCCTTAATCTGCATACCTCCAGATATAAAAATTAGGACTATTTTGATTATTTTAAGAAACTTCTTCCTTTTAAAATTTTGAAATTATTCACATGTTTCATTAATTCACATTGCTTTTCTCATCAACTCTGCAGGAAAAATGATGCTTTGCCTTATATAAAAAGTTGAATTATACCAATTCTCTAAACATTGTCACAATTATTTTAAAATTAAAAAATAAAATGGGGGGCTTCCCTGGTGGCGCAGTGGTTGAGAATCTGCCTGCTAATGCAGGGCACACGGGTTCGAGCCCTGGTCTGAGAAGATCCCACATGACGCGGAGTAGCTAGGCCCGTGAGCCACAACTACTGAGCCTGCGCGTCTGGAGCCTGTGCCCCGCAACGGGAGGGGCCGCGATAGTGAGAGGGCCGCGCACCGCAATGAGGAGTGGCCCCCACTTGCCGCAACTAGAGAAAGCCCTAGCACAGAAACGAAGACCCAACACAGCCAAAAAAATAATAAATAAATAAATAAATAGATAAATTTTTTTTTAAATAAAATAAAATAAAATAAAATGGGTGGTACCAAAGTGATTTATGAACGAACCTGAAGGTATGAGTGACAATATATGTACTCTTTAAAGGAGCCTCTACATACAGGGATAAACAAAGGTTTTTTTAAAAATAAGGGGCAAAAAGGGGCAGAGAGAGGCATTAAAAAGTTGTATTAGGAAACTTTTGGGGATGATGGATATGTTCACTCTCATGATTGTAGTGAAGGTTCAAGGTCCGTACATATGTCAAAACTTATCAAATTATACACTTTAAATATGTGCAGTTTATTGTTTGTCAATTATACATCAATACAACTATTTTTAATATAAAAATTAATTTCTGGAGCCTAAAAAGTAAAAGAATATTCTAAGTATTGTCTCCAAACAGTCCCACAAAGCCTGAGATGTAATACAGATGGAAGGTTAAAGGAAATAACCAAGTGACTGATTCACAATTTCCTTCTTAAACTGGGTATAGGACTGCAGAAATTAAGTGGTAAAAATACTAATATTCCAAAATACAGAAGAGAGGGATCTCCTTGCTGGAGCCCCTTTTCCTAATTCAGATCAACAGCATGCACTGAGGCAGGGCTGGGTGAGAAACCACAGTCAACACCACGCAGACACCCAGTCCCAGAAGTCACCCACTGGCCACACAGAGCCCACATATTATACATCACTGGCATGTTGGGTTTGCTCCTCACTGTGTTTAAAAAATATCTTTTTTAATTAGTTGCCAACCTTTAAAAATTTAGATTTTACCCCCAAATCTTTTTTACTTTTCTTGGAAGATCTGGTAAACCCCTGGGCCCATGTTTCCAACCTGGCCTCAGGCCAAGCACTCTGGTCAGCCACAGGCCCCAAGACTCAGTGTCCATTCTGTCTTGTCCCTGGCAGCTTGACCCACTTACATTACCCAACCAGCTCTTCACAGACTTTTGAGTTTGCAGTCCTAACCCTAAGGCTATAATGATTTTCTCTGATGAATGTTTTGTTTTGTTTTGATACTATCTACAGGCTTACCCCCACATTAAAGAGAACAGTCCTTAATTAGAGGTGCAATCCTTACTCCAAAGGGTAGGGAGCTCAGCAGAAAGTGGCAGCAAACAAGAAACTAGACTTAGCCATACCCATCCGTGAAGTAGAGGCCAGGCCAGAATAAAAACAAATCCTGGAAACTGGTTCTTATGGCACTAGTTTCAACAAATTCAGTGAAGAAACTTCTGACATATAATTTGTCTCCTGGAGATCTTCCCCAGAGTCCCCCAACACACACACATACACACACACACACACACACACACACACACACACACAGACCCAATTTCCTCCCTACCTTTCTGCTCCCCAACTCTGCTAGGTCATGAAATGGTAACAGGAATCTCTATTATCCTGCCTCCAACTTAAGATAAAAGAAAAATTCTTTTTTTTTTTTTTTAACCTGGTAAAAAGGGAAAGTTCCCAAGGAATAATCACACAAATTATTACAGGACAAAAGGGGTCAGAAACCTATTCTCATTCAATGAATAAACAGCCAACATTTTAATCATTACATATCAGAAGCATTAATATTAAAGTCAGGAAGAAGACAAAGATAGCTGTTATTACTATTAACATTTTTCTACTCAGTTCATAAAATAGTAGGGAGAAAATTACAAGAAGGCAATAAAAACTCCTCATTTGCAGATAACCTCACTCTACCTAGAAGACACAAGAGAAATCACTGAAAAATTATGAAATTAACAGGAGAATTCAGTTAAGATGACTGAATGGTACAAAATTAATATACAAAATTAGCAGTTCTTTTATATGTCAATAATAATCAATAGAAGAAATAAGATGAATAAAAATTCAAACATAATAGCAAACAAAATTATTAAATACTCAGGAACAAATTAATAAAGATGCTAGTAAGGTCACGTTATCCTAGAGCAAGAGATGCCCTTAAAAGTTTATGAACTGTCCCATCACTAGCTTAGAGAGTGGGGCTAGAATCCACCACAAGAAATTGACTCTATACCTCTGAACCCTCACATGAGCTCCCCTGTCAAAGCTTAGCTGATATACGACCCAAGAGGAATCATGGCTTCTCCTTCCAGTGACAATCTAGATCTGATCAAGGCCTGCATTTCCCTAGCCTCTAGATCTGAATCATAGGAATAAGCTCAAACTGTTCTCATTTTCTCAGATTTTCATATAGGAAACAGAGTTAATCGGCAGAGAATCAGGATTCACCACTTTTTCATGGATCAGATAAAATGTCAAGTAGAGAAAACTTACTTATTCTCTAAGAACAGGATTTCAAGGAACTCTAAAGAGCTTTTGGCAGAGAACCTTACTAAATGTTTTGTGTGGAAATAAATGAGTACATAGACCTTTTACATTATTACTACTGAATAGAATCAAAAGAAAGAATGTTTTGGAAGTATTTATATTATTAAGAAATTCCCAGTGAATACAGTCCTCAATATTTCAGAATTTGTGACTATTTGACTATGGTTTGGTTTCTGGATTACCTTTTCCACTCTCTGGACAAAAGTAGTTCCTAAGAAAATTAATAGTGTAAGCAAATGGTTTGACAGCACCACAGAAGCATCTGTTTACGTTCAGATAATTAATATGCTAACACACTCTTATTATTAAATTAAAGCAGTTCACTAAGGACCTTTTGTAGATAATACTTCATTAGCTTAATTATAATGAGTATATATAGCTGAAGTAATAAAATGGACATCTGTTTTAAAACATTCTTCAATTTAAGCCTTCTACTAAATCAAACTAGCTTTCATACATTACTTTCAATTACTGAGGTTTTTGGGGGGGGGGGACAAAAAAAAACCCCATTGAAATAGAACATAAAATTTTCTTACCTTTGAAGTTCTCCATTCCCAGCCATCGCCTATCTTCTGTGAATGTTTAATGAATTCTGCACAATAATGCTGGAACGTTTCCTCTCCAAAGAACTCATCTTCTTCCATACTAAGTAACAACTGAAATATAAAAACTATTAGCATCAGCTGTGGAATGAATACTGAAAAGAATTCAGCTAATTCACTTATTTCTTTAAACAAACAGAAATTTGGGATGTACATTGGAAATTAACCTCAGAGCCACTCCAAAAAAAAAAAGTGTTTTGTTTCCATCTTTCTCACCCTATCCCCCTTTTTTAATCAGGAAGAAAATGTGATCAACATGAAAACCCAGGGACTTCCCCGGTGGCGCAGGGGTTGGGAATCCGCCTGCCAATGCAGGGGACACGGGTTCAAGCCCTGGTCCGGGAGGATCCCACATGCTGCAGACCAATTAAGCCCGTGCACCACAACTACTGAGCCTGCGATCTAGAGCCCGCAAGCCACAACTACTGAAGCCCACGCACCGCAAGGAAGAGTAGCCCCTGCTCACGCAACTAGAGAAAGCCCGTGCGCAGCAACGAAGACCCAATGCATCCAAAAATAAATAAATTTATTTAAAAAAAAAATGGAAACCCAAAACCTAGCTTTGTATTGATAACAAATACATAGTTTGTCCATAAATTTACTTTCAAGTGTTTATTATCTCACTTCTTCTAAGCTAATGCTTCCAAACAACCTCCTCACACTTCCTTCTCTATCTCCTACCTTAGCTCTTATACAGACAGCATCACAGTGATTAGTGGAGCTGGGCTGTTCTTCACACCTTATATTAGAGTTCAACCCACTAACAAAAGATGTTCTAAAGCCTGAAAGTATTTGTTTTGCAAGGTGTAAGGTGATGATCACCTAATTAATTACCTACTTTACTGAGTCTACAAATGTGCCAAAATCAAGGATTACCCATATATTTGTTATATAAATCTATCCAAAACATGAAACATTGTTTATAGAAAGAAAATTTTAGAGCAGCTGGAAGGAAACTCACAGATTATATAGTTCAAGTCTCTTGATGAGAAAAGTTGGACCAAGTGAATTCCCACATTCTCCTCATTAGTGATAAGCATCATCAGGACAACGAGCACTTGTTAACTGCTTACTATGTCAGGTACTTATGCTAGACACTTCACAGTTCCATTTAATCCTCGCGCAACCCAAAGGCTGCTGTTACCCTCATTCCTCAAATGAAAAAGAGTAAGTAATCTGCTCAAGAATACAAATGAGGAAAAGTTCAAACCCCAGTTTGGCTCCAGGGCCAATGATCTGTCTATACTAGCTGATTCCCAGTCCAGTGTTCTTTCTGATTACTCAAATTTAGTATGACCTACATAAGAATTTGTTCACTCATCCAACAAATACATATTGTATGTAAGTAGTAGGCACTGTGCATAGGTAAAGGTTAGACACACAAAAATGAAAAAATGTATAGTCCTTGCCTTGTAAGAACTTATCTTGAATGAAGCATTGTAGGACGTTGAGCAGCATTCCTGGTCTCTATGCACTGGGATGCCAGTAGCATCCTTTTCCCCAGTTGTGACAACCAAAAATGTCACCAGACATTGCCAAAGGTTCCCTGGGGGACAGTCACTCTATAGCTGATTACTTCTCTGTCTTTCGTGGTTGCAAAAGTGTTTACCCACCTGGCAAACTCATAAACATTCTACAGGTGTCCCTCCAGGATGCTTCCATCAAGATGTACCTTGTGTTTCCCCCACTAGACCATGAACATCTCAAAGACAAGATCCGAGTCTAATTCATCTTGGTACCCCCAGCACCCAGCTTAGTGCCTGGCTCTAGACTGAACCTGATAAACATTTGTTGGATGAATGAATAAGTAAATGAAGTATGAACTGTAAAAAAAAACAAAACAAAAAAAAAACTTATCTTGCAATGAAGGGAGATAACCAGTAACAATAATTACAGCAGAAACTCTCTTATAAGACCAACCTCCATTCAACTTGCCAGATTAATTGATACAGCATCTATTCCCTCTGTAAAACAATGACTAATGTCTACAGCATGCTTTTTATGAAGCATCTCTACTCCTATCAGTTGAGTGTACTTTCACAAACCATATTCATGTATCATAAATACATACTTTAATTAAATGCAACACAAACCAAACCAATAAAATGTAAGTAAAAAAGAAACACAACTGTTATTTCTATGATGTAGACTTCATAAAGACTTGGAAAGAGTATAAAGGTAAGTCTTCATAAGAAAAAACAAACTACTATTGAACTAGTTATAGACAATACAACTGAAAAGATTGGCTGAGGGGAAAAAAATCATACAAATCAAGGATTATGCACTCAGATTGCGGCACAAGTGGCTTGAGTTCTTTCATTTAAACCAAAACTAGAAATTTACAGGATGCATTCCAGGTTCAGTATAATTAAGAATGAACAATGAATTCCAATCAAGTACCCATACTCAAAGAAAATGCCTTGGTCATACACGAGAAAATTCGCAAATGAATGTTTATATGTTTTAAGTTGAAATAAAATGTTTTAAGTACATATGTATCTTTTAAACTCTAGCTTTAATCAAATTTCTCAATTAACAGCTCAACTCTTAATTCTGATAGCAATGGAAAAGAGGACTTTGAGTTAAAGTATATAAACGGAGTGATGCACAGATTATGGTAGGCACAAGAAGAGTTCCTTACAAAGAGGGGATGGTGTGGGAAAGTGTGTGGGGTGGGGGTGGAGATGAATCTTTAAGGTTAAGTAGGAGTTTTTGCAGGGCAAATTGTCAGTGAGTGAAGCACAGGGGTTAGAACAGTGGTCCAAGCGGGGAGGACAGTGTGAACTAAGGTAAGTAAGGGTGTAGAGAACCGCAAGTTTGATGTCACCAACATGATAAAGAGACTATAGTAAGATAGAGATAGTCAAATCCCATGCAAGTTAAATCTGTCTGCCGTCACTAGTGGAGGAGAAGTGGATGGGAAGGGCCTCAAAGATACCAGATAGAATAGTGATGAACTTCCTGAAAGGTCACTTGTGTGCCATACCAGAGTTTGGACTGTCTCCATAGGAAACAGAGAATCAGACATTGGAGCTGAAAAGGTCAGAATAGTAAGTCATTGGTGGTTCTGTGGAGGATGGATCTGAAGGGTACAGCCTGAGGGCAGGGAGGAGAGTTAGAAGCTGTTGCTGGATGAGAGGTCATGAGGACCTGAAGCCAGGCAATGAAATGCAGCAGAAAGAATACGTATCTTAAGGTATGGAGACAAGCTAAAATGAACTTAAGAGATTTGGAAGTCATCTGTTTAAAAGAGACAAATGAAACCATGAGGGTGAATACTGCCCAGCTGGAATGCAATAGCAAATTCTTAATAAGCCTTCTGGTGGGTCATGAAATTTTACACTAAATTTTGTATGTATATGCCTATCTATATTTTGGAAAGGAAAGATTCTATAATTTTCAACAGACTGTTTGAGGGGTCTTAACCAGAAAGTTAGGAACCTCTATGCATAGTGAGAAAAGCAGTGGGTTGAGAAAGAAACCTTCAGAGCAGCAGCATTTAAGGGACCTACTGAGGAAGAGGAACGAACAAAAGAGCTAGAGAATGAGTCAGGCATTAGGAGATCCTAGCAAGAGCAGTGCCACAGAGCCCAGGGTGTAGAGAATAACTAACAAAGAACCAACAATGTCAAAAGAAAAGAGAGGTCCGTTAAGAAAAGGACTGAAAACATCCATGGAGCTTGAAAATGAAGCAGTCATTGAGGACTTAGTGAGCAGTTTCAGCAATGTTGGAGAGAGAAGCCAGGTTGTGGTGGGCTGAGAAGAAAACTGCAAGTGAGGAAATAAGTAAAAACTTTGTAGACTACTTTTCAAAAAATTTGATTGAAAAGTAGATACAAATTGGTAACAGAAGCAGCACACAGGCTTAAGGGAGGATACTGTTTTTCCTAAGAAAGGGAGATATGAATATATGTTTAAGCTGAGCAAAGAGGGTTGGAGAGAGGGAAAAGTTAAAAATACCAAAGAGAGAAAGTGACTGATGAAGCAATATCCTAAAGGGGCTGGGAGGAGATGTGGTCATCAGCACAGGAGGATGGATTTGAACAACACAATTAACACCTTGTCCCTTGCAGAGGAAAGGCATTTGAGGATGAACATAAAAATTAGAGAAGTTTTTCAAATGGCACCCCAAATTAAGGAAGACAAAGTCTGATGATCACAAGATTTTCAGATGCAGGGGTAGAGGATAATGATAAAAGGAGAGTGTTTGAGAAAGCGAGTATAAATTAGGAATTGATGGTGAAGAAGAAGAGAGGACAGCATTTTAAGATGAGCAGATACAAGTGAAGGCCCAGCACAGGTTGGGAGCCTGAATTTGCAGTGCAACACTCTGTGAGGTATTGTGGTTGCCTTCAGCAGTGCTCAGCTCCCCAGGTGTCAGAACAAGCAGAGAGGGCTGCATTGACTATGCATGCAAGTTGAGGTTTTGCTGGGTTGAGTCAGTGTAAGGATAAGGGTGAAAGAGGAAACAGAATATGCTCGTGAGAACAGCTCAGAGGTCCAGATTATGTAGAAAAAGAAAAGATGCCAAGAGAAGGTTAAAGGGGCTGGGAAAATATGGCAGTATCAAGAAATACTGCATATGAAAGAGGGTAAAGGACAACTGCAGTGAAAGGAGGGAAATGGAAGATGGGAAGACTATGAGATTTAGAAATTGAGAAGGTCTCAGCTGTGGCCATGGAAATAAGTTATAAGGTAGCTTGGAGATGAAGGTCACTGGAGCTCACAAAGTTTAAAAAACTATAAGATGTATAATGTTTGCTGTCTTCCACATGGACACTGAAGTCATTTAGGATTATTCTGAGAGCTACTGGGAATGCAGAGCTCTTTAAAAAATATGTAAGTTAAACTAGGAGATTTAGAAATGACAAGGGGCAAATGGTAGAAGACAATAGAGCACAGAGGTGGTAAGTAATATGTGGTATATAATGCCAAGTCCATCAAGATAATCACTAATAAACCAATACCTGTGTTCATGATAGCCAAACACAGCCTTGGATTCCTTCTCAAGATGGCGCTCAAGGCAGCAACTACCAGTGATTAGGGACAGCATGTGAGAAAAAAGTCTACCTTGCCATACCTGGTAGAGCTGAATTTCATGAGCCTCAAAGGAGCAGGAATATTTACATGAGGCTGGAGAAGCAGTAACCTAAAGCTGGC
Source organism: Balaenoptera musculus (assembly GCF_009873245.2). NCBI lineage: Eukaryota > Metazoa > Chordata > Mammalia > Artiodactyla > Balaenopteridae > Balaenoptera > Balaenoptera musculus. Next base: position 63,904,191 of record NC_045787.1, on the reverse strand, counting down.
TCTTCAGAAGTGGGGGTTACCAGCAATCTCAGCACCCTGAGCTTTGTAGAGTGGAGGAAAAAGCCTCCATTCAAAGAGTTTTTGGGTTTTGTTTGTTTGTTTGTTTTTTAAGTCAAGTTTCCTTTAAAACAAGTTAGTGGAAGCACTAACCTGTGCAGATGTTAACATCATGTAAGATACGTGTGGAAACATCCACACTACATCCACTCACTACTCCCACCCTGGAGATTCACAATGCACATTTATATGGGGAAACTATTAACTCAGGGTTTCCCAACTCTTTTGACCACAAAATTCTTTTTCCTGGGAACACTTTTTAACATCTTACTCCACAGAATGTAGTAAAGGAAATAATGAATTAAGGGTTTAGACAAGTTTTTTTTTTTTTTTTTACTGTGGATGTGTGCTCCTGAGATCACAATAGAGAGGAATAGGGAAACAGTGGGAGAACAAGTTTGGGAAGAGAAAGCACCAAGTACAGGAACCAAGTACAGAAGAGTCGATAAACTCCAGGGGCTTCTACAAAGGCAGTCAAATGTTTCAAGGGTGTAAGTGAGATCTCCAGTTTACACAAAGAATTCACGTTAACAAGGTGCTTCAGTGCAGATAAAAGTTGAGAAAGTGACATCTAAGAAGTCTGTAAAAGGAAGAACAGAAGCTATCTTAGCAAAAGGAGGAGGTAAAGGGAACAGACTGTGCAAATGCCCAAGAATGTAAGAGAAGGTCTGGTAATTGAAGAACTCTTGTTTGACTGAAATACAGAGGTAGAGGAAGGGTACTGAGAAAATCACAGTTGATGAAGACAAGAGAGCCTTGTAGCCTGAGGGCTCAAAAGGGTTTTGAAATGGGAGTAAACTGATCAGATTTGCATTCTGGTTTCCAAAGGGGACTACAGATCTAACCAGACTGAAGACCAGTTAAAAGGTCCTTACAATCATTTAGGAGAGACAAAATAATGCTAAACAGAGCCAAAGATTGGCAGTAGGGTAGAAGAGAGACGGATTCAAAAGTTATTTTGATAGTGTAGTATACTCATTACAACAACTGGCTGACCTTGATATGTAAGGGATTGATGGGAGAAAAGGTTCAAGAAAGAGTCCTAGCTCTTTGCCTTAAGTGGTAGTCTACTAACTGAAACAGATCCCTCTAGGAAAAACAGGTCTGGGGAGTGAGATGGGTTTAATGTAGCACTACAGAGTTTGAGTTTGAAATGCCTATGGAATACCCAGCAAAGAGATCTAGCAGGAATTTTTAGATGGATCTGGAACTCAAGAGGAAAGAGAAATCTGAGCTAGAAATATTGATTCTAAATCAGCATTTCATAGATAACAGAACACATTTGATCACTTAGGGAGAGGATACAGAACAAGAATAGAAAGACCAAAACAAAGTGGTTAGAGAAATAATTTTTCCAACTATATGATGACCGTGACATATACTGAGAGATACTAAATCAAAGAAAAACTGAATGTAATTCATAAATAATACTAATACATTTTGGAACATTCTATAAATTCCAAACAAACCTTCACTTAATAACAAAATTGAACTAAGTGAAAACACTCCATTCCCTAAGCCCTCCAGTTACTTGAGGTTTACTGAACTCTTCAAAATGTTAGTCAAAACATAAAATTTCACTCAATAGCCATAGTTTATCTAATTAACAGCACTGTGCCACTAGCAAGATGACTGAACATCAAAGCACTAATTAATATTTGGTTGAATACTTTTAAAATTATCTAAGGACCGGGCTTTGCTGAAGGATGTTACATACAATAATAAAAACACTTATGGCTTGATTACAAAATTAGGAATTATATTATATTAAAATGATATCCATCTCAATTCAAATCATCATAATATGGTATAATGAAATATCACTGAGTAATTATTGCCTCTTTGCTCAAGTTAGAATATTTCAACTCATTAAAAATGAAAATATAATTCAATTAACATTTTTATAGGTACTTTTCAAGTTGTAATACTCTTGTCCTTTACCAAGTTCCTAGACTAGTAGAGACAGAAATTAGAATCTTAAGAACTTTCTATTATGAGATGGCTGAAATTATGGTCAAAAATGGAAATAACCACAACTGCAGCTTATTAAGCAATAATGGCAAGAATAATCCTTATTTTGCACATGGAAAACCTGAGACATGTGAACTGCCTATGTTTCCAGACTTAAGCTACCTTCAGACCAGAGGTGACAACAGAACACAGATGAACTCACAGTAAAAGACTACTTCCAATTCTCATCTTATCCTTAACAATGAACCTCTCATCTCTTATTATAAGGAAAAGTCAGAAATGAGTCAGAGCTCTTTCATGTCATAAAGTGTAAGTTGTTAATACATCTATTTTGTTTGAGTTTCACGCTTGCTGAACAGCTGTTTGTTTGTTTTTTTTAAGCTCAAACAATCAAAACTTTAAGTGCTCCAACAGAGGCTAAAGATTGGAAAGGTAGAATAATTTTTTTTCCTCACCAAGTGAAAGAAGTCTTTCTAAACTATAGGTTAGCCCTAAAGTAGACAGTGTGAAGAAGCTTATTCTGCTGCTATTAAATATATCTTTTAAGAAAAGCGGCCCCAATGAATTCTAACACTGTGTATATAATCATTGTTCAAATGATCCTTCTTAATTTTAAAAACAATTTTTTTTCACTACAACTCTCCACATTTTTTTATAGGATTTTTAATCTAATGTGTGGGGAACTGATTCTTTGTTTGTTTTGTGTTTTTGGTCAGAGACATTTCTTTTGATGAATCTATAAATCAATATATATCAGAGTCATAACAAGACTAAAACACTGTAAGACATATAACTAAATTTCTCCAGAACTTAAGATCATTTACAAAAATGTGATTATCACAGAACATATTGTACTATGCACCCCTTTAAACATTAAAGATCATTTTTAACTAATAAAAGTAGGCAACTTCCTCTGCACTTGTCCCTCCTTGCAGCAATTCTGCATTTTAACTGTAGATTTAGACTCTTTCCTAAAAAAACATGCAATTACTAGCTAGGGAAGTGAATTCAACCTATTATCTTTATGAGAATTTGGCTTGAATTAATTTAGATTAGTTAATCACTTACCTAGCAGGATCCTCGGGCAGTGGTCCTCAAATTTTAGAGAGTAAAGAAGCACCCAGGGTACAAATTTAAATGTGGAATCCTAGGCTCAGACCAGAAACATTACCTGATTCTGAAGGCCCCAAAATAAGCATTTGTAATTAGCACCAGAGATACTTTTGAGGATTCATGCTAGAACACGGAGACAAAAGATAGATCATTTTAATAGGGGTATTAACGGGCCTGGATTTCAAGGCATTTGGCAGCCTGGGCAGGGCACAGCAGGTGTGACCCCAGTAATCCAATAAATAGCACAGGAAGCAGCAAAAGAAAGGAAGCTGATTCAGGCTTGGCAGCAGTTGGCCAGCAGGCTCAGCACTCCCTCCTTGCCTTCCTGAAACACATATCTGAAATCAAACTTTAAACGGGATACAACGTTGTACCTAAACTGAAATTGAGGGATTTGAGGTAGCTTTATTGGTAGCTGATGCTTGCTATGGCCTCTGCGGCAAAAGGTCCAGTTAGGAAGAGGGTAAGAAGGCATCTCACTCTCAATTCTATATTTCCTTCAGAAAAAAAGAGCCTGCAGTGGCCCCGCAGCTTGGGGCTGAGGACAGAGTTCATGAGACCGCTTCCTTTCCTCAACTCCCACCATCTTCCAAGAGTTTAGGGAACATCTCCTTCAGTGGGACTTTATGCAGTGGCATGCTGGAGCTGGATTGTATCAAAGAGTCAATAGTTAAGTTTTCAGGAATTTGGGGAGCCAGTTGACATCATGTTGACAGCCTGAAATTGACCACAGTGGGAATATTTACACCACAAAAATTGGCAAATGCCACAACTGGCTTCTAATACCCATTAGTAACTCTCTTTCAAGAACATTCTTTACCAATGATATAATGTTCACGGCCAGAAGTGGAAGGTGTCAGCAATAGGTAGCTGTGGGAGCAGTATGAGCCCTCAGAAGAATACAGTCTCACCACTACACTCAAAAAACTATAAACCAGGCTTCCCTGGTGGTGCAGTGGTTAAGAATCCGCCTGCCAACGCAGGGGACACAGGTTCGAGCCCTGGTCCGGGAATATCCTACATGCCGTGGAGCAACTACCTGTGCACCACAACTACTGAGCCTGCGCTCTAGAGCCCACGAGCCACAACTACTGAAGCCCATGTGCCACAACTACTGAAGCCCGCGCGCCTAGAGCCCATGCTCTGCAACAAGAGAAGCCACCACAATGAGAAGCCCGCACACTGCAACGAAGAGTAGCCCCCACTCGCTGCAACTAGAGAAAGCCCACGTGCAGCAACAAAGACCCAAAACAGCCAAAAAAATAAATAAATAAAATAAATTTATTAAAAAAAAACTATAAACCACTTCAAATTACAGAAAAATACTCCCCTCATTAGAGACATAGGACTGAAAGATTAGACAATAGGAAAAGAAGACTCTCCTGAGTACAGAAAGATCTATCCTTCATAAATTGGGTTATATCTATCAATATGCTCTCCAACCTAACACTGAGAAGAGTCCTCCAGCATCTAAGTGTAGTGAGGAGGATGAAGGTAGCTTACTCACTCTGACAAGAATGAGCAACACCATCCCTACACAAGTCCCTCTTCTGTCAAGGTAAGAAAACCAAAAACCTCAATAATAGCACAGGGCCAAGATGAAGCTTGTGCACCATAAGAAAGAGGAGCACTGCCATAAAGAGGAAGAGAGAAAGCTTGCTCCTATAATGGGCTTATACTCGGAATCAGGAGAAAAACTTAGAAATTATCTAATTTACCAATTGAAAAAGAAAAAGGAAAAATAAAAATGCAGCCTCTGAAAGCAAGAGATGAGAAGGAAAAAAACAGCTAAGATTAAAAAGGAAACTGAAGAAGAAAAAACTGGAAGGGAATTCAAACATATAGTATTGGGTTGGCCAAAAGGTTCGTTTGGGTTTTTCCATAAGATGTTATGCAAAAACTGGAATGAACTTGGGCCAACCCAATATTAGACAAACTCTATAAAAGAGGCAAAAGAGAGAAGTACAGAAGCTGGAAAAGAATCTCATTAACATTTTAGCATATACACATGAGGTGATCTCCAAACATGGAAGAAAAAGAACCAAGATGAAAACAATGCATACTGATTGATAGAAAGGACAAAGAACACAGATCTAACCTACAAATAACTGGCATTTCTGAATTGAAATCATACGCAAACATATCATTGAAAAATTTTTCCTGATCTGGGTAAAAGAAAGATTAAAGAGATTTACTTCTATAAATTGAGTGGACTCACTATGTTTGAGAAAACTGCTAGAAGGAAACCTATGCCTACAGGTAGTCTATGCAACATCTTTATTTAAAGAACAAAAAGGAAAACAAAAATGCAGGCAGAAAAAAACAGTTTACCTACAAAGGAACAAAAATCAGTGTAGCCTCAGCCATCTCTTCCACAGCAAGGAAAACCGGAAGATGATAGAGCAATGTCTAAACAGCTGAGGACCTGTGACTTATAATTTTATATCTTACCACCTATAACAGGGTTAAGCACACAGCAAATATTAAGTAAAAATTGTAAGGAACAAAAGAAAAATTCAAAATTTTAAATGAATTTATTTTACATATCTCTACCTCTTTATAGCACCTTTCTTCAACTAAACTTTTAAGCCTATTCATCAGTTGGATCTTTTCCCATTCAAACAACAGATTTATATGACATCTAACCTTTCTGATACCGGTGTCATTACTTTTATAAGAAGATTATCATTTTTTTTTACATAAACCAAGACTTCTCTGCATGCACATGAGAGAAATTGTTCCTCTGACAGTGATGATTTGAACTGATCCACCAGCTCAAACTCTTTTGCTGCCTTTGAACAGTGGGACTTGTAGAACTAACTCTAGTCAGCACATATACTAATTAGACCAGAACCAGGAACTAAAGGCTTATGACCTTGGCCAAAGATATTCAACAAATAAGAAGGTACAAAAAGATCAACACTGTATCAGAGGTTATGGACTCAGTGCTGGTCTAAATAGTCTGAATATATGATAGAGCAATGTGTTTTTAAAATATATTACCAAGTGTCATTATTTTTTGGAAAAAAAAAGCTGTTGGACTTTTTTGTAATGGAAGAGACAATCCCTTTAAATTTTTCTTCTTGCAAAGTCTTCATTAAAGGCTAGATTAATGTGCCTTCTTATTTCCACAAGCTTTTCATTCATTCACTCAGCACCTACAATATCCTAGCACTTGCTATGTGTGTGTCCTCAGAGGAAGAAGTGTCAAACTTTTTCTGGGAAAATCAGAGAAGACTCCAAAAAAACAGTGAGTCTGGAAAACGCAGAACTGAATTTTGAAATTTGAATAAGGGCCTAACAAGTGGAGACAAAAGCATGTCAAAAAGATGGAAGAGCTCCAGCAAGACAGGGCCTGAAAAGAATATGCTAGGTTAAAAGGAAAAAAAAAAGGCAGTAGTTGAAGCATAGGTTGTATAAAGTATGGGCAGATAAGGTCCAATGGTTCCCAACATCAGGAGGAACCACTCTTGAAGGGGTTGTTTGGAAATGAGTAGGACCAAACTGGGTTGTCACAAAGGGGGGGTGGAGGTTGTAGTTTGCTATTGCCCTTTAGTGCTCAGGGACCAAGTATGATAAGCATCCTGCAATGTATGGAACAGTTCCATAAAAATGGCAGTTGAGCCCCCTTTGAGAAAAAATGAGAAGTAGGCTTAACAAGGTTGGAGAACTTAACCCTAGGGTTTCTTAGTATGACTCTGCATGCATACCTTTGAAATCTGTGATCACAATGTGCATTTCACTCACTAAACACTTCCAAGGAAGCTGTTTTTCCTCAGCAAGTGATATGTTTCCTTCTTTCCTCTGACCATCATGAAGCTCAGAACTCAGTCTGTATCCCACCACTAACAATTATACAACTGGTCACAGTATGTATTTGAGTATAATGCACCCCAACCTCACCTTTCTATTCAAGCTTCATATTTTCATGACTGATTTACCTTTATTTTGTATGTTTTTATATTATATATAGTTTATAATCTACTGTAAATACTTTTAGGACAAAATAGGGTATAAATTTTAAAATATAAGCAACAGAAGTAAAATGGAAAACAGAAAATAGAAAACTAGATAGTAAGATAGGGAAAAAAATATATCCAGCCCCCAGAATCATCCTGGGAGCACTTTAAGAGACTTTTTTAAAAGATTGTAATACATGATCTTTGCCCTCAACAGTTTGCAATCAAATTTATAAGAAAAGATTCAAACTGAAAAGAACATTAGAGAATAAAAGACAGTAAAAATTAGTGATAAATTGTACAACCACTGTCTAAAGAATTACTACGGATTAAATAATCATTATAATAGCATGTATTCAGCTCTTACTATGTACCAAAACTATAGTAACTTGTTAAATCCTCACAGCAACCCTATGAGGTAGTCACTGTGATTTTCTCCATTTTACAGATGAGGAAATTGGGACAGAGAGGTTAAGCAAATTGTCCAAGGTAACAGCTGTTAAATGTGGCAGTTTGACCTAAGGCAGTCAGTCTGGAACCAGAGCCTCTGCTCTAGAAGAGTTACATTTCAGATAATCCTAGAAGTATAAAAGGATACTGAAAGGCAGAGATGCTACAAAAAAATGATGAGGAGTGGGGGCAGTCAGTGAATCTAGGAACAGGTTGAAATGAGGCAGAGTAGACAGGTAAAGAGCCTAACTAGAGAGTGTTAGGAATATTAAGGAATATAGGAATACTGGGGGTGGGAAGGGGGGGGGGGGGGTGGAGCAGTTTCTAAATCACCTTAAAACTCTAAAGAGATTCTATTTAAAACAGTGGACAACAGGAAACTATTGTAAGTTCTTGAACTCAAAAGAGATGATTAAAAAGTTTTTCTCGAAAAGCTATTACATGACAGTGATATGAAATAACCCTAACTTCAAAGCTAAATTCATATTAGTAAATACTCTTTCTGGGTCCTATAAACCTACAAGATCAAGCACTTTAAGGCCTGGGGTGCCAGGTACATTAGAGGAGCCTCTGGCTCTGCATCGTTTTCAGCTGCCTCTCCCTAACCTGGATGCTTTTACGTAGGGTTTCTTCTCTGTTTCCCTACTTTCCAGTTGTTTTATACCCAGCTGCACTTGGCCCCTGAAGACATTTGTTAATCACCAAATAATCTCGAGGCCATTTTGTTGTTGTTATGGTTCCCTGAGCATGTTTAAAACAGTTTCAAACACTGCCTCTAGGGTCCCAAACACGTCTCTAGGCTTCAAAGATATTAATAACCAAATCAAGCCCAGTCTTAAGGAAACTACTTATATAAACTTTACCCTACTTGTTTTTCCTAAGGGGTTGCTTATCATTCTCAGAAACTTAAAAGCATAATCTTGTAACATTCTATTGTATATCCAATGAATCCAGTTTAGAACCAGTGAAAAGACTGTTTCCACTAGTTTCAATTAAAATATCAATTTTTAAACCTTGTAATTGCAAGACTTTAATTTGACTTTCTCAATACTCAACTTTTTTTTTTGGCCAAGTTTTCATTTTGTAAATGTCTCCTCTTGTCCATATTTGACCCTTCAGAAGCAAGGAGGATTCTACGCAGGATTCTAAAAATGTAATTTAACATTACATAGGGCCTATGCCTTCCACTTCTAAAAAGTATAAACTAAGCTTTTGCCACTTAAGAGTGAGGCCATTGTCGAAATGTAATTTTTGAAACGTTATAAACATGATTCATACAAAGTGAGCCTGTGGCAAAGATTAACTGAACTCATAATGAAGGAGCAAGCTCAATGGTAAAAATTATAAAAATCTTGGAAATAGGGCAATAACACAATAATCATCAGTAGTATTTTTTTCTCCCAGTCAGAAATAATTTGCTCCATTAGACAAAAAGAAAAAAAAAGTAACTGCAAAGCCTGGGCCCTAATCGATACTATGTCAAGCAAAAGTATAGTCTCCTAGATAATTAATTGATTCTCAGGTGGGCCTATTAGACACGGCTCTATTTTGACTTTGAAAAGACATGTAGCTATCCTTTCGCCTTGTCAGAGATGTTTATAATTTCTACCATCATAAAAGTTTGTTTCTACAAATCAGTTAACTATTCCTTTATCCCACCCACCCCCCATTCGTGATTTCAAATGCTGAGTAGATACGTTATTTGGAAGAAAAACTCCTAATTCTTAATGATTAGAAACTCCTTCAAGTTAAGTGGCACTTAACCACTGGAATCACCAGTAACTTCATATCCTCTGTTTCAAGGTTACGAGGCAAAGAATTTCTGTCTCGGTACAGGCTTTAAACACAGGTCTGTAACTACCTAAATCGAGGGTGAGGTCTCCATGGTGGCCCAGGAGTGCGATCCACACCCGCCAGCGGCTCGCCCCGCGCAGCGGCTCCAGCGCGACCCGGCCTGCATTTCACGGGCGGGAGCCCCGCTTCCCCGGCCTTTTGTTCGGGGCTGGGCTGTTTCCCGCCCACCCGCGCCCGCCCTTCCTCTCTATCCCGGCAGTGGGCTGAGGACCGTGCGGAAAACAGAGCCGGAAAGAGACGGCCGGCAAAGGTTGTGGGAATACTCACCCCGCTCCGCTCGGCCCCTGACCCTGCCGCCCAGCCCAGAGTGGGCGGGGCGACGGGGTGGGAGGAGGGGAGCCGGGGAGAGGGACCCTTCACCCTGCGAGCTACCGCCAAGCCAGCGGTCGCGGGGAGGGGAGCAACGGGCCACCAGGGTCCAAGAGGGCGGTGGCAGAGGAGCAGAGCCAGCCAGCAGGGACGCCCACTAGTAAGACCGCTCTCTACCCATCCCTCAGCCTCCGTCGCCAGAGGCGACCCAATCGGAGCATGCGCACTGGACCTCCCGCACACCCTAGGAGTAGGCTCGCGCGGGCGGCTGACGTCGTGGGCCTCGTGCGTGGGGCGGGGGCCGGAGGGCGTGACCTCCCTGCAGTTTGCTACGGCAGCCGCCGAGGCCCCGCCCCGCACCTCAGCAGCCTAAAGAACCGAACAGCGGCTGTTCCCTCAGCGCATCACAAAGGCGGCGCATTGAGGGAGAGGAGGGGTTGCGAGCGGTTTCGAGAGTCACTGCATACTCTCCTCTAACAAACAGCCAAGTATCTGGAAAATAAAAGGATGACCAATGGTGAAAGGTAGGCCAAGAACGGAGTTGAACCGTTTAGTGCCCCTAGAACGTCTCTCGGGGGTTCGAGAACCGTGCCGGCTCTCATAACGCAAGCTGCAAAATTACTGTGAACACAATTAAGCACAAGCACCATCCCCTTTGAAACTTAAGGACCGAGGCAAAAGTTAGGGATTCGGGAATTGGCAATAGTACCATCTGTGTCACAAAGCTCAGGAAAAAAAAAAATCTAGCAGGAGAATTAAATTGGGAAAAGGGATAATGAAAAGACTAGAAAAAGATGTAGGAGTAACAGGGGTGACCAGCTGAAATACTGAAAATGCAACGGTAGACATCTAAGGGAAAACTAGCATCTGCTCCTTTTAACACAACAGAATTAAATTTGTGTCAAAAGAAAAGAGTAAACACAGGCAAAGAAGTGAAAGAAAATCTGCCTTCAAACATGCAGGGCATGGTTTTGATCTTGTACGACAGTTATGTAAGATGTCACCACTGGAGAAAGCTAGGTGTTGGGTACTCAGGACTCTATGTACTATTTTTGCAATTTCCTGTGAGCCTATAATTATTTAAAAGTAAAAGGGTCTGAAAATGGGACAACACTGATCAGTAGTGACCAAGGGAAAGGAATGACTAAAAAGGGGCTTGAGGAAATTTTGAGGGGTAATGGAACTGTTCTATGTTCTATATCTTTGTTTGCCAAAACTCATAAAAGGGATAGATTTTACTGCATGTAAAATAGTTTAAAACTCAATTTTAAAAAAGATTCTGCTAGTAAAGATGAACTGTCCTAACATGTTTGAGCAACTATAGATATAAATTAATCAGATAGCTGCCAACTAAAATTATCCACTTGCTTTTTTAAAAATCACAGGGCAGTGAGAATTTCAGTGGGTTGGTGTCTCCAACTTTAAGCAGTTATCTTTAAAACATACAGCTTTATGGGAATTCCCTGGCGGTCCAGTGGTTAGGACTCTGTGCTTTCACTGCCCTGACCCAGGTTCAGGGAAATAAGATCCCGCAAGCTGTGCGGCAGGGCCAAACAATAAAAATAAGTAAAAACATAAAGCTTTAATACAAAGATAAGAATGTGTTGCTTTACATTGTGTTCAGTAATTTACAAACATTTTTCATGCATTAACAACAACACACCATGTTAACAAAATTTTTTTTTGCATTTGAGATGTTTTTAATTTTCATAATTCACCTGCCAAAACCAAAGAAACTAAAAGTAAATCAGGTAGCTTCCAGGCAAGGGATAGTACTGGCAGTCCGTACACTACAGAGTACTTTAGTGCAGAGTCTGTCATCAGTGCCTACCCAGCCTCGAGCAGGGCTCCTCACTAGTAATGAGCATTAGAATAAAACAATGAGTTAATCACAAAAAGAGAGAAAGGAAGGTATAAAATTTACTGAGCACCTACCACAAACCAGAAGCTTATGTTTAGTTTAATCTTATAATAACCACATGAGATACCCATTTTATCGATATGAAACTGAGACTAAGGGTAATGATCTATGAATCATTAATCATTTTCATTCCTTATTTTATTGGATTTCTCTGTTTCATTTGGACATGTTGATCACTTCTTAAAAAAGTCTTGCTTCCCTTAGCTTCCATAAAACCATAATCCCTTGATTCTCCTTCCAGCTCCCTGACCATTCTTTTTTTCACCCTCACAGGCTTCTGTTTGTCCATTCCACTTTAAATGTCCATGTTTCCCACAGGGCCTCGTAGAAGTTGAGACTTCTGGCTTTTCGTTTATTTTATTTTGCTGAGACACTGTAAAGTGGGAGGAAAAAAAAAAAGAATCCAAAATAAGGTTATACAAACTGTATTATATTTAGTGTTTTCCTTTAATCAATGAATACTTTTATACATATTCTTTCTGCTCATATCCTCTGGGCCATACCAAGATACAAGGAAAGTAGGAAAGGCATTCTCTAGCTAGGTAGCCAAGGGCTCAGTCAAACCTTGACAAAGTGGGATTGTTTTATAAAAATGAAGAAGGGGAAAGTAGATACAGGGGGAGAATAGCTATCTCTGCTGCAGCCTGTGGTAGGCAGATGTCCTCTTCCACCTTACAGGAGGTCCTCGGGAAAAGGTAAATTACATAAAAGAAAGACTTAGAGGAGCTAATCTGATTGGACGACAGAGATAAGAAATTTATCTTGAAGCTCTGTGTACATAGCACTTACCTTAAAGAATGAGAGAAAAAAAACTGTAGTTGGCAAAACTATAGAGACAGTAAAAAAATTGGTGGTTGCCACAGTTTATCCATTCATCTGGGAAGGACATTTAGGTTATTTTCAGCTTTTGGCTATTATAAATAAAGCTGGTATGAATAATTATGGAATATTTTAGTGAATTTTGATATTTACTCCATTTTCTAATATTCTTGGTTGGACATTTTTATCTTTTAAACATTTGAGGACATTTGGGAATTATAACTTGTGTTTTAAATTTGTCAGGGAAATTCACTGTTCTAAAGGGATCACTCTGGCAGTGATCTCATATTTTCCAGGTTACTTGTCTTATTCCACTGGAATTGGTTGGGATGGCCCTATGTTCTTTCATTTTTGAAGGGGGGTGGTATTGAAAAAACTATGCACGTCTATAACATATTCTTCTGGGTTATTAGATTCTAGCCTTATTCATTGTCTTTGACCTATTTTGCTGTTCTTTGTAAGTCATGGGTAATTGATAAGTATGTAACTCCTGTCCTTCCGGTAGTGATTTTATTTGTCCCATCCTACCCATGGAAAAATCAGTGCTGTCCCATTTTGCCTGGTTCTCTCATATTATATGAGTAAAATAAATTCTTTTACACGTGCCCTTTTTTATTTTTATTTTATTTTATTTTTTAATCAGTCATCAATTTTATACACATCAGTGTATACATGTCAATCCCAATCGCCCAATTCAGCACACCACCATCCCCACCCAACTGCGGTTTTCCCCCCTTGGTGTCCATACGTTTGTTCTCTACATCTCTGTCTCAACTTCTGCCCTGCAAACTGGTTCATCTGTACCATTTTTCTAGGTTCTACATACATGCGTTAATATCTGGTATTTGTTTTTCTCTTTCTGACTTCACTCTGTATGACAGTCTCTAGATCCATCCACGTCTCAACAAATGACTCAATTTCGTTCCTTTTTATGGCTGAGTAATATTCCATTGTATATATGTACCACATCTTCTTTATCCATTTGTCTGTCGATGGGCATTTAGGTTGCTTCCATGACTTAGCTATTGTAAAGAGTGCTGCAATGAACATTGGGGTGCATGTGTCTTTTTGAATTACGGTTTTCTCTGGGTATATGCCCAGTAGTGGGATTGCTGGATCATATGGTAATTCTATTTTTAGTTTTTTAAGGAACCTCCATATTATTCTCCATAGTGGCTGTATCAATTTACATTCCCACCAACAGTGCAAGAGGGTTCCCTTTTCTCCACACCCTCTCCAGCATTGGTTGTTTGTAAATTTTCTAATGATGCCCAGTCTAACTAGTGTGAGGTGATACCTCATTGTAGTTTTGATTTGCATTTCCCTAATAATTAGCGATGTTGAACATCTTTTCATGTGCTTCTTGGCCATCTGTATGTCTTCTTTGGAGAAATGTCTATTTAGGTCTTCTGCCCATTTTTGGATTGGGTTGTTTGTTTCTTTAATATTGAGCTGCATAAGCTGTTTATATATTTTGGAGATGAATCCTTTCTCCGTTGATTCGTTTGCAAATATTTTCTCCCATTCTGAGAGTTGTCTTTTCGTCTTGTTTATGGTTTCCTTTGCTGTGCAAAAGCTTTGAAGTTTCATTAGGTCCCACTTGTTTATTTTTGTTTTTATTTCCATTACTCTAGGAGGTGGATCAAAAAAGATCTTGCTGTGATTTATGTCAAAGAGTGTTCTTCCTATGTTTTCCTCTAAGAGTTTTATAGTGTCCAGTCTTACATTTAGGTCTCTAATCCATTTTGAGTTTATTTTTGTGTATGGTGTTAGGGAGTATTCTAATTTCATTCTTTAACATGTAGCTGTCCAGTTTTCCCAGCACCACTTATTGAAGAGACTGTCTTTTCTCTATTGTATATCTTTGCCTCCTTTGTCATAGATTAGTTGACCATAGGTGCATGGGTTTATCTCTGGGCTTTCTATCTTGTTCCATTGATCTTGGTTCTGTTTTTGTGCCAGTACCATATTGTCTTGATTACTGTAGCTTTGTAGTATAGTCTGAAGTCAGGGAGTCTGATTCCTCCAGCTCCGTTTTTTTCCCTCAAGACTGCTTTGGCTATTCGGGGTCCTCTGTGTCTCCATACAAATTTTAAGATTTTTTGTTCTAGTTTCGTAAAAAATGCCATTGGTAATTTGATAGGGATTGCATTGAATCTGTAGATTGCTTTGGGTAGTATAGTCATTTTCACACTATTGATTCTTCCAATCCAAGAACATGGTATATCTCTCCATCTGTTGATATCATCTTTAATTTCTTTCATGAGTGTTTTATAGTTTTCTGCATACAGGTCTTTTGTCTCCCTAGGTAGGTTTATTCCTAGGTATTTTATTCTTTTTGTTGCAGTGGTAAATGGGAGTGTTTCCATAATTTCTCTTTCAGATTTTTCATCATTAGTGTATAGGAATGCAAGAGATTTCTGTGCATTAATTTTGTATCCTGCAAATTTACCAAATTCACTGATTAGCTCTAGTAGTTTTCTGGTGGCATTTTTAGGATTCTCTATGTATACTATCATGTCATCTGCAAACAGTGACAGCTTTACTTCTTCTTTTCCAATTTGGATTCCTTTTATTTCTTTTTCTTCTCTGATTCCCTTGGCTAGGACTTCCAAAGCTATGTTGAATAATAGTGGTGAGTGTGGACATCCTTGTCTCGTTCCTGATCTTAGAGGAAATGCTTTCAGTTTTTCACCATTGAGAATGATGTTTGCTGTGGGTTTGTCATATATGGCCTTTATTATGTTGAGGTAGGTTCCCTCTATGCCCACTTTCTGGAGAGTTTTTATCATAAATCGGTATTGAATTTTGTCAAAAGCTTTTTCTGCATCTATTGAGATGATCATATGGTTTTTATTCTTCATTTTGTTAATATGGTGTATCACATTGATTGATTTGCGTATATTGAAGAATCCTTGCATCCCTGGGATAAATCCCACTTGATCGTGGTGTATGATCCTTTTAATGTGTTGTTGGATTCTGTTTGCTAGTATTTTGTTGAGGATTTTTGCATCTATATTCATCAGTGATATTGGTCTGTAATTTTCTTTTTTTGTAGTATCTCTCTCTGATTTTGGTATCAGGGTGGCCTCATAGAATGAGTTTGGGAGTGTTCCTTCCTCTGCAATTTTTTGGAAGAGTTTGAGAAGGACGGGTGTTAGCTCTTCTCTAAATATTTGATAGAATTCACCTGTGAAGCCATCTGGTCCTGGACTTTTGTTTGTTGGAAGATTTTTAATCACAGTTTCAATTTCATTACTTGTGATTGGTCTGTTCATATTTTCTGTTTCTTCCTGGTTCAGTCTTGGAAGGTTATATGTTTCTAAGAATTTGTCCATTTCTTCCAGGTTGTCCATTTTATTGGCATAGAGTTGCTTGTAGTAGTCTCTTAGGATGCTTTGTATTTCTGCGGTGTCTGTTGTAACTTCTCCTTTTTCATTTCTAATTTTATTGATTTGAGTCCTCTCCCTCTTTTTCTTGATGAGTCTGGCTAATGGCTTATCAATGTTGTTTATCTTCTCAAAAGAACCAGCTTTTAGTTTTATTGATCTTTGCTATTGTTTTCTTTGTTTCTGTTTCATTTATTTCCGCTCTGATCTTTATGGTTTCTTTCCTTCTGCTAACTTTGGGTTTTGTTTGTTCTTCTTTCTCTAGTTCCTTTAGGTGTAAGGTTAGATTGTTTACTTGAGATTTTTCTTGTTTCTTTACGTAGGCTTGTATAGCTATAAACTTCCCTCTTAGAACTGCTTTACTGCCTCCCATAGGTTTTGGATTGTCGTATTTTCATTGTAATTTGTCTCTAGGTATTTTCTGATCTCCTCTTTGATTTCTTCAGTGATCTCTTGGTTATTTAGTAATGTATTGTTTAGCCTCCATGTGTTTGTGCTTTTCACGTTTTTTTCCCTGTAATTCATTTCTAATCTCATAGTGTTGTGGTCATAAAAGATGCTTGATATGATTTCAATTTTCTTAAATTTACTGAGGCTTGATTTGTGACCCAAGATGTGATCTATCCTGGAGAATGTTCTGTGCACGCTTGAGAAGAAAGTGTAATCTGCTGTTTTTGGATGGAATGTCCTATAAATATCAATTAAATCTATCTGGTCTATTGTGTCATTTAAAGCTTCTGTTTCCTTATTTAGATGATCTGTCCATTGGTGTATGTGAGGTGTTAAAGTCCCCCACTATTATTGTGTTACTGTCGATTTCCTCTTTTTTAGCTGTTAGCAGTTGCCTTATGTATTGAGGTGCTCCTATGTTGGGTGCATATATATTTATAATTGTTACATCTTCTTCTTGGATTGATCCCTTTATCATTATGTAGTGTCCTTCCTTGTCCCTTGTAACATTATTTATTTTAAAGTCTATTATATCTGATATGAGTATAGCTACTCCAGCTTTCTTTTGATTTCCATTTGCATGGAATATCTTTTTCCATCCCCTCACTTTCAGTCTGTATGTATCCCTAGGTCTGAAGTGGGTCTCTTGTAGACAGCATAAACGTGGGTTTCGTTTTTGTATCCATTCAGCAAGCCTGTGTCTTTTGGTTGGAGCATTTAATCCATTCATGTTTAAGGTAATTATCGATGTGTATGTTCCTATGACCATTTTCTTAATTGTTTTGGGTTTGTTTTTGTAGGTCCTTTTCTTCTCTTGTGTTTCCCACTTAGAGAAGTTCCTTTAGCATTTGTTGTAGAGCTGGTTTGGTGGTGCTGAATTCTCTTAGCTTTTGCTTGTCTGTAAAGCTTTTGATTTCTCCATCAAATCTAAATGAGATCCTTGCCGGGTAGAGTAATCTTGGTTGTAGGTTCTTCCCTTTCATCACTTTAAGTATATCATGCCACTCCCTTCTGGCTTGTAGAGTTTCTGCTGAGAAATCAGCTGTTAACCTTATGGGAGTTCCCTTGTATATTATTTGTTGTTTTTCCCTTGCTGCTTTCAATAATTTTTCTTTGTCTTTAATTTTTGCCACTTTGATTACTATGTGTCTCGGCGTATTTCTCCTTGGGTTTATCCTGTATGGGACTCTCTGCGCTTCCTGGACTTGGGTGGCTATTTCCTTTCCCATGTTAGGGAAGTTTTCGACTATAATCTCTTCAAATATTTTCTCTGGTCCTTTCTCTCTCTCTTCTCCTTCTGGGACCCCTATAATGCGAATGTTGTTGCGTTTAATGTTGTCCCAGAGGTCTCTTAGGCTGTCTTCATTTCTTTTCATTCTTTTTTCTTTATTCTGTTCCGCAGCAGTGAATTCCACCATTCTGTCTTCCAGGTCACTTATCCGTTCTTCTGCCTCAGTTATTCTGCTATTGATTCCTTCTAGTGTAGTTTTCATTTCAGTTATTGTATTGTTCATCTCTCTTTGTTTGTTCTTTAATTCTTCTAGGTCTTTGTTAAACATATCTTGCATCTTCTCAGTCTTTGCCTCCATTCTTATTCCGAGGTCCTGGATCATCTTCACTATCATTATTCTGAATTCTTTTTCTGGAAGGTTGCCTATCTCTACTTCATTTAGTTGTTTTTCTGGGGTTTTATCTTGTTCCTTCATCTGGTATATAGCCCTCTGCCTTTTCATCTTGTCTATCTTTCTGTGAATGTGGTTTTTGTTCCACAGGCTGCAGGACTGTAATTTTTCTAGCTTCTGCTGTCTGCCCTCTGGTGGTTGAGGCTATCTAAGAGGTTTGATGGGAGGCTCTGGTGGTGGGTAGACCCTTTTTTATATCTGTATGAAAGTCATGATTTTATCTTTTTCTGAAAATTATATTTTAATAGGGCCTGGCAATTTGTACCCAAAAACCTCATAGGGATAAGTTCTCACTGTGGACTTTTAGTCCCAAGTCTCAGTGAAGTGTCCAGGACCCTGAAGGGAAAGTCAATCCAGGGTCTTTGGAGGCATAAGAGGACAGCTGCCCCAGGGAAACCAAAATCTTGACCAACACATAGTGTGAGGGCCAAGAAGACATAAATGAGAAAGTAGATCAATAGCAAATTATTTGTGATAAAAGAATGCACAACACCTTTGGACTATGTGGGGAAAAAAGAGTTCAACAGGATATTTGCAGTATTCTGTCTCCAGAATCCATTGATTTGGCAAGCAATGAATAGAGAATAGAGAAGAAGTAACTATAGAAACTCATAAACTCTTCAAAATTTTTGGTTCAACCTCCTTTGCCTTCTAGGCCCCAGGTTAGTTTCCTTAGACCTATGTAGCAAGATGCCCTCCCCTGCTAGACATTCTACTTGTCATTTGGTGAAGAAAATAAGGGGGGAAAAGGGTAATGAGACAAGATCAATGTGCATACCTAGGATCTGCAGTTAAGCTTGCAGATTTGAATGTCCTTGTTCAATAATAACCGGTTTTCTTTAATGTTGTATGGCTATGTTCACTGATCAGGAATTAATTCTTATTGTAGGATTCAATTGCATATTGATACTGTTGTGTTATAATGATGTTTTGCATGAAGAAGAATTCAATCTGCAGCCCTAGAAGCCTTTGTGCAGTTTTAATTTGGGAAGCTGCCCTAGATTCAGACCAAATCAGAAGTTGTTCCTGAGGCAATGACTCCCTTTAGGCTGTCTCTTTAAATAAATAACAGTAAGGTGTACTTTTCCAGCCCCTTCATCTGCATTATCTCATTAGAGAGACAGGAGACACACTGTGTGGAAAGGGCATCAACTTGGAGTCAAAAAGTCCTAGAGCAACCTTTATTTCTGCCACTTACTTGGTATGTAAATTTTCAGCAGTCACTTACCCACTCTGAACCTCAGGATCTGTATTTCTATATAAGGGAATTAGTAATAATCCCAGCTTTGCAGGGCTGTGGAGAACAAAAAGATACACATTTTCAAATTTATGAGATTGATACATAGAAGCAATGGAATAATACAATCATTAATATAATCATGTAACCTGTGTTTTCTAAAATGGAAAAATGACCAGGTACAAGTCAGTGTGTTAAAGTATGACTTCATTTATGGTCCTAATGAAAAATGGTAAATTATAACCAAAAATTAATAACAGATATCCCTAGGTAAGTGTATTATGGATGACTTTTATTCTTCATACTTTTTTGTTATTTCAGATTTAAGAAAAAATAATGTATTATCGATGTGTTACTTTTTATAATAAAAGTAAAGAATGCTATCTCCAATATAAAAAATTAAAATTGATGTCTGTGATTTTAGATGGGAGCAAATTATTTATAATCTTTACTGAATATTTATTTGACACAAAGAAAGGAATGTTATCTGGATATAGATTATATCCTGTTGTTCTTAAAGAGAATAACAATGGAGGTAAAGAGGTCAACTTCAAAGGGAGGAAAGCTAAAATGTGATGGCCAGCAAAGGATAATAATGGGACATTCCAAATGTGCAATTCCCTACCTCCTGCAACCCAGAGTTGACTGTGTTGAATGTCCCTGCATGGTTCAGTCTTTCTCAAATTAAGGTACTGATAATATAAAGAAGTAGGCATAGATAGTAGAAGGATGTAAAGAGATATCCTTATTCTATATATACTCAAGGCATGCTAATAAAAAGCATATAATGGAACATGAATGATGACAGGAAGAAGGAGGACACCATGAAAGCTGTCCAGTCCCATTGAAGTGATGTGCTGTTAGAATGCTAAATATGGATTGAAACAGGCCAAAGTCGTTGCTACATTTTTAATGTAATATCTGACTGCTTTGTATTATGATGCTTTTAATTCTTTATATTGTTTGATGTGTATGATGAAGGGGAGGTGAAGCTTTTTTTTCTTCAAAACAACTTTTTATTGACGTATAGCTGATTTACAGTGTTGTGTTGGTTTCTGGTGTTCAGCAAAGTGATGCAGTTATATATTCTTTTTCAGATTCTTTTCCATTATAGGTTATTACAAGATATTGAATATAGTTCCCTGTTCCATATAGTAGATCCTTGTTGTTTATCTATTTTAAATATAGTAGTGTGTATCTGTTCATCCCAAACCCCTAATTTATCCCTTTTCCCCTCCTTTCCCCTTTGGCAACCATAAGTTTGTTTTCTATGTCTATGAGTTTATTTCTGTTTTGTTAAGTAAGTTCATTTGTATCATTTTTTTAGATTCCACATATGATTTTATATGTTATTTGTCTTTCTCTGTCAGACTTACGTCACTTAGTATGATAGTCTCTAGGTCCATTCATGTTGCTGCAAATGGCAATATTTCATTCTTTTTTTTATGGCTGAGGAATATTCCAGTGTATATATACACCACATCTTTATCCATTCATCTGTCGATGGACATTTAGTTTGCTACCATGTCTTGGCTATTGTAAACAATGCTGCTATGAACATTGGGGTGCATGTATCTTTTCGAATTAGAGTTTTCTCTGGTTATATGCCCAGGAGTGGGATTGCTGGATCATATGGTAACTCTATTTTTAGTTTTCTTTTTTTTTTTTTATAATTTTTTTTTAATTTAATTAATTAATTAATTAATTAATTTTTAATTTTGCCTGTGTTGGGTCTTCGTTTCTGTGCAAGGGCTTTCTCTAGTTGTGGCAAGCGGGGGCCACTCTTCATCGCGGTGCGCGGGCCTCTCACTGTCGCGGCCTCTCTTGTTGCGGAGCACAAGCTCCAGACGCGCAGGCTCAGTAGTTGTGGCTCATGGGCCTAGTTGCTCCACGGCATGTGGGATCTTCCCAGACCAGGGCTCGAACCCGTGTCCCCTGCATTGGCAGGCAGATTCTCAACTGCTGCTCCACCAGGGAAGCCCTAGTTTTAGTTTTCTAAGGAACCTCCATACTGTTCTCCATAGTGGCTGCACTAATTTACATTCCCACAACAGTGTAGGAGGGTTCCCTTTTCAAGGAGGTGATGCTTATTGCCCTATATGTAGACTTGTCTCTAAAATTGGCTCTTAATACATACAGCTTGTAATAAATGTTCAGTCCAGTCAATGGGGAAATACTGGAATTTCGCTTGGCTGATGGGTCATGATGGCTTCATGAGGATGGTCTTTAAGGTGATATAACAGCCAGTGGGTGAAGCACAGCACTTGAAAGGGCCAGTAAAGAATTGAAATGCCTTCCTTGATGCTTATGAATTCCACTAGTCTTAATAAAGCTGTTCAGCCAGAGGTTACTGGCTTGTGTGATGCTTGGCCTAGAGATTCCACCAATCTGAAGCTGCCTATGGCTCCAGCCAGGCAGACTGGCTTGTGGCAGCTGTGTAGTGCTAAAGGACACCTGCCTGGAATAAGAACATCAACCCAGAAGATAGGAAAGCACTCCACATATGAGTTAAACCCTTGTCACATCACTGTTATCATTTTAATAAATGCCTTTGCTAAGTTGAATGTGAGTTATCTCACTTCTTCAGCTTTTAGAACTCTAACTAAAACAATCTGGATTGGCATATCCAAAAGGTGATATTCAGTAGGTAGTTTGGTGTATAAGTACAGGGCTTATGAAAGAAGTCAGGCTGAAAATATATACAGTGGAGTTATCTCCTACACTTACTTAACATATTATTAGCTCTACTATACGTGCTTGGCAAAAAGACAAAAACATATTTTTCTTATAACATGGCCCCTTAAATGCAAGCCAACAACTTCATCTGGTGTTCAACTAAAGAAACAACCTTCTGTTCCAATAGCAGAGGAAAACTGGCTGTATAGGATTTCTTGGTGGGTAGTATATATATTTAAAATCATGTATACAGTATTTTAGGAGATTTTTCAAAGGTAATTTTAACTCTACTCTATTTTTGTCTTTCATGCTGACTTTAAATCTTAATTCCCACTGGAAAAAAATCACTCCCCTGTACTTGGATGTCACTGATATACAGGTGATAGTTGCAGCTATGGTAACAAAAGGCACTATTCAAGGGAGAGTATATACAGTGAGAAGAGATCTGAGGGTGAAATCTTAGAGAACATCAATATTTTAAAAATAGGTAGAAGGGTCCACAAGGATTCTAAAAGAATTAGGAGGGGGACAGGAAAAACCAAGAAGAGAGGCTCCAGAGAGTGGTTAACTGTATCAAAAATAAAGCAAAGAAATCAAGGAAGATAAATACTGAAAAGTGACCGCTGGATTTGGAAATTACAAAGACACTGATCACTTAGCAAAGCATTTTGGTTGTTATGGTGGTGGTCTAAGTCAGTTTCTGATGAATTACAAAGTAGATGGGTCTTTTAAAACAACAGCAGCAAAAGGAAGCAGCAAGGAAGTGGAGACATCAAGGTTTTCTATGAAGAGCAGGCAAAGATAGGGTGGCAGGCAGCAGAGAATCAGAGCCAAGGGAAGGTACTTTGGTATTTCACTTTTTAAGTGGGTATGACTTGATCCAGTCTATAGGCCAAGAACTAAAAGGAAAAGAGAGAACTGAGGCAACACAGCCCCTGAGGAGAAAGGAAGGGGGTTGAGTCCCAAATAATAATATGCATTAACTAGAAGGAGGGCAAAGGAGAAAGATGTAGTGCTAGGAGTGGAAACAGATGCTTTTGTATCTGGGAGGAAAGAAGTGCTGTGGAGGCCAACTTGAGGAAAGTATTTCTTTTTTTCTTTTTTTTTAAATTAATTAATTTATTATTTATTTTTGGCTGCATTGGGTCTTTGTTGCGATGCACGGGCTTCTCATTACGATGGCTTCTCTAGTTGTGGAGCACGGGCTCTAGGCGCGCAGGCTTCAGTAGGTGTGGCTTGCGGGCTTAGTTGCTCCGCGGCATGTGGGATCTTCCCGGACCAGGGCTCGAACCCGTGTCCCCTGCATTGGCAGGCGGGTTCTTAACCACTGCGCCACCAGAGAAGCCCCGAGGAAAGTATTTCTGATAGCTTCTACTTTCTCTGTGAAATGGGAAGTTAGCAGAGCCAGTTTTCGAAAGTGAGGGAAAGGGCTTAAAAAACAAGTAAAAGTTTGTAATAGTCTTTAAAGGAAAAAAGAGAAGCTGAGAAAGGATGTATAGGATTTGAGAGTATAGCTCAGACTAGATTCCTATATTTGTGGAAATACTAGTTCCTACACTTACATTTTGTGATTTTTTTTTTCTCAGTACCACCCATCCTGCTTGGGTGAAGAAGTATAAAACACAGATGAGTGAATGAGTCCAGAATTGCAGGCTTGCCAGGTGCTGAAGAGAATTGAAAGAGCAGGGTTAATTAAAGTTGCTAGTAGGAGAGTGATAAAAGTGAGATTCCCTGGGGTCTGAACTGGGTGGTAAGGAAGTGATGCTGAGAGGGGACCAACAGAGTTGGAAAAGAAGAGGAATCAAGGAACTAAAGATCATCATGGTGTCAATAAGAGAGTAGGTTTACAGAAACAGGAGAGGACTGGCAGAATAGGAGGGTATGTTTGGAGAGGAAGAGATTGGAGTGTGAGAATCCAGGTGTATCAGTTAGTTCCAGGTGAAGACAAGACCAAAAGGTCATTGCAACATAGGTTGCTGAAGTAGACTGAAGTGAAGCCATTAGCATTGAATACACCACAGAACTATGAGAGTGTAGTAGTTGATGGGTCATTCATGAAGGCCTTGAAATTTTTGCAGTAGTTGGGTTGGAGAGAAAGACAGCCTGGTACCAAAAACCTAGATGAATATGGAGGATTAAGAAAAAAATGGTGATGAAGAGGATGGGAAATGGTACAAATGGGGTGGTATAGAACCAACTCGAGAGAAATTTTGCTTGATAGGAAAGTAAAATGATCTGGAATTGGCATTCTGCAGCTAGGAGAATGCAAGCAGTACTTCTAGGCTGTGAGTAAAGGAGCCAGGCTAAAATAAAGTGGGGACCTCAAAGAGACCTGTGTTTCAAACAAGTGGGTATATCAGTCATGGTTCTCCAGAGAAACAACCAATAGAATATATATAGATATGTAGAAAACACATTTATTATGAGGGATTTGTTAGGGGAACCACTGACCAAAACTGCCCACTATGGCCAGGCACGATAGTAACCACTTGCATGAGTTATCATACAACAGGAGGTCCCGGTAAAGAATGCGGAACTAACAGGCTACCACCACCCAGAAGAATTTGGGAAAGGTCAAAAGGAGAGAGGAGACGCCAGTCCATATGTCCTAACAACCTCCCAGAATCCTTCTTGCTGGAATCCATCTTGGCTGAGTGATGCGCAGGCCACTAGGAAGCACCCTGAGTCAGAATGATTGGTCAGAGACAACCCAGAAACTAACCCCATTACCATAAAACCTGAGACTGTGAGCCACGTGGCAGAGCAGTTCTCCTGGGTTCCCTCACCCTGCTGCTTTCCACCTGGGCGCCCCTTCCCAATAAAGTCTCTTGCTTTGTCAGCACGTGTGTCTCCTCGGGCAATTCATTTCCATGTGTTAGACAAGAGCTCACTCTTGGGCCCTGGAAAGGGTCCCTGTTCCTGCAGCAGATTGGCTCACGTGATTTTGGAGGCTGAGAAGTCCCACGATATACTGTCTGCAAGCTGGAGGCTCAGGAAACCTGTGGTGTAGTTCTAGTCCAAATCCGAAGCCTGGGAACCAGGGGAGCCAATGGTTTAAGTCCCAGTAGGAGTCTAAAGGCTGATGCCAAGAATATGAATGTCCCAGCTCAAGCAAGGAAAACAAATTCACCTTTCCTCCACCTTTTGTTCTATTCAGGGGCCCTCAAAGGATTGAATGATGCCCACCCACATTGGTGAGGGTGATCTTTACACAGTCTATAGATTTAAATGCTGATCTCTTCCAGAAACACCCTCACAGACACACCCAGAAATAATACTTTATCAGCAATCTAAGCACCTCTTAATCCAATCAAGTTCACATAAAATTAACCTTCACAAGTAGGTCTACCTCATACTGGCTCTTTCTATGAAAAATGGAAACTGTTAAGCCTATTAACATTCATCCATTCTTTTCACAAATTTATCAAGAATCTATTATATGCCAGGTACTGTGGTAGGTGCTGGAAATACAGTGAAGAAAAAGCACTGCCCCTGCCTTAATAGAGTTGAGTCTTTAGTCAGCAAGAGCCTAGACAGATAAGCAGAAAAAAACTTTTCAGCCTGAGCATGTTGTGAGGCTGTGTAGATCTGTTGTTGGAGGAATGTTAAAGGCTAAATCAACCAAGCTTTCGCATGAAAAAAGATTTGTACACAGTCTGGCAGGCATTGATATTGATAATGTTGATAAGCCTTCCTGTGTATTTGAGAAAGTCACTGATAGAGCTGTTTACTAAAGAGCAAACACTAGTTTACTGTATCTTTAGGGCTTATTTACATCCCAACAAGGCGTAGAGTCAATTGATATGGAAATCAGTTAAGAATGCTCTAGTAGCAAAACAACTGCAGAGCTGTATAATGTTATTCTAAAACATAATACCTAAGATCCACATGAAAGTTAAATTTAAATGTTATATGCATGCAAGATGGAAAATTTCCTAGATGTTTTTAGAAACATTATTGTGGATTGTTACTCTGAGTACCAAATGATAAGAGCAGTGAAAAGAACTACAAATGAATTATAAGTAGATAATATGTGACATGTAAATGACATGTAAGATCATTATTCCCTTGACACTTGGCAAGCTTTACCCAATAATAGTTTTTTCAATTATAATCAGTAAATTTCAGAGATAAACATTCAACCATCTAATTATTTTTTAACATTCAATTTTTTTAGATCCATTTTGAAAAAGTTTTCTTACATCACCAAATCTATAAATACAATCAATATATTAATAATTTTCTATAAAAATAGTATCGGGAAGATAAAATATAAACTAAAACTGTCAAGTTATCAGAGGTAAAATTTTCCATAAATAAATGTAATGAAATGATAAGATATAATATTAGAAACAAAAAAACCCATCAAAACCTTTAAAAATCAATTGTAACTTGCGCTGTGGGAGAGGAGAGAGACTAAAAAGGAAGAAGAATATTAAGCAACAAAACCATTCACGATACACCCATATTCCTAGAGTACAAAACTGTTCAAGCCTCAAATCCCGAAGCCAACCATTCCCTTTAGCCTTCTCAGCACATCCTCCCAACCTGAGGCTTGAGCATAAGCTTTTAGGGCTGAGTAAAGCCTGTGGGAGGCTTGCCACCTTGGGTTTCACTGTGGATAAGGCTCAGTGAACAAATACCAGGCTGAAACACAAGCTGACCTTCCCTTAGGAAGAAGGATTTGGCTTAGAATGGGTTCAGGGATTTCAGTCCTGTGTTTGCCTCCCCAACTTCCACGGGATTGTGCCAGAGGCCCCCTACCTTCCTGCTGCACTGCAAATTTGTCATTGGTATCACTTGTCTTATAGAACTTACGTGTTCCAGAAAATGTGTATTAATACTTCATAAAATAAAAGTTCTTCTGTCTTATGCTAGAATCAGAAGTATGATCCCACAGAAAACGTACTTGGTCAAGGAGTAAAAAATGACAGCCACTTGGTCATTCAACAACTACTTATTCAGTAAACACAAAGCACTTTGAGGAAAGCAGTATAAAGATGAAGTTCTTGGTCACAAGCAATAGAAACTGACTGGCTAATTTTAGCAGGAAGGGAATTTGTTGGCAGAATACCAAATAGCTCATAGAATCAACAAGAAGACTGAAGAACCAGGTTGAAAAAACAGGCAGGAACCAAGGGCAATCAGACAGTAGGAACCACAACAGGGTTATAGTCAAGTCTGGTTAGGATACTTCTGCTGACCCTGCCAAAGTAAAGATACTGCTAGACACCATGCTGGAACCACTGGCTCCTGGGAACATAACCATCCTTACCCTTCAAATGATTCACTTCAGATTCCAATGCCCAAGTCTGATTGGCCAAAACCAGGTTTCATGCCCTGGTTTTGCTCATGCCCTCACTGTTGGGGTTAGGAAGAGGGGATATCTAGCTAGCTGGGCTTTTGGCGAGGGAGTTGGAGCCATAACGCTCACCAAGACTCACACAATGGGGAATTTCTCTCAAATAGGGGGAGCATTTGGATGCTCAATGGCCAAAGAAATTATAAATGGTGACTTCAGTCTATAACTCCGACCATCCAACATATACTCTTTTCCTCATACTTCCCCAAAGAGATTCTGTGGCCATCACTGTTGCATCTTTTCAGTATGCCATATTTATTAAGGAGGGGTGGGGATGATGTACCACATAATATTCTCATTATTCACTCCCTCTACCCTTATTACCTCAAAACATCAGTTTTGGGGTAATATTAAGGTACGCCTTCTATACAACCATCAGTATTGGGAGGAAGGGATTATAATGAGCTCATATTCCTAGCAACGAAAATATCAATTTTTTAAAAATGCATTCTTTTTCCAAGATGATAAAGAATATAACAGCGATCTATAGTGGAAGGCAAGCCTAAATCACGCAATAAAAAGAGTACAAAAGGATATGGGTGCGAGCACTGTGTTAGAATTGCAAAGACAAGATAGAGCCCTTGCCCTCCAAGGGTTTAGAGTATAATAGAGTGACTCATTTGAATAGCCTGTTGGAATATATTGTAAGAAGTACTGTAAGAAATATATACAGAGTTTGGTGGAAGCATGTAGGAATGACCCTGATCTCAAATGTGGGGGGCAGGGTGGAGAATGTGAGGATATGACAATCTGAGCTGTCTTCTAAAGGATGAGTAGGAGTTAGCTTCTGTCTTGTTAGCATATTTTATAATCAAGAGCAATAAATCACTCAGTAGTTATGTTGCATTTTTATTGAGAACAGTTCCAATAGCACCCTGTGCTTCACCTATCATAACACTTATCATGCTGTATTGTAATCACCTGTGCTCTTGTCTATCTTTCCACCAACATTAAAGCTCTGTGGTGATAGGGACCATGTCAGTCCTGGTCATGGTTGTATTCTCAGCATCTAGCACAGTACCTAGCACAGGGTGACAAATAAATGTTTACTAAAGGAAAGAACAATGTCAAAACATTTTAAACATGGACATAGAAATAATTGCTGGAGAACCCATCTTTTTTTTTTTTTTTTGGCCGCATGGCATGTAGGATCCCTGACCAGGGATCAAACCTGTGCCCCCTGCGGTGGGAGCGCAGTCTTAACCACTGGACCACCAGGGAAGTCCCTGGAGTACCAATCTTGACAATTAGTTAAGATGCTGTTAAACTTCAGAGGCAGCTTTACTATAGCTTACTTTTAGTCAGTACTTAGGATAGTCAAGTCATAAAACTAGGGTTATATCTTTGATCTGTTGTAAGAGACCCAAAGACTCACCTACTGCTTACTAAATAGCAACGCAAAAGAGTAGTGGTGTTCATATCTTTTTTTACATTTAAAAAAAAGGATTAACTTCCAAACTTTTTACTTTTCCATTTAATGTCAAGACTTCTTTAAAAAAACAAAAACAAAACACATGTTTAAAGGGAAGTAGTACTACAATGCTGCAATATAATAGGAAGGAGAAGTTGAAAAGGAATCTAATATCCCTATTTTAGCTGGAGAGGCAGTAAACTTCAGCTTGAGGGTTAATACTTTATGATGCACAGAAACTTACATGATCGCATGGAAAACAACATTGGACTATTAAAAAAATATTGGTGTTTGCAGTAAATTAAATCCTAAATAAGTGATACCAATGGTTCTCAAACATTAGGGTGCATCAGAATTACCCAGATTGTTTAAACACAGATTTCTGGCCTCTACCCCTTCCCCCAAAGTTTCTGATTTAGTAAAATTGGGGTGAGGCCAAGAATCTGTAGCTCTAACAAGTTCCCAAGTTGTGCTGATGCTGCCTTTGGGGGGCTGCACATTGAAAAGAACTGGACTACAGCAATCATTCACCTTTTACCATAGCTTTAGTGATTTCACTTACTATTATATATCCCTCAACTCTTCATTCAGATGTAAACATCTCTCCTCATCTTAAAAAATTCAAGATTTTCTTTTACAAACTTCTCTATTTTGGAATCCCTTAGAAATGCTGAAATACAAATAGCATGGACCATTGCAATAAACATACATTTTTATTGAAATTTCTTAATAAATGGGAAGCTGAAAGGTCAGAAAAATTAGAGTATGATTGTTGGGACTTCCCTGGTGGCGAATTGGTTAAGAATCTGCCTGCCAATGCAGGGGACACAGATTCGATCCCTGGTCCGGGAAGAACCCACATGCCATGGAGAAACTAAGCCCGTGCGCCACAACTACTGAGCCTGTGCTCTAGAGCCCACGAGCCACAACTACTGAAGCCCATGCTCCACAACAAGAGAAGCCACCGCAATGAGAAGCCCATGCACCGCAACAAAGACCCAATGTAGCCATAAATAAATAAATAAATAAATAAATAAATTTATTTTTAAAAAAATAAAATAAAATAGAGTATGATTGTATTGGTCAGGGTTCTTCACAGAAACAGAACCAATAGGAGATATATATGAGGAGATTTATTATGATGAGCTGGCTCACAGATTATGGGGGCTGAGAAGTCCCACGATCTGCCATCTACAAGCTGGAGACCAAGGAAAGTCAGTGGTATAATTCCAGTCTGAGTTTAAAGGCCTGAGAATCAGGGGAGCTGATGGTGTAAATTCTAGTCCAAAGATAAGAGAAGACCAATGTCTCAGCTCAGGAAACAGGCAGAAAGCAAAAGGGGTAAATTCCTCCCTCCTCCGCCTTTTTGTTCTATTCAGGCCTTCAGCAGATTGGATGATGATGTTCACCCACAGTGGGGAGGACAATCTACTGAGTCCACTGGTTCAAATGCTAATCTCACCCAGAAGTATCCTCACAGACAGAAATAAGGTTTAATCTAAGCACCCTGTGGCCCAATCAAGCTGACACATAAAATTAACCAGCACAACGATGAAATGTTAAAATCAAGATTTGGGATTTCCTTTCCTGGAAATATGACAGTTGAAATAAACTGAAAACTCTGCTGCTACTATGTAAGAAATACTGGAAAAAATATTACTTTAAATCCATAATTGAGAGGTAGTGTTTTTAATGATTAAACTACAGAACTTGGAGTCACGATGTATGGATTTGAATCCTAGGTCCGCCACTTAATAGCTGTGTGACCTTAAGCAAGTTAATTAACTTATCTGTGGCTCAGTATCCTCATCTGGAAGGTTGGAAAGATATTATTACATATTATATGAAGGGTTATATGAGGACCAAATGTAGAATGCTTAGAAAATATCTGGCCCATTATATATGCTCTATAGAAGTGTTAGCTTTTATTATTGTTGTTATTATTGTTATATTGTTATCTGCCAAGAAAATATGGGAAATATACAGGTGTTCAAACTAAAGTAGAATAGAAAACCAGCCCAGGCACTGTGCTTTGCTGGTCTTAGCAATCTAAGGACTTGGGTTTTTATGCCTATGAAGAAAGATCTACCTAAAACTTTATCCCCTGTAAAAGAGTCAACAGAATTTCTACTTACTGGATAAGAAAGTTTGTTTACTTTGGGCTGAGTTCTGGGTAGAAAAGTCTCCCTCAAAAATTTATAACCATAGGTCTTTGACTCCCACGATTATAGAGTTCAAATTTATACTATTGCCTGCTCCTAGGGCCCTTCAAATTAAGAAATTATAATAAAATTAATCCTAGGCTATTGATACACCTAGGGTGCCTCAAAGAGGAAAATACAAAACTTCTCTGAAGAAATACACTTTAACTAGACTGTCCAGGATTATACAGAATAAACCTCTCTGAAAATGAGCTTAAAAATATAAAATTACAAAACATGGATGAAAATAATCCACCATGAATTAGAGTCAGCAGACACACTAAATAATAAGATATTGTCCTAAGAATTTTATATAACAGAACATTCTAATAGAGACTATCATATAAAATTATAATCATACTAAAGATATTTTAAAATCCAAATTCTATTTTAAAAATTGAGAAACTCTAAAAAGAAGAAAAAGTTATTTGAAAAATAAAATTTCAAGAAGTGAAATATATACTCAATAAAATTTTTAACAATCATGGCTAAAGAGAGTTTATGAACTGGAAGATAGCTCTGAAACAATTACAGAGAATACAATTACAATTACACATCCTGTTTTGCCTAGGACTTTCTTGGTTTTAGTACTGAAAATCCCACATCCTGGGGAAAGCTTCAGTCCTGAACAAACTGGTTGATTGGTCACCCTAGTTAATAGATATGAAGACTAGAAGAAGAGGGCCAATATAGGAATTCCAAGATAAAAGAATATTACGAACGGGAGAGAAGAAATACTTGAAAAGATACCAATGTGAATTTTCCGCAATTGATGGATATGTGTTCTAAGAATAGCAGAATAAGAATTTTAAGATTCAGGAATCATAGATAGTAAGAAAAATAAATAAAAATAAATATACCCAGACACATCATAATGAAACTACAGAGCATCGAAAACAAAGGGTAACTACTCAGAGTTACCATAGAGAACAAACAGATGACTTCAAAGGAATAAAATGTAGACTGGCAGGAGATAGTACAAATATTAGGCAAAAGGCAATATAATAATAATTTTAAAGGCCTGAGATGAAATAACTTGCCACCAAGAATTCTGTACTTAGATAAAAATAATTCTCAAGTTAAAGCAACACCCCCACCCCCGCCCTATGAAAGGCTATTTTCACACTAACTGGTATAAAGGAAGGCCACGACCCTGCCTGTGGCCCAGCCTCATGGTGCATCCTGCCACTCCCCAGACCAAGTTTGCCTTGTCACCAGATAGCGAGAGACAGGGGACCTATGTACTTGTGATTGCCTTTGTCAGGTACTCTGGCTGGTGTTCACCTTGAGCCTCTTTGTATAACAAAGGGAAATCCACCATAACCAAAGTGGAAAAGAGAGCTGAAACCAGAGTGGTAAGGAAATACCACAGGCTACTCTGAGGGATTTGCCAATAAAAGGAACCTAGAGCCTCATGACTGAAAGCAATGTAGGAGACTGGAGAAGAAACCTTGACCAGGAAGTGGAGAGTTAGAATTGAGGCCTTTACAAACATCAGCCAAGATGCTTAGAAGGGCTACAGTGAGAGGATGAGAGAGAAAAAGCTCTGCTGAGAAAAAGAACCATAAAGAAAAGCTGTCTCTCACAGGTCTTATTATGGGCTGAGGGAGAAAAAATTTTTTACATGATTAATTCAAAAGCACAAACCTGCCCACACTGGGTTTGGTATTTACATTAATTTGTGTGGTCTAGGAAAGTTTGTGCCAAATGCTTCTAGCTCAAAGATGCCCCAGGGCATCTGGCAGAAGCAAGGTAAATCCTCGCTAGAAAAATGTACCTTCAATTCAGGTTAGCCATGCTCAGTTCTACTATTAAAAACATATATATAAATGTGTGTGTGTATGTGTGAGTGTGTTTTATTGATGTAAGTTAATAGCTCTTCTGATGACTATTATAGAACTTCGTTATCCGAGCAGCTCAATATATCATTAGTGCTAAAATTGAATTCCTTTTAGAATTCAATAGTTGCCAGCCTACTTGCTCAGTGACACCTTCTATCCTCTCTACACGGGATCCAGGCTCTTTAGATGTAGAAATGGGGAGAATGACCTTTCCACAGGGATTAGTCTTGGCCCCTGAGTACTGAGTAGGCCTAGATGATCAGATGTCTCCTTGTCCCCTCCATCTCATTGTTGCTTTGGTCCCTGGCCCGAAACATAGAAAGGACTTCTTTACTCTCCACTCATATCACTTGGTAAAGTGATGCATGCATTCCAGTTTAGGCTCAACTGGAATATCTAGCTATAAAACATTTCCTTATTTATTCAAAAAACATCTATGGAGCATCTGTTACATGCAGGGTGCTACGTTAGAAGCTGTGACAAATACAATGGGGAGTTAGAGGCAGCTACTTGGGTATGAGATTGACATGTTTCCACCTGAAACCAATGGCCAAGGAGTTCAGTTGTGGTGTATTTATTTATTTATTTTTGGCTGCGTTGGGTCTTCCTTGCTGCACATCGGCTTTCTCTGGTTGGAGCGAGCAGGGGCTACTCTTCGTTGTGGTGAGCAGGCTTCTCATTGCAGTGGCTTCTCTTGTTGCAGAGCATGGGCTCTAGGCATGTGGGCTGCAGTAGTTGTGGCACGCGCTCAGTAGTTGTGGCTCACGGGCTCTAGAGTGCAGGCTCAGTAGTTGTGGCACACAGGCTTAGTTGCCACAGAGCTGTGGCATGTGGGATCTTCCCGGACCAGGGCTCCAATCCGTGTCCCCTGCATTGGCAGGCGGATTCTTAACCACTGCACCACCAGGGAAGTGTCAGTATCTTCTTTTAAAGAATCTCACCAATCCTAATATCAACCCCATTACATTTTGAAACTTGACCTTTAAAAATCTGACTTAGGACAATGGGAGGCTAAGCCAAATAAAGAAAAGCCTACATTGCTTCCAAAGGTTAATGAATGATGGTGAGGTTTATTATTCAGAAAGATGAATAAAAATTCAAAGCAGTTTAAATCAAATACATGTCTGTACATGAGGATCCATAATCTCCTGGTGCCTAAGCTACTACCAAGTCAATAGAAACTTTTGGAAGCTGTGTTAATTCTTTCAATAAGTTCCTGCCTCGAGCACTAAATGGCTAGGACTGAAAGAACATGGCTCCCCTAATGAGCATACCTTATCACCTTGTCCTGTGATGGCAGGTGACAAGATAGATGTCCTGTGATGGAAGATGACAAGAGGTCTGCATCACTGTAGACAAACAAATGATTCATATCAGAATGGACACCTGACCAACTGATTGTCAAGAGGAACTTAAGTCATAATGCTGACACCTAAAAGAGAGACACTTACTACCACAGGGAGAAAAAACATGATAGAAGTTTCCTACTGTGTGGAAATGTATACCAGATGGATACATTTAACATGACAAAAAAATGAAATCTTCTACATCCTGGATTTCTCTTCCAGCTCTGAAACTGGGGGATTTATATCCAGATTTGGATACTTTAGACCTGTGCTGTCCAACACAGTATCCACTAGCCACATGTGGCCATTGAGCACTGGAAATGTGGCTAGTCTGAATTGAGATGTGCTGTAAGTGTAAAATGTGCATCATGTTTCAAAAGCTTATTAAAAATAAACAATGTAAAAGATCTCATCAATATTTTAAAATATTAATCACATGTTGAAATCGAATGTTTTTTGGTATTCTGGGTTAAATAAAATATGTTTTAAAAAATAAATTTACCTGTTTCTTTTTCATTTTTAAATGTGGCTATTAGAAAATTTTAAATTACATTTACAGCTTGCATTATAATTCTGTTGGATAGCACTGTTTTAGATATAACTGTATTTATTGTATTTAGAGCTAACAACCTGGAGCTGGCCCTTTTTTGTTTAGATAAGATGTCCACTAATACCACCTCCAACAGGGTTATTCTCATAAGCAAATGTCACTGGGCTTAGTGTTCTATGAGGCAAATATGTAGTAACTTGCACCATAGATAAGGCCAACATTTTATCATTGCACTGACTTCAAAACAAGGCTCACCATGAAGAAGCCTACAGTGCAAGGCCACTTAAAAACAGTTTTACAGCCCACTAACAACAGACCTTATCATACAGTGGCTTCAGCTATGAGAGCTAGCATAAACAGCTAAATTAGGTAAAGGCTAGAGCTGATCCCAACAAGATCCTATGGTCACTGAGAACTGATATTTGAAAGAAAAGTCCTGTGGAAATGAATAGAATATATTTGTGAATGCCTAGAGTTGGACGACTGAATAACAAGGTCAATGGCACTGAAAACACCTTTGTTATAGACTGAATTATGTCCCCCGCAAATTCATATGTTGAGCCTTCACTCCTAGTGTGACTGTATATGAAGATAGGATCTTTAAGGAGGTAATAAGTTAAACGAGGTCAGAAGAAGGGGCCCTAATTGGATAGGACTGGTGTCCTTATAAGAAGAGGATGAGACATCAGACCAGACTTCTCTCTCCACCATGACCCCTCAGTGAGCACAAGGAGAGGCCATGTGAAGATGCAGCAAGAAGGTGGCAATCTTCAAGCCAGGAAGAGAGTCCTCACCAGGAACTGAATTTGCCAGCACCTTGCTCATGGATGAGCTTCCAAAACTGTGATAAAACAAAATGTCTGTTGTTTAAACCTGTTGCTTAATAATACCACAGACTGTATTTTATTGTGGCAGTCCAGGCAGACTAGTCCAACCCTTAAAAGGGATTCTGGAGAAAGAGTTTATAAAACCACTTTAGTGGGTCTTTAACTGCCTTCTGCTGCTGCTGTTGTGACATCACATAATGGAGACTGTATCCTGATGTCTTAGCAGTGACACAGAACTACTAAAGAAGTCAACAACACAGTCAAAGGCCCAAGAATTGTAAATCTCTCATTCCTGAGAATATTTTGAAAATTTCAAATTCTGCAAAAAAGACTGTTGCAGAATTTGTATCTATACTGTTGTATCTATACTGTTGTATCTATTCGTTCCACGGGACATTTCTAAAATTTTTCTTGCTGAGAAAGTACCTCAGAAATTTCAAGAGAAGCAGAAAGTTTTAGCTGTAGATATCATTCTAATGAATACCAAAGAGAATTTTTTTATCTTGTTCTTTTATCTTGTATTCAAACTAGCCCTTAATTTAATACATCTTCACCTAAGTAGTTTTCATTAGTAAGAATATGCTCCAGGGGCTTCCCTGGTGATGCAGTGGTTAAGAATCCGCCTGCCAATGCAGGGGACACGGATTGGAGCCCTGGTCCGGGAAGATCCCACATGCCGCGGAGCTACTAAGCCCGTGCGCCACAACTACTGAAGCCCGCGCGCCTAGAGCCTGTGCTCCGCAACGAGAAGCCACCGCAATGAGAAGCCCGCACACCACAACAAAGAGTAGCCCCCGCTCGCCGCAACTAGAGAAAGCTCGTGTGCAGCAACGAAGACCCAACACAGCCAAAAATAATAAATAAATGAAATAAATAAATTTATTTTAAAAAAAAAAAGAATATGCTCTAAAACAAAGCCATTATCTTACTAAATAAATGCAATGGAGCATTTATTTTAATTCTAGACAGGTTGGTATCAAACTGTTCTGGCATTAAGAATCATGTATGGAGCTTGTTACAAATACAGATTCTAGGTTCCCATACCCTGGGAATTTTGACCTTGGAGGTATCTGGAGTGGGGCTACCCCTTTCATATTTAAAATATACCCCAGGGGATCGTGACTAGGCAGTCCCTAGACCACACTTGGAGGAACATTAGTCCAGATTTCAAGCAGATACGAAGAACAATTGATCCTAAATTTAAATGGAAACATACTTAAGGTTGTTCACATGTTACCATGAGTATAGTGATACTTTGAGACGAATGTGGGCCCTCCTTTTTTCACTCTCAGTTATATCCTCAACAATGGCAATTTTAATGAAAAGTTTATATGTGTTAACTTCATTTACTGTTTCACACACAAACTATGTGCTAAAAATCATGTCAACACTCCATCTGAAGGGACATTTTTTAAAAGGTGTAAAGAACATTTGCATTCCACAATAACTTTTGATCTAAAATGAACAATGAAAGGAAAATAGAAATGCATTCATTCATACAACAAGTCTTTATTAGTGATGACTTTAGTGAAATGTATTCATTTAAGCAACAAACATATGTGCGAGATGTGCTGGCACAGCGGGAGAGACAAAGATGCGTTAGGGAGAGAAGTGTCCTCAAGAGGTTTACAATCCAGTAGGACAGATAAGGCATGGGCACAGACACTGACGCAGAAAATAAGATGTGCTATACCATAGGAAGCACAAATTGAACATGGTAAGAATTGAGGAGAGGGAATATTCAGTATGAGTGTAGCAAAAGCTGAATGGGGGAAACGGCAGAAGATGAATCAACAGAGGTAGGAAAGGGCCAGATCATGAAGAGTCTTGTGTGCTAAACTAGGGTTTGATAGTTATCCTGAGAGCTATGGGGAACGTTGGTAGATTTTAAGGCAAGGAGTGGAATGCATTCACTCTCTCCCTAATTACTAAACACTTGCTGTGTATCCAGCACTGAGTAAAACTGCTGACCAGAGTCACCTGCAGAACTTTTAAACCATCTCTGAGTCCAGGCCCCACCTAGCCCTACCCAATTAGAACCTGTAGGGCTGGTGAACGGTACTGTGTCATTTCAGATCTCTCCCAGCGATTCCGAAGCATAGCCAAGTTAGGCAACCGCCATTGAAGGGTGTACTTAAATGCATATATATGGAAAACTCTTTGCCCTAAGGTGTCTTCAAAGGGAGAGCATTTGAGCAAAGGAATTGAGCTAGTGATAAACTCACTTACATGGTAAATGGTGCTGAAATCAATAGGAAAGAAATAGCAACAGAAAAGCTGGACAGGTGAGGTGGGGGTCAACTGATTGGGTCACTTAATTCTTAAACAAGGAAAAGATACTCTGAAAAATTTATTTCAGGAAATTGTTTTGTCTGTGATGTCCAGAATAGATTAGAAGAAGAAACTGGAGACAGAGACACCAAAAAGAGCTGAACATAGTAATCCAAGCATAGGATTATGGCAGATGGCTGAGGTGACAACTGGAGGGATGGAGAAAAGTGGGTGAAACTGAGTGACAGTGTTGGGAAACTGCCACATGGCTTATAACATGTGTCACTAGTGAGAAAGGAGAAAAACACAAAGAGTAGAAGGCAACAAGGCAGGAGAGAGAAAGTGGATGAGATAATGATGAAACTTGCATTGTAAGAAGAGATAGTTGTATCTAGAGATGTGAACTGCTGGTTGTTTGTGTGGAGCCTAGAATATAAGGTATTTGAAATCATACTGAAAGTTGCTATTTTGTAGATGGAAATCTTAAATGTAAAATGACAAAATATTCTGAAATGTCAAGTAAAAGTGGCAACTTGTTTTGTGACTCAGACTTGAAGTTCTTTATTGGAATTATTTTTTAAAATACGTAATGTGGGCTTCCCTGGTGGTGCAGTGGTTAAGAATCAGCCTGCCAACGCAGGGGACATGGGTTTGATCCCTGGTCCGGGAAGATCCCACATGCTGTGGAGCAACTAAGCCTGTGCACCACAACTACTGAGCCTGTGCGCCTAGAGCCCATGCTCCGCAACAGGAGAAGCCACCTCAATGAGAAGCCCGCGCACTACAACGAAGAGTAGCCCCCACTCGCCTCAACTAGAGAAAGCCTGCGTGCAGCAAGGAAGACCCAACGCAGCCAAAAATAAATAAATAAATAAATAAATAAATAAATTTATAAAATATATATCGTAACAAATCTGCAGTCTTGTTACTATTTTATTTTTAAATTATCAGTATAAATTTTACTATTTATAGCATTTTTTTTTCATTAAAAAACTACCTCTCTCATACTAAAACTACCTCTCTGTTCACCTACCCTTTGCTTTGTTGAGGTGTCTCTCCTTATGTCCGTGCTTTGGCTGGAAGTCAATTATGATAACAAGGGTGAAAAGGCAATAAGAAGCCTCTTGCCAGGGCCTCCTGCCAGGGACAGATGCACTTGCTCTCTCGTGCTTCCTGTGCACAAAGGACGTTTAGGCTTTAAACTGAAGGCTTGAAAGAAAACAAGGCTGCATACATGTGTGCAGGTTGTGTACTGCACAGCTCTGGAGTGCTGTTTACCTCTGTAGTTTGTATATTTAATTTCTGGCAGATGGAAATCAAGTGTTTGATTCAATCACTAAGGCACTGTATAGGCTAGAAACAATGCTGAAGGAAATCCTCTTCCTTCATTGTGTCTCAAATCATGGTCTTGGGACTAACTACTTTTTCACAGTTCCTTTCTGAATTGACTTAAAAATATAGATTTTTGGATCTCATTTCAGACTACTGAGGCAGGCCTTGGAATCTGCATTTTTAAACAAACTCCCACCAGGCAATTCCCACATTCTAAACACAACTTTTCAGTTACTTGGCAGATGACCTCATTTTCCCCCAACCCATCATAATGGCATAAAGAAGTATATATATTTTAAATCATTTTACTATAAAAAAAGAGACAGCACACCAGTTTTATCAATAGAGTAAAAATATGGGAATAAAAATACAAATATAGATGATGATAAGTGAGGTCCCTCAAAATAGTGTAGGAAATGCCGTACTAGGTCATATTTTTTATCTGCCCAAGCCAAAATGTCAGATTTATCCCTCTCTACAACCTCAAATGTCTACAACAGGAGTATTTTTCACACATCCCTAGTTTGTGCATTATGAATCATTGATCAACGCTTATAAACTCTCATCAAGCATACATATTTATATTATCAGTCTGCACAACCCATGAAATAACACAGTTCTTATTACCTAATGTGTAAATTTTCACCTACCTTTCTGTGTCCTGAAAGGAGCTTTGCTGAGCTTTAAGTGGCCCTCTCAGCAGCTGCATCTTGGGATCTGATGGACAAAGTGGTGTTTTCACTAGCCTTCCCATTGCTTCTTGATTTACAGGCTGCAGTCTATGCCCCTTGCAGGATGAAGAGCCTTAATCTTTTCAGTCTGTTCTCATAACAAGAACTGCCATCACCTTTTAGTCTTTTTAGTTGTCCTTGTAAGGATCTTTTTTGTTTTTAATCCATGTTGTCTTTTTTAAGGTTTGGTGACCTGAAATATACACAGTTGTCTGTATATATACATATATACCAGCTTTCTCACAAACATAAGACCTTGTATGTGATGCTTCTAATATCATTTCTCATCATGGTGTCACATTCCTGACCTTTTGAGCTATCATTTGAGACCTCAAAAACAATCCCAGATACTGAAATATCAGATATTGAGATTTGATAAAAATGGAAAATTACTGAGGTAGAAGAGCCAAGATAAATTGAACACCATTAGCCAGCTGTTTCCCCCTGAGCAGCATCACCTTCCCTCTTACCTAGACTCACCCTCCGCTGCTTGGCTTCCATCCAAGTCCACGGTTTAGCCAGGAATGTCTAAGGCAGTAAACTGCACTGCAGGGACCTGGTGGAAGGGAAGCATTTAACAAAGCATCATCTGGACAGTGATGATGCTGCTTCTCCCATATGCCTCATGATTCCTTAAAAGATTCAGATCCTGACCTCCACGAGCATTCATCCTATGGCATGTGGATATTGATAAGTCCTGTTTTTTTTGGGGGGGGGGGGTGGCCTAAAAGAAGAGCACAAAAAGCCCAAAGCCAGGTGTTTTTGACCCTTGCTTTACAAGGAGATGCAGACTTAGGTGTTATTCACATTGAAGGTCACTCTGTGTCTTGTAGTGACTGTACAAGGCAGCTGAGACAGCAGCAGTGGCCTGAAATCCCTCACTAAGGGTGCCTGACCCTCCTCCCTCCCACTTTTGCTCACACACTGATCTCATCTGGGATATAGTTTCTTCTGACTGGCTTCTCTTTGGATAAACCCTCTGTTTCTCTACTTGGTTTCCCCTGTTGGTGGACCCCCATGTAGAATGAGTTGGTAGGCCTTCTTATGCAAGCACCGACCCAGGACCCCACTGCCTGTCCAGGCTGCTGCTGCCCAAATCTCAAACAAATCCTCAAGTAGACAAACACACCACCCTTATCTACTTAGCAGGCCCCATTCCTTCTGGGTTTATTTGCTCCAGGATATGACGTTTGGATGCTGTCTCTGAACCAGGAAGTAGTCTCCACCAGAAACCAAATCTGCAGGCACCTTGATCTAGGACTTACCAGCCTCCAGAACTGTGAGAAATAAATGTCTGTTGTTTATAAGCCACCCAGCCTATGGTGCTGTTGTTATAGCAGTCCAAACAGACTAAGACAGGTGCTCAAAGCAAGGAATAGAGAAAATTAACCTAATGTGGGAGAAGGGGTAGAGGAGATCCAATAGGACGTGAAAGCACTGAGGCAGTGAATTAAGATAGTGGCAGTGGGAATGGCTAGCCACTTTTAAAAGGATGAGTCCCCATGACACGTAAGAAGTACCTTTCAGGGTTAGACCCCAACTCCCTCACAGCCTGAGTTTTCACTTAGTCTTACATTCTGTGTTCTCATCCCTTGTTCCTGATGTCTTCAACACCAATCCCTTGCCTTTGTACACCTATCCCTCTCACTTTGGATTTGACCCCCTGACACTACTGCTCTCGTTCTGACCTCTGACTCTCTCCATCACTACCATTCACACCAGTCCCCTTGCCTCACACCCAGTGGAGCATCTTCTCTAGGACCAGCTAAGGCTACTGCAACCAGAATTCTCTCTAGGTCTGTAGTGGTTTCAAAAACAGAACTCAGTTGCCTGACAGTTTGGTGGGGATGAAAGATAAGACATTAGGAGGGAGGATATGATCCTGGGGTTTAGGACCTGGGGTTGAGGATTGGTTGAATGGAGTTTCACTGTATGGAGATAGAAAGGTGGAAAAGCCACTAGTCTGGAAGGTAAGGTGAGGCAATCACTTTTCACACACAAATTAGAGGTGACAATGGGACATCTGAGTGGAAATGTCTGATGTGCAGTCTAACATGTTGGGTAGCAACTAAGGAGAGAGGTCAAGGCCAGAGTCACAGCATATAGACACACAGGCCGTGTACTGCATAATTGCAGGGGGTGGCATTCACATGGACTAGGAGGTATTTGATGACCCTGGAGTTGTATAAAGCTGCAATCTTGGTCAGGGCAGGGAATTAGCACATGGAGGAAATGGACGAAGTCAGAACACAGTAAGACTAAAGGGCGAGAGCAAACCAGGGGAACACAGGGCTAGGATTGCACTTTGGGGGAAATGTAAGGGCAGAAGAGAAACTCTACCTCTGTCATTTCAATATATACAAAGTAGGAAATTGATAGTGACCCTCCAGGATGTGTTTTGAATAGAAGTGAGAAAGACAAAAACACGATTATAATGAAAGAAAGAAGTGTGATGGTAAAAAAGAAAAAGGATTGTGAGCATTAAAAGCAAAAGGGTCAAGTAACAATTGTTTCAAATAAAGATAAGACCTGTGTATAGTGTTGCTTGAGGGGAAGGAGCCAGTGAAGAAGAAGAGATTGAAAATGCTGGAGACTGAGTGAAGTTGACAGAGCAGGATTCCAGAGAAGAGAAGTTAGCCTTGAAAAGGGAGAGACACCCAAGAGGGTGCAGAGAGACCGACATTTAGAGGCAAGGAGTAGGAAAAATGGAAAAATTCGTGTATGAGCCCCTGGCCATTAGGAAATACAAATTAAAAGAGCAATCACCTCAAAGTAGACACAGGCCCCACTGGAAATATTTATATTTTTGTTATATTATAAAATGTACTCACAATAGAAAATCTGGAAAAATTTTGGAAAAATAGAAAAAAAAGCACCTAAGTCCTAGGAAACAAAGATAACCACTAGAGTGTATTCCTTTCAGACAATTGGGTGGTTTTTTCCCTCCACATGTTAACATTAGCATTTCTAGTTATTATTTAGCTTTCATAAACCTCACATTTAAATTTCATTTAACATTCTACCAGGTGGATGTGCTATAATATCCTTAACC
Source organism: Balaenoptera musculus (assembly GCF_009873245.2). Lineage (NCBI taxonomy): Eukaryota > Metazoa > Chordata > Mammalia > Artiodactyla > Balaenopteridae > Balaenoptera > Balaenoptera musculus. The sequence goes on along the minus strand of NC_045787.1, from coordinate 63,861,380 downwards.
ATTTCCTGCATTTGAGTTGCTTCCAATTTTTTGCTATCTCATAAATAAAGCTGAACTGAGCATCTTCACACATAAAATGTATTCTACATTCAGAATCACTTTCAAAAGATAGAACACTGAAAATATAACCATTAATTCGATGACAGTATAATTGTGAACATCTTTAAGGCTTTTGACACTTGTACCATTTTACATTTTACCAGTAATGGATAAGGATACAATTTTCCTAAACTCTTGCCAGAATGAATCATTTACCAAAAAAAAAAACCCCACAAAACTTTGTTAATTTGACAGATCAAAAAGTAGTAACTTATTATATGACATTTCTTTTACTACTAGTGAGGCCTGAATAATTTTTCATACATTTGTTAATTGTTTTCTTCTACTTTGTAAAGTGTTTATTTTTGTCCTTTATACATTTACTTTTTGGGTACATAGTGTTTTATAGTTTTAGGAGTTATTTATATAATAAAGATATTAATATGTTCCCATTTTAAACTTCTTTACTACATTTTAACTTATTAGTTTTATAAAATGTATTAATCAAAATAACTTTTCCTATTATTATAAAAAGTACTACATATTCTGAGGCTGGTTCTTTAATCTCCTTTTAATCAAATAAACTCCCCCATCCACTTCCACTCAGTTCCCTTTTGGCTTAAGTTGGTCAGAGTTGCTGTCTGTGGGCTACAACAAAGAACTCTAATAAAACCCGGCAATAGTCAATTAAGAAGTGCAATAAAAAGAAGCTGATATATGTTAGCAACCAGAACCATAACTATCTAGGAATAAACTTACGAGCAAGCAAGCTAGACCTCCAGGAAGAAAACTATAAATCGTTGCTGAGGATATAGGAAAAAACCTGAATGGAAGAATTTTTCCTGGTGAGAAGAACTGACTGTTATGAAGACATCAATATTCCTCCACATGGTTGTATAAATTCAAAGCCATTCCAATGGGATTATTTGGAGTATGACAATTTGGTGCAAATGCAGAAAAAATAATATGTGAGAGCAGCTGGAATCTTTTTGAAAATTACAGCCTACGGTAAGGTAGTGATTAATTCAGCACCTTGTTTGTGCTTAGGGCAGAATAGACAAGTAGAGTGGAAGAGTCTGGAGATAAACCTGGGTAAACATGGGGAAAAATTGGATAAAAGTGGCATTTCAGATCAATGAGGAAAGGCATGGGTTGTTCAATAAATCGTATTTTGGAATAGTTGCCTCGTGACTTCTAAGACACCTCATCACTCTACTAGATTTCCCCCTACATTGTTGGCTGCTCCTTTTCTGTTTCATTTCTTGGCTTCTATTTCTACATCTAAGTGCACCAAAACTTGAACATGGACTTATTATTTTCTTTTTTAGATCTGCATTATCTAGGAATCTGGCTTTAAATACCAGCTCTCTACCTACCAATGAATCCTAAATTACTCTCTCTAGCCCTTACCTAGCTCCTAAACCCTAGCATCATACATTAAACTGCCTACTTGATATAAAACTTAAGGAATGCTCTTGCACTGTTGGTGGGAACGTAAACTGATACAGCCACTATGGAGAACAGTATGGAGGTTCCTTAAGAAACTAAAAATAGAACTACCATATGACCCAGCAATCCTACTACTGGGCATATACCCTGAGAAAACCATAATTCAAAAAGAGTCATGTACCACAATGTTCATTGCAGTTCTATTTACAACAGCCAGGACACGGAAGCAAGCTAAGTGTCCATCAACAGATGAATGGATAAAGAAGATGTGGCACATACATACAATGGAATATTACTCAGCCATAAAAAGAAACGAAATTGAGTTATTTGTAGTGAGGTGGAGGGACCTAGAGTCTGTCATACAGAGTGAAGTAAGTCAGAAAGAGAAAAACAAATATCGTATGCTAATGCATATTTATGGAATCTAAAAAAAAAAAATTGTTCTGAAGAACATAGGGGCAGGACAGAAATAAAGATGCAGATATAGAGAATGGACTTGAGGACACGGGGAGGGGGAAGGGTAAGCTGGGATGAAGAGAGAGAGTGGCATGGACATATATACACTACCAAATGTAAAATAGGTAGCTAGTGGGAAGCAGCCGCATAGCACAGGGAGATCAGCTCGGTGCTCTGTGTCCACCTAGAGGGGTGGGATAGGGAGGGTGGGAGGGAGATGCAAGAGGGAGGACATATGGGGATATATGTATATGTATAGCTGATTCACTTTGTTATAAAGCAGAAACTAACACACCATTGTAGAGCAATTATACTCCAATAAAGATGTTTAAAAAACCCACAATATTTCTAAATCAGAACAGGTAATTCTTCTGCTACCACCCTCCCACCACCACCACCAAACATATATACCCATCCCTAGATTATAGCTTCCCTCATATTTCCCATCTTAGTATAAATAACACCACTATCCACCAAGTGCATAATCCAAAAACCTAAGTCATATCTGATTTCTGCTTTTCCTTCAACCTCCAACATTCACTCTACCAGCACATCCATGGGCTCTGCTCAAGAGAAATTAAAAATGGGTGCTTAAGAGCATAAGCCCTGGAAACAAGCTATCTGGGTTCAGATCCCTGTTCTATCATTGACCAATTATATCACCTTGGGTAACCTACCTACATTCGATCAAGTTGTCATATGTAAAACAAGGATAATGACATTATCTGATTCATAGGGTAACAGTAGGGATTAATAAATTGTTAAGAAATTAGAACAATAGCTGATGCCCATTATGTGCTCAATAAACATCAGTTATTATTATTGCCTTTGAAATATATATCTCAAATCTTCTAACTCTCTCCGTATACATGTGTACCTCCTGACTTCAAGCCGCCATCATCCCTTCTAACTGATCCCCCCACTTTATTGTCCCACTACAATTAGTTCTCCACACAGTAGTAAAGGGACCCTTTAAAAATATAAGAATCAGATGTTCTCCTGTTTAATAATTCTCACTGCCTTCTTGAATGTGGTCTGAAATCCCCTGCATGAATTAGCCCCAACCCAACTCTCTGCCTCATCTGGTAATATTCCTTTTTTAATTTTTTTTTTAATTTTTGAATTTTATTTTTTTTTATACAGCAAATTATCTATTTTATACATATTAGTGTATATACGTCAATCCCAATCTCCCAATTCATACACCACCACCACACCCCACTTTCCCCCCTTGGTGTCCATACGTTTGTTCTCTACATCTGTGTCTCTATTTCTGCCCTGCAAACCGGTTCATCTGTACCATTTTTCTAGGTTCCACATATATGCATTCATATACGATATTTGTTTTTCTCTTTCTGACTTACTTCACTCTGTATGACAGTCTCTAGATCCATCCATGTCTCTACAAATGACCCAATTTTGTTCCCTTTTATGGCTGAGTAATATTCCATTGTATATATGTACCACATCTTCTTTATCCATTCATCTGTTGATGGGCATTTAGGTTGCTTCCATGACTTGGTTATTGTAAATAGTGCTGCAATGAACATTGGGGTGCATGTGTCTTTTTGAATTACGGTTTTCTTTGGGTATATGCCCAGTAGTGGGATTGCTGGATCATATGGTAATTCTATTTTTAGTTTTTTAAGGAACCTCCGTACTGTTCTCCATAGTGGCTGTATCAATTTACATTCCCACAAACAGTGCAAGAGGGTTCCCTTTTCTCCACACCCTCTCCAGCATTTCTTGTTTGTAGATTTTATGATGATGCCCATTCTAACTGGTGTGAGGTGATACCTCATTGTAGTTTTGATTTGCACTTCTCTAATGATTAGTGATGTTGAGCATCTTTTCATGTGCTTCTTGGTCATCTGTATGTCTTCTTTGGGGAAACGTCTATTTAGGTCTTCTGCCCATTTTTTGATTGGGTTGTTTGTTTTTTTAATATTGAGCTGCATGAGCTGTTTATATGTTTTGGAGATTAATACTTTGTCCATTGATTCATTGGCAAATATTTTCTCCCATTCTGAGGGTTGTCTTTTCATCTTGTTTGTAGTTTCCTTCGCTTTGCAAAAGCTTTTAAGTTTCATTAGGTCCCATTTGTTCATTTTTATTTCCATTACTCAAGGAGATGGATCAAAAAAGATCTTGCTGTGATTTATGTCAAAGAGTGTTCTTCCTATGTTTTCCCCTAAGAGTTTTATAGTGTCTGGTCTTACGTTTAGGTCTCTAATCCATTTTGAGTTTATTTTTGTGTATGGTGTTAGGGAGTGTTCTAGTTTCATTCTTTTACATGTAGCTCTCCAGTTTTCCCAGCACCACTTATTGAAGAGACTATCTTTTCTCCATTGTATATCCTTGCCTCCTTTGTCATAGATTAGTTGACCATAGGTGCGTGGGTTTATCTCTGGGATTTCTAGCCTGTTCCATTGATCTATATTTCTATTTTTGTGCCAGTACCATATTATCTTGATTACTATAGCTTTGTAGTATAGTCTGAAGTCAGGGAGTCTGATTCCTCCAGCTCCGTTGTTTTCCCTCAAGACTGCTTTGGTTATTTGGGGTCTTTTGTGTCTCCATACGAATTTTAAGATTTTTTGTTCTAGTTCTATAAAAAGTGCCACTGGTAATTTGATAGGGATTGCATTGAATCTGTAGATTGCTTTGGATAGTATAGTCATTTTCACAATATTGATTCATCCAATCGAAGAACATGGTATATCTCTCCATTATCTTTGATTTCTTGTGTCATCTTTGATTTCTTTCAAAAGTGTCTTATAGTTTTCTGCATACAGGTCTTTTGCCTCCTTAGGTAGGTTTATTCCTAGGTATTTTATTCTTTTTGTTGCAGGGGTGAATGGGATTGTTTCCTTAATTTCTCTTTCTGATCTTTCGTTCTTAGTGTATAGAAATGCAAGAAATTTCTCTGCATTAATTTTGTAACCTGCAACTTTACCAGATTCATTGATTAGCTCTAGTAGTTTTCTGGTGGCATCTTTAGGATTCTCTATGTATAGTATGTCATCTGCAAATAGTGACGGTTTTACTTCTTCTTTTCCAATTTGTATTCTTTTTATTTCTTTTTCTTCTCTGAATGCTGTGGCTAGGACTTCCAAACCTACGTTGAATAATAATGGCGAGAGTGGACATCCTTGTCTTTTTCCTGATCTTAGAAGAAATGCTTTCGGTTTTTCACTGTTGAGAATCATTTGGTGATATTCTTCATCTCACTCCCTTCACTCCATCCACAGGGGTTTCATTCTGTTGATTGAATACACCTAGTTTGCTTTCGCCTCAGAGCGTTTGCCTGTGCTTTCCCCACTGACTAGAACATTCTTTTCTTGGCTCTTCCAATGACTAGATCTTCATCATTAAAGTGGTAAATGTACCATCTTAGAGGAGCTTTTCCTGACCATAGTATCTAACAAAGCTCTATTATTCTCCATCATATCATCCTGTTTTATTTCCTTCATAGCACTTCTAGCTATCTGAAATTACCTTGTTTACCTGTTTCATTTTTTGTTGAATCTCTTTTCCATGTAAGCTGTATGAGAACACAGACCTTGTTTTTTCTGTTTGTTTGTTTTTTGTTTTTACAGTTGTTCTTACAATGCTTAGAATGGTAAACACTTCTCAGGTGTTTAATAATTTTATTGAATAAATTTTAATAAATTGGTGAATTACTGAATGAATTTTAAAAAACAGGCCATTGGGACCAGTCCCTCCCATCAGGAAACTTGCACAAGCCTCTTAGATAGCCTCATCCACCAGAGGGCAGACAGCAGAAACAAGAACGACAATCCTGCAGCCTGTGGAACAAAAACCAACTTCACAGAAAGATAGACAAGATGAAAAGGCAGAGGGCTATATACCAGATGAAGGAACAAGATAAAACCCCAGAAAAACAACTAAATGAAGTAGAGATAGGCAAACTTCCAGAAAAAGAATTCAGAATAATGATAGTGAAGATGATCCAGGACCTTGGAAAAAGAATGGAGGCAAAGATCAAGAAGATGCAAGAAATGTTTAACAAAGACCTAGAAGAATTAAAGAACAAACAAACAGAGATGAACAATAAAATAACTGAAATGAAAACTACACTAGAAGGAATCAATAGCAGAATAACTGAGGCAGAAGAACGGATAAGTGACCTGGAAGACAGAATGGTGGAATTCACTGCTGTGGAACAGAATAAAGAAAAAAGAATGAAAAGAAATGAAGACAGCCTAAGAGACCTCTGGGAAAACATTAAACACAACAACATTCGCATTATAGGGGTCCCAGAAGGAGAAGAGAGAGAGAAAGGACCAGAGAAAATATTTGAAGAGATTATGGTGAAAAATTTCCCTAACATGGGAAGGGAAATAGCCACCCAAGTCCAGGAAGCACAGCGAGTCCCATACAGGATAAACCCAAGGAGAAACACACCGAGACACATGGTAATCAAATTGGCAAAAATTAAAGACAAAGAAAAATTATTGAAAGCAGCAAGGGAAAAACGACAAATAACATACAAGGGAACTCCCGTAAGGTTAACAGCTGATTTCTCAGCAGAAACTCTACAAGCCAGAAGGGAGTGGCATGATATACTTAAAGTGATGAAAGGGAAGAACGTACAGCCAAGATTACTCTACCCGGCAAGGACCTCATTTAGATTTGATGGAGAAATCAAAAGCTTTACAGACAAGCAAAAGCTAAGAGAATTCAGCACCACCAAACCAGTTCTACAACAAATGCTAAAGGAACTTCTCTAAGTGGGAAACACAAGAGAAGAAAAGGACCTACAAAAACAAACCCAAAACAGTTAAGAAAATGGTCAGAGGAACATACATATTGATAATCACCTTAAACGTGAATGGATTAAATGCTCCAACCAAAAGACACAGGCTTGCTGAATGGATACAAAAACAAGACCCACATTTATGCTGTCTACAAGAGACCCACTTCAGACCTAGGGACACATACAGACTGAAAGTGAGGGGATGGAAAAAGATATTCCGTGCAAATGGAAATCAAAAGAAAGCTAGAGTAGCATCCTCATATCAGATAAAATAGACTTTAAAATGAAGAATGTTACAAGAGACAAGGAAGGACACTACATAATGATAAAGGGAGCAATCCAAGAAGAAGATATAACAATTATAAATATATATGCACCCAACATAGGAGCACCCCAATACATAAGGCAACTGCTAACAGCTATAAAAGAGGAAATCGACAGTAACACAATAATAGTGGGGGACTTTAACACCTCACTTACACTAATGGACAGATCATCCAAAATGAAAATAAATAAGGAAACAGAAGTTTAAATGACACAATAGACCATATAGATTTAATTGATATTTATAGGACATTCCATCCAAAAACAGCAGATTACACTTCCTTCTCAAGTGCAGTCGGAACATTCTCCAGGATAGATCACATCTTGGGTCACAAATCAAGCCTCAGTAAATTTAAGAAAATTGACATCATATCAAGCATCTTTTCTGACCACAACACTATGAGATTAGAAATGAATTACAGGGAAAAAAACGTAAAAAACACAAACACATGGAGGCTAAACAATACATTACTAAATAACCAAGAGATCATTGAAGAAATCAAAGAGGAAATCAAAAAATACCCAAAGACAAATGACAATGAAAACACGACGATCCAAAACCTATGGGATGCAGCAAAAGCAGTTCTAAGAGGGAAGTTTATAGCTATACAAGCCTACCTCAAGAAACAAGAAAAATCTCAAGTAAACAATCTAACCTTACACCTAAAGGAACTAGAGAAAGAAGAACAACCAAAACCCAAAGAGAGCAGTAAGAAACAAAGAAAAAAAGATCAGAGCAGAAATAAATGAAATAGAAACAAAGAAAACAATAGCAAAGATCAATAAAACTAAAAGCTGGTTCTTTGAGAAGATAAACAGAATTGATAAACCATTAGCCAGACTCATCAAGAAAAAGAGGGAGAGGACTCAAATCAATAAAATTAGAAATGAAAAAGGAGAAGTTACAACAGACACCACAGAAATACAAAGCATCCTAAGAGACTACTACAAGCAACTCTATGCCAATTAAATGGACAACCTGTAAGAAATGGACAAATTCTTAGAAAGGTATAACCTTCCAAGACTGAACCAGGAAGAAATAGAAAATATGAACAGACCAATCACAAGTAATGAAATTGAAACTGTGATTAAGAATCTTCCAACAAACAAAAGTCCAGGACCAGATGGCTTCACAGGTGAATTCTATCAAACATTTAGAGAAGAGCTAACACCCATCCTTCTCAAACTCTTCCAAAAAATTGCAGAGGAAGGAACACTCCCAAACTCATTCTATGAGGCCACCATCACCCTGATACCAAAACCAGACAAAGATACTACAAAAAAAGAAAATTACAGACCAGTATCACTGATGAATATAGATGCAAAAATCCTCAACAAAATACTAGCAAACAGAATCCAACAACACATTAAAAGGATCATACACCACGATCAAGTGGGATTTATCCCAGGGATGCAAGGATTCTTCAATATACGCAAATCAATCAATGTGATACACCATATTAACAAACTGAAGAAGAAACACCATAGCATCATCTCAATAGATGCAGAAAAAGCTTTTGACAAAATTCAACACCGATTTCTGATAAAAACTCTCCAGAAAGTGGGCATAGAGGGAACCTACCTCAACATAATAAAGGCCATATATGACAAACCCACAGCAAACATCATTCTCAACAGTGAAAAACTGAAAGCATTTCCTCTAAGATCAGGAACAAGACAAGGATGTCCACTCTCACCACTATTATTCAACATAGTTTTGGAAGTCCTAGCTATGGCAATCAGAAAAGAAAAAGAAATAAAAGGAATACAAATTGGAAAAGAAGAAGTAAAAGGGTCACTGTTTGCAGATGACATGATACCATACATAGAGAATCCTAAAGATGCCACCAGAAAACTACTAGAGCTCATCAATGAATTTGGTAAAGTTGCAGGATACAAAATTAATGCACAGAAATCTCTTGCATTCCTATACACTAATGATGAAAAATCTGAAAGAGAAATTAAGGAAACACTCCCATTTACCACGGCAACAAAAAGAATAAAATACCTAAGAATAAACCTACCTAGGGAGACAAAAGACCTGTATGCAGAAAACTATAAGACACTGATGAAAGAAATTAAAGATGATACCAACAGTTGGAGAGATATACCATGTTCTTGGATTGGAAGAATCAATATTGTGAAAATGACTATACTACCCAAAGCAATCTACAGATTCAATGCAATCCCTATCAAATTACCAATGCCAATTTTACGGAACTAGAACAAAAAATCTTAAAATTCGTATGGAGACACAAAAGACCCCGAATAGCCAAAGCAGTCTTGAGGGAGAAAAACGGAGCTGGAGGAATCAAACTCTCTGACTTCAGACTATACTACAAAGCTACAGTAATCAAGACAGTATGGTACTGGCACAAAAACATAAACATAGATCAATGGAACAAGATAGAAAGCCCAGAGATAAACCCACGCACCTATGGTCAACTAATCTATGACAAAGGAGGCAAGGATATACAATGGAGAAAAGACAGTCTTTTCAATAAGCGGTGCTGGGAAAACTAGACAGTTACATGTAAAAGAATGAAATTAGAACACTTCCTAACACCATACACAAAAATAAACTCAAAATGGATTAGAGACCTAAATGTAAGACTGGACACCTTAAAACTCTTAGGGGAAAACATAGGAAGAACACTCTTTGACATAAATCACAGCAAGATCTTTTTTGATCCATCTCCTTGAGTAATGGAAATAAAAATAAACAAATGGGACCTAATGAAACTTAAAAGCTTTTGCAAAGCGAAGGAAACTACAAACAAGATGAAAAGACAACCCTCAGAATGGGAGAAAATATTTTCCAATGAATCAACGGACAAAGGATTAATCTCCAAAACATATAAACAGCTCATGCAGCTCAATATTAAAAAAACAAACAACCCAATCAAAAAATGGGCAGAAGACCTAAATAGACATTTCCCCAAAGAAGACATACAGATGGCCAAGAAGCACATGAAAAGATGCTCAACATCACTAATCATTAGAGAAGTGCAAATCAAAACTACAATGAGGTATCACCTCACACCAGTAGACTGGGCATCATCAGAAGATCTACAAACAACAAATGCTGGAGAGGGTGTGGAGAAAAGGGAACCCTCTTGCACTGTTTGTGGGAATGTAAATTGATACAGCCACTATGGAGAACAGTACGGAGGTTCCTTAAAAAACTAAAAATAGAATTACCATATGATCCAGCAATCCCACTACAGGGCATATACCCAGAGAAAACCATAATTCAAAAAGACACATGCACCCCAATGTTCATTGCAGCACTATTTACAATAACCAAGTCATGGAAGCAACCTAAATGCCCATCAACAGATGAATGGATAAAGAAGATGTGGTACATATATACAATGGAATATTACTCAGCCATAAAAGGGAACAAAATTGGGTCATTTGTAGAGACATGGATGGATCTAGAGACTGTCATACAGAGTGAAGTAAGTCAGAAAGAGAAAAACAAATATCGTATATGAATGCATATATGTGGAACCTAGAAAAATGGTACAGATGAACTGGTTTGCAGGGCAGAAATAGAGACACAGATGTAGAGAACAAACGTATGGACACCAAGGGGGGAAAGTCGCAGTGGGGTGGGGATGGTGGTGTGATGAATTGGGAGATTGGGATTGACATGTATACACTGATGTGTATAAAATTTGTGACTAATAAGAACCAGCTATATAAAAAAATAAATAAAATAAAATTCAAAAATTAAAAAAAAAAGAATGATTAAAAAGAAAAAACAGGCCATTGGGTCCTCAACTTAAAGCTTATATAAATGTAAACTCCCAATGATTAACACTCTAAACATTAAAAGAAATAAAATAATGACCATATTAAAGAAAAACACAGATAAATATTTTATGGTCTTGGAGTAGGAATAATCTTTCTTAGCAAGAAAAAAATACTGTGAAGCCGTAGAGGAAAAAATTGACTAGTTTGGTTGCATAAAAGCTGGAAAATTTTGCACAGCTAAAGACACAATGGTCAGTTAAGTGGACAAACAGGCTAAGAGAAAGTATCTAAAATTTAAAAGACCTTATAAATGTAGATGCAAAAATCTTCAACAAAATACTAGCAAACCAAATCCAGCAATATATAAGAAGGATTATACACCATAACCAAATGGAATTTACCCTAGGAATACAAGATTGGTTTAATATATGAACATCATTCAATGTAACACACTATATTAATAGAATAAATGACAAAAACCATATATTCAATGCAATAGACATAGAAAAGTGTTTGACAAAATCCTACATACATTCAGGACTTTTTTTTAAAAACCTATTAACAAACTAGGGATAGAAGAAAATTTCCTCAACCTGACAAAAGAATGTCTACAAAAAATTCACAGCAAAATAATTCTTTATGGTGAAAGACTGAACACTTTTCCCCTGTGGTCAGGAACAAGGCAAGGATGCCTGCTTTTACCTCTTCTATTTAACATAGTTCTGGAGGTTCTAGCCAGTGAAGTCAGGCAAGCAAAAGAAGTAGAAGGCATCCAGACTGAAAAGGAGGAAGTGAAACTATCTTTATTGCAGATGAAATGTTCTTGTATTCAAGAAAATCCTAAGAAATCCACTAAAAGACTAACAAACAAACAAAAAAAGTGCAGCAAAGTTGCAGGATACAAGATCAATATACAAAAATCAATTTTTTGTTTATACATTAGCAATGAACTGTCCAAAACTAAAATTGCCTAGGCAACTACTAATCTACTTTATGTCTCTATGGATTTGCCTACTCTGGACATTTCATATAAATGGAATTATATTGTATGTGGTTTTTTGTGACTGACTTCTGTGACTTGGCATAATGTTTTCAAGATTCTTGCATCTTGTATCATGAATCATTTCTTCATTCCTTTTTATTGCTGAATAATACTCCATTGTATGGATATGCCATATTTTGTTTATCAAGTGATAGTTATTTGGGTTCTTTCCCAGTTTTGGGCTATTACTAATAATGCTGTTATGAACACTCAGGTACAAGTTTTTGTGTGGACATGTTTTCAACTCTCTTGTATTTATACCTGGAAGTGGAATTTCTGGATCTATGGTATCTTTATATGTAACTTTGTGAAGAACTGTCAACCTGTTTTCCAAAGTGGCTGCACCATTTTACATTTCCACTAGTAGTGTATGAGGGTTAGAATTTTTCTATATCCTCACAACACTTGTTATTATCTCTTTTTTGTTTTTGTTTTTGTTTTTAATGGCCATCCTAGTGAGTGTGAAGTGGTATCTCATTGTGGTTTTGATTCCATTTCCTGATGGTTAATGATGTTGAGCAGGTTTTCATGTGCTTATTGGTCATTTGAATGTCTTCTTTTCAGAAATATCTATTCAGATCCTTTGTCCATTTTTAGGTTGTATCTTTTTTTTATTGTGAGTTCTTCATATATTCTTATCAGATTTATGACCTGTTAACATTTTCTCCCATTCTGTGGATTGCTTTTTCACTTCCTTGATGGTGTCCTTTGAAGCACAAAACTTTTGAAGTTTGATTAAGTCCATTTGATCTATGTTTTCTTTGGTAGTTTGTGCTTTTGGTGTCATATCTAAGAAACCATTACCTAATCCAAGGCCTCAAAATTTGCTCCTATGTTTTTTCTAAAACCTGTATAGTTTTTGCTCTTACATGTAGGTCTATAACCCATTTGGAGTTAATTTTTGTACACAGTGTGAGGTAGGGGTCATTTTCTTTTGCATGTGGATATCCAGTTGTCTAAGCACCTTTCGCTGAAAAGACTTTTCTTTCCTCATTGAAGTATCTTGTAACTCTTGTTGAAAAAAACTCTAAAAATATGATATTTTGTTCGAATAAAAAGTGGCAGGATGACATCTTTGGCCTCCTGGTAATTTTTTGACATGCTGTTGAACAGTTGTCACAGGTGTCATCAATATCTGTAGATGGTTTTCATGTAGAGAAAATGCTAATCCTGTAACTCATCTAAATGAAATGGCATTTCACATGGGACTCTGTCTCAGTTTCAACCAGGGCTCCAAGGCAATAGGTGCCTTTGTGCAAATTAGCAGAAAAGCAATCCCACTGGGTAGGTGAATTGCAGTAAAGTGCCCCTCTGGCACCCTGTGCTGCTAGAAGAGGAATGGCTTTAATTCAGCACTCACTCATCCCTGTAGCTTGATATCTTTGTGTGGGGTACACACTGCATAGTCATTTGTGGTAGTTTTGGATTCCTTCTACAGCAACATTCCAAAGTGAGTTTTGAGGCCACCTAAGAAGAACTTCCAAAAGAGTTGGTAAAAACTATCAACTCTACCCTGAAAAAAGAGATTAGAGAGGTCAAGAGAGAGGATGTGTTTGGAGAGAGTTGTGCTGAGAATCTAACAGTCTAAAAACTAGGTAGGATGGGAGATACTTCTTCACCTCAAATGTGAGAGGACCTCTTTTGGGACCACCCAGAAAGTATCTTATGTGTTTCTTGGTATTGGGACTGCATGTCTGATACAGGCCTGAAAAAATATAAACTGGCTCAAGCTTTAAGCTACCTTTAGCCACAATGCAGAAGGGAATAACTATAGTATAACTGACATCAGATCAGTGTTTTGTGGACCAGACTAAGCTATGAATGAGCAAAACAGGCCAGAGTTTCTAAGGTTCTGCCCAGAAGGATCACCTGGAGGGTGAGGAGACCTCAGCATAAAGAGGTACAAGTTTTCTGCTAGATACTCAAAAGCTAATGGAGGCATCAGAAAAAGACCACTTTGAGGAGATACATTTCTACTTTTCAAAGGACGTTCCAGGTAAGAGATACCCAATGATGTGGGAGTCTCAAAAAAAAAAAAAAAATTATAGATGAGCTCATGAGGGAAAAAGTCAGGTGTAAACATTCACCAAGTCTGAAGAGTGTCAACACATCAAGAGTGTACCAGTCAAGGGACTTCCCTGGTGGCGCAGTGGTTAAGAATCCGCCTGCCAGTGCAGGGGACGTAGGTTCGATCCCTGGTCTGGGAAGATCCCACATGCCGCGGAGCAACTAAGCCCATGCACCACAACTACTGAGCCTGCGCTCTAGAGCCCACATGCCACAACTACTGAGCCCATGAGCCACAACTACTGAAGCCTGTGCGCCTAGAGCCCGTGCTCCACAACAAGAGAAGCCACTGCAATAAGAAGCCCACGCACCACACGAAGAGTAGCCCCCACTTGCTGCAACTAGGGAAAGCCTGCGCGCAGCAACGAAGACTCAACACAGCCAAAAATAAATAAATGAATAAATAACTAAATAAATAAATAAAAAGAGTGTACCAGTCAAGTAAATCTTTGCCTGTTTCCTTACGTCTTTCCCTCACTCACATCCCAACTCTTGTGGGGTCAGAAATCACAGTTAGTGAGTGGCAAGGAAGAGAAGGCAGAGTCAAAAAAGAAGAAGCTAACTTCTCCCTGTTTTCCGCTAAAGGCCCGAAGTAAGAAAAGGTGCTTAACTTCAAATTAATGTCTTAAGCTTTAACAGTTACACAGAACTAGGCATTAATTAGTAACATTAGTCTCTTTAGATTAAAAGTGTCCAAAGACATTTTGTTAGCTAAGTATGTATATACATCTATCTATCTATCTATCTATCTATCATCTATCTATCTATCTATTATCTATCTATCTATCTATCTATCTATCTATCTATCTATCTATCTATCTATCTATCTATCTATCTATCTATCCTAATACTGTAGTGCCTTCTACAAGGCAGGGGAAAAACTGGTTGCACAGAGTGGGTTTGAATAGGCAGTATGGGGGGAGGGGAGAGAGTAAAATTGTATTGGTGTGCACTCTAACAGTGCCACTTTTCAATGTATTCATTCCTAAACTATCAAAATCAATAAACTACAATATGAAGAGTAGCCATGTCTTTTTAAATCACAAAATGTCATTTCAAGAATCTCTGTAAAAATAACTTTGATTCAATTCGAACAGTACTTTAAGTAGATCCCTAAAGAAATAACTGCACTGTAATTTGGGCATTGATAGCTATAACACAATTTAAACACGACTTCACTTTTTTGTCTTAATATGATTCCACCCACTGCATCCTTCTGTGTGTTGTTTTGATGAACCTGTCACTTAGGGTTCTTTGAGCTCAGTTTAAAGGTGTCAATAATGAATGAAATGAACTCAGCATTGGGATACATTTTCAAGAATTCTGGTGGTTTGAAACCATCCTATATAATTCCATCATACTTGATTATAACATGAAATAGAAACAAAAAAGCTAATCATGACATAGAAGCAACTTCATGTCAAATGATGTCCATGAAAGAGCCAATTTAGTAAACTCTGAATTTACTTAGCCTGTTTGAACATCCGTAAAGGGGACTTAGCAAAACAGTCTTTCCATATGCCAGGTGAAACCCTCAGAGGGAATAGACCTCAGTTTAATAATGAAAGAGAAGGGAAGGGGCTGATAACTATTCTGTCTAAACAGTGTTTTTGTGGCCCAACATTGATTGTGTCTTGAAATCTCCTTTGGGAATGGAGCAGGCAGCTATTCCTTTGCTTTCAGAAACATCATGCAAATTATTTAAACATTTTTGCAATTATTTTCCTGAAACTGAGTTTTGGCACAATGCCTAGAAACACTGAAAAGTGACATCACACCGCACCCAGAGATGCAGTTTCCAAAAAATTCTCTGGGGAGCCTTACAACTGTCTTGGAGGCCGATTTCCATATCGCCATGTAAACATGGGAGTCTATTGGTACTTCTGCCTTTAGAGAGGCTCCAGATAAGGACACCACCAGTAAGCAAAAGTTTAGGCAATTTAATTCTAGTTATCTTCCTGTAACTTGACTGTATGTGCAGTTTCTTTTAAAGTCCTTTCTAACTATCTGTGTGAAAAATATTTCTGTTGGCACTTTCTTAAACCCTTGATGTGTCTATGACCACCTCTTTTTAATGTTAACCACAGAAAGAAGTCTGATCCCCTTTTCTCTATCCCAGACCTTATATCTGGTTATTCGTAAGGATAATTTTATAATTCATGCAGATGACTGGCCTAAAAATGATGACCCTCTTTTGTACTATTACTTCATGCTGAGGACAAAGAGGATACAGGAAAATTACTCCTTGGCCCAGGAAGTTTATTAAAATGCTAAATGAAGGTCTGGCGGCAGCTCAAAGAACTTTAAATAACCTTGTGGTGGAAAACCTCCAAAACCTCCTTTTACCGTCAGCTTAAACTAGGCTGGTTGTGACAAAGAGTAAGAAAATAAGTAGTTTCAAGAGTGCAAAAACACATCTATTTTTAAAAGGTAGGTCCGTCCAATGGTTGCAGGCAAATGTGACATAGCCTTCCGAGGCATGATGACAATAATTTATCATACAGTGGTTTTGCAGGGTTCACAGCCAGTCCTGGGCAGATTCCACGTGTCAAGCATGGATGAAGTTGTGCAGAAGGAAGTGTAATTGCATCGTGGTCGATGCAGTGTTCCCTTTTGTTCATCAGTGCAAAACATGCCACAGACACATCCTGTGAATAACGTTCTTGTGGCTAAAATTCCATGGAATAAAAACACAAAATTATGTGAAATAGAATGGCAATTGCTACTCCAATTAATTCCACTCTAGTGCCATATGGGGCTCTAACTCCATATGTGGTTTTGGCTCTGTGTTACTCTGCTGGATCCTTCAACATTCAACAAGTAGCAGACTCTCTAAGAGGTAGGAGTCTCCAGGGCAAAGTCACTGAGTCATGGTATCTATAAATTATTACTGGGGCATCTGAAACCTGTATTCGAATTTTCAGGAAACCCATAGGAATGGGAAAACCACATACAAATTGAACACAAGAAACCTTTTAATAGGGTCCCAGGGAGAACAAAAGAGGTAGATCTCCACAGCCTCAGAAGAGCCAACAGCAATGGAAAGAAGGCACGTTTTTCCCAGAGCCCTCATCTGGAGTACCTGTGCCCTTTCTTTCCAGCCTGACTTCCTGACACACCGATGCACAACCTCAGTGAATACAGCCTGTCCCCATGGCCTTTTTCCCAGTCCCTGAAGTTGTCCTCCTAGGGGGTCCCTGGGCTCCAAATGCAGCTATTCTGACAACCCCTTCCCTACAACCGAGCTCCCCAGGCCCAACATTATTCAGGAATGACTTAAGGAAATTGAGCCTGGAATTCAGTGTCTGCTTTAGGTCTGACACCTAGGCTTGGAAGACCTGTTCCCACCGTATTCATTGGTCTTGTAACTGCTGCCCTTTTGTGTTTCTTCTCCTTGGTAATTTAACTATTATGGGTTCTTCTAGAACTAAAGCTCACCTTGATCCTATTTTTCAGTCCGCAGGCTGCTCCTGAACCTCAGGCAAAGGGCTGGAACTCTCAATCTCCAACAGCTTCTGGATTCTTCCTTCGGCATCAAGCCCCAAGTTGGCAGCCTTCTGGCTAGACAACAACCAGGTCAGATGCAGACTTCCTTTGCTCTTGGGCTGGACTCACTTCCAGTGCCTGCAGCTGGGCCTGTGCCCCCACTGCCTGCCTCACCCTTGTAGGAGAGGCAACTCCTTAACCTGCCTTTTCTAGTCCATCCTGCCTCAGGTTATCTAGGTCATCTCAGACAGTGCCCCAAGATATGAAGGCTGGAGCTCAAGAGGCTGACTTCTTCCTAAAGAGTGCTAACTGAAGCTAGAAAAATAATTCAGATAGCTCTGGATCAAGATGCGTCTTCCTGGGCAAGTCACAGGTATTTTGGTAGGAGGAAATGCCAATATTTTTTGTTAAAAAAAAAAAAATCCCTGAGACCAGTCTTCCCTCTCAATCCTGATCGACACATATTTTTTATTTATTTTAGAACTAGATAGTCCTTTGAAGGGTGGCCTGAGAAAATTGGACTATGTATGTTTAGGGAAATTTAACATCCAAAGCAATATGGAAATTCTTCTTAGCGCTGATCTTTATGAATGTGTATAAGCACAGGAATGCTGCTCTTATGATGCTTTGTGGGTTTCTCTTCAGTAGATATCCCAACAGTTTATTACTATGAGTAATAGTCTAAAATACTAGGTTATTGAACCTTTCAGTAATTCATGCACTTGGTTGAGTGGCTATCAGCAAATGTGTGAGTAGCACACAGGAAAATGTATAATAGTGTCCTTCCTTAGAACAAAATCCCAGCTACCAAGAGAAAACAACGAGCAACATTGATAGGAAGCAGTGATAGTCTTGTTTCTTTGTGTAAGAGCGCACGGAGCTTTTCAGCGTCTCAGCCGCACACTAGGAGACTGCCTGCTTTTGACCATGGGTGAGAGATCAAAGTTACATGGGATAAGGGCCTCCCACCCCTCTATCAACACCACCGAGAAAGCAGTCAAGGGAACTCTGAATCTGAACCAGCTGTGATCACTGAGTTGCTGCAACCCTCAGAGTGTGGGGACCCCATTGATCTTGCCAACTGAAGCAGCAAAGTACAGTGAAATGGAAGGAGCATGGCATCTAGTCCAACAGACTTGGTGTTAGAGCCCAGGACAAGCATCCATCAGCTGATTGCATGAGTTACTTGACCTCTCCGGGCCTCAGTTTCACCACAGAATGCAGATAAATAAACGCCTCATGGTGTTAAAGGAAAAAACGCATGTAAAACTCCAAGCACAGTTTCTGGCTTATAATGGGTACTCAGTAAATGGAAGTTCTCTTCCATCCATGACCCCTGCCCCCCTTATTTCTCTGGAAAATTCTTTATCTTTATCTTTTAGAAAGACTGACTTCAAATGCAATTTTTGCAAAGATAGTTATTTTCTTCAAATCTCTCAAATCTGGTAAAAGGCTAGAGTCACCTTCTAATTATTTTTTGGAAAGAGATGTCGTGCCCTGAACCATGAAAAACTGTTGATAAAGGGAAACATTCTCAATTAGCTGAGCAAATGATCTATGTCAATATTGCATGTGAGAAATGGATCATCATTTAACATGTAGGAATCAACATTAAAATTTAGGATAAAGGTATTAAAGCCCATGAGACTGAATGGTGTAAAAAAGGATTGATATTTGCTTGGCGAGTATGCCAAGCTTCAATAGATGATCAACACTTTCTTCTGTTTATTGAATAAGGGAAATACTCCATATTGAGCAAAATGCCTTCGTAAACTGCTTAGGTGTGGCTGATTAGCTTGGACGTTAAGATGCAGCTTCCCATATCCTTCCAAACAGCATTTTTCTTGCCAGTGTGTAAATGGGACTCCAGTCTCTCAGAAGGGGATTCAAGAATAGAAGTGCAGAAAGGAAGGAAACTCAAACTGGAAAAGAAGCTCTGTCAAAAAAAAAAAAAATCAATAATTTTGCTACTGAGAAATTGCTACCATCCTTATTCAGGAAGAGGTGGGAAGGTCAGAATAACTTGTGTGATAAATGAATTTATAAAGTAGCCGGTATCAGGAGACTAATTTAATTGGATGTTTTAAGTATGATAATATACCACACTTTCTACAAATTTTTTCCTTTATTAAAATCTTCAAATTAAGCTGAGTATAAGGCTCACCATGTCCACCTTAATGGGACAAGCAGCACCAATTGCTTCTGGGGCATAAAAGCACTCGTTATTAATTATTATTACCAATACCTATCCCAAAATATATTTTTTAAATGAGGTATTTTTTTCTTCATGACATTTTAGACAATTTCAAGTCATAAAAGACAAAGGAAATATTTTTGTTCTACCATCTCCCTCTCCGCCAACCCCTGCCCTGGATACTTGGAACCTCACTAAATACCCAGTGTTGTTGCTTCCAAATTACAAATTAAATAGAGATTTAAATTAAGGACATTTGACTGTATAAATTTATAAACACCCTAGATGTGCATTCTCAAGTTTAAAACTCAGTTTCTTTCACCGCTACTAGTTGTATGTTATCAATGTAGTTCATATTCCACTGGCTGTCACTTTCTCCATTAAGAGAAAAATAAGATATTTGGAAGACAATGTCAGTTTTAAGCATAATTTTATACAAGTTCCCTACCGCTTTTGTAAGAATAACTGGTAGAAGAAACAGCAGTGGATTAGCAAGACAGTTGAAAATACTATAGAACAATGTAATCCAGACACAATGTGCCTCCTAGAATATATATATTTTTTATTTTATTTATTTTTGGCTGCGTTGGGTCTTTGTTGCTGCACATGGGCTTTCTCTAGTTGTGGCGAGCGGGGTCCACTCTTCGTTGCAGTGCGTGGGCTTCTCATTCGTGGTGGCTTCTCTTGTTGCGGAGTGTGGGCTCTAGGCACATGGGCTTCAGTAGTTGTGGCACGTGGACTTCAGTAGTTGTGGCTTGCGGGCTCTAGAGCACAGGCTCAGTAGTTGTGGTGCACAGGCTTAGTTGCTCCGAGGCATGTGGGATCTTCCTGGACCAGGGCTCGAACCCGTGTCCCCTGCATTGGCAGGCGGGTTCTTAACCACTGTGTCACCAGGGAAGTCCCTGCCTCCTAGAATATTAAAAGAAGGAATAAAGCCAGTGCAAGAACTGTGTTGGTGCACTCAGTAAATGGTCCTGAGTTTAGAACCTGCAAATCTAACTCTACACATAAGGGAAACAGTGAGAAACGAGAGGAAAAGATCCAGTGCAGTATTAGATCTTGTTTTCTGGTAGATAGAGCTGATAGTAGATGTTATACAAAACAACCACCAAAAAAATTAAAAATTCAACTAAGGTTAGGAAACTCTGTATTAAACAGGGTGAAACAGGTTTTTTTTTCCCTCTCCTCCCTCTCTGTCTCTGTTTTCTAACTTGAATAATTCCCCATGCCTCTAATAAGCTAAGGTACACCGAAATCTTCAAAAGGGTAACAATAATAATAGATTTCTTCCTGTACAAGAAAAAGCTAAGTTTACATATTAAAACAGGTAGCCTCCTGAATACTTTCCTGAATTTTCCAAGTTCTCTATAGTGAACATGTATTAAATTTTTCATCAGGGAAAAACGAAAAACTCTCTCCTTTCCTAACCCTTATATTCAGTCCAACTGTAAGTCCTGTCAGTTCTGCTTCCGAAGTATATCCTGAATCCAACTTCTTACCATGTCCTAAGACCACAACCATAGTCGAAGCCCCCATCTTCCTTTTCCTGGATTAATGCAACACCCCCAGTAAGTGGTCACTGCCACCACTCTTGCCAACCTTCAGTCCTTCTGAGTCCTCCACAGAGAAGCCAGCTAGAGGAATCTTCCTGTAGCATAAAACTGGATTATAGAGTTCCCCTGCTTGAAACCCTCCAAAGGCTTCTCCGTGAACCAGAATAAAATTCAAATTGTTGCCCTTGGTCCTCAAAGCCCTTCCTGACCTGGCACCTGTCTGTCCTCTTGCTCTCACAGGCCACCCCGCTCCCTGACTCCTGTGCTCTGGTCACTGCCTCCACAAAAGCCAAGCTCATTTCACTCTCGGGAACTTTGTTCTTGCCGTGCCTTTTGCTAAGAATGTGTTTGTCTGGGATCCTCACCTGACTTCCTCGTTTTCATCTTTCAGATCTCAATTCACACATCACCTTCCCAGAGAGCTTTTCCCTGACCCCCCTGTTTAGCTAGAGCACCCCACCCATTTAACCCTCATTAACACTTATTGCAGCCTGAAGTGATTATATTTATCTCTCTGCATACTTATCATGTCCTTCTTTACTAGAATATAATCTCCTTGAGAACAAGGACCTTTACCCTGCTACACGTCCACAATGGTTAGAATGAGGCATAGCACATAGTACGTGCTCAATACGTCTTTGAAAGAGAAAATTCAGAGAAAAGCACATTTATTGTACCTCATATGACACAGTGCTAAATATCTGATTCTCTGCATAGACTTGTCAGCTGTATGTTATCCTCATTTTTACAGAAAGAGAAACTAAGATTTAGAGAAGTTAAGCAACTTGTCCAACGTCTCACAGCGAGCTCCTGTATGTGACCAATAATAACTGGGGAGAAGATACCTAATTCAAAAATTTTATTTCATAACCCCCAAACCCTCAGCAGTGTAAACTCCCCAACCCCTAATAACTACTACTGTAACAAAACCTACAGTTTCTCTCTTTCTTGTTATTGCAAAATATATTGATATTTCATTTATCAGGCACTTGACTGTTCTAAATAAGTGAATTTTTCAGATAATGTAAACTTACCTGTTACATGTCAAAACTTCATTTATTTACATTATGTTTGGTAAGATATTTCTGTATATTTCTCAGTCTTCTGAAACAGAGTATATTCAGCAAAAATTTTTTTTTCTGAATAACACATGGTAATTTTTAGAAACGTCAGTTACTGTTCTGAGCAAAAAGAATTTTCTATTCATTATAACAGGAGTGGCTACATAATCTGTAGGGCCCAGTGCAAAATAAAAATGCAGAGCCTCTTGTTCAAGACTTGATAAGAACTTTAAGATGATGACAGCAGAACATTAAACCAGGCACAGGGCCCTGTATGACTGCACAGACCTCACGCTATGAAGCTGACCCTGCATCATATAGTGTCTTATACATAATAGGAATTCATAAGCATTTACTGAATAATGAATAATATCTTTAAGCCTCAGTGAGCAAGGCTCATTTCTCTAAATGAATTCAGATGTGATGAAAATAATAATAATAATAACATTAACTGAGTTATGTAATAAGCACTGTTTTAATTGTTCTACATGCATTATCCTATCTGATTCTCAAAAACCCTTATGAGATTCATTTAGGATTTTATGGCTGCATGTAACAAACTCAGCTGAAGTGGCTTAACCAAACATGGATTCTATTTTCATATATTTGATAAGGGTCTAGTATCCAGAATATATAAATATATAAAGAACTTTAGCAATTTTTATCCGTCAGAGTTCTTCAGAGAAACAGAACCAATAGGATGTATATGTATACTGTGTGAGTGTGTTTGCATATTATATATGTGTATACACATATATATACATATATAAATATATAATGTTTATTTATAAATATATAATATATATAAGCATATATACATATATATTATATATATTGTATATGTAGTTATACACAAACACACACACAGACACACACATGCATATGAAGAGATTTATTTTAAGGAATTGGCTCGCAATATTATGGGATCTGGCCTAAAGGCTGGACACTCAGGCAGGATTTCTAGTCTTGAGGCAGAATTCTTTCTTCTTCAGGAAACCTCAGATTTTGCCCTTAAGGCTGATGGAATTAAGGCCCACCCACATTATCAAGGGTAATCTCTTTTACTTAAAGTCAACTATAAATGGTAATCACATGTACAAAATACTTTCATATCAACACATAGACTAGTGTTTGACTAAACAATTGGGTACCATAGCCTAGCCAAGTTGACACATAAAATTCACCATCACACAACTCAAGAACAAAACAACAGACTACACAATTTTTAAAAGAACAAACTTCTTGAATACACATTTCTTCAAAGAAGGTATACAAATGTCCAATAAGAACATGAAAAGATGCCCAATATTGTCAGTCATCAAGGAATGCAAATAAAAACACCAATAAGGTGACTGACCTTATGACATTTCATATCTATGAGGATGGCCATAATAATAATAATTTTTTGAAATAGAAAACAGCAAGTATTGGACAGGATGTGGATAAACTGAAACTCTCATACAATGCTGTTGGGAATGCAAAATGGTGCAGCTGCTATGAAATACAGTTTGGCAATTTCCCAGTAAGTTATACATAAAATCACCATATAACCTAGCAATTCTGCTTCTAGCCACATAACTAAAAGAATTGAAAACAGGTGTTCAAATAAAAATCTGTACACAAATGTTCATAGCAGCTCTATTCACAATAGCAGATAGGTGGAAAAGACCCAAACATCCATCAAAAGATCAATATATATATATATATATATATATATATATATATATATATACACACTACCAAATGTAAAATAGCTAGCTAGTGGGAAGCAGCCACATGGCACAGGGAGATCAGCTTGGTGCTTTGTGTCCACCTAGAGGGGTGGGATAGGGAGGGTGGGAGGGAGACGCAAGAGGGAGGAGATATGGGGATATATGTATATGTATAGCTGATTCACTTTGTTATAAAGCAGAAACTAACACACCATTGTAAAGCAATTATACTTCAATAAAGATGTTAAAAAAAAAACAAAAAAAGATGAATGTATAAACAAATGTGATATATCCATACAATGGAATATTATTCAGCTATAAAAAAAGATATACTAATACATGGTACAACATGGGTAAACCTTGAAAACATTATGCTATGTGAAATAAACCAGATACAAAAAAGGTCACATATTGTATGATTCCATGTATATGAAATATCCAGAATAAGCAGATTCATAGAGACAAAAAGTAGTAGTTGTCTAGAGCTGAAAGGATGCTGGTATAAGGAGTGACTCTAGTGAGTCTGGGGTTTCTTTTTGGGGTGATGAAAATGCTGTGAAATTACATAGTGGTGATGGTTGCACAACAGTATATATATACACTAAAACCCACTGAATTGTACATCTAAAAGATTGAATTTCATGACATGTGAATTACTTTTCAGAAAGGCTGTTATAAAAAAGAATCAAGGGCCTAAACATCATGCATGTCCTTTTAACAAGTTTGGGAGTTTAGGGGCTGGGGCCTTTTTTCTGCTCAATTTCTGGGCATTACACATAGGTCAGTTGATTGATGTAACTGCATAAGGGGGCTCCAGGTAAAGGAGCTATTTCAGAATAAAATTGGGAAATTCAGACAGAAGGCACAGAGGAAGAGAACAGTTCCTTTTGCTGGAGTCCTTGTCTCTGCTCCTCTGATTCCTGTAATGCCCTCAGAACTGCCTCTTGACCTTTCCAGGTTCTAGAATTCAGTTTGAGAAGCTCTGGTCAAAGCCATTTGGTAAAGCCAAGATAATGTGTATCAGTGCCTCCTATTTAACCTGAAGGACTCTAACAGGTCATCTGAAAGTATTATTAAGGGGCTAGAGTTGACATTCTGGTCAGAGACCTAGCGATGGAGAAAGACATGTTAAAGGAATCAAATTGCCTAGATATGTTAAACTTATTTGTAGATAAATATCTCGGTCCTATACTTTAAAATAAAACAACCTGCAAAGTCATTCACAAGCTTCAGAGAAGAACTTAAATGAGCTGAAGCCCACTGATATTGCTAGAGACTCATAGCATCTGAGGAAAGAGAAGAGCTTAAAAAAGTGACTTATTCCAGGGAAAAGCTCAGAGAAGATCAACGCTTGTAATGAGCATAAGCTTCTATGCCAAAACAAAGCTCAAGGGGAGAGACCTGCATCAAGAAAAGAGGTGTTGGGCTTCCCTGGTGGCACAGTGGTTGAGAATCTGCCTGACAATGCAGGGGACACGGGTTCGAGCCCTGGTCTGGGAAGATCCCACATGCCGCGGAGCGGCTGGGCCCGTGAGCCACAATTACTGAGCCTGCGCGTCTGGAGCCTGTGCTCCGCAACAAGAGAGGCCGCGGTAACGAGAGGCCTGCGCATCGCGATGAAGAGTGGCCCCCACTTGCCACAACTAGAGGAAGCCCTCGCACAGAAACGAAGACCCAACACAGCCATAAATAAATAAATAAAAATTAAAAAAAAAAAAAAAAAAAAAAAGAAAAGAGGTGTTGCCTGGAACCACCTTCTTTAGGAGGTTTACTTCTACTGTCGCAGAAAAAGAGAGTTGCTTCTGATACAGGACAATTTGAAATGATGTAGTACAAAATAGTAACATCTTTGTGCACAAAATGGAAAGAATGCAAATTCTGAAACTGCTTCTAAATTTATCAAGAATCTCAATTTCAAAGCTGGTATGTTAGGGATTTTTATAAATTGGGTTTTGCTATTGCTATTGTCACCAGCAAAGCCCACTGGGGTCCTGGGAAAAATAAGATGGAATCTAGATGATAAGATATAAGGTCTAACCACTTCTTTTGTGCTTAGTCTAGTTTCACTTGCCTGTAGGGGGGCCCTGCAGAGGCCTTGCACCTAAGACATGGGATTGGAGTTCCCGGTGCAGAGATGCTGGCACTGAGATATGGTGTGCCTTGCGCAACACACCTGCCCCAACGGGCAAGGACTCTGCCCCTCCCTCCGCAGATGAACCCTATAAACTGGTCCCGCCCACCGCCCGTCTCAGAGAGCGTGTACTCCAGAGCGGGAGCTCCCACCTCTCCATTCTTTGATCAAAGAATAAAACTTTCCTTCGCTTCTGAACCAAACTCCGTCTCCTTCCATCAGCGCGAACAACACCAGGCAGAAGGACTCTTGTTGGGGACCCACTCTGGAAGGTCAGTAACACTATCATGGTGCCACTTTTAGCTGATAACTAGGAATACCTGTCCTTTTTGGGTCATGATTAGGTTGGAATTAAAGCTTTGAATTACACAAGATCTTTAGAACTTCCTCCTTTATAAAATGCTACTGCCCTGTACCTTGAAGAAGAGACTGATCATGGGAATTCCTCATTCCTTGGATCTCAACAGAATAATGAATGAGGAAGTTCCACAGAGACCCTTTAATCAAATGCAGTCAGGACAGGGAGTTGGTTGGTTAGTGGAAGATGTTAAAGAGATGAATCATAAAAATATCATGGATATACACATCAAATTTGTATTTTAAATTAAAATAACTGCATTCTTTTGCCAAGCTTTTGATATAAAGGCTTTTTCATTGAATGTTGGTCAGTTGGTTGGAGTTCTACCTTATCTTTCATGCATAAACTGCACCCGTAGTATATCCAGTACTATTTCCAGTTATAATTTCTTTAAAAGGAAGCAAAAACTTAAAGACACCTGTTGGACAAACTGAATGCAGAGTCCATCTAGATTTTTATAATTGCTTTTCCACTTTAACCAGTGCCCAGCAACTTACTTTTATTGAATCTTTTCAAAATATTCAACCAAGTTTTCATAGAAACAACTTTTCTTTTTGCATTCATTTTTCATATATTTATATATTTTATTTATTATTAATAATGACATGTTTAACTGGCATGAAACAGGCTGAGGAACAAATAACCTGAGTCTTAGTAAGTATAGAATTCAGCTGATGGTAGCAGAGTGCATGGGGGTGCTAGAGAGTGGCCTTCTGGCTGTGAGTGCTCAGGTGCTGAGGGTATGAGTCAGGATATTTCCCTGCAATATTGGTCACACTCTCAGCAACGTGTCTCAGAGCCGATTGGAGCTGCTCTACACGACCAACTCTGCATTGCCCAGCGCCTCCCTTTTCTTTACTGCTGCAAGTTCCTTTGCAAGCCCAGGCCCCGCCTTCCCCAAACAGCTTAGCTACTAGTGGTGGCCAGTCCAGACCTGCTATGCTCAGTGCCTCCTTGGGTCCAAGGCCCACTGGATGTATGAAAGCATGTGCCCACAGACTGGTTGTCATCACAGTGTTGTGGTGTGACTGTTCATGTACATGCCCAGAGGTTATTTTATAATCTGTGGCTGGCTTGGCAACATAGTTCTATAACCTAGAGGAAACTGTTTCTGACATCTGAATTTTAGGTCCAGATGATGCGGCTAGCCCAGAGCAGTTTTTGCCACCACGTAAAGTAATTTGGTTGGAGTCTTAGGATGAAATGGTAGGAGGCACAAAATGCAGTGAAAGCCCCTTTTTGGTGCTCCCTCAGCCTAGCTGACTTTACATCCTGGACAGCTGACCATCACCAGCCTAATGCATTTCCCTTGGTGGAACGAGGGAAGATAGATGCACATTCATTGAATCATGACAAACTTGATACCATCTCATATCTTCGTTGATACCTGTATCATTTAAATATGAAAGGGCAAAGTCAATTTGCAGAGTGTTATGTGACACAGTGTATGGTCCCAACCATCCGTTAACCCATGCTTGGAGCCACCAATTCCACAGAATACTAGCTTTCCTTCCCTTCCTTTTCTAATCACCTTGCTGGTCAGCTATCCTGGATTTTTTTTTTTTCTTTTCTTTTTTTTTTGCATGTCGGGAAAGGGGGCAGGGGAGTGGGCAGATACAGTTATGAAAGGTTTAATGTGAACATTAAGGGAAAGGGAATTCAAGAGGACCAGAAAATTCTCGAGAACCACCAATATTAAGAATGGAATCAGGTTTCAAAATGATGTGTATATAATAGAAAAAAAGTTAGAAATAAATAGCAATTACACATTTCAGAATTTCAGAAGAGGAATAACAGACTCAGAGAATGTATAGGAAATATAGTTAAACCAATAAGCCAAGGGCTGCTAGGCTGGAGGTAACCAGGTCAGTGGGTCCTGAGGGCCCCAGGCTATGCTTGCAACAGAAAGAGAACAGCTTCCAGGTCACAGGTCAGTGTTCCAGGTCCTCTTTCCACGTTTTCTCTTTGCTATCTTTATCAAACCCTTTTCCGATTACAGCATGATTTCATTTACATTGATTTTGTACTCATACACGCCTCTCATGTTACCAGAGAATGTTCCTCCCACTTGCTTAAGTATTTGTCCATCTTAACGGCAAAGTTTCTTCCTCTGGCTTTTTGTAATACTAACAAACTACAAACTCCCTAGCCCCAGTGCTCCTGGCAGTAACCCAGTGAAGGTTCTACCTTTGTCACTGTGTGAAACCCCTCCAAGAATGTCTCCTTACATGATGCTTCTCTCCTAGCCCACCTCTAGCTGGACTAGATTACTCGGGCCTCATCACCCCACAGACCTCTGTTACGTGTTCGAACAAAGTCATCTCCATTCTCTATTCTGGTCTTACGCATCTGCATATTCTCCATTAATTGTATAACCCACATAGCAGCTGTCAGCTCCTCCCTCACTAGCTTCCAGGAGTCTGGTCTGCACACCTTGTGATATGTGTGGTTTTGCTGGTAACCTATGGAGAAGGGTCACCTCACCCAATGACAGCATCTCAACAGAGACACCCCTTTTAGACACTTCTTCCCAAGCCTCAAGCGGCTCCTCCTGCTGGCAGCTGCCACAAAGCCCCTCCTCAGACTCTACCCCTTCCCTCCAGGCCGTTTCCAGCTCTGTCTCCTGGTTATGCAGAGCAGCTTTCTTCTCCAGTCTCTGAGACTTCTTTCCACTCTGCAGAGGGATCATCAAAGCACCTTCTCAACAAAGACTGGTCTCTTCCAACATGGAAATTAAACTGAAAACTTTCTTCATTCAGTTCTTCAGATCAGCTCATACCTCAGATTCCCACTGGTTGGCCAACTTCTGTTTTGCCCACAGTGTCCAGCTCTTTAACTGGTTCCTTCACATAAGCTTCTGTTGCTCCCTCTGCTGCAGCAACTCCTTTCTGGACTTTGGATTTGGGGCAGCTTTCTGTCTCTACTTTTATAGGTCTACCTCAACCTCAATCTGAACTGTCACATACTTAATACATTTTGTGATAAGATTTGTCAGCAGTAAGAACTGTCACTAAAACAAGACAGCAAAGCCACTCTCTAGGGTGTTGTTTTTGGTAACAAAAGAAACTAGGGATTTCATTTAGTTTGCAATAACTAGCCTTTCCCCTCTACCATCACCCAGGTTATCGCTAATGCTCTACACAAGCTGTCTCCTGGGGTGGTCTGATGGTACAGTTCTGGATGGCATCCTGGTTATCTTGCTAAATTCTTTACTTACCTCAGAGTCAGTACCAAATCCTTGACCATTATACATCCTCTCGGGGAACCCATGATATGATAGTTCTTAACTTTAGGCTGATGAAAATCTCTCAGAGAGTCATTTGTAAGGCAGGTTTCCAGGCTTCCATAAACCAGGAATCTGCCTCTTTGTCATGTACACCTAAGTGATTCTGAAGCCAGTATTGGGGGAGCATAGTCTTTCCCAATGTGGCCATTCATATTGTGGTGGCCCAAGACATTGTAAGAGTTACATGTTTATTTACATTTAAAAAACCCATATAATAGCAAAAATATTATTTCATATATATTACTTAGGATGCTAAATTAAAATAGTGATTTAATTGAAAGGATTATTAAGTAAATCAGAGTGGAGGTAGAACTCGTATGGCAAAAATTGTGAAAATGGCAGGTACATGGTGAAGTTCGAGGAACAGTGAGTCGACGACTAGGTCTGCTTCTATGAATATCTGACATGATTATTTTTTAAGTTCCAGAATATTGCTTTTATGTGTAGCTTTTAAAAAAAATTATAAAATGATACATTTTCACCATAGAAAATTTTTTAATTTCATAAAAGTAATAAGAAGAAGATAAAATTTACTGAGAAACCATCACTGAGAGATTAGCACTGACGTCTTGCATACTGCCTTCCTACCTTCTCTCTCGGTGTTCCTCATGCTTGCTTTTTCTCCCTCAGTCTCTCTCTCTCCTTTAATCATCATATTTTTAAAACTGGGAGCATACTGCGTATACATATTTGCCACTATTTTTAATTTTTTAAAACACTTTACCATGCCATTAAGGGGTCTACCAAAAGATTATTGTAATGGTTTAATAACATTTCAGCAAAGAACAGTAGTTAAGAGCACGTGGGCCAGTTTGCCTGGTTTCAAACCCTGGCTCTGCCTTGCGTAATTTAACTGCCCTGTGCTTTCATTTTCCCATAAGTAATATGGGAATAGTGGCACCTAACTCAGAGAATTGGAGTAAATGAGATAGAATACTTAGAACTCTGCCTGCCTGGTCCATAGCAAGAACTTGAAAAGTTCAGACATTATTATCCCATGTGTATTATCATATTTAAAGCCCCTTTTATTTTCTGATGTTTTATGTTCTTTAGAATGTTTGTGATTCCTATAGCACCTGATCCTAGGGTCAGAAAATCCATGTAGGTGAAGCAACAGTTTGTATGTTCCCTAATTCCCATGGCCTGTCTGCTTTAGCTCTTTGGTTTTCACATTTCTCCTAATACTTTTGTAGTTGTTGTTGTTCAAAATGTCTTCCCATTCTAGGCTACTAACATCTGGCTCAAACAAATATGACCTTTTCTACTGGCACCAAAGGAAGTTCTTAGTTTGAAGAAGAGAATTATTAGACACAAACTTGGCCAGTCTTTAAAACAGTCCCTCTCACTTATTCTGCTGAAGAGTTGAATGTCTTAATCAACCCTATCTGTGGAAAGTCACCCTTAACCTCTCTGTTACACCTTCCTGCCTGTGTATATATTCTCATCTTGTTGTTTGGATTGTACCTTAGAGTTTCCCTTTCTTATACTTGGATCTTGCTGACAGGACTGTTTTGTGACATGTGCGTAGAAAATGCCCACACCTTTCTTAAAGAGACCAAAATTTCCACAGTGCTGTTATCTTGCTCCCGTCACAGAGTTACACCTTGTGATTCTGTTGTGCTTGAGTTGCAGGGACGACCCTATCACTTTTGCTCACTGCAGTCTCCCTCGGGAACCTTCAGCGGAGCAAGCTTTTCCTCCACTTGGGCCTCCATTTGGACCTGTTTGGTCAGAAAACTTCTGCTGAACTTTTGAGTTTTAACTGGCTTAGGAGAGACTTGTGTCATATGATTGCCATCTACCTTATTTTCTCTGGTAATTCTCCTGTCAGCTTTTTGGCCTGTTTATTTTTCCTAACAGTCTCAGTTATGTGTACGTCAAGTTAAAGTATTGCATAGGGCATCTTGGTGACTAGGTTAATATTCTATGCAGTTAGTGGGAATTCTAGCAAGCACCCCTGAGGCCCTGTCAGAAGGTTTGCTCTTTGCTATGTCTTCTTCCACTATCAAGTTTCACTAAGATCTGCATATAATCTACTTCAAGATATTGGAGATGCTTTTGCTTTACTGTGCAAGAGGAAATCCTTGGTTCTGTATGCTCTGCTGTAAGTGGTGGCTATGGGAGAGAGTGCATGTCACAGAGCAAACCTATAAATGGGTGACAGAGGACAATTGTACAATTCGCACTGGCTGATCCAACATTGCACTAATCTGTGTAATAGCAAATTAGGAAGAGCAGTACCTAGAGCTGTAGAGATATATTTATCTTTCTCAGCTTTTGTTTCGAAAAATTACAAGCCTACAGAAAGTTTCCAAGTATAATGAACATCCATATAACCTTTATGGAGATTCCCCAATTACTTTGTCACATTTGCTTTCTGTCTCTCTCATATATATGCTTTTATACATCACACATAAACACAACAATTATTATTATTATTGTTTTTCTGACACTTTACCCCTAAGAATAAAGACATTCTCTTACATAACCATAAGACTGGAAAGTTAACATTGATTTGATAACATTATGTATTATACAGGCCATATTCAAATTTCCCCAATTGTCCCTTTAGTCTCTTTTAACCTAAATCATTTCCCAGCCTTTCTCTCTTTCGCCACATCGATTTACATATTTTGTTGTTGATGATACTGTTTTGTTTTACAGAATGTTTCTCAATTTGGATTGGTCTGATTGCCTTCTCGTAATTAGATTCAGGCTAAACTGGGACTTGGGGAGTCGGAGCAGGAATACTACACAGATGACTTTGTGTGCAACAAATTAGGGACCTCATGATGCCAGCTTGTACCTCATTGGTGATGCTATGTGTAGTCTCTTGGTGAAGGTAGTATTCACCAGATTTCTCCATTGTTAAAGCTGTATTTTCCCTTTGTAGTAAATGAGAATCTGTGAGGCAGGATTGTTTGAACATCCCATTCCCCAATGTTCTTTCACCCAATTGTTTTAGCATCCACTGACAATTTTTGACTAAATAATTGTAATTACTGTGGTGATTGTAAAATGGTAATTTATTATTTCTATTATTTCTTCTACATTTACTAATGGGCTTTTTTTTTTTTCTAGAGAAGAGCTTTCCCTTCTTCCCCTCTCTTTTAAATTTATTTCCTAGGCTTATGAATTCATAGATATGTTTAAAATTTAATGTGTTTAATTAATTCCTGTCATTGTTCATTCTGATGCTTGGATTATTCCAAATTTGGCCAGTGGGAACCCCTTCAAGTTGGTCAATATGCTTTTGAAGAAGACTCTACTCAAAGTCCGGATTTTGGACAATTGCATTCAAACTGGAAGAAGATGGCGGGGGAGGGTAAAGCTCATCAGCTCAGTGATTAACACTCTACATGCATTGTTTCACTTATTCTTAGAAAAGCCTATAAAATAATCACTATATTTTAAGGAGTTTAAAAATTCTGTAATTAATATAAAAGCCCTGATATATAGAAATTACAGCACAGATGAACATTCAGGATAGAACACATAAGAATACCAACAACATATAAACGGAAGCTCACAATAGGGCCAGAACCAACATTTCCTTTCCCCACACCTAAGAAAAATACCTTTGCTTTAGGTATGTGCATGTCTGTGTGTGTTTAACCATTTCTTTAGTAATGTTTATCTAGAATCACATAGCTATTCTGGGTAGTTAACAAAAACTAACTGCTTAACTAACTGTATACAGTAGAAACTCTCAACCACTTCCACTTAACTAACTTGCCAGATTCACAGATGTTCTCCATTCCCTCTGTGGACTGAATTTTCTGATATGCACAACAGGCTGAGCACATGAGGGCAGTAACTACTCTCCAATATATCCAAGGACTTCTGCTCCCATTTTGCTTGTGGTTACTAACCAAGAGTTCATTGTATTTGTCCCAGCCTGTTTGGGTTAATTAGAATTGTGATTGTAGTATTTTTCTTTAATTAAATTAAGCATATTTTAATTAAATATTATGAAAATCAACAAACTAGGATAGCAAAAAGAGAGTAGTGTTGTTTCTGAAAATTAAGTTGACTGTATTAGAAAGTCTTAATAACCCCAAACCACTAAAAAAATTATTGTTACAATAGAGGTGAGCAAAAAAATGTTTAAAAGACTGTAATAGGAATCATAAAAGTCCCATCAGGTTCTAGATTCAGACTGCCTCAGAAATGTCTGCTTTACTTTAAATAAACTGAAACTAGAAATAGATGCATTGTGGATGTGATTTATGTAAGAAAGTCTTTAAAACACAGATCTGCACTTAAGGGGGAAAAAAGACCTTGACTGTACATCAAAATATTGCCAAAGCATGTTTTGTTATTTTTTAGGAGTTGGGACTTTAACCAAATTTTTGGATTAATTGACACAACACTGCTTTTGGTCTTATCAAATAAGAGTTTGTACTGTAAAGTTCTCATCCTACAAGGGTTTCAGCCATTCTTAATTAAGGTTTCTGTGTCTTTTAAAAATCTCGATTAAAGAACCATTTTTAGGTACTGTTAAAAGTCTGTATGTGGAATACAAACCCAACTAACCACTGCAGCCTATCTTCTGGTGCCCAGAATGGACAAACAGGGCAAACAGCCCCCTGGCAAGATGATGTTTAAACAGGGTTTATAGGTGCTGAACATAACTCAGAGGAAAACACTCTGGAACTTTATATGCTACTACATATGATGTTATATGGTGCAAATTATTATTTTTTAAAGTGAGTTTTTTTTTTAAATTTATTTATTTTTGGCTGCGTTGGGTCTTCTTTGTTGCACATGGGCTTTCTCTAGTTGAGGTGAGTGGGGCTACTCTTCGTTGTGGTGCGCAGTCTTCTCATTGTGGTGGCTTCTCTTGTTGCAGAGCACAGGCTCTAGGCCCGTGGGCTTCAGTAGTTGTGGCACGCGGGCTCCGTAGTTGTGGCTCACGGGCTCTAGAGCGCAGGCTCAGTAGTTGTGGTGCACGGGCTTAGTTACTTCGCGGCATGTGGGATCTTCCCGGGCCAGGGCTCGAACCCGTGTCCCCTGCATTGGCAGGCAGATTCTTAACCACTGCACCACCAGGGGAGCCCTATATGATGCACATTATTAATAGGTTAAAGTTTCTTTTGAATTTCTGTATTTCTGGAATGGCTATCACTTCTTTTGTATCTTGCTAAATACCTAACATTATCTTTGCTTCTCCTAAATTAGAATGTAAAAAAATTATCTGAGAAATTATTATATAATAGTACAGTATTGCAAAGGCAAGGATTCCATAGCCTATCTACTGGGTGCACCAACCTTAGCCTTAGCCCTTTCCTATTCTGAGTTCAAGCTTTTATTTTGCTTCTGGCTAAGACTGCTATTTTACCACCAATCTAGAACAGGGCAAAACTGCTGCTGTTCATCTAGTAGGTGAATTGAAAATATATCTTTAAAAATATTTTAATTTTTATTTAATTAATTTATTTTATATTAATTTATTTTAAATTTATACTTAAAAAATATTTGTGGATGATGCTGGTTTTTTGCCTCACTTCTGAAAATGTTCAGGAGCTCAAACGACACTTAAATAGCCAGGTCACAGTCCACATTCAGCAGCTAGATTATCCCTGGGGGAGTGGGAGGAACTTACCCAAATACCCCCTACCATGCTCTGCCCTTCAAGTAAATCTGTAGTACAGAACCAATCTCTCCCCCAGGGCTGGAGAACCAGCCTCACCCTTTCAGCAGGCGAATGTGACTGAGTACAGAAGCATGGGCACCAGAGCATAAACAGAGTAGTGTCATGTCACATCATGTCACATCCATCGACTTCGATGGAGCCCCACTGCTGACTGAATCGAGTCCAGACTGCAGGCTTACATCCAAGTCCAGAGACCCCATGACTGCCGCCCACCTTCCAGCTTTAGTCTGGCTACTCCCACATACGTACATCATGCTCCAGCAAAACAGGAAACCTCTCCTCTCAAATAAGTTCTGTCTTTCCCTGAATTGTTTTCCCACTCTGCTCAACCAACCTCATCTCTGCTTATTGAAATCCTATCCATCCATTAAGGTTCTAGGTCAAAATGTCACTTTTCCTTGAAGCCTTCCTTGATTTCTCTAACCCATGGTCTTCTCTCTCTCCTTTGAACCCTTAGGGCACTGAACATATTGTGTCATCTACTATCATTTTTTACTTTACTTCCTATGGTCTTTGGGAGGAAGCACTAGATTTTACTCAGTTTACATTTCCTGCAGTACGTTGCCCACTCGGCACCTTGAACACGGAAGGTGTTTAACCTCTAAATAAATGTTTGATAGCTTTTAGTTGAATTGTGTAAGTTCTTGACTCCATAACCAAGTAGTGCAATGCTGGTGGAGTTTAGGAAATATTTTTAGGAGGTAAAGGTACATAGATTTGGAATGAATATATTCTACTATAAACCATGAAATTTTCTGAGCTGAAAAATGATAACACTTAAAATTCAGATAGAAGAGTTGACTTCCAGAGATGTCCTTTACGTATGCTATAAATAGATACAACGTTTATTCCAATTTTTTATTTATTGAACACTAGGAAATATGTTACTTCTCTTTTTTTCTTGACACTTTTCAATTCTTGTTCAATATTTTTGACTCGTACTATTAATTTATTATTAAAATATCAATAGTCTTAAAAAAAAGACTTGACTGTTTCTTTTTTTTTTTTTTTGGTGTTGAGTGGTCAAATACACAATCCTGAAGATTGATACTTCAAATAAATATAGGGAACTACTCCTTATATATAAGACATTTCTATAATTTATTATTGATGCATTCTATAATGATATATCTATTTCCTCCTTGCTTTTCTGCCACAGAGTTGGGTGGCAGGCAGCTGAACAAGCACTAAAGAACTTTCCCTATTAACTTTATTCTGCTGTTGAGGATGAATTGTGACGTTGACAGCATTATGGATCACTCAGCATCCTCCCCCCAGCCCCTTGATTTTTTCTAGTACTTCATTCTCTAGGGGCTGAGGGGCATTTCAAGGTGGGTTCAGTGCATTAAATATGTGTGTGGTCTGACTACAGTTCCAGGATGGTATACACTAATGATATCACTCCAGGTTCTGGCTTCATATTTAACTCCGTGTGTGCAATGCACTCAGCTAGACCATGATCAGCCAGACACTTTCCCAATTTTACTCATCTTGTTTATTTACTGAAGGGTTTCTACATGTGCCATCCAATCAGTGTCTCTCTTAGGTTTGGGGGAGAGTTTCCTTAAATGTGGTCATCAAGTACAGATTTTGAGCATCTGAAAATGAAATGAATAGCTTAAAACTACAAAGGAAACGAACTATTCTCTTGGCTTTGGCATGATAACTGGGCTTCACCGCTTAAACACAAAATTGCTGGTCTTGAGTGATAGCAGGAAACAGTTTAGTTACTTCTGTCTAAAATTCAGGCCCCATAATGATCTATAAAAGAAGATCCTGTCAAACTCAAATACTTTTAGACAAATAAGTAGAAGTTATGAATGATATGTAAGAGGTGATCAGTATTTCTTTGGCTCAGTGCCTCCTTCATACAAATATGGGAATGTAAATCTTAAATCCCTCTCTTTTGTCATCTTAGGGTTTTCAGAGCTCTCATATAATACAGAGGGCTTTGCACTATTCCTTCTGCCTAAAATTCTCTTCCTACAGATAGCCACATGGCTTGCTCTCTCTTCCTTCAGGTCTTTGCTCAAATGTTCCCTTCCTTCTCAGTGGGATTTACAATATATAGGGTGAAGTGTTCACCCAATTGCAAAGAATGTATCTATCTTCCTTTCCTGCTTTATTTTCTCCACAGCGCTTTTTACCACGTCAGTGATTATATGCATATATTTGTTTATAGACTGTTTCCCTCCTTAAAGCTGCATGGGGGCAAGAATTTTTTATTATTTAGCTCAATGCTATATCTTCAGTCCCTAGAAGATGCTTGGAAGATGGTAAGTACTCAATAAATATATGCTAGGTGAAAATGAGTGTATTTAGTCTTTTCCTCCTTTGCTTATTTTTCCAGTCATCTTTCCAAAACATAAGTCTGATCATGTTACTCCCATGCTTATAAACTTTCAATAGCTCCCCATTACCTACGGAATACAATTCAAATGCCTTAGCTTGGCAAACAGAATCCCAACCCACCTCTCCAATCTCTCCTCTTAGCACTCAACCACTCAACAGTGTCCAAACCTGCCCTACTCCTCACATCTCTATGCTTTTGTGCACATTGTTCTTTTCACTTACAGTGTCCTTCCCATCTTTCTACCTGGGCAACTCCTGATCATTCATCAGGACCCATATGAAATTGGGGCTCCTCTGGGAAGCTTTCTTTGTCCATCCTAGGCCAGAATCAGCCTGTCCCTTATCTGGGCTCCTACTCTTATACAGTACCAATGACACGTGGTTATAGTTATTTATGCATTTACATTCTGCTACCAAATTGTGATATAGCCTTTGTCTTTCTTAGTCCTGACGATTAATTAGATGATGTATATAAAACTTGGCACAGTAGTTAGAACACAGTTGGTACATAATCTCCTTTCCTTCCTTTCTTCCTGACAAACTTCCTTTCTTTTCTCAAAACTGGGTCTGCTCAAGTTATGACATATAAACTCTTCAAAGACTGGAAACATTTTATAACAATCTTTGAATCTTAGTAAGTTCTATAGAGACTCACACTTTGCAAGATTTTTTTAATGGAATGATGGATGGATGGGTAGATGGATGGACCACCAGAGGATTAAAGTTTCAGGTCCTTAATTTTCCCAATACCCACCCCCCCTTTTTTGTTGCAATACTACTTTTGTGCATAACCTGCTTAATTACCATTCTTTCTTATATGTACAATATTAATCCCCCCCATGTGCCCAGTTAAATGATTCCATATATTTGGGGGATACAAATGATTATCACAGACGCAGTGATTAACATTGGACACCCAAAGGTCATGTGTAAAAAGAAAAAAAATAAAAGGTTCTCTGAGGCTAGGCTGAAAACCTGGACAAAAAAGTTAAAGACACTGTGTACAAAGCAGCAGCTTACAATTCTTCAACTTCTAAATGTATTATTCAGTCTCCAGGGAATAAACAATGAGCAAAAAGTTAGAGTTGAATCCATTGGAAATTGTTTCTTACTTGATTCAGAAAAAGAATTAAAAAGACTTGACATAGAATAGAGTGATTTTATCAAGGCAGAGGACACTGTGAAAGAAAGGTCATAGAATGTAGCTGAATACACAGGGACAGCAATAAATCATGTTAGCAATCAACACACCCAGTGTTCTATGCCCACCAACAGTGGCCTGGGTTTGAAAGAAAGGTGTAAATCCCTCATTCAGCATAAGTTTTTGCAATCCTATGCTGTAAAAATCATTTCTTTCCAAGCCCTTCCAGGGATCAGAATATGACCTGATAAATAGCCCCATTCTATTTTCGTTATTAAATACATGGGGTGGGAAAAGCAACAGCATTCACAGCAGAGGATCAGGTGACAACAGCCTTCTGTACAGTGGCTTCCACATGTGAGACTTGTAGCCCCATCGTCCCTGCACTTCCTTTACTCTGGGAATCTCATCTATCGCTACTTGACTCACCCAAGCCAGCTCCTGGATGACTCCTACTCCAAT
This sequence comes from Balaenoptera musculus, assembly GCF_009873245.2. Classification (NCBI taxonomy): domain Eukaryota; kingdom Metazoa; phylum Chordata; class Mammalia; order Artiodactyla; family Balaenopteridae; genus Balaenoptera; species Balaenoptera musculus. Next base: position 63,822,072 of record NC_045787.1, on the reverse strand, counting down.
ACCTTGAACACTGAACTCACTCTCTCTAACCACAGAGTTCTCTCCTCTTCTCCCATTCCTTCCCTCCTGCTGAATCCAACTACTTCAGAACCTCTAAGACTTCACCTTGGAAAGACAATAAGATGTTTGTGGCAAAGAATGCCAGTTTTCCTCCAGTATTCCTCCTCTGTCCTCAGAATAATAGAAGCCCATGTTTTATCAGGGTATATAGCTGCTCACATTAAAGGCTACACTTCTTTGCTTTCCTTGCAACAGTCTGTGGGCTTATGACTAAGTTCTGGTTTGTTGGATGGGACATGGAAGTGACATGTGCAATCTCTAGGTTGTTTCCTTAAAAAGAAAGAGTGTGCCATTTTGCTAACTAGAATGTGGACATAGTGCTGAGTTGTTCTGAACCATGTGATTGAGGGCAAAGCAACAAAATAAAGAGACCTTGGGCCTCTAATAACTTCTCAAAGCAGAGATGCCCACTAGCTCAGTCTGTAATATAATAGAGATTATAACTTTTGTTGTGTTTAAGCCACTGTTATTTTGGATTTCTATCACAGCAGCCAAACCTATAGCATAACTTATATAGTCTTTCACAAAGTGACTTGCCCACCAAACATGTTTTTCCATCATTGTTTTACAACTTCTTCCATAACCATCAATGGTTCTCAACTTTGGTTGGGTATTATAACACCTGGGACTTCTTAAAAAATCTTGATGCCCAGGGCTTACTGAAGACCAATGATATAATAATTTCTGGGAGAGACTCAAGTATTAAAATTTTTTGAGGTTTCCCAGGTGATTCTAAATGTATAATCAAGGTTTAGAAGATGGTTTAGATGATCTGCTGGTGTCTTGAGAAGTGAAAGAGTTCATTCCTAGCTTGAAGTTGGAAGAAGGAAAAGAAATATTAGAAAGTAGATAAAAAAGAATGATAACTCCTTATATCTCTTGCTTCAGAACCTGACACCACTATCCATTTTCTTGCTTGAATTTTGAAAACTCTCAGTTTACCACAGTGGCCATATTTGAATATAACTAGGAAGTACATTCCAAACAATGTTTTGATGACTTTTTTATTTTCAAATCTTGATTATTTTCATGACTCTGACTTCTTTCATGACAATGTAAGGTTGAACCACACAATTAACATCTTGCAGAAAACCACACAGATCAAAAACAGGGGCCACCAGGGAGGACCAGTAACCAAGCATCCCATTGTGAAGGGAAAGTTCATCCTAAGGAGTGACTTTAGGCACTTGGGAGAATTCAATGTTTAAAACACACAGACCACCTCCCAATAAGACAATAGGTTCCCAGGCCTGAGAGATTTGTAAACTGGGAAAGAAAGAGACTGAAAGAAAGAAAATGGGGGAGGAGGCAATATTGAGAAAGATGGGGAGGGGAGGGGAGGGAAGGAGAGAGACAGACAGACAGACTGGCAGAGAGGTAGATGGTTATAGCTCTTGAGTGGCCATTAAGGTTCAATTCCCTTGCCACATACCTCTCCCTCCATCACTCAGCTCCTGTAAATGACTTTTCTGATTTATAGGGCAGGGGAGGGGCTGTTCATTTCCTGTGTATTATTCCATTACTTACTAATATCTGAAACCAGAATGAAAGATGGAGTAAGCTGAATGGGAGGAGGGCAGAGAGAAGTTGTAATTGTACGAATTTATTATTTCAGATTTTTTTTTTTTGCCAATGGGTTCATTTCATCTGATATCTGGTATGACAAAAATGCTATTATAATTTATTAAGATTGTAAGGGAGGAAAAAGCAAGCTTTTTTAAGTGCCAAAAGAAATAAACCCTAAGACTGATCACTTTTTAAAATTTAGTAGGGATCCAAAGTCTGAACTAATACACATTGTCATCACCTTTCCAGGCTGTCCTCAGATAGTGTTCCTTCTGAAACTAATGTTCCTTCTCAGAGGATATTCAGTGGAATCATAAGGTGGTGTGTCTCTGGCTAGATACAGTGGGAGTTGAAGAGATAGCATTTATAAAAAAGTAATTTGTCACAACTTAGATCTAGCTTTAACAAAACAGGGAATGAGGTAAAGTCAGCTATCAGTGAGACATAACATGAAAAGAGGGCAAATTGCACAGCCCTCATTTGAGTTAGCAGGTGGGAGTTGGTTCTTAACTGTTTCTGTTTGTATTATCAAAGCCCAGCCTAGGAAACAAAATTTTAAACAAATTAACAGAAAAGGCTGATGGGTTGAAGAGAGCTCTACACCTTGTAATTAATCACAGAACTCATACTTAGATGGGTAAGAACTTGTTGGCTAAAACACTAAAATAACCATTTCAGAAGATCAGTACTTCACAAGAGAGAAAGCAGCCACTGAGTCACAGACTCGACATGCTTCAGGGGGGATAGAGGCAAATGGCTTTTAGCCTGACTTTCTTTGCTATGATATATAATATTTTATTTGCTGCTTTACTGGACTTTCTTTACCAGAACCTTACAACTCAGGCTATGGTTTTTAGAATCTCTCTTAAAAGGCAAGGACAATATTTCTTTTGTATAGGGTCTAGCTCATTAACTAGTTGTAGACACACATTTAAAATATCTCAGATGGATACCATCAGGGAGTTTTCCAACAGTCTTTCTCCACTCTCCTTTACCCTAATTATTAAAACCCTGATTTTGTTTGGTCACAATGTGCCTAGCCCCAAGAAATGAATCATGGTTGGTCTAAGGCCCTTCTGGTATGGCCATAAGGTCTTCTGTTGGATATTTGTTTTCTCAGCTTCCCCTACAGTTAGTGGTGGTCACATGAGCCAGTTCTGGCCAATCAGATGTAAGAGTGAATCTCCAGGGGCTTTCTGGGTAATATTTTGATTTCCTTGGAGTGCTCCTATTCTTCCTGTCTGAGATATTGTTGTAAAGGACTGATGCTTGGAAGGGAAACATACATCTTGTGACTGCACATAAGGCAGCAACATGATAGAAGATGAAGATAATGTCAAAGATGCTGACCCAGAGCCCTAACATTGTTGAGCCCTGGGATTGCGTATAACTAGACTCTTGTTAAATGAACAATAAATATCCTTTTGACTTAAACTAGTGTTTGTTAGATCTTCTGTTATTTGCAACCAAAAACATCCCAACCAATACAATTCCTTTCCTTTTAGGACATAAGTTCTTATCGCTTTGTCATGTGATTATGGAAATGATTCTCATTCAGTTTGCCCTTTTGAGTTATTAGTCCAGTTTTATACAAAGTTTAAATAATTTGTAACCTTCTCAAGAAAAGAAATAGGATCTTTCTTTCCATGAAATCAAATAGCTATTACTTAAAAATGTTAACCAGCCATATGGTAATATTAACCACGATCAGGGTTTCTGACAGACGTAACAAGCATTCTTCATCTTAAAGGTTGGTACTATGACTACAGCAATATTGTTTCCATGTTGATTAATGGGCATTGTTGTGAATTTGCTATAAAAAAGCAACTTTTTGCTGGACTTCAAATTTTACAGAGTGCTTTCACATATATTAGTTCAATTCACTCTCACAATAATCTCACAAGGCAGAAATTATTTTTAGCTCTGTTCTACACATAAGGACACCAAGACTGAGGAAAACTAAGTGACTTGCTCCTGCTAATTCAATTAATAACTTGAAGAACTTGGATTTAGATCAAAGCTTATGTTCTTTCCACAATACAATGCCATGGAGAAGAGTCACTAGGACAGCTCTTGAGGCTCTTGCTTTCAGCCGTCAGCCCAAATATTCCCAGATCTCACGATGTATTATTAGTATATTTTATTGAGTTTTATAGAACTTAAAAATAGGTAATATATATGCCACACCCATAATTAACTGCTAGCCTAATGTAAGTTTTGGTAGAACTGGCTTAAAACAAATTTTGCAAGGCCGTAAAAGGGCACCAGGGTGATATTTGAGGCATTCCTTATCCTGGGACTACCATAGTAATTTTTCCAACTGACTATTACTACTTACGTCACATTAGAATTAATATGTAAGCCCATCCAGGGCAAAGACTCTATATTTTCTGTTTTTGTCCAGCTCAGTGCCTGCCACATAGTAGGCACTCCATAATACTTATCAAATCAACAGTGAGTTATTGATCTACTCATTCATAGACACAGAAACACTTTCATCTTTTCTCTCTTAAGCACATTAGTCTATTGTCTCAAAAACTTGCTTTGGACACCCAAAGCTCTGTGCAGTTTCAGGAAAGAAACATTATAAGTAGCAGCAAGGTGAAGTTTCTTCACACTTTGTCCTTCCTGAACTGGTGAAAATATCCCAAAACGGGAGGAAAGCAATTAGTTTTTGCAGTAGTAATGGTAGTTTCTAGAAATAGCTTATCCATCTTCCATTGGGAACTGTCACCTTTCTAATCACTTTTCTCCTCATGCTGGATTAGTTTAGAAATATTATTGCCGGAGTTTAGTGCATGCCTTTCGTTTTTAATATTGTAACCACATCACTACAGGTAGTGAAGGAAAACAGCTGTATTGAGGAAAGCCATACACCTATCAGAGTATCAAAAAAAATGAAATTATAGCTCAGAAAACCTTAATTTTCTGTGAAAGTTAAAAAAAAATTTAAGGGAAATCTGTGCTCCTGATATTTTTGAATGTGCTTCCATTTTCATGGATCTGAATGCTCTAATAAAGGAAGAAGCTCAAATGGAATTCAACATGCTTGTGAATTATCACTGTGCAAGCTGAGTTTGTTCTAATGGGGAAAACGACCACTTCAAGAAATATTCATGCTTGGATTTTACATTTTTAATAGTCTATTCAAATTTAATTCCATAATCAAATACATTTTAGGATTAAGGAAGGATGAAATGATCACTGAAAAATTTCAGGCACTAAAATATCAGTTAACTAGAAATCCAGAAAGCCCAGGGAAACTAAAATATAGGCCATTCCATGACCCCAGGAAAACATGGCTACAGTCACCATAATGTTAGAAAGGGAACTCTTACTATTAATCATAACGTGCAAAAAACTTAGGAAAATGTGTGCTGTTGTTAATCTGATATCAATCAACGTTTGTATTCCTAGGGAAGAAATTCTTGAGAAGGAATAGAGCTGTGAAAATAAATTTCTTATTACATAGTAGTATGAATCTGATAGGTTTCTAGCCATTTATACATAACATGTCAGACTCCCACCAGGTGAGTGCTGGGTAGTTTGTAGAAACCTAAACTTGTTTGTTTTTTTTTTAATTTCATCTTATGGTATCTATTTTATTTCTCTTCATTTTGAAAGAGCTAGGTAGTATACTGGCAAAATCAAGGAGAAGGCTGCTGAATGTGAAGAGAGCAAAAGAGAAGATTTTATCCAGTTTGATGTGCATCTTTATCTGTAGAAACATGTTTGATGCATTTACTTAAAGAACCAATTTAAATTAAAATATATGAAATGCATATAATCCAGAACTTCATACTAATATTGACTATTAGTATTCAGTTATCTACAGGGAAAATTTCAATCACCATTTGGAAGAATAAGGTCTGGTCACCAATTTTTTAAAATACATATGTCTTAACACTAGAATCCTTTTCTCTAGTTCAAATTTTTAAGTAGAACCACAGTATGTAAAATCCTCAAAAGTAGTGGGTTCTAGCTGAAGAAGGTGAGAAACAATCAACTCTCTCTTCCAAGGGAGAGACTCCTCAAGCCCCTAGACAGACAGGCTTGAAAATCACTGGGAAAGTAGCTTGACCTCAAAACCAGGCTCTAGATCTGGCTGGATCACCAGAGCTGTACAACTTTGGAAAAGTGATTTTGCCCCTTTGGGCCTCAATTCCCTCACTAACAGACTGAATGATCTCTAAGAGTCCTTCTTGTGCCAATATTTCATCCTGATTTCTAATATAACTATTCACATAACGACTTTGTAAAGAAATCTATTGGGAGTAAAATATGAAGAAAGGCACCCATGGGTTACATTAGCATTAAAAGCATGTAGTTTTGAAATATGATGTACTTATTTACTCTTGAAAAATATAATAAAAACCCATTCAAACCCTCAGGGTCACATTTCTTCATCTGCGATCATTGTATTCCATCTCCAACTTAAACCATAGCACATCACTACACATCAGAGGGAATATTTGTTACCTCACATGTCTGCAGCCCTCAATATTTTAAGACCCTTAAGATTACATATGTAGGACTTCCCTGGTGGCACAGTGGTGGAGAATCTGCCTGCCAATGTAGGGAACATGGGTTTGAGCCCTGGTCTGGGAAGATCCCACATGCCACAGGGAAACTAAGCCCATGCGCCACAACTACTGACCCCATGTGCCACATCTACTGAAGTTCACGCACCTAGAGCCTGTGCTCCGCAACAAGAGAAGCCACCGCAGTGAGAAGCCCGCGCACTGCAACGAAGAGTAGCCCCCACTCCCGCAACTAGAGAAAGCCCGCCTGCAACAACGAAGACCCAATGCAGCCAATAATTAATTAATTAATTAATTAATTAAAAAAGATTACATATGTAATATTTTCAGTTTCATTGGCAGGTGTCTCATTTTCACCTGGAAAAGTTGCCCTTATTACTCTATGTGATTCATTTATGATTTGGTCAGTGGTATTTGCTTGGTTAGGTTACAATATAGTTAAATACATATCTTTATTCTAGAAAGTGTACACTCAAATCTACAGCATTCTTCACAAGCTGATTTTTTGTTTTCCTGCACAGCTGTTCTATATTATGCAAGTGTGTTGTGCAGTATTTGGCATACAAATAAACATTCGAGTACACCTGGTATAATTAGAATTGCTGTGGGTATTGAGGAAGTTGTAAGTGCAATGCTGAAGTGATTGCCCAGGCTGGGCAGAAGATAAATAGAGTTTTAGGGAACTGGTGGACTAGATGGGGAAGAAGGAAAGTGTCCAGGGATTTTACATCCAGGTGTTGTTCAAGAGCAATGAGAAGGGGGAAAGGGATGGTCAAAGGGGAGAAAACCAGAAGTCTGGATCTCCCAATAGGATGGGATTTCCCACATCGTGTGGGAGGTTGATGGGATAATTTCCATAACTCCTTCTTATTCCTAAAATTCTGTTATTTCCACCAGGAAAAAATATTACAGTTAATTTGATCTTGCCCAAGTCATAAGCATTTATAATTAGGAGTCACAATGATTCACGGTATATTTGGTAGTGAACTACAGATATGAATGAGCTTTTAAAATGGTAGAATTTTAAAGATCTTAAAGTCCTATTTCTTCAGTACACAAAGGAGACAATTGAGGCCCAGGACGAGCATGTGATTTGCTTAAGGGTATGAGACAAGTTTGACTACTCTGGACTCTAGATGAATCTCTTTTTTCCACTATATGAGGCTGCTTTTAAGCCATTTGAATTTTGTGCTGATCTGCGAATTGGAGATAATAGATGCCATTAGCTGGCCAGATCTGTGTGAACAAAGAGAATTGCAGATTTGAAACAACTGTGCAGATAATTCTGTTTCCTAAGATGCTAAAAATGTTTCAGTGAAAATATCCAGATAATTGAAACCTGACCATTTTACCTTTAAAGTATTTTATGAAATAATTACCTTATTCACCATTTCACTTTACTAAATGCTCAATAAATGGACATATTGGTCTCATCTCTATGAGCTTCCCATAATAAATGACTCACTTGAGAAGTGTACAAAAAAAAAAAAAAAGAGAAAAGTGATCAAATTGCACATCACCAATAGTGAAACTACTTTCTCATGCTCTGCACTGAGAAGGAAACATCTCTTATGTAGTATTCTTCTCCCAAATGCTTAACCTGAATCCAACCATAAGGTAACAATCAGATGTACTGTGGGACATTTTACAAAATGATGGGTATGGATTCTTTAGAAATACCAATGTAACTGAAAGATTTTTAAGAAGTTGAGGGACTGTTTTAGATAAAAGAATACTAAAGAGACATAACAACCAAATGTAATGCATGATTCTTGGTAAGATCCAGGTGAGAAAAAAAGCTAAATCAGATTTGGGACAATTAGGGAAATTTGAATATAGACTACGTATTGGATAATTTCATTGTATTAATGCTAAATTTCTTGAGTGTGACAATGATATTGTGGCTGTGTAAGAGAATGTCCTTTTCTTAGGAGATGCATGCTGAAGGATGAAGGGGTAACATGGTGATGTCTGCAACTTATTTTCAGACTGTTCAGTCGTAAAAAAGTGTGGTGTGTTCGTGTTGGGGAGAGGTAGAAAGGAAGAAGGGAGAGAGCATATATGGCAAGATGTTAATGATTGGTGGTTCTAGGTGAAAGGTATAATGAGCTTTTCATTGTACTTAAAAATTTTCGAAATAAAAAGCGGGAAAAGTTGAAAGTTCTGTGAGTTGTTTCCCTTCATACAAAATATACAGTTGGAAGTGAATAAAACAGGAACTTTTATACCTTGTCCAGTAAATTATTACTTGTCCTGGGCAAGCATCTATTAACAAGGTTATTATGAAGCACTTTATAACACTTGAAAAAAATGCTCAATAAATGACAGATCTAGTTTTATGTGTTTCCTAAGGGAATCTCTCTCCAGTTATTTAGGAGTTTAGTAACCACACATTTCAGAAATGATGTACATCAGATAATCCACGTTCTAGAATTGCAGAACACCAAGGGTCCTTAGTCACAACTAATCAGAAGCAATGAATGTGGCTTTTTCTTTCCTTTTTCAAAATCCCGCCTTACCCAAGTAGATCTATATTTATTGTACAGCACATGTTTTCCCCCTAAACTGTAGAGTGCCCCCCATCTAACTAGAGAAAGAGTGATCTAGCAGCTAACATGCAATGCTGTGTGTGTGTGTTTGTGTGTGTGTGTGTGTGTGTGTGTCCTAAATAAAGGAAGGGTTTCTAGTATACTTAGTGTGTAGCAGGGGTTAGGTGTTGACTAGAGAGGTTTTCCGGAGAATGTGATACCTGCTGAGCTAGTGGAAGGTGGAGAGGGTAAAAGGATTTTGCAAAAAGTGGCAGCAGAATGAACAAAAGCAGCTGCTGGCTAATCAGTTTATCCAACATATAAAACAAGATTTAATGTGCCCAGAATGTCTGGTTTTTTTCCTCCTCTCCTCCCATAATTCCTGTTGTTTTGCCTTTGTTCATTGACAACAATCTAATGACTGTTTGTCTCATATATGAGTCAAATATTTCTGTGCAGATAACTAACTAAATATTTCTGAGTTATTCTTTGACAAGAATTATCATGATTGGCTGAGAATAGACAAATCAAGACTCATCCTTTGGAGCTGGGACAGAGATTGATGCCAGTTTTCCCTCAACCACATATCTTTACAGAATCACGTGGATACCTGAGCAAAACTGGAATTCTGTTAGCAGGGAAGGAGGCAGGGAGAATGTTTGTTGGGCAGGTGGTCATTAGCATCTGCTACAAGGGGGGAATCTACTCAGTAAATATTTTAGAAGACCAACAATGTGTTGGGTCAGGTCAGGTGAGTTGAAGGTCAGAAGACAAAAATGGGCTTGCACCTCTGGGAGACTGTGGTATTATAAACGGAGACAGAGAATATAGCAGGGAAAGCAGATTTGGAAGTAAGATAATAAGTTCTGTTTTTAGTAAGTTGAATTTGAGATGCCCTTGGAGCATCAAGGTGTAAATATACAGCAAACATTTGAAGTTCCAGGTAGGACACTGAATTGGGTATATATAGATTTGAGTGTCAACAGCATAGAGTAAGAATGAAAACTATGGAGTAGTTAGATCACCCAAGGAGAATGTAGCATGAGAAAACCAGTGAACAGAAGAGGAAACTATAAGGGAAATAATAGAGAAGAGTGGTTTTAGGGGGACTGAGAGAGAGCTGTGTCATCTTGGGACCTAGATAGAGAGTTTGAGAAGTGAAGTGATAGACATCGTCAAAAGTAAAAGAGAAGTCTATTTACCTATGGTCTAAAGATGTGTTTTACGGTCATGCTTCTAAGGTCTTAGGAAAGTTTTTGTTTGGCTCACATTGGATCAAATGCCTACTGCTGAACAGATCACTATGACCAAGAGGATATGGTCATCCACCCAAACCACAGACATGAGAATGGTGAATGAGGAGGGAGGTGGTAATTGCCAGAATAAAAGGGGAATGGATGCTGAGCAAGCAACAAAGATGTCCACTGCCAAGGTCATTTGCTGAAGGCAACTCTATTGGGAGTTGCGTAGAAGACCTGTGAAGAATAGAGATTTGGAATATTACTTAAAAATATATGGGAGCTTAAACTTTGCCAAGTAAGAAGATTGACAGAAACATTAAGGATCCACCTGAAGTTGTCTAAATCATCACAGACAAGACTTTATCGAACAGTGCTTGACTACTCAGGAATAAATAAAAACAATAATACTAAGTACGTGTGAGGAATTGTTTTAAAGAGTGCATGGACTGACTCATTTAATCTTCACAGCAACTCCATGTGAGTGATATAGGGATCAAATTGTGTATGAGTAGAGGAGGTTGATCATGGCATTGAGATTTCACTGATGGATGTAATAAAAGCAGAGGGCTATGAGGGGATCAAGGCTCTGTGAAAGCTAAGGATGGAAGTGGGGCTGAAGGGAGGCCAGTGAATAGGCAGAGTAAGAAGTTGAGGTTCTGAGGGTCTCTGTGAGGTTGATTGGGAATGAGACTTGGAAAGACATTGTACTCAGAGAGCAGGATATTGGAGTTTGAGATTTTAGGGGGATTTCAGATTCATTTCTGCTTGACTTTCATTCCTACCTCTAGTATCTAAAAATGCAGTCTTAAAAGTCATCTAGACCAGAGTCTCTGGATGAGTTTGAGCTTTAGATGAGTAATCTCGAGCAAGAAATTTAATTTTTCTGATGCTCCTATTTCTTCAGCTGTAAACTAGAGATGATAAATGCCTACCTCATACATTGTGTAAAAATCAGGTGAATTGATGAACATAAGGCACCTACCTTGTAGTATATCTGGTATACAGTAGATGCTCAATCTACTATACATATTCACTATCACTTTTACATTATTATCATCATTGTCATCATCACTATAATTAGCTTATACATAGTTAAGAGAAGCTTTAAAGAAACCATGAGGGCAATGCTCAGTGTCCCATTCATCATGTATCCTTAAGACTTAGCACAGCGTCTGGCACACTGGAGGGACTCAGTGAATGGATGTGGAACCCAAGTTATCTTCTGCCTTCCATTTCAGGGGTCACCTATGTCTAATGTCTTTGGGAAAAAATAGTTTTTTCCCATATCATTGAACAAGTATCTACTGAGACCCACTTTGCAACTGGCACTATTCTAGGAACTAGGGATATAATGGTGCAAAAACATCTCTCATGGAGCTTCTATCCACAGGGGAAGCAGACATGAATGAAATAATCTTACAAATAAATGTAAAATTGTAACTATGATACATGCTACTAAGGAGAGGCAATCAGGAGGAGGCTGACCTAGTCGGGGAAAGTTTCCTTGTGTAAATGATGATGGAGTTGAGGATGAGAAATAGTTAATTTGATAAAAAGGGAATGGAAGAGCTCCCTAATTAAAGGGAACAGCATATGCAGTCTCTGTAAGGAGCACATCAAGAACAAGACCTGTATGGTTGGAGCAGAGAGATACAGAGTGTCTTGTGCTGGATACTGCTGGATAAGAAGGTCATGGAAAGAGGAGCAGGGCCCAGAATCTGCACTCACTCTATCATTCAGGACACCATTTTCTTGACAAAGTGCTGGTCTTAGCCAAAGAGAAATGAAGAAAAGCCTTTACTTCACTTTACTCTATCCCTTAATTCTTCATTCGCCACTAGCCCCAGACTGCTGTGAAGAGTAGAATTTTTATAGGAAGTTTGGGAGTAAGAGAGGGTGAAATGTGGCACAGTTCAGAATAAAGGGACAACTGAAAATTGAATAACAGATGCTATTGGTCTTAAAATGTTTCAAGGTCATCTTTCACTCCAAACTCACCTAGGATGCTAAACTAAGGCCATCTACTTTGTGTTTCTACCCCTAGCAATGCAACTGCACCCATGATTCCTGCTGGTGTTTGTTCTCTTTAACCTGTCCAAGGTCAGGTTCTTTTTTTTTTTTTTTTTTAATTATTTAATTTATTTATTTTTGGCTGCATTGGGTCTTCATTGCTGCTTGCGGGCTTTCTCTAGTTGCGGTGAGTGGGGGCTACTCTTCGTTGTGGTGTGCGGGCTTCTCACTGCAGTGGCTTCTCTTGTTGCGGAACATGGGCTCTAGGCATGCGGGCTCGTAGTTGCAGCACGTGGGCTCAGTAGTTGTGGCTCACGGGCTCAGTAGTTGTGGCTTGCGGGCTCTAGAGCACAGGCTCAGTAGTTGTGGCGCATGGGCTTAGTTGCTCCGTGGCATGTGGGATCTTCCCGGACCAGGGCTTGAACCCATGTTCCCTGCATTGGCAGGCAGATTCTTAACCACTGCGCCACCAAGGAAGTCCCCAAGGTCAGGTTCTTAAGCATGACTTCCACCACTACAGATGCGAGCAGAGACTATGTACATGTATGAAGGCAGGTTCATTTCTTCAGGTTCATTTCCTCCATCACAATGACCAAGAGCTCCTAGGTCAGCCCACTGAAAACCAGTGAGGTGACTTTGTGCAATCAAATTCCCTTTAATTAAAAAAAAAAAAAAGCCTGTACCACTTAAGACTTTTCATTCATTTAACAAGCATTTACATAGCACTTAAAATGTGCCATCAACTGTGATGATGTGCCGACATACACAAAGATGCATAAATCATGGTCCTTGGCCTGGAAATGTTCACAAAACAAATCATTTCAATGTAATATCTTGTGACGGTGCTATAACTGAGGTGTAACTGTGTTTTGTGGAAGCACAGAGGAGAGTAATTCTCTCTGGGGAAGTGGGATGGAGGGACTTCACACAGAAGGTAACATTTGAGATGTGACCATGAAGAACGAATTGGAGCATTCCAGGAAGAGAGAAAAAAAAGGTATGTTCCAGCACAGAGAACAACACATGGGAAGGCATGTTGGAAAGTGTTAGCAAGTCTGTCTGGGGAGATGAACCAGGCAAGGTAGACAGACTTTATGGCCTTAATAAAGCAATGATGTAACCAAATCAATTTCTGAAAGGGTTTTCAAAGCTCTGGAGATGCCATTGTGGCAACATAGCTGCTTTAAGAAATTTTCCTTAGATGTTGTATACATTAGTCAAGAAAAATTCAGTCATCTTGAGTGTTTAGAAATGATTTTTAAATTTCATTAGATTGTCATTAGATAAACCAGCAATATATTTCTAGCCTTGTGGTTTGTTCACCTCCCATTTATAGTGGTCCCCAATTAGAGCACTGGGTGGAGACCAGGAAATGACTTTCTTATACAAAATAAGGATAAAGTAGGTGTGCAGGCCTAATAAAATGTAACCATGAAGCTGATTGAGAAGACCCAGTCAATTACTGGTTATCTCTATGTGGATTATCCACTGTTTGGTTTACTCCATTACTTGGTAATAATAAGAGCAACCATTTATTGAGTGACTATTATGTGTCAGGAGCTTTACTTATGTTAATATCTAACCCTCACACCTTCTTAAAGTAGGTTTTGTCCCTATGGTAGCCACAAGAAAACTACATTTTTTTTTTTTTTTTTTTTTTTAGTTAATTTATCTATTTAATCTTGGCTGTGTTGGGTCTTCGTTTCTGTGCGAGGGCTTTCTCTAGTTGTGGCAAGCGGGGGCCACCCCTCATCGCGGTGCGCGGGCCTCTCACCGTCGCAGCCTCTCTTGTTGCGGAGCGCAAGCTCCAGACGCGCAGGCTCAGTAGTTGTGGCTCACGGGCCCAGCTGCTCCGCGGCATGTGGGATCCTCCCAGACCAGGGCTCGAACCCGTGTCCCCTGCACTAGCAGGCAGACTCTCAACCACTGCGCCACCAGGGAAGCCCAAGAAAACTACATTTTATAGAGATTAAGTAGTTTGCCCAGGACAGAGTGATTAGGAGCAGGGACTATAATGCCACAAGCTTATGTTTGAAACCTGGCTCTGCCACCCATCTTGACCTTGGGAAATATTTCTGACCTCTCGATGGTGAGGTTTCCCCATCTGTAAAGTGGGGCTACTGTATCTAGGCACTTCAGAAAAGTGGGTAGCATAATTTTTTGCTGTTCTGATTATTAATGGCCAGATTAGAACCTCTCAGTAACCCTCTGCTGCCAAGTATTAACCAATAAAAAATTTGTCCTAGATGAAGGCAACTGGGAAGGAAAAATGTGCTGCAAAATGATTACAATGCTTTCAAAAACAACAGAGAAGTAAGTGACTTCAGATGATGTCTTTATTTACCTTCATGATTTGGGATCATAGAAGGATGGCAGTATTCTTAAGCTGTATGGCTATAGCTCTCAAAATTCAGCATGTATAAGAATCACTTGTGAAAGTTTTGTTGAAACTTCAGATTCCGGAATACACCCCTCCCCTCCTATGTAGGATGCTGGTTCAGGAGGTCTGGGGTGACTGCTGGGTGTTAGCATTACGTATTACTTAGAAAAAAAAAATGTCTTTCTGCTTTTGTTTTTTTATTTCTGCTAATTATATGAGCCACCAGCTGCAACCCCCTGCTATTAACCTGAAGCCCATCTGGATTTCTGCAGACCCAAAGCTTCATTCCCTTTCTTGTTCTCTTGGCTCCAACATAATGCCTGGATTCTCCAGGGTCCAACATTCTTTAATAAAACCCAGAACTGTTTTGCCTTCTTCCAAGTGTAGGGAAGTGGGACTGACTTACCAACTTTTAGCCCTTAAGAGATAGCTGCAGTGGTTTAACATAACAAAAATAGGAGTCTACAATAGCAACAGGAGGAGGATTGATCATATTCTTCAATTTTCCTTTTTCTTATATACAGGGTAAGCACTAAATAAGAGAAATGAAAAAGGCTAAGAAAATTTCGCTCTTTTCCTTACCCTTTCAAAAAATCTTCTTGAGATAAATCTGGGGCAAGGAAGTTCTGACATTTTACAGAAGTTTTAAAGCATCAGAACTCACTCTCAGAGGACACTCCAGAGCCCAGACAAAGCTGGACTGGGAATCCTAAGTTGATGAAGGGTTTCTCCCCAGGTGGATATGTGCCTCTGTGCCTTCCCGTGCTGGGTTGGGCACACTGCACCCACCCTGGATCCAATCCCACCTCTACCAGCCCCCTAGGCAGGAGGAAACCCAAAATCTGCTCTACCCTAGGTTGCCGCTGACAACTGGAAACTCTAGGCCAGGAGACAGCCTCCTGGGCAGCCTGTTTTTGCTCTTTCCCAATCTGTTCAACTCAGTTTCCTGCCGGCAGGAGTGTTCTTTTTGTGCCAGCTTTAAACCACTGAGTGCCCTGGGCATGGGCCCGGGCTCTGGAGCTGTGCCCAGTGCTTGGCCCAGTGCTTGGCTCACCGCCCAGGAGTTGTCAAGTGTCTGCACCGGGTATCTGTCCCTTCAGCCGCCTGTCCTCCAATCTTCTCCTTGGAACAGTGGGATGAGAAACATCCATCCTTGTCATTTTTCCAAGCCTACCCAAGCTTTCCAAACTTCTTCATGCCCTTGTTGAGGCAATGGGCCCAGTGTGGTTGCAAGCCCTGGCCAGATGAGGGAGGGCACTGGGACTTTTAAAGGCATTAAGGGATTCCTTCAGAGCCCTCTAGTGATCACAAAACATTTTAAAGGGCCTGTGGGCCCTGGGCTATGGATTCTTCAGGAACCAGAGCCTGAATGCAACCTCAGCTTACAGGCCTCTTCTAGAACTTCTCCATCCTTAAGATCCTTTGGTTAAATATAGCCTTTTGGAAGAAGGCAGGAAAACATGGCTAATTTTAGCCTTAAAGAGCTTGTATGTGAGGTTAAATCTGTCAAACTGTACCCCTAGGATGTTATACAGTCTTTAAGCAGCTGCCTTCTGGGCACTCCAGCCAGACCCAGTGGGGCACACTACAGGGGGATGGCTCAGAGCGAGAGAAGAGTCAAGTGTGTGGGATGGAGACAGAGCCACCGACTTGGAGAAAAGACTGACACAAACCAGAGTCAAGGCTGGAGGATCCTGCTACATCAGAATTCCCATACCAGGTTCTTGAGCCCAGAGATTTATGCCATATTTAAATCTCCAAAGTTGAATGGGTTCAGAAAATTGTAGGAAAGTAAACATACTATTTAGCCACTAGGTGGGTGGTCATCACATATGTTACATATCTAAAAATTTAAGTCAGAACAGCTTGAACCTTTCCATATCTAATTCCCAGTAGTAGTTCTGAGCTGGGTTTGTACTGTTTATTAACAAAACCAAGGCTTCTTCTTTCCCCCCAAAAGAAGACGGTTAGCCCTTCAATATAAATCTATATTTTAAAAACTCTTGTTTCCAAAATCATAAGCAAGAGAGCCAGATTTTTTTCTAATTCAGGATTCTTTGTTTCCATATGTAAACAGAAAGAGATGCCCAGTCTGGTTTTTAGAAAGCAAGTTTAGTTTGCAGAATAGGCAGTTAGAAAAATCTCATTTGTACCTGAATATACAGCAAATTTGGGGAAAAAAGCACTGGTGGACCAAAAAACATATTGCCAACTACATGGCAAATGTAATTGCCATGTTGACTCTGACTATAGCCGCAGTCAAAAAATATTCTAAACTTTAAACCCACAGTTTAGTTGATAGCTTCTTTTTCATGTCTACTCATTACACAACGTCACAGAGTAAATGGTCATTTAGAGCATTATTTATCAAATTCCCACGTTCACAATGAGCAGGAGCTACTTTCCACATTCCACTTTTAAAAATCACTAAAAATTCTTTAGGTCACAGGAGTAAAATTAAATACCCAGCCATGGATAATGGTAAGTGAAATTGCAATCTGTGGTCCTGGCTGTAAAGATTAGCTTCACTCCAAACCATTTCCAAATCAAGTAACTTCAAATGATAAACTTCTGAAAAATATTCCTTATGGACAAAGAAATTCCATAACAACTTTAGGAAAAAAATGCACTTTTATGCAGTATTAAAATGTTAGAAATATTTTTTATCCATAAAACTACAATTATTATCAAGGGCTTACTAACCCATTTAGGATTTTAGAATCTTTACTGTCTAATCTTAGCATACTGTACTAATACTTTTTGGCTAAACACATAAACTCAT
This sequence comes from Balaenoptera musculus, assembly GCF_009873245.2. Taxonomy (NCBI): domain Eukaryota; kingdom Metazoa; phylum Chordata; class Mammalia; order Artiodactyla; family Balaenopteridae; genus Balaenoptera; species Balaenoptera musculus. The sequence continues at coordinate 63,804,964 of NC_045787.1, read as the reverse complement.
TATAATATGAACACAGAATTTTTTATAGCAGCAGCAGCACCACTTCTAAACATGTAAAAACATGTCACAGATTATAAAACAGCAATTGATTTCAAGTGCAAAGTAATCTCAGATTAAAACTGGCATCAAGTTCTAATAAGCATTCACCTACCAGCACTAGAGATTGGACTGGTTATTAAAAACAAAGGAAAACAAGGAGGACACCAGAGTATACTCTCGTGTGTGTGTATTTTTAAACACACACATACAGAAAAAAAAAAATATATATATATATATATATATATATATATATATATATACATTTTTTAAAATAGAAAATCCCAACCAGCCCTATGGGAAGTAGGAACATCTCTCTTTCTCTCTCAGAACTGCTTTCATTTCGACCCAAATTTGCTGGCTTATTCAAAATGATTTTACCTTTCTCATTATAAATTCATTTGAAGTAGAACTGTAGAATCTTGAAATTTAGAGCATCAGAAAGTATTTATCTTAAGGGAATGGATTCTGCCATTAATTAATTTTATATACTGTTTCTCTTCTTTTGTCATTCATTTGGTGTTAAATTTTGCAAATTTTGTCTAATGCCAGTCAGTGATCTGGGAAACCTACCTTAGCAGGCAGATGTCCAGATCAAAAAATAGCCTATTTTTATGGAAGAACTGTACACAAACATTTACACACCATACAAAATAAGGTTGAAATGGGTGGGGTCACTTGATTGACATCCATTTGTCACTTTCATTAGAAAATTTCATGGGTAGCTTCCAATATGCTTAGACAAATGTAGATGAATGGAGGCACTGACTAATGATGCCATTATCTATGTACCAAATATAAGTGAAGGCCTAAAAATCCTGAGTCATTCATGTGAGCTACTATAATGACAGAGGAGTGGAACTTAGAAAAGTGAAAACAAAGTGTCTTGAGGCGGCAAATCAATAAAAAGAAATAACATTCAGATATGTAAAAAGATAAAATATGCTTAGTTTTGAGGAAGAGATCCAGTAACGTCCAGTAAACAGGGCCAAGTCTTACGAACTGCAAAAACTGCATTATGTACAGTCTTTTTAGCAACAGAATTATTTTAACCATCAATAACTAAGGGTTGTAATTTTAGGAGACTGAAGTCAATACATTTGTTTTCCTGAGGCAGGCAGGGGCAGTATTGTGCTATTCATGAACTTCATTAATATTCACTAATTTTTAAAGCAGTTTGGTTAGCTTTGGCCATTATCTATCAGATATTTTTGCCTTTAAATAAAAATAATTACAAGAACTTCATTATTTAAAAATGTAATTAGCATGAAATTTAAAACCTATGTTTTCACTAGCTGACATTATTCATTGGAGGGTGTATATTTTTCAGAAGGGTCTGTTTTAATTGAATTCCTAGGGTAAAATTCTAAAAATCATAGTAACTAACATAATCTAAGTGTAACCAAAAGTAAACTGAAAATACTTTTTTTAAATGTTCGAATTACTTTCCACTTTAAAGAGTACCATAGTTGACCCAATTAGCTCTGTAAACGAGTTCTGTTGTTTGACATTCTTTAGCATTTCACAGTAGACTATTTTCACCCGTCCACCACCTTAGATCCCCAAAGATCTCAGTGCACATTTAGTGATATTTACCTTATGAAGTAACTAAATCCAGATGAGCATAGAGCTCACATCACTGTAAAAAGAAATTGTTTCCTCATGCTTGCTGCTCCCATTCAGGGACTAGAAACTGAAAACTCTGAAAATTATCCTTGTGCAACTAGGAAATTGTGGACAGAAATGCAAAATAGTTTTATTTGTATATAAGCCCAGCCATAGAAACCATACAAAATCTTGCTCTGCAAAAGCCCTCCAGCCTTTGTAAATCAGGCTTTTTACACCATGACAGATTAACAACCAAGGCAAAAAATTCATGCACGTGGAGTTGAAAATGGAATCCTCCACATGTCCTTCTTGATTCATGTCCACACTGAGGTACAACAATGTTGAGTAGTACTTTTTGGATTATAAGAAAATAAATAAATAGAAATTAAAGTACCATCCAAAGAAAAGAAGTCTGAATAATTCAGGGACATTTTTTGAGGCATGGCCAAAGGGAAAATTCACTGTAGTGAATAGCTAAACTTTCAAGAAAACACACTTCTTTGTGTGTGGCTTTTATTTTTTTTAGGACTGCCTGCTCTGTAACTGTATTTGAATCAGTTTGATTTGTGTTTGTCAAAAGTAACTTCCAGTGCCAGATAAACACCTCAATGTGTTTTCTTTGGATTTTATTTTTAGCTTTTTGTTTTTATTTTGTGTTTAAGGTAAGCTAGCCCCTTGGGACTAGAACAATTTTCCTGTTCTAGGAAATTTAGGGTAGTTTGAAAAATAGGAGAAAGCGTCTTGCTTCTTGTTATCAAAGATACATGACTGTAGATATAATTTTTCTAAAAACATGATTAATATCAGCCTACCAACAAGAGTAAATGCAGTACCTGGCGCCCTAAATGGATTAAATCAGCCTCCCCACAATATCATAGTGGGATAATGGGTAATATTCTCTTCAGAGATATTTATTCACTCTGACTTATTTTTGAAGAATATAGAAAAATTTTGCTGCATCCACAAGTGGACACATTTCCAATTCAAGGGAGCAGACTTTGGACTGTCGCTTTAGGGATACTGAACCCTCTCAGCCGCCCATACCTGACTTGACATTACACGGGGGATACCGCAACCCTCTCTCGGATTTCCCGGGTCTGAAGGCAGTATGTGGCCTCCCAAACTAGATATAAAGTTAATATCAGTGTCTGAGGTTTCCAGCTCCTCCACAAAAACCTGTGGCCCCCAAGTGGCACTAATTCATGAGTGCCTAGGGTCACAACTCAGCGAGTCAGGCCTTGTCCTCTGCAGTCTGAGCAGGATTGAACGTATCCGGATAAAAGTACGGAACGGAAAGGGTTAATCAGAATCCTCCTCTTCCTCCTCTCCCCCCTACCCCCGTCACCCCACTCCACCCCCCATTTGAGCCTGGAGTATCTCAAGCAGACAAGCACTGGAACCACAGACACCCAAAACTGGGGAGCAGCAACTCAAACTAAACCTGGAGACCTGGCTTAGGAAAGGAGTTTAAGTTTAGACCAAATGCTTAATGAAGGTATCAGAAAGAGAAAAGGTGGTACATCTGTGCCCTCAAATAGCAAGGATTTCTTTTAGGTTGCAGTTGAAGCCTCAAAATACATTTCATGACCCTAATGCCCTTTATTCCGAAAGATCCCGATAGGTGTTTTTGCAGAACGTCCTGCAGGAGTGCAGAACGCAGTGGGAGCGTAGAACCCTCCCACCCCCGCCGTATACGCCTGGCCATCGGCGTCAGGTAACCTTTGCTGCGGGTCGGGGCCCGCAAAAGCAACAACCTTCTCCCAAGTCCGTGCGTCCTCCAACCAACCGCAGCCCAGGGGCTGCAGGACCCATTTGCCAACCCCGGTCCCAGCCCCCCGCCCCGCGCCCAGGCCCCAACCTCCCGCAAGCCCTGCGCGGTCCCCGCCCTACTCCCCACCCGGGGGCAGTCCCTTATCTCCTCCCGAAACCTACCGGCGCTCGGAGCGCCCACCAGCAAATTCCTAACAGCCCCAGCCTTCCAGAAAAGCAAAAGAAAAAAAAAAAAGACCATGACATCACGGGCAGGTTTATTTGGGTTTGTTTGTTTGCTTGTTGGCTCGATTAATACTCGTGGAAGGTGAACGTATCCCACACAGGAGAAGTTTGATGTTGACAAACTTCTGGTGGCAGCGAGACTGTGTCAGCACAACCTTCCGGGATAATGAGAGCTGCTTTTGCAGCGAGCGCGGCAGCGGCGGCGGGAGGCGGCCGCAGGGACGGAACAGCAAATGCTATTCAGCCCGAGCGGTTTCAAGTCAGGCCGCCCGAGCTGGGGAATTACTGTAGTCGAGCTACGGCTCTTACCGCCGGCGCTGGATCTGGGCGCGCGTTAGGGGGGGAAGCTGCAGGCACAGGGCGCCGAGAGGGGAGCTTTCAAGTTACTTTGCTCCATCCCTACACCCGGCAGAGGCTGGCAGGCCGCGTCGTAACTGCCAACATCTTGGTCCCTGCTCCTTTGGGCGGCCGCCCTGGAACCAACCAACTTTTCTCTCCCCCAAAACTCCCTCTTTGTTTCAAATAGGACTCTCCAAATTTATTCTTGGGAAGACTGACAGCCGGGGTCAAGAAACAGCTGTTGAAGTTAATGTTTCTTCCTCCCACTTCGTCTGATGGTTGTGCCCTGCCAAGACAAAGTGAGAGGCACTGCCTGGTGGCTTCTTTAAACAGACAAGCATTTAGCCAAAAAAAAAAAAGGTTTGGGGGAGGGCGGCTATTTTCCTGCTTAACATACAATCTGATCAGAAATGCAACAGCATGTGCCTTTCAACTTGTGCTGATTACTTGCTGTAAAGATGCTGCAGCTTTTGGTTTTGAACACTTTGAGCATTGGGGGCAGGGATGGCGGGAGACCATGGAAAGTGGTTGACACTTTCCATGTTTTGGTAAAGGAGCAAAAATGTTAAACCTTCCTCTTTCAGACCCACCTCTCCCCCCTCTAAGAATGGTGGAATGGCCTGGGGGAGGGAGAAAAGAGTTGCATTCCTTTGCAAGGTTTAATTCACATTTCAAAATTCATATCATTATGCAGAACAAGGACTTGCCTAGAGCTAGGCAAATTGTTTTCATTTGGAGACCTAGGCCAACCTGGACCTTTCTGCCAGCTCTTTGCAGCTCTTGGTGGCTTTCTCCAGATTAGGCCTGTCCCCTCTCCTGTTACCCAACCCAACACCTTGGCCCAGAGGGCATACTCTAGGGGAAGCTACCTTGTTTTTTCTGCTTTTTTCGGGGTGAAGGTTGGTTTTAGCACAGCCCTTCCTCTGCTCACTGTGCTGTTCAGGGTGCCCTGTTGTCTGCCTGAGTCTCCATCCCCTGACTGAGCCCTCCACAGGTGGCCAGTCTCTGCAGTGGGAGTGGGTGATTGGGAACTCTTCCTTCCACATCAGAGAGCTTAACCACTCTTCCACCTGACCCATTCTCCTTTGGGAACACGCTGCTCTCGTGGGCCTCTGTCAGACACAGTCATATGAAGACATAAAAGGCCTTCCTACTCCACCACCAGGTTATCCTGTCACTGCATCGCAATGCAGTGCCATCACAAAGTGATATTGCATCAGACCCAAGGATATTTTAGGAAGCTCTCAAGCTGGGTCCAACCAGCCTTCCGTGCAGGAATCACGGCCATACTGCCAAAATGAGGGCTGCAGAGATGCTGGACAGGTGGCAGTGATGCCCTCTCTATTCTCAGCTCCATAACCCACTGGCACCCCCCTGTCCACCCCCCCCCCCACAGCCAGTCAGGTACACTCAGTGCCTTCCCCACCTCTCTCTGCCTAGCTCCTAGATGCCACCACCTTAATTTTTCCTTGTGTCTCTTTGCAAAGTGTTTCAGTTCACCTTCTGATGTATTTCCTGTTTTTCTGTCTATCGTGGTCACTCACTGAGACCTTAATTAGCATTTGTTCTTATTAACTGAATCGCCTGAATTACACTTGGAGTTGCCCTGGCTGCCGCACACACTGAGCCTCCAACTTGCGTGTCTGTAGTCCTCCTTGGTTTGCTTGACTTGGGTAAACTTTTCTCCTCTCAGACTCTGGATCGCCCAGCTGGACTGGCATGATAACAGCGGCCAAGAATCAGTGGCCCACCCTCTGCAAGTGCCCCCTTTTCTGAGTCCTGCTCATGCAATCCAGCAGCCAATTGACTTAAATTCCTTCCGCTTTATTGTTCTCCATCCTTAGAGAGGCCAGTGCTTAGCATCTAGCAGGGCTGTAAGGCAGACCTCTGCTGATCCTGGAGTTGTAATTCCCTACTGCTGGCTCCTGCAGTTTTATTACGGCCTCCTTTTTTTTTCTGAGATTGACAGACACAAACCTCCAGTGTGGAGGCCTGAAACAGCACCCTTAAAGGCTTCTTTGTGTGGAAATGTAACCTTAGGGCAAAGTCGGGCCAGCTCCAGGAAAGGCACACTATCCTGCCACAGGGAAGTACTGTGCTGGGACAGACCTCAGGATTCCTCCTTCTGGCTGGCTACCTGGCATCCTCCCAGGGACAATGCTTTCTTCCTCTAAGTAGAATTTTTTGTGGGGAGACTTTGGTGGATTGGGAATAGTACTGTAAGAGGATACCTGTAGTGGCTGTCCAGTGAACTCTACATGCAATCAGAGGAATCAGATGTCCTTCAGTGGGTGGGTCTCTAAATGCAACCATTCCTGAAGCCCTAAAGCACCGGCCAGGTCAGGGTGCCCCCTGGTAAGGGAGCTCCTCTTAAAGCTAATGCTACCCTTCCCAGTGCCTTTGTATCACTTAGAGGATCTGATCTACTCATACAGGTGTTGGGTTAGACAAATTACTCCAAAAACCAAAGGTGAAAAGATACAGAATCTTAATTTATCATGCAGGATTAAAGTCAGATTTAAATCAGGTAGAATTATTAAGGGATTTAGAGCTAGTGTCTCTTTCCAAAGAGAAAAAGGACCTAGGGACTTCCCTGGTGGCACAGTGGTTGGGAATCCGCCTGCCAATGCAGGGGACACAGGTTCGAGCCCTGGTCTGGGAAGATCCCACATGCCGAGGAGTAACTAAGTCCGTGTACCACAACTACTGAGCCTGTGCTCTAGAGCCTGCGAGCCGCAACTAGTGAAGCTCACGCACCTAGAGCCCATGGTCCACAACAAGAAAAGCCATTGCAATGAGGCCCGCGCAGCACAACGAAGAGTGACCCCCGCTCGCAGCAACTAGAGAAAGCCCGCACACAGCAATGAAGACCCAATGCAGCCAAAAATAAATAAATAAATAAATAAATAAATAAATAATTTTTTTTAAAAAGGACCTAAAGAATCCTCTTTGTTGAAGGTTGAAGGGTAGTGAGGTCGGGAATGTAGCATCTTATGTTTGAAGGGTTTTTTCTCTCTCTCCCTTTTAAATGTTCACTTATATTTCAATCAGTCAAATAAAACAGTAATAGGAAATTCAGATGTATGTAATTAGGCCTTAACTGTTGCATATAGACAGGTGCAAAAAAGAAGAGATGAAGGTGTGCACTTGTCATGACAGAGGACTCCCTGTAGGAACTGGGACTGTGCCTGGATTAAGAGTCAGGTGAGTTATAGCTGGTTAGAGAAGATGAATTTGAAATCAGGGAGACGTAAATAAGACACAAATACAGTTCACATGGAATCTTGTTGAGATGTGGGCATTCAGTCCTATAGCCCCAGGAGCTGGAGTTATTAGTACAGAGAGGTTAACACATGCTTTTAGTCAATGTTTCTGAAAATGTATTCTCACAGAGTCAAGAACATGAACAGTGAAGGAAATGGAAACAAGATGTCTTTGCATAGTATTTGAGATTACAGAATATGGACAGAAATAAAAATACACATGCAATTATTTTCCCCCCTTCCCTTTTCATTCTAAATCTAGGCAAGAGTTTAATTTAGGATTAAAAGTGTCTGTGTTGTTTCTCCTCTAGCTTCTCCTCCAGTTACCCCATCCACACTCCAGTTCTGGTTTTGGGCAGAACTGCAATTGTCCTTTGTAGGGAATTGCAAGAACTCCTGTGCTGGTTTTCTAATGTGGGAAAATGTCAACTGGGGAGGCAAAGACCACCAAACTAGTTTCATTATGACCCAAGTTACACTAAATCCAGCCCTTCAGTGGTGGGCAACTGACCCAGCACACTCTTCCTCTGCAGCACTCATTAAAATCTTATTTATATCTTACAGCATGATCCGAATCCAAAAGTTGGAATTTTATCTTGGCAAATAGAAAAAGAATACTCTTGTCATATATGGGCCTGCAAAGTTTTAACTTCCACTGTGGACCTGCTGGTGATTTGCGAAATAAGTTTGTATCACTTGAGAGTGAGCTCTTCCCATTTCAGTTCAGAGAAGCTGGCAGGGAAGTAAAGAACAGATGAAAAAACCCATGATCACAAAATCAAACTTATCAGCCAGATAGATTTTAACTTTTACCTTCCTTTTAAAAGTGAATTTATTGTTTGCCAAAAGTACAAAGTCAACAACTCTGAAGAAAGCGTGCTTCATACTTTGGTCCCAAACCCTGCAGCAAAGGTGATGATTCTTCATAACTATGCCCGATCTCCTTCCCTTAGAACTCTCATTCATGTGACCAGAATTATTCCAGATCAAAAACAGTATCATAAATCCCAGTCACTTTTAGGTGAACCAAACTGTCTGGATTCTTACCTCAACCAACCAAATTAAATTAACATTTTAATGATGTGTTTCTGGCATTGTTCATGCTTCATAAAGAGTAACTCACTTTATTTTATTTTTTTTTGGCTGCATTGGGTCTTCATTGTTGCGCGCGCGCTTTCTCTAGTTGCGGTGAGCTGGGGCTACTCTTCGTTGCGGTGCGCGGGCTTCTCATTGCGGTGGCTTCTCTTGCTGCGGAGCATGGGCTCTAGGCACACGGGCTTCAGTAATTGTGACACGTGGGCTCTAGAGCACAGGCTCAGTAGTTGTGGCGCACAGGCTTAGTTGCTCCGCGGCATGTGGGATCTTCCCAGACCAGGGCTCAAACCTGTGTCCCCTGCATTGGCAGGCAGATTCTTAACCACTGTGCCACCAGGGAAGTCCAAGTACCTCACTTTATTTGATTCAAGGCAACAAGGCTAAACAAGTGATTCTAAAAAATGGATCACTTCCAGGTCTGAAAATTAAGTTTCCTTAAGTTCTTCTGAGGCAGCAAATATTCTTCAGACTCTGTAGGCCCAACTATATGATGCTACCACCTTCCCAAGATAAACATTAAGAATTGCACCTAGAACCAGTTATGAGAATAATTTTTTGCAAAAGCGGAGGCTATCTCTCAAATGGCAATAGGCCAAACATCTAAGACCTCTGGAGATGCTTGACATCTTGCCATGTGTCATCACAATCAGATCCTGGATAGGGTATTCTCGTCTGAGTTTCTCTGACTACCAGTAAGGGGCATGTGCAGAATAATAAGTGATTCAAGTTTTAGTGCCCCAGTTACAACCTAACATGCCTAATAACATTCCCTGGAAGAGGGTATGGGGACTGTGTATCAAAGATGGCATCTGCTCTTCACCTGTCAACAGCCTGATGATACCTGGCTGGGAGCCACCTTAATTCTGTGGTTTGTAGAATTCTGGGATTATTGTGATTACTATATGGGACTCTCAGCTGAAAACAGTGAACCCTTTCTCAGCTGCAGATGGTGAACAACAAGGTCAACCACAGAGGATTTAAAAAAAAAAAAAAAAAAAAAAAAAAAAAAAAAAAGCAAAATTTAGGGACTTCCCCACCAGTCCAGTGGTTAAGACTCTGCACTTCCAATGCAGGGGGCATGGGTTCAATCCCTGGTTGGGGAACTAAGATCCCACATGACACATGGCGTGGCCAAAAGAAAAAAATTTAAAAAAACATTAAAATAAAAAAGTAAAATTTAGGGGAAAGCAACCACTTCACTGACCCAAGAGAGCTTTTGTTGCCAAATAGCCATCTCAGACCCCAGCAATTACACAGTACCTATGTTTTCCAAAAGTGTTTGCCCCCAAAAGATCATAGCAATATAATATTACTATGAAGGTGTCTTCCCATTTCTGTTCAAAGAAGTCACGTGCCAGTCTGCGGAGAAATACACAGGGAGTCTTCAAATTTAAAAGTACATCAAGAGGCCTTCAACGCCATGCATCTAATTATAATCTAAATATAAATATAATCGTGGAATTATCTAAATATAATCATGCCAATTAACAAATGCCATTATTTTTCAGCATTGCACTAGCATTTGACTTTCTTTTCAGGAAAAATTTTCACAAAGGAACAAAATTATTGTCTCTTGGCAGGATTTATTGCAGATGTGACAATTAGAGAGAACCATAAGAACTTGCTTAAGATGTGACTACCAGGTGGATGGCTGGGCCCACTCACTAGTAAAGTGCTTTGTTATGAGACAGTCATGTTTGGGATTCTGATGCTTCCCTCAGCAAAACTGCAAATTATTTTTTTTCATAGAGCTTTGAGGTTGTCCATAAGTCATTGCCATGTTCAATGCCAAATCCTCACATTTTCAGAGATAAAGAAGGCAAAGAAGGAGAGAAAGAATGTGTAGCTCATTATCCACAAGTTATTTTCCTGTAGTTCAGGATGTCGAGAATACTTTTCAGAAATTTTTCAAGGCGATGACTCCCAGCCATTTTCCATAAAAGGGGTATTTTTGCATTTCATGTACTATCCCAAGAGTGGATGTAAGAAGCAGTTTGTTTTCACTCTGCAACAAGGGAATTGATCTAAACAATTTGTCTTGCATTTCATAATGACCACAGTAGTGAACTAAGACCTTTTTTTTCTATATTTGGTTCTTCTATGATACAATTTTGCAAGTTAATACATATAAACTTTGCCTAAAAGGTCAAATGATTTTTTTCTTTTAACAATGTACACTCCTTAAACTTTTTAGGGGGCTTCCCTGGTGGCGCAGTGGTTGAGAATCTGCCTGCCAATGCAGGGCACACGAGTTCGAGCCCTGGTCTGGGAAGATCCCACATGCCGCAGAGCAACTAAGCCCGTGAGCCACAGCTACTGAGCCTGCGCGTCTGGAGCCTGTGCTCCACAACAAGAGAGGCCACGATAGTGAGAGGCCCGCGCACCGCGATGAAGAGTGGCCCCCACTTGCCGCAACTAGAGAAAGCCCTCGCGCAGAAATGAAGACCCAACACAGCCAAAAATAAATTAAGTAAATAAATAAATTTAAAGTTTTTAACTCTTTTGAAATGGGTCATAAATCCAAGCTAAACTCTAATTGATAGTTAAGTACTTTCCTTGTATTTCAAAGAGTTCTAAAGAACAAGTTGGTGTAATTAAGTGGTAAATATTATGGCACACTACATTATCACTCTAGGTTATGTTATATAGCACATATAAGGCATTTTCATCCTAGATATTGAAGATGCCATACAAAGTGAGTCTGTAATTCAGATGTCTCAACAACAACTGTTTAAAAAGTGATTTTTGTTGCAGCTGAATTCAGAACCCAAAGCACTTCTGATTATCCACTGCTTAGGCAGAATACAGGCAGAAGAGAAAGTGTTACTGTGTTTATGTGCTTCAACTCTGCCCTAAAGGGATTATTTCCAGGAGTGGGTAGGAAGACCAAGTCTACAGAAATCTTGGCAAACCTCTTATTCAGAAGACTATAGAGATTTCATGGATCTTGCTGTTTGCCAGGAGGTATTACCTTTCTCCAAATCCATTCATGCAGCTGGTTCCTTCTCTTTCTCCTGGGGTAAACGTCACAGTAAATTACACATCAATAGTGCCATGCGGAACATTTCTTCCTTCCAGGTGACGATTAGCCTATAATCTGCAATGAGGAAGGAGTCGGTCATAAAAATTGAATGCAGGCTCAACCGTCACAGTGCTGGGTTCAAATCCTGATTCTGTCTTAGCAGCAGTGTAAACTTGAGTCAGTCTTAAGTTCCTCATTCATAAAATAATTGTGCAGAAGATAAAAAAAAAATACATACCCATTGTTCACTATCTCGCTTCATTAGTATCCCCATCAAATGCACCCCGAAGCTCTCATAAGATCTGGATGGAGCTCTAACTGGCCTTTGGAACAGTCTGTGAATTTCCTTTCCCATGGCAGCTAAAGGATTGCATTTCTCTCTAAAAGTTAATACCTTACACTCAGGGTAATATCTTATACTCTCATCTAATGTTTGACCCATCAAAACCTAAGCAGAGGCAGACTCAGAAGTCAGACAGCCAGTTTCTCAGCTGTCCCATCACACAGCTGTATGCAGTTGCTTAGACAGTGGTCAGTGATGACCAGGTGTTGTTGCCAACCTCATTCACCGAGCAGCTTCTCATCTTCTCAACTAGACTGTGAGCTTTCTGACTACAGGCTCTAGCAGTCTCATAGGTCCTTTTATCCCTCTGGGCACTAAGTGCAACACAGTACCTTGAAAATAACAGATTCTCAGCAAATGTTTTGTGGTTTGGTTATTTTGAGAAAGAGTTCTGGTGTGTTTATAACAAAACAGGTTCATATTGAAGAAACAGGTTCAAAACAGGCCTATAAAGGCTCTTTCTAGGAGAATTCTGTTTGGTCACTAATGTAGTAACAGCTCATTTTTCTTTTCTTTTCCTTTTTTTTTTTTTTCACTCTGGCCGTGTTTCAACTATACTAGTTTAAAATACCTTTAATTGGTTTTTATCATATTTGAAAGTGCAATAAATTCTCATTAAAAATAAGGTGAGGTACACCTGAAACTAACACAAACATTGTAAATCAACTATATTTCAATAAAAATTTTTTTAAAAAAGTCGACATAGATGGGCTTTCCCCCATTTCCACGTACCTATTAGAAAATGATTGCTAATACTTTGGAACAACCTCTTCCAAGTTGTTTTATTTATTTATGTTTTGATGCACATATTAACATTATTATTTCCTAGGAACATGGTTACACTGTTCATTGTCTTTTGGAACTTGCTTTTTTCATTAACAATGCATTGTGAATGTTCCTTCATGTCAACACACACGTCATTCTTTTTTAGAGCTGCATAGTACAAGTTTCTTGTGATCCGACTATTCATTATCATTATCTGAAGCCCTGTAGTTGCTAAGTTGTATAGGGAAGCAGAAATAGGTCATAACAGGAAAATATCCACTAATGAACTGGTCACTTACTAAATTAGTCCCTACTCAAATAGCCCTCCCGATTTGATGCCAGCATTTATCCCCACTCAGCCAATTTTGCTGATTGTAGATGTTATAAACATCCAACAATACAATGTAAATAAAATGCATTTCGGTTGCCATGTAAAATTGCTAATCTTGCAAAAGATGCAGGATTTTATGAAGTCATTGAAAGTGATTCTGGAGAACTGTTCCATAACAAAATGAGTATCCGGCAGTGTTAGACCAGTTAACAATTAAAGATGAGAAAAACAACAAGGATGATAAGAGGATAAGTTCTTCAAAAGGAAAATTATTTGAATATCAAAGGATTAAGAGAGGCTCTCAGGAAAATTGATGAAGCCCTCACATCTTTTTTCAAAATGACCTTTGTATGATTCTGCTATAAAAGTCAGTGTGAAGTAAAGGGTGTCAAAATTTGCTATCAAGTAATTTTGCTAGAAAAATTATCCCCCTCACCAAATCAACACTTGATTTATACTTTGTTTATTCTAAAAATTAGAGCATAGTTGCAATTAGAGTTGTTATATGTATATCTTCAAAGATAAATCATATTTAAAGATAAGATAATCTTTAATTTTTTCAAAACAAAGTCTCAATCAAACCTTTTTTTTCATTCTTCATTTTACAATACTAAACTCTATTTATTACTTTTGCAGCTTTCATCAGCCATATAATGGCAAACAGAAGAAACAGATGCTGAAAATAAGGCTCCTAATAGACTAATCAGATTCCCTAGTTCTCTCTCCATGAGGCATTTAAAGGCAGGACAGGCCACTTTGCAAGAAGTAAAGCCCCAGGGTGGTTGGATAATTCATGGGAGGGAATAGGCCTTAAGAAAGGAGATAGGCAGTGGACTTCCTCTGGCACTAATCCGGCACATTGATGTTTGGGCCTAATGTAATTTGAAAAAAATTTTAAAGATGTAACCTTATTTGTGTCCAAGCTGGTAAAGCAAGTTATACCAGTTAAATGTGGGTATATCAGGATTTATTTTTAGCAGTTACCTACTGACTGATATTTGGGTTGTTTCCAATTTTTTGCTACTAGAACCCATGTGGCAATGAACAACTTGGTGCGCTTGTATAAGCATCTCTGTAAGAAAAATTCCTAGAAGTGAAATTCCAGGGCTTGGCAAAAGATTTAGCATTAAAAATGTTAATAGGCATTAGCAAATTGTCCTGCCATTTAATGCCACCTACAGTATCGGAGAATGCCTGTTTCTCCACACCCTCCACAAAGGGACTACTATCACTTTTTTGCCAATCTGATTGCAAAAACATGCTATGTCCATTGTTGTTTTCATTTTCAATAATATAAATTCTTGATCTGCAAGATAAACATTGCTTACTGCCTGCTTAGAATCTTTAGAAAGAGCCTCATTATAGACTCTGGAAAATCTGCATGAGAGATGCAGGGAGAGATCATCTCAGCCCTGGTAATGAATGGGCAGGAGCTAAAAAAATGAGCTTACCATGCATTCATCTGCTTAAAAAATCTCTTTTTGAAACTATTATAGTCATTGCTCACAAAAGGTAAAGTGTTTATAGTCAGTAATAGAAGATGGAGATAACTCTGTTTTGCAAATTCCTGATTGCAGAACTGTGAGTTCCTTTACAGATTTTAAAATATGTGAACAGGTAAGGTCAGTAGATTCTGAAACTAGATGCTTGATGTTATCCAAACCCATGCTCTTTCCATTAGGATTTTGGCCAAAGAAAGTGGCTGCTTTCTAAGTGAAAATTTCTTAGGTATATGGAGGACCTAAAAAAGAAACAAAAAATATCCACTAGAGTGTGCATTTGTCACAACCCATCAAATGGTAAATTAAGATGTGTGCATTTCACTGTGTGCAAATTTTACATAAGAAAGAAACCATAGAGTCCTCAAAAAATTAAGCATAGAGTTACCTTATGATCCAGCAATTCTACTTCTGGAAATATACCTTAAAAAAATGAAAGCAGGGACTTGAACAGATAACTGTACACTCAGGTTCATAGCAGCATTATTCACAATAGGCAAAAGTGGAAGCAACCAGGTGTCCACTGATGCATGAAATGATAAACAAAATGTGCTATGTACATACAACAGAATATTATTCACCCTGAAGAAGGAAGTTCTGACACATGCTACAATGTGGATGAAACTTGAAGACACTATGCTAAGTGAAATAAGCCAGTCACAAAAAGACAAATATTATATGATTCCATTTATATGGGTACCTTAAATAGTCAAATTCATAGAGACAGAAAGTAGGATGGTGGTTGCCAAGGGCTAGTGGGAAGGGAGAGTGGGGATTTATTGTCTGATGGCGTAGAGTTTCAGTTGGGGAAAATGAAAAGTTCTGGAGATGGATGTGGTGATGATTGCACAACAAGGTGAACGTACTTCATGCTACCAAGCTGTATACTCACATATGGTTCAAATGGTAAATTTTATGTTATGGATATGTTACCACACTAAAAAAATGTTTTTAAAATCCAAAAACAAATATTGAACTCTAATGATATGCACGCTGAAGTGTTTGGGGGTGAAATGTACTGATGTCTGTAACTTATTTTGAAAGGTACCAAGAAATGAAGATGAATTGATAGATTGATAGAGGAATGAATGAATATGTGATACAGTAAATATAGCAAATGTAAACTGTAAATGTAAATGTATGGGTGTTCACTGTGCCATTCTTCCAACTTTTCTGTATGAAAGTTTTCTTAATAAAATGGGGGAAATGATTTAGGCTAAAAAAATAACTAGCAAATGAAAGACTCTTTTCACCACAAATTCACATTTTGCTTTTGTTAATTATGGGGAATAATTTTGCCGCGGAGAGATCTTCAAGCAGATTTAAAGAAATAGTACTGATTTTTTTGTTTGTTTTTAATAACGGTCAGACAGAAACATTTATTAAACAAGTATGGGACAGGTATTGATTCACAAGTGACTCCATGATATTAAAAAAAGAACTCAATATCACCAAAGTTGATAAGCATCTCTGCATATCAAAGGCAAGAGCCATGGTTCAGCTTTTTCTTCCATTTGTAGGATTTGAGCATGTGCAGAGGGAAAGGATCCCAGCCTACTCAGTCAAATGGAAAAGATGACATAAATAGATTGGCTATGATGACATGCAACTCTACAGTGTTTGAGAGACTGGAGGTCCTCCTGATAAATACTAGCTCATTGCAGAAGTATAGCAGATTATAAATAGCAGCTCTTCATCTCCTCATAGAAACATTTTAGAGAGCTCTACATTCCTTTTCTTCAGTTCATTAAAAAGTAAACAGAGAGAGATGGCCTTCATTTCTGGGATCTCTACATTGCAGCAGAGGCAGTTTTTATAATTAGAGAAGCATGTGATCATCCTATCCAATAACATTCTTATTGCAGTGAAGTAAACATCCAAAGTTTCAGAGGGGCAAACTCAGTGCCTACAGGGGCAGGGAAGTAACCCCAATGAGTAACACAGGCCAGTCCAGGGAAGAATTGTTACCTCCTAGAGAACGCTTATCCTGACTAAAAAAGGAGTCCATGACTCAGTGCTAGCCAACTGGCCCAAGATAGCCAGATATATCAGTTTTTTACGAGCAGTCTGAAATCCATATTTTTATGTGAAATCTTCCAAAATTAAATGCAGGCAACAAATTCAAATGTTTTCAACAATACTGTGTGGGTCAAACAAAATGCTTTCTTGACTTCTGGGGTCTATAGGTTGGCTCCCCACATGTGACCTCTAATGTATGTATACAGGATGGGATAGTCCAATACTCTTTGCTGCTAAAATTCAGTAGAATTCAGATCTAGCAATGTTTCAACTCTTTGGGATTATATGCTCACACCCACTGTCCTCAGTTTCTCCCTTGTAAATGTGGAATATGAGTAGTTCAGGTCTTTACCACTTTACATAGAAAACAAACATTTGACCACTGCAATGTTTGCAAAATTCACACAGTAAAAGTGTCTGGAAAGCGTGCTTTGTGTCATGAACCTCTTGTGTCCCCCCAAAGAGGTGAATTGACAAAAATATATAATTCATGGAGTCCTCAACTTATTTACATGTAATAATCCCCATTATGTGTTTGAAACTAGAAAAATATTTTCCCATAGGATGATAGCTACCATTGAATGAGTGCTGTCTCTGGATCATTTACTGTCTGAGGCCCCTTATATATTTAGCTTTTTAAATTTTCACATTATTCTCCCAACTTTACAGATGAGGAAAGAATGGGCCCAGAATAGTTGCATGACTTGCCAAGCTGGTAAGTGTCAGAGCCAGGAATCGAAAACACGTGAGCATCACGCTCCAAGCCCTGCTGTTCTTAATTCTTCATCACCATAGTGCCTATGATTGGTGTTCTACCTGGTGCTAAGGCAGTCTGAACAGGCTGCAAAGTACTACTGTATCCATAATGTACTTGTAGAACTATATTCTTAATACTCGACTTCCAGCAGAACCCATCCTCAGGTATGATTATGCTTCTTTTTTATTTACTTCCCTTGCTTTTATGTAGGAAAAATATGTTTAATTACCCAGGTGATGCATAGATACATTCTCAGTGTGAAATATCCAAACAACACAGCAGCCTACAAGGCAGGAAGGAAAATTCCCCTTGGCTTTCTCCTCTAACACTGATCCCTCTCCCTCTCCGATCTCTGGCTCTAACACTGTTAATAGTATGGCTTCTTTCTTCCAGACTTTTCCTATGCATTTACATACATACATGTACATATATAAATATGCATGGAGCTATGTTTCTATGGTAAAGACATTCAGAATTCCACCTTGGGATGTCAGCACACTTTTCTCTTGCAGCCCTGGCAACTTCCCCAGCTCCAAGTCAAGGTTGGGAGGGTCTGGCGTGAGGCGGGGAGGGAGATGCCTGAATTAGTTATCTCCTGCTACATAACAAACCACCCCACAGTTTATCAGCACAAAACAACGAACATTTATTATCTCACAGTTTCTGAGGGTCAGGAATCCGGGAGCAGTCTAGCAGGATGGTTCCAGCTCAGGGTCTCTCATGAGGCGGCATTCAAGATGTCAGTTGGGGCTGCAGTCATTTTGAGGGTTCATTGGGGTTGGAAGATTCACTCCTGATTTGGCTCATTCAATGGTTGTTTGCTGGAAGGCCTCAGTTTTTCGTTGGCTGTTGATAGGAATCCACAGTTCCTTGCCATGAGGTCTGCTCTGTAGAGCTGTTTGGGCGTTCTTATGGCATAGCAGCTAGTTTTCCCCAGAGTGAGCAATCTACAATTCACGAGAGACAACAAGGAGGAAGTTGCAATGTCTTTTATGACCTGGTCTTGGAAGTCACAGACCATTGCTTCCACCAAATCCCATTCGTTAGAAACCAGTCTTTACATCCAGCCGGCGCTCAAGGGGATGGGGGTCAGGCTCCATCTTTTGAAGAAAGGAATGTCAAAGAACTTGTGGACATATTTTCCAACCACCTCAAGGGCCATTTTGTGTGGGCAAAGAAAAAGGACCAAGGCAGAGTCTAAGATCAGGGCGGAATCTTCTGAGTAACAGGGAGGAGGGGAGAGGTGCAGAGATAATGAGGTAGCAGGGTGGTGGGAGGTGGAATAGCATGGCTGGCAATCCTGGCTGCACATTAGAATCACCTGGGGAAATTTCAAAAGTCCTCCTGCCCTGGTCCCCACTACAGATCAATTAAATCCGTATTTCTGAGATTGAGGCCCAGGTATAAATAACGTTTAACAGCTCTTCACGTGCAGCCTGAGTTGTAAACCATGTAAAGGCAGAGGTGCTGGAGTCCAGCTGAGTCTGGGCTCCAGTCCAAACTATGCCAATTAAGTATCCTGGGATCTTAGGCAAGTTAATTAGCTTTTCTGTGCCTCATCTGTAAAATGGGGATATTAATAGTACTTCCTCACGGGGTTGTTGTGAGGATCACCTGGGTTAATAACCCATGTAAATTCCTTGAACAGTTCCCTGCACAGTAAGTGCTGGGTAAATGTTACTATTGTGATTATTAGTAGCATTCGCTGGATTTTTCCTTCCTCCCCCTTTCCAAGTGCCTAAACCCGGAGAGGCGTGTGGCTTCCTGTGCCCCACCCTCCTCCTTTTCCCTTGAGAGGAAGGTACATAGACTCTTCAGCATCCTGCTCAGTCTCTACAAGCCCTGCTGGCCCTCAGGTAAGCTGGGGAGCTGAGCTGTTGCCCCGAAATGGTGGACGTAGACAAAGAAGAACCTCCTGCCTGTCGGGAGGTGGCCGGAGAAAGGAGCCCTCAGGCTGGGAGAGGAAGGGAAATTCCCCTCTGCCTCAAAGGGAATTGAGAGACAGCATATTATATGTCACATGCCTTGCAGTTCCTTCAAGAAGCCTTTCCTGATCTCTATTTCTCTGAACGCCTATAATATCAACATGGTCCCTAAATTACCTGCTGCCATTTATTTACTTACTGTCTGTGTTTTCTTTCCTTCACACAGTAAGTTCTTTTAGAGACGAGAACTATGTCTTCTGGGAGAAGTATCAGTAAATGGAGGGAGGGGAAGATGAGGAAGGAAAAAGGGATGTCTTGTTGGCATTATAGATACCTCTGTAAGCTTTAGAAACTTACATGTGTGTATTTGGAAATGTACTCTGTTTCTTTAACTCTCTCTTCTTTTCCCCTCACACCCCTACAACACCCCTTCCTCTAACCACCATTTTCACGGAAAAATAGCATGAGTCTTCTTTCTCCTGCTTTTACAGCAGAGGTTAATAAATTGTCACGATTACAGGGCATTCCCAGCTGATATTGATGAGGCAGGTACAGAAATCAGCTAATGGGTTATTTCCTATAAAGAAATGTGTTTTCCAAGCATAAAAGCAGTACTCCGTGGTAAAGTAGATTTAGTTTTTTCAAGCCTGCTAAGATAGAAGTTGGGGGGGTGGGGGAGGATAAAGAATAAAATAATTAAACTACAAAACTAAACTATAAACAACTATAGGATTGTTGACGGAAGTCCTACATAAATTTTTTCCCTGTTCTCCAACATTAAAATAGTAATAATTTGAATAGAATGTATCTTCATTCACTGCTTTTTAAAAACAAAATCCCTCTATTCTGCAAGTTTATAATTTGAATCTTAAAAGTTAAAAATCTTTTAAATAAAATATATTAAGCAAAAACATAGTTAAAGCCCCTGCTGTTTGTTAAGTGTGCTTTTATAGTAAATATGGATGACAAAGGAGAACATGGTATTAATAGTTAAAACTGTGACAGTAAAGGGCCTAATTTCAGTAGCACTTGGGCTTAGTTTTCTAATATAGACACGAACATGATGGCTAAAAATTCTGAGAAGGTGAGACCTGATCTCGTGTATACCAGTGGTATCAATACATGCTATCTTGTTAGCAAGCATCTAGATGACAGAAAGAGGTCACTCTAGATTCCAGTTTCTCCTCAGTTCATTCATTTCTGCCAATGCAGGGAATCCTGGAATTTAAGCCTTATAAGCTAGAAATATAATCAGCCCTAAACCTAAAAATTATTCTACAGAAATATGGCCTGGATGGTTAAGGTTATAATAACTGTTACTTACATAAATAGCTGATTTTATTGGTCTGGTTAAATGATTCCCATGTGTCCTTCTGAAACTTTCTGCAGTCATTCTTCATTGACTGCCATCTCAGCTATTTGAGAAGAAAAAAATGATGTACTCAAGCCTTCTTCATCAATGAGCTCAGCCAATAACCCAGTAGAGGGTTCAGTGGGCACCACTGACCTTCCAAGGAAAGCTACCAGCCTGAAAACGGAGAAAACATGGCACAGAGACACTGCAGTAAAATTCAAGAGACTAAAATAAACTCAGTGAGCCTGCCTGGTCGCTAAACACTGAATACATTTAAGTGCTATTTCGACAAGAGAGCATGGCGGCTTTTTAAGAATTTCATTTTTAAAACTCTAGTACGATTTTGTTCTTCTAACAGCATCATCCTGTGTCTGTGTTTGTTCCCAGTGAGGTCATTATTAAGTGAATTGAATTATTGTTCTGTTCAAATGACCTGTGAATTCAACAACGTGAGCCGAGCCCCAGCAAGAAATGTTTTATGTATTATTGGGAGATGGCCATCTGTGGCACAAACCGGGCCTCCCGACATGCAGAAATGTTGGGAGATAGTTTATGTTCAGTTTTATCTATGATCAGAATTCCATTTATAAGCTTTTTTTCATCCACTTGTCAACACTGTTCACTATAGCAACACTGAAAACGGCCAGAAATGAACAGATTTATCAGAGCAATGTGAGGTCAGACTGTATGTTTCAATTACTATATATTGGATTTTTATCATACATTTTAAATTTTGTCCATAAAAATAAGAACAATGTAGTAATAAAAATGGAAGTAGTTTTCTCTGATCAACTTCCAGTTATTATATGTTACAAAGTGAACAAGCTAGATTGCATGACTTTTATTAGATAATGTCTCACATTATACATGTATATTTTAAACATAACATTGGTTGTCCATGCCAAGAAACATGGATTAATTT
Organism: Balaenoptera musculus; assembly: GCF_009873245.2. NCBI lineage: Eukaryota > Metazoa > Chordata > Mammalia > Artiodactyla > Balaenopteridae > Balaenoptera > Balaenoptera musculus. The sequence continues at coordinate 63,783,691 of NC_045787.1, read as the reverse complement.
TTTCAAGTCTGAAGAACACTGCTCTTCCCTTTCCTGCATGTATAATGAAACAGCATGGCAATATGTAAAGTTAAATTTTAAAATTGCAGATTATATTTAAACCACACCCTCCCAACCTTTTCGTATCCTTTTCAAGTAAACTGTTGGTAATACTAGGGGAATGTCAGACCAAATGAATGATTTTACATCACCTAAATATACCCAGATATTCTGTATTACAGAATGAAATGATTTTAGGTATCTCTTCTGGCTGTATTTTGGTAGTTGTTGTTGTACTGATACCTCAGTTAACAATAGGCATCTCTTATAGTGAAGTATACAATCTCACAAGTGAAAGAGGACTTTGACAAGCAATTTTCTTCTCTCCCTCTTTCCTTCCCATCTTTCCTCCCTGCTTGCTTGTTTCCTTCCTCTCTTTCTTTTTGTAAAATAAAGACCTTCTAAATAGTATAAAGTAGTTAGTGTTCACTTTACACAAATAGCTGTGCAATTAAAATATATTCTGATTTTAATTTTATTTGTAAGTGGGGAGTGATTGTTAGAGAAATGACTTGTATCTGCAAACAGGTAAAGAGATAAGCTTTGTTTGCAAATGTATCCCGGGAGTCATACTACACTCACTCACCTTCAAAGTATCATAATGAAAATGAGGATAATGATGATGATGATGATGGCGCAATAACTGGCGATCAACGAACACTTTGTGCCTGGAGCTAGGCTAAGTGTTTCACAGGCATTGTCTTATTTGCTCTTCACAATAACCCTATGAAAGCAGATAATGCCATCTTTAGATGAGGAAACGGAGGCTTCAGAAGCTAAGAAACTTGCCCAAGGTCACTTACTAGGACCCCATCCTAGGTGTGTGTGAGCTCTCAGGGTGTGACCTCTCTTTGAGATATGATGGAAAGTGTAGACAACGTGGGACTATCTCCAATTTCCCCCAGTCAGTAGTGGAAGTCAAGCCAAGCAGAGGCCCGTGACTCTGCTGGGGCTGTGAGAGGCCTCAAACTTCTGATCTGGAAAGTGCCCACCCTGGGCTCGCTGCTTTTTCTGGGGCCTAAGGCCCTTGGCTCTAGTCCAGATCACTTCATCAAATCCTTGCTCTGTGTCTTCTCCATATCCGCCTCTCTGGTACACTTTTGATTTTCTGGTGCAAAATATTTTGATTTAATATTTGCTCGATGTTTCATACTGTGACTCTTCATTCTTGGTGTTCTGGAACACACATCTCCTACAATGGGCATGATGGAGTGTCCACTTCATCCTAAATTCCCCAGCTTTTGTTATTGTTGTTCAGAGGATACCCTGATGGTACCAGAGATGGTGCCTCACCCACCAGTGGCCGAGAAAAAAGAGCTCTGCACAGTGGAAACAGCAGTGTCACTAGCTGACCTCCTGGGATTTGAACTGACAAGTGGGAGGGTGTTGATCAGAGAGGAGCAAATGGAGAATGGAACAGACACTCTGAGAAGCAGCGTTGACATGGAGAAGAGGCCAGGAGAGAGAGAGAGACCTACAGAGTAGCTGGCCCTGACCTGTCTCCTTTTTTGGTGGCTTTCCACTTTGTCTCCACATATGTATCCTTGTGAGACCTGAGTGAGGCTCTGTTTCTTGCAGCTACAAGAGCCTGACAGCACATGTGAGCATCCCACCACCAACACCCTTCCAAGGCTTCTTTCTTCCACCTCTGTCCTTGATGGTTTGATTATAAGAGGGTTACTAGTCACGGTTCTTTCCTTTGCAAAAGTGAGAGAAACCCAACTAAAATTACTTTAAGCAAGCAAGCCCTCAAACAGCAAACAAACAGGGGTGGGATGGAGAAATGGGAGAAGTATGGAAGTTAGAAAGATACTGATAGAGACCACAGAACTGAAGAAATTGTTGCAGAACCCAAATAGCTCTGAGCCCTTAGTGACTAGAGGCAGAGACTTGTTGCTACCATGGTTCTCTTCCGCTCCTTCTTTTTGGCTTTTGTCTTCTTCATTCTCTTGCCTGTTCTACACTGTGGAGGGTATGGCTGATAGCAGTTCTTGGACACATTCTTACAGCTCTGTGACCAGAAATGAATGAATGAGAACTTTCCCCATCAGTAAAATTACAAATTCCCAAGGAAGAACTCTGATTGGCTGGGCTCTGGTCATGTGCCAAACGAATATTTGCCAAGGGAAGGGTACACATCCCTGTGGTCGTGGAGCATAATGCTCTGATTCTAAGCCCACCAGAAATATATGCTTGGAAAGGGGGAAGAGCAGTTCTCCAAGGGAACAGGAATGCCTCTCCGTGCAGTCAGAACAAGTGCGTCTGTGACAAGAGGTGTAGCTATACAACTTGGCTGTATCATCTTCTGCTACAAAGGAGCAGAAGAGCAAATGGGCTCTTTGTCTGATTTCCCAAGGTCCTCATACAGACCTCTTCCACACTCCCTGCTCCCACCTCAGATCTTTGGCTCATTGCGGGGATGAGAATCATTACCTAGGACATTGACTCACCTCCACTTGGTAGTCATCCTCACCACCAGGCTCAGCAGCTTGAATGAATTTGAGGACCTCAGAAGAGGACAGTGGAGTCTCCTTTCTTTATACTATGGGCTCTTAGAGTGGGATCCCTGGACCAGCAGCATCAGCATCACCTGGATAGCTGTTAGAAATGCATGTTTTCAGGCTCTACCCCAGACATGCTGGATCAGAGACTCTAAGTGTGGGGCCCAGGAATCTGTTTTAACAAACCCTTTAGGTGATTCTGAAGCAGGTTAAAGTTTGAGAATTTCTCCTTTAAGCCATCCTTTCAGTAGCCCCTTGTTTAGGTGATCTCTCCAAAACATTACTGAGGGAAGACTGTTGAGTCCAAGGATGTTGGCCTATCATCCCAACATGTCTCTCTGTGTCCAATATGTGTGGCCACCATGCACTATGCCACCATGCATCCATCCATTGCCACCCGCATCCCCCAGATAGATCCCAGAGAGAGTCTAAAGGATAAGGGGAGGGCAGATGAAGCCGTTCTTTCATATGGCTTGTTCATGGCAAGACATTCCTGCACTGAGAATGTGCACTTTCCTATACAGGCGCACACACACACACACACACACACACACACATCTAAAGTGTACTGGGGGCACGGTGTCAGCCACACAGGCTCCTTGTGGCCCCGGAGACTTTAGGGTGGTTCTTGGATGAACCTCATCTTTCCCACATACCCAGTGGGACTTGCTTAAGAAACCTCACGGGTTTAAAGAGGAAAACTGAGCCCCAAGTGTTTCTCTGCCCTGTTTTCCTTTTTATATTGTTAGAAATCTGAGATCATGTTTTTCCCCTGCACTGTGCTCGTCGTCATTATAGTATCTCGTAAGGGCTGTGCATACAGTAGGTGTGGAGATGACAGACTCTCATGGCTCCCATAGTTCTTGCTTCAAACCATCAGTTATAGTTTCTGGCCCATTTACTCAGAAATAGATATTTTCTTTGCATATCCCAAAGTTCCTAACATTAAAATATCCCACTTTACTACTAAACAAAATATAGCATTCTGAAGATTTCAAGAAGCTTTATATTTAGAATAAGTCATCGATATGTACAATATAGATCCATGTTTTGGACAAGTTAAATGATTCATAAACTAAAGATCATAAATCTTAAAAACAAACAACTTTTAGTTTTTGTCCTTAGAATCTTCTGGGTGCAAGAACCCTCATACAATCATCTAATCCACAACTTCACCCTTAAGCTGAAACTGCTTCTGCCAGGAAGGAGTTCTCATCTCAGAGTAAAAGGATTTGCAAGCAAGGATTCATAACAGAAGTGCCATCTCAGCCTTATTGGTGGGATTGCAAAGTGATAATTTAATTTAATTACATGATAATTTAATATCCCTTGTGTTTCTCCGCAAGTACTTTGAGGACAGTGTTTGGAGTGGCAGCTAGGTCTTCGACAGCATAGTTATACTAGTGGAAGGTGAAGTAGTGCCCACAAATACTAGGTAGATTTTTTTTTTAACATCAATCTCTGAAAACATTTAGCTCATGTGAAAAAACATTTGTTTACATGAAATAACATTCTTTGTCAAGGTCATTCATTTGCATTCTTATAGACAGAGTAGGGTTCCAGAGAATAGTGGAGAGTTTATTTGCCCGAACAATGACTCAAGCTTTCTTCTCTGAAGTAGGAAGAAGAGACAGCCACTTCCTCGTTCCTTAGTTATACCACCAGTCCCCAACCCTAGCCCTAGAAACTGCCTAGAAATCTGTTGTCTTGGCTTCTTCAGTAATTCAGGGAGTAAAAGACAGATAGGACCTATGCCAGATTTCACTTTGTAGTGAATTATTTAAAATTGTTTAAAAGGATAAATATGCTGGAAATTAAATGTGACAGACTGTTAAAAATCACCCAAGGCAATTTTTAGAAATCTTCAGATTTCTTTTCTGCTACCTTGGGTAAGGAAAAATGGTGATGCTGATAACAAAGAGAGGAAAGTAAGAAGGAAAATTTAACTTGTTAATAGGAGGCTGAGTTTAGTTCCCACATGGTGACTTTGTAGTGTTACCCAGCATAGTGGGCACTACGGTGTGCCACCCAAATTCCATGGACAGGACCAAGGCACTTACTTCCCCAGCTATCAGGGTGTTACGTGTTTACCACTCACAGCTGAGTCCCTCCCCAGCAATTGCCCATAGCCAAAAGGCACTGTCCTGCCCTAAATTATGTTTCTTTCACAGGGGTAGCCCACATCCAGTGACTGGTTAATGAGGTGGTACCAAGTCCTGGCTCCCTTGCCTCAGTTTGGCGGCCTGAGGGACCATCCACTTTCAGACTCGCGGTGGGATTGGCTGAAGCCTTGTTCCAGCTGCACCAATAGCTCAACTTGTCCTTCTGCCCATTCTGCTTTCCCTCGTAAAATTACACACATATCTTCATCTCTGTCTGTTTCCTGAGGAATCAAAGCTAAGACACTATACAGAGGAACTAAACAAAGATGTTAATATAGAGTAGGGAGGGTAGGAAAGAGATGTAGAAGGAGCTCCTTCTTCACTACAAGTGAATTCACTACAAGTGAATTCACTACAAGTGAATTTATCTTAATAAACTTCCTTTAGGTTTTGTGGTTTGAATCTGTAGTATCCCTCAAGGCTGATTTGATGTATTATTGTAAATAACACCAGTATGAATCAATGAGTCAAGTATTTACTAAGCACCATAAGATAACTAGTTTCTGACTCAAAATCTCCATTAATACTGCAGTTTGTTTATAACATAACCTATTGGTATTATTCAGATGATTTTGAGTTTTGATGATAACAAGCCCAGTTTTTAAAACTGCATCGAAAATAAGACCATGTAAATTCAAGGACTTAAAAGTGAGTTATTGACCCAGGGTGGACCTCATGTGGTAGTTTCCCATAAGCAACCAGAGTCACGTACAACCAGCTCCTCATGAAATCTATTAAAAACATACTTTTTGTTTTTTAATCACCTAATGAGACGAAGTTCCAGGTCAAAGTCCTCCGTGAAATGACTATATTCTGTGTGATCCAGACAGGTAGCTCAGTTTTATAGATAATATCGTGAGAACCACGCAGGCAAGAGCCTGAGTGTAGCATCTCTCATCAAGAGCTGCCCTAGTGTTCTGCCGTTACCTCCCCTGGTGAGAGCCCAGCACACTGGCCTGGCTGCATGAGAGGAGACCACAGCATCCATGCCCAAAGCACACAACCTGCAGAATGGGTTCTGTGAATCATCTCATTTTTGCAAGCCCAGCTGTTAAGGTTCTGCTCACTTTCCAGTATGTCCTGCAGGCTTGGGTTTGGGAACTCAGAAAAGTAGCTAATTATCCCAGTGTTTATTTATTGGGGGGGGTATTTATTTATTTATCGGAGTATAGTTGATTTACAAATGTTGTGTTAGTTTCAGGTGTACAGCAAAGTGATTCAGTTATACATATACATATATTCATTCTTTTTCAGATTCTTTTCCCATATAGGTTATTACAGAATATTGGGTAGAGTTCCCTGTGCTATACAGTAGGTCCTTGTTGGTTACCTATTTTATATATAGTAGTGTGTATATGTTAATCCAAAGCTCCTAATATCCCAGTGTTTTAAAATGATGAAGAATCACACATTCCCTAGACCTCCTCATTATTTCAACTCTGGGACCTCCAGAATCCATGGTGTTTGCTGTATGATGCAGCACATCTCAGCCATGACAGACCACGTGTACTAGAATTTTGCAGAGGAAGACAGTGTACAGAAGATGAGTTTTAGTAGTTTCTCTCTTTTTCTGTAATTTGATATTAAAATAGTGATTTAACATTTTAATGTGGCATAGTTGACAATGCAGTTTTGTGCAATGAAAAGATAATTGCTATAACATTTAAAAATATTTCATTACGGCATTTTTAATAATGAAAACAGTAAAATGCTTTTGCATTTTAGACTCAGCCTAAACTTTGATAATCATTCTTATTCAAATGACAGGATGTGGAACACTTGAATGTTGTACATATATATCCATGAATGATTTAGGGGAACTATGAAATTATATTAAATTTGAAGAATACAGTTTAGCATATGAGAGAAAAAACCCTAATGACTTCACAGGAGAAATATTTATTGGAATATCGTGTTACCTTTGTTTGTAGCATAATGGTCTCAGAGGGACCAAGTGAGATTGTTTTGATGGTAAATTTATTACATAGTTTTTAGGGGGCTGGGCCTGAGGGATCTTCTTGAAAAGGGTTTTGTGATCCCAGAAGCTATAAGGAACTTTGGCCTCTCACAGAGAGAGTCTCCACAGAGTGAATCCATGTCCTTGGAGAACCAAAACAGATGCTGCTGGGGGGAGCAAATGTTTCAAGTTGGTGTCAGCTCACCAAGGAAGGGAGCAAATAACACATATTTCACTTCTGTCAAAAATGCAGTATTTCCTTTCGGATAGCAACTCCAAAGCATTCTTTGTTTCTTCTCATTAAAAGCTCAGACTCGAGCACTGAACTGCTTCAGCTGGATTTCTGGTTCTGCCATTTGCTGGCTGTTTGACCGTAGCAAGTTACTTGACCCTCCTGAGCCCATTTCCCCATCTGCAAAACAATAATAGGACTTACCTCATAGCGGTATAATGGGGACTAAATGAGGTGTGGATATGTGGCCCTCAGGTACAAGTACCGTGCCTTGGCACATGCTAAACTCTCCAGCAATGGTAACCATTGTTATTACAGTTGAGCCTTGAACCACACAAGGGCTGGAACTTAAAGTCGGCCCTCTGAGTACATAGTTTCTCCTGATCAACAATGATTTAATCAACCGCAGATCGTGCAGTAAAGTAGTATTTACTGTTGAAAAAAATCTGCCTATAAGTAGACTGTGCAGTTCAAACCCATGTTGTTCAAGGGTCAACTGTATTATAAGTAACCCTTTTTTTTTAAATTGAAGTATAGTTGATTTACAATGTTGCATTAATTTCTGCTATACAGCAAAGTGATTCAGTTATACATATATATACACATTCCTTTTTTTTAATATTCTTTTCCCTTATGGTTTCTCATAGGATACTGAATATAGTTCTCTGTGCTATACAGCAGGACCTTATTGTTTATGCATTCTATATATAATTGCTTACATATGCTAACCCCTACCTCCCACCCCATCCCTCCCCCTCCCCCCTCCCCCAGGAGCTCTTTTTTAAGGCACTGTTTTGTTGACATATGTGTGGGGAAGGATCCACAAGGGCATGATTTGTGAAACAGAGTCTGTACTTTAATGCCTCCAACTCCAGGTTCACTTCCACAGATAGGGCCAGCGTGAGGCCAGAGGTGCATGATCTCTCTCGTGGTCACTGCACACCCTGGAGGTTTAGGGGAGCCAGTCTATGGCAGAGTCCCCGAGATAGCAGAGGACCTTCCAGGCTCTTCTGTCTCACTACTCACATCTCCAGCACAGGCCCCAGAGAGCCCCGATACGCCTATGCCGGATGGGCCAGGGGGCACAGTGACCGTGTGGCAGAGTCCACTTAAGGAGAAAATGCCCCTCTCCCAACTGCCCTTGCAAGAATTTGCCGGGCTCCTTTCCTCTGCAGCTCTTTTCCACCTCTTGACCCTCCTCTGTCAGCTTAGCCTCATCCCAGGCCTGTGACCAATCTTGTTCTTATTCAGAGGAAACTGAAGAATAAGAACAACTTTGGTGATTCCACATCAGGACCACCCTGTTGTTTCTTTGGCTTTATTTGTGCCAGTTCTAGTAAGGAAAATATGAACAATAATAACTAATATTTTTAACACCTACTCTGTGCTAGCCCTATTCTAAGCACTTTATGTTTTCCATTTGCTTCTCACAAAAGCCCTATGAGGTAGGCATTGTTATTTTTCTCATATTGCAGATGAGGAAACTGTAGCACAGAGAGGCTAGGTAACTTGACCAAAGTCACACAGGTAGTGAGTGACAGAATGGAGATTTGAGCCCAGGCTGGCTGGCTGTACAGGCCACGTACTTAACTACTTGCCCCCTAATGAGCTTCTCCTTTATTCCTCTGTCTCAGACTGCAGCTTGTTCTCCCATTCTAAATATCATGACTCCAACTTGTTCTGTCTGCCTAAGTTCTATGGTGAAGAGCTGCCTGGGGTCTTAGGTCCTCACCATAGTGTCCCCAGGAGCTGGAGTGCTGACCCTGAGTCCTAGGGCAGTAGCCCTGCTCCTTCCACCCAATTTTAGGCCTCTCTGCCCTGGATCCCTACTCAGGATGCTGCCTAATGCCTGTCTCAGAACATTCCAGATACTGCCTTTCTGGCTGGGTTCCCTCCTTCACCCATGGGGACTTTGGTCTCCAAACCCCTCGCTCACCTACACTGGACATTCCACATCTGGGCTCCAGCAACTCCAGGAATAGTTCCAACTACAGTGGCCCAAGCTCCATTCCTGAAGGTGATCTGCTGGGGCTTCTCTCTGCAAGGAGTGCCCTGGCCGTGGAAGAGAGTGACAGAGAAAGTGACCACATCATTTTTATACCCGCTAATTCTTTCCCCTCCTTCCACAGCTGAGTCTGGAAGGGGCCTTTATAGGGAGCCAGCATCTGAGCTTTCTCAAGGTACACTGCCTGAGCAGAGACTCCCCCAGAAGTTCCTCTGGACTAGCACGTGCTAGGGTTGCTGGTCTGTTCAGCATGTGTAGACAGGCTTCTAACGGTATAGACAAGAAGAGAGAAGATGACTAAGCCCTTCAAAGACCAGTTAAAAGTATTCAGTGTGTCCTTAGACTGCACCATTTTCCTTGGAGTAGGAAAGAGGAACTTAGGCTTACTGTATGAAAATGATCAGCTGGACGCTTTTCTATTTAATGTCCGAGATTCCGAAATGTCAAGTATCCCATGACGTTTTGTTAGGCCAGTGGAAACTAACTGAGTAATAAAATAAGGGACTCCTTAGCCATGAAGGCACATATTTGATGAACAGGTCAGAAAAATTCCCCTGTCTGAAAGGCAGAATGTTAAACATTTTGAGACGTGGTAGATTCCCAACGTAGAAGGTGACAGGGCCACCACTTAAGATAATTAGCCTCCAGAGCAGGAACACACATGTCTCAGAGTCAAGGATGTCCCTGACATGAGAGGAAGACCTGGGACATCAGAGCTGCCTACAGACTCAAAGTATAGTCTGCAAAGCCCTGGAGACAGGCACAGGAAGTCCTTAAAAGGAAAAACGCAGCCCTGGTTGGCTCAACTGGGGGAGTGTGTAGAAAGTTGGAGAGAGTGAAGGTCAGAGCAGAGTTATTAAGATCAGAAATCATAAAGGAAGATATTTTCAGATTATATTCACCAAAAAATTAAATTCTCTGTAAAGCTAAGGGCACAATAAACAAAATTAAAAGTTAAACAGCAAGCTGGTTATAGGGGTCTCTTTCTTTCTATCTGTCTCTCCCTATCTCTTTGCCTAGCCTCTGACTTCCTATTTTTGTTTGCGGAATTCTCCACTGTATGACTCTAGGTGAAACACAGGGTCTACTTTCCAACTCAGGAGATGAAAACTCCTCATATTCACTCTCTCAGCCCCCTGGCAACTAGGATGCAGGCTATGACAGGGGCTCCCCAATAAAACACTCTGAATCCGGGACAGAGAACAGACCACTCCAGGGCCAGTGCGGGCAAATGTGCCGGAGTGGCTTTCAGCATCTAGTGTCAGTATTGGCAGGGTCCTCACCAGTCATTCCTAAGTTTAGTTTGGGCTGCCCTCTGCCCGGCCTCCCTTAGTGCTGCTCTATTTTCAGAGTCCAGTTTCCTAGCTTTTCAGATGATTCTGTGATCTAGCAAATATCCTTTCAAAACATTCATTTTCTGCTGGAATGAGCAACTTTCTGTTGCATGCACCCAAGAACCCCTGACAATACACTGGGAAACCTACTTACAGCATTTTACAGGCAGAAGCAAAATATCCTGAAAATACAAATGGTTCTAACAAATTCAATAAGGAAAGATGCATATTCCAATAGAAAACAGGGCAAAGGGCATGAACAGACAATTCACCAACAAGGAAATGAACTTAGAAAAAGATATTTTGGTCAATAAACATAGAGAAAGACTTTGCCCTCACATTTCCAAGATGCAAAATTCTCATACATTGTTGAGAAATCATTCTTCCCGTATCATACTGACAAAGATTAAGAATGCTGACACTCAGTGTGGTGAGCTTGTGGGGAACTAGCTGTTATTGGGCATCTAAAATGACATACCCTTTCTAGTGGGGGGATCTGATATTGTGTATCAAAATTTAAAGTGTTCCTTTTGGCCCAGAAATTTTGCTTATAGGAGTTTATTTATCCTGAAAAAAAGGCTATGACCCATGAATGATGTCATAGAATATAGAGTTCATGCAATGAAAAGTAAATTCACAGTTCAAAGCTGTTTCAAAATAACTCACACCCTTTACTTGTTTGTGTCAAACATCGTGGAAAGGATGAGCTCCCAGAATTATATATTAGATCCCTTTTCACCCTCTCCCCTAATTCATTGCCCCTGCACTTTGAAGCTGTGATCCTTAAATATTCTGCCCAAAGTACTCCTTCTGCCCCAGCCTCAAGCGACTCTCCTCTCTCCTTTTGGACCAAGAAGACCAAGAATGTATGTTCCCTAAGGGCAGAGGCCCAGGGAGACTGAAATTATAGGGGCGGTAAGGAATGGGAACATTCATAAATTAATAATCCTTCTTTTAATCTTATCTAAAAATAAATAGAGAAGGGTTCTAAGAGATACATCTTAGCCCCTGTTAACCTCCCCCTCACTCCACTCTAGCCACCCTGATTTCTTGCTGTTCCCCAGGCTTTTGCCCTTGCTGTTGCTCTGGTCATGCTGCAATTCAAAATAAATAAATAGGACTTTATCTCCCATCCCATTCAAGTCTTTGCTGAGATGTCACTCTCTCAGTGAGATCTTCCCTGGGCATCCTATTTAAAATTGCAACATGCAGCTCCTTAATACTTCCTATCCTCTTCCCAGCTTTATTTTTCTCCATTGCACTTATCATCAATTAACATTCTACACTTATTCCTCATTCGTTCATTGCCCGTGTTCCTCCTCGCCCACTAGATTACAAGCTTCATGAGGGAGGGATTTTTGCCTGTTTTGTTCACTGCTTTATCCCCAGTACTTAGAAGAGCAGCTGACACACAAATGCTCAAAAAATATTTGTTAATGCAAAAATACCTTTGTTATCTTTATAGTAAAGGAAAACAAAACACCCTGAGTATTCTGTAAATTGTAGATTTGTTAAATTACACCACATTCACATGATGGATTGCTTAGCATACTGTGGTAGGCACAATAATATTTTATTCTGATAATAATACATTCTGATAATACAAAATCAGGCCCTAAATTCCAGACCTGTAAATGGAACCTTATATGGAAAAAGGATCTTACAGGTACAGTTAAATTAAGGAATGTGAGGAGAGGTGATCCAAGATTAGTAGGTAGGCCCTAAATGCTATCACACAAAATATCTTTTTTTTTTTGCAGTTTATTTTATTTTATTTTTTACTGAAGTATAGTTAATTTACAATGTTGTATTAGCTTCTGGTATACAGCAAAGTGATTCAGGTATAATATATATATATATTCTTTTCATATTCTTTTCCATTATAGTTTATTAAAGATATTGAATATAGTTCCCTGTGCTATGCAGTAGGACTTTATTGTTTATCTATTTTATATATAGTAGTTTGTATCTGCTTATCCCTAACTCCTAATTTATCCCTCCTCCCCCTTTTCCCTTAGGTAATCATGTTTGTTTTCTATGTCTGTGAGTCTGTTTCTGTTTTGTAAATAAGTTCATTTGTATCATATTTTAGATTCCACATATAAGTGGTATCATATATTTGTCTTTCTATGTCTGACTTACTTCACTTAGTATGATAACCTCTAGGTTCATCCATGTTGCTGCCAATGGCATTATTTCATTCTTTTTTATGGTTGGGTAGTATTCCATTGTATATACATACCACATCTTCTTTATCCATTCATCTGTCGATGAACATTTAGGTTGTTTCCATGTCTTGGATATTGTAAATAGTGCTGCCATGAACATTGGGGTGCATGTATCTTTTCGAATTAGAGTTTTCTTTGGATATATGTCTAGGAGTGGGATTGCAGGATCATATGGTAACTCTATCTTACAGTTTTTTAAGGAACCTCCATACTGTTTTCCATAGTGGCTGCACCAATTTGCATTCCCATCAGCAGTGTAGGAGGGTTCCCTTTTCTCCACACCCTCTCCAGCACTTATTATTTGTAGATTTTTTTATGATGGCCATTCTGACTGGTGTCAGGTGATACCTCATTGTAGTTTTGATTTGCATTTCTCTGATAATTAGCGATGCTGAGCATCTTTTCATGTGCTTGTATTGGCCACCTGTATGTCTTCTTTGGAGAAATGCCTATTTAGGTCTTCTGCACATTCTTTGATTAGGTTGTTTTGTTGTTGTTGTTGTTGAGTTGTATGAGCTGTTTGTATATTTTGGAAATTAAGCCCTTGTCTGTCACATTTGCAAATATTTTCTCCCAGTCCATAGGTTGTCTTTTCATTTTGTTTATAATTCCCTTTGCTGTGCAAAAGCTTATAAGTGTGGTTAGGCCACATTTGTTTATTCTTGTTTTTATTTCTGTTGCCTTGGGAGATTGACCTAAGAAAATATTAGTAAGATTCATGTCAGAGAATGTTTTTCCTATGTTCTCTTCTAGGAGTTTTATGGTATCATGTCTTATATTTAAATCTTTAAGACATTTTGAGTTTATTTTTGTGTGTGGTGTGAGGGAGTGTTCTAATTTCATTGATTTACATGTAGCTGTCCAACTTTCCCAACACCACTTGCCTAAGAGACTGTCTTTTCTCCAATGTATATTCTTGCCTCCTTTGTGGAAGATTAATTGACTATAGGTATGTGGGTCACTCAAAGTATCTTTATAAGAGAGAGGCAGAGTGAGAATTAACATACACGTGGAGGAGAAGATAACATGAAGATGAAGCAGAAAGAGATTTGAAGATTAGAATGATGTGGCCACAAGCCAAGAAGTGCCAGCAGCCACTAGAAGCTGCCGACCCAGTGATACTGATTTCAAACCTGGCATCCAGAATAAATTTCTGAGAGAATAAATTTCTGTTGCTTTGAGTTCCCAAGTTTGTGGTGACTTGTTAGAGCAGCCACAGGAAACATCCACATTCCTAACTTTTAGATTACAATTTTGGATTACCCTATAAATGAAATTTTCTTTCCCCATAGAGACACCTCAAGTGTCAAAAATGACTCGATTCCTTTAATTTTTTTAATTAAACTTTTTGAGAAACATGTAGCTTTACGTGCAGCAGTGAGAAATAATACAGAAATCCCATGTATCTCTTACCCAGGATACAGGGGAACATCTGCCCTGATGAAAGTCCTGGCTCCCAATTTGCCTTCTCTGATCCCACCTGGCAAGAGTTTTGCTTATCACAAAACTCTTGAGGGTGGAAATCTAGGGTCCCACTTGGCTTTTGCCTGTGTGAGTGTCCCTGGGGCCACAGTTCTTCTTTGGTGTTTCACTGGAGTAGAGAAGTTACTGTCCACAAGTTTTCTTTCTTTCCTGGCTGCCCCTCTCCTTGCCCTTTTGCTAGAGAGAGCAGACTTTTTTGGAGCTTTCTTCACCTGTGCCCATTGGCGTTTCTGGGTTGCTGGCTTCTTCAGTTCTAAGCGTGGGATAAATGAACCAAAAGGAAACCCAGGGCACTCACCACTGCAACGTTCCTCAGATCCTGTGGTTCCTATTAAGTTCGCCTATTCTCTCAGCCTTTCAGAGTCTTCTTATGTTTGTTTTACATATAATGTCCAGGGTTTTTAATTGTATTTAGTGGGAGGAATAGGGAAAAGTATGTCTGCTCCATCTTCCCAGAGGTGGAAATTTCTCAGTATCTTTAAGTGTGAACAAATTCTGTTTTACTTGGGGTTTTCTACCTATAGGAAGAATGAAGGAATAGACTATTTGGAAAGCTCTAAAATGCAGAGGAAGCTACTTTTCTTTAAGGTTTCCAGTTCTAAAGTCATGCTGACCCTCTCTTAATCCTTAGATGCCTAGTTTCTTTGTATACATTATACTTTGCACATATTTTTAGCTCTTTCTTGTAAGCTCAGTTCCACTGTGAAGTCTTCAGTAAAGACCACATCTTATACTTTTTTTTCAAACTGGTTAACCACAGAGGAGGTGTCTAATAATTGTTGATTGAATACATAGAAAGAATATCTACCACAGACCAAGCTATATGGGAATCTTAGAGAAGTGTGCAGGAAAAAAAAAAAAAAATCACGATGTTCTTAGCGGCCTTAAAGTCTAGCATAGAATGAATTACCCTGGCATACCTTTTACATCAAGTTCACCAACTTGATTTTGTGACAGAAATGAAAAGGTTGCTCACTCTATGGGATACAGAACCTAACTCCTCATTTTAGCATGTGGTATTCTGGACTGTTTCATAAGTCGGCTGGTGCTGGAAAGCAATGTAAGCTGGCCGATCCTATAGTTTCATTTGCTCATACATTTCTTTTTAGATTTTTTTCTAGAAAAGTCTCAAATAGTCTATAATATCTGGAATAGATGACTCTGAAAAGTAAGCTCTTCACCACACAGTAAGGCATGTAGGCTCACCCATATCTTAGTCCCATAGAGTACTTCTGAATAGGCCTGGGGAAGACCAGGCCAGATGAACCTATGTGCAAACCTTGCTCCTGCCCCTATCTTATCTTGCAGACTGAATTCTTTCAAGCAGTGACTGACAGCTTCAACAAGCTGTCAGCAGTGGACAGAGATGGTCAATGGCTGTGAAACCACCATTACTCCTGAAATAACATAGCAGCTTCTTTCTGAATACCAATACCCCATGGACGATAATAACTTTCTTTCTCTGATTCATTAAAGCTGAATTGTCTCATCTGCTCAGGCTTTAATGTGAAGGGACAGAGGGACAAAATTATCTTTTCATCTGGAATACAGACAGTGCCAGTACTGGGGCCATTTTGTTCTAATTTGGACTCTCCCTTGACTTTTCTATAAAATGTTTAACCTCTTTGTATCTTCTCATCGGGATGTCATAAAAATTACCTCTTCACTTGAATGTTGTAAATGAGACATATATATCAGTTGAGATTTTTCTGATGTGAGGTACACTCATAAGCAAAAGTACTGTCCTTGGGTTTCTAAACTATAAAGTTTAATCTTCACTCCCCAGTGTCGGAACCCTTGGTTGATTAATTCATATAAAATCTTCACACTTTCAACAGTTTTCTCCCTTTCATTCCCAATCCAAATCTCAAGGACAATATACAGAAATTAATTCTTGATTTAGAATGGGAAAAGTTGTGTTAAATTCCTTCAGAGAATTCATGTGGAGTTAAATGTAATATTTGTCAGCTCTACAATGCTTTTGCTAGTTTTTGTCCTTGCCATTTTTATTTTAATCCTTTATGTCTGCTTTTACAGTAACTATTTTAATTTAGATTTTCAAGTATTTTTCAATAATGTTTAGTAGAGGGGGGAAATGGCCAGTGTACAGAGACAGTTTTCCTAGTTTGGATGAACATTGTTGAGTGGGTTAGATTTTCACCATCACTGTCTGGAATGTGGAGCTTCTACCTGACTGATATTAAGCGACACTTCTTGTGATACTAATACTAAGGGACTGATATTAAGGGACACTTTTTGTGACACTAATTCATAGTCCTAGGAAAAGAATATAGTTAACTCTTCTTTTTAAGAGCAAAATCTTTATTTCCTCAGACACTGAAGAGCACATTTAAAGTTGTGATGAATCTGAAAGACAGGTATCCCCCATTTTTCTTTTAAAAGTTCGATTTACGCCACTTCTCTTTTAGGAAAGACTTATTTTAGTACCTGTTTTCACGAACCGAGAGAGGATTTTCACTTTTATTTAAAAAGGTAATTGATTGCTTCTTCCCTTCATGTTGTTCCAGCTTACGAAAGATTTCATAGGAACGCTCTTCTTTCACATAGAAGGGAAACCTGTAGTTAGAAACTTGGTATTTTACATCCTCTCTCCCCCAGTTCTGATATTGAGAGCTTTTTGGATGAATTCTGACTTTTTACCACCTCTATTTACCCCCAGAGCATTATGGGGAGAAAAAAAGTGAAAGGATGAATGCGAAAGTAATTTGGAAGCTGTAAGGGTAGTTTAATGTTATACTCTTATAATCTCTGAAATCACTGTCATCGCCATCACCACGCCACCTTCCCCAGTGTCATGGTACCTCGACTACTGCAAACTCATTTTCCTTTCTCTCTTTGATCCAGTCAGTTCAAAATCCTCTCTGAGTAATCTTTCTCTCCCATCACTCCCATCTTATTCTTCTCCTTCAAACCTCTCCTCTGTCTTCCAGATTAAGCAACCTCACATCTTCCAAAAGATTCATTTTCTCCTCTAAGGCTTTTTCCTTAACCATCAACAATCTCAGAAATGTCTAGTGTCAGCGATGACTGATGACAGAAACTAATCTCTCTCCCTGCTGTCTGTTGGCTTCTGCCTTTCATATATTCCATTCTTCTCAGCGTAAATGCCCTCTCTTTGAATCGAGAGTTCCTAAAGACTAGCCTCCCTCATCTAACTGATATCAGTACCATCATTGCAATTTATGGGTGAGGCACAGTAGACATTAATACCATGTTCTTGCTCTAGAAAGATGGCATTGGAGACCAAACCTCCTAGGCTGCCCACAGGAGTTGTTTTCTGAGTTAAAGAAGAATGGTGATGAGCCATCACCCATGATCTCCTACATCCTCTTGTTCACAGGCATACAATTGAGAAACAGGTCTTGTACGTTTCTTCCATCACCCCAGAATAGTGGTTTCTTTTGGCTTCTTTCTACAGCCCTTTCTGTACCTCTCAGCTCCTGGTATGCCTATTACTAAGTACCCCATTTTCAGAAAGTGGCTGGTTCCAACTTCTGATGCCTGAATGACAGTCTAAATGGTAGGTGCTTAAATTAAAAGTTATTTATGGAGTTGAAGCTTGTTTAAATATATCAGTTCAGAGAGTTTCCCCGCAAGTCTTTTTGATTATCCTTTCTTGCTGTCCAAATTATAACTACTATTCATTTGCATAGTCCCTATGTTCCAGGCTCTATGCAAGTGCTTTATATATAGATATACATACATATATGTCTTTACAATAATCCTGCAATTTATATAATCCCTATTTTATGGTAGAGGAAATTTGGCATCTGAGAGGTTATGAAATTTGCCCTAGGAAGTAATACCAGCAAATGACAAAGCCCAGATTCATATCAAGGCTGCCTTTTCTACCAAACCACTCTGGGGGCCCTTCCCCCCACCCAAATTTAGTGCCCCATACTACAAAAAAACTTTTTTCCTCCTCTCTAATTAATTTTCCTATTCTTTGAGTTTTTGTTGTAAAGAAAAAAGCAAGACAATTGCCTAACTAAATTAATTTATGCTATGATATTGATGACTCTTACCCTTAGAAGAAGAATTTGTCAGCTCAAGATAATCATTAATTTGTGGAACATGTAAGAAAACAATCTTGTCAGGGTGCCTTTCTATTCTTCCTTAGCTCAAGTCACCAAAAGCACTCCCACCAACACATGCTAATATTCATGCATACAACACACACACACACACACACACACACACACACACACACCCTGGAGAATAAGAGGTTAACAATTTGAAGCTTGCTTTGTGCTGACCCCAGATTTAGCCAATTGAGCTAAGTGGTTCAGTAAGTATTGACAAACTGAGACCTGAGCCCTGGCTTATATATGGGATTCAAGGTTCATTTTAATATTAGTCTACACAAAAAGCTACTGGGCTTTCCAATTAGCCAGAGAATATAAGACATTTTATGTTCAATACTTCAAGTTTAGCCACTGGAGAGAAATTATTTGAAAAGAGAATTGCTAAGGGACCTTTCAGAGGAGGCACTACATCAATATATATACTCTCTCTCTCAATGTCTTTTTCTTTCTCTGATTCTTACCAGTCCCCTCTGAAGTCGCCTATTGAAAATTTTGAATCATTTTTGTTAAGGCTGTATAATTAAATATCTAATCATATCCCTAAGTCTCTTTGAAAAATGTTTTATTTTAGATTATACAAGGAACACATAATTATAGGCTCACTGTAAAAAAAAAAAAACAAACAAAAAAACAAAAAAACCCCTAAAACCTACAGAAATATAGAGAGTAAAAAATTAAAAATTCTTTATCATCTTCATTCCTGTTTCATTTCTTTCCCCCAAATAAATCAGTATGTATAGTTTGGTGTATAGCTGCCTGGACTTTTTCTATCATTTACAACCAGGTAATTTATACACAGACATATTTTAAAAAATTTTTTATGTGACTGAGTTCATACTAAATATAATCTGAAATTTACTTTTTTTTTTGTACCAGGGATGCTTGCAGGTTCTCAGTCAAGTTCTTTAATCACTTAAGCCTCAGTTTCTCATTTCTGCTGTAAGAAGCAGAGGTTCTTATTGGACTGGCTCTTGAAAGCCAGTGGTGTACCTGTCTTTCTAACTCTTTGTTCAAATGTCAGGTTGGTAGCTTAAATTGGCCATGGTGTATGTATTTATACCATGGAAATTGGCAAATACTGCAAATCAAGGCTCCCCTAGGCCAGCATGCTAACCCTAACCCCCTGGCCCTCATGGTGTGGCTAACCCTAGAGCCCCTCCCCTTCCCTTCTGGCACACTCTACATCATTATTCAAATTTAATTTTGGTTCTTCTCGTCCACTGCATCTCTTCCCCCCCCCCCCACCATCCTTCGTGGGAAAGAAGTAATCAGAGTGGGCATTGGTCCACACAGGCAGTAGATTAAACTGGTAAATGGGGCTCAATGTCCCATTCGACAACGTAAGTCACATCCATGGGAGCATTTTGAACTAATTCCTCCCCCAGAGTTAAACATTCACCACCACACAACTGCTTACATTGTGGGTTGTTATGAAGATTTAGTTAAATGAAAGGTGCCTGGCACATAGTAGGTGTTCAACAATATGTTAATTCCTTTCCTTGTTTACGTAAGGAAGCTTCAGTTCAGAACTTGCTTAAGGATGCACAGCTGGTTACTGGCAGAGCAGGACCTGGGACCACAGTCAGAACTCACAGTAAGTGTAGTTCTGTAAAACCAATGGTTCTCAACATGTGGTCCAAGGAGTCCTGGGCAAGTCTTCCCTTTTTCAGCTACATATTTGTATGAGGCTAGGTTTTCTTCATACATTGTAACCAAAACAACATAGCACAACAGGTTAAATGCAGATGCAGATGTGAGAATCCTACCATATTCTATTAAGCCAGGCATTAAGGAGATGTACAAAAATGTAAATGAGTGACACACTTCTCACCAATTATTTTTATTTTGGAAAACAGCTATTTTTTATAAAAATATGTTAGGGTAACATATTTTTTGTTAGCTTATTTTGAATGAAATTCATAAATATATATTTAAATGTCTCACTTTTTATTTCTAATATATATATTTCTCTAAAGCATAGTATCTAGAGATATGACCCACGAAAACAAGCCCTCTTTTACATTCTTAATTTTTAAGAGTGTGAAAGCGTTCTGAAACCAAAAAATTTAAGAACAACTGTATGTATATATGAAAACATCCTGCCCTCCAATACTTTACAATGCTTCTGTACATCAAATACGAAGAAGGAATTACAACCATGAACAATCTTTAGACTCTTTAATAACTTAAAATATGCTAGAATAGAGCATTTTCAATCTGGGAATTTTGAAAGAGTGCCTGAGTTGAAAAACAGTTGGATTAAAGTTGGTGTGTTGGGCAAGGCCCACTCTGGCTTTAGCAGTTGTGATGGTTAATTTTATCAACTTGGCTGGGCCATCAGGTGCCCAGATAATTGGTCAAACATTATCCTGGATATTTTTGTGAGGGTGTAAATTTCTGGGTGAAATTTACATTTAAATTGCTGGACTTTGAGTAAAGCAGATTGCCCTCCATAATGTGGGTGGGCCTCATCCAATCAGTTGAAGGACTAAATGGAACAAAAGTCTGACCTCCCCTGAACAAGAAGGAATTCTGCCAGCAGATAGCCTTCATTTGTAACATCAGCTGTTTTCTGGGTCTCCAGCTTGCTGGCCCACTGTACAGATTTTGGACTTGCCAGCTTTCATAAGCATGTGAGCCAATAAATCTCAATTCAATCTCTCTCTCTCTCTCTCTCTCTCTCTCTCTCTCTCTCCCTCCTTCTTTGGTTCTGTTTGGTTCTATTTTTCCTCTGGAGAACCCTGACCAACACAGCAGTAAAGTTGGGGACAGACCTGGTGGGGGGTGGCGGGGGGGGCAGTACAGTGGTTGAGGCCTTTTAGTTCTATTAGGTGGGCAAGACTTCAGTCTTTGGAGGGTGGAGGCATCTGACTCTGTCTCAGTTGCTTCAGGGCCAGGTCAGTGGGTCTTTAGCTGGGGAGAGCATGCTCTATGGGCAGTCCAGACTGTGGGGTCTGTTCCACTTCCACACCACTCCTCACCTGCTGTGCCACACTAAGGGGCTAAATTAAGGTTCCTTAGGTCCCTTGATTCTGTTGGAAATTTCCTTAGGGAAAAAAATGTGTGTGTGTATATATATATATATATATATATACAATTCCAATTCCATAGGAACACTTCAGTGAGACTGGGGTTTGTTAGAGTGTCAGTTATTTTACATGCTATCAGAATCTTCTCAGGGTGGTTGAGGGTTGGGTTGTGAAAGGAGCATAAGGACAACCACATGCTCGGTGAGAAGACTGTCCCTAGGCTCTGAACGAGGGGGCAGGGCAGGCAGGCAGGGGGCTCAGGACCACATATTTCACCACTCTCATTTTTGGTTAGGATTGGTTAGCTCTGCCTGTGTCCATGCAGTTGTAATTCAGTATTTGTCTTTAAATCTAAATATGTTTGAACTAGTTTTCTGGGGGATTCATCAGTTGAGGCATCTTAGACCCTTGGCCATGGGCCATAAAATGCACTTGACCTGAGTATGATATAAATACCTTCCACTCCATTAATGTATTGCTTTGTTTTCATTTTGCTGTCTCTATGTATCATACACATCCATATCCCAGCCTAAGTTCCTGGAGAAACTTAGAGAAATTCTCTGAGCAAATAAGTGTCCAAAGAGGGAACAACTTCATGTTTATCCAGAACCTAAAATGTGACAGGCAGTTAAATATTAAACTTATCTGATCTTCACCACACTTAACAGATAAAGGAACTGAGTCTCGGATAGGTTCTATATGTAGTGTGGAATGTTATTTTAAAAGTATTTTCTGGGCTTCCCTGGTGGCGCAGTGGTTGAGAATCTGCCTGCTAATGCAGGGGACACGGGTTCGAGCCCTGGTCTGGGAGGATCCCACATGCCGCGGAGCAACTAGGCCCATGAGCCACAACTACTGAGCCTGCGCGTCTGGAGCCTGTGCTCCGCAACAAGAGAGGCCATGATAGTGAGAGGCCCGTGCACCGCGATGAAGAGTGGCCCCCGCTTGCCGCAACTAGAGAAAGCCCTCACAGAAACGAAGACCCAACACAGACATAAATAAATAAATAAATAAATTTTCAAAATATGGAACTCACCATCTAAAAAAAAAAAAAAAAAAAAAGCATTTTCTGCTGTCTTTCCCCCTCTTGGTAAGTTAGAGGTTTATTGTTGGTCAGTTTGTCTCCTTGAAGCTCTAATTCCATTGAAGCCAAGACGGAGACTGACCAGCCTAAGGAAGCGGGGAGGGACACAAGTGAGAGAAGAAGGAAGTAAAAGGGAGGGGAGAATGGACATAAAAACTCCCCAAATAGACGATTGGAAGCTGAAAGATGCTGAGTAGTGTTGAATGTAGAATTTTAACCTTTTTTCCTACTTCTGAGTAGGAATGGGAGATAGAAACTAAGTTATCAGTATTCTTCAAACTTCTTTGATCACTACCCTCAATAAGCAATACATCTGACGTTGCAACCAGTAAACACATGAGTGTGTGTATACACCCCCCCCCACACACACACACATCACAAACATCTGAAACAAACTTCATGGAAAATACTTAACCCTTACCATTTGCAAAGAATGCTATTATTTTCTATTCTGTTCTATTTCTTTTTAAAAAATGTTTGTCGAGCCTATAAATTGATTTCATGACCCATTAATGATCACCGATCTTGGAAAAACCCAGACCTATAGAAAAGTTATTTTTTGACCCACCTAAGTAATTTGCTCAAGGTCATGTAGTGTAAATGGTGGATCTGGGTTTTACCCCACACTTATTATGCTGAGCATGAAGGAGCCCCGGGAAGGAGAAGCCCCATCCATCAGTCAGAGGTACCCAAGATACAACCAGTCTTCATCTCACAAACTTTCCCAGTTCATATGGGATATACACTTTCTCCCCCTACTACTGGGATCCCATCTGCTTTCAGCCACAAAATGTTTCTTCCTAGACAAGTTATGGAACTATGGGGCTGCAGGCAAAATCTGAAGAACTTTAATCAGCAATTACCAGACAGAATAAAAGAAAAGGCCATTCTCCCCACTGTAAGGGGAACTTCCTATGCAGGTGTACCTTGTTCAGGAGAAAAATACAACATACACCAAGTTCAGGGAGAAAAGGAGGTAAAAAATTCTCTTCCCTAGGGCCACCTAATCCTACACCCAGCCAGGCCAGACTCCATCAGGATGAGGGTGATGGGGAGCACTGAGTCAGGGGCGCAAAGGGCAACTCTCCCTTTGCTGACTTGCTTCTGTACTGCCCCTCACTTTGCACCTCCTTGGAAGTTTTTTCTCCTCCTTGTTTCTTTCTTTCACATTTTTCCCCTTGTCAATTTTACTTTGGGGTTATTTAAAATATCGAAGGAAAAACAAAAAACAAAAAAGCCCTCTCTTTCCACGAGGCAGGTGAGTGATACTTTTCCTTTGGAGAAAGACTGGTGCCCAGGAATCGGACTTCCCAAGCATCTCCTTTGACCGAGCTGAAGTCTTTATCTTTAATACATGCACTCCTTTCCTTTCAGAGTGTTTCTAAAATGTGGTGATTCCTTTGGGGAAGGCCTAGAATAGAAGTGGTCTGAAATTCCCCTCAAGCTTCCATTTGCTTGTCTGCTCTGCTACCTCTCTTAGATTCCTTTCATTCCTCCTGCTGAACCAGGGAAGGGGGTTGGCAGGACAGAGCTGTCAGCTCCTGATCTCCCAGCCCTGAAGGATCTGGTCCCTGCCCCTGTTATTTCCCCATTCAGGCTCTCAGCTCCAGTCACTCTGGTCTTCTTGCTGTTTTGGGAACAAAACGAGTTCTTTCCTGCCTCTGAGCCATTATGTAAACCATTCCTCTTCCTGTACAGCCCTTCCCTTGATTCTTCCCGTAGAAGAAGAATTAAGGGGCTCAGCTTAGAGACCACATTCTTAGGGAGATTTTCTTCAATCATATCCTCTAAAGTAGGTCTCCTTTGTTCTTCTCTATCTTGGCCCTTGGTTTCTCTCATGATACCAACCACAATTTGTTAATAGTTTACTTAATTGTCTTTGTTTCTGCTTCCTCTACCATAATGAAAGCATCCAAAAGGCAAAATCAATCCTACAAAGTAGACAGTGTACCACCACCACCCCCGCCTTGTGCATTAAGAAATCTCATTTGTCTTATGATTAAGATATTGTTGGCAACCTTCAGCAAAGTAAGTTATTTGCCAGGCTCTTCTTTCTCCCCCACTAAAATTATTCATTCATTCATTCACTCATCCAGTCAACAGATAAATATTGAGTGTCCACAGAGTTATTCTGCACCAGACACTGTGCTCCGGTGATGAACAAGGCAGTTCTTGCTCACTTCACTCCGTGTTGCAGCTGGCCAGAAGGATCATTCTCAAGTGCATTTCTCTGCTAAAAATCTTCATCAGTTTCCAGTGCCTTGTGGATGAAATCTGAGCTCTTCAGTATGGAGAGCAGTGCATGCCCCCCCCCCCCAACCCGTGACCTGGCTCCTCCTTCCTCTGCAGCCACACCTTTCGGTGCTCATCTCCTGCCCTAGGCTCTGCTGGCTAACTAACTACAGATGGTCCCTTGGAGGGCAGGCAGGTAGCAACAACAAAGGTCCCTTGGGTTTGCTTTTTCTGTTCTCTCTCTCTCTCTCTCTCTCTCTGTCTCACACACACACACACACACACACACACACAGCCTGGGTCAGTCACTTACAACAATGGCTTCTGGGTTCTCATAGACAATCTCAGCAGGTGTATTTCTCTGCTGGTTGGTCAGACAGGTTTTGCCCCTACCTGCTGGACTGTGGGCTTTTTCTAATTGAGATCTCAGTCCCAGTGCAGCAGGCCAGGGGTTGAGCTGGCCCTATGACTCGAGGGAAAACCTCCATAGAGGAACCCCACTTTGCCAGGTCATACTGTGGCTGGTGGTGTCAACAATGGCATGAACTGTGCTCGCTCAAGGATGCTAAATGTCTGCCAAGTGCTAGAAAAGAGGGTGTCAGGAGCTACAAAGCTAAGAGCTTTTTATCAAGAAGCTTTTCCTCGGTACAAAGGCAGTACCTTGGGTTCCTATCTTATTAGAAGGGCCAGAGAAAAGGGAATTTAAGTCTTTGCAATTTGGAAATATTTACTTCTTACTTTCAGGTCCACCTCTCTTCTGGATTGCTGCTATAGACCCTTATAAAATTTTCCCTTTTTCAATTTTTGTGCTACTTGGGGCTTGCTTTTCATTTTTTTTCCTTAGGGGAATACCATGAAGAAAAGGAATTTTTTCAGCTTTTCTGGAAACTTGCAGTGGCTTGTCTTCTAAATGCTTTATGCTTCAGTTTCTTCATCTATAAAATGGAGAATTAGCAAAATTAACGAAGCTTTGTCTTTTATAAAGTGTCTTATAGGCTAGGTGCCATGTGAGTAATATGGTATGGAATGATAGTGTTTTGTTAGTGTTTATAAACATAATTTGAATTCTCCATTAACTGGAATTAATACTGTTTATAAGGAATGATCTTTCCAATTTAATCACTGGTGTGAGACTTTCGGGTGGCTGAAGCCTTCATTTTGCTTTACTTCTAATAAAATGGGTTCCTACTCTACTTTTGGTAAATTCTTAATTTGCAGCTTCCTTTGGCCTGTTTCAATGAAGAAGTTTCACCTTGTATGTAGTCTCTCTAAACATTATTATTTGTATTAGAAAATTTTCTTTGATATTATGCCTCTTCTGATGATTGAAAATCACTTTATAGCTGAAGGGTAATAACAGTGTTTATTCAAGGTAAGGCTACTATGTGCTTTAAGATGTTAAAATAAAAACAAACAACCTTTCATTAAACCATTATTTTAGTAGATCATATTCTATTTCTACCCTGGATGCATAATGTTCCTTCTCTTTAAGAATTAAAATTATTTTGAACACTACTTGCCCCAAATGGTAATGAACAACAAAACCATTTATACTGTTAGGTTTCTCATCAGTAAATGTCCACCTGGTTCTAACATTGACCTATGTTTTAATGCTATTTCCCCACTTATAAGCCTTTTAACTCTTGTACAATCTTTTTTTTTTCTTGAAAGGTAAAAGATTTTTTCAACATTCCTAGATATGCCTTGAATCTAAATCTCAGTTGCTTTCTAAACAGCATTTGTCACTGAAGTCATATACATGATATTCTATAAATTGGAGTATCAGTTTGTCCCTAAGTGGTACCAATACAATTAGCAGCCACAGAGGGCAGAGTATGTCCTGACCTCCTGTGACCTGTTTACTAAATTGGTGATTTGGGGATGTTTTGAATTTGAACCCATTTGGTGTTGGTTCTAGACAATTTATTGTGGTTGGAAACACCCAAGCTGATTTATTCTGACTCAAGAAGACAAAAAAAATTCTAGATTATCCTTCCCCCATCCTAAAACAAGGGGTTCCAAATAATTCAGGGAGAAGTGCTATTCTGTGAAACTCTTCCTGTTTCCCAGATACCATGCTAAATAGATTAAAATCCTGGGGATGGATTTCAAGATGATTCTTAGGTACTTAGTCTATAACTGTCAATTAGGAAGTTCTTAATAAGAAAACCCCTGTTCCTTGAATTTCTGGGACTGGTGCAAACTTGAACTGGGTCGTCCAGGATATCTCTAAATCAATATGGTTGTTTAAACACCCTAAACAAAATCAGTCTTCATGCCGCAAATAATCTGCCTACAAATCTTTATGTCTGGAATGCTGTAGAATCAGGCAATACTCTGAATGGCCCATAATCAGGTAAAGTTCCTTAGCCCCTTGCCTCCTTGGTGGATACCTTTGGAAATACGTGGCGCTGAGGTTAACTCATATGAAGTGTTTAGCCTGATAGCTGGCTTGTAAATGTTTAACATATTAGTGTCTACTTTCTTCCTTCTCAAGGGCATTTGGAGTATGAGAAAGCTCATGGCCAGTAGACTCCAAGTCAGGCCATAGTATTCAGCCTCATTTTCCTCTTCGAGAGCAGACGAGTCCTAGCCCATACATCTCTTGTGCCTAAAGGGACTCCAGTATCAAAGCTCTGCTAGCTGCCACCCAGCCATGCTGTATTAGATATGGGAGGAAGAGCAGCACTGATTCTGAAACTGCCCCAGTGCAAAGTCTGGGGTGATGATGATCAGAGCTCTTCCCAAAAAAAGTCTTAAAAATAAGTTGAAAAGTGGGGAATTTTGAGCAGTAAGCCATCTGAGAACTAAAAGGAATTATGTAAATTGTTTCAATTGCCCCCTCACAAAGCTTTCTGTATAGTCCTGACAGTCACCCTCAAGTCACTTATGGTATGAGCTATAATCCATTCAGACCAAAAACATTAGCCAGTCTTGTAAAATTTACTAAAAATTTTGGAAGGGAGATCAAGGAATGTTTTACACCGCACCCTGCATATGATACACTCTCGTAAACCCTCTTTCTACTCAGCAATGCCTCTCTGCCCATGTCTCTCTGGCATGCCACTTAGACCCACACCACAGCAGACCTTCATTTCTTTTCTGCCCCTCCCCCACAATAATATATTACTCTAATGTAATACTCAGGCTTCCAAACTCCACCATTTCTCCCTCAATCTCTTAAAACTGCTTTATGCCTCGCCATTTCTCCAAACTTCTCCACTTTCTCCAAACTTGCCTAGTCACATGCAGGAAAACAACTCTTTCAAAGTAACCCTGAGTTATGTACGCTTGTATGATAGGCTGGGATTGGTTTATCTCCTCAAGATGTGACCAATTGAGCCAACTGATCCTTGCTGAATCCTGTCTCCCAAGGAAGAAGATAGATCTATAGACAATATGGGCTACTGGTACCTTCGCGTAATAGGCTCTTAGGAGTCTAATTTGTTTAGAAGTCCAAAGAAAGATACAGGAAGATGTATACTTTAAAAAGATATGTAGCCAGCAGATCTTCAGAAGGTGGAAACTCTTAGTGGAGGCGTGGTGCCCCACCATCCTCTCGGGCCCCGCTTCCTCCCTCCGACTCCCCACAATCTCCGACGCACCCACCCCCCTCCCCTAGAGACTTAGGGCCAAGCAGACCCCCCACCAACACCTGGAGTGGAGCCCAGGTCCCCACGGAGCCCAAACTCCCGGCTTTGTGTCTCTTCTCTCCACCACTGCTGAGCTGCCCCGGAGCCTGAGGGGAGGGCGGTGCGACCCTCAACCTCACCCACAGCCGCACTGCTGCCACACTCGGGCTGGACCCCACCAGCTGAAGCCCAGTCCGCCCTTGGAGCCCCATGCCAGGGCACCTACCAGGCACCGGTGGGGGACCACAGACCACAGATGGGAGGAACCTCCAGTGACCAGCTTGTGGGATCTTGGTTCCCAGGCCAGAGGTCAGGCCCAAGCTCCTGTGGTGGGTGCTCTGAGTCCAAACAGCTGGACTAAAGAGAACCTCAGACCCCAGGGAATATCAGTCGGAGTGAGGCCTCCCTGAGGTCCTCATCTCAGCACAAAGACCCAGCTCTATCCAACTTCCTGCAAATTCCAGTGCTGGACATCTCAGGCCAAACAACCAGTAAGACAGGAATACAGCACTACCCATCAAAAAAAAAAAAAAAAAAAAAAAAGAAACAACAAAAAAATTTGTTAAGGATGAAGGAACAAGTAAAAACCTGCAACACCAAATAAATGAAGATGAAATAGGCAAGCTACCTGAAAAAGAATTCAGAGTAATGATAGTAAAGATGATCCAAAATCTCAAAAAAGAATGTAGAAAATACAAGAAACTTTTAAGAAGGATCATGAAGAACTAAAGAGCAAACAAACAGTGATGAACAACACAACTACTGAAATTAAAAATACTCTAGAAGGAATCAATAACAGAATAACTGAGCCAGAAGAACGGATAAGTGACCTGGAAGATAAAATGGTGGAAATAACTGCCAGGGAGCAGAATAAAGAAAAAAGAATGAAAAGAATTGAGGACAGTCTCAGAGATCTCTGGGACAACATTAAATGCACTGACATTTGAATTATAGGGGTCCCAGAAGAAGAAGAGAAAAAGAAAAGGTCTGAGAAAATATTTGAAGAGTTTATAGTCAAAAACTTCCCTAACATGGGAAAGGAAATAGTCAATCAAGTCCAGGAAGCACTTTACAGAGAGTACCTTACAGGATAAACCCAAAGAGAAACAGGCCAAGACACATATTAATCAAACTATCAAAAATTAAATACAAAGAAAAAATATTAAAAGCAGCAAGGGAAAAGCAACAAATAACATATAAGGGAATCCTCATAAGGTTAACAGCTGATTTTTCAGCAGAAAATCTGCAAGCCAGAAGGGAGTGTCAGGACCTATTTAAAGTGATTAAAGGGAAAAACCTACAACCAAGATTACTCTACCCAGCAAGGATCTCATTCAGATTCGAGGGAGAAATTAAAACCTTTACAGATAAGCAAAAGTTAAGAGAATTCAGCACCACCAAACCAGCTCAACAACAAATGCTAAAGGAACTTCTCTAGGCAGGAAACACAATAGAAGGAAAAGACCTACAATAAAAAACCCAAAACAATTAAGAAAATGGTAATAGGAACATACATATCAATAACTACCTTAAATGTAAATGGATTAAATGCTCCAACCAAAAGACATAGACTGGCTGAATGGAAACAAAAACAAGACTCATATACACATGCTCTTGTCTCTCTACAAGAGACCCACTTCAGACCTAGAGACACATACAGACTGAAAGTGAGGGGATGGAAAAAGATATTCCATGCAAATGGAAATCAAAAGAAAGCTGGAGTAGCAATTCTCATATCAGACAAAATAGACTTTAAAATAAAGACTACTGGGCTTCCCTGGTGGCGCAGTGGTTGAGAGTCTGCCTGCCAATGCAGGAGACACGGGTTCGAGCCCTGGTCTGGGAGGATCCCACATGCCACGGAGCGACTGGGCCCGTGAGCCACAATTGCTGAGCCTGCGCGTCTGGAGCCTGTGCTCCGCAATAAGAGAGGCCGTGATAGTGAGAGGCCTGCGCACCGCGATGAAGAGTGGCCCCTGCTTGCCGCAGCTGGAGAGAGCCCTTGCACAGAAACGAAGACCCAACACAGCCATAAAAATAAATAAATAAATAAATTTTAAAAAAAATAAAAAATAAAAAAATGAAGACTATTACAAGAGACAAAGAAGGACACTACATAATGATCAAAGGATCAATACAAGAAGAAGATATAACAATTCTAAATATTTATGCACCCAACATAGGAGCACCTCAATACATAAGGCAAATGCTAACAGCCATAAAAGGGGAAATCAACGGTAACACAATCGTAGTAGGGAACTTTAACACCCCACTTCCATCAATGGACAGATCATCCAAATTGAAAATAAATAAGGAAACACAAGCTTTAAATGACACATTAAACAAGATGGACTTAATTGATATTTATAGGACATTCCACCCAAAAACAACAGAATACACTTTCTTCTCGAGTGCTCATGGAACATGCTCCAGGATAGACCATATCTCGGGTCACAAATAAAGAGTTGATAAATTTAAGAAAATTGAAATTGTATCAAGTATCTTTTCCGACCACAATGCTATGAGACTAGATATCAATTACAGGAAAAAAAATTGTAAAAAATACAAACACATGGAGGCTAAACAATATGATACTAAATAACCAAGAGATCACTGAAGAAATCAAAGAGGAAATCAAAAAATACCTAGAGACAAATGACAATGAAAACACGATGACCCAAAACTGATGGGATGCAGCAAAAGCAGTTCTAAGAGGGAAGTTTATAGCAATACAATCCTACCTCAAGAAACAAGAAACATCTCAAATAAACAACCTAGCCTTAAACCTAAAGCAATTAGAGAAAGAAGAACAAACAAAACCCCAAAGTTAGTAGAAGGAAAGAAATCATAAAGATCAGATCAGAAATAAATGAAAAAGAAATGAAAGAAACAATAGCAAAGATGAATAAAACTAAAAGCTTTGAGAAGATAACAAAATTGATAAACCATTAGCCAGACTCATCAAGAAAAAAGGGAAAAGACTCAAATCAACAGAATTAGAAATGAAAAAGGAGAAGTAACAACTGACACTGCAGAAATACAAAGGATCATGAGAGATTACTACAAGCAACTATATGTCAATAAAATGGACAACCTGAAAGAAATGGACAAATTCTTAGAAAAGCACAACCTTCCAACACTGAACCACGAACAAATAGAATATATAAACAGACCAATCACCAGCACTGAAATTGAAACTGTGATTAAAAATCTTCCAACAAACAGAAGTCCAGGACCAGATGGCTTCACAGGTGAATTCTATCAAACATTTAGAGAAGAGCTAACACCTGTCCTTCTCAAACTCTTCCAAAATATAGCAGAGGGATGAACACTCCCAAACTCATTCTACGAGGCCACTATCACCCTGATACCAAAACCAAAGATGTCACAAAAAAAGAAAACTACAGGCCAATATCACTGATGAACATAGATGCAAAAATCCTCAACAAAATACTAGCAAACAGAATCCAACAGCACATTAAAAGGATCGTACACCATGGTCAAGTGGGGTTTATTCCAGGAATGCAAGGATTCTTCAATATACGCAAATCAATCAATGTAATACACCATATTAACAAATTGAAGGATAAAAACCACATGAAAATCTTAATAGATGCAGAAAAAGCTTTTGACAAAATTCAACACCTATTTATGATAAAAACTCTCCAGAAAGTGGGCATAGAGGGAACCTACCTCAACATAATAAAGGCCATATATGACAAAACCACAGCCAACATCGTTCTCAATGGTGGAAAACTGAAACCATTTCCTCTAAGATCAGGAACAAGACAAGGTTACCCACTCTCATCACTGTTATTCAACATAGTTTTGGAAGCTTTAGCCACAGCAATCAGAGAAGAAAAAGAAATAAAAGGAATCCAAATCGGAAAAGAAGAAGTAAAACTGTCACTGTTTGCAGATGACATGATGTTATACACAGAGAATCCTAAAGATGCTACCAGAAAACTACTAGAGCTAATCAGTGAATTGGTAGAGTAGCAGGATACAAAATTAATGCACAGAAATCTCTTGCATTCCTATACACTAATGATGAAAAATCTGAAAGAGAAATTAAGGAAATACTCCCATTTACCATTGCAACAAAAAGAATAAAATGCCTATGAATAAACCTGCCTAAGGAGACAAAAGACCTGTATGCAGAAAACTATAAGACACTGATGAAAGAAATTAAAGATGATACAAACAGATGGAGAGATATACCATGTTCTTGGATTGGAAGAATACATTGTGAAAACGCCTATACCACCCAAAGCAATCTACAGATTCAATGCAATCGCTATCAAACTACCAATAGCATTTTTCACAGAACTAGAACAAAAAATTTCACAATTTGTATGGAAACACAAAAGGCCCCAAATAGCCAAAGCAATGTTGAGAAAGAAAAACGGAGCTGGAGGAATCAGGTTTCCTGACTTCAGACTATACCAGAAAGCTACAGTAATGAAGACAGTATGGTACTGGCACAAAAACAGAAATATAGATCAATGGAACAGGATAGAAAGCCCAGAGATAAGGTGACCATATGTGTGTGGGCTTATCTTTGATAGAGGAGGCAAGAGTGTACAATGGAGAAAAGACAGCCTCTTCAATAAGTGGTGCTGGGAAAACTGGACAGCTACATGTAAAAGAACGAAATTAGAACACTTCCTAACACCATACACAAAAATAAACTCAAAATGGATAAAAGACCTAAATATAAGGCCAGACACTATAAAACTCTTAGAGGAATACATAGGCAGAACACTCTATGACATAAATCACAGCAAGATCCTTTTTTACCCACCTCCTAGAGAAATCAAATAAAAACAAAAATAAACAAATGGGATCTAATGAAACTTAAAAGCTTTTGCACAGCAAAAGAAACCATAAACAAGACGAAAAGACAACCCTCAGAATGGGAGAAAATATTTGCAAACCAAGCAACTGACAAAGGATTAATCTCCAAAATATAAAAGCAGCTCATGCAGCTCAATATCAAAAAAAAAAAAAAAAACCCAATCCAAAACTGGGCAGAAGACCTAAATAGAGATTTCTCCAAAGATGATATACAGATTGCCAACAAACACATGAAAAGATGCTCAACATCACTAATGATTAGAGAAATGCAAATCAAAACTACAATGAGGTATCACCTCACACCAGTCAGAATGGCCATCATCAAAAAATCTACAAACAATAAATGCTGGAGAGGGTGTGGAGAAAAGGCAACCCTTTTGCACTGTTGGTGGGAATGTAAATTGATACAGCCACTATGGAGAACAGTATGGAGGTTCCTTGAAAAACTAAAAATAGGGCTTCCCTGGTGGCACAGTGGTTAAGAATCCGCCTGCCAATGCAGGGGACACGGGTTCGAACCCTGGTCCGGGAAGATCCCACATGCCACAGAGCAACTAAGCCCGTGCGCCACAACTACTGAGCCTGTGCTCTAGAGCCCATGTGCCACAACTACTGAGCCCACGAGCCGCAACTACTGAAGCCCGCACGCCTGGAGCCTGTGCTCCGTAACAAGAGAAGCCACTGCAATGAGGAGCCCGCGCACCGCAACAAAGACCCAACGCAGCCAAAAATAAATAAATAAATAAAATAAATTATAAAAACCAAAACAAAAAAACATTGGGAAAAAAAAAACTAAAAATAGAACTACCATATGACCCAGCAATCCCACTACTGGGCATATACCCTGAGAAAACCATAATTCAAAAAGAGTCATGTACGACAATGTTCATTGCAGCACTATTTACAATAGCCAGGACATGGAAACAACCTAAGTGTCCATCGACAGCTGAATGGATAAAGAAGATGTGGCACATATATACAATGGAATATTACTCAGCCATAAAAAGAAACGAAATTGAGTCATTTGTAGTGAGGTGGATGGACCTAGAGTCTGTCATACAGAGTGAAGTAAGTCAGAAAGAGAAAAACAAATACCGTATGTTAACACATATATATGGAATCTAAAAGAAAAAAAATGGTTCTGATGAATCTAGGGAGAGGACAGGAATAAAGAAACACACGTAGAGAATGGACTTGAGGACACAGGGAGGGGGAAGGGTAAGCTGGGACGAAGTGAGAGAGTGGCATGTACTTATATATACTATCAAATGTAAAATAGATAGCTAGTGGGAAGCAGCCCCACAGCACAGGGAGATCAGCTCGGTGCTTTGCGACTAGAGGGGTGGGATAGGGAGGGTGGGAGGGAGATGCAAGAGGGAGGGGATATGAGGATATACATATGCATATAGCTGATTCACTTTGTTATACAGCAGAAACCAACACAACACTGTAAAACGATTATACTCCAATAAAGATGTTAAAAAAAAAAGGTATGTAATAACATGTAGTAACATGTTCTCCTTGTCCTCCTTGAGCTTCCCAAATCACAAGACTTTTTACACAAAAGCATTATCAAAGTAGACTTAATAAATATTTAGTAGGAGGAAAGAGGTTGTTTTATGTTTGTTTGTTTGTGTTTTAAAATTTATTTATTTATTTTTGGCTGCTACTCTTCGTTGCAGTGCGCGGGTTTCTCATTGCGGTGGCTTCTGTTGTTGCGGAGCACAGGCTCTAGGCACACGGGCTTCAGTAGTTGTGGCTCGCGGGCTCTAGAGCACAGGCTCAGTAGTTGTGGCGCACAGGCTTAGTTGCTCCGCGGCATGTGGGACCTTCCCAGACCAGGGCTTGAACCAGTGTCTCCTGCATTGGCAGGCAGATTCTTAACCACTGCGCCACCAGGGAAGTCCCAAGGAAAGAGTTTTAATTGCATACCACACAGGAAACAATTTATAACGCCCCCATTGTGCATTCTCCCCCAAGTCCCTTTATAGGTGGGCAAACATTTGGAATCTTCTTTTCTTTGACCACTTTCTCCAAGAAGCCCTTGGCCTTGCACCTACCTGCTCTCCTTCCTTTATTAGGCAGAGTCTTCTTCATCTGCACAAAGCCTGGATCCCAGCCGAAGCCTTGCTCCTACGCCATACCAGACTTATCAGAGTGTTTACAGCAAAGCAAGCCTCTTCCTACAAAGAAATTCTCACACCAGCAGGCAAGAAGGTAGTGTTTTCTCCATGTGTTAGCTATCCTTTATTATTTGAAAGGTAATACTGTGTTTATTGAATTTCAGCACATAGGTTCAGATTCATCTCTTCAATAGATAATTACTAAGGGTTTTTTTATCTGCCAGGCAATGGGTGAGAAGCTGGGGCTACAGCAGTGAGCAAGACCCAGTACCTGCCCTCAATGAGCTTACAGTCTAGCAGGGAAGAAGGACAAGAAAACACACCTTTTAACTCAGAATGATATTGGAGGATATATTGGTTGTTAGGGGAACACTTTCAAGAGCCACCCCACCCCATCCTGAGGAAGGAAAGTCTAGGAAGCCTTTGCAGAGAAAGTGTTGAGAGGAGGAGGAGGAGGGTGGAGACAGCATTCCACTTAAGAAACAACTGGTCCAAGACCCCGAGGGGAGAAGGAACACAGCCTGCCCCAGGCTGGGACAGCGCACTGTGGCTGCAGTGTACAAAGGGTGAGGAGGGGAAGTGAGGAAAAGATGAAGCTGGAGAAGGAAGCATGGCTGATCATACATGGCCTGTAATGCCACACTGAGGACTTTGGGTTTGTTCATTTGTTTGTTTGCCTGAAGTTAGTGGGAGAGATTTTGAGCAGGCACTCTGCATATTTAGATTTCAATTCTTTAGGGAAAAAAAATCTCATTGGATGAAATATAAGCTAAACCAAACCAAAACAAGACAAAACAAAGTATATGTGTGATCATTGCTGCTTGAATTGTGTACAAAGTGCTTTGAAAGTGCTGTGAGGGGCTGGGTAACTCCCGTGGCTGAGGTGGGCTCAGGAAGTCCTTCTAGAACAGGTGGTCTGGGGATTGAGGAGACACTTCAGCAGTGCAAATACCCTGCCTCCTAAATGTATTGGTTATATTCCAATGCACATCCTTTAATTCTTGAGAACTTTGAAGACAGTATTACTCAAATATCTTCTAAGGTCCCAGTCCCATTTATTATTTATCTGAAGCTCCTGGTGGCTTTCTTTCTTGTCAGGGATATGAATCTGAAGGAATATTAGAGCCCAGAAGATAACTTCCTTGAATAAATTATTATAACATTTTCAACTTCGAGGAAAATCACCAACTACAATAATAATGTTAGGAGTCTTAATCTAATTTTAGTGTTATTTCCTGACTGATCTACAAAATCCTCAAATCCTACAAAAAGGTTGAAGAATGAGTTTGCGTGATCATTAATTTCTTTTTTCAAAAGAAAATAGCTTCTCTTCTCTAATGAGAGCAATATAATAAAAAACGTGAATCTAGTAAGAGAGATTTGAGCATGTAGAAAAGGAAAATAATTTGATAGAAATAGATGTCAGATTTTAATTTGTCAACAAAAGAACTGTGAAAAATAATAGCTAAATAATGTTGAACACTTGCTATGTGCCAAATGCAATTTTTGCGTTTTGTGATTTAATACTCAAAATAGTCCTATGAACTATACACTAGTAGTACCATCATCCCCATTTCACTAACAAGGAAGCAGAAGTTCAGAAAGACTATGCAACTTGCCTAAAGCCATATAGTTATTAAGCAGGAGAGCTGGGATTTGACCTAAGTCTCTCTCCAGAGGTTATGTTTTATTTCTTGTTACGACAGTTCCTCTTCTTAGAGATCTTGGAGATCTTAGCTCCTCCCTTTGGGCTAGATATTGGATACCCAGCGTGGCAAAAGGCTAGAGAATAAGCATATGTGTAGAAGAAGACTAGTACAGAAGGGATAACTTGTATTTAATAAGCCTATTATTCCATCAGCAATCCAATAATTTAATTTTAATGTTAACTTCCAGAGCCTTCTATTCTCTCAAGATCACCATCATCTTTATCGTAACCTGTGGGGTATGGCCCAAAATTATTTATTTTTCCTAGATTTACAATTCTATCCTATTGAGTTATTTTCCATTCTCATCAACCTGTGGGCCATTATTAATTAAGCAGAACTGAATACTTCTCCCAACATGAATTGCTTTCATTTGTTGGGAAGATAGTTTTCTATAGTGCAAGGAGTATAGGATATGGTGAAAAGTGGCTCTGACTTTGAATTCTAGCTCTATCATTTACTCGCTGTATATGCCTAGATAAATTAAACTTCCCAGAGCTCCAGTTGCTTCATCTGTAAAATGGGGACCATAAGACCTACCTTGCAATGTTCTTAAGGATTTGATTACTTAACATCTGCAGGCACCTGTCAAGAATTTGCCAAGAACAGCTTTACTTATGGTGAAATCTGCTTTCTCTAATGCTACCACAGGTTAAACTATTGCAACAGGTTTCTCGACTCTGGCAGGGTTTATTCACAAATATTTCTTCTTTCTTACATAGTATTATATATGAAACCTTTCTGAAAAGGTTTGATTAAAAGAATGACAAGTGATTCTGGTGGTGATGATTAGAGGGTAGGGTTTACTGGCTCCAACTGCCACCTATAAAATGTGTCTATCAGAATCAGATGCCCACTTGGCTCTGTTTCATGTTCAGAACTAGGTGGTTTTTTTAGTAGGATGTCATTTGCTAGAATCCTGGAGGCCTCAGTCAGTTCACTGTTGCTTGAACCCGTGCCACAGACTTAACAGTGATATCTGCCTTTACAGATCAGGAAACTGGTTGGTTTTTAGGCACAATGCCAAGGATCTGAATATGACACACATTTGAACACAGACAAATGACAAGTTTATCCCCTTGTTTGTTGGTTTGTGATTTTTACAACACAAGGCTTCTCTCAGGATCAGCCAGACCTCCCTCCCTGGCGATCTGTGGAACTGGTGATTCCTTAATATCTATTTACCTTTAAATAAGTTGCTGCTGCAAAAAAAATCCAGAATTCTGTGTGCAGTGCTCTACTCTTCAGGTCACTTTAGTTTGCATATTAACGTGAGTTCATTCATATGAATTATAAGCATGTTCCTTTCTATTTAGATGTCTTCTCCACTTCCAATGATGAACGAAATGATTGTGAAATACATAGAGCCTACACATGTTTAATTCTTTCCTTCATGAGTATGTACAGCATATACTCCGAAAAATATCCTTCCAGAGGGTAACACTCAAGCTCCCCACAATTCCATTACCTTCTAACATTGTCTTTTCTTGTCAGGTAGAGGTAGAAGTGTAGGTACTCATGTTGCTTCCTTGTTTTAGTGATCCCACTCACATTTGGTAAAATCTAATTATTTTTTGCTTCTCTTATTAATCTTTTCACATTTAAAGTGTTTTATTTTCAGTGTAGGCACTATGGCACTATCTTTTTAAAATGTAGATTTTTGAAAAAATAGACAAAATGTGCTATAGTTTTTATATAAAAATAATACTATTGGCCAACCGTATCCATGTAGAATTGTTTTCCACTAGTAATGAAGGATGTATGTCAATGGTACAATTGCAGGTTTAGGGAAACATAAATATCCCAGGCCAGATGAGTACCAGCCAGTTAATGCCATTTCAGACAGTGTTATGGTAGCACAAATAGCTCTTCTGTTATTGGATGATAATAAGCTGGTTACTTTTTGAAGGAAGCATCAGGGACAAACAAAAGAGTCTAGAAGGTTTCATATGACAGGCTGCAGTTTCACACTTAATTCCTTCAAATAGTGATAAAAATGGTGATGAAGAATGAAGGCCATGCTAATTGCAGTTCAACAATTCTAGTAGTGCCATTGCTGTATACCAAGGAAACTAGTTTCCATTTCATAACCAATAATGGCTTTCACATTCTGTTGTAAATTGTTCACTCGTTCTAGTGTTTCTTAAGCATCTACTATGTATGAAACTTTGTGTTAGGGTATATTTTGTTCTACTGGATCTTGTGATCAAGTAGAAGAGCCCTCGCACTTTCATATGACAAAGTTATAGTTACAAGGTCAAATTCCATTTTAACAGAATTGAAGTGACATACAAATTATTTTATTTCACTAGAATTTTATGGTATTGAATATGCTTGAATAAGTAAGTTGCTGGCTAATTCTGAGAACTTTTTTTATAATAGTGAAGTTTTCATTATGATGGTATTTATTGTAAGGGGATCTGAACTGTAATATAATACAATTACAATCATAAATATAACTACGAGTGTGTAAGTGCTGAGGGAATACCGTAGAGGAGATTAATTAGAGACAGGTGGTTCTAGGACTCCTCCAAGGGCTTCTGATTGATTTCAGGGGGAGATCCTGGTGCTCTCTAGACCGCTCTTTGCCCCCAGAGGACTCTCCTGCACAGAGGGCTTATGATGGGGAAGGTAAGGGTCTTTGCATCTGCGCCCAAATCAGAAGGATCTTTTGGCTCCAGCTCTTAAGAGTCTCACCTTATTACTTTAAAATAACTAACACTACTAGAAAATACTCTATCATCCATTAAATAACTTACTTTGAGACCTCTGATGATGGAAGTTTTCCCCAATATTGAAAAACAGCTTTTTAAAATGAAGTGACATGCAGATGACCAGGGTCAAACCCCCAAACTCTGCTGAGGAGAGGCATGCTTAATGATGGAAACCATAAGTTATGAAACATTAATGGGTCCTGATTTAGCCCTC
The DNA here is from genome assembly GCF_009873245.2 of Balaenoptera musculus. Lineage (NCBI taxonomy): Eukaryota > Metazoa > Chordata > Mammalia > Artiodactyla > Balaenopteridae > Balaenoptera > Balaenoptera musculus. The sequence continues at coordinate 63,744,054 of NC_045787.1, read as the reverse complement.
ACTGGGGCACCATGGTCACTCTGGTGGTCATGCATGAGATCTTACTTCCATTAGAGCAGGAGTGTAACCAATCCACATCCCTTTGTCCTCCCATATACCTACACCTTTCACAGTCTTACATATTTGATAAGAGACTTTCCTAACATTGATCAATGGGTGAACTGCTGGGTATAAGATTTGTTTTGCAGTAAGTTATTTGGATGGATATAAACACTTTTTTTTTTTTTTTAATAAATTTATTTATTTATTTATTTATGGCTGCATTGGGTCTTCATTGCTGTGCACGGGCTCTCTCTAGTTGCAGTGAGCAGGGGCTATCCTCCGTTGTGGTGTGCGGGCTTCTCATTGTGGTGGCTTCTCTTGTTGCGGAGCAGGGGCTCTAGGCGCGAGAGCTTCAGTAGTTGTGGCGCGCAGGCTCAGTAGTTGTGGCGCACGGGCTTGGTCGCTCCGCGGCATGTGGGATCTTCCCGGATCAGGGCTCAAACACGTGTCCCCTGCATTTGCAGGCGGATTCTTAACCACTGCGCCACCAGGGAAGTCCCGGATATAAACATTTTGACCATCACTGACACTAAAGATAATTAAACAATTAACTCAGGGAAATAAAAATATCACTAGGTTTTGCTGGCTACTCTTAGGTACTCTAAGCTTCAGGGAACAGCAGTTAGAAGTTCCTGCCTGACCTTGTCTAGACTGTCCTTGGTCTTGGGGTTATTTTAATGTATCAATACATGTTTAATTTCCATGAATAAGGAGCTGCAACAAAACTAGTCAAAGCCCAAGTTAAACCAGAAAGGAGAATTTTATGGAGCTTTAACTCCCAAAGTACTATAATCAAATATATTGTGTTGACCATCAACTGTCAGGAACTCTGAGTCCCAACTTCAGCTTAGTGATGACTCACTCTGCAATCCCCTGAGTCCCTTAAACCCTCTACTCTTCAGTTTCCCCGCTCGTCTCCCTTTAACATGTATGTAAAGACCATGCAGAAGAAGACTTTTTAAAAATCACCCGTTTTCAAGCATCTGAGTGGGAAATCATTTTATAGGCTCAAAGAAAAGAAACTTTTTTTGAAAAGCAAACTTCTAGCCTGGGTTGACTTTACATCAGTACCAAATTACAGTCTGTTGCCATACAGGGTTAGAAATCAGCAGTCAAGCGAAAGTTAAGTTCCAAGAATCTGCATTGTTAAAGTGCCAGCAAGCAAAAGGTACCTTGTCATGTTTCTAAACCACTGGTAAGATGGGAGCAGGCTGAAGCAGGCAGCTAGGAAAACCATAGGCAGGATGTAACAGAGCCCCAGGGTTAAAAAGAAGAGGTAAGGGGGAAGTGGGATCTATGGCTCAACAAAGTGGTTAACTGCCATCACATGATTCAAATATGTTTATTTCTTAAACCTTCACCCTAGACTGAGGTGGGCAAGGGGCCTCCTTTTTTAGCTATAGATGACTATTAACACAGCAAATAAGGGGAAAGAAAGAAAAAGAAAAAACTGAATGAAAGAAAAGTATTGTATTTGTATTATCAAGAGTGATCAACAATCGATTCCTTAAAGACTGCCAGAACAACATTTCACCATTATTTTCCAGCTCCAGCTACCAGCAGAAACTCCCTGTCCAAGGAGGCTCGTAGCAGCTCTCCAGACAACAGAGAAGGAAGCTGCTTGCTGTAGCCAGCACCTTCAGGATGGCAGACAGCCGACAGGGCATCTCACCCTGAAGGTGTATGTGTGATTACACAAAACCTTCACTTGGTCATTTTTTAGGTGTTTTAATAATGCTGATGCAAAATAAGAGTAAAATTACAGGTGCCAGTTCCCAGTGTAGAATGCTGATAAACAACTTACCATTTTGCAGTGGCTGGTCACATCTGGAGCCTTTTGGGATGCAAAAGTACTGGAAGGATTATTGCAAAACTTAAAGACACTTTTGCTGCCATTACTTTGTTTTTAACCTAAATTAGTGAGGGGTTTTGGGGGGGGTTGGAGGAGGAGTGCTCTTTTAGAGAGTAATAATGCTTATATCATAAACTTATTTAAACACTAATCAGATAGCAAAATGGAAAAGGGAGTTAGGTTTAGAGTAGTTGCTTGAAAACTTTTCTAAATTGACCTTAAATAGACAGAGGCTGTTATAAAACTATGGACTAGTGGATAATAATTTATTAATTTTGGTATGCTATCAAATTTCCCAATTTAAATAACCTGTTTAAACTTGATTTGTCATTGGTGATACCTCTCCTTTGGGTGTTGAATTAGCATGTAACGTACACAACGTAAGAATAATAATATAAATAGAAGTGCTTTGTTCTTATTCTTTATGAAATTATGGTTTCCACAACCACAAAAGAACATTAACATAAGAATAATTAGAGTATTAGAATATAGTTGATATTGTAACTCATTTTTAATAAAGCTCTTCTTTTAGAATATAAATATTTTTCTATATTTTCTGTCCACTTTCAGGTTATTTGGGCCTGGCACCGAGACTAGACATAGATGGAGGGAGAGAGGCTAGAGAGAGTACCTGTAGAAAAGTATCTGTGATTCTTTCGTGTTTTCTGTCAGGTTGCTTAAGGAATAATTATTCATGTATAAAGCTAGTAGTGTATGGTCCTCCTGCTCTCTTTTTTGTGCACCTCCTTTGAAAACATGCAGTTTAAACCTTAGGCTGCAAACTGATCAGAGTCACTGAGGTTTGGTTTCTAGGAGATTATTTCCTGTATCTATCACATAGGGGAATCAGACATTTTAATGAATGCACCTGGTTTTCTATAGCATTACATGGACTGACAGGCCTGGAGTAATCTAAAAAGATTTGGTTAGACTCATCGCCGTCCTCCAGAAATCATTTCCTGTGATATCACGTACTACATTTCTCATAGGACTTCCTTGTCAAGAATATTCCTCTTTTAAGCTAAATAATAACTTATGGGCTTAATAGATTTTATTACTGAATATTGAAGCAGTGTGCCCGGTATGTGAAGCTTTCTAGCTTTCTTCATGCAAATGAGCAGATATGCTTAACAAATCCAGTTTGAGTTTATGGGATAAACAAAGCCACTCTGTTGGCTGGGCCCTGCTAGTACATGTAGACACACGCACGCACTGGCTTGGACATGCATTGGCATCACATGTTACTGCACCAAAAGAGTAATTTGCTGACCGAAATATGCATATCTGAATTAAATAAAGTCCCTTCTGCCGAAAGTCTGATTTTAAGCCCTATGTATTTCCTCTTTTTGGCAATAATGTAAGAAACTTTCTGACTGACTAGGCCAAGAAATCAAAAAGAGCTTGTTTTCCTTCTAGTTTCCACACCCTGCTTATTAATTTGGAGTTATATTATGTGGTTTGTTGTTAAAAAAAAAAAAAAGGACTTACATGGTGAGTGAGGGGAAGGAGGAGATGAACATTTGCTGAGTATCTGACATGTGCTAAGCTCTTCCCATAAATTATCTCATTTATTCCTTACAACAAACTGAAAGGGAACTGTTGTTACTCTTAATGTATAGATGAGGAAACTGAGGCTGAGAGGTTAAATAACTTGACCAAATTTACAGAGCTCATATTTAGAGGAGCCAGAACTTCCATCTGAGTCTAACTCTAAAATTTATGTTTTTTTTTTATACTGGGGTACCTTCTATGGATTGTGAAGCTTCATAAAGGGAGGACCAGAGGATAGAATTCATTTGGAGGGTAACACCTCATATTGTTTGAGTTACATTTTCAAATCTAGTTAGTAAATCTATGTGCTGCAAATTGAACTTGTTCTTGAATCTTCTATGTTGCAGTCTGCATTTTACAGTTGGAAAAACACATCTAGAAAGAGTTCATCTTGGTAGCTACAAAGGACGGTTGGAAATTTTTGCTTTTGGTACAATAAAGTCTATGGTGTTCTTGGTAATGACCTTTCAACTGAGGTATTAATGATTTAGCCAAAGTTCTACTTATAGCCAGGAAGAGAAAACCAATCAAGGGGAGTCTATTGTGAGGTAAAAACAGGCCATCTTCTGGTCATCCTAGGGAAAAAAAATCAGTGTTCAGCCCATACACTGGATTAAGAATGAGACCTAGAACCAAGGTACTTCCTCTGTCTCCCCTGTGACCACATGATGTACTATTTTTGCTTCTCTCTACTCCATTCTCCAGCATTCCCTGCCTACTCATCAGTGTGCTCATGGTTGAAAATGGCCACCATAGATCCCAATTTCTCATGATCACCAGATTGCTCTCTAAGGGCACTCTTGATTCTCTTTAATTTTGAGAGATCTGATTCCTCACTGCCATTTGTGTCCTTGATCACGTGTCCACCAGAGTCACCAGGGAGGGAGGCACAAATGTGATTGTTATGCCTACCTCCTTAGGAAAGGTTAAGAGCATGGGCAATTCCTAGAAATAGAGCTCTCAGTGAAGCAGGCATTCCAAATATACCTCCAACCATAAATAAAAAGTATGTGAATATGACTTTATAGTTTGGGGAATATTTTCATACAGTCTCCTTTGATCTGGAATTATCTCTCCCCACCTTACACTTAAGGAAACTATGGCCAACTGGCTGAATGATTTGGGAAGGTCATCTGGCAAAGTAAATGGAGGACCCAAAACTAGATACCAAAGCCCCAATTCTTTCCACCATATTAGTATTTCCACCATACTAGATACCAAAGCCCCAATTCTTTCCACCATATTGTCATCTGGCAAAGTAAATGGAGGACCCAAGACTAGATACCAAAGCCCCAGTTCTTTCCGCCATATTAGGCTGCCTCTTTGTCCATGGAAATGGACACAGCTTATGGCAGAAGGTTGCTGTTGTGGCGGTTTTACATCTACAGTTTAATTCACAATTAGCACTCATGAATAAATTTGCTAATTTGAAACCACAGTGGGTTTTAGCTTCCTTTCACAATACCACATTTTTGTGTTGTACCTAATGGTTAGTACTGCACTCCGCTGGAAGCTTGTGAATACATTTTCTTATATTGGTACGGCACAAACTTATAGGAATTATGGATACCATGAAAAGAATAAGTTGAATAGATTGTTTTGGGTTATTGAGTAATTGTAGTTCAATTTTGTACAAGTAATAGAATATGCCTTTGAAATGTCACGTGACAGTTTTGTGGCGCTAGAATTTTGGTTAAGGGAGGCATAGGCTCCCTGAAGGTGGGGATGTCCTTAAAATGCATGGAGAAATGAACCCTTAGTCACGTCTATACCCAGGCACATTTGTGCCAGTTTTTTTTTTAATGACTCCTGAACCTCAAACCAAAAATCAAGAAAAAAATTTGAATAAAAATGCTTGGAGTTATCCTCTTTGCCCAGAGATAATGCAATTTCCCTGTGCTAAATGCTGTTAATTTTTCCAAAATCTAAAGAAGTGATAACATTTTAAAGATGAAAGGAATTTATTCCTGTCCTCAAGAGAAGTCTAGTATAGTGGACAAATTGAAATGCATCAAAATATAAAATACTTCTTTATTTCATCCCTAATGAACATATCTCCTGGCAATGACCACCATGGCAAGAAATGAATGGAAATTTTTCATGCAAGAGCATTACAAATAAATTCCTGTAGTGCTTTAAATGTCTGGAAGAGTCTCTAGAAATGGATCTTAAACAGTTACACAGTTAACATTCAGATATCAAAGAATTCAGCAAAATAGAAACTGCTTAAATATTAAACATCAAGTTTTCCTTCTATCAAAGGACTAATAACTTAGCAATAAAAATTGTCTGAATCTTGACATCACAAGGTCTCAGTCAGGCAGTGGATTTTAAATAAAAATTTGCAAGCAGTTCCTATTTAAGCAAAATTAACAGCTGCGCAAAGAGGAATATATTAGTAGCCTGCCCCAAACTCACCTTGAACAGACAACAGTCCACCTCCTTTGCAGTCCAAGCTCCTCCTCTGTGGAGCTGCCTGCAAAGGGAAAGCGCCCGGGATCGATGCTGTCAGGGAAATGCGTCTGCACAGAGGCAAGACACTAATCAAGTTCTCCTGCAGCTGCTGACCTAGCCCGCAACACCAAAGGAAGAAACATGCAGCCATGAAAGAGAAGCAGATGGTGGACAAGGAATTAGAGGATAGGGAAACAATAAAGGAGGAATCCCTGAGCTTGAAAATAATGGGACACACCAACAATAAAAACCCCTTTGTCCACAGTGATGAGGAAATATTTCATTAAGATGTTCTCAAAAAGACTCACTCATGTAGAGTGAGCAGCAAAGGGTAAAATGACTTGCTGAGGCTGTTCCTGGGGAGGAACTGGAGCCCGAGTATCAGTTCCCAAATGGTAGCCCTGGTACTGGACCAAAGAAGGAAGGTAGAGCCCAGCCAAAAATAACAGAAGGAGTCATAACCTGGGAGGGGGAGAACTTGACAATACAACATACTTTTTCTGTACTTGTGTTCCCCTGAAAAATATTGATTCTGCTTGGTTCTCAAGAGAACACTTGCAGAGAAGGAACCATGATGTCATAGAATCTTGAAGCTAAAAATAACCTAAGCCTTTCTAGTCCAACCAGAGACAAGGAATGTGAGATTCAGGAAGATCCAAGAGCTTCCCCAAGGTCACATACAAACTAGGGGCAGAGAGCTAGAAAGAACCAAAGTCAACTTCTCCTAGGTCTCAAGATAGTGCCTTTGGTGTTCCAGTAAATTTTCTACACTTCTGAAGCCCTATTAGTTGTGGGCTCGTGTTGGAACACTTCACTTCAATAAGTAGGCTAAAATGAAACACTATGGTATGGTTAATAATAAAACTGGTTTTTATAAATAATAACTTCTATAGGAAATATGACTTCTATCAACCTATGAAATACATTTTGGTTTTGCAAATAATGAGGCAGTTGTGCCCCTATTGGATGTCTGGGATAATTTTCCAGATATTGTCACCAGCTGGGTTAGGTGTTATATAGCATAGATTGACATCTGAACTAGTAGATTTCTACAGCAAAAACAAGGAATTTAGAGACTTTAGGTAGCATTGTAGACAGTGCCATTGCTTCCAAAGCACTCACTTTATTCCCCTCATTTATTTGATTAATGCATTCAAAAATTATAGGCATTGTAAGGAATCAGGAGAGGAGTGATTTGGCTGGAGTAGTTTGCATATTGAAAACCTCTCCTCTCGAAGGTCTTTAGGCAAGTGTCTCATGTTTTCATCTCCTAAAGAACGAGTGGGTCACTGTAGAAGCAGCCGTCTCTTTTTTTTTTTTTTTAACACATGTCAAAGATTTCATTTAATTCATTAATTAATAAAGGAACCACTAAGATGTTACAATAGATTCAAAGGAGAATTCACGGTACCACACATCTGTGGTCAAATAATGTATGTTGAAATGAATTTTAAAACAGATGCAAAAACAGGCAAAATGGGCTAATAGCCACAGGTAAATAATTGATTGCATTCTGCCGGATACAATTTGGGGTTTTACCGTCAAGAATTACATTTTTATCAATTTTCTACAAGTTACAGTTTACAGTAGCTCAAAGGCAATGAAAAGTAAGAGATCCCATAGAATCAGATAACCCAGAAGGATGCGTAAGACCACATGCCTTGTTTTCAACTGAAGACACCCAGCAACCTTTTGGTCCGTTAAAATTCTTTCACAATTTTACCTGCAATTCACATTTTACAGATGAAGAATCTCAATTTAGAGAGGTAATAGCCTAACCTGGATCCCTTGGTGATGATAGAGCTTAAATGGGAACCAAGGCCTGTTTAATTCCAGGGACACTTCTCTTAAACTAAAGGGCGGTAGTTCTCAACTGGGGGTGATGGTGTGTCTCAAGTGATATTTGGCAATGCCTGGAGACATTTTTGGTAGCCATAATTTGGGGGTGCTTCTAGCTTCTAATGAGTAGAAGCGAGGGATGCTACTGAATATCATACAATACACAGCACAGCCCTCTACAACAAAGAAACCATCTTTTGAACAGTATCTGCTATTAAAAGGTGATATTTCCTTTGGACATATGTAGGTTATAACTGACTAAGAACCTACATGCCAAGGCCACTGTAAAACGCAAAAACACACGTTTCAGAGGATCATCTACTTAAGAATCTTCCACTAGCATGTAAATCATTAAAGAATTGAAACGGCTAAGAGCAACAGGTAAAATTCAATGAGAACTTGTAGTAATTGGCACAGTACTAATAGCATCGCAGTAGTGTTTATTCAACTTTCCTACAGACACTGCTTAGGGTGTAGAGGCTCGTGCCAGGGAAAATATTTAATTGGCAGCATTATTATGAAACTTACCTGCATTTGGAAATAAAGGTAAATAAGAAGTATATATTTCAGTATTAAATGCAACATAAGTTAGATTCTGGCATGTACTTAAATTTTCTTTCAATATGTACTGTGTGCTAGATGTAATGCTAGGTGCAAGAGATATATGAAGATAGAAGCTTCTGAGCTAGTGGGGAAGATGAACATGCACATAAAAGATTGTAATGAAGCATGATCATTCCAGGTTCCTAAGGGAAAGCAAGCAAGATTGAAAAGAGTGAGGGAAGGCAACTCAGAGAATGCAAGCTGATCCTGGGAGATTGGACTAGGAGAATAGGAGTAGAGGGAGGGGGAATTCTGGGCAGATGGAATTGTACTTTTTAGAGGCATGAACATGAGAGAGAGTGTTGTGTTTTGAGAGTGTACGTGAAAGGGTGGGAAGGACAAGGTGATTTATGTAAGACGACAATAGGCAGGTAGCTAGGAGTCTGACAAGGAAGAGCCTCCCAACTGCATTGTCTCCAGCTTTTTGGCTATAATGAATAAAGCTGCTATGAACATAGTACAAGTCTTTTGTGAACACATTTTTAAAAAATTTTTTTCTTGGATAAACACTTAGGAGTGGAATTGCTGGATCATAGAGTAGATACGTATTTAACTTTATAAGAAATAACACAAGTTTTTTTAAAAGTGGTTGAACCATTCTATATACTCACCAGCAATTATGAGAATTTCTGCTATTCCACACCCTTGCCAGTACTGGATGTTGTCAATCTTTTAGATTTTAGGTCAAATTAGTGGATGCACGGTGGTATATCAGTGATTTTAACTGGCATTTCCCTGATGATCAGTGATGCTGAGCATATTTTAATGTACTTATTGGCTATTTATAAGTCATTCTTTGTGACATTTCCAAGTCTTTTGCCCACTTTTAAAGTGTGTGTCTTTTTATCATTAAGTTATAGTTGTGCTTTATGTATTTTGGATATAAATGTTTTGCCAAATCTATGTGTTATGAATATTTTCTCCCACTCTACTGGGACTGCCTACTTATTTTCTTAATAGCGTCTTTTGATTAGCAGAGATGTTTTGACTTTGATAAAGTCCAATTTACCAATATTTCCCTTTTATGATTAGGACTTTCTCTGTCCAGTCTAAGAAATCTTTGCCTATCCTTCTTCATGAAGATTTTCCCCTATAGTTCCTCTAAATGCTTTATAGTTTTAGCTTTTGTGTTTAAGTATATGGTACATCTCAAACTAATTTTTTGTGTATGATATGAAACGGGTCAAGTTTCACTTTTTTTGCACATATTGTTGTCCAGCTGACCCAGAACCATTTACTGAATAAAACCGTCCTTTCAACCCCACTGAATTTCTTTGTCACCTTTGTTGAAAGTCTTTTCACCCTATAAATGAGGGTCTGCTTCCAGACTTCTCTATTGTGTTCCATTGATTTATCTGCCTATCCTTTTGTCAATACTACTTCATTTTGCTTATTATAGATTTATAATATGTTTTGAAATCAGGTAGATTAAGTATTAAGTCTTCCAACTTCGTTCTTTTTTTTTTTTTCTAAAATTACTTTTGCTATTCCAGGTTTCTTGTTTTTTCATATGTATTTTTTGAATTAGTTTCTACAAAAACACTTCTTGGGATTTTGATTTGGATAGCATTGAATTTATAGATTACTTTGGAGAGAATTGACATTTTGACAATATTGAGCATATAATGATAATGTTTAGCTCTATTTAGGTGGGTTTTTTTTTTTTTGCAAATTTCTCAGTAGTACTGTATATTTTTTCAGCACAGAAATCTTGTAATTCTTTTATTAAATTATCCCTAAATATTAACAAAGTTTTTGAATGTTATTATAAATTTCACTTTTCAATCCTATTTGCTTTATTAAGAAATGAAAAATCCTCACTGTTTTCTCATTTTGGAAAATATATAGAGAAGAAAGTATCAATTATAATACTACCATCTAAAGATTATTATTAGCACCTTGGTGAATATCCAACAGTCTTATTTATATGCATACCTACATACACATTTTTTTTTTAATTTAAAAAAAAAAATTTATTTATTTATTTTTGGCTGTGTTGGGTCTTCGTTTCTGTGCGAGGGCTTTCTCTAGTTGCGGCAAGTGGGGGCCACTCTTCATTGCGGTGCGCGGGCCTCTCACTATCGTGGCCTCTCTTGTTGCGGAGCACAGGCTCCAGACGCGCAGGCTCAGTAGTTGTGGCTCACAGGCCTAGCTGCTCCGCGGCATGTGGGATCTTCCCAGACCGGGGCTTGAACCCGTGTCCCCTGCATTGGCAGGCAGATTCTCAACCACTGCACCACCAGGGAAGCCCCATACACATATTTTAAAAATATAAATGGGGAGTCTTTTCTTTAAAAATTCAATCTAACTAACACCAGTATAACCCAAGAAGCATTAAAAGGGAGCCTTACATTGAATTGTCTTTCTAAAATCCCTATAAACACTCATTGTTTGGAAATCAGAACACAGTTTCCCCATAGAGACAATGTTCAAATGACAGGTTATCAATTCAGGCCCACAAAACAAAACCTACTTAGCCCATAATGGCTTTTAGCCCTCTGGCCTGCACCTATTTCTAAACTCCTTTAAGGGAACACAATCCCCACACATTCATTCCCTACATAAGCTTTGGATCTCTTAAAACCCTGTAAGGAGAGAGACACAGGATGGAGCTGGTGCGTGAGGGTGGAGAAGGCTTAGAAAGAGCAGGAGGCTGGAGTCCTGCAGGGAGTCTGTACCAGTGTTGACTCTGGGGTTCTTGTGTGTGAGCTTCAGAAGTCAGCTGGGCTCTGGCCATAGGAGGACAGAGTAGTAGCAGCAGTTTACCTGTATTAACATTCATTAACGTCTGCATTACATTCTCAAAGAAATTCTACTGAAGCTGAAATTCAGGAGATCCAATCTCAGGGTCACCACGCTATCCAAGAAACATGGCCCAGCAACTAAAAGGTAATCTCAAAATAATTTAAATACTTGCCTCTCTCAAACACAGTGTTGTCAGTACATAGTCCACAAAAGTATTTGGTTTAAATCTCCTTTTGCTCTCCCGTTGGCTTCATCCTATAGCTTTTCTAGAATTTCCTTCTCTAAACCTGTAAAGCTTTCTCCCTAGCCACATCCCATGCACTTTTTTTTTTTCTTCTTCTCCCGTCCCCTTTCTCCTAATTCTGCACTCCCTAAGCCCAGAGAAGCACCCTGGCAGTGGCAGAACCCTTTCTGAGTAGATGGGGGTTTGAGGGGCTGGGGGGGGGGTTGGGATAAGGGAAATGCTGGGAAGGGCTCCACATACCAACTTCCATCACTTCTCCCTGAGCATCTGTTTCCTAAGTTAGGAAAACCTGTTTAACTGGAAAGACTTCTGGGAATTCCTGGAGGCTAGGGAAAGATGAGACAGCCATAAGAATGGATTTTAATTCTTACATGTAAAGATAGTAGATACATGAGAAGGTGCTTTAGAAGCAAGTCATTTTCAGGAACTTTTCTTCCTATTTCCTTTGCGCCTCCATTATTAAACTGCCCAAGAAATTGGCTCCGTCCTGTGCTTGAGGGGGACCCAGGCTTAGGATTCCTGGGGAGCCGCAGGTCAGGAGGGTATTGCCGGGCAGCGCAAAACAGGGAAGCTGGCAGGGTGGTTGTCCATGCTGTGTTGATCTTTTGGTCTGATACTTGTTTTTAGTTTCACTTTCTTTTAATTATGGTCTCTCCATATCTGACCTGAACAGCACCATTCTTCTGGTTTGTTAGTTCATTTTAATGATAACACCATATTACCATCAGAGTGCCTTCTCAGGTCACAGTGTATTGCAGAGAGCAGATTGTTAATTAAATGGTAATGTTTTCTGAGTTTGGAAGTAATTCCTAAAGTTAATAGTTATTAGCTACCTTGAAATTGTAAAAAAAAAAAAAAAAAAAAAACCATCAGTATATAAAATCAGTGCATAATTAGCAAGCTGCCCTCTAAGAAGCAGAGCACATCACATTCTGTCCAAAAGGAACAGCTCTGCTGATGAGGCACTGACATAGTTAAGAGAAACCATGAATCATGAGGGACCGGGAAAACGTTGCTGCCCAGCTCACATTCAGAAGCAGCATAATTTATGAAGCACTGAGGACAGTGGGAGGTAGGCTGTCAGAAATGCTAAGTTCTCTGTGGAATTATTACATTCCCTTTGAAAGATTGGATGTCATTGAAACGAGGTAATCTGGGGAAGCTTGGAGGTTCTGTGCAATTGGTAAAAGTGCAAAGATACTTGGAAATGAAGCCAAATTTCTTCAGTCCTTTTCCCACTGGAAATCACTCCCAAGGTCTTATGAAAACAGACTTTCATTTCAAGCATCAGGAGGAAATACTTCACGAAGGACACCCGTGGCACGTGGAAACTTCCTGATCCATCGATACTGGAATGGTCAGAACTATGCAGAGATTGCATCGACTCTGCCTTTAAGATCTATGTTTTCTTTATTTACCCTTTGGCACACTCTTTTCAATTATTTAAGATTACGTATTGTCTATGGGTCCAAGGGAAGGAGAAAATGTAAAAATTAACAATATATGTTGATGACTTCAGCAAACTTATTATCAGTCATTACTTTTATTATTCCTTTTGATAAATAATAATTTCTAACATTTATCATTGGCTGCTCACTAAAGTGCCAAAGACAGTGTTGAGTGCTTTTCATGGGTTATTTTATTTAATCCTGCCATAAACTAAGCACCACCTTCAATTTAGAGATGGGGAAACCGAGGCTTAGAGAGGCCAAGCAACTTGCCCAAGATCACACAATTTATCAGAGGTGGAGCCTATATTCCAGTCATTTCCTTTAGCTATTATAAAGGTATCAAGTTTTAATCCAATAGAAACTTTAAAATGACTAAATCTACTTGACATTTTGGAAGGGAATATGATTCACCTTGAAGAAGAGCACTCCGGATTTTGGCATAGCAGACTGGCTATTTCTTCTTGTCAAGTCATTTTTATACAACTCCTATCTGGTCCATAATGGCTCTGTGGCATGTATTCTCTGAATATAGATGAAATCACTCCACTGTTAACAGCTCAGTGGAATGTTCCCTCAACAAGTGAGAAAGTTTATTCAACTTTGGAAAGTGGTATCGGCAAACTATTCCAAAACCACCTCATACTACTTTCAGACCCTTTTCAGCTTGTCCATTGGAACTTGAATCATAAAGGGATTTCTTTTAATGGGCTGTATTATTTTCTGCCAAGCAGTCATTTATTTCCTTGGAGGTCCATTGTATCACTATCCATTTCCATGAGGGTAGGTAGTGCGGTTTCTGAGGTATTTATAAGAAATCTTATAACAGTTTCTATGGTGATAGAGAATGAGAACATTACTTCAAGCCATTTAAAATGATAATTCGCCAAAACAAGTGTATACAATTTTGTTTACTACCTGGTCATTGAAAGGTCTGGGGTAACTTGGTTGGCAGTTTGAAGAAACTTTTTTACTCCTCATTCTTTGCATCAGGCAGCTACCTGGTCAGAAAATTGATTTCCAGAAGGATGAATGGCCACAGAGCAATTTTAGCAACAGTTTTAGTTGAACCTTTGAGGTAAACAATGCAATTTCCTGGGTGCCGAGTGATTGGACTTCAAAATGAACCATCAAGCCCACAGGCAAGCTTAGTACAGCAAGCAGGCCTGCTTTCCAGGCTAAGAGCTAAGCTTTTCTCCTCTGATTCAAATATCAGAAATAAGCCTTTCCCATTTATGTGTGATACCAAAATAAACAGAGGTCCCTCACAAGGGAAGCCTTTTGATTCGGCTTAGCTCAACAGATGGTTATGGGGACGTAGTGTGGCATTATAGAAAGAGAGCAGGCTTCAGGCCCACCGGAGGTGGATTCAAGTCCTGGCCTTAGTTGTACAGCCCTGAGAGAATGGCTTAGCTGCCTCAAGGCTCTCTCTTCGCCTGGAAATTAAAGACACTAACGTCTCCATTGGCAGGGTGTTTTAAGGACTAGAAATAATATATATGTGTTCTGGGTCCCCATGTTCCTACCTTGGAGAAGAAACAGCAGCTAGGAGCAGTTAGAAGCAAATGATATCCTTTACCTGGATTTCTCAGAGCACGATGAAGGAGGGCCTCTTTGTCATCTACAATAGCGCTCCCTAGAATAACCTCTCCCCTAGTCTTCTCCTCAAAGTCCTGTTTTCATAGGGCTATCCTTTCTTTCTCTCCCCCTTCCTCCTCATTAGTTCTGTTTCTCTGGCTCCCAGTCTCTCAGGTCTGTATCACAAATGTCCTGGAATCTGGCAAAAGTCTAATTCCCCTCAGAGGGCAGAGAATAGATGGTGTGGAGCAAAAGCCAGCATTCTCTTCAGAGGGCAGCAGAGGTGTAGCTAGGGCTGTGAACACACACTATGAAAAGGTTTGTTCTGTCTTACACATTGTAACGCTCACCTCAGTGCCTGGAACCTAGTAGGTGCTTAATAAAAATGTTCTCGATTAAGGAGTATCTACAATTGCCCAGATACTTATCTTGTGATTGTGGGGTTTAGAGCACAAAAATTAGTTAAGATAAGATCCCTGCTTCAAGGACTACACAGTGTAGAAGATATTCTTGAATTTAGGTGACTGTTTTTTTGAGGGTTTTAAAAATAAATTTATTTATTTATTTTATTTTTGGCTGCGCTGGGTCTTTGTTGCTGCGCATGGGCTTTTCTCTGGCTGCAGCGAGCCAGGGCTACTCTTTGTTGTGGTGCGCGGGCTTCTCATTGCGGTGGTGTCTCTTGTTGCGGAGCACAAGCTCTAGGTGCGGGGGCTTCAGTAGCTGCGGCACTTGGGCTCAGCAGTTGTGGCTCGCGGGCTCTAGAGCGCAGGTTCAGTAGTTGTGGCGCACGGGCTTAGTTGCTCCATGGCACGTGGGATCTTCCCAGACCAGGGCTCGAACCTGTGTCCCCTGCATTGGCAGGCAGATTCTTAACCACTGCGCCACCAGGGAAGCCGTAGGTGACTGTTTTAAGCAGCTACATCATCACTGGAACAATGAAGATGCACTTGGTTATATCCATAAAATATATTAAGCATAGTAAAACATCTCCATGGCATAAATGATTGATTACTGCATTGGTTGTATTCCAGAGAACTAACTTCAAAATGACCAGGCAACATTTCTTAAAAAAAAAAACAAAACAAAAACCGAAACAACCCACCAAAAGCAAGTTATTTAAGGTATACCTTTACTAGTTTTATGCTTAACGACAAATGCTATTTGTGGGTTGTATGATAATGGACGTACTATCAATGTACATAAATTGTCATTGCTTTTTATCAACTATGTCATTGATTCTTGGGTTAGAATGATAAACACAGATTATTTCATTCATTCATTCCTTGCTTCTATCATCTTCTATAACTGCCACGCTATTCTAGCCCTAATTTTGTTGTGGAGTCTAAAATCAGCTACTTATTAATTGCATTTTGCAGCAAATTACTTAACCTCTCAAAGCTTCACTTTTTTTTTTTTTTTTTTTTAATTTTATTTATTTATTTATTTATTTATGGCTGTGTTGGGTCTTCATTTCTGTGCGAGGGCTTTCTCTAGTTGCGGCAAGTGGGGGCCACTCTTCATCGCGGTGCGCGGGCCTCTCACTATTGCGGCCTCTCTTGTTGCGGAGCACAGGCTCCAGACGCGCAGGCTCAGTAGTTGTGGCTCACGGGCCTAGTTGCTCCGCGGCATGTGGAATCTTCCCAGACCAGGGCTCGAACCCGTGTCCCCTGCATTGGCAGGCAGATTCTCAACCACTGCGCCACCAGGGAAGCCCAAAGCTTCACTTTTAACATCTGTTAAGTGGGGTTAAATTTGATAGTATCTACCTCTTGAGGTAGGTTGTAAAGATTCCATGAAATAATGCACCTTTAGCATCTAACACAGAGTCAGGCACATTGTGGCCAACATTTAACAAAGGGTTGTTATTATTGTTGCTGCTATGATCGTTGTTGTTTATTATTGTTGTCATACCAATATATTATAGGAGCTGGGCTCTATGAGGTACAAACAGGAAATAGCTTTATTTTTAAATTTCATTGCCTTTAAACATGTTCTGTCTTATCTCCCTTCCCTGCCCCTGGATGATACCTCTGACAGATTCTGTGTACTTTCCTGTTACTTTAAGATATTAGACAACAGTCTCATTTTCAAAATTTAAAAAGTCTAGTCCAATCTAAAGCAAAACATCCATTTCCCATCTAGTTTAAATCTTCTCCCCTCCCCACAGTTCAGGCCCGGCCATGGGGCCCACAGATCGGTGGAGGGAGCAACACAGAGTCTGTTCCTTGGCCCTCTTTGCTTCTGTCTCCTGCTTCTGGCTCCTTCAGGCTGGAGGGTGGGGTGGGGGGTAGGGTGAAAGGGGTGGAGGGGACCAGAGGAGGTGGTATCTGCTGCTCCCTGTACTTCTTTCTTGATTCTCTCTTGACAGATTCTCTCAAATGGCCTCAGTCCCAGCAAATGTCCAAAGCTGGCCCTTTCCTTGAAGGAGCATTTTTGCCAGTTCTTTGGGACTCTCATCCCTCCACCTCCCTGCTGTGAAGAATGTCAAACACTCCTCTATTCTCCCAAGAAAGTGATACTTGCGCCCAGCAAGCAGCCCTGGAACCCAGCTACCTCCCATGCTATTTGGCTTATGGGAAATTTACCCACTTTTTCTATCACCTTCTGGAAGCCGGGCTCTCCCATTGCTGTTCTCTCTGTCCCTGTCCACCTCCAGGTGAGAGGCAGGCATCATATTCTCTGGTTCCCAAACTCCAGGGAATATGTGATTTGAGAAGAGACACAGACTGTAGCCCTTTCCACTTGCACCCCAGATTCTTCCCATAATGATTCACTAACTTCCGTTATGTAGGATGGGAGCATAATTGAATGGACAGTCACAGAACCAATTAGCAAGTGCTAGCTGGATGTGTTTAGCAACTGTCTTTACAATGTGTGGACGCCTACTGCCTATTGTCCTCAGCTGGGGCGCTTTGGCGGAAACTCTGAGACAACAGGAAAAGTCCCATCCAGCATCCTGTTACATTTTTATTATGCCTGAACTTTTACAACGGTCTCGTAATTGGTTTTCCTGCTGCCTATTGCCCACTATTTCATTTCATCCCATACCTAACAGCTAGATTAATCTTTCTCAAAAGACACTGGTCTTGTCATATTTTTCTTTTCAGTCCATCACTGTGGCTTTTGCAGGTTGGCTACCATCCCAACAGCCCTTTCAAAAAGAAAAGAAAAAGCCCAGGGTCCCCAGACTGAATTGAATCCCAGAAGATTAAGCCAGATAGCACAGTAGTAGAGTTTCTGGGAGTCCCCAGAGCTCCTGTGACACTGGTTTGCTTCTGCTTATTATGTCATATAAACTCCCCAGGCTACAGACATAAACTCTACTTATTCAATGAGGTATTTACACTATGATCAGAGATCCCTGAGGCACTAGAAAGAATGTCTTTAATATACAATTCCAGCTTCATCATTTCATCGAAGTCTTCTAAATTTTGAGGAGTGACCCACTGGCTGCACATCACCCAGATCATTTAGAGCTAATTTCTCCAAGAGCCACACTCTGTCTACACCAAAAAAGTGCAAAGTATGAATTCTAGAGAACTAGAATTTTGGAACCCAGAGAATATCTAATTCAACTTTTCTGTTTTACACATGACAAAATGGTGACTCAGAGAGGCTGTGGCTTTGCCCAAAGTCACCAGGCCATTTGAAGCACAACCAGAATTAGTAGCCAGGTCTCCTGGTCCCTAGAGTCAGGCTGATTTCACCATCCCAGGTGACAGCATGCCAGTTGGTTTCATTTCTTTGTAAACCACTGTGCACTTAGCCCCTGTACTGCAGAAGGTCATCCACATGTAATGGAAAGGGAATGTTCTTTCTAAAATTGGTATTAAATCCTTCTCTGATAGCAAGTAGGGAGAAGAAAATTATTACTATTATAAAGAAGTAAAATGAACTGCAGACCGAGAATTTGTCTCTGAAGACGCTGATGCATATTTTTGGTAATGAAAGGGAAGGCCCAGGACATATCCTGGATGGAAAAGGCTGAGACAAAACAAACTAATTTGCTTTAAATAATAAAGTAAGAGGAATTTTCCATTTCCAGTGAGAATTGAGAGGAAGGTGTTTTTGCAGGCTAAGAACTTGGAAAAGAGAGAATAATGGGGAAAAAAGATCCCTGTAGATGGACAGAGTGGGCAGACCAGAGGGGAAAATGGCTAAAAAGAAACTCCGGGTGGCCAAAAACTTTAGAAGCAAAGATGTCTTATATTTGATTTTAAGTGCTTTTCTATACTGTACTGTGATCACCCTTCACGATTCACAAATCTTCAGTAAAAGTTCATTATACACAACAATGAGGGTCAGAGAGGTACCTGGGACAAAGGGGAGTGGGGAGAGGAACAAAATCGTGGAAGTACCTGACTGCTAGGTTGCTGTGGTAAGCAGAATAATAGCCCCCCAAAGATGTCCGTATCCTAATCCCAGGAACCTGTGAATGTGTTAATCAACGTGGCAAAGAGAATTAAGATTACTAATCAATAGATAAGGAGAGTCTCCTGGATTATTCAGGTGGGTCCAATATAATCACAAAGGTCCTTAAAAATGGAAGAAAGAGGCAGAAGAGGAGGTCAGAGAGATGCAATGTGAGAAGGACTCCATCTACCACTAATACTTTTGACGATGGAGGAAAGGGGCCATGAGCCAAGGAATGTGAGTGGCCTCTGGAAGCTGGAAAAGACAAGGAGATGGACTCTGCCCTCAAGAGTCTAGGGAGGAATGTGGGAGAGGGCACCCTGATGTTAGCTCACTGTTCGGCATGCCTCTGCTCTCTGTCTCTTCCTTCCATGGCAGCCACTAATGTTTGGGTCTACCCCTCCTTCTCTCAGCCTCACTGCTTCCTATCCTTGGTTTGTTTTAGGGGAGCATCTGCAGTAGCAGAATTTGAGGAAGAAGAGAGAGGAAGACAGAACAAATCCCCAAGTTAGCTGCTCTCTTATCACGCTCAGCATTCAAGTGCCCCCAGCCCTGTCGTCCTGGTCTCGTCTCAGTGTTCCCAGGCATCATTCCCATCCTTTATTGTTCTGTTCCTTATCATTCAATGTCTGACCCTGCTTTGTGTTCCAACATCCATCACCAATTTTAGGCCCAGACTGATTTCACAGGAATGATCACCAGTATCCGTCTTACATTCAGGGTTACCCCCAATCTCAGAGCAGCAGAGATGCTCCTAACATCTCAAATGGCAACTCAACATATTTTCCTACAGCAGCAATTTTCAGAATGTGTTTTGGGGAGCTCTAGTTTTGGGTGTTAATATCTGTTACTCAATAAAAGGGTTTCAAAGGCAAAGAAGGTTGATGAATTCTCAATGGAACAATTTTAAGCAGTTTTCTTTCCTGCAGAACTTCTTAAAGCTTTTAATATGCAAATGTACATTATGAATCTCTGAGTGGGATACATGACACGCAGTGTTTCCCAAACTTATTTGATCTTGGAATTTTTTCCTTGAAGCTTTCTTGAGAGAATATTCTTCTGTGAAACATATTTTGTCTTAAAGTAACATACTTAACTCTTGTGGGTCAGGCATAGGTTCTTGTGAATTGACACAGGGATATAGGCATTATTGTTCTGGGGGGACAATGCTTTCTAACTTCTTAAACTGCATTTTTTGGAACCCAGTAGTTTGTGGAGTGGAAAACTGCATGCAAGACCCTTCCAGCTAAGGACTGGGTAATTGCCCAGAAAGCAGAGGCAGATGACCAAGTAGAAAGCATCTGGGATCACAGGTTAGAAGAGCTGGTATCTGATCTCAATTTTACCACTATTAGCTGGGTACTCCTGAGCAACCTTCAATATTTGTCCTCAGTTTCTTCATCTATAAAATGGAGGGCTTAATGGTAATATTAAAATAAAAGTAAATAATAACTGCTTTAAATATTTCACAGGAATTTCAGGAGTTTCTAATGAGATGATGACATGAAAGCACTTTAAAAAAAAGAGTGAGGCTTTTCTAATGGTACAGATGAACCGGTTTGCAAGGCAGAAATAGAGACACAGACGTAGAGAACAAACGTATGGACACCAAGGGGGAAAAGCGGGGGGTGGGGGGGGGTGGTGTGATGAATTGGGAGACTGGGATTGACATGTATACACTAATATGTATAAAATAGATAACTAATAAGAACCTGCTGCATAAAAAATAAATAAATAAAATAAAATTTTAAAAAAAGAGTAAGGCTTTTCTTAGTAAGTATATGGAAAAAATACTATATTATTTCTTAATTAACTTGGTTTTATACTAGGATCAATGATTCAAGCCCATAGATAACCTCTAAACCTTATCGATTGATTGATTGATTGCAAAACATTTCAATCCAAATTATTTTCCCCAAACTGGTAATAAAGAATAATTCACAAATTACAATTTTACCTCTTTTCTCTTTCTAGCTCTTCTGTCTGGTGGAGGAACAGTGCAGTGGCCAAGACAAAGATACAATCAAGGGAAAGGAATAGAAGCTGGACATTTAGTAAACTGGATAATCAGGATAAGGCAGGTCATTGCCACATTTGAGCTTCAAGTGGGGTCTGATTGATTTGGAAACAGTGCCATTGGGGGCAGATTCTATCCTCAGATTTTCAGGTAACTTTGGATCCAGTTATTAGCTGACAGTTAATATTCCCATTGGCAAAACCTGAGAGTCTGACTCTGATTGACAAAGCCTAAAATGTCATCTGTGACACCAAGAATAAGTTTCATTTCACAAAAGAGCAGAAAGTATCAGTTATCACACTTCTCCATTGTCCATCTTATGTGATGGACACGTGACAACACACCAGTGGGTCATGGGCAACAGCAACAGGGTCTGTTCCTTGGCCCTTTCAGCTCCAGGATTGTCGTTATCTACTAACTTACATCACAGCATTCTGGCTATTCTTGTGCAATATTCAACCTCTTTGGTTCAGGAACTGACTTAGAAGAGGGAGACTCTAGATAACCTGTTATAAAGTATCATTTATCTGGTAGATCCTGGTATGTTGAGCCTGGATCAGCAATTAAATTTAATTCCTTGCTCTATTTGTTTGAAAATGGAACCTGTAGCAAAAGTAGATGTGTCATACTGACAAGTGTATTTTTAAAGCAATCTCCATTGTCTATTTTATTTTTTTATTTTTTATTTTCGGGCCGACTTCCTGGTAGCTAGGGAAAGTCGACAGTGAGCATGGGTTACTGGTCTGTTTTTTTTTTTTTTTAATAAATTTATTTATTTATTTATTTATTTTTGGCTGTGTTGGGTGTTCGTTTCTGTGCGAGGGCTTTCTCTAGTTGTGGCAAGCAGGGGCCACTCTTCATCGCGGTGCGCGGGCCTCTCACTATCGCGGCCTCTCTTGTTGAGGAGCACAGGCTCCAGACGCGCAGGCTCAGTAGTTGTGGCTCACGGGCCCAGTTGCTCCGCGGCATGTGGGATCCTCCCAGACCAGGGCTCGAACCCGTGTCCCCTGCATTGGCAGGCAGACTCTCAACCACTGCGCCACCAGGGAAGCCCCATTGTTTATTTTTTTAATGGTAGAAGTCAGGGTTGATTCCAGGAAAGTGAATTATACGGATAAGGATGAATAAGGAGGGGCACTGCCTTATAGTCATATATGTATTTGGGTTTAGTGGCTCTTGGAGAAGGGGAATTTCTCTGTGGATATCACATATTATCATCTAATTTAGAGACATTTTCTTTAAATCATCTGGTTGCTTTCTCTTACCAGCAACTGTACTTTGAATATTCCTTTCTTTTGTTACTTTTATCATATTATGTGAAGAGAGTAACATCTTATGAATAAGTATGGCTTACACGGGACTTTTTCCAAATTGTTTTATTTATATATTATTATCTTTATTTGTTATCTTTCTTTTTTAACAAAAGATCTCAAAGCATGTTACACAAACAAATTCATTAATTGTATACATGGTGAACCACTTGTTTGGCATTTCATAGGTACAATTACTCTTGGTTTTATCCAAAGTGATTCGGTGTTAAAAAATAACAGAACCTAGTACCCTTTATTTCTCTGCTTTCGGTTCTACTTTGACCATTAGCACATGGCACCCATTCTAGGCATTAGATTGACATTTTCAACAGTGGATTAATTAGCACATGTTCTTTGTTGTGGTTGAGGAAGGGGGTGTTAATAAAACAAAGAAACAACATTGAGAAGAGTTGAGGGGAACAGGTGATTTCATCTTTCAAAAATAAAGTTCTGTGGAAGGAAGCTTCTCGGTGCTCATTAAGAACAAAAGCTTCCATACATGCATGGAAGAATGGGGAGCAAAAAGAATTTCAATGACTTTTTCATGAAATCTGACCCAGAGTTGAACAAAGAGAATTCTAAAGCTTTTGCATATGCCATTTTTAGGAGGTGGGGGGACATCCATCTTTTCCCCCCTCCTCTGGTATTGCTTGAATAAAAAGAATTATTGAAATTGAACTTGTTCAGGTTTTTATAAATCAAGATGTCAACAAACACAAGCACTAGTCTAGTTACAACAAGAGACTGTAGTTTACAGAATAAAACTAACCCTGTATCTTTTTTTTTTTTTAAGCGCTACAAAGAACACATTGTTTATTCTTCTGTAAAAATGTCATTTAAAGAAGCTCTCTGTCATGTATTCTGTTTTTATTTAGTTGTTTCATAACTCAATTATAATGTTCCCCTCTGTCTAATAATTAGCATATGCATAGTAACAAGGCTTGAAAACCTGTTCTTTTCCCCACTGTGTGTCAGTTAAATTTCCAAATTGTTATGGAGAACGGGCTGTGCCCGTGTAGGTGCGTCTCCCTGCTGCTCTGGCAGCTTGCCCCTGTGCAGTAGTTGAGGGTCAGCTCTTGGAGAAAGGCCCAGCCAGAGAGACCTGAGCAGGGACTTCCTGCCATCTGGAACAGTCTGGAGCACAAGGAAAGATGTCAGCAAGAAACACTCGAGTCTCCTCTCCAGCTCCCCAGGGGAAGACCAGTATTTCCCCCAGGTCTGTGACTGGGGAAACTTCATAGGCACTCCCAGTCACCTGATGGAGATGTTCTGAGCTCTGTATTTTGTTGCCTTTCACGCTGAGGTTTTTGTGGCCACTTACCACCTTTTGAACACCTTTTCTACCTCTGAGGAATTCCCCACAGCCTGAGTCTTAGCCTCCCATTGTATAAGCCCCAAATGTACTTTCCCATCTTCTCTTATAGCAAGAGCATAAATTTGGGACCTAGGCTCAGCCAGTCCTCCTTGCTTGTATGAGAGATTGTTTTGGAAGACAGCAATGAGAGAGGACGTAGGTGCTTCACAGAATCCATTTTCTGGCAATGGTGGCAGTGGAGGTTTCTGGCTTTGGAGGGGGACAGTGTGGAAGTTCCAGCATGTGGTGTCCAGTCCTAACAGTATTCACTGAGATGAAGGGGTTGGGGCCACAGGGGTCTTCCTGTGGCAGTTGTGATGGATGCAGTGCCTAAGACCAAGATCCTCTTTGCAATAATAAAAAAAAAAAAATTACAGGCATCTAATGTAATTGTTCATTAGATACATACACTCTGAAAATCAAAGCATCAAAATGTTTAACTTGATTTGTTGAAATTTTTAAAAAGTTATTAAGATGATTACTTTTTAAAAAATTTTGTTGAAGTATAGTTGATTTACAATGTTGTGTTAATTTCTGCTGTACAGCAAAGTGATTCAGTTATACATAAATATATATATATTCTTTTTCATATTCTTTTCCATTATGGTTTATCACAGGATATTGAATATAGTTCCCTGTGCTATACAGTAGGACCTTGTTGTTTATTCATTCTGTATATACCAGTTTGCATCTGCTAATCCCACACTCCCAGTCCTTCCCTCCCCCGCCCCCCTCCCCCTTGGCAACCATAAGTCTGTTCTCTATAGTCTGTGTGTCTGTTTCTATTTCATAGATATATTCATTTGTGTCATGTTTTAGATTCCACATATAAGTGATAGCATATGGTATTTGTTGTTCTCTGTCTGACTTACTTCACTTAGTATGATAATGTCTATGTCCATCCATGTTGCTGTAAATGGCATTATTTCATCCTTTTTTATGGCTGAGTACTATTTCATTGTATATATATATATATATATATATATATATATCTCACATCTTCTTTATCCATTCATAAGATAACTTTAAAGTGCATTATTTTCCATAGGCAATAATACAGCTTGTGATAAACTCAAAGACCAAAGTGTTTGTGGGAAACTGGTGTGGCAAGGTTGCCCAATGAGTTTTAGCCACAGAGACAAATTCCGAGGGATAAGGAATTTATGAACTCAGTACATAGTACTAAGTTACAGGAATGACAATTAAAGATCTTCACTATTTTCTGTGCCTCGTTCTTGCCATGATGTTGAAAAAGACTGGTATTCTGAACTTTGATGAGCTATTCTTTCTTTGGTCATTCTGTTGGTTTTTAAAATTGTCTCCCCTTCCAACCTGTACCTTGTGTCATGATTTCTACATGATAGTATTCCTGTTACAAGTACTATTCAATTATCAGTGATTCAGGCCAAGAGAGTTTAAATGTTTTGGTAGAGGTCCCTCAGATGAGGCTATAGCTGACAGGATGGAGGAAGGAAACCACAGTTTTCTCCTATGTTCCAGAGTGCTCTATGTTGCTTTCTAATATTCCTTCTAGTTCTGTGAAGGCTACATGATTGCCTTGTATGTTGTATTATTTCTGTGATTTCCACCATACACACGAAAAGGAAAAGAACAATCAATATTTTTTTTCCTGCTTTTCTTCTTTTACTTCCCACTGGTATTTTATTATTTATAAATGCTTTTAAACTCAGTTTTGTTTTGTTTTGTTTTGTTTTAATTTATTTATTTATGGCTGTGTTGGGTCTTCGTTTCTGTGCGAAGGCTTTCTCTAGTTGTGGCAAGTGGGGGCCACTCTTCATTGCGGTGCGCGGGCCTCTCACTGCTGCGGCCTCTCATTGCGGAGCACAGGCTTCAGACGCGCAGGCTCAGTAATTGTGGCTCACGGGCCTAGTTGCTCCGTGGCATGTGGGATCTTCCCAGACCAGGGCTCGAACCCGTGTCCCCTGCGTTGGCAGGCAGATTCTCAACCACTGCGCCACCAGGGAAGCCCTAAACTCAGTTTTGAATTCTTCTTTTCTCAACACCATTTTGGTATTTCTATAATTCTGAATATAGCACTTCTAAGGGTAGAAGATATAGTTGTGTGGCTGGACTGGTGTAGATTTAGTTCTGCTAAGGCCAGGAAGACAGCCTGGCTCTGCCTTTGAGCTCCATTCAAATGTTGGTGTACAGGTATGGGAGACACAGAGACACCCTTTCAGAGGACACACTACCCAGCCGTGGGGAGTGTCAGCATCTTCAGGGGCTGCCGCAGCTGCTAAGAACAACATCTCCACAGATTATGCCCTCTCTGAGGCAGCGTGCATCTGATGAGTGAGACTGGAGTATAAAAATCAGGCCCTTTTGCAGGACACAGGACATTCTGACGGATAATATTTGCTCCAGAGATC
Organism: Balaenoptera musculus; assembly: GCF_009873245.2. Lineage (NCBI taxonomy): Eukaryota > Metazoa > Chordata > Mammalia > Artiodactyla > Balaenopteridae > Balaenoptera > Balaenoptera musculus. The sequence goes on along the minus strand of NC_045787.1, from coordinate 63,718,214 downwards.
TCTGCCAGATTGGCTGAGGCATAATCAGGCCTACATTGGGCTTGACTTCTTAACAGGAGAGTGATTTTGTCTGTTTGCTAGACCATTTGTGATATTAGCTGTGCAAATAAATGTTTTGAATGTTCCTTTGGGAGAAGAGGATTATTTGATGACTGTCTTGAAGTATATGTAGGCTTATCATGAGGAGAAGGATGACTAATTTTTTTCCCATTGTTATTGCTGATTCAGTGAGGAAAAGTACTTACATCGTATCAGTAGTTAAAGATAAGAAAGAATTTCTTCACTGGAATTAAGGGATACTGTGGGAACTCCCATTTTGCAGATGTGACTAGATGACATCAAAATCCTCATTTTCACCCTTGAATCTGTGAAATTTGAAATGATGTCATCGCAGTGACCAACTGCCACCAATAAAGAGGCTGTTGAATTTGGCATTACATTCTTCAGTCACTGCCTTCAGATAAGCGTTAGCAGGTACATGCTATGAATGTAGGACTGTCTTAGGCTCTGCTGAAGAATCACAGCATTCTCCTTGTGCTTATATCTCACTGGGGAGACAAGACACAGGAAAAGTTAAGTTCTAGTAAAAGGAAGCTTTTTCTTATGTGTGATACAGATTACAAGAGCAGAGAGCGGGTTTCAGAGGAGTTAGGGGCCAGAGTAGTGAAGGCCATTCAAGGCAAGGGGAACAGTATGCACAACGCAAAACAGTATTGACAGATGTGTCAGGTAGGTTTGTGTATGGTTTCAGACCATGTAGGGCATAGACCAGCTCTACTGAAGAAAAAACACCCGTAAACATTCACTAATCACCAAGCTCTATGCTAACCCCAGTACCTGCGTTTTCTCATTCAGTCCTCATAATAACTCTAACATACAATTAGAAACATTATCTCTGTTTGCAGTTGATAAAATGGAGGCACAGAGTGGTTAAATGACTTGCCTAAGATCACACAGCTAGCAACTGATGAAGCAGGGAATTCAAACTCAGGTTGTCAGACTTCAGCTACTGGGACTAAAACTTAATTCCAGAAACATTGGTATCACTTCCCAAAGGCAAAGCACAAACTGAGGTAGGAATTGTAGGGTTTGAGAGTAGGAAAATGTCTTCAAAAGTATATTCCCCCATATCAAGCTCAACATGTAGGTATACTGTAAATGTCTGTGAATGAAAAGGCTATTTTCAAGGAGTATATACTCTGGTAGGGAAGACAGACATGTATAAATAACTACAATGTACTGAAGGCTATAGGTACTGAAGGATCAGATTGAATAAAATCTGAGGGGAGAGAAAGTTATCCTACAAGCAGTGTGTAGGAATTGAGGTTTTTGAGTAGGAGTGACATGATGAAAGCTTATTACTGAAAACTTAATCTGCTGACTTGTGCTACTTGTTTCCTTATTGTCAGCAACATTAAGCCACTTGGAACTCCAAGTAAGTTAGATCTGTGGTATAGAAAAGAGGAGGAAATATTTCTGTCTCTCTCGTCCTGCTCACCAAAGTTCTGCTAAATTGGCTTAGATGCTGGAATAACAAATTGGAGTAAGAGCTGAAGCCTAAAATCTGAAGACATGCTGATGCTTTCTGTTCAGTCACTATTGTTCCTAAGAATATAAGGAGCCCCCAGGGTGTAGGGGTTGGGTAGAGGCCTGGAAAGATGGTTTGTTGCAAACGTCTAAGAGAATTAGGACATAAGTTCATTCATGTATGATCCTTTTAGAGTTATCCATTCATTCAGTGGGTCTGTCATTCAATGAATATAGTTGACCCTTGAACAACACGGATTTGAACTGTGTGGGTCCACTTATACACAGATATCTTTCAAGAGTAAATATTACAGTACTACACAATCCAAGGTTGGTTGTAGAACCACAAATATGGAGGAACCATGTATATGGAGGTTATATGCAAATTTTTGACTGCCTGGAGGGCCAGTACCCCTAACCCCCTTGTTGTTCAAGGGTCAACTGTATTTGTTTATTGAGTGCCACTGGGCACTTGGTACTGTTCTAGGTCTTGGGACATAGGGGTCTAGTATGAGAAGAAGTATAATAAGACAGCTGCCCTCATGGAGTATGCAAGCCAATAGGGTTATTCAGACCATAAACATTTCATATAGTGACATATGACTCTGAAGAAAATAAAACAGAGCAACAGGATGAATGAAGAATGACAGGATGGAAGAGTAAGCACTCTTTAAAGAGGACTCTCAGAGAAAACCTCCCTGATGTTCCAGCAGACTTGAGTAATAAGGAAAAGCCAGCCATACAAAGAGCAGAGGAAAGAGCATTCCAGGCAGAGGAAACAGCCAGGACAAAGGCCCTGAGGTTGGAAGTTAGAAGAAGAGGCAGCAAGAACCGGGGGGTTTTGCTATTAGCCACATTCAGAGCTTTGAAAAGCATATCTGAAATACTTCTTCAAATACTGTGGCAGTGAAATATTTTAACACTTAACAATTCAATGATTCTCATTATTAACTTTGTTCTTAATAACCATTTAAAATGTTCCATCTGAAAAAAATAGATATTTAAAAAAATTAATTTGAGTATAAACTGACAAATAACAAAAAAGAAATAAAGATGATAGATAATGAGGAATCCAAACTAGGATGAAGGGTTTCAGAGAATCACCTTGAGAAGGGTGGTGGTGAGGGTTGGAAATGAAAGGCTGAAAATCATGTACTATTTATTAATTTAATAAATCTGTCTTGATGTCAATGTAATCAAATGTTGACACAAAATAACAGTCTCCTGCTGCTACATAAATGTTGAGGCCAAGCTCCGATGTTTATTTTCAAGACAGGAGACATTGATCCTTCACTAATAGAATATTACAAGTTTATTTCTATTATGCTAAGTAACCAAAGTTGATTTCATTGTTTGATTTGAAGGATGTTGGTGCTGTCAGAGTTCAGAATGGTCTGGGGCTGGGAGGCCAAGAGGATGAGTATTTTTTCTTACCTAATTAGGCATCCTTGGATTTCATTTTAATATAAATCAATAAAAGAAAATTTTAGAGATACTTAGTCTCTAGGATCTTTCTTCTGATGCCCCAGAGATTGGGAATATTTGCCACAAGATTGTTCTCCCCTGGGACCAAGAGAGTCTAGAGCCAGAGAGTGAGTGAGCTGGATGGGGGCCCCACCCAGTTGGAAAGGCAACAGGAAAAGTGATGAGAGGAAAAGACAGCTACAACAATAGAAGGAGGAAGTGAAGCCAAAAAAACAAGAGAAGAAGGAAAAGTAGCAGTGAACTACAACAATTCACCAGGAAAGGAAAACCACACAGGAAAAAAAAAAAAAACAAAGGGAATTGCAATCTGCTGATTTAGATGCAGCGGATGAGTTTTTGACCATTTGCAGAGGTAGGGCACTTTTACAGTCATCAATGAATGGATGGCGATGGGATCCAGTGATCCAGGTCTCCCTCTTCCTAAGCAGAATGTGAATTAAAAAAACAAAGACCTTGGTTTTGGGGTTTTATCTTCCATAGATCACACAGCCACCTAGATCTGGGAAATGTGATTGACATTTCCCAGAGGAATGAACAAGGCCAAGACTGGAGAGAAGACATGAACTGACCAATTTAGTCAGAGTAAGGTGAATCCTCACCTCTTTTAAAAATCAAAAAAGAAATAGATTCATGCTACATCATTTCTCCTTTTAATAACCTATAGTGAGCCAAGGGATTCACTTTGCAATAGTCAAAATGGGGAGAAATGATGTACTTGATAAAGGACAAGGCTGTAATAAAGCAGGATGTGGCTTGGTGTTTCTTATTTTATTTAATCATGGGGTTGGCTGTAAGAACAGAATTCATTGCTGCTTACCATGCTGAAGCAAGATCCCATAAGCCCTGCTCAAGTGGTCCCACCTATATTTAATCCAACCTGAATTCATAGAGAAGTTGCCCTTCCAGAATCATGGTACATGAAAGAGTAAATGTTAAGGGGCAGGGGTGGTTGGAAGGATGCATGTATCAGATTCCTTAGAGGGCCTGAAGACATAGGCTGTCTGGGTGAGAAATACACTCTTATTATTCAGTAGTTGTATAAACTAGAAAATTTTGAGAATAATAACACCTACCTCAAATGCTTGTGAAGAGCATTGCGTGAGATACTCTATGTAAAGCACTTAGATAGTACCTGGCACACTGCAAGGGCTTGATAAATATTAGTGATGTTAATACATAAGAAGACTGTGGCATGCTTTGCAAGAACTGAAATTCTTGTATGGTTGAACCATATACCATTGCCAACAGTCAACCATATTTGACTTGCAAAAATAGCAGTTTCATGTATTTCAATCTAATATTTCCCCCCAAAACTTCCCTATTTCTCTCACCTTTTGTCCTTTTGTCAGGGGCTAAGGGGAAAATAAAGGAGAGAGGGAAGAGAGAGAGGAAGAACAGGGAAAAGAAGGAATGGGAAGGTAGGAGTTTACATGGTAAAGCCCTTTGAAGAACCTTCCCTGACTGGAAGCTGAGGTGATGAGATGCAGTCCTGTTCCCCTCAACCACTCTCACAACCCTTTAGTGAACTCTCCAGGTCTTTAGAATATTCCTGAGACATGGATGTGTCTCCTTGTGCCACACATGATAAATGCTCCTTTAAAATAAAGAAAATACCCAAACCATAGAATAGAACTGACAGCTCCTAAAAGGACACAGTGCCGAGGCAAAAACAAAGGCAAAAAACAAAAACTAGGCAAAAACAAAGTACAGGAACGGGGTACAGGGGTAACTCTTCCAGAGGGGTGGGAGAAAGTGCCCAGAGCTGGGGTCTTCCATGACCACCCTTCTCCACAGACTACCCATACCCATCACCAGAGTGAGCTCTTTGCCTGCCACCCTCCTAGAAACTGGACCAGGCTGAAAAGCTAGGGCAAATGGATATAGTGCTCCTGAAGCCTCTAATTTCTGGGCACCTCCGCATCAAACACAGAATCTAATTAGATTTTTCCAGAGGTCAGTATCCTTGGTCAAAACTCTCCTTAAAGAACAGTATGGAGGGTCCTTAAAAAACTAAGAATTACCATGTGACCCAGCAATCCCACTACTGGGCATACACCCAGGGAAAACCATAATTCAAAAAGACACATGCACCCCGATGTTCATTGCAGCACTATTTACAATAGCCAGGTCATGGAAGCAACCTAAATGCCCATCGACAGACAAATGGATAAAGAAGATGTGGTACATATATACAATGGAATATTACTCAGCCATGAAAAGGAGCGAAATTGGGTCATCTGTAGAGACGTGGATGGATCTAGAGACTGTCATACGGAGTGAAGTAAGTCAGAAAGAGAAAAACAAATATTGTATATTAACGCATATATGTGGAACCTAGAAAAATGGTACAGATGAACTGGTTTGCAGGGCAGAAATAGAGAAAGATGTAGAGAACAAACGTATGGACACCAAGGTCGGGGGGTGGTGGTGGGATGAACTGGGAGATTGGGATTGACATACATACACTAATATGTATAAAATGGATAACTAATAAGAACCTGCTGTATAAAAAAGTAAATAAAATAAAATTTAAAACTTAAAAAAAAAAAAAAAAACCCTCTCCTTAACATAGCAACAACTTTAGCCCTAACTAGCGTCCACAGGGTTGGACATATTAAGTTTCTCCTCAAAGAATTAAAATCCCATGAGTATTACAGGGTAGGAGGTAAGCTCAGAGTAGCAGACCATAAGTCAAAAATGTATTCTTTCTTAACTTTCTTAGCACTGGCCCCCAATACTACAGACAACTTGTCTTAGAAGCTGAGTGAGGCTAATGGGGATTTGCCTTGTAGTAGTCAATAGCTCAGCAACATGTGGCAGGGAGATCCTTCTCTCCTCTGCCTCAAAAATTTAGGTCCAAGGAAAAAGACCTGAGGAGTCTAGAAAGCTGATGATAATTGGATTATAACATTATTCATCTGATGAGAAATCTGGTTTGTACATGTATAATCTAATGATGATGATGCTAGCAGGTAGTAATTACCACCACAGAGTACTTATATTTATTTATTTTTATTTTTATTTTTTGGCTGCGTTGGGTCTTAGTTGCGGTGCGCAGGTTCTTCGTCGTGGTGCGTGGGCTTGTCTCTAGTTCTGGCGTGCCGATTTTCTCTTCTCTAGTTGTGGTGCACAGGCTCCAGGGCCCATGGGCACTGTAGTTGTGGCACATGGGTTCCAGAACACGTGGGCTCTGTAGTTTGTGGCACGCGGGCTCTAGTTGAGGCACATGAGCTCAGTAGTTGTGGCACACGGGCTTAGTTGCTACATGGCATGTGGGATCTTAGTTCCCTAACCAGGGATCAAATCCATGTCCCCTGCATGGTAAGGCAGATTCTTTACCACTGGACCACCAGAGAAGTCCCCAGAGTACTTACAAATCTTCAGGAACTTACTGCAGTATATAGGATGGAATCCAACTGGTTTCAAAGACTTTTTGAACACCCCAAAATAAAATATTTAAAGTGCCCTCTATATCTTTGGGAAGTATACAATGACCCTGATAGGATTGTTTAATCCTTATGGCTGACTATTGGCAATGACAATATTCAGCACTTGTCTTAAACAGATTTTCAATACTGTTCTTAAACTATTTCAAGGTAAATAAAATACAATTGTGATATATTTTATCTTCCTTTTCTGCCACACTTGGTTAGAAGACCCAGTTATGTTGGAAAATTATGAACAGCAAATGTAGTGCTATTTTTTTCCCTGCATTTCCACTCCCAACAGAAGGAAATGCTACCACCTGGAATGCTGCACAGCCTCCCTCTTGAGACTGGGGCTTTTGTCAACTCCAAGAGTGCAAAGACATCATATTGGCATAACCTTAGCAGGTGAAAAACCATTGTGAAGATTTCAGAATGCACTAAAAATATATAGTAATACTTTTGAATAAAGAACACTCTTTGGCATGCTACCTATTACATAACTTTCAACATTTAATGACAAAAATCCAGCCAGTGAACACTGCAACACTTGGAATTTGTTTTGCAAAATGTGCTAAAGTGTGAGAAATTGCCATACATGGTAGCCCAGTTTTGTTTTTTTTAAAAAATTTTTATTCGTCTTCAGCTTATGCACAATTCTTTGGATCAGAATTATTCCAAGTTCCTAAATTTCCAATTCTTGATAGTGTTAAAAAAAACTAGGCACTCTAGAGATGGAACTATTTAGAACCAGTAGATTTGCACACTGTCTCTCCTAACCCACTGGTAAGTGTTTATGAATATCTAAATTGGGATTTTAAAAATCCAGGGCAATAGGTTAAGAAAACAGTCATTGCCTCAGATTAACTGATGTTAAACCAATAGCAGTGTGTCAAATAATGTTAATTTGAGGCCCCGTTTCATTTATTATTCTGGTATGAGAGACCATGTTGCATCGTATTGTAGTTCTAATGACTCTTCATTTCACTACTTTGGTACATGGCATGTGAACATATTTGCGAATATGAGCACGCTGGTCTGTTTGGGAGTGAAGTTTCTTTTTTTAAATTTTTTATTTTTATTATTTATTTATGGCTAAGTTGGGTGTTCGTTACTGCACGCGGGCTTTCTCTAGTTGCAGCGAGCAGGGGCTACTCTTTGTTGCGGTGCGCAGGTTTCTCATTGCAGTGGCTTCTCTTGTTGCGGAGCACGGGCTCTAGGCGCGCAGGCTTCACTAGTTGTGGCATGCGGGCTCAGTAGTTGTGGCTTGTGGGCTCTAGAGTGCAGGCTCAGTAGTTGTGGCGCACGGGCTTAGTTGCTCCGTGGCATGTGGGATCTTCCCAGACCAGGGCTCGAACCCGTGTCCCCTGCGTTGGCAGGCGGATTCTCAACCACTGCGCCACCAGGGAAGTCCCGGGAGTGAAGTTTCATACGGTAGTTTGAGTGACAAACATCTCAGAGCTTGCTCACATTCCTCTGTGGAATAGTCACTTCTAAGAGAAAGAGGTGCGGCTTCGTGGTCTGGGAACAGGACAATCAGCCAGGAACACAGAGTTCTCATCTTGGAACTAGTTCTATTTTCTTTATGGATCAGATCATGCTAATGAATTTTTCTAGGACTCAGTTTCCCCAGTTTAAAAAGCTGGTCAGGAAAATCTAATTAACTGGGGTATATTCTGCTAAACGACTTCAAATGAAAAGTGATATGAATGTAAGTAGGGAGACGTTATTTTCTTAAACTAATTAGTTCTATAAAACAAATAAATAATAGTATAATTTTGTCCTTTGGAAAAATTACCCCCAAACACGAAAATTCATTTTTAAGTGTAAATAGCTTATTTTAAACTATTTTCTACTCTAAATGTTTTTCTTTTTTAAGTTAACATGCCAAGTATTTTATGTGATGCAAATAATTAAATTCATGATTAGCTTCCATTTAAACATAAAGAGGTAGTCTCTTTGTTCTATGTAGCAAAGGGAAATCTTTTCTAATGTTCCATGCACTGTAAGAATACAGACATTATTAACCTTAATGTTTTAGAGAAAAAATTAGAATCAAAGGAATGTATAGTCAATCTAGAGCTTGAGCAGGGTGGTATAATAAACTGCCTGTTTTAAAATGATAAGGACTTCCAAGAATAAGATGCAGGTTCCAGAAAGAGAAAACTGTGCATATGTGCCCAAACAAAATGGGAGGGAAAAAAGACCTAATGATTGAGTAATTGTGGTGTTCTATATCTGACAGAATAAAGTTTAAAAAAAATCGACCTCAAATGCAAATATTCTCAGGTGGTCAGCATTCCCCTACCCCAAATCTAGCTCCCCCAAATTAATCAGCTTCATAAGTGAGGTTTAAAAAGCCCCAAAACTTATAAAAAATATATTGTGATTCTTTACACTAGGAAGCTTTAAAGCTCCAATTTCTTCCCCCTTTTAAAAAATGAAAACAAACAAAACATGGATCTTCAATTCTGTGTCTGGGATCTCAAATTTGGCTCTGAATATGTGTTTCAAATCTCATTAATTACAAAATTGGCCCCATGAGATACAGTTGCTGATGCAAAGAACACTCTTTATACTCAAAATAATTTGAACAAGGGCAAAGAAGCATTTTATTTACATGTGTTAACATTAAGAGAAAAATAAAACAGAGATGATGGTTCAGGTAGCTGCTTAGATATTTTAATGATAATTGATTTGATTACTTAAGCTGTAAGGTTACCATGTGGAGGAATACCATGTGAAGTCATGTTTTCACTTTGTATATTTGTTGCATGATAACATTCTTGTAAAGGTAACTCTGACATTAACTTGGCAAGTTCTGAACTAAGACCTTTTGGCATTATATTATTTCCAGATACTAAGACCAAATTGTTTTGAATTCCATACCCCACTGTGCAGATCTATAATTTATTTATTTTTTAAATATCAGAAAATATGCCATTACTCAAGACTCTTCCATGTAACAAATCTGGGTAAAGACCAATCAAACGAATAACTTACAGCTGTAGACAGCAAACAGCCTTCCTTGTTTTCTTTCTTTCTCTTCAGGAAACAGCAAATTAAACCATGGCTATTTGTGGTCTTGTACTATAAGAACACATACATTTTCATCTTATTAACAAATTTGTTGGCTCACTGGGTAGAAAGTAAAGTCCACTGTAAAGATGTCTTAATACCTAACATGGGGAGGGTCATCTGCTTTGTATAGCCACAACATAAATATCTTGCTCTGAGAGATGGTGCCCATTGGCTGTCTTTAAATGGATACTGAAGAGCAGAGCTCAACAGCCCTGGTTACATATAAGAATCACTTGGGGCTTATAAAAAGTACAGATGCCTGGATCCATCTCCAAGGTTTCTGATTTAGTTAGTCTGGGACAAACAAACAAAAACCAACAAAAAAGAAATAAATTCTCCTAAGGCAATTCTAATGTGCCGTGACCGAGAATCAGAGCGAATCCCAACACCAGTGCAAAGATAATATCGAATTTGTTTTTAGATAATAGTATAAAACCCACTCTTGGTTTTAAATGGAAATCTTACCTTATTCCAGGTGTGGGCAGCAGCTGCCAGAGCTCTCTCCTTGACAGCATTCTCGAAGCAGCACCTTACAGGGAACATTCTATGGGAGATAGATAGAGCCTGGAGATGCTAATAATTTTCTGGGTTAAAGCTAATGGAAGTAGATAATTGAACAACAAATTACACAGTGCTAACTTTGAAGGTAGAGTTTGTAAAGAGTGGCAGCCTAATAACATTTGAGCATTTTGAACAAAAGTTCATCAAGAGAGGTTCATCAGGAGAACTCCTTCCAGTTTTTCAGAGCCCATGAATGCCATGTCCCCATCACCAAATCATTGCAGGTCATTGTAAACAGAGAGAATTTTGAGTAAGAAATGGCAAATTACTTCTCTTGAAAATCAATCAATTTAAGCCACTGTGACTTTTTTCATGTTATCTTCACTTCTATTGGCTGAATTTTTGTCCTTTTAATAAAAGCATGTTTATTTTTCTTATATCTTTTATATCAGTCAATCCTCTTTTGTTTTCATCATCTTTTGTTATCATATTCTATGGCTACTTCATTTAATCCTGTTTCTGTTATTCTTCTTACCTATCTTTTACACTTCACCTTTTCCAATTTTTTTTCATTTTCCTTAACATCAGTATGGCAGGTCCTTTCTCTTCATTTTTCCCAGTGTTTGATTTATGTTTGGTTGCCAGCACCTTTTCTGATTCTCTCTTTTTTACTGACTGCCTTTCCTTACCTTCTGTTGTTTTATTCCTATCACTTGCTGTCAATGCCCACACAAGCCCATTTCTTTCCATTCCATCTATTTCCGTTTCTCCATATACATTTTTATGATCCTACTACTAAAAGCTTAAAGCTGTATGTGCAGAATAGAAAGGTACCTTTCTCCATTTGACTCCTTTCTTCTCCCCTCCCATAGCTGTTCCATGTCTTTTCATCCTTTCCTGATGTTTTCCCCCATCCGACCGACCCCCACTCGCACCACTCTTCCCTTCTCACTCCCTATTTGATGCCCATCTCTTCTTTTTAACCCTATTTGCACTTTGTCTGATTTTACATCCAAGGATCTCCACGAGATGAAATTCAACTGGGAACCAGGTTGTGTGTGTTTTAGAAACTTTTATGCATTTACTGAAATGGGATTACGGGCTTGGATCCAGAAATACTCTGGGGCAGCCTTTCAGCTGTGGCACATCTTTGCACACCTTGGAGGGCAGCTGGGGCCTATGCTGATGGACAAGGACAGGGATGTCTTTAAAGGCCTTCTATGGCCCTTTCCACTCCAAAGGTCAGGATGAGTTGGCATTAACGACAAAGGCTGGAAAAGCAGGCCAGGTGGGGATACCTGGAGTTCTTTTCTGCAGCAGATCTGGCAGGGAAGCTGGTGCGTGGTGCGCCGCGGGCCTCCGGTCTTAGGGGGACGGGGTGGAGGCCACTGAGTCCCCAAGGAGTCACCGGGCCATCTTTGGGAGGCAGGCCCTAGCAGAATGCTCCCCCAGATTGCAGGGCGCGGCCCCAGGGGCCAGGCGACGCCATCCCAGCGGCGCCAAGTGCCGGAGGCTGTCCCTCCGCGGGAGGGAAGGCGAGTCCCTCCTGGTTGCTGAGCCAGAAGGTCGAGGGAACGGCGCGCGTGTCCCTCGGCAGCCGGCCCTCTGGGAGCAGGGCGGAGGGTGACACCACAGGGAATAGGGCCGAGGGCGGCAGAGATCAATCCTGGGTACCGGCGCGGGGTCACAGACAGGAGAGGAGCGGGAGAAAGGGGCTGGTGGGGGGGACCCCAGGACGGCTGGGGCCGTAGGTCTGCCTGTGTACTCGGCGGGCGCCCAGAAGTCTGGGGCCGCCACGGCTCCAGCTCCGTCGGCTCCTGCCAGAGACTCCATGCCGCACTTTCCCCTCCTCCCGGCGCCTTCTCTCCAGTGAGGAGCCGAGCGCGGGCGGCGCGGGGGGAGGGGCGGCAATGGAGAGAACAGCCAGTTGTTTAAAATCCTTCTAGAGCAGTTTCTAATTCCCCCCTTGCGCCAGGGTTCGGAGGGGGGAGGGGGGTAGAAGAGCGGGTGGAGGGAGGAGATCGGAGAGGGAAGGAGGGAGGGAACCCGGGAGGGAGGGAAGGAGGGAGGAGACTGCCGCTTAGGCTGTATCCGCCGCCGCGCGCTTCGGCAGGCCGGAGGGAGGGGGGAGGCCTGTCAGTCTCATGCGTTGCCTGGGCGAAGGGGGCGGAGCTTTGGCGTGGGGCGGCCAATAGTGGGGGTAGCTGCGTGGGTCGCCATGGGGACGGGGCTGTTCCCGGGGAGGCTGTGATGGGTTGACAGGTGCGTGACAGTGGGAGCTGCTCTCGGCACAAGCATGTACGGCAAAGGCAAGAGTAACAGCAGCGCCGTCCCGTCCGACAGCCAGGCCCGGGAGAAGTAAGTGTCTCCGCTTCTCACCCACCTCCGCCTTCACACGCGCGCACACACACACACGCACGCACTCGCACACTCTCTCGGAGACACACAGACACTCTCCGCCCGGGGAGAGCCTGGGGTGGGCTGGCAGGGGGAGGGGTACGCGAGGTGGGGCATGCGGTGCGGAGAGCGGCTGTTTCCCAGGAGGGGCTCGCGCGGGGCGGGCGGCCCTGGGGTCTGGCGGCGGGAGGGAGCGAGTGTGTCGGGGGGCGGCGGCGGTGCTGGTGGCGGGGATGGAAACTTGCTTGGGTGATTGAGGGAAATAACCCGCGGGTTCACCTCCTCACAAAGTAACTTTAGAGCTGGGGTCCGGGGCTGCGGGGAGCGGAGAGACTACGTGGGTCGCGGGTAGGGGGAGAAAGGGCAGCTGCGTGGAAGAGGGCAAGCGGAGGGAATGTGGGTGTTTGGCGGGGAGGGCAGTGCGAGCGGCCGGCAGCGCGAGGGGCGCCGCGGCGGGGGGCTCGGGTGCCGGGACTCGGGGCCGGGTGCGCCGAGCAAGGCGAGGGCGGCGGTGCCGGGCGCGCGGCGGGCGGAAGCCGGGCGCGGAGCGGCCGAGCGGGGCCCCGCCGGGCGCGGAGACGCGCGCGGGGCGCGGAGGGCGTGTGCGGCCGTGGGTCGGGTGGGCGTCGGGGCTTTCTCCGGCCGGCGGAGGGACGCAGCATTCTCATCCCCGCGCGCCTCGCGGAGCCCGGGCAGGGGGCGCCAGGGGCGCCGCTGAAGTTTGGGAGTCTAAGACCGAGTTCCCTGTGAGGAAAAGTGTGCTGGCGAGAAGCGGGATCTGCTGGGGTAGGCTGGCGTTTCTGCCGCTCTCAGGCGACCCAACTCCGCGGCGGCCGGGGCTGGAGAACTTTTTTTGGAGACTTGCAACCTCTCAAACGTCTGGGGGCCTCGGCGGCCCGGGCGGCGGGCGGGGCGGGGGTCGCGGGGCGCGGAGGGGTAGCCGTGGGAGCCGCGACGGCCGGCGCGAGGAGGGCTGTCTGCGGTGGGGAGGGGGCAGTGGTCCGAACGGGGGACTTGCGGGAAGGGTAGAAGCGTGCATGCGGGGAGGAGTTAGTTGTTTGGTCGGGGTGGCGGGGAGATACAGGTGTTAACTTCGGTGGGAGTCCAGAGGAGGCTGGCGAGAAAAGAGCCCCTCCCGGCCTGGGATGCCACCGTCACGGCAAGCTGCGAAGCAGGGTTGTTTGCTGCTATTTTTATGTACTTGTAACTGTGATTTGCTTGTTACTAACAATGAGAGCGAATAGTGACTGTGACCACTGAGGAAGAACCCCTCTTTTCTGTACAGCAGATCTAACAGTGATTCCCAGTAACCACCTCCACTCTGAGGGTGAAGTGTATCCTTGTCATTGGACGCGCTCTGCCTTTCCTAGGGGTTCAGACTGGGAAAAAGTCTGAGAGCATCTCTCAAAAGCTGCTTTAGTTACCTTGCGCGCGGAAATAGCTGCGTAAATAAAAACCGAACGTGCAAACTACCGAGTTTCCCTCCTAGCTGGCAGTTAGTAGTCGTCTCCTGAAAGTTTCTTGTGCCCTAGGGATGGGAACATTTCCTAATCTTCGTGTTGGCAGCAACACACATAATTCCTGTAGGATTTAGGGGAGGCAGGCCTTGATGTGGCAAAACAAAAAAAATTAACGGAGAGGTACTTTTTTCCCCCACCCCCCACCAGAGGTATTTTCTGAGTTATATTCAGGATCTTGTTGCTGTGACAAGGAGTATGTAAAAGGCTTAGCATTATAGCTTGCTTAAGAAACAGCAAGTTACTGGAATTGAAGTTTTGAAATAGCCTAATCTGTGTGCATTTACTATTTGGTTGCAATATATCTGAGAAAATAGAGACATTTAGGGAAGATGTTTTAATGATTTTTGGATTTAGAGTATTTGGATTTAGAGTATTTGGATTTCACATTTTTGGGAGTGAAGGAATTGAAATGTGTATTGAGGTATAATCTTATTTATTTGGGGAGTGGTTGAATTTGAGAATTAAAGTAATTTTGTATTTTACTTGAACTTCCAGGAATGGCTGAATTTAATCTATATTCTGATAACTTTGTAAAAAAATTTTTTTAAGTATCTAATACAATAATGAGGAAGTTGAACCTGGTGTGTCTGTAGTTCTTTCTAGCTCTAATTCTGTGATATTGCCATTTTACTGTCAAATCTACCAAACTGAACACCAAGTAACATCTACTCTTGTAGGCAAAGTGGTGACGGTTCTGCTAGATGGTGCTATTTGATTTAAATATATTTCTTCCATTCATTATAATTGGCAGCAGGAATCCTGGACTGGTTTGCCTTATGAACTAAATATAGGTGAAGAGGCCACTTTTGGAGAATTGACAATGACTGTTCTGGGTTAATTGTCGTTGCATTAATTTCTAGGTGAATGTTGCTTGAATCTAAGACAAACATTGAGATAGATTCTGTTTTATGGAATAGACTTAGTTTCATTTTGCTGGGAGAGTTGATCTGATCACTCATTTTTTCCCTTTAAGTGTACTTGGGACTTTAATGGCACTATTCTACAACAAACAACCTACTAAGTTCTGAAGGTAGGAATCTTGAAGTTGTCTTTAAAATGGATGCCCCCCAGATTTAAAAAAAAAAATTTTTTTTAAGGTGTCAGATTTTAAAAGTTACCTGAGTGAAGACAAATGCTCTGTTAGTAAGCAAATCAGAATTGTACTGGCCTTAAAAGTCACAGAAATGTTTTTTAGTAATGAATATGTAAATATTTATTTTACTCTAATAAAAACATTCTGAAAACTGAGTCATTATTAAAAATAATGGCATGCACATAAAATAAAAATATTGGTTTTATAATCTATCACGAAATGTATTTTCCAATGAGTTCATAGTAAATAGCAGACAGACCCTTACCTATATTATATCTTTGCTTTCTCTTTTGTTAAGAAGTCATTATATGGAATACTTCAAATTAATTTGTAGGTTTTACACAGGTTCTATATTTTCATTATACAGTTCTGAACATAAAAATGGCTGAAGTCAGGTTAATTACTGATTTTGTTGTTTTAAAAGCCAGACAGATCAAGTCTATACAAAAGTTTGGATTAGGTTTAATTATAGAGAGAGTGATTGAAAACCCTTGGAGGGAGGAAGGATGTTTGTGTAGAAATTTAAATTCTGATCCTGTTAGGTCATTTACCCCTTTAGCAGGTTTTCTTTGTAACACTGCACTGCAATCCCAATTGCAATTAAGTAACTGTGGAATTGGTTGTTTAATGTCTGTCTTCCTCTAAAATGTAAGTTTCTTGAGGGCAAGGGATAATGCATCTAATTTCTTCTCTGAGGTATCCTTGACATTAAGAATAGTGTCTTCAAATGTCAAAAGCACCAAATAGTGTTGAATAAATGAAGATGTTAGACTCAAGGGTATTTTTTCAGTGTGAAATTTGTTTTTCAATGACCTCCAAAATAAGAACTTTGGAAGTTTGAGTTCCATATTCTCTAGCCTAGGTGTATTTCAAAAATAACCTATAACAACAAAACAGTAATCATTATTTATTTGTCATTCTATGTGTCAGTCACTGTGTTCAGCACTTTATATATATTTTCTCTAATTCTCCCATCAATTCTGCAAGGTATTGATTTTTTTTTTTTTTCTCCATTAAAGAAATAAGAAAACTCTGACTAGTTAAGTAACTTTGCCCAGGGATACACTACTAGCTGGATTTCTAACAAAGATACCTCTGCTTAAAACCTGTAGTGGAAGATGAAAGATACATTTTTTTTTCACTATCACAGACTGCTTTCTTGATTTAGGGTAGAATGCTACAGATTTAGGGAACAGCATTACATAATCAGGTATAACAGACTAAAGATTGATCAGATATGCAGTTTTAACCATTGGTGCACCTTATGCTTATACACTCCATTTTAACAGATTACAGATATGTGTGTGGTGTGGGGAAGACAAACTTAAGGAGGGAAAGTTGGAAGCCTAAAATAATGGAGAAGCCTTGTTTCTTGAGATTTTTCCTTCCGGAAATTTGTTTTATCACTTAAGTTTTGAAATTAGACATTGTAGTTGTGAACAATTTCTGTATGAAATGTTGCTGAACTTTAAGCTACTCTGTATGCCACACTGCCACAGAAAGATTAACTCGCACCTGCAAATAGATGAGTTGTGATACTGCTTTTTCTTAAACTAATTTCATCTTTAAAATTGTGTAATAGCACAGAAAGATGAATCTGCTGTAAAGCAACATTGAACATAAGGTACACATACTAAACAGTGATATTAAGTAAACTTGTCAGAAACTACAGAAATCTAACTGTGCATCTAACCTGGGGCTCTGAAAAGTAACTTTGGTTTTTAAACTGTGAAAACAACATATACTCATTTTTAAGTGGTTAAAGTCTAAAGATCATTTAAATGCTACTCCATATAGATTATCATGCTTATACATGAAATAGAATTTAGTCAAATAAATTCTGGTCATTTAGGAAAAACAGTAAGTAAATACTACTCCATATAAAAGAGAGTTTGTAAGGATTAGTATCTACCAGCATTTTTATTATTTTATTATTAAGTTGCCCCCCTAAAAATGATAAACTTTTCTTCTTCCTTCCTTCCTTTCTGAAGGAAATAAAGTTAAGACAAGTGAAGTAATACAAATCTCTTCAGAAACTTGATTGCATTAATGCAGTTAATGCAATTCAAGATTTCTAAAACTAATGAAGGAATATCTTTATGGGCATGAAATTTTCTATAAGATATTAAATTGACTCTTCCCTTCCCAATCCCCAGGATATTTCCTCCAAAATACTTGTATCTAATATGTCATCTTAGCTATGGGAGCTTTTCTTTTGATTGATCTCTTTTCCATTATTTTAGAAGTATCCAAAAAATGATTTTTTGAAGGAACAAACCTGAAGAAAAAAAGCGCAAGATGTTGAGAGTTAAATTTTAGTATTGTTTATCTACAGGTTTATTACTCTTAGAAATAGTATTAGTGTATTTTGAAATGTATTTTTGAAATGTATTTTTTCAGAGCTATGAAAGAAAAAAAATGGAAAGGTTTATTCCCACACTTTAGAGCCAGTTTGCCGTATAAAAAAACCAATTCAGGATGAAAAAAAAAGCATCAAGTTTTAGTTGCTTTGCAGTAGAGAAGTAAATGTGTCTTACATCTTCAATTACTACTAGAAAATAGAATTATTTTGTTTTAAAATTGAAACATACCCTGTGGGTGGGGGTTGGAATACCTAGGTTGCCATTTATTAACACTTCACCCCAATAGTTTATAGAGTTAGAAGTAAAATTTGGGAAGAAAACATTTTGAATTTAGAATGTTCTCTCTTCCATAGAGATCACAACTGTTACATTAATATTGGGACATAAGATTGAGGATTAATGTACTGGATTTAAAAGACATAAAACTACTTCTTGGAATGTATAATTTAAAATATGTATTGAAAATAATTATAATTTTATTTTGGAATATGTGGGGATATTCTCTACTATTGTGCGTACATTATTGCTTTGACATTGGTATGGGAATGATATAAAATATTTTACTAGTGACACTGTTGCTTAGTAGTATGTGAGCCTCTGTAAACATGCTAAAATATTAATTTTATTAATAACATTGTTTCTCAAAGGAGGGCCTTAAAATAGCATTAGAACAATAGAATAAGATATATTTGTTAAAATCTGAAAAGAGTTTGGGATAAAAAAAATAAGTTGTTATATTTAGATTTTAAACTTTGCTTATCAGATTTCATATATATTTTACATATGTAATATCTATTAATGTAAGGTTTTGTTAACATATGTATATGACTAGACTTCACATGACTTATGACTTGCACTGTGAGAGTTATTTGATTACTGTACCAAAACCCCATGTATACTATAAAGAGTGATCTGAAGGATGGTCTACCAAGATTTATATGCTACTTGTTTTCAGTAGTGTTAGAGAAATAGTAGAGGCTATTCTTCCCCGAACTGTGTATCTTAGTCATTGTGTGAGATGTTGAAAAACAGGCAGAAAATGTTCCATCCAGGGAAGAATAGAGTTTTTCCAGATAACTTCTAATAACCCTACAAGTTGCTCGAATTTATGGTTGGTCATAATGAGTAACTGGTAATTTTTGTCACAGAAGGTTGATAGTTAAAGATTTTTGAAAAGTGGAACTAATAATGTTTTTGTAACATTAACAGAACCAGAAATTTATCTGGGCTCATAAGAGCCTGGGCATTTCCAATGCAGTGAAGGATTTAATATTTGTTCTTTGTTCATCTTTAAAAGAGACAATTTAGTTGGTGTCACTTCTTTAGTAATGACAAAACTACCCTCATATTTCACTTTAAGAATTTTGATTATTCTATTTCATGTAGGGCCCATACAGTTTTCCGACAGTAATGAGCCATCATAACATTTTAAATCGCAATTCAGCTGGAGTGAGCTTGAACCAATGACCTCGCAATTTCTTATTTTTGATCCTCTGTATTAATTTTGCTTCATGGCATATCAAACAAGTAGTTGAGCACAGAAAAAATTGTAGAAACTGAAGTATAACACTTCATTTTTCTTTTTTTTTAAAAGAATTTTAAAATAACTATGTATAATATAGTTTTAGTTACTAAAGTATTTTAAATTTTTAATTGATATAATCTAAGCTATATTAAAATACTGATGAAATATTTGTGAAGGTAAGTAGATGAAAATTTTTATGAGGCTCTGTCCGTGTCTAAGTTAAGGAAGGAGTTGATGCCAAAAACAGGGTCTCACCTGAAATTAATGATTATTTTTCTTCAGTGATCTGATATTTGCCTTGATTCTTCTTTTTACCTACTTCAAACTTGAGAAAAAAACCAAAAGCTTCTTTACTGATGGAAGAAAGCGAGGTAAATGAATTATTTTATTAAAAATGATTTTATTTAAACAGGATTAAAATGAATGTTTTCTGTAAAATAACAAAATCCTAAATACTACATAAAGAGCTTGTGGAGTTTTGTCATAGTAAGTTTAATGTTTAATAGTAACAATAACGGCAGATACTGTTGTTTGAGTATTTTGTTTCTGTTTGGCACTTTACTTGCATTGTCTCATTTAATCCCCTCAAGAATCCACTAGACTGTAGGTACTATTTTCTGTTAATGTTACAGAAGAAACAGAGGCTTAAGAGTTTATTGTGCTTTTGGGGGCAGGTATCAAAACAGGAGATAGAAAATGGCTTAATTGATCAGGGCTTAAAAATCTCACGTAACAGGATGTCTGGAAGGAGGTAGTTTCAGAGTTAATTCAGGGAATCAAGAACACCAAGAGATCAGCTTCTCTGCCATCGTCATGGTTTCCCTCTCATGAATGCAGCATCCCTGCATCAGGTTCCCGGTATCACTTCGTCACACAACCAAGTATGAAGGCAGGAAAAAGGGCAAGGTTTTTCCTTTATGTCTCATTAATCAGAGAGAAAACCTTTTCTGGAGGTGCTTAGCAGATATCTTCTTATGCCTTATTGAAGAAAACTGTAAAATTCCCTCTCCTAAACCAGTTACTGGCAAAGGTAATGGGATTACCATAATTGGCTTAAATCAGTCATCCTGTGGGCTGGAAACATTTCTCCTTTGTACCTGACTACCTAAACAGAACTGGAGGTCTTTGGCAAGGAAGATGTATCTTGAGGATGTGGAGAGAATAAAGTGGGTCCCTGCCTTATGGAACTTGCTTTCAAGTTTGAAGGAGAAACATATAATAATAAACAAGTAAATAAATATAGTAGGCAATTTCAGGTAGTCATAAGTGCTAAAAAATAATAAAGTAGTGTGGTGTAATATAGAGAGTGACTGGGAGGCTACATTAGATTGGGTGGTCAGGGAAAGGTTCCTGGAGGATACGTTTAAGCAGAAACCTGAGTAATATTGAAAGAATCAGTCATGAGAAGATTCGGGGTTTAGAGCATTTTAGACAGGTCTAAACTGCCATTGAGGTAACCTCTCAGCATCGGCATAATTGCTCAAGGATATGTAAAATATGAGTCAGAATTGGGATGAAGCTGTGCTTTCTAGAGCCTGGTTTTGGTTTTTATTGAGGAATTGGGTGGTGGGTTTAGTTTATCTGGGTTTTCCTAAATAATAAGGTTGCCTATCTCTTGTCTTCTAAACCCTAGGGATATAGTTGTTCCTAATGAGGAGAGTGGAACATATGGCCTTTATAATAATGTTGATGGCAGAAATAGCTAAGATTTCTTAAACACTTAAAGCCTGTTGGGTTGACAAAGGATGGTACAACTGGCTAATTATTTCTCATAAATTTCCCAGATTGGATTAGACCCCCTTACTCTGTGCTTCATAGCAACCTCTACTTTTCCTTTTTCACGTCTGTCACAAATTTATGGATTATTTGTGTGATGTTTTGTTTAATGTCTCATCTTCTGGTTAGATTGGAAGTTCCCTGACGAGAGGAACCATGGTTGTCTTCACCAGTGTAGTCTCACTGCTTAGCACAGTGCTTAGAGTTCTGATTAGATATTTGTGGAATAAATGGATCAAGGATGTAACCTGTTATAAATATATCACAACAGGATATCACTATATCTAGCTCATTTTCTCCCCAAATATTTCTGATATTTGGTATCAGGATTAATATGTAATTCCTAAAGAAGAGTTTTCTATAATATAGGCATTTAGTAGTATTGTCTGTGGCTTTCAGGACTACAGGAGAGTACCTAGTTGTATTAGTATGAAATATGTGTATATTTTTAATATGAATTTTTGATAGAATAATCTTTTTTTGTGTTTCAGCAAATTTAATAATAAAAATGGAATCATACTTTAGAGTTTCAAGGTATTTTAATATGCTTTATTTAAATCTCTCGATAATTCTGTGAGGTAGGTGATAATTCCCATTGACTGTAGAGATTTGTACATGGAAATTGACTTACCCAACTAGGGTAATACAGATAATATGTGGCAGAGCTTAGTCATATTTAGATTTTTTTGGTTCCAAGGTTAGTGTTTCTTTCATTATACTACAGCTGCCTCTTTTACAATAAGAGATTCATACATATTTTAAGAAGGCTTAGGTATGGATTTGATGCAACAGAGAATCATGGACTAGAAGACAGTTAAAAGTTTATGTCAATACTTGAATGAAGATTTAGGCTAATTTTGGTTGATGAACTCTGTTCTTTTGCCAATTAGCTTCAATTTGGAGAGTTGGGGTAGTGGTTTTTTCCTTTTGTGCTTCTCTCCAATAAGGGAGAGAAAGTTTTTTGATACGGATTATTGATAGAACATTGGTTTCTTTGTTTTTGTTTTTATGGTGGTGAAATATGTATAACATAAAATTTACCATTTTAACCATTTTTAGGTGTACATTTCAGTGGCATTAAGCACATTCACATTGTTATGCAACCATCACCACCATCCCTCTCTAGAACTTTTTCATCTTCCCAAACTGAAACACTATACCCATTAAATAATAACTCCCTGTTTCCCCTTTCCCCCAGCCCCTCCACCATTCTATTTTCTGTAACAATGAATTTGACTGTTCTAGATACTTTGTATAAGTGTAATTATGCAGTATTTGTCTTTTTTGTGTCTGGCTTTTTTTCTTGCTTAATCACTTCAGCAACTTCATAAAGTTGATATAAGCCCCATTTTACATAGGGGGGAAACTGAGTCTCAGTGAGGTTATATACCTTGTCCAAGGCCATGTAGTAAATTGCATAGTAGGGATTCAAACCCAGGTTTCTGACTCTACTACCCATTTTAGACATCTTGCCTCACTGTGTTTCATTGCTTCGTATGGGAAAAAAATAATGGGAGTTGTGAGGGTGGTGAGAGGGAGGGGACTGCGTGGATAGTTCTCTTTACACATATCCACCATTTTTACTTGGGGTTGGATGCACTCGAAGAGAGAGGTTAAGGAAAAAGGTTAAAGAAAACATTTTACAGTTGCTAAGAAGATGGGCAGAATTACAGCTACCCAAAGTGTTCCACAAATAGCTCCAAATTCTTTAGCTGGTATCTGAGATTTAGCAACTTGGATGTAATGCTTGTCAGAGAGGAAGATGCCAGTTAAGAGCTCAGGTTATAATTTCAGGTGGAGCTGTTTCTCCATTCTTCTTTCTGTATCTAGAGGCAAAGTAATCTGGCATAAATTACTTTACTTGGTAAATTTTAGAGGCAGAAATAAATAGAAGAATATGTAATGTGTAGAAAAAATACTCTCTCCTCTAATTATGAGTTTATTCTACTTCTCTCTTCCAACCAGCATATGGCCTATTGGTTTTTTTGTTTGTTTTTGGACTAGGGCATCTGGAAAGTTCCATGTGGTCCAGGAGCAATAGTACAACCATATTGAATCTATTACACAGTCATTTCTGTAGTACTGACTATTAGAAAAAATAGAAACAATTCCTTTGTTTCATTTTTTTACAGTGTGATGCGCTGTCATTTATAATTGGATTAAAATTATGATTATACTTTATCTGTGCATTTAAGCAATAGCTATTATTAGGAAGCTATTAAAGGTGTTTCAATAAGCATTTTTTCCCCTGAATTAACCTGAGAGACTGATATTATTCTTTCATTTAGAAATATTGTAATGAAAAAAACTTCAGTGAGGTTTTTTTTTTTACCATAAAATGCATTACATTTACATAAAATATATACATTTACACAATATACATATGTGTATGTATATACTAGGAATAGTTTTCAGGTAGAAGTTCATTTTGGGAAATGACTTACTAATTCATTTTTAATTCAGATTGGTACTGGTCAGTTTTGTAAGTGAGTTGGACTTACAGATTCAGGGCCAAAAAGATTAGAGTATAGGCAAGTTTTTACTAAAACATTAAATGATGTTTCCATTTCCAATCTTTGTGATTTTTTTTTCCAACCAGCACCTTGGATTTTTACTGACTATGGTAGGCTAAATAATGGTGACTCAAAGATGTCCACATCCTAACCCTTAGAACCTGTGAATACGTTACGTAGTACAATGAACTTTGCAGACATGACTAAGTTCAGGATCTTGGATGAAGGATCTTGATATGGGTTACTTCCTACCTAGCTTATCTGCATGAGCTCAGTGTAATCATAATTACAAGAGAGAGACAAGAGTTTCAGAGTCAGGCAAAGGCCATGTGGTGACAGAAGCGGAGAAAGAGATGGGAAGATCTGGTTTTGGAAGATGCTGCTGGTTTTGAAGATGAAGGATGGGACCATGAGCCAAGGAATGCTGGCATCCTTACCAAGCTAGAAAAGGCAAACAAATGGATTCTAGAGCCTCCAGAAGAAACAGAGCCCTCCCAACACCTTGATTTTAGTACTTCTGACCTCCAGTGCTATAAGATGATAAATTTATGTTGTTTCAAGCCATTAAATTTGTAGGAATTTGTTACAGTAGCAGTAGGAAACTAATACACAGAATTTTTTCACCTCAGAAGAATCTACCTTGACCATACCAAGCTGGCAATACCAAGCTATGTCCAGGGTGAAGCTCAGACAGTTTTTCTGGTTTTGGATTGAGAAATACTTAATATAAAACTTGGGTTTTTTGTTTTGTTTTCCAGCTTTTGAGATATTATTGACATACAACATATATAAGTTTAAGGTTTATATTGTGATTATTGGATATGTGTATATATTACAAAATGATTATCACAATAAAGTTAGTTACCACCAAAAAAATGATGCTCTTCTGTAAGATGGGGATATCATTAACAATAGCCCACGATATAGCAATCACTGGCAAAGATGCTGCTAGTTAGTAAAATGTCTCTGTGTTTGTATTAGATCCCCAGTAGGATAGCTACCTTAAAAGAATAATCAAAGAGAGTTTAATGAGGTATGTGCATGATTAAAACCCACTGGGGATAGAGGAGCAAGAGAAGCTTTTTACCCCTCTTAGGTCTGAGAGGAAAAGAGAGAGAGCAGTTACCAGAATCTGATGAACACCATGGTCATTGTAGAAAAGCTACTCTCCTGGAGCTGTGGTTTTATGATGGGGACCACAGCTACGGTCAGACCCACTGTAAACAGAGGCTGGAGGCCTGGCAGGGAGGGGATCTTCTTTCTTCTCCTGCCTTCTGATCAGCTGATGCCTCCTTTCTGTAGAGCCCAACTGGGAGCCATAAGGTAAGGGACCTGAGGTGATATACTCTGTAGAGATCAGCCTTCCTGGTCACAGCAGGGCAGAAAGGCAGGGCCAATGGAGAATACCCAGGACAGTGTTCAAGTTTTTATGCATTTGAAATAAGTCTTCCAGTTCTTTGTATAGGATGGCCTGAGAAAATAGAGCTTTTTGAAAAGTTGGGTTTGGTCAAAATAGCACTTAAAATTAGTGTTTTTTTTAAATACATCTTTATTGGAGTATAATTGCTTTACAATGTCGCGTTAGTTTCTGCTGTACAACAAAGTGAATCATCTATATGCATACATATATCCCCATATCCCTTCCTTCTTGACCCTCCCTCCCACCCCCCCATCCCACCCCTCTAGTTCGTCACAAAGCACCGAGCTGATCTCCCTGTGCTATGCAGCAGCTTCCCACTAGCTATCTGTTTTACATTTGGTAGTGTATATATGTCAGTGCTACTCTCTCACTTCATCCCAGCCTCCCCTCTCCACCGCCCCCGTCCTCAAGTCTGTTCTCAACATCTGCATCTTTATTCCTGCCCTACCACTAGGTTCATCAGTACCATTTTTCTAGATTCCATATGTATGCGTTAACATATGGTATTTGTTTTTCTCTTTCTGACTTATTTCACTCTGTATGACAGACTCTAGGTCCATCCACCTCACTACAAATAACTCAATTTCATTCCTCTTTATGGCTGAGTAATATTCCATTATATACATGTGCCACATCTTCTTTATCCATTCATCTGTCGATGGACATTTAGGTTGTTTCCATGTCCTAGCACTTAAAATTAGTTTTTAAAACCTGTTTAACTACTTTATGGTACTATAAATTTGTATACATTTTATGAGGTGGGGATAATATTCCTTCTGCTTTCTGCTCTGATTTCTTATTCTTTTAAGAAATGCTAACTGTCTCTGATATGTCAGCCTCTGTTGAGCCTTCTTCAGTCAGATCTGAATAACACAGTAGTCTCTGCCCACTAGGACTCACTGCCCAGAGGAGGGTCACTACCAGTGATCACCACTCTGGGTAACACACCATATAATGGGTATGCAGAGGGTGCTGTGGGAATTCTGAAAAAGGGCATTGAATCCAGCCACTGCCCTGTCAGTAGAGAAGTTTACAAAATATGTTGTTAATTATCATTTGTAAAATACTAATTTCTTATCATTTAGTTATTTAAAAGTATATTTGAATTTAAAAAATTTAAAGTATAAGAATTAGTTCTATATAACATATCATTAATAGCATATTTGCCTTTTACATAAATCTCATGACTGTTTCATTAGAGCTTTGAAATGTAACTGACAGGTTTAAGATTGTTATTTTTTGTTATATAGTTATAAAAGATACAATAAATTAAGGTTTGTCAATATATATTTAATATAGTTGCAACATCCAACATGAAATGAATTAACTAAAGTTTACAACCATTGCTGTTCTAAGCAAAATTCTTAAGTACTTTCATTTGATCATTAATTTAGCATGCTTATATTCATTTAAAAGCAACAGTGAGGAGCATATGTAGGTCAATTTGATTTTTCTCTTGGGAACTTGAATAAAATGGCATTTATTTGAAAAATCTTCCAGTAAGGGCAACTGGCTTAAGAGGGTAGCATATCATCTTTAAATGTTTTCCTTATAAATACTTCTTAAATATAGAAAAATCTTTCTGTTTAATAGATTTATGAGACTTTCTAAGTCCATTTCCTTTGCTGGTTGGTTGTCTATATGGTGTATACTGTGAATTTGTTGATGTTATGGATATACTTCTCATCTATTTTGTTTGTCCCCTTGGCAAGGCTAGGAACTTTGAAATGTATAAGAATTGTGCATGTGTTATAGTAGCCTGCTGTCATTTAGAGTAAAGTAGAGGGAGGGAGATATTTTCGTCAAATTGCAAATGGAAACCAAGATGAAAAATATCTTATTTTAGGTTTACCAGCCCTTTAAAGTATTAAAGATTGCGTAGAGATATTTTGCTTTGTTTTCTGTTTTACCACATTTTTTCTTATTGTTAATATATAAGTAATACAACAAATTAAACAATGACCTTTTCATCCATATGGTTAAAAAATTATAAAGGCAAAGAATCAGGTACAGGTTGGTGTTACTTTGCCGCATCACCTACCAATTCATTTAAGTAGCTTTAATTAAAATAGAGGGTCTTAACTCTATTCTAATCAGAAAATATCATCCTTTTGTCCATTTACTTTAAATGAATGGGTATTTATGATACAACATGCACATTTCTGATGGTGTCTGTAGTTAAACATTTGCTTTTTTTTCAGATAATTGCAAGACTGATGATGTTTAAACTTTTTCGGACTTCCTTTGCAGGGCTCAGAGAACAAGTTTCGCGTCTTTTTAAATGCGTAGAAATTCAACTAGTTGAAATAAGTACTACTTAGTATTCAAGGCCCTATTTAGACAAAAATAGCCACTGTGACAGGCTTATGGGAGATCTTTCAGTTTGCTAAATTATATTGCTACAGGTAAATACTGTCCAGTGTATGATGTTTGGTCAGATCAGGTAAGTTATATAGAAAGAAAAAAGAAATCATTAAAATCTAGGGTTAATAATTTCTTACATTTCCTAATAGATATGATCTATCAGCAAAGTTGGAGGACTATAAAGGACAATACTTGAGACTTTGATTTTGAGTAATCCAATTTAGGTAGATTATAATAAATTCATATTATGTGAAACATATCACTTAGTGCAAATACTTCAGTTTTAAGTCTAAAGAGCTTCCACCTGTGTGGCTATAATGGGGGTTTCTGATCCTTCTCTTTCAGCTGTTGATGTGTGATGAGAATCCCTACAATTGTAATTACTATAACTAAGGGAGACTCATTTTTGTAATGCTTGAAAAGTCGTGGGAGCCCTCTCTATTTCTTCTGTTTGTTTATTACTGTAAGACTAGTTCTCTTCTCTGGCTGACTTCCAAGTTATATTTTCCATTCAGTGGAATCCTGAGATTACTGGGGCCTTCATATTTTTTTCTGTTGATGACTGATAGTATTTGATCTTGCTGATTGACATTAAAATGAGCTAATAAGACCTTTATAATTGGGGGATTCTGGGCATATTTATTTTGTCTTTGACAAAGAAGGCTACAGTTTTAACAATCAATTAAAATATTTCAGAAATTTAAATCTTTTGAAATTATCCAAGCTGGAGGATCTTAAAATTTAGAATTACTTTCTCAGACCTCTTTCCTTCCAATATTGAGAGGAATTATTCATTTAAAATTTATGAAGGTAGAAGTTGAATGTTTCTTGAATGTGCTGTTTTTCTAATTGTCTAAAAAGTTAAGATATCACTTAATCAGCAATGGATCAGGCTACTAAAATAGCTAAGGAGTGGTGGGGGTGGGTTGTGGAGTGTCTTTTTTTTTTTTTTTAATGTTTAATAGAAAGAGCATAAGATACTCTATTGTACAATAGTGATAGTTGCATCTGTACAAAACTCAGTTTCTCCTGTAGTCAAGATTTCTTTCTTCTGTGTGAACCACTCAAAGTAACCAAACTGCACAGCTTTATACCACATATAAAAGCAGCATTCAGACTGCTTGTTTTCCTCTTACTTATTTGCATATGTAATTTATTGTATCTGTAAAAAGGGAAGTTCTTATAAAAAGCAACAAAACAGGAAAAACAAGCAAATAGTCATTTCTTCTGGTAGATATGATTCAGAGCTTAGTTTAAAAAATTAAGTTTTAGAGATTCCATTTAATCTTGTTAGAATTTTGATAGGAAGTTGAACATGTAAAAGCAAAACTATTTTATTTAAAACATTTAAAACGTTTACAAGATGTTAAAAGTAAATTTACAGAGTGCATTGACGTTACTCTTATTGCATGTCTTGCAGTCTAGGCTGTAAATTATTATTACTTTGTTCCATAAAGACCAGTAATTTTTAATATATGTTTACGTTGAAGTATTTATCCACACTATGGATCATGGATTACCACTTTATTTTGAAAAAAGGGAATGATAGTTTCCATATTTAGAAACTGAAAAAAAAGAATTAAGGAAAAAATTGAAGAACCAGATGCTTTAACATCATATGCCATTCATTTTTGCATACTTAATTTCTGAAGTAAATTTACATGATGGTTCTGATTGAGTAGGTTCTTTTACTTTTGATGTAGCATTTTTAAGGATTACTATAAAGATTTTCTAATTCACATAAGTGAACGTTATCAGAGATAATCTTGATTTGACATAAGACATCAAATCAACGCCCATCTTTTGAAGCCAATTTTAAGGCCTTGAAATCTAATGCTCCAATGCATTACAGTGTTAAAAAGCCAAAAGATTTTGTTCTCCTGACATGATAATTGAAATAAAGATAGAACTTTTCATTTCTCCATTTAAGTTAACTTTATAATACAAGAAAGTTCGATTTTGGGTTTTATCTTATCACCTTCTCAAGTTATACAGAACCAACAGGGAGAAGAGAAGCAAAGTTTTGGGTGTTATCCCTCCCAAGTAATCTATAAATAAATGGTTCATTGTTCTTATGGAAAAGGAAAAGGATTTCTTTTAACTTGGATGATGATCTCTTCTATAGATGTGTTGAAATCTGGAAATTAAAAAAAAATCATATTAATTGAACTCTATTTGGATAAAGTAGTTGATTTTCTATTTTTTAAGGTTCTTTACTGGAATGGTTACTGGAACACTTGAAATGGATAAGCATTTTTGCCTGAAGCTTACTTAGGCAGCCAGGAAATCTTTCTCCCTTACTTGGCATAAGTAAAGATACTTTTCCATAGGATATTGCCAAAGATTCATTTGGCTTGGCAGTCACATGGATTTGTGATTACTTCTTGAGGGCAATAATTCTACTCCATGAAAATAGTAATCAGTTATTCTTTAAATCCATGGTCATCTAAACAAGATAAAGGGTTAATGTATAATTTCTTAATAAACAACTAACATTTGAATGACCTACAGAACACAGCATATTAAATTAGTGACTTCATTCATTATCTTGCAGTAACAATATGGTGGATGTTATACTCTTTTATAGACAGAGAATCTTGAGACAAAAGTAGTTAGAAACCTAAGGTCATACATTTTTAGTGTTTATAGAATCCATATTTGAACCCATTTTTTTCTAGTGAACATTTGTTTTTAAATGAGTATAGAGTTTCAGTTTTGCCAGGTGAAAATTTGTGGAGATCTGTTTACAACAATGTGAATATACTTAACATTATTGATCAGAGGTCTGTTTACAACAATGTGAATACACTTAACACTATTGACCTGTATGGTTAAAAATGGTTAAGATGATAAATTTTATGTTATGTGGTTTTTACTACAATAAAAATTCTATGAGAAGTGATTTTTGGGGGGATTTACTTATTAAATAAATTTTTAGTGAAGAATAACCGGAGGTAAGATGTTCATCATTTTGGTTCATTTCTTATCCAAAATGAATCTGCTGAAATTTTACCACTTAGGAGGAACCTCAGTTTCTACTTATATGTGGACTGAGATATAAAAAGTCTAGTTTTTTTTATTAGCAGAAGGTTATATTTCTTTAAAAAATCTACTCAATGATGTAAAGTTAAAAGATAAGATATAAATCAGAGTTATGGAACCAGAGAATAAGTGTATTTCAGTTTGTCACTCTATATGAGAAGTCTACTTTTCAGTAGAGGTAAAACTCAAGTAAGCCTACAGATTTTTAGTTACAGATATGTTTTTCACTATGTAAATTTTCTTTTAAAAATACAATTTCTTTTAAAAATAAAATAATTTCCTTTAAAATTCTTTTAAAAATAAAATTTATTTTTAAAAGTACAACATCTCTGGGAATTCCCTGGCAGTCCAGTGGTTAGGACTTGGCGCTTTTACTGCTGAGGGCCCAGATTCAATCCGTGGTTGGGAACTAAGATTCCACAAGCAGCATGGCGTGGCCAAAAAAAAAAAAAAAAAAAAAAACAATTAAAAAACAACCAGCCATTGGAAAAAGCCAGTGTTTTTCCTGGGTCTCTCATGTCTGTGAGAAATTTTATTTTATGCACCTATATTTTGTAAAATTGTTACTCTTTATTTTATCTTTTAGATTAAAAAGATTGATAACATGGGCCAATTGTTTAGAATTAGGTATTTTAAATTATGAGATTTAGTGTATTTATATATGTAACTATCTATTTGTTTTGACAGTAAGTGTAGAGGGTTGAGTTAATAATACTCCCCAGTTCATGGCATAGTATCATCTTTGGTCCATGTCAGGCGCCTCTACCGTTTAATTCACATTCATTATTCCTTCACTCATTCATTTATTCCTATCTGCTTCCATTGCCCATTTGTACAACCTCCAGCCATATAGGAAACAATTTAGGTCTATCTATCCTGCTGTGTATATATATATATATATATATATATATATATATGTATACACACACACACACACACACAAGGATAAATATAACCTAATTCAGTGATTTATAAAAAGTAAGTTTAACATGTTGAAAGCATTGAGAAATCTAAGAGAGTATATTATTTGCTCTTTTAACTCACTGACTTTTTAAACTCAATAAATAGTTAAAAGATAAACTTCATTTTCCATTAAGCACCAAATTCAGTTGTTCTTTGCAATTGGCTATAGTACTGCATAGGGCCTCAAATGTAGTTGGGATTCAATAAATGTGTTGATTCCATTTGATGCCACACTTACCAGTTTGTAAATTGGCTTGGTCGTTTGCAAAAGTTAATTCATTCTTGGGGACCTTAATATTTCAATATGACTTGGACATCAGCCAAACAACTAGAATTTATTTATTACAAAAGCAATAAGATATAGTTTTTTTCCTTTTTTAAAATATGTATATATTTTTGGCTGTGTTGGGTCTTTGTTGCTGTGCTTGGGCTTTCTCTAGTTGTGGAGAGCAGGAGCTACTCTTCGTTGCTGTGCGTGGGCTTCTCATTGCAGTGGCTTCTCTTGTTGCGGAGCGTGGGCTCTAGGTGCCCGGGCTTCAGTAGTTGCAGCATGTGGGCTCAGTAGTTGCAGCACCCGGGCTCTAGGGCTCGCGGGCTTCAGTAGTTGTGGCTTGCGGGCTCTAGAGTGTGGGCTCAGTAGTTGTGGCACATGGGCTTCGTTGCTCCGCGGTGAGTGGGATCTTCCTGGACCAGGGATTGAACCTGTGTCCCCTGCATTGGCAGGCAGATTCTTAACCACTGCACCACCAGGGAAGTCCAAGATGTAGTTTCTAGTTTACAGTCAAGTTGGTGACAATGTTCCCCCCTCAATATTATTGCTTTTGATTCACTATTGTGTGTGGTAAGCATGTCAGGTTTATCTCCGTTTTAATGAGACTGAAGATGTTAAGTGGCTTGTACAAGGTTACTTTGCTATGAAGTCATTCTCAGGACAAGGACTGGAATCTTCTGATTCCTAGGCCAGTGTTCTTAATTGTATATCCATGTTTTCAAACTCTTTTCCAGAAGGGACTGAAGGAGGTGACATGGTATGAAATGAGGACCACACTATGGTATGAAATGAGGCCATCTTAGAGTAGCTCCAATATTAATGTTTTTAGATAGTGGAGTGAAAAGAAATGTTTTGTTTTTTAAAAAGTGCCATTCCTTTTAACAAAACTTAGAAAATCATTGCTGTGTATCATTGTTGCTGCTTTTGTTTCGGGATGAAAGCTCTAGGTCAAATTAGTCAGTGTTAAGTCCACAATAGAATGAGAAAAAAAGTGGAGATCACTTTGGGTAGTATGGACATTTTACCAATATTAATTTATCCAGTCCATGAGCATGGAATATCTTTGCATTTATTTGTGTCTTTAATTTTTTTATCAATGTCTTTCAGTGTAGAGATCTTTTACCTCCTTTGTTAAATTTATTCCTAAATATTTTATTCTTTTGATGCTATTATAAATGGGATTTAAAATTTTTTCTCTAATAGTTCATTGTTAGTATACAGAAATGATTTTTGTATATTGATTTTATATCCTGCAGCTTTACTGAATTGATAACTATTTATTGAATGAGTGAATGTTGAATAAATAATGAGTTATCAAGAGATGATTAATTTACATTCACTGTTCTCTGAGAAAAATCTCAAAGTATATACATTTGATGAATATTTCCATTAAAATGATTTTGTCTTAGTGCATAATAGTATATGGAGTAATGTAGCCATGACTTAAAGAATGTTGTACCAGCTTTGGTATGTGATTTCTTTAACACCCACAGCAACTTTGAGAAGTTAGTAGTATATCCCCACTTTATAGATGATGAAACAGACAGTTGACACTTGCTCAAAGCTAGTTAAGTGGTGAGATTTGAGCCTAGGTATTTCTGTGGCTGAAGTCAGCATGACTTTACTTTGCTGCTTCCTAAATTAATGCTTAAGTTGTCTGGAAAATTCACTTCTGATAAACACTTACCCTTCCCAATGATGCTGGATAAACGAGGTGTTACTGTAATAGGTGCTAATTGAGTGGCTCAGAGAGTACGTGCAAAAGAAATTAAAGAAGGAAAAGGTGTGTGCTGAAGTCATGAGGCAAGCTTCTTGGAGTATCTGTGGAACCTCATTCAGTTAGTGCTACGAAAGTGTTCAGAACACTGGACCTTGCAGGATATATGGGATATGAGTAAGTATATATCGAGGAGAGGAGAGGTATTTCAGTTTGGAGAAAGTGCTTGGAGGCTTGGAGGTGTTGTGGGTATCTTGAAAGAAGTAAGGACTGGTGTGACTGGAAGAGAGGATTTAGAATGGAAAAAAAATAGGATATTTGTTGAAAGAGTGAATGAGGGTGATTGGGGGCAGTATATAGTCTATAAAGAATTTAATTTTTTTCTGTAGTTGTCAAGATCAGCGGCACTGTGGGATGAAGTAATATTTTAGGAAGTTGAATCTGGTAGCAGTGTGCAGGTTTTAAGTTAGAATAGTGCAGCATTGGTAGCACAGTGAGTAAGAGTGGCAGTTCTGGCCCTGGGCTTGAATTCCACCTCTTCTGTTTACTGGCTTACGAGCTTGGAATGTTACTTCACTTCTGTCCTTCAGTTTCTCCTCTGTGAAATGGGAATTGAACAGCAGTACCTTTTGCCCAATCCTGGAGATTCTGATTCAGTGGGTCCAAGGTGTGGGCCGGGAATACCCCCTCCTCCCAAGTCAGATTTAGTTACCCCCTCCTCTGTGATCCTAGAGCACTTTGTATTTGCTTCATGTTTTCTTTCTTGACCTCAGGTGAAAAAAATTGAATTAAACTCCTCAGATAATGGCACACTGTCAGCTTTGGCAGGTACAAGGCTCCTCTCTTGTTGTATTTTATTTACAGTAATTCTCATTTATCCCCAATTTCGATTCTCATTCCCTGCCTCCAAAGACATCCATGCTAATGTTTTTGAATGTGTGTGTATCTTTAAAAAAAAATATGGTGGTGTTTTATGAACATGTATGTTTTTCATTTATATAAATGGTATTCTGCTATAGGTCTGTTTTTTTTTTCACTCAACACTCTAATAATGCCTTTTATGATAGAAAATTTCAAACATACAAATGGGGAGAGAAGAGTATAACACACTCCCATGTATCTGTCGTTCAGCATCAACAATGATAAAATCATAGCTAATCTTGCTTAATAAACATTTGTAACCTCTCCACAATTCCACCTCAGCAAGCTGTATTACTTCAAAGCAAATCTGAGAGTTTTTTTCTGTAAGTATTTCAGTGCTTAATACTTAAAAAAAAAACTATCCATTTGAATCTCTGTAGATATATTTCATAACTTGAAACTTCTTCAGGTGTTTGAGTGAGTATGCATCTATGACAACTTACTTGTCTGGTCCTCTGGTGATGGTCACCTAGATTGCCTTGTCACTTCCAGCTACCCCAAACAACTCTGTGATTTCCATTTTCATACGTGTCTTCTTAAGGGCTTTTGGGAGAACTCTGATTTTCTAGGGTAAGATTTCTGGATCAGAGTATACACATTCTTCATTTCACTGAGTACGGCCAGCTGGCTTCCCGGAATGGCTGTACTTCTTCACACTCTATCCAGCAGTGCATGAGAGTTCCCTTTCCCTTCATTTCCACTGATGCTTTGTATTCCCACACATTATATTTTTGCTGGTCTGATATTTGTAAAGTGGTATATCATTACTTGAATTTTCCTTTCTCTGATTATCAGTGAGGTTGGTTATCTTTTCATGTACTTTTTATCCATTATCCTTAGAGTTTTCTGTTCTTGCTGTTTCTTTTGCCTGGAAAACTCTTTGTCCTTATTAGCTTGGCTCACTCACTTCATTCAGATCTCTGCTTAAATATCATACCCTTGACCATCTTATCTAAAGGAGTACTCTTCATCACCTTATGTCTTCTGTTTTATCTTTCTTCATAGTATTTATCACAACAAAACATAGTATATTAATTTTATTCTGTATTTATTTATTTCTGCTCAAGTTCCTTGAAGCCAGGTGTCTTATCTATGTTGTACACACCTGTAACCCTAGCACTTAAAAAAGTGGTACTCATAAATATATGCTGAGTGAATAAATGTGAATTTGCTATTTGTATCGTTGCCCATTTCCCCTGCTCAGCAGGAGTTCCTTGAATATTCTAGACATTAATACTTGTTGATTTTAGATATTGTAATATAATCCATTCCATTGTTTGCTTGTTGTCTGAGTTGGAAGAGTTCTCCAGAAGTTAAGAAAAATATTTGGAAATATTTTTAGATCCTGTGATTCTTAAGCCTGATCGAGAAGGATTAAATAGCTGACTTATTTTGTTGCTGTGACTAACCATCCCATCAAGTAGTAGTCTTAATATTTTTTGTGGTATCCATCCAGACTTGATTAGTAGCTGGCAGATTTTAGGTCTTCTACAATTGTGGCTATTTTCTAAAATTTCTGAAAATGGTATTAAGCTGGGTGGTTGATAAATATACTAGAGAACGTGGAACCGAGCCTGTCTGTATATCTGGTTACTTTTTTCCCACTTAGTTTTGTTTTAAAACCACTGTTCTACCTAATATTTTGTTTCATGATGATTATATTAACTAGCAGGCATGCCTGTGATTGTGAAAACAATATAGCAAAAAGGAAACCCCAGGTTACTGATGTTATTTGTGTGTGTTTTATACAGATCTAGTTTTACGTGGAATAATCAGGCAGCATGTATAACAGTTCAACAGTGAATGCATCTTACCAGTTAAAAAATCATTGTACAAATTTAAGTTTTTCTATGGCTAAACATCTACTGCACTGAACGATGGTTACAGCCAAATTGTGGATTCTAAGAGTGCATGACTGATGGCATTTTAAAGTAGAACAAAAATTTTGTTCAAAAGCTTAACATCAGAGGAGAGGGGGAGATGCCTTGATATTTATCTAGTCAGCTTTCTTGCCTTTCTTCTAGACGATGATAAACACTAGTGATGTCTTTGAAATCCTGAGGCATTATTTTTTTTGTTCTTTTGGTTGAAATTTTATGCAAACATCTAAACAGTAGCTAACAGTCTAGCTTGAGAAGCTTAGCGTGTATGCTTTTTTAGCACCTGAAGCTTTAGTGTTCTGAATGATTCTGACAGCAGTAGCATGCCTTCTTCAGAAGTTGTAACAAAGGCCATGCCATCATTTTGATGGGTTGTGATACAGGTTTCAAACTGTGATGTAAACAACAATCCGTATGAGACTAAGGGAAGATCATTTGGAATGACTACTCTGATACATTTTCCACCAACGTGTGGTAGTGGTGACACAAGGTGGAGATGGCTTGGTAGTGCTTCAGGGAGGGCTCTTAGTTTAGGAAAACTCTTTAGCTAAGAACATGCCGTGTTACCAGAGTTTATGAAAAAAGTGCAATCTAGATGAGCTCTGAGCCCAGAAGTACAATCTGGCTGTATTATGTTTTTTATTTTCCGTATTTTATGATGCTTTGACATCTTGGAGCCTTGCTGACTTGGGACACGTTGCCCTCCCAGGGCTAGCTAATTCCTAGAGGTAGCTAGGATTCCTAGAGATAGCACTCCCCTGTGAGTGTGCCTTTCATATAACAAACCAACCAATCCAGAGCCCTTACTCACCACGTTTATTGAGCTCTTACAGGCTGAGCTGCCATCCCTTGGCCCTAATAGCACCCCAGGGTCAGGTAGCAGCCAACTAGGGGCAATCCCTGTGCCCTAGAGGCTGCTGAAGTGAATCAAACTTGCCAATCCTGAATGACTTACCCTGTCCTACCATGCATTTCCTGAGAAAACCACGGTAAAAGGCTTGTGCCCATGTTTTCCCCTTGCTCCTTCTGCCTCCTGACCCATCTGGTACTTGCCCATATAGCCCTATGTGCTGCAGCCTGCCCACCTACCCCGCCTTGGGAACTGTGAGTAATAAACTCTTCTTTCAAAGGCAGTTGTGTCCATGTCTGTTATCTTACTATACCCAATGAAAACAAATCCTGGGTACATTGTAAAACATGGGCTCAGCTCTCTTCTGGAGTCCCCTTAGCTAATTCTGGTCGAGCCTCAATTCAAGCTCGTAATCAAGATGGGTAGAAAGATCTTGGGTGCCTGTGGTGTTCCCACTGTTACTGTGAGAAGCCTGTTTTACACCTTTTCCCTCTGTCTCCTTTGTTGTGGATATTGAGAAGTCCATGGAGGGCATCTCTTTGAGAAGTAATGGGATTGGCTGGATGAGGATGGTAATCTGCCCCTTCCTTTGGGATTGGCTTTAGGTGTTCTTGGAGGATGGGGGGATGTGGTGGGGGAGAGGAGGAGCAGTGGAGGCTGTAAGTCCTGGAGAAGGGGAGCTGGGTAACCTCAGAGGGAAGTCCACCAGTGGCTCCTCACTGCTGCAGAAGGCACAGAGCCAGATCCCCGAGACTGCTGCTGCTTATGGCCTGAACACAGCCTGTGGATTTCTGTAGCAGGAGGTTATTATCATACTCTGTTTTGAAACCTGTGGCGACCTCATCTGGATTCTAATGTATAAACAAGGATGCTTCAGTGGAAACACTGCAGGAGTAAACATAATAAATGTTTACTGAAGAAAAGATGATATTATATAATTCTGGCAAAAATATAATCATGTTTTTTATAAAAAATGTAAGTGGAGGAAAAATGGAGAAAAATCACAAATTCAGTGTTTACTAAATATCAGTTGTATTTTAACTGAGAGATTAATGTATGGGGTTTATAGTTATGTCTAGATTAGAAATGGCCTTAGAAGTTTACATTAGAGTTTCTGTGTCCCAAAATGCTTTTATTTGTTAAGGAAGCTACAGACTTATTTGCGATGGCATTGCTTGTGGCTACATATTAGGGAAGACCCTAGACAGTGCATTTCTTACATATGTTCCCCTAAGGATTCAGTTTCATTGAATATTGACAGATTGACATATTCTTTTTTCATGTGTGGCACTCCTGGGAATATATGAAATGCAAAATTTATATTCTTATCATAGTTGTGTTAATAAATTTAACTAATGTAGAGCCTCAGCTTAGAGCTTGCTCAGTGAAACTGTGCTACCCTCAGCTTCCACCAGCTTCTTGATTTCTTAAGTCTCAGTTGCTTTCCTTTGACTGTGGAGAATATTTTCACTGAGGTTTCGCACGAGAGCCTGAGCTCTGCTGATAGTATGAGGCTGATGGTAGTTGCTGGATGACCTAGTGAGAGCTAGACTACTTTTCCTGCTTTCAAAGCTAATCGATGTCTCTGTTTTCTTTTTTTTTAAAAAATCAGTTACCTTTTCTTTCAGTTTTTGTGTGGTTTTTTCTTCGCTAGTCTGCCACTTTAGACCCACTCTTTCCAGTTAGCCTTCTGAACTCTCTCTCTGTCTAGGGTACATTATATTATTGCCAAAATGAAAAACCTGGGTAGTTTCTTCCTCTATCTACCCCTTCTTATGTAAATTCCTAAAAAGTATTTCCCTGTTAATAATGTGTCACTTTGAGCTTCCCTTGTCTCCTTTCCCTGCCTTTTTCAGAAGTGTAATTTCTTAGTTATTTGCTTAATGTCTGGGAAAGTATGAAAGTCTATTATCAAAAAGAAAAACTTATAAATAAATGATGGAAAAGCATACTTAGCATCCACAGGGTGGTAAAAAAAGTTCTCAGGGGCTTACAAGATTAGAATTCAATCTAGAGTTCTCGAACTCAATTAGAACTCAGAAGAGGTACCAGCATGCTTCAGCTATATACTGACAACTTTTTGTTTATGTGAAGAGACCACAACTTATGCTCCATTGATGGGTTCTGGTACCTTTTAGGTAGGCTTTGTGAATTGTTTGGATGTGGGTTTTATATCTTATGGTTGGAGAAATAATATACTGGAAAACTCGTCTATTTTAAGCAATATACAGAGTAAAAGAGAGAAATGAAAACTTAAGTAGAATCATGAAGTTTATTTGTTTGGGGACAAAAGAATTGAAGCAGTAAAATAGTATAAATAAGCAGGCAGAAAATCCTGAAATGTATAGTAAGTTGAGTTTTGCGAGGAATATGGATTTTCATATATTATGTTTGTTTTAAATGGGTGGTAAAGAAGAAATGGCAGTGTTATTCTATAGTTTCAGTGTCATTCTGTAGTTTCAGTGTCATATATTTGGCCCCAGAGGTTGGTGAGTTGCTAAGATGCAGGTTGGTGGGTCTGGGATTTGACTTCACTCTACTTATAAGTGGCCTGTTACTGTTTCATGACTGCTGGTAGAAGACACAAGACTCCTTTCCCCCAAGTCCCATGGAGGTGATACAGAGAGATGCGGTACGTGTAGTGGGTTGCTGCTGAGGAACAACAAGGATGGGGACTCCACCACTTTTATAGTAACCAAGACTGCTCTTTGTCCTGGAGGGTGGTGTTACCTCATCCCTCAAGGTTGCTCACTGCAAACACAATCCTGAGAAATGGCCGTTGTAAAGAGTGGTCAGGATCTTGCATTTCTGGCATACCCAACAAGACATATAGGACTGTGAGAAGTCCATAGAGGAGTGTCTCCAACAGGTTATATTAAGAGTCAATAAGTACATCCTATTTTCTTAAGTTTTAGAACTGTGAATATAGTATTTAAAGAATAATTAACTGAAGGAGATTTTAAAATGGAAAATTCTTTTTTTTTAAATTAATTAACTTACTTATTTTTGGTTGTGTTGGGTCTTCGTTGCTGCACGCGGGCTTTCTCTAGTTGTGGTGAGCGGAGGCTACTCTTCGTTGTGGTGCACGGGCTTCTCATTGCGGTGGCTTCTCTTGTTGTGGAGCATGGTCTGTAGGCGCGTGGGCTTCACTAGTTGTGGCACGCAGGCTCAGTAGTTGTGGCTCACGGGCATTGTTGCTCCGCAACATGCGGGATCTTCCCAGACCAGGGATCGAACCTGTGTCCCCTGCATTAGCAGGCGGATTCTTAACCACTGCGCCACCAGGGAAGCCCCCTAAAATGGAAAATTCTTCTAGCGAGATTCAAGCCATATATTTCTTTAATGATGCAAAAATTAGAAAATTTATACCAAACTTTATATTACCAATGAAGTCATTATGTTAGGCAGTCATGCTGCAAATAGTTTTGGGGGGCTTACTATTTAATGGACTCAGGGAATTCGAAGATTAAACCACATGTTGTACCTCTGTGCACTGAGGATCGAATGGAGGGGCAGACAGGTGAATTATGTTATAGTGTAATAAATGCTGTGATACCCAGGATGCTGTGGAGACACAGAAGAAAGGTGCCCAACTCTGCCTGGGGTGAGGTGGTCAGGAAAAGTCTTCTGGGAGGAGTATGCCTTTAAGTTGAGTCTTAAAAAATAAAACGTTAGCAAAATGGATAAGAGAGGATGAGCATACAGGCAGAGAGACTGGAAAGGACAAAAGCACAAGATAAGGGAGGTTATTGCATTCAGCGACCTGCCAGTAGTATAGTAGTATTGCAGCAGCAGTATTTCACATATGCGGAAAAGGTCATTGAAAAAGTCTAAGCATGGTGGGAGTGATAGGACAAAGGTTTTTTAGTTAAAAAAAGAAAAATCATGTTGGCATTAAGGTTGGAAGACAGGTGAGATTGATGTGGAGGTGTAGAGACTCCTTATTAAGCTAGCATGGTAATTTAGGTAAGATTTGGTAAGGGTCTGAAGTAAAGGCTATGACAGAATTAGTGGTGAAGAGGGGACCAATTCAAGAATGATTTGAGAAGAATTGACAGGGTGCCATAAATGGGAAGATAAACATGAGGAAGAGGTTGTTGGGGAGATAATATCTGACAGACTAGTTCAGGCCTGAATATGTCGAGTTTGAGGTACCTATAGGACATCTAGGTGGAGATCTTGGTTGATTATAAGGATTTAGAATTTAGGAGAGTTTTGAACACCAGGATATAGGTTTGGGGGTCATTTATTCATTCAACAAATGAGTATCTACTGTATGTAAAGCACTATGCTAGCTGCTGAGGAACCAGCATTAAACAAAAGTTGTTCTCATGCAGTTTACATTTTCATGGGACACAGACATTAAACAGGAAAACTGCAAATTCTTTTGTTAAACTGCTGCCTGTCTTAGATTTCAGAGCTCTAGTGTTGCCCAACTGCAGGGGGCATTGTTTACATAGAATAAAATGAGTAACTTGAGGGTCTTGTTCAGGATGATTAGGAGTTAGCCAAGGAAAGATATGTGGAGAGGGGGAGAGAATTGTTTTAGGCAGAGGAAGCAGCATGTGCCAAGGCCTCCAGGCAGGAGAGATCTTGGTTAAATTCAAAGAACAGGAAGACTAGTGTGGTCGGACCATAGGGAGCCAGAGGGAGAGTGGGTGAAATGAAGCTGGAGAAATTGGCAGGGGCCAGATTATTCAGGACCTTGTAGGCAGGAAGGCATTTGGGAGTTTATTCTAAAACAACAGTTAGCTATTGAAAGGTTTTAAGGAGGGTGCTGTGAGATTAGATTTGTGTTTTAAAAAGGTTCTGATTGTTCCGTGGAGAATGCTTTGGAGGGGGGTGGAAATGGAATCTGGGAGATCAGTTAGGGCTCTAGGCTGGTGGTGATGACGGTTTGGACTAGGTAGTAGTAGTGGAGATGGATGGAAGTTGGTAGATTCAAGCTATTTAAAAGGTAGAATTAACAGAACTCTGTGTTTGACATTTATCTTCATATCGTACTGTTAGGGAGTCATCCAGAGTGAGGAGAGGAAATGGAGGATGAAATCCTGCAGGACACCAATGTTTAAGGGGGAGGCTGAGGAGAGGGATTCCACGAAGGAGAGACAGAATGGGCTAGAGAGAGGAAGGGAATCAGGGAAGAAACCACAATTCAAGTGATGGGAGTTTGAGAAAGGAGACCTCTGTTAACCATATATATGCTGAAGAGTAAATAAAAAATGATTAAATATGTGATGCTGCAGAATAAGGTGGAGTACTCTAGTGTTTTAAAGGAATATTTATGGACATCAAAAATGTTAATGATATAATGGTAATTGAAAAAATTATGTAAATTTTCATATTCTGCATGAACCCTCAATTTTAAAAAAGTCTACACACGTGTGTATGTAGCAAAAATATTCAAAGGCAATACAGCAATATATTAATAACAGTTTTATCTGAATGGCAAAATTACTTTATTCTTAGTCTGTGCAGTTTTCAAATTATATGACCATGTATTCAAATTATGATTAGGAAAATTATTTATTTTGATTTAATTTTATCAGTGATTTATTCAATATATGCATTTTATCAGTGTTTCACAAACACGTTGTTTAAAGAGTGCCAAATAGTTCTGTGAGGCTTGTAATGGGAAACTACATTGTCTACTATCACCCTTATCCCATTTTCTGTTTCTTAAGGATGACCACCTTCAGCAATTTTAGCTGATTCTTTTGCTACTTACTGTCCTGTCTCCAAATAACAAACTTATATTGCTGCTACTTAATTTTTTAGACGCCGTCTATTGACTTCCCACAGTTGAAGATGAGAGTTTTGTTCTCTTGCTCATTCTGTTCCCACATCCATGTATACATTTCTTTCCTTCCCATCCTCCCACTACAGTTATTCTAATCTTAGTTAGAGCGGTATTTAATGTTTACATTATTATAATGATATAAATGCTCTTCATAGCTCTGCTACGTAGTAGTATTCTGTGATTACTTTTTCTTTCTTTTACGCAGTTTTGTTCCTGGAATGCATTTATTTGTTAAAAGGTAGCATAATTTTCTGTGTACTTATCATTAATTTATCCCCAAATTCTGCGCTGTTGTGTAAATACCCTCTTAATTATTCTATTAATTTTATTTTCTTAAAGATATATCTCTCAGTCTCTTTCGACCTGTTCTAATCTATACTAGATATTCTTTTGGTCTTTTTCGTAATTGTTATCCTAGACCCTCCCTTTCCCCTCATCCCCATCATCCTCGGGATTCCTCTTGCTTCTTTTTTTTTTTTTTTTTTTTTTTTTTTTAGTATTTATTTATTTGGTTGTGCTGGGTCTTAGTTGCGGCAGGCAGTCTCCTTAGTTGTGGCTCGTGGGCTCCTTAGTTGTACAGGCAGGCTCCTTAGTTGTGGCATGTGAACTCTTAGTTGTGGCATGCATGTCGGATCTAGTTCCCTTGACCAGGGATCGAACCCGGGCCCCCTGCATTGGGAGCACGGAGTCTTATCCACGACACCACCAGGGAAGTCCCTCCTTTTGCTTCTTTTTTATGTTGGATCCCCTGTTACCTGATTTCCACTTTGTTGGGTCCTCCTGTGGTGGAGCACATTCTCCAGCAGCATCCTAAGTATTTGGTGGCTTCTTTTGACCTAGAAAATCAGGCCCAGTTCTGGGGCAGTTTTATTGAATTAGTTCTTTAATTTCCTTCCCTCAATTCTCTCATTCTCTTGCTTTTTAGAATTCCTATTTTCTTTGGATGTTGTAGGAACTTGGACTGGTCTCCAATTGTTTTAGCTTTTGTCTTCAGTTGTTTTTCACATCTTTCTTTTTGGTTTATTTTATTGGGAGATTTCCTCAGTTTTATCTTCCAAATGTCTGTAGATTAAAAAAATTTTCCTCTTACTGGACCTCTACCTCTTTTTTAATACCATCTTTATTCTTGTTTCATGGATGCTTGTATTCTTTTATTTCTTTGAAGGTTATTAATGATAGTTTTAGGAAATTTTCTTCTCTTTACGTATTATCTGTTCCTTCCAAATTACTGTTTTATATTTGCTTGCTTTGGTCTCTGTGTTCCTTGTTTCAGGAGTCCTTAAACATGTGGTGGTCCTTGGCTAATCTATTCACTTAAGCATTCTAAAAAGAGTTCTGAAAAGTTGACCAGTAGTTCTGTGTCTCTGGTTGAAGCTTGTAGATTTACAAATTTCAGTCTTGTAATCTGGCTTTCAGGGTAATTTGGCTGAGCTGTTCAGTTGGGGAATCTCTGATGTCCATATTTTTTAGAGGTTTTATTTTAGGCTGCTTAGATTCCCCAGAGAAGACTCTTTATTACCTGACCTGAGCGTATAAGCCTGTCTTTAGTGTTTTGGAAGCCAAGTTGGGGAAGGAGCACATAAAGTTTCTCTTTATTCCTCTCTTTTTTTTAGTGTGGTATGTCTGTTCTAAACTTGCCTTATGTCATCCAGTAATAATAAGACCATTTAAAAAGTCTTCTCCAGAAAATAAACCTCCAGTGTTCTGCAGGGGCTGGAGAGAAGCATTAATCTATCTGAAGTTTTGGAGAGGTAGAATGGGGAATTAGGAATATAACAGCTTTACAAGCA
Organism: Balaenoptera musculus; assembly: GCF_009873245.2. Lineage (NCBI taxonomy): Eukaryota > Metazoa > Chordata > Mammalia > Artiodactyla > Balaenopteridae > Balaenoptera > Balaenoptera musculus. The sequence continues at coordinate 63,673,990 of NC_045787.1, read as the reverse complement.
GATTTTTAACCAATCCTGCTGTTTATAATCCTTCTTTGTCTTTTGGAGATTCTGTCATGCAAACTGAATTTTTTTACTTTCCATTTTTGCCTGCTTCGTATTCAGATTTCTTGGGTCTGAAAAGACATTTACTATAATTTTGTTATTGTTATCTCACCTCCTGGACTCTGTCTTTGTGAATTTAAGCCTAAAAACAAAACAAAACAAAAGCCTTTACTGTCATTTTGGTGGGAGAGTGTGCTTGTCAATATAAATTCAGTCCACCATCTTTAACCATAAATCTGAAATCTTAATTTTTTAATTGATAGTGCTGTTTCCCCCTTCCCCCCCACCTCCCCTTTTTAGAAGATCTGGTGAATATCCCTCTGTCTATTCACAAGTTCTATTTCAGCTAAAATCTCATATGACTTAGGCCGTAACTTTTGATATTTTGCATGAAGAGCTAGTGGTTAATGATAGCTACAATAGGCCCGTGATACCAACAGTGATAATAAAAATAGCTTAAACAGCTTACACTTTCATACTAAGTGCCAAGCACTGTCTAAGTTCTCCACTTAACACATTTAAACCTCACACCAACTTTTTGGAAAAGGCACTGTTATTACCTCCCTTTTATAGATGAAGAAATTGAGGCATAGAAAGATTGTGTAATTTTGCCATAGTCATCACAGCTGAACTAGGAAGTGGAGGAGTAAGAATATGAATCTAGGTAGTCTGGCTCCGGAACCCACACGCTTAACTATTGTGCGGTACTACCTCTGGATGTTGTTGGGATTATCTCTTTTGTTTGAGAGAAAGATTTAAATTTTCTCCTGTCAGGCAGAATAATCAATTTTATTTGTCCACTAGAATTCATGTATCTGTTTAGGCATCATTTATCACAAATAGTCTATAGATATAAAAATGTTTCCCTTTTGATGATTATCTGAAGATAAGTTGTTTGTTACTTAGATTTTTCTGTCGTGTCCTAAAAGGCTTTACTTTCTGCCTCCTTATACAAATGGATATATTTCTGATGATCCTCTTTTATTGAATTTTCATTGATTCATACTTTCCAAAGACTGCTTCCTGCTTCATCATACTATTATTTAAACATATGGTGAATTTCTGGTAAAGTGGTGAGCCATAGGAAAATGTCTCCTTTTCAGATTTCACAAGTTAATTATGTTACAGGGGAATTATCCATATTTCAGAATATTTGGAACAGATATTTCATTGAGAATTTATTGAGCAGAATCAATCAGTTGGCTGAGTTTAGTTGTTTAAAAATAGACTGGCTTTTTGTTTCATTTGTTTTACTAGGAGTTGGAAGAAAGATGTTCTTAAAGATAAGCACCGAATTATTTAATTCCCTTCCTGCATCAAGTGGTGAATAAATAATTAACTTTGTAGAATTAAACTTGCTCTGTTTTAGGCTTTTGCACCCTCTTAGCTATTTCAATTTATGCCTGAAAGAAAGAAGAAAAGTTTTTATTTTATTAAATGAATTTTAAGAGCATTTGATGTAGTCATATTCAAATGTACATTCAAAAGTATATCTCCTTGCCTTTGTTCTTTAGGATTTATTTATTGTGATTTATTAAAGATATTAAAAATTATTATCTATTCATATAAACAAATCCTAGAATCAGATTTAATTTTTTTACTTGATTAACAGATTTTTATTCTTGTTCCTATGACTGTAATGTTCTTTCTTCTCTGAAAATTTTAGCCTCTTATATTAAAATATAGCTCACTCATTTCTTTTTAGAATTCATCTATCACTTATTCCAACCCACTCTGTGAGAGTGATGCTTGGGATTCCCTTAGTGCTTATGTATTCATACTATGTTTGAGGCAATGTTTTGTTTCTATGGAAATGTGCTTTTTTCCTATTGATACTATTAAGAATGAGAGGTTGTTTTCTAATTCAGGTCTTCTAGTTCTATTTTCATCCATTAGCCCCTCATATTATACTTTGGCTTCTAGAAGATGATCAATAAATGTTGATACAGCAATTTCATAGAAAATTTTGACTAAATTTCATAATCATATGGGTATTTATTATGTCATTTAAAAGCTCATCATCATCTGCCCAGTTCTAATTGAGAGTAACACTAGACAGTGCTGGTCTTGATCACACAGGTCCTTGTTTGAGATTCATTTAGAAGGGAAAAGTGATATAAGATGTGAAGGCATATTGAAGTTAGAGTCAAACATCAGAAAGCACTGCCTCTGTGAAGAAGCCACATTTTTCTCCCAAGGTATCTACTAGACAGTCTTCATTCATTCGTCTCCATTACTTAATTTACCTTTTACATCCCATTATAGTTGGGCCACTGGTTACCACTGTGTCATATAACCTTCCCTATTCATGGCAGTTAGGATCAAGGGGAGGTTTTTTGTTTGTTTGTTTGTTTTTTTAACAACAGTGTTCTCAGTTTGAATTTTTGTGGTAGAGTTCATCCTCATGAAATTTTTTCTCTTCTAATTTAATAAAGAATGAGTTAGAATAAATTGCTGAATTTGAGGACACTGTGTAAGAACTGCCTGTTTAGTTGAATATTTGAATTGACAGTGTAAAACGAAAAGCACAAATAAAAAGTATTGGTAAGAATTTATGTCTGCTTATTTTTCTTTTGATGAATTTTTAATTTTTTAAATTAAAATACTGAATTGAGGGAAAACTCTGCATCCCAGACAGACTGAGTCCTAACATATACCAAAGAATAATTCTCTAATTGTTACACATCTGGCTCTGGTGACTTTTTGTATTTCTTTTCATTTTATTATTTTTATAACTTTTTTTTTTTTTTTTACTTTCTAAAAGAAAGGTGTATAAAGAAACTATCTAATACAAAAATGGATGTGTTTAGCACAGGGAGATCAGCTCGGTGCTTTGTGACCACCTAGAGGGGTGGGATAGGGAGGATGGAAGGGAGACGCAAGAGGGAGGAAATATGGGGATATATGTATATGTATAGCTGATTCACTTTGTTATAAAGCAGAAACTAACATACCATTGTAAAGCAATTATACTCCAATGAAGATGTTAAGAAAAAAATGGGTATGTTTTTAAATTTTCAGAAAGGGGAAAAATATATGTTAAATTCTTACAAATCACAGATCATTTAAAAGTCTCTATTTTTTCTTTCTACATTTATGATTTAATTCCTTAAACTCTTGGAGATCAAATTAGACAAACATGTCAAGTTTCTAGGGTTTCTTTTTTTCCTTCTTTGTTACATTTTCATATGTCTGTATTTTGTATATCGAGCTAGATTAAGATTTGTTGATGTATTATGAGTTGTGATTAAGATATTATTAAGGAATTACTGGCAACTGTGCACATAGTGGTGGAGAAAATGAAGGAAACTATTGGAGAGGTATTTGCTTAACTGTATTATAGAAGAGAAAGCAGGAAAGGGGAAGGGGGTAAAACAGAAAACAAAGGTGAAAGAGAATAGGAGAAAAAATACGAAGAGAATTATTTGCATAGCTACAGTTGATTATGTATTTGCTTCTGTTTCAATTTATTTAATTTACTTGTTCTTTGCTCATTGAATTTTAAACTTCCAGAAAATGGGAGCCATTGCTTCTGCTGCCTTTGCAACTCCCAGATCCTAGTAGTGTCAACTCAATTATCCATAGAGAGATTATCTGCTTTGTGTTTTAGCCTTTGCAAATATAGCTTTCAAGTTCTTATTGACATAAGTAAGCAAAGAGGGTGATACAGGGTTTTTGAGTCATTTCACTATTTCATGCTTGCTTTTATACTTGTGTAGTTTGGCTCTTAGGTCAGACCATTCATAGTCAACCTTTAACTTTGATTCAAAATGGATCAGTTGTCTTACTTTTTTTTTTCCTTAAAAAAATAAAAGCAATTTACAATAAAAGTGTTTTTCAAGTGAATTTAATTGTCTTTAAATTGACTTTTAGCCCTTGCCTCTCCCAGTTATCCTCCACCTAGGGGTAAAGATCAACCCAGTATACTGTTCTTCTGTATTTAGTTATACGACCATGCCTGGGTCACTGATACTCAGCTGACTCCTAAGGACTTAGAAAATCTTTAGCCATCAAAGACAGCTTTAATTGGGATACACAGGCCAAACACACAAAGTTGATAAGAAAGGATGTATTTTAGTAGGATTTTCAGTAAGGATTGGAACATTCATTTTCTGGTGTTCTCTTATGAAAATAAATATCCGGTTACCTAGAGCTTCAACTATAATTCTCTTTCCCAGCACAAGAGAATGATAAAATACAAATATAGCAAATTAAAAACAAACAAACAAACAAAAGCAGTTTTTGTTTAAGGCTGCTCTAAAAAATTCTGAGGGATAAGGTTCTGTATCTCTAACATGAAGCAATGATTAGCAGAGTTAAGAAAAAGCATTGAAAAACTTTTCAATTAACCCATTAAAGTGTTGCTGTATGTGTTATGTAAAGCATTGTCAATTCCAGAAAATTAAACATTATTTTATTCAAATGTAGGTATGAATGACTGTATCTGCTCTATTGTACTATGTGCATACTTCTGTCATAGTTTATATGAATCTTGGTTTAATCACTTCCTATTTCCTTTGCTGTAGAGGGAGCTCCTTGAAGTCAGGATCCACATCTCTGAGCTCTGTTAACTTTAAGATTTAACCCAGTTCCTGGAATATAGCAGACACGGAACAAGTTTCGATGAATTAATCATTATATGAGCTATGAATGTTTCTGGGTGGTTTTTGTTTGTTTATTTGTTTTTTAGGGGGGATTGCAGTTTTAAAAATAGATAAGGAAATATTAACCATGGTATACTTTAATTTGCACTGTGATTTAGTTTTTGGTTAACATCTGAAGTCATTAGTCTCTCATTTCTAAGGAAAAAATGTAGGGACCACCTATACCTTTTCTGTACCTTTGCTGTTTTTCTTATCTAAAAGCCAAATGTATTAATTGTAAATGTTGGATGATAACATTTTATATTTAATACTTTGTACTTTTCTAAGAACTTTCATACATGTTATTAAACTTTATCTTCACAACAACCTAAAAGAGGTATAGGTAAGGAAACTGAGGCAGAGATTTATGTCAGAAGTTATCCATTTAAAACCTAGAAATTAAGACTTTTGAATTTCTAGTTTAGTGCTATTTTACATTTACCTTACAGACACCTTTAAAATTATTTCTTGTTGCCTACTGTATTAGTTTGATAGGGCTGCTGAAACAAAGTATCATACAGTGGGTGGCTTAAATAACAGAAATTTCTTGTCTCATAGTTCAGGAGGCTAGAAGTCCAAAATCATATTGTTGGCAGGATTGGTTTCTTCTGAGGGCTGTGAGGGAATAGTCTGTCCAGGCCTCTGTCCATCTTCTCCCTGTGGTTCTTTACATCATCTTCCCTCTAAGTGTGTCTCTCTGTCCAGATTTCTTCTTTTTATGAGGACACCAGTCATATTGGATTAGGGGCCCACCCTACTCCAGTATAACCTCATCCTAACAAATCACATCTACAACAACCATGTTTCCAAATAAGGTCATACTGATGTATTCCCGGCTAGGATTCTAACATCTTTTTTGGGTGGGGACTATTTAACCAATAACACTTAATTAAACCTTTTAGTAAAAGAAGCCTGACTGGAGATCAGGACTTTTTTTTTTTCTTCTCCAATAGCTTAATAGAAACTCATTTGATCCTCACTGCTCTGTTAACTCTCAAATGAAATTAATGCCAGTGGGAGGCATTTTTGACAGAACAGTCCCTGTTCTGGTTCTTAAGGCTATAGAGTTATCTAATGAGTAGTTTGTGGAAATACGCCTGTATATAATTTTATTTCCCTGGAATTTTCTTAAGTTAGAATACACAAAGTTAACTGAGAACCAAGCACTTCTCTTGGGGCTAATCTCTAAAGTAAATCTATCTGTCACTTCATGCTCCAGCTGTTCTCCTGTGCATCTAAATGGCCCCACTTCCCTGGAGGACTTAGGCAGATGATGGAAGAGTCTCTGAAGGAAAGTTTAGGTTAATCAGACTATCAAGCAGCTAGTTATTTTTTTTTTAAGATTATTCTATAAATAAATGGTGAGAAGACTTCTTGAACAATAAGATTCAGAGGGAGACAAGTAGCTCTTTACTGTTATTTAGATAAAATCCCAATTAACTAAAACTGGTAACTGACCTATTTAGTTTAATTGAGCACCCCCCGGCCTCCATTGTATCATGCTTTAGAAGGAAGAAATAACACAAAGCCTGTTCTGGGCCAGTAGACGTTTTACCAGATCACTTTCATCTTATGTGTATCATCATCATCATTCTTAGGATTGCCAATGATTAATATTGAAAAAAATTGTGATTTTGAAACAGTGCAAAGTTCTTGGTTATACACACAGGTTGGCTTTTTGTACTTATTAAAACTGGAAGGTGAACAGGGTAGTTTAGCACAATTTATTATTTTTTTTAATATGGGTTAAACCAAGGAACAGTAGATTAGATCCACACACTTGGGTTCTTGCCCTGATTCAGTTCCCACCTGACTGAATAACCTTGTGCAAGTTACTTCACCTTTCTAGGCTTCCTTTTTTGTCTGCAAAATGAGAGATTTGCACATTCAGCTGTGAAACTTTATTATTCTGTGAAATAAGTTGTGTGCTTACTTTATTGAAAGTGTAGTACAGGATTTAAAGAAGGGAAGGAAATGTTCCTTGCCCTCAGAAAGGTTACAGTATAGATACATGGAAAACTATAATACATGAAAAGTTAAGTGGCAGTATAAAGTAACAATCTAAGTTGTAACATAATAGATGCTATGAGTGATATGGACTGTTAGGTACTGGGAGTTCTGAGATGGGTGAGATAGATACCTGTAGGGTGGAATCATCGAAAATACCTGCACAGTATTGGGGATTGAACTAATTTTAGGATGCTGTGTGTTGACCTTGCATAGATGAAGGGAAAAGCACAGGGGAGTGTCCAGCAAATGTGTAGAGACTGGAGCCATAAGTAATATTTGTTTAAAACAAGTAAGGTTGTTTCTGAAGTACAGCACACACTGATCATGGGTATATTTGGTCCCCAACATGTCCAGTTTGGAATGTCTTACCAATTTTAAGTTTTACTTGATAAAAGTATTTATGGTCAAATAATTTAAAGATTTTTCCTATAGTTTTTCAATATCAAAGTCAGGAATAAAATGAGGCAGCTGAAAGAAGGCTTGACTTAGAAAAAAAAATTCTAAAGTTCACGGCAAAAATTTTAAGTAATTGGTATTGCACAGTGGTTGATTAGTTGAATCTAATTAGGATACATTTAATTGTCTTGATGTGTTTATGGCTTTTAAATCCTAAAGTATATATTTAAGCACATTTTAATTTTTTAGACTTAAAAAATCAGTTGATTATTTTTAGCTTTAGTTGCTCCTGGAAAATTATGTAATATAAACATAATTTAAACTATATTTGTGATATTTAGTATTTTAAAGCACTTTTATGAAGTAAATATTTCCTTCGTTTACCACTTGTAATTTCTTTACCACTTATAATTTCTTAAGTTATGTTTTCTGTTAATAAATTCTTCAAGAATTTTAACATATTAAGTGGCTTTTAAAAACTCCAGTATTTTGTATGGAGATTAATAAGAGAATAGTAGAAAATGTGTTAAACATATTTCCAGATTTTTTTATCTTCCATAGCACCAAGCACAAGAATGTTCACATATATAGACACTATATATGTACGTTATCTGTTGGATGGCTGGTGGAATGGGTGTGTAAATGGATGAGTGGGTAAATTAATATATTCAGATTTGTTTTATATACATATTTATATAAATATAAATATTTTACATATAGATATATAAATTTTTGTTTATATATTTACATATTTGTTTTATACATAGATATTTTATATCTACATTTAAAATGTTCTGTTTTGAATAATTTGGATGAGAGTTTTCCAAGATGTATACCATTGAAAATGTTCTATAAAAAAAAGGTCTCTCTAGCCAAATAGATTTGGAAATGTGGCATATTATGTTTATGTCAAGAAATTAATAGAGGTTAGCACATTAAAGGTTCTGAATGGTCCAGCAATAAAGAAACTTATTTAAATTTAGCCCAGCATTTCCAAAATTGTGTGTGTACGTGTATGTATATGTGTGTATATATGTACATGCAAAATTTGGAAAACAGTGGGGTTTTATGTAATGTAAGTGATAGAACTGAACAGATGGTGGTATGGCAGGGAAATGGGAGGTGGTGATGGTATTTCATAAGACTTGTAGGTAACTGAGAAAACATATGTAAGCTTACAGTTTTTACAGGAGGTAATGAACTAGAGATAGTGAAAGCCTGCCACACCCTTCACAATCATGCTGTCATTAATTATATACCACAATGGAAGGACTGAGAAAGGAGAACAAAAGTGTACCAGGTGACTAAGGAGGAGAATCACCAATCCTCCACCTCATTGCTTAGGTAACACAAATGCCAGTGCTGCTTTGTGACAGCAGTGATCATGTGACCATTTCACATGGCTCAGATTGCCTGGCTTTTTGCCTGGCTTGGGTATTCAATCAGTGCATCAGCTCCCAGTTTTCTGTTCACATGTGGAAGAAACTAAAGCAGCAGGGAAGATCCATAGCCAGGTACTCTTGGCATTTATTCATTTTAGATAGCAAATATTTTCAGCTTTAGCTCAGTATATTTATTAGACATGAAAATATAATAAATATAATAAGGAAACAAAATGTAGAATTTGTCTATGGGTGCAAGGAGAAACTTGGCACCAAATCCTGGATCTGTGGATTAAAAAAAAAAGTATTTAAAATAAACTGAAAGATAATCTGAAATAAGCTGACTTTATTAAGCTCTTTTTTGGTTTTTCTCTTTTAAGAGAAAACATTAATAAGCATAATAAATCCAGTGTTTTCTATTACTAGGAAAATAAACACAAAGACTTAGACTCAATGCTTAACAATTAAGTGAAAGAGGAATTGAATTTAAATGAGTTTTTTTGTAATTCTTTTTAAAATTTTTTATTTTTTTGAATTTTTCTGACATTGGTGTTTATTAAGAGGTTTATATAAAACTCTTCTTCTCTTTCCCCACTATTTTTTTTAAACAAATTTATTTATTTATTTACTTTTGGCTGCGTTGGGTCTTCATTGCTGGTCGTGGGCTTTCTCTAGTTGTGCGAGCGGGGGCTACTCTTCATTTTTTGCGGTGCGCAGGCTTCTTATTGCAGTGCCTTCTCTTGTTGGGGAGCGCGGGCTCTAGGCACGTGGGCTTCAGTAGTTGTGGCTTGCAGGCTCTAGAGGGCAGGCTCAGTAGTTGTGGCGCAGGGGCTTAGGTGCTCCATGGCACGTGGGATCTTCCCGGACCAGGGATCGAACCCATGTCCCCTGTATTGGCAAGCGGACTCTTAACCACTGAGCCACCAGGGAAGTCCCCCCACTATTTTTTTTAAACAATTGAATTTTAAAGTAATTTTTTTGACCTTTTTTTCCCCTGGAAATATGTGTTGTGTTTCCATCTGGGCCTCCTCAGATAATCTGATGTGCTTCTTTTGTCCCATGGAGTCACTGTATTAATGCTAAATTTTGTGTGTCCATCTGACAGACAGTGCAGATAATGGCTGAGGATGCCTGCGTTTTGGGGGTCCTCCTGGGTTGCTAGCACTACACGTGTCTTCTATCATGACTGATGCATATGTTTTGTCATGGCTTAATATCTTCAAAATAATTTGTGTGTTCTTAAAGCTCACTTTTAAATCTAATTTTTATACTTCTATTAAGTTATTTAATTTTTAAAAAGCTTTGTAAACACTGAAGGTTTTTATAATTTAATGGGCAAACTGCTTTACCATTTAATCCTTAATTAAATATTGAACCACTTAAAGTAGCCATCACACGAAGAATACTGAATAAGACCTGGGAAAAAAGGGGGGAGAAAAAGACAAAGATCCCTCATTAAAATGACCAGTTTGTCTTTTGTAGTAAACAGTGGAGACTGTGTGTACATATCTGTTCTTATTCCTAGTTATTGGTGCTTGAGTATGTTAAGGTTTAGCTGTAGCCTGAGAGATCACAGTTCTTTTACTGTCCAGTAGTTCAATCTGAGACATTAATGGCAGTGTGGAGTGGGTCACAGATCTCTTAGCTGGCTAAAGGCTATGAAGATATTATGTAACTGTTTAAGGGGACATAATGGAAAGAGGCAAAAAAAAAAAAAAAAAGTTCCAATCTACCTTCCTATAATAAAACAGTAAAAAAATGTAGTGATCCAGTTTGAATTGGCATTTGGGTCGCGTGACATAAGGATTATCTCTACTGGGGTTGAGCACTAGCAGAGAGCTCGTGCTCAGATGTCTAGATCGAAGTGTAAATTGATAAGCTTGGTTAAAAAAAATAGCATTCCTGCATTTGTTCAGAACTTACTGGCATTGTGTTTCATATACTTTGTATTTTCAGAATCCCATTTTCGAGCTTCTGTTCCTTTCCTTACATTGCTTTGCATGAAAGCCCTGTGTATAAGTAACATTGAGTAGTAGGAAGAATCTATAGCTTTTGTCCTTTTCTAAATACTACAAAATCTTTTTTTACTATGAAAAAATGAATGATGTTGATTTCTTTCAAAGTATGCCTTATTAGTCTCATATATCTTTGTTTCTGATCATCCCTATTAATGATACAGTTAAACTTAAGTTTTAATCCTCTGTGAAAACATTAATTACTATGTAAATTGGCATTCTAGGATAAAAGGGTTCAGAGGTCAGATGGGTTTATGGAATGGTACATACTATATATCTTTTTAGAGATTCACAAGGTACATCATGTCAAAGGCTCTGATAGTTGCTAAGGTAAATAATTATTTTAGTCCAGAGTTTCTTTGGAGGCCAGTGATAGAATAAAGTGACAAGGATGTGTGTTGCCTTAGTACTATTGTATTTTGCTGGGCTTGTTTTGATATTACTAAAATAAAAGGCCTTATGAGATTAACCTAGTCAAAAAGTTCTTTTTCATTTGAGAGACCTTTAGTGGAATTATTTAGCATAGTGTTTGACACATAGATGCTTAATAAAGAAAGGAATTTGTTCAGATTGATCAAGAATGGACAGTGAAATAAAGACTTAAGAATTAGATTGGCCTCTTGTAGTGTTTAGTATTTCTGTAGAGTCCTCCTTCCTTGATTGCTCTAGGAAATATTTTCCTACATTATCCCTCTGGCTTTTTTCTGGCTTCAGAGTTGGGGTTGGGAGGTGGAGGGTGTAGAGACTCAAGAGCTGGGAGAGCCAGGACACAAGCCTTAGGAATCCTGGATTCCTGAACCGGGACAACCTGGGCACTGTAATAGAGCTTCATTTAGGGCTGATTTTTCCTTCCATTTATACTCATAGTTGTCTGTGCCCTTACAGGGCTGCAGCTGAAGTTGCTGCTGGATTGGAAATAAACAGGCCAATTGAATTTACCAGCATATTATTCTTCTGTTTTACTTTAGAAATCTTGAAGTCTTTCACAACTTGGAGGGTTACATTTCTGGCTCTTTAAGTCCTACTTGAAGGAAAAGGAACTATAGTTACTTTCATAATGTGGTCAAGTTTATCTGTTTATCAATATATTCGAAGTGTTTGCCACAATAATAATAGTTACTGTTTTAATCATAATGTGCTAGGCTTTTTAGGTGGCTGATCTGTAATTGTCATAATCACCCCAAGTGGTAATTTACTGGGTAGTTCAATTTTGCAGGGAAGGTAGGGTCTCAGAGAGATCTATATTTGTTTTGTTGTAGTTCTTCTCAAAAAACAGTCTGTAATTCATTTTTTAAAACTTGTTTTTAAAGCCTCTAGTTAGGATTCAGTATATTAGAGAGTAACAATAGGGTAAAAACCCACTTATTTCTCTTCTTTGAAAACTCACCCTTATTTTTACTCATATACATATTTTCAGTTTTTACTCACCCATTGGATTAATCATTTTTTTGGCTTCCTCTTTTGTATCTTGCTTAGAAATAACCCAGTGGAACAGAAAGATGCTTGCTGAGACCAAGGAATTAATCTGCTTCCTTCATTTCCACTTTTCCCCCAGCAATGCTTTTCATTGCTGTGGTTTAGGCATAGACAGGGCTGTGGCACTTGTTACAGAGATTAGGATTTTTGAGGGAGTGTAAAGGCTGTGATGGTAGGATAATGATTTTAACTCCCTGTTCTGCTGCCATCTTGGGCAAAACTAGTGGCACCAGAGGGATGCCTGGAAGTTCTTAATGATTTTTTCAATGGATGTTTTTTCATGATGTGGGAATTGAAGAATGGCTATCCAGAGTAGATGCATTGAGCATTCAGTAACCACGACCAACACTCCGCCTTACATTACACTTAGCAATTATTTATTTAGACTGTTGCAATATTTTTCCTGTTTTGATTTTGAATCTTGAATCTTTTGATCTTGATCTTGAATCTTGAATCTTTCTCAGTCTCAGATTAACACTTTACAATGTGTGATGAATTAGGACTTTGAAACTAACAAAATGTTATATTGGTTTAGTTAGTTAAAAACTAATGGATGCCAGTGTCATTCAAAGTACATGTTAAATCAGAATTCTTTTGCCAAATCCTAGAAGCTTAAATTATGTGCCAGTGCTTTTGCTTTATTATTTCTTAAGCTTATTCCTGGCAGACTAAAATTGTAAAGATTTGTTGGACTCTACTCTCAACCATTGGCTATTTCATTTTTTTTTACAAGTTGCGCTATGGAGTTTGGTGTTTATTATTTTATCAGAAATTGGCAAAAGCATGCACAGTTTAAATGAATGCCATTTCTCTTTCTACTCCTCTTGTTATCCATCAACCCTTCCTTATTGCTGAAAATGAGTTATTTGTTCAAAATAGGATAACTTTTGGTGTTCACTGTCTTACCTTTTTATTTTGAGTTAATTTGTGTCCTTAAAAAAAAAAAACTAGTATAAATTAAGAAATGTGGAAATAGGCGGAACATCCAGACAAAAAGTATTTATTAAATACCTGTAGTGTAGATAGCATTACATAGTACATTAGGCCACCCATTTTACTGTTTACATATAAAGTGGAATAATTAAGCTTAATATACTAAAAACTCTTAAAATTAATTTTGACTATAATCTTATTTTTATGGTTGGAATTTTATATTTAAAATCTTTTACTTTCTGTATATTTTCTTTGTAGTTCATTCATATTCTGTGTTAATCATAGTCTGAGTATTTTAAGTAGCCACATAAATTTCTCAATATCATTTTTAACCTTTGAGGAGATACAGTGTCTTGAGAAAGAAATTTACTATAAAAATTAATTAGGATATAAAACACTGTGTAAAGAACTTATTTTTCAAAAGGATATATAGATGAGATTTTTGATAAATAATTTTACTTGGGCAAATAATTATGGTTATATTTTTATAATGTCAATATTTGTTCATTTGATACATTTAATCATCTTAATGTATCATTTGGGTATATGACTAATTATTATTGGATTTAAGGATTTATACTTGTAACAATGTAATATTATAATTCAGTGTTTTACCTAGCCTATTTTGAGAACTTTATTTCTTTTTTAAGGAATTTTAGTGGTCTCCAGAACAACAAACAGCAGAAATGGAACCTCAGATCCTGCTTCACTTTATTCTTCAAAATCTTCTACTAAGTAGTTCAACAAACAATAAGATTAAAAATATTAAAGCTAGTAATCATAGTTGTTAACTACTATATTTCCCTTTTTGTGCTTTATTTCCTGAAACAATTGTTTCATTTCAAATTACGTAAATCTAATTAAAATAGAAGATTGGGCAAGTGATATTAATGAAGCATTCTATGTAAATAAACACCAGGTTGTAAATTCCAGCAGAAGCTGTCATCGACTGTTGTAATAAAAACATACCTAAGAGTATAACTATTTTAGTGAATGAAAGAAGAAGTTGAAGCAAAACAAACCAATCTGGATAATTCAGTCTGAAAGAGTTTTCTACTGTAGCTAGTCTTCTTTCCCCTGCTTCTCAGCTTTATACAGAAAAATGTTCTCAGTCCTCCATTTAATTTTTCGGGCTGGTTAAAATTGAAAGCATTTATAATGTTATCTTGCAGTGTTACCAGTGAAAGATGACTTAACAGCTCATCTTTCAGCTGGACAGACCTAATTTTTGACAGCCTGTCCTGGATAGGTAAGATTTTGGCCATGAATAAGTTAAGATTATTTAAAAAGGAATCGCCACTTAGTCTTAGGTAACCTGAAGGATAAAGAAAACTCCTTTCTTCTCGATCTCTGAAATGCCCTGTAGTCTTCCTTAGCTAATCATGGACACAAGTTCATCATGGAAGAGGACTCTTGGGGATGTTGGGCTTCTCCCTGTCCCTAACCTCCACCCACCTTCTTTTTCCAGATACTTGTTGAGTGCTTAAAGTGTGTCAAATGCTGGATACAGGATAAAATGCTGAACAAGACACTCAAGGTTCCTGCTCCTCAGCAGCTTACAGTTTTATCTCCCCATACTTTTTATTTCATAGTATGGGAAAATACGAAAGAATAACTCTACATGCTGTCCCTATTGTTTAGGTAGGTTGTCTTTCAAAAGGTGGTTTATAAATTGGCTTGTTTGATACAGGGACCATATCACCAAAGAAAATATTATAAATTGTAATTATGTTCCCAAATGGTACCCATAATATAGCTGAATTCCAGAACTAACGATATTATGGTTTCCCATTGTCTTTGGGGATGTGAATTTCAACTGTAAATTTAAAATTTAGACACTCTATTTCGCTTTACAACAATTTCAATAACTGAAGAATGTTCCTTCCCCCCCCTCCACTACCCCAATTTCCATACGCCTTAAACAACTGGGAGTATTTCAATTTTTTTCCCCACCCATTGGCAGTGAGAGATTTCTTCACCAACTGTGGTAGTGATGGTGGCAAGAGGAGAATGAGTGTCCTTGCATCTGTGACAGGAAGGAGATACGGGCTTTGGGCAGTTTGGGGGATGGGTGAAGTAGTCATACAGGGGGACTGATCTATGAAAGATCATTCGGGAGATGGAGAACCTTTTGCACCTAGAAAAGGAAGAACGGGAGTTGAGGGTAGATGGGGTAGTATTGGGATGGGGTCAAGATGGCATTAAAGGAGTGCGGTAGCATAAGTTGGATGTGGTAGAACAGGAAACTGGAGGGGAATGTTTAACAGTAGCTGCACAAAAGGGAACTGGAATCTTGGCAGTCAGCCCGCCCAGGGGCTTGAATTTCTCAGATGCGGCAAATTTACGGGATTGACATTTGCAAGTCAGGTTCTGCCTGTACACTGTTTCTTTTTATTGATGCTTCCTTTTTATCTTTAGTATCATTAGGAAATATTTAAATGTCTACATATCACATGGATTAAAAATGTTACTTTTATGCATTTGAAAGTCTTTGTTAAAATCTCCTTTAAGTTACATAATCTTTGTGATCTTTTCAAAGATAAATGTTAATATCATTTAGCATAAACTAAAAACAGTGTAAAATAAAATCCGTTAAAAGGAGAAAGCACTATTAAAATAAGTCAAACGTCATTTAGTCAAAGTAAAGGGAGAAGTTTCTAGCAATAATAATCTGGTTAGCTTACATTAGCCATCTGTTTTTGCATGTTGTCTACTTTTTACATTAAAGCCGTCAGCATATTAATCATAGTTTAAAAAATTCTTGGTCTGATAATTCCAACATTTTGCCATATCAGACTCTGGTTTTGATGCTTGTTCAGTCTCTTCAAACTGTGTTTTTGTCCTTTTGTATGCCTTGTAACTTTTTGTTGAAAGGTGGACATGATGTGCTGGGTAAAAGGAACTGCAGTAAGGAGGCCTTTAGTAATACAGTGGAAAGATGGGACCGTATATTCCATAATCCTAGGATTAGGTCTCAGTCTTTTGGTGAGCTTGTGTTTCTGGACTGTGAACTTTGCCAGTGCTTCTCAGTTTTTGTGGTTTTCTTTTTTTTTTTTTAAACTTTCTAGGTGGGAGAGGATGCCTAGAGGAGGCTGGGGTTGTGTATGTCACTTACTCCAAGTAGGTTAGGCTCTGATGAAACCCCAGCAGTTTAGGCTCTAAACTGGTTTCTCCTGAGGGCGGGCCTTTTTAAGAATAGAATGCTCTAGCATATTTCAGAATGGTTGCTTCCCCCCACCCCCTGCTAGAAGCATGAGGGGATTTTTCTCTGAATTTCACTGTAAGAACCAGGTTGGGTTCCTGGAGATAAAACTCACGATGATATGGAGGCCCTCCATGACTGGTTGCCCCCTTTTTTTTTTTTAAATCTCTCAGACTTGTACATACTGAGTCTCTAGCACTTTGTCAATTACAGCACAGGTTTTCCTACCCAGGCACTGGGTTCTGGGTAGGTTCCTTTTGAGGGGTTTCCTTTCTGTTTGGTTGTATTTCTCTATATCTGCCTGTGTGTCTCTCCAGTTTTGGGGGCAGTAGTTTGCGACCTCACCTCTCTTACAGATCTAAGGTTTGTTGACTTTTCAGTTTGTTCAGCTTTTTACTGTAGAAAGAAGCCATAGCTAAATCTGGGCAGGCTGCATTTGCCATGTTTAGGTATCCAGCCTTTATCGTATAGGTATGCGGGTCCACTGATGACCAAGGAAGCAACTTTAAGAGATCGATGCTTTGTAATGATCTTTTGACTTCACAGTGGAGAGGAGTGAGGATAGGAGAAAGGAAGACCAGTTCAAATACTATTACAGTAATCTGGGAAAGTGACAGTGAGGACATTGCCAGAGAAGATAGATATGAGCCATAGACTATAAGCTCTAGAATACCTAGTGACCGATTGCATATCAGGCAAGAGTAAGGAACTGAGGATTACTCCCAGGTTTTTGGTGTGGACAGCTAAATGAATATGTATCATTAACTAAGAGGTAGAACAGAGAGCAATGTGGCATGTACGTTGCCCAGGGGATAGTGAGATGGATGTGCTCAGAAAACATTTGAATAAATTGACCTGGAGCTTTTAGCAAATTCTGAGTTGGAGATAGAGGTTTGGTAGTATCAACATTGACTGTTTTCTCTTGACTGGCATAGTACGTCTGAGGAAGACATGTAGAATTGAGAAGAGGACCATGAAGTAATCTTAGGGAATGCCAACATTTTAGGGGTAGGTGGAGGAAGAAAAGCTTGTAGAAAAAAACAAAGCAGAGGTCCTGAACCAAGATGGTGGAGTAGAAGGACGTGCTCTCACTCCCTCTTGTGAGAACACCAGAATCACAACTAGCTGCTGGACAGTCATCGACAGGAAGACACTGGAACTCACCAAAAAAGATACCCCACATCCAAAGACAAAGGAGAAGCCACAATGAGACAGTAGGAGAGGCGCAATCACAGTAAAATCAAGTCCCGTAACTGCTGGGTGGGTGACTCACAAACTGGAGAACACTTATACCACAGAAGTCCACCCACTGGAGTGAAGGTTCTGAGCCCCACGTCAGGCTTCCAAACCTGGGAGTCCGGCAATGGGAGGAGGAATTCCTAGAGAATCAGACTTTGAAGGCTAGTGGGATTTGATTGCAGGACTTCGACAGGACTGGGGGAAACAGAGACTCCACTCTTGGAGGGCACACACAAAGTAGTGTGTGCATCGGGACCCAGGGGAAGGAGCAGTGACCCCAGGGGAGACTGAACCAGACCTACCTGCTACTGTCAGAGGGTTACCTGCAGAGGCGGGGGGTGGCTGTGGCTCACCGTGGGGACAAGGACACTGGCAGCAGAAGTTCTGGGAAGTACTCCTTGGCGTGAGCCCTCCCAGAGTCCGCCATTGGCCCCACCAAAGAGCCCAGGTAGGTTCCAGTGTTGGGTTGCCTCAGGCCAAACAACCAACAGGGAGGGAACCCAGCCACACCCATCAGCAGTCAAGCAGATTAAAGTTTTACTGAGCTCTGCCCACCAGAGAAGCAGCTCTACCCACCACCAGTCCCTCCCATCAAGAAACGTGCACAAGCCTCTTAGATAGCCTCATCCACCAGAGGGCAGACAGCAGAAGCAAGAAGAACTACAATCCTGCAGCGTGTGGAACAAAAACCACATTCACAGAAAGATAGACAAGATGAAAAGGCAGAGGGCTATGTACCAGATGAAGGAACAAGATAAAACCCCAGAAAAACAACTAAATGAAATGGAGATAGGCAAACTTCCAGAAAAAGAATTCAGAATAATGATAGTGAAGATGATTCAGGACCTCGGAAAAAGAATGGAGGCAAAGATTGAGAAGATGCAAGAAATGTTTAACAAAGACCTAGAAGAATTAAAGAACACACAAACAGAGATGAACAATACAATAACTGAAATGAAAACTACACTAGAAGGAATCAATAGCAGAATAACTGAGGCAGAGGAGCGGATAAGTGACCTGGAAGACAGAATGGTGGAATTCACTGCTGCGGAACAGACTAAAGAAAAAAGAATGAAAAGAAATGAAGACACCCTAAGAGACCTCTGGGACAACATTAAACGCAACAACATTCGCATTATAGGGGTCCCAGAAGGAGAAAAGAGAGAGAAAGGACCCAAGAAAATATTTGAAGAGGTTATAGTCGAAAACTTCCCTAACATGGGAAAGGAAATAGCCATCCAAGTCCAGAAAGCGCAGAGAGTCCCATACAGGATAAACACAAGGAGAAACTCGCCGAGACACATAGTAATCAAATTGGCAAAAATTAAAGACAAAGAAAAATTATTGAAAGCAGCAAGGGAAAAACGACAAATAACATACAAGGGAGCTCCCATAAGGTCAACAGCTGATTTCTCAGCACAAACTCTACAAGCCAGAAGGGAGTGGCATGATATACTTAAAGTGATGAAAGGGAAGAACGTACAGCCAACATTACTCTACGCAGCAAGGATCTCATTCAGATTCGATGGAGAAATCAAAAGCTTTACAGACAAGCAAAAGCTAAGAGAATTCAGCACCACCAAACCAGCTCTACAACAAATGCTAAAGGAACTTCTGTAAGTGGGAAACACAAGAGAAGAAAAGGACCTACAAAAACAAACCCAAAACAATTAAGAAAATGGTCATAGGAACATACATATCGATAATTACCTTCAATGTGAATGGATTAAATGCTCCAACCAAAAGACACAGGCTCGCTGAATGGATACAAAAACAAGACCCATCTATATGCTGTCTGCAAGAGACCCACTTCAGACCTAGAGACACATACAGACTGAAAGTGAGGGGATGGAAAAAGATTCCATGCAAATGGAAATCAAAAGAAAGCTAGAGTAGCAATACTCATATCAGATAAAATAGACTTTAAAATAAAGAATGTTACAAGAGACAAGGAAGGACACTACATAATGCTCAAGGGATCAATCCAAGAAGAAGATGTAACAATTATAAATATATATGCACCCAACATAGGAGCACCTCAATACATAAGGCAACTTCTAACAGCTATAAAAGAGGAAATCAAAAGTAACACAGTAATAGTGGGGGACTTTAACACCTCACTTACACCAATGGACAGATCATCCAAAATGAAAATAAATTAGGAAACACAAGCTTTAAATGACACAATAGACCAGGTAGACTTAATTGATATTAATAGGACATTCCATCCAAAAACAGCAGATTACACTTTCTTCTCAAGTGCACACGGAACATTCTCCAGGATAGATCACATCTTGGGTGACAAATCAAGCCTCAGTAAATTTAAGAAAATTGAAATCATTATCAAGCATCTTTTCTGACCACCATGCTATGAGATTAGAAATCAAGTACAGGGAAAGAAACGTAAAAAACACAAACACATGAAGGCTAAACAATACGTTACTAAATAACCAAGAGATCACTGAAGAAATCAAAGAGGAAATCAAAAAATACCTAGAGACAAATGACAATGAAAACACGATGATCCAAAACCTATGGGATGCAGTAAAGCAGTTCTAAGAGGGAGATTTATAGCTATACAAGCGTACCTCAAGAAACAAGAAAAATCTCAAATAAACAATCTAACCTTACATCTAAAGGAACTATAGAAAAAAGAACAAACAAAACCCAACGTTAGCAGAAGGAAAGAAATCATAAAGATCAGAGCAGAAATAAATGAAATAGAAACAAAGAAAACAATAGCAAAGATCAATAAAACTAAAAGCTGGTTCTTTTGAGAAGATAAACAAAATTGATAAACCATTAGCCAGACATATCAAGAAAAAGAGGGAGAGGACTCAAATCAATAAAATTAGAAGTGAAAAAGGAGAGGTTACAAGACACCGCAGAAATAACAAAGCAGCCTAAGACACTACTACAAGCAACTCTATGCCAATAAAGTGGACAACCTGGAAGAAATGGACAAATTCTTAGAAGGTATAACCTTCCAAGACTGAATCAGGAAGAAATAGAAAATATGAACAGACCAATCACAAGTAATGAAATTGAAACTGTGATTAAAAATCTTCCAACAAACAAAAGTCCAGGACCAGATGGCTTCACAGGTGAATTCTATCAAACATTTAGAGAAGAGCTAACACCTATCCTTCTCAAACTCTTCCAAAAAATTGCAGAGGATGAACACTCCCAAACTCATTCTATGAGGCCACCATCACCCTGATACCAAAACCAGAGAGAGATACTACAAAAAAAAGAAAACTACAGACCAGTATCACTGATGAATATAGATGCAAAAATCCTCAACAAAATACTAGCAAACAGAATCCAACAACACATTAAAAGGATCATACACCACGATCAAGTGGGATTTATCCCAGGGATGCAAGGATTCTTCAATATATGCAAATCAATCAATGTGATACACCATATTAACAAACTGAAGAATAAAAACCATACAATCATCTCAATAGATGCAGAAAAAGCTTTTGACAAAATTCAACACCCATTTATGATAAAAACTCTCCAGAAAGTGGGCATAGAGGGGACCTACCTCAACATAATAAAGGCCATATACGACAAACCCACAGCAAACATCATTCTCAATGGAGAAAAACTGAAAGCATTTCCTCTAAGATCAGGAACGAGACAAGGATGTCCACTCTCACCACTATTATTCAACATAGTTTTGGACGTCCTAGCCATGGCAATCAGAGAAGAAAAAGGAATACAAATTGGAAAAGAAGAAGTAAAAGGGTCACTGTTTGCAGATGACATGATACTATACATAGAGAATCCTAAAGATGCCACCAGAAAACTACTAGAGCTAATCAATGAATTTGGTAAAGTTGCAGGATACAAAATTAATGCACAGAAATCTCTTGCATTCGTATACAGTAATGATGAAAAATCTGAAAGAGAAATTAAGGAAACACTCCCAATTACCATTGTAACAAAAAGAATAAAATACCTAGGAATAAACCTACCTAGGGAGACAAAAGACCTGTATGCAGAAAACTGTAAGACACTGATGAAAGAAATTAAAGATGATACCAACAGATGGAGAGATATACCATGTTCTTGGATTAGAAGAATCAATATTGTGAAAATGACTATACTACCCAAAGCAATCTACAGATTCAATGCAATCCCTATCAAAGTACCAATGGCATTTTTTACAGAACTAGAACAAAAAATCTTAAATTTTGTATGGAGACACAAAACACCCCAAATAGCCAAAGCAGTCTTGAGGGAAAAAAACGGAGCTGGAGGAATCAGACTCCCTGACTTCAGACCGTACTACAAAGCTACAATAATCAAGACAATATGGTACTGGCACAAAAACAGAATCATAGATCAATGGAACAAGATAGAAAGCCCAGAGATAAAGCCACGCACCTATGGTCAACTAATCTATGACAAAGGAGGCAAGGATATACAATGGAGAAAAGACAATCTCTTCAATAAGTGGTGCTGGGATAGCTGGACAGCTACATATAAAAGAATGAAATTAGAACAATTCCTGACACCATACACAAAAATAAACTCAATGGATTCGAGACCTAAATGTAAGACGGGACAGTATAAAACTCTTAGAGGAAAACATAGGAAGAACACTCTTTGACATAAATAACAGCAAGATCGTTTTTGATCCACCTCCTAAAGTAATGGAAATAAAAACAAAAAGAAACAAATGGGACCTAATGAAACTTCAAAGCTTTTGCACAGCAAAGGAAACGATAAACAAGACGAAAAGACAACCCTCAGAATGGGAGAAAATATTTGCAAACGAATCAACGGACAAAGGATTAATCTCCAAAATATATAAACAGCTCCTACAGCTCAATATTAAAAAGCAAACAGCGCAATCCAAAAATGGGCAGAAGACCTAAATAGAGATTTCTCCAAAGGAGACATTCAGATGGCCAAGAAGCACATGAAAAGCTGCTCAACATCAATTATTAGAGAAATGCAAATCAAAAGTACAATGAGGTATCACCTCACACCAGTCAGAATGGGCATCATCAGAAAATGTACAGACAACAAATGCTGGAGAGGGCGTGGAGAAAAGCGAACCCTCTTGCACTGTTGGTGGAAATGTAAATTGATACAGCCACTATGGAGAACAGTATGGAGTTTCCTTAAATCCCACTACTGGGCATATACCCAGAGAAAACCATAATTCAAAAAGACACATGCACCCCAATGTTCATTGCAGCACTATTTACAATAGCCAGGTCATGGAAGCAACCTAAATGCCCATCAACAGATGAATGGATAAAGAAGATGTGGTACATATATACAATGGAATATCACTCAGCCATAAAAAGGAATGAAATTGGGTCATTTGTTGAGACGTGGATGGATCTAGAGACTGTCATAGAGAGTGAAGTAAGTCAGAAGGAGTAAAACAAATATCATATATTAACGCATACATGTGGAACCTAGAAAAATGGTACAGATGAACCGGTTTGCAGGGCAGAAATTGAGACACAGATGTAGAAAACAAATGTATGGACACTGAGGGGGGAAAGCCGCGGGGGTGTGGGGGTGGTGGTGTGATGAAGTGGGCAATTGGGATTGACATGTATATGCTGATGTGTATAAATTGATGACTAATAAGAACCTGCTGTATATATATAAAAAAAAAAAGAGCCAAAACAGCCAGGACAGTTTTGAAGAGGAAGAAGAAGATGTGGTAGTGATAAGGTGTGGAGACTTATTTATGCAATAACAAGACTTTAAAAATAAAACTAGTGTAATATTGGCATGGGAGTGGGCAAGTACTGTATGTCAGTGTAACAGTTCAGAGTGCTCAAGAAATGACCCACATATAATGAGAACTTGGCGTTATTATAAATTGGCATTATATTGATTAATCAATATATTGTGCTAGATAATTTTGTATGAAAAAAATCAACTTAATTCTATATCTAGGACTCTTCTTGGAGTTTCAGACTCATACTCAAACGGTGTATCCCAAACTGAACTGATTGTAACTTGTCAAACTATTCCTTTTGTATTCTGTGTATCACTAGCAAAGAAATTTGAGAGCCAGTATTTATTCTTCTGCCTCCTAAATTTATTCTGCACATCCAAGCAATAAAATATTTTGTAGAGTTTAAAAAAAGAAAAAGAAAAAACAAAGCAATGTTTTAAGATATGGAGGAGAATGAGTAAAGAGTGATTTGAGGTCTTAAGTCTGAGGGAGTTATCACCAGAGTCAAATACACTAAAGGAGTAAACTAAGACAAGGATTGCATGGTGACCACTTTTGACAATGCAGCAAGAGTGGTTCAGGTAGAGTTGTGTGGAAGTCATATTATGGGAAGACTGGAGAGTAAGCCTGACTTAGCAGCACATGTACTAGTTAGGAGTTGATTAGGTTGCACATAATTGGAAACCCTAAATAAGATTAAAAGTTATTTCCTCTTAAATAAAAGAAATCTGAAGGTTGAGAATCCAGGGCTGAAATGGCAGTTCCATGCAGTTGTCAGGAATCTATACCCCTTCTACCTTTTTATTCTAGTGTTTTAGTCAGCTTGGGCTGCTATAATAAAGTACCATATTCAGAGTGGCTTTTGAAGAACAGAAATTTATTTTTCACAGTTCTGGAGGATGGAAGTCCAAGATCAGAGTGCCAGCACAGTGTGTTTCCAGGGAGGATGCTCTTCCAGGTTGTAGACTGCTGACTTCTTGTTGTGTCCTTACATGATGGAAAGAAAGCTAGCTAGCTCTCTGGTCTCTTCCTGTCAGGGCACTAATGCCATTATGAAGACTCTACCCTCATGACCTAATTACCTCCCAAAGGCCCCACCTCTAAATACCATCACATTGGGATTAGGGTTTTAACAAATCAATTTTGGGGGAACACAAACATTCAGTCCATTGCATCTGGCATTCCTAGAGTGGTCTCATTCTCATGGTCCAAGATGGAGGCTGAAACATCACTCCAACCTTATAGGCTGAATGCGGGATAAGGGAATGTGGAACAATACCCCTTAGTGTAAGTCTTCCAACTTAAATCTCTATCTCCTTGGCCAAACTTCAGGCAAGTGAACACACCCAGCTTCAAGGGAAATAGTGGAACATTATCTTTTAGCTGAGGAGTAATATGTCCAGCTAATAATTTTGTTTCTCACTACTCAGAGGAGAGACCTTCCAGGCAACTAAGAGTCTGTACTGTAGAAGAGGTTAGAAGTGTGTGTGTGTGTGTGTGTGTGTGTGTGTGTGTGTGTGTAACTGAGGGGGGAGAATAGAAGCTTATTAAAGCTCTGTAAATTCAGTTAATCTGCTGTTTTGGAGCTTCCATGGTATTTCTCCTGGACATTACTGTGGTTCATCATAAGGAAACTGTTAAAAATAGAGGAATAGATTGTGCACCTGACAGTGTTGATCTGCAGACTATTCTGCTTTTAAACACATTTAATTTTGCAGACATTTAGGGAAGTCAATTAAGGAAGGCAGACCTTTGCTAAAATATTTTACTTACGTTCTATAAATTATATCTTGGCATGCCAAGGAAACACTGAAACAGCATAGTAATCTGATTTGGTACCATGAACCTATTATAACACATTTTCTATTTAACTGGCTTTGTAATTGTCAATATTAGTGTAATTTATCCCCTTCAACTGTTTTGGAATAAAAAGTATGGTTTCTAATTATAGGGTAGATTAGGTTAAAAAGCTTAAACTAATATAGGATGTAGCAATTCTCTGCTAACATCTGGGAGAATTTGGAAAGAGTAAATGTGTTTAGAAATTGCTTATTCTTTTAGATAGAGTTTTATTGTAATATGCCTCTTTCCATTTACTGGTTGGAACTCTGCTTTTTACCCATCAAACCAACTTGTATGGAGTCAGTTGACTAATCTTTCACTGGTATGGTCAGGTTTTTCCCATAGGTATAGATAGCATGCTTTTATCTTCCATTTTTGGTTTGGAAACCTTGGAACATTGGTCCACATGATCTATAGGAATGACACAGACTTATATCATGGAGAAACAGTTTATCTTCTTAATGTTTGAGTGGAGGAGCAGGGTGGTGGGAGTGGTGGTTGTACTAACAGTTGCCTTAGGTTGACTTTGACAGGTAAGCTTGCCACTTCTCCATCTTTCACTTGGTCACAGAGTGATATTTCCTGGGAATATAATTTCTTCATGGAAGATGTTGAATCATGTTGTTTTGCAGTATTTTTCGAGATACAGCAGACTAAGCTCTGAGTCATATATCCTAATCTCAACTCTTTTACCAAATAGTTCTGTTGATCTGGAAGTCACTCAATTGCTCTGGGCCACATTTTAGTAATAATAGGATTATGTAATCTTGTATTTGAGAGGTATTTTAAAGTTCATCTGATCCAAACTTCTGTTTAATGAATAAAGCCCCTGCAGTATCCCCAGCTTTAACCTGTACTGTTCCTTTACTCTTTCAGAGATTGGACACTCACATCTCCCAACCCCAAAATGGTTCTTTTCTCAGCCTATAAGATTTTTGGATAGCTCTAATGGTTACAAAAAGGGTCTTTGAGGTGTTGAGTTACAATTTGCCTTCTTAGCACTTTAACCCATTGGTTTTAGTTCCACCCTCTTTAGCCATGTAAAATAAGACCAATCCCTCTAATAGCTGACAACCTATTAAGTGTTTGAGTCTTTACTTTCTGCAGGTTATGCATCACTGATACTTCCAACCATTGCTCACAACTTGTCTTTTTTTTCCCCCTCATCTTTCTAGGATTTATTATCTCTCCTTTTTTAGTTCTATGTTAATGCATTTAAGGTAAAATTAGCTCTTGGCAGGGTGGTCTAATATACTATTAATTCATATTAAACTTGCAGTCAGCTAAAACCTCTCTTTTTATATGGGCTATTGTTATATTTGTCTATCCTGTACAAGATTTTTGATTCAAGCACAGTATTGTACATTTATTTTTGTCAAGTTAATCTTATTAGATTTAGTGCAGTGTTTCAGAGTGCCTGTTCTTTTGGGATACTGATTCAAGAATCTAAATATATTAGTTATCTCCTTTTATTTTCAAATTTGATGATTATGCTGTGATTGTATATCTAAAATCAAGGAGTTTGATTATTTGTATTGGGACTTAAGGAAGTCAAGATCTCTTAGGTCACTCTTTTCATTGATTTAGGCACGCATGGATGCCAAATGCTTCTTAGTGCAATTGACTGGAAATTGAGTATCTGGAGATTAATTTAGAAGAGGTTCGTGTTGTATTTAATCCTATTTTCTCCCCTTGTCTGTTTTTCACTTTTATCTATTGATTATTTTAGCTCCTTATGTAGAGATACACTTTAAACATTTATTTTTAGATACAAATATAACTGAAGAATCAGAATAACTTTTATCTAAATTTATAGATATATAGATCCCACTTTCTGATATTTAAAAAAATGTGGGTTTTTACTTATGTTTTGGGGTACAAAATAAATTTCTGTATTCTAAAGCTTTACCTGGTAACCTAAATTTTAATTAGGAAATGCCATAGGGAATGCCTTCTAGATGAACATTTTTCTCAATTACAAATGTACATAAAAAGGGTTATTTTTAAAAAATCTGAAAAAATAAAAGAGAACTATGTACAGAAATTCTTAATAAAATAACATTGCTATAAACTGCTACTAAATAATTAAATGTTCACTTTCATATGTGAATGCATTTTATAAGCTATAAAATAGTATAAATATAAGTTCCTATTATTACTCTATCATATTCTATATAATAGAGTAAAATCTTTCTATTGCATAGTGATACGAGAAGTCTGTCTCAATAATGGAATATTTTGTGAAACATTTTATTACTTTCAGGTACATAGAGAATTTTATTTTGGCCACAGTGTTGTATATAATTTAGATAATTCTTTCATGCTATTATCCTTTACTTAAACGTCCTCTTTTCTTCCTGCTTGTCCCATTTCCCTTAATACCTAGCTTAAGTACAATTTCCTCTGTCAGTTAAAGCCCTTTTGTAAAGAGTCTCTTACAGTGGTCTCTTCCTGTTCTGAATTCTTGATGTTTTGTTGCCTGTACACCAATCATATGCCACTTTGTGTTACTGATCTTATTTTTAATTATATTTTTCTTCCGATTAACAAGTCTGAAAATTACTTGAGGGCAAAATTTGTGTCTTCTTCTTTTTTTTTTTTTGGTTCAAGACCTAGAACAATGGTAGGAGCTTACTAATTGTTGATGGTGATGAGCATTAAGTGTTTATTTGTAGAATTTATCAGGATGTTTGAAGGTGTTTTTCTTTCTAACATTAGATGCTTAGAATTATCTTTATGCTGCTAATTTGTTAAACTCTTTGTTAGTGTAAAGATGCATTCTTTTACCATATTGCCACAAACTCTGCCTTAGTGGGTCCTAAATTAATGATGTTTCATTGGTTCTCAATACTTTACACAAACTAGATGCTTAAGAGTTGTCTAATAAAGAGATAAATAAATGTCCTGAAAGAGCAAATGCTGTAAATGTCTAAATATTTCAAACTAATACTAGGAAATGGATTAAGCCCTAGACAAAACCCCTGTGGTTCTAATTATTTTATATGGAGCTTTTTAAAAATAGCTTCAAATAGGGATTAAAAATATACATTTTATACCCTCTGAAAATCAGAGAAGAATTATCCTGTGTCTTTCCTAAGTTGGGTTTTTCCTTCAAACACCTGCCCACTTCCTTCTGTGGTATTAAGAGTTCTGGGACCTGTGTCTATGGGTGTATTCTTCTGAAGCATTTCTTCCCTGTTCTGCATGTGCCCTAAGGAGTACAGATCAGAGACATTGCTGGAATTTGTTATGAGAAAAACTCTTCCAGAATTCCTCTAGGGAAAGTGGAAAATGAATTACAAGCACTAGCCTCAATGAATGGTGCATATTAATGTGGATACTTTAAACATGGCAATAATGAAGTAGGTCTAACTAAAGACATCACCAAATATGTTATAGCTAGATGATCATACAGATTTGGCTGGGGTTAAGGAAGTTAGAACAAGGTGAAACAATTAAAAAGAAGGTGCAAGAAGTAGTAGGGAATGTAAAGTGAGTGCTAAAGGAAAGCAGATATAAAGCAGAATAGATCTAAATGCCAAAATAGCATGTGCAAAGATTAGAAAAGAGAATTAACAGGAAGAATTAAGAAAAATAAGAATGTCAGATCAAGTTCTTCTCATTTCTATTCATGGACTCCTTAGAAGTCCCCATCACATGGAAACCTGAGGGTAGAGAAATAAGCTATAGTGACTTCAGTCCACATCAGGGAGCCTCAGACTTTTAGTGAGGAGACTATTAATGTTGATGAAGCAGGGAGTAGAAGGATATTGGAGGATTTACAGTTCCCTAAACTTGTTGGGGATACAGGTTACTAAAACCCAGTCAGAATGAAGTGTTCACCTCTGTGATCCCAAGTTTGAAGAGCCTCAGAAAGGAAGGTAGGTCCTGAACTGCTGATCTTAGACTTGGTTCTGTGGCGTGGGTTGCAACCACCTGGCATGTGACCTGCTGGGCACCAGAGAAATGATGTCTTATGGTGAGGAGGTGCTGCCTATACATATAGCTTCTGCTGTGTGCACTCTTTAAAAGACAGAAATAAGGAGAGAGAGTTGTTTTTTTTTTTTAATTTATTTTTTATTTTACATTGGAGTGTAGTTGATTTACAATGTTGTGTTAGTTTCAGGTGTACAGCAAGGTGATTCAGTTAAACATATACATATATCCATTCTTTTTCACATTCTTTTCCCATATAGGCTATTACAGAGTACTGAGCAGAGTTCCCTGTGCTCTACAGTAGGTCCTTGTTGATTATCTATTTTGTATATAGTAGTGTGTATATGTTAATACCAAACTCCTAATTTATTCCTCCCCACCACGTTTCCCCTTTTGGTAACCATAAGTTTGCTTTCAAAGTCTGTGAGTCTGTTTCTGTCTTGTAAATAAGTAGAAGAGAGAGATTTTAAATGATGCAATTTATTTTCAGTTCTACAATAAACTTCTGCATGAGGTGAAAAAAGAAAAAAAAATCGTAAAGCCTGGAAGAAATTCTGAGTAAGTTATTTTCAGTGCTTAGTAGCCAGAGGAAAAACATTAGACTGCTTTTAAATGTTTTCCACTCATCTTAATTTCTTGGGATATGTAATTTATATTATTTATAAAGAAGATATTTTCTTGGTTATTAACTTATTATTAGAGTAAACTGTTACTGTTCATTTGTACTTGAGGAAAATGTTACACATAGATAATTTAAAATTAGCTTGGGGAAGGAGATATGAACTGATGACTAAGTTTTAAAATAATTTTTTCTTGATTATAGAAATTTGCAAAACACAGAACAGCAGAGAGAGGGAAGTAAGAAGCCCCATTACCCAGTGTAAATGCTTTGAAAAATACTTTTTTTAGAAAGAGCAGTTTTAGGTTCATAGCAAAATTGAGCAGAAGGTACAGAGATTTCCCATACTCCCCTTGCCCCCAGTGGCCATGTCATTCACCAAGCTGAAAGTTATTTTAATATCTCTGACTTGATACTTGGTATCACTTTTTAAAAAATATTTATCTTTACTTAAAGCTACTTTCTAGCCAAATTAATCTGGCTACACTGCATGGTGTTAAAAGCTTATTTAGGTTGTTAAAATTACACACTATGGTTAGGGTAAGTCTACTTTTACTTTAGGACTAGTTTAGTGCTACCTCTGAAGTGTGGCCCATGGGTCTCTACCGAATGCTGTTGGTGTTCGTTGTGAGTAGTGTTCTTGAAGTTTCTCCTGTGAGTAGTTAGTGGTTTCCCAGCCCTCTGTGAGCAACAGTTCTTTGCCTGGCTTGGTGGAGTTCCACCCTATACATGGGCAAAGGGATTCCTATGCAGATTGTTGGAGTTATTTTGCTGTGTAGCCCCCTCTTGTCTGATACTCTGCCCACAAATTCCAGCTGCCTCAATCCTCCCCAGTTTAATTCCTTGATCTCTTCAACTTGAGACCACTGTGCTGTATTTGGATTTGTTCCCTCCTTGCACTTTGTTCTGGAATGTGCCTTGAGGCAGAAAACTAGGGTTATGATAGGACTCAAATCTTGTATGTTCCTCTTTTTGCAAGTTTTACAGGTCTGCACTGCCTGTTGTCCAGTATCTAAAACCAGTTGTTTCATATATCCAGTTTTCTAGTTGTCTGCAGCAAGAGGGCAAGTTCAGTCCCACTTACTCCTCCACGGCATAAGTGGAAGTCTGGTGTCTGGTGTTAATTTTGATGTTAATACGTTGAAATTGAGTATGGGATGACTCCCAAGGTTGGTCAGCAAGTGTTAGGAAGCTACTAGTATTCTGGGTGGATATAAAAGAAAATCTGCTCTCTGTAAGGATGACACAAACAGAACTATGTATATCAGACAATATATATCAAGATTCCACGGGCAGGTGGGAGCATGGGTATAATGTATAATCTTCAAGCTGGATTGAAATGGACTAAGTGCTATTATCAAGTATACCCAGTACTGTATTTCCAATGTATATAGCTTAGCTCTAAGAGTGGATGGAGTGGTGCAGTAGTTAAGAGTACGCCTACCAATGCAGGGGGCACGGGTTCGACCCCTGGTCTGGAAAGATCCCACATGCCCTGGAGCAACTAAGTCCGTGCGCCACAACTACTGAAGTCCGCGCACCTAGAGCCCGTGCTCTGCAACAAGAGAAGCTACCGCAATGAGAAGCCCGTGCACCACAACGAAGAGTAGCCCCCGCTCGCCGCAACTAGAGAAAGCCCACGTGCAGCAACGAAGACCCAATGCAGCCAAAATTAAATACGTATAAATAAATAAATTTATGGAAAAAAAATCAAATGAGAGATTATAGCAAGAACAATTATTTTAAAGAATGGATAGAAATTTTTACTAAATTTTACAAATAACCATATTTCTATATTATAAATAACCATATTTCTATAAACTCTTGATTAGTTTTAAATTAATTCTTATTTTTATATATTAGCCTTTTTATTTCCTCTATTGATAGTCATTTTAATCATGAATTTGCCTGTCTGCACAAGGCAAGTGTTTTTATTTCTAAGTACACCAAATCATTTAATTCCAAATCCATACTCCCAAGCATTACTTGTCTATCATTTATGACATCAATGACACATCGGCAAAGAAATATTTTTTATGCCCAGCTATCCATTTAATAATTGTTAAATCTTTCACTCCTTTCCCTGTCAGTCTTAACTGATGCAATTATCTCTGCACCAGAACATTTAATTCTGTTTAGTATCTTCAATATCTTTATGTATATCAAGTATCTAG
Source organism: Balaenoptera musculus (assembly GCF_009873245.2). Lineage (NCBI taxonomy): Eukaryota > Metazoa > Chordata > Mammalia > Artiodactyla > Balaenopteridae > Balaenoptera > Balaenoptera musculus. The sequence goes on along the minus strand of NC_045787.1, from coordinate 63,642,362 downwards.
TCTCTAAAACTGATATTGAGAGTATAAAAATTAGACTAAGTGAATTTGAAACGAAGGCTGGATATTAATATTATTGGGTGGTTGCATAGACAGTTTTTGACATGCTAAATCTGTTTTTTAGCTTCACTGTTTATGATGAAGAACTTTAAAAAGACAATGTTAGAAACAGATTTCTAATTTTTCACACCTCCTTAGCACCAGGTTGTAAGCTCTGTTGAAAATTTGAACAGGCTGATCTAGTTTCATTGCTAAACTACTTACAATCCCATGAGCAGTCTCTCAGTGGCTGCCAAATGCTCCTTGCTACTTGTTAGCTAGCTGTGATCCAGCTAACTCTTGGCATTTTATCACTTAGGAGACACATGTGGATACTGATACGTGTCATTAGTCAACAATGGAATTATACAATGGATCAGGAATAAGAGAGTTCTTTTTTCTAAATCCAACATGACTTTTTAAAAACTTTTTATTTTATATTGGAGTATAGTAGATTAACAATGTTGTGTTAGTTTCAGGTGTACAACAAAGTGACTCAGTTATTCATATACATGTGTCTATTCTTTTTCAAATTCTTTTCCTGATTAGGTTGTTACGTAATATTGAGCAGAGTTTCCTGTGCTGTACAGTAGGTCCTTGTTGGTTATCCATTTTAAATATAGCAGTGGGTAGGAATCTAGATCCCACATGACTTTTTACTGTCCGTTAGGAGAACTTAATCTGTTCTAAGTTCTCTATGTCTGTGGCTTCTCGAGTTAATGACACTGGGATTTAAGGACAAAAGATGGGGAGTGGATTTTGGATGTAGCATTTTGCAGCACATACTACTCACCAGTGTTAAATGTAACAGCTAGACTATTCTTTATAAAATAGCCCTCTTTCTAGCCCTCTACAATCTTTTTATTGTTTATTTCCTAACCTTGATTTATTTCCTCTAAGGATGTAGGCGAGAGGGAGGTTATTGTCTTTTGAGGATTTGTTTTATTAAAAATAACAAAACAACAGATATCTACCACCCACAACTAAATGGATTAATTTATTTCTTTAAAAAAATTACCCTTTGTATATAGAGATAGGAATCAGTGTGAAGGAATTGTTTTAGTAACATTCATGCTGTTAAACGATAGTATTTTATTGAGAGGCTGAAGCTTAAGGATACTACGAGGAGGTCAACGCTAAAGTAGGTCTCTAAGGAGATTCCTTACGCTTCCCCTTTGAATGCCTTGACTAGAGGAAACCAAAGGATTCTGTAAGTGCCTCATGCCTGGTTTAAGAGAGTCATTCCTTCATTAAAAAATATTTATTGGGTACTCACTAGTTTAGGTGCTGGAGATACAGAGATAACCAAGACAAAATGTGTTATAGTAGTTTAATTTCAAGAGAAATTAGGAACAGCTGTTTTTTGAAGTTAATTCTCCTACTGTGTCTTCCCTCTACCTTTGCACATATAGTGAATCAACCAAAAGAATTTTAAAACTACAGGTGGGGATTTGTTAATTTGAAGGCTTTATGTTTGAATCTTTTTTTTTCCTTTTTCCTTGCTAAATGTAAGAAGACGGCAAAATCAGTTTTCATCACTGAAGTTTGGGATGGATGTATGTTTTCTCATATTAAATGGCTACTTTCTCTTGCTTTTCAGTTTCAACACTGCATCTTTTTGGAATATTAAAAGAATGGCATGCAAAAGACAGGTTATTTAATAGGTAAATGTGTGAAAAGTAGATATAGGATATCATGGCCAGGCTGACAGACATAGCTGTTTATTGGTAGTTGGACTTTTCATTGTATGAGTACTTACCTAATGATGTTTATACATAGTTCGTAACTCTGCCTCATAGGAATATATTGTGAGGCATGATTAAATGTTATCCACAAGTGGCACACATTCCTGAAAAGTTTTATGAACATTAAATTGTGTTATTATAACTAGCATGTATAATATAAAGAAAACTTTTGATGAATCCTGTTCATAAGATTAAAAAAATTGTTTCTATGATTTAAACAGTCATATCCATTTTAACTGTTCTGTAAATTCAGATTAAACACATTAGGTCATTTTTATTGACTGACTTTTGTGAAATAATGATTTGTTTTATATAGATGTATTATACACACATGCATAGATATTGACATATGTACATATATGTGTATGTAGAGAGAGAGTTAGGAATTAGCTCTGAACTATAGGTAGTATTCACCTTTTATTTATGTGTAGCTTGGAGAACTTTTTTGCAAATTAACAATACTGTCTTTAAAACCTTTTTTATATGTTATCCATAGTTCCTTATTTTCTACCATTTCCTTCAGAGCAAGAGATTTAATCTCAAATTAGGTAGCTAGATTATAGAGGGAAGTAAATTCTTTACCCCTTTTCCAGACTGTGAAGTCCTTATTTACAAGTGTAGTTGAGAATTTGCTGTAATTAGACTCCAAATGACATTATGTGTTGTAGATGTGCTGTTAAATACTTAACTGTCTTAGTACTGTTAGATGATACCTCTTGGCAAGCATGTAACAGATTTTGTTCATGTGAATGGTAAAAATTTGTTTCCTTGTTAGATTTTGTAATTTTCACAAGGTAAATTTGAAATAATTTTATTTGGTGGTATGGTTATGACATTTTCTCACATTTTAAAGTTCAAGAATTAAGCAGAGGGAAGTCTCTTAGGTGCTTGTTGAATGAATATATCTAAATTCTGAGTTATATTTTCAAACATGAAATTAATGCAAAATATTTTACTATAAATCTAGCCAGTTTTCTTTTTATTTATATTTTGATTGTTCTACATGTTCTTTGTTTAAAAATTTTGGGGCATTAAGCTTTTCTACATTTAGGATAATTTCTTTAGGCTAGACTCCCAGTAATGGAATTATTGGGTCAAAGTGTGTGAACTTTTTTTAGCAAGCTTTTGACGTATACTTATTGCCAAATTGGTTTTGAAAAGATATCTTAGATTTTTGTATAGTATGAGTGGCACAAAGTTTAATCTTTTACTGGAGACACAAAGCTACCATTATGATTGTTATTAATTAGAGGACAGTGCTATAACAAGAGTTGTCCTCAGGCCTTCTGAAGGAGGCATGGGGATGTTAGCTCTTACTCTGATTAGACCATACTGGTTTTATGCTTTATTTAGTTTTTCTGCTACATCCATACTAGTTGGACTTCATCTATTGCTTCTTCTATTATTAATATTTCTACCAGTAGCTATAACTCATATTTCCTTCTACTCTTTTTCTCAATGCAGTATGTATATTTCTGTGTATATATGCTCACACTTTTAACAATGAATTACGAACATTTCTTCATTAAACATCTTCAAAAATATATTTTCCCATCACCTGCATATATCACAATCCAACTATTCCCCTTTTATCAGATATTTAGGTTGCCAGTTTTTCACTGCTGTAATTTTACCACGAGCTTCATTATAAATTGTTTGGATTTCGGATTAATTCTTTAAAATAGTATTTTAGAATAGAAATTACTGGGTCAAAGGTCACAAAAGGTTTATTATTTTTTTCCTATTTACTTGTTTATTTCTTTTTAAATACGTAATAGAAGAAGTACGGGGAAATAATCAAACAGAAGAAAGTTTATGCAGTAAAAAAGTCTGCCTCTTATCCTAGGCTCCCACTCCCTAGGAAAAAAACCCCTGCAATAAAAGATACTGTTTGGATACATATGTTTCCACTAGAGGGGGAAGCCTGGTGAGTTAAGCTTGTTGTTCCTGTGCCTGTATGTACATGAATTACCTCTGAAGAATATATGTGTCATATACATGGGAGCGTACTTTACAAGCTATTCTACACTTGTGTTTTTTACTCATTCACTTACCTTTTCACTTCGCCATGTTATTTTCTTGAAAAGCTGTACCATTTACACGTCCATATATTACCCTTTAGGCACCGAATGCTTTAATGTTTTTAGAGTCTTTGGTACATTGATTGGTGAAATTTTAAAATATTGTTTATGGCTGGGAGGTTGAATATTTTTCCTTAGGATTATTTACTGGCCATAGGTAGCCATTCTTATTTGACCTTTAACGTCCATCCTTGCTCATTATTTAAAAATTAAGGTCTTCTTATTCTGGCAGGACATATTATATGAGCTGTTTATATATTAAGCATATTAGCCTTTTGTTGTCCTATTGATTGTATATCCTATTTTCTCAGTTCATTATTGCTTTTTAATTTTATTTGGGGTTTTTTTTGGTGGGGGGTAGTCAGAGGTTTAACATCTTTCTGTGTTCTTTTCATTTTTATATATCTTTAATTCCCTTCTAATTATATATTTTGTAATTAACAAAAAAATCCACTTTTGTTAGAATCATGCGCAAAGTAAAGTGAGTGGGATTTCCCCCTTTCCTTTTGTAAATAGGTTAAAAAGTTAAACTGTAGACTGGTCAACATCCAAATTTATTAGAGATTTTGAATCCATGAAGTCTAGTTGAAATATCAATAGATTTGACCCTATCAGAATTGGAGATTGATAGAATTTGAATTGTGAAGTTTTATCAGTGGTGGTTGACTTTTCCGTTCTGCCTTCGATGGCACCCATGAGTGTATATGTGTGTAACTGAGGGACAGTGAGTTGAATGTGAATCGCATGGGTAGGTGATATGTAATTACTGTTTTGAGGGCAGTGCCAGGTGGGCTCAGGCTTTGGCTATTCTCAGTTCTCTTCCCATTTTAACCTCTACCTTTGCTCTTATTTTTAAAGCTTAAGAGCCCGCAGTAACCAGGGAGTACAGAAGGTCTTGAGCTGTTTCAGATATATTTTGCATTCTGGCTTTGCATTCCTCTCTAGAATTCCTGGTCATGATTTTGTTAACTCAGTCATTGGTATCTATTTGAAATTTAGAATGAAATGAAGGTAATTTAAAGGCATATGATCCATGAATCATTGATATGCTTTTTCATTAATCAATGTTTAAAAAAAAAGTCTGTGTCTACTTTCTGCAAACAAACTCTTACTGCATGATTATTAATTTTTTTCTGTGTAATTGGATCACATTATAAGCCACTAGATTAAATAGCCACTTTGTACTTTATCAAAAGTAGTTAAATTTCTTAAAGATCCTAAAAAGGAAAATGAAAATGTTAATATGAGAGTGTACACATTTTAAATATTTGTATATTCAATATTTATTTTTAAATTTTTACTGTCCAGTAGAAACTGAATCCGAATAAAATGTTTGATGATCTCCTGTCACTAGGTAAGGGACCATGCTATGATTCATCTGCACGGATGGACAAGTGTCACTCCTCACTCCCCTGGAATCATTTGTATTCATACACAAATAATTTATTGCAGGGCTTTTCCCCCAGAACCTCCTGGAGATTCTTACTTCTGGTGGCCCTAATGCCTCTATTGTAGGCAGCTAATGGGAAATACACAGTATCTGTATCTGAAGGTAGAACAAATACTCCTATTGATGTGGCTCCTAGTGGTTCTTCAGGAGCAGGAGAGAGGATAGAAAGGAATGGCAAATGTGAGAGAGGCTGTGGTGTTGGAATCCAGTATGTGACTTGGTAATATAATATGTAACAGAATTAGCTGAAACTGTTGCAGTCATTGTTACTATTTACTGTGCTGTCTGATCCTTTCAACAATACTACAAGGAAAGTATCCTTCCCATTTTACAAATGAGGAAACTGAGACTCAGAAATTGTGTTTCATTGAAAGTGAGCACAGGTACTGTAAACAGAGGGAGAAGGTGAATTTAACTCTGCACATGGTCAAGTTAAGAGAGAGCTATCTTGCTAGAAATTTCAAACAGTAATTTGGAGAAGCAGGTTTGGAGCTTGGTAGAGAGGATAGGGCTAAAGACATAGGTTTGGAAAATCCTATGCACAGAGGTAGTAGTTAAAATGTTGGAGATTTGCTAGTGATGTATTCTGGAGTCATCAAGGCAGTAGAGTTGATTAACTGTTCACCCATATGATGCTCCCTGCTACTCTCTCTGGAGTATAGGTCCTGACTGCCTGGGAAGCGTTCATTTTGTTCAAGGGAGTTACAGAACATGGATATATGAGGCGGTGTTATAGATAGATTTTCTCAGCCCTGTCCCATTTTATCATCCTGTTGATAACAACACGATGTCCTGCTACAGCTCAGATTCTAAAGGTAGGAGGACAAGCACACCCCTAGGAAGACGCTTCAAAATCTTTAGTTCTGCGGTTTGAAACCCCTTCCCCCCATTGATTCTGTGCCTCCGCCAATAGGTCTTTTAGAATCACTGTCCTGAGCCCATTGAGAGAGAGGAGATTGTTGCTTTAAATTCTACTTATAAAGAGATATACTTTTTGCTACCTAATTAATTGGGGGAAAACATAGAAGAAATATATTATCTCCTTTAATATTACAAAGAAGAGGTTACAAGGAAGTGGCTTGCTTAACTTTAAGGAATGGTGTTTATTGCAAGGACACAGCAACAGTTGTGCTCTGGTCTTGACTGTTCTGGGGTCTGTTTTCTTATCGCACCCCCCCTCCCAGACCCACCACAGTGCCTCTGCTTCACTCAGTGCCTCTCACTTCCAACTTCTCCAAGCTTGGTGGAACATCCTTACTGCTGAGCCTTTGACTTAGGCCTGGCTTTCTTGTCCAGACTGCACCACTGGTATGGCTCTAGGCCCAAGATTTTACAAGCCACAAGGAATAACCCGAGGCTGTAGGGCCGTAGGCAGTAGGGCCACACTGCCACTGGCAGGCAATTTTGAGGCTTCAGTCTCTCCAGGAGAAATTCACAAATATTTTTTTTTTCAAGGTGAAATCTGCCATCATGGTCAGGAATCATGTGATGGGTTTGGAAGTAGTTAGTGGAGAGACAGAGTATGTGGGATATGTGTGTTTGAAGAATGTGTGATAAGAATCACCAGTTGGGTTTGTTTGTTTGAAACTACAGGAACATTTCAATTCCCATATCCCATATGACATACTTTGGGGTATGAACCTTCCTCAAGGAGCATCACACAGGGATGTGACATACTACCTGTGTTAGGGTAGAAAAAGAGTTGAGAAGCACTGATCCAGGAAGTGGCATTCAACTTGAAGAGAATAGGAGATGTTTCTAAATTATATTCGTATACTCACTGTCAACAACATACTTTTCATCTATGAGTAACTTTAACAGATGTCTGCTCATGGTGCTTAGTAACTACAGAATAATTCTCATCTTAAGAGTTTGGCAGTTTTGGAATGGAAAGAATTAAATGGACAGAGCAAGTGATTATATACAGGCTTTCCCTTTTCATGACAAATACATGTTATGTTTTCATGAAAATGGGGAAAATATTCATTTTTTCAAATGCCATCAGTCTTTAACAATCATAAATTCACTTGGCAAGAGAAATGGAGTAGCTCTACAGAACTGTGGTTATTGTTACATTGTTTTGTTTACTGTAAACCTGGCTCAATATTGGTAAATACAGTGTAGCAGAAACTGAACTGTTGTGAGCCATCTGGGCATCAGTCCAAGATATCATTAAAAATACTGCCTCAGACTAATTTGGGTTTATGAATAATATTTTGTTAACAGCTTAACTAAAATTGAGCCACATGGTGTAGCTTAAAATTCTGAATCCACAAGATAATGAGAGTAGTATAAATGTATAGTGCATACTTAATATTCTATATTTGAGTGATAAATTTATATGTACTTCCGTGTTAACCTTTAAACTCTAAGCACCCAAATGCTTAATATAATCTGGTACCTTTAAAGTTTACTTAATGCTGTGATTTGCTGTTAATTTGAATTTCTTTTAAACTAAAATATTATTGGTTTAGCAATCTAAACTAAAGAATAAGGAGAGAGTGCCTGAACAAATATATTAAAATGGACATTCAACACCCATTTTGGCATACGGATATGTAAACAGCTGGAGTTTATGTTAACATTCACCAGAAAGATGGAAGGATATAGTGTTGTTGTAAAGGTCCAATAACTTAATTCATTTGTTTTACTAATAATTAGACCTTCAAGTAGGTTATGGGAATTATTAATGTTTGGTTTTAAGTTAGTAATTCATACTAGGTATAACAAAGGGAATTGAGGGCTTGATAAGTTAGATGATCCAAGACAAAAATCCATATTTAGGTGTTTCGTGCCAAGAAAAAATGTGTCTTATTCTTTTGCGTCCTATTTTAATTAAAGTTCTTTATGAACGTATGTGTATAAACTCCCATTGAAAAGATGTTGGAAGAGTTGATTTTCTGTCACTGTTAGTGTGAAAAATATTTCTGTAATGAAAAGGTGTGTGCATTATTTAAAGAATGAATTTTAAATATACCTCTTCTCAATAAATATTTTACTCATTTTACAGGTTAGCACTCTACGTATATGAATATCTGCTCCATGTAGGAGCTCAGAAATCGGCCCAGACATTTTTATCAGAGGTATGTTTTGTATATTTTCTGCATTGTATTTTGATATCCTATATAAGTGAATGAAAAATATACTGTAACAATTATTTGAAAAAAAATCATTATGTGTTTTATAATGAATGCTCAGTTATCAGAATGCATAATATACTCTTTGTAGATTTTTTGTAAGCATTTTTAGTATCTCAAAATTCCATGTCCATGCAAATAACCTCCTACTCAACTTTCCAGCCATTTTTTCCCTGTAGAAATAGAACCTTTAAACACCATCATATCTCTAGTTTTAGCAATATCTTATTTTGGCATTATTCACAATTTTGGAAAATATGGTTTTTGTTTTTGTTTTGTGTGGATAATAGTGGGTTGATGACTGAAACTTCAGTTAGAAAACATTTTGATAATCTTGCTTCAAGTTCTTGTTTCTCTTTCTGTTTTTCTCCTTCACAATATTTTAAACTTTGAGCTCTCATACAATGTTATTTTTTCCTTCTCTAATTTATATAATGATGAGGATGAGGAGGATTTTATTGAGTTATATATATGCCAGGCATATTATCTATAATTATAATAAATATTATATTATCTATAGTTCTTTTAAGAGATTTGCAAGGCATATGGTATTATTCCTGATTTACTGATAAGAGCTACAGGGCTCAGGGAGTTTATATTACTAGCTTATGGTCACATAGCTTAGTAAGTTATGGAACTAGAATTCAAACCTTAGGTCCATGTTAATTCCAAAGCCCCTGGTTTCCCCTCTGTATCTGTGCTGTCCAGTATGGTAGCCACTGGCCAGATACGACTTTTTGAGCACTTGAAATATGGCTAATGCAATTGAGAAGTGCTGTAAGTATGAAGTTACACACTGGATTTTGAACACTTGGTGTGAACAAAAGAATATAAAATATCAATAACTTAAAATTTTTGATCACATTGAAATGATAATATTTTGGATATATTAGACAAAATAAAGTTACTAACATTATTTTTCTTTTTTCTTTTTTTAATGTAATTACTAGAAAATTTTAAATTACATCTGTGGCTCTCATTTGTGGCATATGTTTATGTTTCTGTGGGACAGTGCTGATCAAAATTACATTGTCTCTAGTGATCTCACTAGTTTGCCCCTTCCAGATCAGGGATATGACGGGCAACCCCTTGACCAAAGTGCCCTGCCTGAGGTACAGCCTTCTTGAGATTCACTATCCTCCAACAAGCACACAAGTTAACAAACACACGTGGTAGCCCCCCAATCTTTTATCTAATTAATTAATATATGTGAACTGTTAGGGCCTGTTTGCAAGTAAGAAAATTGAGAGGTATGCTCAGAACTTAAGAAGTCAATTGTTTTACTATAGAAGGAATATATGCAATGTAATAAAAATGTGATTTCAAAGTTTATTTAAATCAAAACAGAAGTTTAATATATCCATATCTCATTAAATAATTAATTAGAAGACTTTGGTCTGTAACCTTTCTGAGTCACATTCACTGTTTGATATTATAAAGTGACTGAGATTGCAAAGAGAATGCTTTTAATAATTATATTCTTAATCACTGCCAACTTATATTTAAAAGAAACTAAAGCTACTTATGGAGATTTTCAAGTTTTATTTTAATGCATTTGAAAACTTGATGAAACTTGATAAAAGAATTTACTGGTCACTTTCCTTATATAAAGGAGCATTTTGGATTGGCTCAATTTTCTGAGTCCTCGGGGGTTCCCAAGACTATTTTTTCTTAGCAACACTAATAATCACTTCATCAAAGAAGAAAAATGTTGCTAACGTATTTAAGGAAGTTCAGGTACTAAGACTCAAATAAGTTATGTGGATTGAACAGATAACTAGATACTGTACTGATATGCTTCTGACTCGATGGACAATGGATATACAACTTTTCTAGAGCTACTTGGTAAAAATAAAATTATAATTCCAGAAGAGATTTACACATTTTTTAACAAGTATTTACCATGATTTTATTTTCTCCGGCTGCATTTGGAATACAAAATTGAGGATATCTCTGAATTATTAATCTGGTCAGTTTCACAAGAGGAATCAGTTAAGCTGAAAATAAACTATTTTCACCAGGAAGACACAATATTATTGGACTTTGGAGAGGGGTGTATGTGATTCCCAGAATAGTTACATGGAAATCGTTGAACATAAAGCAATCGTATATATTTTTGTGGGTACATACTTACGAATGTGAAGTATAGTAAAGGTCTGAAAGAATATACATTCCAGACTAGTTGTTGATGGGAGTGGGGATGTTAAAGGAATCGAAGGGGAATTTTACCCTTACTTGTAGAATGTTTTAAAACAAGAAATATATATGTATATATATTTGTATAGTTATTTAAAAATAAAAATAATAGAAGATAAAATACAAAATTACCTTGATTTTAAAATGGAAGTCTGGAGGTAGATTTGTAATAGGCCATTGCTGAGTATACCCTAGAGTTCTAGATACAGTCGTCCCTCCGTATCCACTGGGTATTGGTTCCAGGACCTCCCCACCCCTACCCCACTGCTGTGGATGCCAGAATCCACAGAGATCAGGTCCCTTATGTGAAATAGCACAGTGTTTGCACATTGCCTACACTTATCTTCCCATGTATTTTAAATCGTCTCTAGGTTACTTCTAATACTTAACAGTGCAAATGCTATGTAATAGATGTAAGTACAATGAAAATGATATGTAAATAGTTGCCCGTAGGAAGCAATTTCAAGTTTGGCTTTTTGGAACTTTCTGGAATTTTTTTTCCAAGTATTTTCTCTCCGTGGTTGGTTGAATCTGTGGATGTGAAACCTACAGATAGAGAGGGTTGACTGTAATTTCAATTGGTTAAATTTCAATAGCTTGCTATATTGTCCTCCCTCATATTTTAGGTTTCCATAATACCAGCTTGCTTGTGTTTGCCTATACATACCAGAAGCCTTCTCTCATCTGGGCATTACTCGGTGCTATTCACTGCCTAAAATCTCCTCCCCTTCTCTCCTTGACTAGCTTAGAAGTAGCTTTTTCTAGGAAAGCTTTCTCAGGGCTCCACCTCTCTGTGCTGATAGTGCATTCTTACCTAAAAGCCTTTGCATATTCTGCCAAGAAGCTTGGACTTATCTTCTCGGCAAAAGAGAACTTTTATTCTTTTAAGTAAAAGAATAGCATCGTTAGGTTTGTACTGCAGTGTCTGTGTGAATGGCAGTACCCATTCTCTTTAACTATGGACAACAAAGAAAGGAGAATGTAATCTTTTAGAGCTTTGTACCCTATTTAGCATTGCTTTCTCTCTTCCTTTCACTTGGATCATCTGGAAAATTTAAGGCTGCTCATTGTAGAATGACTTCTTCAGTTATTTGAGTAGTGAAGGACCATCTTATCTAAATTCTTACTCTATACCCAGATTTTTACCTAATTCAGAACTGTTATACAAGGAACTTAAAAATCAGGGGGAGCTATTTATTTGGGTTGGGTATTTGTGATAAAAAGGAAATGACTGAAGTGGCACCAATTACTCAAGTATTCGATGTTCTCACACTGGTTCAAGGCGAAGTAGAATGCTTCTTCCAATTTCGGCATTCTCCCTCAGGATGAATGAGGATATAGATGACTATGATGTTAATGAGCCCTTGTGAGCCAGGATTTACTGTGCTGGGCCACCTCTTTCGTTTATATGGGTTTGCTTTCTGGATGAAGTTGTGAGAAGGTCAAGTTGGAACTCCAGGCATCATCTGAACAAGTAAGATGTGTATCTCAGCAGCCTAATCTCTCACTTGGGCTTAGCCTTTCTTATACTGCCCTTGGCCTAGCCTGTCAGAAATTGGACTGCTTCTGATAGCTTTTGTTATCAGTCAGAATAGTAGGGCACTATTAGCCCAGCTATTTTTTTTCTTAGTTAAAAGAGATAACATTGGGATAACAGTAGAAATTAAAACATTTCTCTAGCCAGGCTGTGTTAAAGGTCATTCTTATCTCTGATTCATCATAGATCCTAAACCACTACCTGAATCCTAAATGTAGTTTGTATGACTTTTCATTTTCTTACCACCAAGAGGACAAAATGGAATATTCTTTAGAAATATTCTCAATACAGAGCCCCTCCTCTGCTTTATATTTTATTATCTTTCAGTATTCAGTAATTATAAACAGAATGCTAAGAAATCTTCTTTGCAATTCTATATCAATTTTTGTTATTTTGGGTTCTTTAAAAACGATTCTTTTCCTGCGTTATATTATTTCATTATGCAAAGATAATTCCTGCTTGTTTCTGAAATTTTGTATGGTATTCATGCCTCAGAATGAGGCTTGGTGTCTGTAGCAAATAAAATTAAGAATTAGAGTGTTGCAGAGATCTAGGTTTTTTTTCTCTTCTTAAAAATTTTACATTGTTTATACTATATTACTAGCCCTTATTTGCCATAAATTAGCCAATAAGTTAGCCAGAAATAGAAGCTTAAAAATATCTAATGGATTGTTTCTTCAGATTTTATTAGGAATGCTAAATTATTGAACTCCATAGACTCCAAAATTCTGTTCTGTTTATTTTTTCACCTATATGAAGAGAGAAAATAATAATAATAATTTCCTAACCTTACCTGTTTCTTGAACTTTAATTTGGAGGCAACATAGTGTAGTGGGTAAGAGCGATCACTTAAGGGCCACACTGCTGGATTTGAATTGTGTTCTACATTATATTTACTCATTCAGTTTTCTTAATTATAAAAAGAAGATAATCATAATAATACTTTAAAGTGGCGCTGAGGTTTAATTGAGTTACTACATGTAAAGTGATTTGAAGGGCCTGGCATGTGGTAAGTGCTCAAAGGTGTTATTTTAATGCTTGACTGATTCTTTTCTTTTTTTTTTTTTTTGCTATGGGATCTTAGTTCCCTGACCAGGGATTGGACCTGGGCCCTGGCAGTGAAAGCCCTGAGTCCTAACCACTGGACTGCCAAGGAATTCCCCTCTTTTCTATCGTGTGTAGTTTATTTCTTTAGAGTACAAGTATAAATATATATCCTACGTGCACGTGTGTGCTCCAAGTATCTGTCACCTGGATGGCCCACAATCCTCCTACCTCCTGGGGCTACCTTTTCTAGCAAAATGGCTCCAGCTCTAATCCCTAATATAATAGGTTGTCTCAAGTCCTCTCTAACATCTCTGGGGCTTACTAGGGGGAGGGAGGACAGTATGGTTCTCTTGCTGTAATTTCTTGCTCTCACTAAGTATTACAGCCCTGCTGCTTCTCCTCCTTATGGCTGATACCTTTTCTTTGCCTTAACTTTCCTGTTTCCTTCATATGCATCAAGGAGTTTTCCCAATAAAGGGTATTCCTTTTTAAGAGGACTTCTACCTTCCTTCTAAAGCAGAGCAGGACTATTCAATAAAACTTCCCATGATTATGGAAATGATCTCTAATCTCTGCTGTATAGTAAGTTCTCCACTAGTCACATGTGACTACTGAGCCCTTGAAAAGTGGCTAGAGCAATTGAGGAATATTCAATTAATTTTAAATGTAAAGAGCCACATGTGGTTAATGAGTACCACATTGAACAGCACAGTTTTGGATTATATCTGCTTCAAAGTACAGTCAGATTTTTCTTCCTGTTACACATCTATCAGCTTTACTTTTTTAAATTAGGATGGAAAAATTTTTACTGTTTTTTACATTTAGTTTAGTTGTGTGGATGCACCGATACTTCTATACATGGAAGGTTTTAGAAAATTAGTAGGAACAGTGGATTATATCTAAATTAGAAGTCTCAGGATTTTGTCTAGCAACAAATGTGTACATAGGTATGCATTCTTTTCTTAACACAGGAACTAGCTTTATCCTTTCAGGGTATTAATTTTTTTAATATTGGTTTTCAAAAAGTATGAAAGGTTTTAGGAATACTCTGTAAAGTTTGTATCCCATGAGCTTCACATGAACTGCTGTGCTGTTGGAGATGCTGTTGACTGTCTAAAGTGGTCCCACATTGATGAGGCTGGAACCCCCCAAAAAAGGTGCTGTCGACATCCAGAATTGCCCCACCTCGGCTTTGTTGCTCCTGCTGCAACCAGCAACTACTCCTTTGGAGCCAGGGGCAGGAAGCTTCTCTTCTTCCTCCTGCCTTTTGATCTCCTACTAGTGTCTCCTGATAGCAGAACTTAACAGGAAACTGGCTGGCAAGGAGCCTAGGAAATGTAATTTTCAGAATCCAAGCACCAAGTGTAGAATGGAGTGTAGGAGGGGTGGGTTTGGGGCAGAGAGATAATAGGTAACTGACCAGTATACCTTGCTGGAAGCAAATGATGATGAGATGATAAGTAAATGTGTGTGTGTGTATGTATATATGTTTGTATGTGTGTGTATCACAAATTTTTTTTATTATGCGCTCTGTTCTGTGCTTTGATTTTTGTTTCACTTGTTCGACTTCAGTTGTTTTATATTGGTTCATTAAATTTATAATTCTCTATTTGTGGTTGTAGGGTATTTCGTTCTATGAAATGTGCCATAATTTCACCAGCCCCCTACTGATGGACATTTAGATTGTTTCCAGTCTTTTGCAATTACAAATGATGCTTCAATGAAAATTGTTTCATATATAATTTTGCACATGTGACCATATTTATAGAATAAATTCCTAGAAGAAGAATTGCTATCAGATAGTGATAGTTTGTAATTTATAATTTTCAGATATAAACCATATGGCATGTCTTACTCTTGCCAATATACCTTTCATTCATGATTCAATGTTTGGCTGTGCATTTACATAGAGATGCTGAAAACACTAGATCATATGATAGAGACACTGCATAATCACAGACAGGGCCCTCAGATGCAGAATATGGCAGTGGGAATTGGCCTTGGGATTTACAAGGTTACAGGAGAATACGGCCTTTAGCTGGACTAATGTCGGAAGGAAGGGAGGTGGATGATTAAACAGCAAAAAGCCTAAGGACTAGGGACTACACATTGGGCCTGGAATAATGCAAGAAGGAAAAATAGAATAAAGAGAGAGAGATTGTTTGCACAGATGCCGCTTAAACACCTAAACAAGCCTGAAGCCCATGAAACTCAGTACAACAGAAAATGCCTCTTCATAAATAGCAGAAGAATTGTTCCTAAAATGACTGTTGACATTTAGAAGTATTTTCTGGCTATTCCTCAACCCCATCCATCATTAATACACGTTTGCTAAAAAAATTAAACTACATATGTGGATGTGAATATGATTTTAAAATGAAAGTCTTCCTTTAGCTTTTTCCAGAGATAATAGTTGTAAGTTTGGTGTCATTTTTAATATGCATACACCCAAATGCAATCTACATATTCATACATTTCTTTTTAAACAGGAAAGGTTTTATACTATATGTATTTGTTCTCCAACCTTTTGTAATCTCCAGTTTGAAAAACCAATATAGCATGGCTATTTTTCCATATAGATATATCTTATTCATTTTAATGATTACACACTGTTCTGTAGTATTTAAGCACCAAAATTTATTTTACATTCACTATTGGTGAATGTTTTTCAGGTTGTTTCTAATTTTCATTGTTTCTAAAAATGCTGCAGTAAATGTGCCAAAGTTTTCTATAGATCAGGTTCTGTTTTCTTGAGCATCATCTCATGCTTTCTCTAAACAAGTATATCTAGAGTAGTAATTAGTTTGGAGGCAAAAACTACCATTCACTATGGAAACATATTCCTATGTATAACGACCTCTTCTTTGCAAATACCTAAAACGTTAGTTGTTGTTCATTGAATAACTGTGAGTTTTGTGTTAACTTCAGTATGATGGACAAAAGTTTTAGCTGTTTCTGCCACAGACTTGCAATTTAAAGTGAGAAAGATGAACTTTACTCACGATATAGTAAAGAATGTTTGAGGATGAAAAAGATGATGTATGTGAAACATTTTGAGTTTCTCTTAGGAATAATAAGATGTAATACTGTTTAAAATACAGATGCTTTACCTTCAGACTTCCTCTTGTGAAAGACCATATCAAATATAAACCATATAGTTATTTTCCTAGAGTACCTTTTCTCCTGAAATAGCTGATGATTGGTTGTGGAAGTTGTGAAGGTACAGGAAGGAGACTGCTTAGTAGCTGATGTGGTGCAGTGGGACTCATGTTAGACTGTGAGTCTAATCCTACCTCCAGCACAGTCTGGCACTGAGAGCTAGTCATGCTACTTTGACTCTTCGTAAGTCATCTCACATTCTCCTTTTAATTATTTCACAGTTGTATTATGTAAAGTCAAGATGAACTGAGATGAAACATAAGGACACTACTTTAAAAAACTTACTGTTTATATGCTTAGGATGATTCCGGGGGTTAGGAATATTAGTATGTCTGGGGCACATCTGTGAGGTCCATTATTATGCCCTTTCAAGAAGACTAGTGAAAAAATGGTAAGAGAAAGGATTGAGAGAAAGATGAGACACAAGTTTCTGACTAAATTATAACTTTAGCAGGACATCAGAGTTTTATTTCTCATAAGATTCATTAAGTACCATTCCTTATTTTTTCATGAACCAAAAAGATAGAATATTGATCAACTGAAATTATCAGATAAAAGGTAGTATACATTAAAAATTTTTTTTTTGAGTGTTACTGCTTAGGAGAATTCAAGCTAGGATCTGGCTTACATTTATATAACATGCTCTGGTTCATAGATCACATTTAGACTTTATAAATTCAAGTTCATTAATTGCTAGAGTTTCACCTTTTAGCTCTTTTTTAAAATGGTTATCACATATATAATTTTCTAATCTTTAGAAAGTTTGTTTGTTTTTTGAGAGCAAATTACTTGTCTATGTCGAGGTTCCCAGTGGTTCATATTTTGTATACATAAGAACTCTAAAAATGTAATCAGTTTCAGTTATTTTAATTGCACTTAAGTTTTGCATCTCTTCCTTAGAGAGGTTTTGATTTTTTTTCTTTTTTTACATTTAGGGCCACTTCTTAAGTTTTTATTTTTAAATGTTTTTGTTTTTTATCCTTTTGGGATAACTTCTTCCATAGTAGGTGATAGAAAGGATTCCTTGAATTTTTTGAAATCTATAATTATAGTTGTTTACTTCCTAGTAGTGTTAAGGGCCTGTGGGCACATTTTATTGATTGGAGTATTGTTAAATATTTTTAATTATTTAAAAAACTACAGGATATACTTATACATAAGGATTGTTTGTTTTCAAAGCTGGATCACCTTAGCTAAAATTATAACTTACAT
The DNA here is from genome assembly GCF_009873245.2 of Balaenoptera musculus. Lineage (NCBI taxonomy): Eukaryota > Metazoa > Chordata > Mammalia > Artiodactyla > Balaenopteridae > Balaenoptera > Balaenoptera musculus. The sequence goes on along the minus strand of NC_045787.1, from coordinate 63,624,762 downwards.
TTACCTTTTCTCTTTATCCTCCTTCACTGTTTTGTTTTCCTCCACAGCATTTGTCACCTTCTATTTCTAATGTAAATACAATTTCCTTTTTTTGTTTGTTTGCTTGTTTATGGTCTATCTTCCTTACTAAAATATTATCTCCCTGAATGCAAAGATTTTTATCCTTTCTGTTGACTGTGATCCAATGCTTAAAAAAGGCACTGTATGAACACCCACACAGTTTTCCAATTTTTAAATTTAATTTGTAAAAAGCATTTAGTCAGAACTTGTAATTTTGAGAATATTGACCTTGTTTTAAATGTTTATTATAGTGAACTCCAACTCATCTGAAATATAAATAATTGGAAAGTTTATGTCACCATCTTTTAAAAATTCTTATGGAAGTCATATACCTTCTTACTCCAATCCCCTCAAATAAGGAACTTATTAAAAAATTCAATCCTTAGAGTATAATTTAGAGTCTACATATTAAGCCCAATCTCTTGCAAATTTCTGGGTTAGTGGTGATAACTGATTTTCATATTGGTGTTAATAATGGTGATTTTCATGTGTCTTAAGATCTTGAAATATCTTCTGAAATTATGGCACAGTGGGAAGCAAATTCAGGAAAATAATGGTGGCATCTTCTCTCAAACTATCCAGTCAGGAAATCACAATATAAAATGAGTATTTTTAAAACTTGAGTAAAGAATAACATGAAAATCTTATATATTATCATAATATTTTAAATGGAAAAATATTGCTTTATAATATGTGTAAGAAAAGTATTATTAGGAAAGTATTTAATATCTCTTTTATTCATTTTAGATAAGATGGGAAAAAAACATCACATTGGGGGAACCACCAGGATTCTTACATTCTTGGTGGTGGTAAGTATCTTTAATTCCATTTTCACTAGATTGATGATGCATTTCAGTAGGCCTTCACTGTACCTGTTTATGATTTCATGCCTCTCATTTATACTTTTTCATTTTCTACAATTATTTCCTGAAAGGTAGCACTTAGAAAAATAAAAAACAAATAAACTCAAAACCAGCATTAATGTTATTTAACTTAAAGATACTTCTATTAAATCAAGCTGGAATTGTGACCAGTGTGTGGAATCTCCAGCTATAAGTATGATATTGTATTAGTCAGCTTTGGCTACCGTAATAAAATACCATAGACTGGGTGGCTTAAACAACAGAAATTTATTTTCACACAGTTTTGGAGGCTAGAAATCCAAGATCAAGCTGCTGAGCATGGTCTGTTTCTGGTGAGAACTCTCTTCCTGGCTTGTAGATGGCTGCCTTCTTACTGTGTCCTCACATGGCAGAGAGAGAGAGAGGGAAAGAGAGAGCGAGCACATAACAGAGAATGAGAGAGAGAGACCAAGCACGTGCTAGCTAACAAACTAGCCTTCTGGTGTCTCTTTTTATAAGGGCACTAATTGCACATGAGGGCCCCACCCATGTGACCTCATCTAAACCCGAGGTTACTGAAGGTAGTGGTGGTGATGGTGGTAAATTTTTAGGAGAGAGAATAGTCCAAAAAAGTTTGAAATAATTCTGTATAGACTCAGAGCTAGAACTGACTAGGAATGTACACAAAGATGGTCAGTCAGTATTAAAGGCCCAGTTGATATCAGAACTTATAAATTTTATTGTGGTACAAGTATGCCCAGGTATGTGACTTTTCTGCAGCAGTAATTGTTAGTCTAGGTATTCAAATGGGCAAGCTAGGCTTTTCTTTTTCTTTTATTTTTAAAAAACTTCTTCAGTTAGGAGCATTTCCTGTTCAGTACTTTATACATTTATCTCTCAACATCTTATTCAAAAGAAAAAACAAAAGCTCTCTTCTAGTGCCGTACACATGGTTTCCTTGGTCCGTTACTTCATGCCATCATCTTTTTAATCTCTCCCCTGAAAACGTGCTTTACTAGAAGTTCCATGGTGAATAGAACCACACTTGGTCAGTTGTGGTTGTGGGTTTCCCTTGTTTGTCTCACATACGTATGGCAGGAACAGGTGCAGTCCTTTGGTTCAGAGTTGTTCCTTTATTTGGAACAACGGTTCACTGCAGTTAAGCACTGTCATTGTGCTGTTTTCCTGGGGTTTAAGACTGACCTCTTGTAACATATAGTGTTATAAAAGTCAGTTTTTCATTTTACATAGTCTGTATTTATGATATCTAGATCTAGACTAGAAATGCTTAATTATTTGCTGAATGTAGTTGAGTTTCCCACTTGTTGACACCCTTATATTTTGTATGTTTCCTATTAGGTCTGCAAAGTGGCACACGAAACCACTTTAGAAGTCTGTCCCTATTGGATTAGTGGGTTAACAAAATGAGGATTTTAAGTTTTTCATTATAGAATTAATTCTATTTCTTGCACCTATTTCTGTTTTACTCCCTTCCTCATGAATTTAACCTATCCTCGTACTGTAAATGGTTGATAAAAACTCACTGAATACTTTGGCTTTTTGCTTCCATCAGACTTGAGTTTTTTTGGTCTTTGCTATCAGAAGGTATAGCTCTTAAATCTGCTATTGCCCTTCCTTTTTCTATGGCTCTTAGATTCAGGGGAGCTCTTCCTCTGTGGTTTTGGTATTTTAAGAAATTTTTACTTACTTAGAGATATCAAAGAAATTGTAAATAATGAGCATAAATATTTTTAGACCATATTTATTTTAATTTAAATCTAGCACATGCAAAAGGTACATTATTTTCAGTGTTTTTAATGTTCTGAGAACTGATGAAAGGCTGTGGATCCCCTCTTCCAGGAAACTGCCCAGATCCTAAGCTTTCCTGATCATTGTGTGTAGCCAGCCATGACTGTGGGCCTTAAATCCAGCAGAGGCCTGACTTTTTTTTCCAGCTGTTTCAGAGGTCCCTTTTATTTTATTTTTTTTAATTAAGACTTTATTTATCTTTTAGAGTAGTGTTCAGTAGGTTCACAACAAAATTGAGGGGAAGGTAGAGACTTTCCTTATACCTCCTGCTTCCACACATATATAGCCTTCCCATTATCAACATTCCCCACCAGAGTGGTACATTGTTGTAATTGATGAACCTACTTTAACACACTAAATTACTCAAAGTCCATAATTTGCATTACAGTTCATTTTTGGTGTTGTACATTCTATGGGTTTGAACAAATGTATAATGACATGTATCCACAATTATAGTAATATACAGAGTATTTTCACTGTCCTAAGTTATATGCATTTAAAGTTTCTCCATGCCTTTCCATGGCTTGATAGCTCTTTTCTTTTAGTTCTGAATAATATTCCATTGTCTGGATGTACCATGGTTTAATTATTCATTCACCTACTGAAGGACATCTTGGTTGCTTCCAAGCTTGGCAATTATAAAAAAAGCTGTTATAAACATCCATGTGTAGGTTTTTATGTAGTCATACATTTTTAGTTCCTTTGGGTATATACCAAAGAGTGTAATTGCTGGATCATATGCTAAGAATATGTTTAGTTTTGTAAGAAGCTGCCAGACTGTCTTCTAGACTGGTTGTACCATTTTTCATTCCCACCAGCAACAAATGAGAGTTTCTGTTGCTCCACATCCTGGCTAGCATTTGTTGCTATCAGTGTTCCAGATTTTGGCAATTCTAATAGGTGTGTAGTGGTATCTCATTGTATTAATTTGCATTTCCGTGATGACATACAACGACGTGGAGCATCTTTTCATATGCTTATTTGTCATCTGTGTATCTTTTTTGGTGAGGTATCTGTTAAGGTCTTTGGCCCATTTTTTAATTGAGTTGTTTTTTTTCTTATTGTTGAGTTTTAAAAGTTCTTTATGTATTTTGAATAACAGTCTTTTATCAGATGTGTGTTTTGCATATATTTTCTCCCAGTCTGTGGCTCGTCTTCTCATTATCTTGACATTGCCCTTTGCAGAACAGAAGTTTTTAATTTTAACAAAATCTAGTTTATCAATTATTTCTTTTATGTATTGTGCCTTTAACGTTATACCTAAAAAGTCATTGCAATACTCAAGGTTATCTTGGTTTTCTTGTAAGTTAACTTCTAGGAGTTTTATTGTTTTATACCTTACATCTAGGTCTGTGATCCATTTTGAGTTAATTTTTGTGAAGGATTTCTAGTGTCTAGATTCTTTTTTTTTTTTTTTTTTGCATGGGGTGTTGTCTAGTTGTTGCAGTATCATTTGTTGAAATGACTATCTTTGCTCCATTGTATTGCCTTTATTCCTTTGTCAGAGATCAGTTGACTATATTTATATGGGACTATTTGTGGGCTCTCTTTTCTGTCCCATTGATGTATTATCTGTTCTTTACCAATATCACACTGTCTTGATTACTGTAGCTTTATAATAAGTCTTAAAGTTGGGTAGTATCAGTCTTCCATTTCTGTTCTTCTTTATTATTGTGTTGGCTATTCTGGGTCTTTTTCCTTTATAAACTTTAGAATCAGTTTGTCAATATCCATGAAATAACTTGTTGGGATTTTGATTGGGATTGCATTGAATCTATAGATCAAGTTTGGAAGAACTGACATCTTGACAATATTGAGATGCCTGACCTTTTTATCCTTAACTCTTTAGAGCTGGGCTTCATAATCTGTGCCCTAGGTTAGGGATTCAGAACTGCCTTTTTTCAGGTTATCTTTTTTTTTTTTTTTTTTTTTTCCTGACTGGGAAAGCTGTTGCTGCTATTGAGGTCCAGATGATTAGGATAACGTGTATTCTTTGAGAACTTACTGCTTGCTCATTTGGTTATACTAAAAGTCCCTGTTGGATGGACCAGTTGCATTTTTATGACTTCTTCTCACTTCTATCTTTTATAGAATATTTGTAAGTGGAGTTTTCCTGTTGTTTAAGCCTTTTCACCAAATATTTACTGTGCAAAATTATGCTGCCTTCAAGGGAATAAGTAGTAGGGGAGATAAACAATTAGTAGTATTATAACTGAGGTATGTACTGGTTATAATAGCAATACAGGAGGAATACTTACATCAGCTTGGAAGAGGTAGGAAAGGCTACACAGGGAAAGTGAATCTGAGCTGATTTGAAAGTTGAGTGAGAAAATGGTATTTTGGGCAAGGAATAGTTAGCATGAAATCTTAAAAGTGATCCTTATGCATTCAAGGAAAGGCAGGTCTCTTGGATCAGTTGAATTGTAGATGCAGTACTATGAAGTGATAGAATATAAGGCTAGAAACAAAGGCAGGGGTCAGACTATGAAGTCCTGGAGTGCATCAAGGACTTTGGACTAGAACTCAAAGATCTTAAACAAGGTATATGACATGATTAGCTTTGTGCTTTTAGATACCTGGCATTACCATAGACATGGATTGAAGAGGATTGAGAGCAGAGGCAGAGTCTAGTTTACAGGGCAGTTGTTATTGTCCAGTTGAAAGGTTATTAGGTGATGGACCCCAGATAGTGAACACTGAGTGGAATAGATTGGAGGTGAATGAAGAAGTTGCCAAGTTTTAGATTTGGATGGTGGGATGAACACTGATGCCATTGATTGAGTGAGGGAGTATAGAGAGAGCAACAGGCTTTGGGAAAAAGACCATGATTTAGCTCGGACAGATTAAATTTTGAGATGCCTGTGTCACATTCAGAGAGAGATGCCCTATACAGTTAGAGATCTGGATCTGTAGGTCTGAGACAGGCCCATAATGGTTTGGGAATTATCAGCATAGACTATACTGTAGGGAAGAGTGTTCATGGGTGAAACTGCCAGTGTAACAAGTAAGAGCAGGGCCTGGGGTTGGGACTCTGGGCAAAGTCAACCTTTAAGTGTAGGTGGATAAAGAGGAGCCTCAAAACAAAATACTTAGAGAGGAAGGAGGGTAATCAGGAAAGAATAATGTATGGGAACCAGGAAAGGCATTCAAAGGAGAGATTAAATCTGCAGCAGGTAAAAGTAAAAAACAACAACAACAAGTATTTTCCTGAATCGGGAAGTAAAGTGAACTTTGGTGGTCTTGGGGAGAACAGTTTCAGTGGAGTAGTGAAAGTGAAATTTAGAAGGCTGTTATATTTCATTTTTCCAGCTCCAGGTTTATGGAGAGTAGTTGAAGTGTGTGGTGATGTGTGTAGTAGTTTCAGGATTAACAATGGAACAGGACCTAACATTTTTATTTCTAAAATTGAATAGATTTGAGCATGTGTATAGATTGAGGTGAAAAGAGTAGGAGAGGTTGAAGATGCATGAAAGAGCAATAAACATGCACAAAAATGCAGAATAAACTACAGGAGAGATGAGGGGCAAAGGCCTTGGAGAGAGAGGAGGAGGGGAATTTCTCCTTTTAGTATGGGATAGAGGAAAGTGTTTGATTTTACTTTCTGGAACTGTTTTTCTTGTTTTTGATATGATTTCCCTTATCATTTCTTTTCTTCTTTCCCAGTTTGCACCATGCCCCAGTGCTGTCATATTTCTTAGGCCTCCCTCCTGTGTTCATTGCATTTACCTTGATCAAATCCCTCTTGAAAGCATATTTCCTCTTAGTATGCTTTAATTTAAAGTTCCCAACTCTCTTCCATGAATTTCAGAAATACAAATGGCAAGAAACTTCTTTCCTCTGAAATTAATGTCCTTTTAGATTTGTGTAATTCAAAAATACACACTTTTTGAAACTTCCTATTTAAAGTTTTCATGGCAGAAACTGTGACTCATTTTTATTTAATATTATATGTAAAACACCTTTTGAAGTAACTTTGGGCTTATGTATTTATATCCTGTAATTAAATATGTATAACATTGCAGAGAAAATAAACTAATAACTAAGATTATCATGATAATCCAGTTTCTGCCACTTGGCAGTGGAAAGTCAAATCTTGTAGCACGCTAGCATTCTAATGATTTTAGAATCTAACGATGACATCAGGTATAGCTAAGAATAACCAAATACTTATGTGAAAATAATAGCACTGGAATTAGTCAGCAGGCTTACTAGAATGGTATAATATTTGTAATTGGCAGACTAGTTCTTACTCATTAGTTCTTGCCTGTAATAGGCATTGCGTAGCTAATTATTTACTTGAATTAAGTTAAACTAAACATCAATATAAGACAATGTAGGCAACAACTAGGACAGAAGAAGAGTATAATCACAGTGATAAGGGAATAAATAGTATTAGCAAGAGAGAAAGCAAAGAACACAGGTGGTCAGGCTATAGGGGAGAAGCGAAATGTGTCTGGGAGAGTAGGAAAGGAATGTGGAATACAGAGGAAGATTTGGTGGGGAGAAGACATTGTAAAAAAAAAAACTGACGGAATCTTCCATTAAATGCAAAGGATTAGAAAGGAAATTGAGGCAAATTTTACTAAATAAGAAAACTTTCTGGCCATAATAACTCTATGAGACTTTTCTAGAATACTTTTAATACCTTTATACTTATTTTAAAAGTACTTTAGTGTAAATCATCTTTGTATCTGCACAAAAGTCTGTAAAATACATAACAGATATTTTCTCTTTACATAAAAAAACTACGGAACAAAAGTATTTGCTCAAGATCAAACTCAGAATTAAAGTTTTCTGAATTGTAACCAGTACTCATCTCAGTAACAGATATTATTTCTTAAATAGGGAGCAGAATTTAGTGGCCCACTATTAATAAGACACTAATTACAGCCCCCTTTTGAGCATCATGAGTGGCTAATTCCAGACAGTAGATATAAATGACTCAGGAAAGTTGTCTTTTCTGAGTCCAGTCTGTCTTGAGACATCCATGGATCACTGGCGGCTTGTGTAGGGTGAGGAGGTGGTTGCCCTAGGTTACTCAGGAAATGAGTTGGAGTACAAGGTAGAAGGTAGGGTAACAAAGTGTTTGCTGTCTTATCCAGGACAGGTCTCTATCTACCACACTCTTGGAACAGCTGATGGTGCTCACACTGCCAGAGCTGTATAAACCTGCCCATCATCAGAATATAAGGCATCTTTGAAATAAGAATTTTTAATACCACACGCACATTAGAGGCAAAACAATGTAAGATAAAAAGTTCAAGCCCAGCTCTGCCATTTGTGTGGCACTTGTGTGGCCACTTGTGTGCCACTTGTGTGGCCCTTAGGTAAATTATTTAACCTTTCGAAGCCTCAGTTCCCTTATCTATAAAATGGGAAAATAATAGGAGGATTAAATGATGAAAAATGTTTAGTATATGATGCTTGAATTTAGCACATACTTATTAAATGTAAGCTATTTTGATGATACTTTAAAATATGAATTTGTTACTAATCCAGGATTATGTGAGAATTTTATGATAGTGGGGCAAAATTTAATGCTTACATTTTAGAAAGTATTAAGCAGTGCTAAGGAATGATACAAGTACATGTATGTGGAAGTTCTAAGGTGATGAGCAGGTACATGTACATTTCACTACCCTCTGTAGTGTTACGAATGGACAGTTTTCTTCAATATAGGTTAAGAGTAACTAACATTAATTGATAATGTATTTTTGGGACAGTCAACAAGAAATAACTTCCTTAGTTATTTTAAGACTTGAACTTATAATAACATGACTTGATCCTCAGAAAAAAATGTCTTCCCCAGGGTTTTTTTTTGCTTCTTCTTTTAATTTTTATTTTCATGGAATTCTAGATCTTGCCAGTGGCATGAAGGTTATATAATTACGTTAGCATCCCATCTTCTGGGACACATCTGGCATGTTTACCCACCCTCGTGGACTTCTCTGACAACCATTTTGCTTTCTATGTTCCCTAGAGATATTGAAAGCTAGCTAGTCACTTTGACTCTCATCCTCAGGATAGAAGGAAAAAGTATTTGGATGAGATCCTCAACCTGGGAATCCTGTGTTTTCTTTTAACTTAGGTGGGGAAATTTTTAATAATAATAAATGATACAAGAACAAAGATTTCAATACTGTGCAAGTTTTGCTTCTCTGTATTTAGTCTCTATCTTCTTCATTTGTAAAATAGAGATTTTTCACTTGTTTCTGCTTAGGAATAAAGAGACTGTAAATCTAAAACATTATTCATGAATATCAATCCACCACATTTCAAGGATAGTATTTTGGATTCAAGCTTTGGATTACAGAAATTGAAAAGCTCCTGGGCCTCCAGCATGTCAGGTTGTAGAGGGAGGAAGTCTGTATTTGTTGATTACTATAACTTTATAGTATAGTTTGAAATTGGGAAGTCTCCAGCTTTATTATTCTTTCTCAAGATTGCTTCAGCTATTCAGGGTCTTTTGTGGTTCCATACAAAGTTTAAGGTTATTTTTCCTGTGAAAAATGCCGTTGGAATTTTGATAGGGATTGAATTGAATCTGTAGATTGCTTTGGGTAGTGTGGACATTTTAACAATATTAATTCTTCCAATCCGTGGCATGGAATATCTTTCTATTTTTTTAATTTCTTCTTCAATTTCTTTCATCAATGTCTTATAGTTTTCAATGTATCGCTCTTTCACCTCCATGGCTAAATATATTCCTAGGTATTTTTTTCTTTTGGATGTATTTGTAAATGGGTTTGTTTCTTAATTTCTATATCTAATAGTTAATTGTTAGTGTAGATTCACAAAAACAAACATCACAAATTACAACAGACTTTTGTATATTGATTTTTTTATCCTGCAACTTTACTGAATTCATTTATTAGTTCTAACAGTTTTTTGTGGAATCTTTAATAATTAGAGTCTTCTTTCTTTTTTCTTAGTCTGTTAGCTAATGGTTTGTCAAGTTCGTTGATCTTTTCAAAGAACCAGCTTTTGGTTTAATAATTTTCTTTTTTTTAATTCTTTATTTCATTTATCTCTGCTTTAATCTTTATTATTTCCTTCTGCTAGCTTCTTTCCTTCTGATTTCTTCTTTGACCCATGGGAGTGTGTTGTTTAATTTCCACAAATTTGTGAATTTTTCCATTTTCCTTCTGTTATTGATTTCTAACTTTATCCCATTGTGGTCAGAGAACATACCTTGTATGATATCTATCTTTTTAAGTCTATTGAGACTTAATTTGTGCCCTAACATGTGATCTATCCTGGGAAATTGTCCCATGTGAACTTTAGAAGAACGTGTATGCTTTTTGTTGGTTAGAGTGTTCTGTGTATGTCTATTAGATGTAGTTGGTTTATTGTGCCATTTAAGCCCTTTATTTCCTTGCTTGTGTTCTGTCTGCTTGTTCTGTTATTGAGAGTAGAGTATTGATGTCTCTATTATTGTAGAACTATGTATTTCTCCCTTGGATAAATGAGTTTAAAAGGATATATTTCTTTACCTTTATTCAAGGAAAAAATGTATAGGTAATGTAGGATTGTTAGAAATACCATATATAAAGTTATCTGCTTTAGTAATTTGGTTTATTATCCTTAATCTGACTCTTGCAAATTTTTGACCTCCTATTAAATCCGTAAAGAGAAACGTTGTCATAATATTGCATATAATATTCTGTGATTAAACTAAACACCATTTAAAGACAACCATTATAAAATTTTGGTTTTAAGAGCATTGAAGTTCCTTAAGAACATGAAAATGAGAATAATTGCAATATACTGTAATTCATAACACACCTGATCCAGGTGGAAAACTTTAAGCTGTATCCTTGTCTGTGTATAATTCTTATACTTTTTGTCCCAAAAGGAATAGAGGGAGGTCAGATACAACTTTTAACTGCTTTCACTCTCCTAAAGGAATTGAAGTTTATTTAAATTAATTTGGTCTTTATTGTTTGCTTTGTATTTCTTGCTTATTGTAGAAATTTAAAAGGAAATAAATGCCAGTACTTAATCTTTCATATTTTTCACCTCTAAGGGTAATCTTATTTTTACTGAATTAATTGTGTTATAAGGCATACAGAATGTTTTATCCTAACTGAGGAGAGAGACCCAGGAGAGAGACTTCAAGGGTCAAAACAAAGGGACCAGTTTGATTTACCAAGTTTTATTGTACCATTGTTAACTGTGCCCTCAGCCGAATGACCTGCCTTAACAATATGTATACATTTTAAGCTTTTGTGCAAGCTAATTATAGTGTTGATGATATTATTAATAATACGCTTACTATAAGACCCTGTGTTTATTTTGTATAATTTAATTTTCTCAGCAACCCCATTGTATAGAGGAGGAAATTCCTATCTGTTTAAACAAATTGAGCTAGTAGTGGGCGGGAGTCTCAAGAGGGAGGGAATTATGGGGATATATGTATACATATAGCTGATTCACTTTGTTGTACAGCAGAAACTTAACACAACATTGTGAAGCAATTATACTCCAATAAAGATTTAAAAAAAAAAAGAGCTAGTAAACGGCAGGGCCAGCTTTTGTCTCAAATATGTCCTATTCCAAAACTTGTGCTGTTAACCATTTGGCTTAGCCTACTTTCCAATTCTATAGAGTGGGAAATGTATAATAAAAAATACTTGTTGATCAGTAAAATTACCTTTGTTTATTGCCAGTACTTTCAGCCATTTGCTTTCCTGATTTTTAATCCCATGCTCTTGTTCATTGTTAATTTTATAAATGGGAGGATGACTGGGGCCACATGTTTTGTAAGCAGTATAATTATTTTTTCTCAACCAGTTCCGTCTTGCTTTTTCCCATTGTTCTTGAGTAGGAAGAAAAAAAGAAAGTTAGTGTGAATTTTTTAATTTTCAAAATTACTAACCTGTCTTTGTAATTACAAGGGAAAACCAGAGGATATTTTAAGAAAATATATTTATTTGACAGGTGTGACTTAACGGTCAGGATAGGGTATCGGCCTGGGGATTGGACAACAAAATTATCTTGAAAAAATTAATTCCACTTTTATAAGTAAAGTTACTTTAATTCCTTAATGATTAACTTGGTATTTTTAAAACCTTTTCATTCTTCATGGGGAAGTTGTGGAAAGTATTATAATTATTTCAATCATGTGTTTAAGTCATGTAAATAGACAGTTAAGAATGACAGTCTAAATTTTTTTAAATTAAATTTTCATTTTGGAAAAACCTTAGCATTTCTAAACAATGGCTAGGTTATACCCTATTATTACATGACGAGCCTTGTCTGTATTTAAATCTTTCAAATAAATATTTGTCCTGAAGAAGAAAACACATTTTGTGTAAAGAACATTTGTCTTCTAATTTTTGGAATTGTGATCTCTCATTTGACATTATATGATTTTCTTAATGTTACCATAATTACTTTTTTAGTGTATTTTGGGATCTCTACTGTGCAGCTCCAGAAAGACGGGAAACATGTGAACATTCAAGTGAAGCAAAAGCCTTCCATGATTATGTAAGTTACTATATAATTTTACTAAGTTATATTGTCAGTTTTCTTCTTAACCACTGTTCTTGAAAAATGCATTGGACCATCCATGTTTTCCCTTTGGTACTTAAGAAATTATTCTTTTTGTCTTGGGAAGTAGGCTCATCACTTTAAAAGTGAAATACAAACGGGTTTGTGAGTCTTGTTGAAGAAACTTAGGATAAGAGAGTAGTCCTAACTCCAGGATGTTAAAGGTGTTTCTTATCTTTAAGTGTGCCTGATTTGTGAAGTTGCAGATTTATAAAAATTAAGTAGTAATTATTCCACAAAATTCATCATAAGAATTCTATAAGTGAAAAGTTCCTCTTCTGCATATAGCATTTTAAAAATACATAGAAATATTACATTATTCTCTTTTGCAGCTTTTAGTTACACATCATAAGGCTAAATATCCCCTTCACTGAATTCAGTTCCATAAATAAATTTATTGTAAATTAAAGGAAATACAAGATAAGAGAGCAAAAGAGTCTGGGCAAAAATGAAAATGTGAATTTTTTTTTTAATTCTTAAGGAAGAGCAGTGGCCTATCCTTGGCTAGGTGATGTATTTTTTTAGAAGAACTGTAAATGTGATTTTAGAGAGTTGATGGCATCAGGAAGTAGAATTGTAAAAAAAAAAAAAAAGTTGGGGGGGAGTAGGTTTTCTTTAGGGAAAAATAACATTTAAGAATGAGGAGACTGTGTTTTGAAGGGTCTGGGAAAACACTGTGTTTGCAGAACTGACCATAAAAGACATGCAGATTGAGTTTGGGGTGGAGGAAAACCAGTTTCCTTGGTGTGGAACAAGTGGAGTTGGGCCTGGAGCCTGAGGAAATATCGATTTTAAGTACCTGAAACTTTACCAGAGGGATACATGTTTAGTTGGTAGAAGGGAGGCATCATTCTGTGTAAACAGCCTTTAAAACCAGAACCGTGGCTCAAAAGGGAAAAAGAACTTGTTCTTCCAAAGGAAATACCTCAGCCTTAGTCTGAAGAGTGGAACTAGCCAGAAGAATTATAACCCCAAACACAGCACAAGGAAGAGTATGCAGACTTAAGAGAAGTGAAAATCTTGGGCATCTTGCAGGGACTGTGTAATACTTTAAACGTATACGAAACTGATTAAAGTGAGACTGCTTGTGATTACTTCATCAGATATTGATTGTACTCATAAAGCTTGCTATGTGCTAAACACTAGCTCTTGGGGACAAGGTGAGTGAAAGGGATGCTGCTGCATATAAAGAAAAAGTACAGAAAAGGCAGATAAGGCAGGGCCCAGGACACGGCATTTATTTGAACAATCTCCTTCTTTTTCACCTTTGGGTAATGGCTGTAAAGTAAAGCAGAGACCCAACCGTGAAGAGTGTAAGGATTCTGGCTAGAGTGAGATACTCATCTCATCCGTCTCTTACATCAAGAAAGACGTGCCTAGGTTTGGCCTGCCAGTAATGGGAAAAGTTTTTAAAATAACCACTAATTTTGACAACTAGATGGCATTAGATAGTATCAGTGGTCTGCTGTAAAGGACGTACAATGTTTGTGGATCTACATCTTAAGAAATTAATTATATAAGTACTTTTTCAAAATTCCATAGTATAGAAAGATGCAGCCTTCTGTTCACCATGGAGATCTTATAGGGAACACTGAACTAATTTAGTATCTCCTTCTTAGAAGCATAGATAAATCATCATTGTTGTCATAGCCGTCATCATCATCGTAATCGTAATCATTGTGCATCCATAAGGTGCTTTCGGTATTTCAGAGAGTACTCACACTTAATTAGCTTTAGAAACCCTCTTAAATATTTCAAGGTTTTTGAAAATGAGCATTGACCAGAGGTAGGAGTGAAATTAGATTTTATAGGAAGAATAACCCCTTAAAATGTAATTTGGTCCTAAGAAAATGTAGTTTAGAAAAAAGTCAGTATTTGGATTTTACAATTTGTTATGAATTAGCACATGTTTTATCAGATGTTTCATAATTTTATCTTAAATATTAGTTTTAAGAGATTTGATTTCTTAGGTGGCATTTTTATTATACCTTTAAGTCAATCTATTTTTAATGGTAATACATCTCTAAATTTTTTCAAATGGAGGTTCCTGAAAAGATAAGAGTTTGACTTACAGAATCTTATATTGCAATTGGATTTTTAGAAATGCATTTGTTTTCTGTAGCAAACTTTTATGGTAATTTTCATGGGTAGGATTTCCTGAATTCTTAATAGTAGACAGTTTCTAAAAATGATCAACATAATTCATGTTTAATGTGTAGATATAGAAGTTTGAAAGATTCAGGGAAGAAAATAGGAAACAGGAACAAACAATAAGTTTGGTAAAATTCTGTCATGTAATATTGCTATATTAGAGTCCATTGGGAACCATTTCTAAGATAGTGATTAGTATGTATACCTAGTGAATTTCAAGGTAGTTCTCAAGGAAGCATTCTGAAAAATATTTTCTTTATTAGCTGCATCTTCAGAGTAAAAAAATACTTGCATGCATAAATTCTGATATGTTTAAAAAGTAGTCTCATTATTTTCTAGTCTTCACTTATCTATGAGATTGAATGGATAATGAAAGATAAACTACTTTTTTTTCTTTATTTTATTTTTTAAAATTTATTTTATTGAAGTATAGTTGATGTGCAATGTGTTAATTTCTGCTATAGAGCAAAGTGATTCAGTTATACATATATATATATATGTATACATTTTTAAATACCTTTATTGGAGTATAATTGCTTTACAATGGTTTGTTAGTTTCTGCTTTATAACAAAGTGAATCAGCTATACATATACATATGTTCCCATATCTCTTCCCTCTTGCACCTCCCTCCCACCCTCCCTATCCCACCCCTCTAGGTGGTCACAAAGCACCGAGCTGATCTCCCTGTGCTATGCGGCTGCTTCCCACTAGCTATCTGTTTTACATTTGGTAGTGTATATATGTCCATGCCACTCTCTCACTTCGTCCCAGCTTACCCTTCCCCCTCCCCGTGTCCTCAAGTCTATTCTCTACGTCTGCGTCTTTATTCCTGTCCTGCCCCTAAGTTCTTCAGAACCATTTATTTAAAAAAGAAATAGTGGAGGCATAATGAGGTAAATTATGAATAATCCTTTTAATTAAAAAATAGGCTAAAATGTTAAAAGTGATTGTCTTTTGATACTGGGATTATGCATGATTTTATTTTTATCTATATAGTTCTGTATTTTCCAAATATCTGTAGTTAACTTTATATACAGGAAAGTTACTTTAAAGCAGATTAAATTTCACCTTACAGTGAGTTCTAATCTTTCTTCTAAAATTAGAAAATAAAAATCTTAGTAAAATAAAATTTAAATTTTAGGTGGTCATATGTTTTCATGTAACCATGTTATATTCATAAGCATATTTAGCACTGCTCATGAAAGACTTTTTTTGGTAAATGCGCATACTAAAAGAGAGATATATAAACTGAATAGATGTAATTTTGAGCCATTCTATAATTTCTAATAACTTTTTTGGTAATAATTATCCCAGAAACATTTTTGGCTTTTGGTTTTTAATTTTTTTTGGTTTGTTTTCTAATCATTGCCTTTTTGGAATATGGATTTTAGTCACCATATTATTTTATTTGCCAAATAATTATAGATGCAGCATTAATTAATATCTTTTTCCTCAAAAAATCACCCTGTTCATATTTATTGTGAGAAAAAGAAAAAAAGAGAGGAAACATTTAAGATGATTTTGATCTTTGCATTTATATTTTAAAATATATTAACTATTTAACATCCATAGGGAGTACCAAATGTAAAATAATTATACCTTTAGAAATCAGCAATTAATAGTATGTAGGGATGCATTTTTGGATGACAAAGCTATAAAAAATCACAAGGAAATGATTACTGTACATGTCAGGATAATGGTTCCTTATGAGAGATAGGAAGAGGTTATGATTGGGATGGGGCTCATGGCCGTGGCTTCTGAGATGGCTGGCAAAGTTCTTTTTTTCCTGACCACAGTGGTGGTTACTTTACAATAATGATATGTTTGCTTTATAAAATTTCATAATGCCGCAAATTTATTTTGTATGGCTTTCTGTATTTTTTTATTCTAAAATAACAAGATTTTAAAACAGTTACAATAATTAACTTTAGAAAAAGAATATGCACAGTCAGTTCTAATGTGTTTCCAGGCATTGTTATGGTTCATCCTTAAGAACTGATGGCAGAAAATCTAGGGATGGTCTCCAAACAAATCTGTGTTTGTTTCTTCTCTGCTATGACAGACTCTATGAAGTACGTCTACCTGTTGATTTTCTAGAGGGGAGTAGAGAATAAGATAAGGAATGACGGAGGAAAATTTAGTAATTAAGAATTTATTTTATAAGAAAAGAGAGAGATTTTACTATAAGATAATTATTTTGCTATATGGCTGGGGGATACCTAGCTTGGCCCTGTTATTTTTATCCTGAGTGAAAACCAGGTTCATCTAAATTATAAAACTATTATTATATATTACAATATTATCATTAAAAAGTAAACCATTTCAAGTGATTAGAAATAATACCTGCTAGCTTGTAAAGTTTATTGGACTAGCTTTCCTTTTCTCCCTATTACTGTTGTTTTTATTTTACTCTGAAATCACAGGCAATGCTTTTATGTGGAGCTAGTTAATGTTTACTGGATTTTTTTCCTGTTACAGCTTAACATGAGTTGTTTTATTTAATAATTTATTTCTGATTTCATTTATTCCCAAAATATTTAGCAAAAATATCAACATATACTACTAAACTTTTAATGAAAAACATATACAGTGATTATAATTTTAGTTCTCTGGTATGAAGAGAAGATTCCTTAATTGTCCTAAAGCAAAGATAGAGTCAAAATAAATTATTGCTTTAGCAGTGTGATGGTAATGAAATAACATTATTACAGTGAGCTCTTGAGAGCAGGGAAGATCAGACCTGTTCTTCCCCAGAGTCTGTCAAATAATAGATGTTAAATAAATGTTAACAGAATGAAGTAGTCTGTTAGTTGGGAAGCTGGAAATGTTTCACATCATTCAGATGTTCAGGTAGAGTGATAGGCTTGAGTCATAATTGTTGATAACATGTGGCTGGTTTTTATATTCTTGCCTAAAACAGTGTTTGTAACATTTGGAAAGGATTATGTTACAGGTTTGTAGTGATGGGATGCTTTTTAAAAAATGATATAAATACACATATATTATGTAAATAAAATAATATGAGAAGAATGTTTTCATTCATACGTTATGAAGAATTTTTTTTACAGATAATTACATATTATTTAGGAAAATATCAATACTTGTGTAGAAACTACTGCAGAGTTAGGTGCGTTCTTTGCCATTATCCTGTAACATCCTCTATGTATATCCTGCATATCCCTATATATTAGATTTTTGTAATAGAATGTTTTCGCTAATAATTTGTGAGCTTCTTCAAGGAATAGACTTTGTCTTATTTATCTTTTTCATGCTCTTTACCTGGCAGGGTGCCTGACATGAGATGTTCAAATTATGTTTGGTGTTTACATAAATGAATGATTAAATAAAATATTACCTAATAGGTGTTTATCATTTCTTATTTTAGTATAACTGAATATGTAGTTGCAGGAAGGTAATTTAATACTACTTTTATTCACTTTGTATTTTTAAACAAATTTAGATAAAACAGCAACTTGTAAAGACATAAGTGAATCAAAGCAGGTAGCAGAGGCTTTCTATCTTGGGAGGCCTGGCTCTAGGGAATGTAGTGGTGAACAAAACAGATATAGTCCCTATGCTTATGGGCTTATCATCTAGCAAAAGAGATCTTTCCTCAAGAAGTCTGAAATATCAAATAGTAAAGTACATGTAGAGATAGCATTATATTGCTAGACCAGTCAAAATTTATAGATATGTAAGAATATGGAAAGAGATAGGTAAGAATATGGAGAGTAAGTACACATAACTTTTGATATATATTTAATTTTTGGCATATAGAGACATAATTAGTAAATGCTCAAATGAATGAATAGTTTCACATTGGGCCATAATTCTCCTAAACAGTCTATGTAAACTAGAGTTCTTAATAGGCTAGGAACAAATAAAGTTATATTTAAAATTCATTAAGATGATAAAAACTATCGTAGGTATATATTAACATTTGTCAGTCAGTACTGTATAGGCTGTTGTTCAGCTCAACAGGTAGGGACATACAGTTGGCTCTCCGTATCTGCAGGTTCCACATCTGTGGATACAGAGAGCTAACTGTACTATGCCATTTTATGTGAGGGACTTGAGCATCTGCGGATTTTGCTATCTGCGGGGATCCTGGAACCACTCCCCTGTGGATACCTAGGGACCACTGTAATGAGATTCATTTTTCGCCTTATTCTTATCTGCCATATTATTTCTACCCTTGTTTTCATTTCCTGTAGGATCCAATTTAATTTCTTTTGCCATATATAAACAGTGTAAACCACCTTATATTCCTTATAGAGTAAGGTAAGTTGTTTATTTTGTTTTGTTTTTGTGCAAGTTGTGTTGATTTGAACAAGTACATTCACCACTTTACCTGTGAGATGTGTGTCTTATCAACTTGTCCTTCGGCCTAGGATGGCTTCTGGGTGGCATCTAAGTACTGCTAATAACTCTTAGCTATTTTCCCTATTTCTTTTGATCCTGAGATTTCTTGTAGGGAATATGTTATTTCAGTCATTCGATGCGAAACATGAATAAAGGGAGACGATCAAGGAAACTACAAAGCATTGTGAAAGAATTCTACTTTACTTAAAAATCTTTTACAGTAATTTACTGCATTATATAGACATTATGAAATTCATAAAGAAATAAATGAAGAAGCTAATATGGAAAAGAGATAAAGAAACAGAACAGGTCTGACCTTATTTATATTTCAAAGTATGTATTTTCATGGAACTTCATCTTAAGCCCCTTTCCTCCCACTGATGTATTCATTTTTATTAAAGTCTAATTTCTGGTGAATGTGGAAAGATGAAGATGGAAAGGCCTTAATTTACTATTTTTGATGCAGACGTTGCACTGCCTGTGATTATGTTGTCAATAGCATCATAACATAAACAGCAGAAATATACTTTCAAAAATAACATGCATTTCTAACTTTCTATTAGAGATATGAAATTCATGAATTTACTTTGGAGATTTTTCAAAACTGGCTGATGTTGGAACAATGTAGACTATGTTTAAGGAATGGTAAGAAGAGCTGTTTGACCAGAGTAGAAAAATCAAACACAGGATCAATGCTTAGCTAACAGATGGTAGCATTTTAAAACTGTAAGGCAACTGTGAAATCATCCTTTTCAGTGGTTTCATGCTGAGTTCCCTGGAATCTTGAGGTGCAGTGGAAGGCCCATATGGTGCCTAGGAGTGAGAGGGAGAGAATCCTACCAGAAGGCCCTTGGCTTCCTTCTGTTTTTAACCAGAGCAGCTCAGTTTTTACTCTTTCCCAGTTCCTTCTATTTTCTCTTTCTTATTAAATGGAAACTCGATTTAACGAGTTACCTCTGCCATAAATGAATCCTCTTTTAATCTCCCTTGTTATCGCCAAGTGGTCATCAAAACCAGTCAATTCCATTGCCTAAACATTTCTTACACGTGTCTTCTCCTCTCTGATCACAGTGCAGGTACCTCAGTTCCCATCTTCATCATGTTCCAACAGCATTACAACAGCTATTTCTGCATCTGTCTCCCTTCTACCCCTGCAGGGTTCAAGAACTCTCTCCCAAGGGTTCTTGGTAAAACTCTTGAATAAGCAACCTTCTTTTTTTTTTTTAATCTCTTTTATATATTCACAGTGTCAGAATCCAAAACAATCCAAAAACTTTTAAAAAGTTTGAAAACTGCTTATTTGGGCTGACCTAGTTATTTTACTAGGTAAGAAACTTGGTACTCAGAGACATGAAGGATATGATATGCCATTGTTTAAAAACTGAGTGAGGTTTAGCCTGGAAAACTCAGGCTTTCCAAATTTTCATTGAGTACTTTTTCAACTATACTGGATGAAAGCTTTGTTCTGTCTGCACTCGAGAGTCTTTTTTTCAAGCATATTCAAAAAATAGTGAATTCTGTTTTAGGACAATTAATCTGAGGGCATTGTGTAAGAGGAGCTGAAGAAGGGAAAAGGGCTAAAGATAAAGACTGTGAGGAGGCTATCCTAATAGTCTTGATGTGAGCTGAGAAGCCCTTGAATTAGCATGGTGACAAATGAAATGGAAAATTAAGAATGAAAATGAAGAATTAAAAAGATGGGATTGTCTAGTTGTAAGCACTGAGGAAGAGAGAAATTTTTAAAATAATTTGTAGTTAACATGACTAATGAACTGAGACTTGTGATACTTTTAGCAGAAATCTGGAATTTGGAAGGAGGAAAGACAGTTCAGCTATAAAAGTGAGTTAAATTAATGAGGGAATAGGGGTAAAATAAGAACAGAGGCCTGGGGATAGAAATTTGGAAAGAAATACATTTAGGAGTGATAGAAAGGAAGGGACTAGCATTAAGATAGGGAAAAATATGATACAATGAGAGGTAAATACTTATCACACTAGCTAGTCTGGCTTAGATGGCATGAGTGGTGTGTTCCATATCCCAGTAAATTTACCGAATCTGTTCACTATTTCTGGATGCGTCCAATGTGAACTCTGTATCCTAGGGCAACTAATAAAATGTGTTTGGTGTTAAGGTACTATCTTGAGTTCCTAAGATATTCAAAAGCTGTTTATGGTTTTTGAAGCAAGACTTGAGACTCCAGCTATGTCAATGCCTGAATGATTTTTATAGGCCACAATTTTATTTTAGAAAGCAGTCATGAATTGGATTGGGGGGAGAGTAGATTCAAATTTGTAGGAAAGCTAAGTGGACTTAAATGATCCATGGCTTCTTCCAGAAGTTTTTGAAACTTAGATTAATAGGTAGGGAAATCTCAATATATTAGCCTTCCTTCTTTGTTGAAACTTTGTTTTAGCAAGCATGTATTGACTTGCCTGTTAAATAAAGAGCAGTGTAAAAATTCACATACCTAAAGGAGGTGAGCATACATGAAGACTATAAAAATCCATCATGTTCAACTTGGTAGTCTAGCGGCTTGTACTTAATTGGTACTCAATATTTGATGAAAGAATGTACATTCTTCAGGCATGTGGTTTCTAAACTATGTGCCCCCACTTCCATGGGAACATTATATGTGATCCAGTCAATATTTCTTCTTGCTTTCCTTTGATTATTACCTTATCCTGTTTATCACCTTATCTTATCCCTCTTCCTGATCATCATCCTTTCTTTGTTAGCCTTTAGAGAGATATGAAAAGAGAAAATGAAGAAAAATATTTCAGAGCTGAAGTTATAACTTTTTATTATGGTATGGACAAAAGCCCAAATACAGAAAGGAAATGGAATGTTTTTAGCTATCACAAAATTACTTCTGTATTGCTTACAATAGTATATCTTAATTTAATGTGTATTAGAAATTATGAGCATAATTTCTATATGCACTTTCATCAACACGTAACCACATAACCAGACTAACTTCTTTTTTGCTCTAACCTGGAGTATCCTCGTGAAAGAACATTGGGAGCTTTCTGTAACTTAAATCTGGAGACCTGTTCCATCACAGGCCACCTACCTGCATACCCTTCTATCTTTTCCAAACCATGACTATAACCTTTGACTTTTTCTTCCCATTTTCCTTTGTCAATTTTTTTTCTCCCACAGTGCCTAGTCCTTTCTTTATGTCTAGAATTTTCATTTCATTCGCTACAGAGACATACAGGAAGTAACTAAACAAACACTGGGAGTTTGCAGAGACTTAGGAATCTCCACAGGTTTTTATTTGAAATATAAATGGAACTTCCCTGGTTTTACCTCCATGTCCACATTCCTGATTGATTATTTATTTATTTATTTTAATTTTTTTCTTTTTTTTTTTTTTTTCAAGGGGTTGTTGGGAGAGTGAAGTGCGTAGGGGTATTTTAAGTTTCTTATTTGGGAATTATTCTCCTCTCTTGACTGGATGAGAGCTCACGCTTCTTCAAGTTCAAACCAAGAAAGGATTGAGCTGGCACCACTGCCCAGTTCTTTAGAACTCGTGGTATCCTTGGAAACCTCTCACTTTCCAAGTGGTCTCTCTGAGAGGGCAAAATAAATAAGGAGGGCACTTTCCTAGCTGACACTCAAAGGTTCTCCTCCTGGCTCTTCCACTACCTTTTAATGCTTAGTTTTCCATCACCTGTCCACTTGCTGGGACTTTCAGGCTAATTCTACCTTTGAGAGTAACTAAGCTTTTGTGTTCTTAATGAATGTTTGGGCTTAGTTTCTTCAGCGCTAATGAGGTTTAACATCAGGTGTTACTGTGAGGGAAGCTTTCTGCCTTTTATTACTAGCTCCCTTCAGTTGCCTTTAGCCAGCTCCTATATTTTCTTATGTCAAAGTTGTGCATCCAGTTGGAGCATCTACTGAGTTCCTCTGTCTTATCTGAGAGATGTTCATTTCTAGAACAAAAATGATTGGTGCCTTTGCTCAGGGACCTACTTGCTCAGATCAGTTTTCCAGATACTATCTGAATAAATTCTCAGTCTCCTTTTCCAAATTTAAATTCTATTAAATAGTAATCAACTTTAACAGTTTCCATCAGTGGGAAAAGGTAGGCCTTCGTCTTACCCTTGCTTCTGCCTTTGCAAGCTCTCCTGTCATTCAGGATACAAGTCAAATTCTGCCTCATTAGCGAGGACCTTCCTAACTACTCCAGTGTTAGTAAATTGTTCACTTTATTGATTTAAAATACGAGATTGCCTTATTTTTTAGATTCCACATATGTGATATCATGAAGTATTTGTCTTTCTCTGTCTGACTTATTTCACTTAACATAATACCCTCCAAGTCCATCCACGTTGTTGCAGATGGCAAAATTTCATTCTTTTTTATGGCCAAGTTGTACACCTGTAACTTATATAATATGGTTCATCAACTCTGTACAAAGATAAAATAAAATATGAGATTGCCTGTCAGTGCTCTACCTGATTTGCTTCTCACTTAGATTATTTGATTAAAATACTTTCCCTTTCTTCTTCTTTTTAAAAAAATTTTCATGGAGTTGAAGTAATAAGATTGAAACAGGAAAAAATTATCTCAGTAATTTTCTTTGAAATAAAAAAGAGCCAGAAGGATTTTTTCCCCTTATTTTAGGAATTTTAAGAAGTGATAATTATATATAGTTTTCTGTAATTGTGTGTGTAGATCTCATGGGCTGTTACTACCTGTCAGGAACAAACAGCACCCAATGCTTTCCTTACTCATATCAGAAGACTACACTAGCAATAAAGGGAGGTGCTTAGGGAACTAGGGTTGATTAATTTAGATTAAAAAAAGAAATTTAGGGTTTTTTTTTTCAGTTCAACTGTGATTTCTGTAAAACTTTATTTTTACTAATAATGGAAGTTAGAAATCTAAAGAGTGAATAATAGATCTTGTCATTAAATATTTGTAGAGAAAAAATTGTGCATGTTTTTTCCTTTAGTAAATATAAGTAGGTAGATACTTATTTTACTACAGTGGTGCTGTCAAGAATAAGAACATAAGAACCGTCTTTCTGTTGGGGAGAGTCAATGCATTTAATCAGAGTTAAAACAAATTCAGGAGGGTAAACAGTAATTCAGTTTAGGGTTTTTATTTCTGTAATTTTTATTTAAAAAGGAGGAGTTTTTTTTTTTTAAATGAATCATCCTGAGGATCAGCTTATAAAATAAAGAATAAGAATATAACTTCTACTTAATAAAATAAAATTGTAAAAATTAAGTTCTATGTAATGAACCAGAGAGAAAGAGAGTAAGAATCAGAAACAAGACCTTCATATTTAGGAAAGTTCTGAAAGTCAGAGATTAATTTATATATTAGACTAGTGATCTAATGAAAAAAAATAACTCTTCAATTTAAATATATAGGTAAACATTAATCAGATTTATTAAAAATAATTTATTATCTCATGAGTTCTTGATATCTCTTTACTTCATTTTAAGTGGAAGAAAAAATGCTGTTTAATTAAACTGGTGCAGAATATTAAAAGTAAATTTTTATCATATTGAGAACTTCGAATAGTTGCTATTAGATTTCTCAGGTAATATTTTAATTTTCAGTGGAAAATACAGTGTGTCTTATAACACATTACATGATCAATGATGTCATTAAAAAGATCTGATCATCAGTGCCTATCTGTATGAAATATTTAAATTTTAAAGCAGTTAAGATTTATTTTGTTTTGTATTATAATCAAAACATTTAATTTTTAAGGCCTTTGTTGCCATTTTACCTGGAATTGAACTCATGGTAGCCTTGTGGCCAAATTGAGCTTATCCTGCTTAAAAAAAATATAAGCAAGATTATGCAAGCTAATGTACCATGTTTATTTCTATAGACATTTAGCTAATAGAGTTTAATTTTAGCTGTTTGGATCTTCACAACTGAGGTCCAGATATCATGGAGTCAGAAGAGATAGCCATTTGTGCTATTCACTGTCCAAAGTCCTGAACTACAGAACGCACGAGCAAAATAAAAGGGTTATTATTTTTTCGGCTACTTTCAGCTAAGTTTGGTTTGTTATACAGCGATAGATAATCAGAACATAATTTGCTATCTGGAAGTGGGGTGCTGCTGTAACATAAACTAAATGTACATGGGACCAGCTGGTGGGTGGAGAAGACTATTCATGAAACCTGGAAGGGATTCATGGTGATGGCTGGTGAGGGCTTGAAAGAAAGTGATGACAATATTATTTGAAGCTGGAAATAAGAAGGCCTTTATTATCTAGTGGCAGAAAGTTTAGCAAAACTGTCACTTAGGGTAGCATGGAAACGAGAAAATATACTTAACTGATAGATCTGGCAATGGAGATTTCCAGGCAGAATGTCTAAAGTGTTGTCAGCCATTTCTTTTAGGTATATCTCATGAGATATGGATGGAGAGAGATGAGCTAAAAAAGGAATTCTTGTTTTAAGCAGAATTTGGAGGAAATATAAAGGGTCCAGGACAGTTTTTCCAGCCTGCAAAGGATTCTCAAAGTAAGAAAGGGCTTCAGAACAAAGATCAATCCAGAATAAAGTTAGGAAAATGTGGTCTCCAGGCAAAAATGAAACTAAGGTGCAACTATAAAATCTTTTTTAAGATCTCAGAAAGATTTGAGGTGGTCCTTATGGACTCTTTCAGACACACAGAAAGCTCTCCAACTATCTTAAGGACGTGCCTTCTAGTTCCTCTCTGTTAAACAAAAGGGCTTCTAAGAATCGAAGGGCTTTGTCCCACAGCAGCCTCATAGATTGCCCAGGGTTGAGAAGGACTTATTTTAAAGAGATCTGTGGGCATGGCTTTTGCCTGAATGAGTGGATTCATAAATTGATACAAAAGAAACCTGTAAAATTTTAAAAACAATTATATCAGCCTGGACTTGGAATGAAACAACACAAAATGAAGAGACCTGTGGATCTCTGTAGGCAGGAAAAAAGCTGAGAAAAGTTTTCAGTTACAAACACGGGCTTCTTTTTTATGGAAAAGGAAACATGATTGAGATGGTGGAACCAAGAGGGCAGAACCCAGAACACAGAGAAATACTCCCACTGAGTAGGACTGGGGCCTGATCAAGGTACTGGTTACATGTGCCCTGCTGGATATTAGAATTATTATAGACCCGTGACATTTATATGCCTCCTAGACCCTACCCCCACCTGCACCTTTTTGGATGGAAGTATCTGTTGTGATTATTGTATCCTGGAAAACTAAGTATTTTGGATGTGTGGGAGGTAGATAACTTGTCTCTTCAGTTCACAGGTCTTTGTATTGAGAAGAATTGTATTCAAGATGCAGTACCCAAGAACATCATTTGCATCTTGACCTGACTTAGATGATTAGATCCTGGACTTTGAACTAATGCTGTAATTATGAAGAGACTCTGGGGATTAAGGGGGAGGGAGTGAGTATATCTCGTGTTGGGATGTGAAGTGTTGTGAAAATTGGGTGGATTGTGCCAGATTGAGTTTTTTAAATTAAACTCTTTATTTTGAGATAATTATAGATTCACAGGCAGTTGTAAGGAATAGTACAGAGAGATCCCATGTACCCTTTATTTAGTTTCCCCTGAGGGTAACATCTTGCAAAACGCTAGTACAGTAACTGGGTTTGATATCCAGCAGAACACCTGTAACCAGTACCTTGATCAGGGCCTAGTCCCTCACTGGGAGTACTTCTCTGTGTTCTGGGTGCTGTCCTCTAGCCTCTTGGTTCCAACGTCTTGACAGAATCCACCAATCTAATTCAGATTTCCCCAGTTTTACTTGTACTCATTTGTATGTGTGTGTATGTGTTTCTAGTTTTGTGTGACATTTATCATTTGTAGGTCATGTATCCACCACCACAGTCAAGGTACACAACCAGAAGGATTCCTCCTATTGCTCTTTTCTGGCCACACCTGCCTCCCCACTCTGTTTCTAATCCTGCCAGATTGATTTCTGTTACAGCATTAGCTCACATTATAAATGCAGATACCCTTTGAAAAAATGAATATATATTATATATAGGATCATTTTATTAAATTGGGTCTATGGAAATTACCAACAAAGGCCTTAATATATATAGAAATATATAATGGTTGATTTTTCCAAGATCAGGATTTATCTGTTAATGAAATAAACGTCTAATATATCCATAAAGACTACTTTAATTTAGCTTACTATTTTTCACTGCTATCCAGAGATGGTTTAAAACACTGACCTAAGTGTTTCATTTGCATGTGGTCAATTGTATAGATAGATTGGGCAATAGGGTAATGCCTTTGCTTTTGTATTTAAAAAATGTATACCCTAAATAGTGATATTTTTATTCTTCAATATTTATAGCATATTCAGTCAAAGGTAATCAGATATGAAGAGTTATAAGGAAAGCATTCCTAAAGGAAAGAATTGCCTTTCTGTGCTACTTTAATATCTATTCTACTGTACTGTTTTGTTGCTATAGTAAGAAAAATAGCCAAAATAATTTGTAAGGAATTTAGTTTTTCCTTTAAAAATTTTTGATTACCAAAATATTTGTTTTTTCCCTCCTTTTTCCTGTTTCTCTCATGTACTCAGCTGATCCTTACAGTCTTTTCCTGTGATTCTGAATTATTTATAACAATGCCAGAGGTATTATGAAACGTTGGTGTGAATTTTATTTTTTAATTAAGATATGTGCAGGATCTTTAACTTTGTAGCACTTTATAGTGTATGATATGCATTATTTGTGATTCACAGATAGAAATATCTAAAATTATTACTATGTGTGATTTATTTCTAGTACCTAATCTACATCTTCTTTTACTTTTAAAAAGGCAGTTAGACCGTCTCAAACCACTCTTTTTTTATTTTGTTCCTTCTTTAATTAAAAATATATTTATTGACCTTGCCAAACAAAAGTCTAAGTCTTGAAGGGATAGAAATAAAACAGTCCCAGCCCGTACAGAGCTTCTGTCTAATAGAAGAGATAGGTCAACAGATGATTATAATAAAATGATCTCTGACAGAAAAATAAACCCAGAATACTATGGAAACATTCAGGCTGTGGGCTTTAAACTTAGCCTTCACAAGTGAGAGAAGGCTTCCAGGTGGAGGAGGAGATTGGAATTTGTTAGGCTTCTTCATGAGTGCAGAAAAATTGAGGCCATAACCCCCTCTGTATCCCCACTACCTATTATAATGCCAGAGTAGAGTGGGCCCATCATGTATTTGATGACTGTTGAAAAGCAGAGATGTCTAGCTGAATTTTGACAGAGAGTTTTGGAATGAGTTGAGTGAAAAATTAATTGAAAGAAGGTTGTTCCAGACAGAGGGAGCAGCATGTGCAAAGGCTTTTGTCCTTGGTAAAAATCCTCTCCTGAGGCAGACATTCTCAGACTTGACTTCCCCACTCTGTCTCCTCCTCCCTCCCTCCCTCCCTCCCTACCCCTTTCTCTCTCTCCCTCTGCCTCACTCTCCCTCTCCCTCTCCCTCTCCTCCCCTCCCTCCTTCTCTTCCTCTCTTTCCCCTTAGTATCAACAGACTGTGACTACTGCCTGTTGTTTCTAAGCACAAAGCTGTGAGGATCTCTGACTTCTTCCAGAAGTTAGACAATAAAACACATATTTTCAAAATCCCTGTGCAAAGGTCCTTTGGTTTAGAAAGTGTGCTTGTTCTTGTTAAAGAGTTTTTCCATTGAAGAATAGAGGAAAAAATAGAAACTTGCCCCTTTCAGTCCTGAAGAAAGTAAAAATGCTGTGATGAGATTCACCATTGAACCTTTAACTAGTGATGTAAGGGGCTTGTGATTGGCTAACATCATTAGCCTACAATTTCGGGCCTGGGAAAAAAGAGATGGGCATTCTTCATTTTTCCCTCCCTCCTGAGAATGGTCCCACTGGCAGAGGCTAAACTTCAGGTATCAGGCATTAAGTACTCTCTTTGTTATACATTCCCAAATGCCAACCCTGCTGTGGGGTTCTGGACTTTCTAAGACTGTTACTCTCCTCAGAAGAATAAGAGCAGTGCTGGTAATATCAGGTTATTGCTTGGCATCACATATGTCTGGAGAATAAAGGCAGAGTCAGATTTCTTTGTATTTTTGGTGGGACAGGAGTTACAATTTTAGTTATTAAGAATCATAGGGGCTTCCCTGGTGGTGCAGTGGTTGAGAATCTGCCTGCCAATGCAGGGGACACAGGTTTGAGCCCTGGTCTGGGAGGATCCCACATGCCGCGGAGCAACTGGGCCCGTGAGCCGCAACTACTGAGCCTGCGCATCTGGAGCCTGTGCTCCACAACAAGAGAGGCCGCGATAGTGAGAGGCCCGCGCACCGCGATGAAGAGTGGCCCCCACTTGCCGCAACTAGAGAAAGCCCTCGCACAGAAACGAAGACCCAACACAGCCAAAAATAAATAAATAAATAAATAAAAATTAAAAAAAAAAAGAAAAAAAAAGAATCATAGTAGGGTTTGGCTCAGAGGGAAGCCTCTCTAATTTTGATGAATCATAAGCCAATACAGATATAAGACTAAGTATGTATATTTAAGAGATTTCTTGTAGCTTGATATGGCTAGAACAAAAGGTATGAGGGGGAATGCTGAGAGGTGAGACTGGATCAGTAAGCAGGGACCAGGTCAGAGAGGATTTTGAAGACCCAGTTAAGAAGTTTTGATTTTCTCTGAGGGTAAATTGAAGCTGATGGGAATTTTTACTTCACAGAGTGAAAAACATGATCAGATTTGTGTTTCTAAAAGTCCACTCAGGTATCAATATAGAGGAAACAAAAGTAGAAGTAGGGGTGTGTAGACCACTGTTAACTAAATTACCCCTCAAAAGTAATGGTGTAAAACAATCATTTATTATACTTAAGGGTTCCTTGGTTGAGGAATTTGGACAGGGTGAAGTAGTCATGGCTTGTCTTTGCTCCATGATGTTTGATACCTCTGTCAAAATTATCACTCCATTGTCTTCTGTATGGTAAATTATGATGAGAAGTTTGTTGTAATTCCTGTCGTTGTTCCTCTGTATGTAATACGTCTTTTTATTTCTGGATGACTTCAAGATTTTCTCTTTATCTTGGGATTTGATTATGATGTGTCTAGGTAGGATTTTTATCCTGCTTGATATTTTCTGGGCAGGTTGGATCTGTGTTTTGTTGTCTTCTATCAATTTTGAAAAATTCTCAGCTATTATCATTTCAAATATTTTTTCTGTCCTCTTTTTTTTCTCTTTTCCTTGCAGATATGTTAGACTGTTTGATATTGCCCCATAGCTCTTAAATGACCTGTCCTCTCTTTTTTTTTTTTTTTTTTTATTTTTGACCACGTGTGGCATGCAGGATCTTAGTTTCCTGACCAGGGATCGAAGCCGTTCCCCCTGCAGTGGAAGCCCAGACTCCTAACCACTGGACCGCCAGGCAACGCCCCTGTTCTCTTTTTTTCTTTTTTTCTTTGTGTTTCAGTTTGAGTACTTTTTATTGACTTATTTTCAGGTTTACTGATGCTTTCTTCACTGTGTTGAGTTTACTGATGAGTTTGTCAAAGGCAGTCCTCATCTTTGTTACTAGGTTTTTTATTTCTAGCATTTTAATTTGATTGTCTTACATAATTTCCATCTTTCTACTGAAATCTCCCATTTGTTCATGCTTGTGGCCCATCTTTTCCACTAGAGCCGCTAGCATATTAATCCTAGATATTTAAAAATTTCTGATAATTCCAATAACATCGTCATATCAATATGTATTTTTATTTCTTTGTTGGTTGACAGTGTGTCTTTTTTTCATTCTTTTTTTGTGTGTCTTGTATTTTTTTTGTTGAAAGCTAAACATCTTGTGTAGGACAAAAAAGGCTAAGGTAAATTTTATTTATGCCTGGAGAGTGACCAGATCGCTTCTAGTCCTTTAATGTGTGGGCAGAGCAGTTAAATTAATCTAGTCAGGGATTGAGCTGGGCTTGGATTTTGTTGTTGCTTTGGTATCAACATGCCACAGGCTTCAAACTTCTGTAGCATTACTTTGTGCTCAGGATGGAGGCCAGTTTGCTCAAGAGTTTTACTCAGTATCTAGTCTGCCTTTAGCTCCAAGTCCTCTATTTGTTTCCGAGCCTTAAAGAGGGTTTCTTTTTTCTATCTGGCACCTCCCCTAGAAGTTGACTGGTTGGCTTGTTGCTTGACGCTTACTACTTACCAGTAGTATTGGGCAGGAAATGGCATTCTCTGTTGTTCTGATTCAGCCTCAGTGTTAGGCAGGGGTTGTTTCCCTGAGTCTCAAGAGTGTCACATTCTGAATAATCCTGTCCTATCCCAGTGGTAGGGGATCACTAATAGTCTTGGTTCAGGACTTTTTTCTCCCCTTCCTTCTCCAGGGATGGAGAGTTTTTTTTCCCTGTTCTTTACAGGTCTTCGCCTGTGCCCTGAGGTCTATAGGTTTTTGTTGTTTCTTGGGGGAGAGGGGACTAGATGGAGCTTTGTGCTTCCTCTGCCCTGCAGTAGCTGCTTTTCCTCTCCTCCAGGCCTGCTACAGGAGGGGGTCTCTCTCCAGTCTCTTGCTTTCTCCCAGTTTTTCTTGTGAGCATCTTGTGAGGTTATGTGGAGAAGAGTCTGTGACTACTAGATGAGCATTCCCCTGATGTTTCTGGCTCTCAGGGACTCTGCATTCTCATGCTAGTTCACACTCAGCCTTTAGGAATTTGTTGGAAATTCTAGCTGGTTCTTACCAGCTTGCATTCCATCTGGCCTCTGCTTCAGATTATCAGGTGTCCACATCATGTTTCTCCTTGGAGGTGTCTGTCTGTATTTAGATGAGCTCTCTGATGGGTTCAAGGAAATCTGCAGTTTTGTAAATTAACTGCCTTTTTTGTTGTAAGGTTGGAAATGATACTGTTTACAGCTTTCTACATCTTATGTGGAAAACATATGAGCAGGTCCCTCAATATATAATCACATTGTTCATCTATGTTGTTTATGATACTTACTGGGTTACACATTTTATTTGAAAGGTCCACAGTTCCGACTTTGATTTGCTTTCTGATAAATTCTTTTAAAATTTCTGGCTAGAGCCTGATAGTTCTTTTTAACCTTTTCCTCCTCACTGCAAACATATCTCTAAGGCAACTTCTGAGAGACACATTTTGAAATACGTTGGTGGGGAAAGGAAATCCCATTTTTAAGGATTAGAAAAATATGGGTCCTGGTGTCATCTCTTCTTTTATTAGTTAATTCATTTAGAATCAATCACTCATCTAGCTGGACATCTTTTTTCACTTTTAAAAGAGGATTTTAAGACCTTTGTTCCTCTTATAGAGTTGCTGTAAGACTCAACTGAGATATTGTGTACAAATGATCTCTGAAAAATGTAAAACTCTATACAAATTGTGATTTTATTATTACCTTTCCCAATATACTTTTCACCCATGAGTGCATTTATTTTTACTAAGATTAAGTGGACCAGCTATAATCTTACTTCCTGTTTTTGATTTATTTAAAGAACTTTTTATGATTGGTTTAAAGACTCTTGGTAAGGGCTTGAATTGTTTTTTGATTTATCTAACTTCTAATTTGAACCTCTCATGCTCTAATTCCCCGTTTTGTTTTGTGGTCAGAATTTTCTTATCTCAAAATATGTCTTTTTACCTTTAAAGATCTTTTTTTACTTTATTAGTTGCCCATGTAAGAGTTTATTTGCTACTATTTGATATTTTTAAAGTTCTGATTTTTTGATACGTATCCTGCATTTCTTTTTTGTTCCTAATAAGTTGTTGTAAAGTTCCCAGGCATCTTGTCAGTGAGTGTTTTTTAAAAACTTTTTTCTGAAAAGAATATCTCATTTATTCATAATTTCTTGAAAACTTGGTGACTCCATAACTGTTCTACGAGAAAGTTGAGCTTGATCAACAAGTATTTACTAAGTACTCACCCACTTGTACTTCAGATGTCAATTATTGCTCTTCACTGGATTTAGCAACCCAGATGTTCTGCACCAATATGGTGACAAGGACAGAATGACTGGACTCAATGTCTCCATCTACCACCTTCTTCCTTCTTCATAGAAATGTTATGTTCCAGGTTTCCTTCCTTTCCTCCCTTTACTCTGGACCCCTTTCCCAAGTCACATCTCAGTTTATTCTGTTTCAAGCAGTATTTTTCCCCTCATATGTACATATTGACATCTTATTTAACTTTTCTACTTTTCTAATATGGTTTAGTTATTATTAATCTTCCTCTTTTGCTCATTTGTTTATATACAGAGAACCTCAAACAACCCTAATCAGAAATGACAAGACTCAGAATACTGTTACTAGTTTATTTGTACTAAGGATGAAATATTCATACATTTAATGGAAATGAGACGAAAACATAACAGCCTATGTTGGGTTAGTATACCAAGACCACTTGAAAATTCAGTGATTTGCTAGAAGGATTCACTGAGCCCAGCATATAGGCATACTCACTGCTGTGATTTATTATAGCAAAAGCTTAAAAAGCAAAAAGAAAAAAAAAAAAAAGGTTGGGGCAGGGGAAGGCTGGAGGGAAAGGATGAAGGTTCAAGGACAGGCAGGAGATGGGCTGGAGAAAACCAGATGCAAACTTCCAGGAGTCCCCTCCGGTAGAGTTATGCAAGATGCACTAAATTCCTCCAGCAACTACTTGTGATAACAAATGTTAAAAATAGAACTACCATATGATCCAGCAATTTTACCTATCTGAAGAAAACAAAAACACTAATTCTAAAATATGCACCCCTATGTTCATTGCAGCATTATTTACAATAGCCAAGATATGGAAACAACCTAAGTGTCCATCAACAGGTGAATGGATAAAGAAGATGTGGTATATGTATACAATGGACTATTAATCAGCCATAAAAAAGAATTAAATCTTGCCATTTGCAACATTATTGGACCTAGAGCGTATCATGCTAAGTGAAATAAGTAAGACAGAGAAAAACAAACACTGTATGATTTCACTTGTATGTGGACTCTAAAAACCAAAACAAATGAACAAACATAACAAAACAGAAACAGAGTTATAGATACAGAGAACAAACAGGTGGTTGCTGGAGGGGAGGGGGGTGGGGGAGGAAAGAAAGAGGTGAGAGATGAAGAGATACAAGCTTCCAGTTACAAAACAAATGAGTCACAGGTATGAAATGTTCAGTGTGGGGAATATAGTCAGTAACTGTAATATCTTTGAATGGTGACTATTGTAACTAGACCTGTGGTGATCATTTTGAAATGTATAGAAATATCAAATCACTGTGTTGTGTATGTAACAGGAACTAACATAGTGTTATAGGTCAATTATACTTCAAAAACAGACAAACAAACAAACTCATAGAAAAAGAGATCAGATTTGTGGTTACCAGAGGTAGGGGGTAGGGAGAGGGGGAATTGGATGTAGGTGGTCAGAAGGTTCGAACTTCCAGTTATAAGATAAAGAAGTACTAGGGATGTAATGTACAACATGATAAATATAATTAACACTGCTGTATTTTATAAATGAAAGTTGTTTAGAGAGTAAATCCTAAAAGTTTTCATCACAGGAAAATATTTTTTTCTATTTCTTCAATTTTGTTTCTATATGACATGATGGATGTTCACTAAACTTATTGTGATAATCATTTCATGATGTATGTAAGTCAATTCATTATACTGTACACCTTAAACTTATACAGTGCTCTCTGTCAATTGTGTCTCAATAAAACTGGAAGAAAAAAATGTGAAACCTCCACCAGGGAAGCTTATGTGAGACTCAGTGCCTAAGGTTTTTACTGGGGGCTGATCATGTAGGTACACTCTCCTAGAAGGAAAACAAATGTTAACTATAGACCATGTTGTTTGTGCAAACAGTTTAGGCATAGTGAGCTATCATTTTGTGAATGGTGAGAACCCTCCCCAAATCAGAGGTCCCAGAAGACATCCAAAGACCAACCTTGCACACAGATCTTTCTAAGGATAGCAACCTCAAGCCTACGATATTAACTGTTTTTTGCACACTGCTATTAGACTTTGAAGGTCCTTCCAAAAAGCATCCAAAAGCTCCATTCAGGTCAATACAGAACTCTGGCTATGTTTCCTCATGTTCTGCTAATTGAACAAACACTAACATTTGTTAAAGCTACTATAATGTTATGAAACAATTTTCTATTACTTTTCACCTCAAATTGTATATCTGCTATGAATTTAAAAGGCTTTTATGAGACACCCAGAAATTTTATAGCAAGTTTTCTTACATAAAACTCCATTCCAAGTTTCAAACAACTGATTTGCAAATGAAATTTTAGAATAAGATCTAGATATAGGCTTTTCTTTTTTTTTATAATTTTTTTTTTATACAGCAGATTCTTATTAGTCATCAATTTTATACACATCAATGCATGCATGTCAATCCCAATCACCCAATTCAGCACACCACCATCCCCACCCCCCCAGGGTTTTCCCCCCTTGGTGTCCATACGTTTGTTCTCTACAGCTGTGTCTCAACTTCTGCCCTGCAAACCGGTTCATCTGTACCATTTTTCTAGGTTCCACATACATGCGTTGATATACGATATTTATTTTTCTCTTTCTGACTTACTTCACTCTGTATGACAGTCTCTAGATCCATCTACGTCTCAACAAATGACTTAATTTCGTTCCTTTTTATGGCTGAGTAATATTCCATTGTATATATGTACCACATCTTCTTTATCCATTCGTCTGTCGATGGGCATTTAGGTTGCTTCCATGACCTGGCTATTGTAAATAGTGCTGCAGTGAACATTGAGGTGCATGTGTCTTTTTGAATTCTGGTTTTCTCTGGGTATATGCCCAGTAGTGGGATTGCTGGATCATATGGTAATAACATTTTTAGCTTTTTAAAGAACCTCCATACTGTTCTCCATAGTGGCTGTATCAATTTACATTCCCACCAACAGTGCAAGAGGGTTCCCTTTTCTCCACACCCTCTCCAGCATTTGTTGTTTGCAGATTTTCTGATGATGCCCATTCTAACTGGTGTGAGGTGATACCTCATTGTAGTTTTGATTTGCACTTCTCTAATGATTAGTGATGTTGAGCAGCTTTTCATGTGCTTCTTGGCCATCTGTATGTCTTCTTTGGAGAAATGTCTATTTATGTCTTCTGCCCATTTTTGGATTGGGTTGTTTGTTTCTTTAATATTGAGCTGCATGAGCTGTTTAGATATTGTGGAGATTAATCCTTTGTCCATTGATTCGTAGATATAGGATTTTCTTATATGTGGTATGCGGAGAAGAAAGAAATTAAAATAGATTAGATTCCTTGGGGAAGCTTTTAAGGAGGAAACTGGAATTGAAGTGAAGATAGGGAGTATAAGGAGAGGAGGAAAAAAAGGACAAAGGATATGCCAGGGAAATAGAAGAGCATGACTAAGGGAAAACAAGACGGGGTGGGTTGGAGGGGAAAGATAATTGTATATTTTTTCTCTGAAGCAAATATAAACTCACAATCACTTTTTGCATCAGTGTTGTTGAGACATGATGCCTGATCCATATATTTAGTGCTTTTGTGGTTTTTAAAACTTTCTAGGAAGACTTAACTTTTCTTATTTAATAGTTTATATAAGGTGTAATATAAGTATTATATATTTCCCTTTTGTTGTTTCCTAACTGGAAACTACTTAACTCATAGGGTTGTTTTGAAGATTAAGTATGATGATATATGTGAAAAAGC
Source organism: Balaenoptera musculus (assembly GCF_009873245.2). Classification (NCBI taxonomy): domain Eukaryota; kingdom Metazoa; phylum Chordata; class Mammalia; order Artiodactyla; family Balaenopteridae; genus Balaenoptera; species Balaenoptera musculus. The sequence continues at coordinate 63,588,337 of NC_045787.1, read as the reverse complement.
TGTGTGAAAGTATTTATGGCCATCATTTAAAAATTATAACTTTCTCATCCAAATGAGTTACATTAGGTATACTTAGCATATAATATTTATTATGTATGGAATTTCTCCACAGCAATGTTATGTATCTTCCTCAGTTTGCTCTTACCTAGTCCCCTACCACCTTACTGAATGTTTTTACCAGAAGGTTCTCTTGCTGCTAAACATTATAGTTCTCCTGTTTTATAGTGTAGGCTCCTAGCATTTATATATGTACTGGTCTGGGTTTTCCTGATTCTTCATATAATATAGTTTCCTTATTTGGCCTTTTGTTTCCTGTGTTTTTCCTCTGGCATACTACTCAACTATTTGGAAAGCAACTTTTGTAAGAATAAATCTTCTGTACTTTGTTCCCTTGCAGTATTTTTTAAGGTTGAAATAGAATTTAAAAGGGTTGTCTAGTCCAGGATAGCAAAGCTATATAAGAAAATTTCTTTCTTTGTACTAATAAGAGGTGGAAAATATTTCATGAGTGCCTAATGCCTAGCCTAAAGCTGCCTTGCACATTATAATTATGTATAAATATTTGTCTCAATATGAAAAGTTAACTTTCAAATATAAGATATATTGCAAGAACTATTAGGAATTCAGCTAACTAATTAATCATTGTCTACTAATACAACAAGACTCTTGGTAAACATCTAGATGAAACTTTAAAAATTTTAGACCAAATATTTGAATATATCACCCATCACTAAAAGAACCACCTAGCTATTAATGAATAGCTCAATAATTGGCTGATTTATTCTCTTTTCTCCAGATTTATGATGTGTGTAGAAACATTTTTAATGTTTATTAAATAACACATATCAGTGTTACATTGACTAACTATAATTCCCCTGTTTCAAACTAGTTTTTGAGCATGGAGACTACTGTAATACAGTTATTATATTAAAAAATTCAAGAATAGCAAATGTTATGTTTAGCATCTTGTGTATTAACACTAGTTAGATGGAAAACTGCATTTGGTGAAGGTGGGTTTGAAATAAGAGCTAGAAAATACCTGGGTGGAAATTTCTGGAATGACATAGGTATTTGGTAGGTAAATATGAACAAAAATGCCATGTTCTTTTTAAAAGTCAAGAAGCTCTTCTTTATTAATAGTTTTTATATCTATCACCAGTAATCTAATATACTCTAAAACTAGTTGGACAGTGATGGGAAACCACATTTCTGATTGGAAACGTATCAGAATGTCTATTTTTTAAAATGAAGGAGAGGGGTTCCCTGGTGGCGCAGTGGTTGAGAATCTGCCTGCCAATGCAGGGGACACGGGTTCGAGCCCTGGTCTGGGAAGATCCCACATGCCGCGGAGCAACTAGGCCCGTGAGCCACAACTACTGAGCCTGCGCATCTGGAGCCTGTGCTCCGCAACAAGAGAGGCCGCGATAGTGAGAGGCCCGCGCACCGCGATGAAGAGTGGCCCCCGCTTGCCGCAACTAGAGAAAGCCCTCACACAGAAATGAAGACCCAACACAGCCAAAAATAAAAATAAATAAATAAATAAATAAATAAATAAATAAACGAAGCAGAAACATACGTATGGTAGCACCAGTTACGTGTTTGATGTAGTTTTCAGAATAGTTCCTTGTTGGTTACTTATGTTTTAGAATATCTATATGTTAAAAGAAGGTAGTAGTCTATATGATAATACGTGTTTACTATCAAATTTCAGTAATCATTATAAAATTTTTCTTCACATTTGTGTCATTTATCTTCTGTAAATGAGAAATACATGTTATAAAGGAAATCATACTGTATAATAGTTTAATATAAAAATTGACTACATATACACTAGGTTCAATATAAACTATTTTCAGAAGAATGTTTTCTTTTTGTGAATTTATGAGAATACATATTGAACTAGATAGGTTTTTTTAATGATTAAAATGGAAAAAGTCTTATCTTTTGTACCATAAATTTTTTAAAGTGTAATTTCCTCAAAATAAAGAAAACTTAATTTTGTTAACTATTTTATTTTCAGTATTTTTTAAAAGTTTATTAAGAGAAAAATAATAGCAGCTCATAGACCCCAACCCCTAACAAAGAGGGATACTTTTGTATTGAGAAGATGGATTTTCTTAGACAAAACAACCAGAGCATTAACCTAATACTTAAACAAACTGAACTTATTTTCCAAGGGATAAGCTATTTATTTTGATACTCAGTTTAAGAAGCCCTTTGAAAAACTGGGGACGATCAAATGGCCTTAGCTGAGATAGAACTTGGTTGCTGCTGATAACGACATTTCTATATTTTTAACCTAGTAAGCTTTAAATCTAAATTTCTGAATTAAAAAGTTTTAGTTAGAATTCATAGCTAATATAAAGTTTTAAAAAGGTATTTGTTTTTGGAGCAATTATATGACCTTCTCCTGTTTTAGACTGCATTTTTTGTATGTATCCTTGCTTAAAAGGAGCCAGTCAAATGGAAAATATTGAGGCAACAGGGCACATAGACTCCATTATGAGAACAAGACTGTTCTTCTTAGCTTTTTCTACAAAATATAAAATACAGTTTATCTCCTATACTTATATACTTCAAAAAATCATTGTCCTATGCTCAATTTTAGGCAACAAGTAGCTATAAGTGATAGATTCTCCCAGCAGAATCATTTTCCTCTGTCTTCTATGGGGAAAATTCATCATTTTTCTCTCTACTATTTTTAAAAGGCTGAAATTGAATTTTTCAACTCAGTAGAGTTACCCGTATTCTTACTGGATTTTCCTTCTTGGCTCTAAAGGTTCCTGTTAACATGGTACTGCCTCTGCAAAGATTATAAGGTATAAAGTAACAGATTTTTAGAGCTAAAAGTGACTTTTCGGATCACCTAGTCATACACTTTCATTTTACTTTTAACCCCAGTGTCAGCACAAGCCTCCTATCCGTCCTGTGGCCTCTTTAGTATTGCTGCGTATCCTCAGGGATTATATGCTCATGGTTACTTCCAGCTTCAAATTTCTGACCCATGGGTACCCTTGATCTCACTTGCAGCACACCTCACCACTAATCCTTTTCTCTCTGTTTCTTACAGACCTAGGCAATAAATGCTGTGATTGAATTGCAATCAATGGTTGCCTATCAGGTACCAGACCATTAATATGCCTACTAAACCAGTGTGATGGACTGTATATTTGACTTATAAAATCTGTGCTTTTACTTAACTTTCTCATGGGTTACTTGGTGCTCCAGATAGAAAAGCAGAATATTTTGTACTTGGTCTATATTTTTTTCTTTCATTTTTAGATCTGAGATCTCAAGTGGTCTAAAGACCTTTATTATGAACATAACTATATTGAATATTATCTTTAATCATTTATGCTTTAAAAAATAGGGTACTGGGATAATGGAGGAACCAGAAGCTGAGCACAATAAAATCAGCATTTGGTGTTAACATATGGTGTCATTGTGTGCCCTTGCCTTCTATTCACAGAGCATATTTTTCCTCACCTGCACGTGAGACTTTTTTTTTTCCTCACCTACACATGAGATTTTTTTTTTTTTGGAGAATCCTAGTTAAAATGTTTTGCCTCATAAATACCTTGACATTGAGCAGGTATATACTTGATGTAGTATACTAGAACTGAGACTGTACTAAGATATCTTATTATTATTATCTGTAATAAGATATCAGTCTGTTCCATCCAGGACCAATTTACCAGGGTTACACAATAATTCTAATATCAGGCAGACACAACAAGAAAATGTGGAGATACGAACACAGGACTGGGAGACTTGATACAGTGATGTTCTTTTCCCAAACAAAAATTAAGATTTATAGTCTGAATTTGGAACTAACACAGAAAACCAGTATGGATTTTGATTTTGCATTGGCTGTCTTTTGGTTGAGTTGTCACCTTATTTATCTTTCTTTCCTGCAGGCCTTACTCAGTGGGTACTCAGTAAATGTTCATGAGCTTGAGTAGGATTTGGAGTTAACATGGCTGATGGTCTTCACCGCCCATCTGAGCAATGCCAAGAGTGTGACCTAATATAGGTTCTTCACTCTTGAGGATATATCACTGTGACTCCGTTTCTTCGCCTACTAGCGCAACCTCTTTTTCCTCAAAGCAGTAAATCCTAATTGCTGTACAGTTGGGCAGATTTCTATGAAAAAGATTTTTTAACAGTAGTAAATCATTTCTATAGTTCTGCTTTAATATCATGCATCATAGAGACCATAAATTTTTTTTTAACATCTTTATTGGAGTATAATTGCTTTACAATGGTGTGTTAGTTTCTGCTTTATAACAAAGTGAATCAGCTATACATATACATATATCCCCATATCTCCTCCCTCTTGCATCTCCCTCCCAACCTCCCTATCCCACCCCTTTAGGTGGTCACAAAGCACCGAGCTGATCTCCCTGTGCTATGCGGCTGCTTTCCACTAGCTATACATTTTACATTTGGTATTATATGTAAGTCCATGCCACTCTCTCACTTCGTCCCAGCTTACCCTTCCCCCTCCCCGTGTCTTCAAGTCCATTCTCTACCTCTGCGTCTTTATTCCTGTCCTGCCCCTACATTTTTTTTGTTCTTTTAAACTCCATATATATGTGTTGGCATGCGGTATTTATTTATCTGTTTCTGACTTACTTCACTCTGTATGACAGTCTCTAGGTCCATCCACCTCACTACAAATAACTCAATTTTGTTTCTTTTTATGGCTGAGTAATATTCCATTGTATATATGTGCCACATCTTCTTTATCCATTCATCGACACTTAGGTTGCTTCCATGTCCTGGCTATTGTAATTAGAGCTGCAGTGAACATTGTGGTACATGACTCTTTTTGAATTATGGTTTTCTTAGGGTATATGCCCAGTAGTGGGATTGCTGGGCTGTATGGTAGTTCTATTTTTAGTTCTTTAAAGAACCTCAATACTGTTCTCCATAGTGGCTGTATCAATTTACATTCCCACCAACAGTGCAAGAAGGTTCCCTTTTCTCCACACCTTCTCCAGCATTTATTGTTTGTAGATTTTTTTATGATGGCCATTCTGACCAGTGTGAGGTGATACCTCATTGCAGTTTTGATTTGCACTTCTCTAATGATGAGTGATGTTGAGCATCCTTTCATATGTTTCTTGGCCATCTGTATATCTTCTTTGGAGAAATGTCTATTTAGGTCTTCTGCCCACTTTTGGATTGGGTTGTTTGTTTTTTTGATATTGAGCTGCAGGAGCTGCTTGTAAATTTTGGAGAGTAATCCTTTGTCAGTTGCTTTGTTTGCAAGTATTTTCTCCCATTCTGAGGGTTGTCTTTTCATCTTGTTTATGGTTTCCTTTGCTGTGCAAAAGCTTTTAAGTTTCATTAGATCCCATTTGTTTATTTTTGTTTTTATTTCCATCTCTTCAGGAGGTGGGTCAAAAAGGATCTTGCTGTGATTTATGTCATAGAGTGTTCTGCCTATGTTTTCCTCTAAGAGTCTTATAGTGTCTGGCCTTACATTTAGGTCTTTAATCCATTTTGAGTTTATTTTTGTGTATGGTGTTAGGGAGTGTTCTAATTTCATTCTTTTACCTGTAGCTGTCCAGTTTTCCCAGCACCACTTATTGAAGAAGCTGTCTTTTCTCCATTGTATATTCTTTCCTCCTTTATCAAAAATAAAGTGATCATATGTGCCTGGGTTTATCTCTTGGCTTTCTGTCCTGTTCCATTGATCTATATTTCTGTTTTTGTGCCAGTACCATACTGTCTTGACTACTGTAGCTTGGCAGTATAGTCTGAGATCTGAGAGCCTGATTCCTCCAGCTCCATTTTTTGTTCTAAAGATTGCTTTGGCTATTTGGGGTCTTTTGTGTTGGCATACAAACTGTGAAATTTTTTGTTCTAGTTCTGTGAAAAATGCCATTGGTAGTTTGACAGGGATTGCATTGAATCTGTAGATTGCTTTGGGTAGTATAGTCATTTTCACAATGTTGATTCTTCCAATCCAAGGATGTGGTATATCTCTCCATCTGTTTTTATCATCTTTAATTTCTTTCATCAGTGTCTTATACTTTTCTGCATACAGTTCTTTTGTCTCCTTAGGTAGGTTTATTCCTAGGTATTTTATTCTTTTTGTTGCAATGGTAATTGGGAGTGTTTCCTTAATTTCTCTTTCAGATTTTTCATCATTAGTGTATAGGAATGCAAGAGATTTCTGTGCATTAATTTTGTATCCTGAAACTTTACCAAATTCATTGATTAGCTCTAGTAGTTTTCTGGTGGCATCTTTAGGATTCTCTATGTGTAGTATCATGTCATCTGCAAACAGTGACAGCTTTACTTCTTCTTTTCCGATTTGGATTCCTTTTATTTCTTTTTCTTCTCTGATTGCTGTGGCTAACACTTCCAAAACTATGTTGAATATTAGTGGTGAGAGTGGACAGCATTGTGGTCGGAAAAGATACTTGATATGATTTCAATTTTCTTAAATTTACCAAGGCTTGATTTGTGACCCAAGATATGATCTATCCTGGAGAATGTTCCATGAGCACTTGAGAAGAAAGTGTGTTCTGTTGTTTTTGGATAGAATGTCCTATAAATATAAATTAAGTCCATCTTGTTTAATGTATCATTTAAAGCTTATATTTACTTATTTCATTTTGGATGATCTGTCCATTGGTGAAAGTGGGGTGTTAAAGTCCCATACTATGATTGTGTTACTGTCGATTTCCCCTTTTATGGCTGTTAACATTTGCCTTATGTATTGAGGTGCTCCTATGTTGGGTGCATAAATATTTACAATTGTTCTACCTTCTTCTTGGATTGATCCCTTGATCATTATATAGTGTCCTTCTTTGTCTGTTGTCATAGTCTTTATTTTAAAGTCTATTTTACCTGATAAGAGAATTGCTACTCCACCTTTCTTTTGATTTCCATTTGCATGGAATATCTTTTTCCATCCCCTCACTTTCAGTCTGTATGTGTCCCTGGGTCTGAGGTGGGTCTCTTGTAGACAGTGTTGTTTTTGTATCCATTCAGCCAGTCTGTGTCTTTTGGTTGGAGCATTTAATCCATTTACATTTAAGGTAATTATCGATATGTATGTTCCTATTACCATTTTCTTAATTGTTTTGGGTTTGTTATTGTAGGTCTTTTCCTTCTCTTGTGTTTCCTGCCTAGAGAAGTTCCTTTAGCATTTGTTGTAAAGCTGGTTTGGTGGTGGTGCTGAATTTTCTTAGCTTTTGCTTGTCTGTAAAAGTTTTAATTTCTCTGTCGAATCTGAATGAGATTCTTGCTGGGTAGGGTAATCTTGGTTGTAGGTTTTTGCCTTTCATCACTTTAAATATGTCTTGCCACTCCCTCTGGCCTGCAGAGTTTCTGCTGACAGATCACCTGTTAACTTTATGGGGATTCCCTTGTATGTTATTTGTTGTTTTTCCCTTGCTGCTTTTAATATTTCTTCTTTGTATTTAATTTCTGATAGTTTGATTAATATATGTCTTGGCATGTTTCTCCTTGGATTTATCCTGTATGGGACTCTCTGTGCTTCCTGGACTTGATTGACTATTTCCTTTCCCATATTAGGGAAATTTTCAACTATAATCTCTTCAGATATTTTCTCAGTCCCTTTCTTTTTCTCTTCCTCTTCTGAGACCCCTATAATTCGAATGTTGGTACATTTGATGCTGTCCCAGATGTCTCTAAGACTGTCCTCAATTCTTTTCCTTTCTTCTTTACTCTGCTCTGCGGTAGTTATTTCCACTATTTTATCTTCCAGGTCACTTATCTGTTCTTCTGCCTCAGTTATTCTGCTATTGATTTCTTCTAGAGAATTTTTAATTTCATTTATTGTGTTGTTCATCATTGTTTGTTTGCTCTTTAGTTCTTCTAGGTCCTTGTTAAATGTTTCTTGTATTTTGTCCATTCTATTTCAAAGATTTTGGATCATCTTTACTGTCATTACTCTGAATTCTTTTTCAGGTAGACTGCCTATTTCCTCTTCATTTGTTTGGTCTGGTGGGTTTTTACCTTGGTTCTTCATCTGCTGTGTGTTTCTCTGTCTTCTCATTTTGCTTAACTTACTGTGTTTGGGGTCTCCTTTTTGCAGGCTGCAGGTTCGTAGTTCCTGTTGTTTTTGGTGTCTGCCCCCAGTGGCTAAGGTTGGTTCAGTGGGTTGTGTAGACTTCCTGGTGGAGTGGACTGGTGCCTGTGTTCTGGTGGATGAGGCTGCATCTTGTCTTTCTGGTGGGCAGGACCACATCCAGTGGTGTGTTTTGAGGTGTCTGTGTCCTTATTATGATTTTAGGGAGCCTCTGTGCTAATGAGTGGGGTTGTGTTCCTGTCTTCCTAGTTGTTTGGCATAGGGTGTCCAGCACTGTAGCTTGTTGGTTGTTGAGTGGAGCTGGGTCTTAGCGTTGAGATGGAGATCTCTGGGAGAGCTTTTGCTGTTTGACATTACATGGAGCTGGGAGGTCTCTGGTGGACCAATGTCCTGAACTCAGCTCTCCCACCTCAGAGGCACAGGCCTGACACCCAGCCAGACCACCAAGACCCTGTCAGCCACACGGCTCAGAAAAAAAGGGAGAAAAAAAGAAAGAAAGAAAGAAAAAAATAATAAAAAGAAATAAAGTTATTAAGGTAAAAAAAATTATTAAAAATTAAAAAGTAATTAAAAATAAAGAAAAAGGAAAGAAAGAAAGGAGTAACCAAACCAAAAAACAAATCCACCAATGATAACAAGCACTAAAAACTATACAGAAAAAAACAAAAATGGACAGACAAATGGTAAAAGCAAAGGTATACAGACAAAATCACACAAAGAAGCATACACATACACACACTCACAAAAAGAAAAAGGAAAAAAATATATATATTTATGTATTAAAAAAAAAAGGAAGAGAGCAACCAAATCAATAAACAAATCTACCAATGATAATAAACTCTAAATACTAAACTAAGATAAACATAAAACCGGAAACCAGTCAGTCGCATACAGCAAACCCCAAGTCTACAGTTGCTCTCAAAGTCCACCACCTCAATTTTGGGATGATTCGTTGTCTATTCAGGTACTCTAGAGATACAGGGTACATCAAGTTGATTCTGGAGATTTAATCCGCTGCTCCTGAGGCTGCTGGGAGAAATTTCCCTTTCTTTTCTTTGTTCACACAGCTCCTGGGGTTCAGCTTTGGATTTGGTCCTGTCTCTGTGTGTAGATCACCTGAGGGCGTCTGTTCTTCGCTCAGACAGGATGGGGTTAAAGGAGCAGCTGATTAGGGGGCTCTGGCTCACTCAGGCCTGGGGGGGAAGGAGGGGTACGGAATGTGGGGCAAGCCTGCGGCGGCAGAGACCAATGTGACGTTGTAACAGATTGAGGCGCGCCGTGTGTTCTCCCAGGGAAGATGTCCTTGGATCACAGGACCCTGGCAGTGGCGGGCTGCACAGGCTCCCCGGAGGGGAGGTGTGGAGAGTGACCTGTGCTTGCACACAGGCTTCTTGGTGGCTGCAGCAGCAGCCTTAGCATCTCATGCCCGTCTCTGGGGTCCGCGCTGACAGCCGTGGCTCACGCCTGTCTCTGGAGCTCGTTTAGGTGGTGCTCCGAATCCCGTCTCCTTGCACACCCCGAAACAATGGTCTCTTGCTTCTTAGTCAGGTCCAGACTTTTTCCCGGACTCCCTCTTGGCTAGCTGTGGCGCATTAGCCCCCTTCAGGCTGTGTTCATGCAGCCAACCCCAGTCCTCTCCCTGGGATGTGACCTCCAAAGCCCAAGCCTCAGCTCCCAGCCCCCGCCCACTCTGGCGGGGGAGCAGACGAGCCTCTCAGGCTGGTGAGTGATGGTCGGCACCAATCCTCTGTGCGGGAATCTCTCCACTTTGCCCTCTGCACCCCTGTTGCTGTGCTCTCCTCTGTGGCTCTGAAGCTTCCCCCCCGCCACCCACCCCCCCGTCCCCGCCAGTGAAGGGGCTTCCTAGTGTGTGGAGACATTTCCCTCCTTCACAGCTCCCTCCCCAAGGTGCAGGTCCTGTCCCTATTCTTTTGTCTCTGTTTTTTCTTTTTTCTTTTGCCCTACCCAGGTACGTGGGGAGTTTCTTGCCTTTTGGGAAGTCTGAGGTCTTCTGCCAGCGTTCCGTAGGTGTTCTGTAGGAGTTGTTCCCCATGTAGATGTATTTCTGATGTATTTGTGGGGAGGAAGGTGATCTCCACTTCTTATTCCTCCACCATCTTTAAGGTCTCCCCAGTGTCTGCTTTATAACAAAGTGAATCAGCCATACATATACATATATCCCCATATCTCCTCCCTCTTGCGTCTCCCTCCCACCTTCCCTCTCCCACCCCTGTAGGTGGTCACAGAGCACCATGCTGATCTCCCTGTGCTATGTGGCTACTTCCCAGTAGCTATCAGTTTTACATTTGGTAGTGTATATATGTCCATGCCACTCTCTCCCTTCGTCCCAGCTTACCCTTCCCCCCTCCCCGCGTCCTCAAGTCCATTCTCTACATCTGCATCTTTATTCCTGTCCTGCCACTAGGTTCTTCAGAACCATTTATTTTTTAGATTTCATATATATGTGTTAGCATACAGTATTTGTTTTTCTTTTTCTGACTTACTTCAGTCTGTATGACAGACTCTAGGTCCATCCACCTCACTACAAATAACTCAATTTCATTTCTTTTTATGGCTGAGTAATATTCCATTGTATATATGTGCCACATCTTCTTTATCCATTCATCTATCGATGGACACTTAGGTTGCTTCCATGTCCTGGCTATTGTAAATAGTGCTGCAATGAACATTGTGGTACATGACTCTTTGAATTATGGTATTCTCACGGTATATGCCCAGTAGTGGGATTGCTGGGTCGTATGGTAGTTCTGTTTTTAGTTATTTAAGGAACCTGCATACTGGTCTCCATAGTGGCTGTATCAGTTTACATTCCCACCAACAGTGCAAGAGGGTTCCCTCTTCTCCACACCCTCTCCAGCATTTATTGTTTGTAGATTTTTTGATGATGGCCATTCTGACCAGTGTGAGGTGATACCTCATGGTAGTTTTGATTTGCATTTCTCTAATGATGAGTGATGTTGAGCATCCTTTCATGTGTTTGTTGGCGATCTGTATATCTTCTTTGGAGAAATGTCCATTTAGGTCTTCTGCCCATTTTTGGATTGCGTTGTTTGTTTTTTTGATATTGAGCTGCATGCGCTGCTTGTAAATTTTGGAGATTAATCCTTTGTCAGTTGCTTCGTTTGCAAATATTTTCTCCCATTCTGAGGGTTGTCTTTTCGTCTTGTTTATGGTTTCCTTTGCTGTGCAAAAGCTTTTAAGTTTCATTAGATCCCATTTGTTTATTTTTGTTTTTATTTCCATTTCTCTAGGAGGTGAGTCAAAAAGGATCTTGCTGTGATTTATGATATAGAGCATTCTGCCTATGTTTTCCTCTAAGAGTTTTATAGTGAGAGACCATAATTTAATAGAAATACTGTTTTTATTCTATAGAAAAGCCTCTTTGCCCAACCTCGTACCACCCTCTCCCTACAATTCCAATTTTCAAAATGGACAACAAGAGGTACTAATTTTTGTTTGTTTTACAAAACTTTTTTGCATGGCCTATTTAAATAGGAAGCTTTTTAAATTCATTAAATATTATTTATAGAACATTAGCTGCTTAACTGAGGGGCCAGAGGGCAGATAAACTGAAAATTGAGTTGAGTCACTGCCAAATTAAGATCAGAAATTAAGATAAAGCATCTCTTAAATTTAAATATGATATTTTCTCCAGCTTCTTATGAATACATCTATGGTGCAAAAGATGTCTATTTGTAATGCGTTTTTGTATATTTAATGACCATATGTTTTAATTAAGTTGAAAACTGTTGCTGGCAGTTGGTCAGGGCAGGAACTGGCAAAACTGTTCACCAGGTAGTATCTAGGGGCTTTTTGACAGCTTCCTTTCCTATTTTGAAAGCCTTATCTGATTACATAATGGGTGTGTGTGTGTTGTTTGTGCATGTGCGCTGAGGGGCCAGGTGCTGGTTTTTACTGTCAACTACTTGCATCTATATGGTAGAAACCATGTCATTTAAAACCAGAATATTTCCACTCCTATTTCTACAGTGGATGATGACAGAAGCAGCTAAGATTAAAATTTTAAACATAATGAAGTAACAATTTTTTAAACCATCCTTAACGAGGTCTACACATTTAAATGTAATGTAATGTGCTATCTCTCTTTTTTTTCTGTCGGTTCCCTTTTTACACCTTAACACTCAGAAGTGCTACTATGCCAGTTTTTCTCTTTTGTCCTTATAATTCATTTCATCATCCGTATTAGCGTGACTCCCCAGTCCCTCTCCAGCTTTAGTCTTACTTCTCCAGTTGGTCCATTGGACATTTGTACTTAGGCATCATTCTCCCACTTTAAATAAAATGTTTTTAAAATAATTAAATCCACTCCACCCTGGTTAAACCTAAACAAACAAAAACCTTTATGAGAAAACAATTAGAGACTTGTTATCCCCTTCTAGCTTTCATAATTCTAGTTCTGATATCATATTTCTTCTTTTCTTTCATGATTTGGAACTTTGACCCTTCCCTCTCTTTTTCTGCCAACATCCTTCAAAAATTATCTTTTGCTTTTTGCCACCTTCCCTCCTACCAGACTGATACATAGTTACTTGCTTTTCTCAGGTAATTACTCTATTCAAAAATGTTTAATAATTTCTTAGTACTTTCAGGAAGAAATCCAGATTTCTTTACCTGGCATTCAGTTTCATGATTATCTGCTTCTATTCTCTGTATTCATTTTTAAGTTTCTACTCCCAACCATTTCAGCCAAGTCTGTCTGCTTACTGTCCTGTGAATATGTATTAAAGCTATGCTCAAACCCATCAGTTTTTAAACCAATCCAGCCCTTTCTCAGTCACATGGCTTTGGAAATGTTTCCATGAGGTTTTCTAATGGTCAAACTCTCTCTTCACCTATTAGATGTAATCCACCCTTTGAGAGCCTACTCTAGATACGATTTTCTTTATAAATCCTTTCTTGACCTCTTCAGTGGATGTACTTTTTACCCTTTACTTCCTCATATATAGCAGTGGCTATTAACAAAAATAAATCTTATTATTGGTATAAGTTGTTAACACTACGTAATTGTAAGCTTCCAGTGTCCAGCACAATGCTTAGTGCATTTCATATAAACATTAATAAGTATGGAATGACTAATCATTTTGCTGTACTTATTTTGAAGGGAAGACAGTGTAGTATAACCACCAAGAGCAAGCAGTGTCTTTGGAGTCAGAAGGATAGATCTAGGTTTATATCCATGTTCGCCATTTAAATGCCATGTGATCATGTACCATAAGCAGTATGTTAATGACCCTTTCCGAGGCTCATTTCCTGATCTTTAAAATAAAAAGTAAACTTTAATTCGAGTATAACATATACACATACATGTGTATAAACATGTATAAATATTTTAAATTCATTCAGCCTGACTCTTATTCACTTTGCACTGATACATTGGTTTTTTTGAAGATAATTTTTACATCTTAGGATTGGGAACAAATTTATTATAGCAGAGTTGATTGATTGGCCCCATTTTCCATTGAGATACGTACTTAGGGGAGTATGATATGACAGAGAGGTGATATCAGAGAAGGTTGTCATTGCTTTGGGGTCTATCCCTTGCCAAAAAGTGGTGGCAAGAAGTTCATCCCAGATCATAGTGTTATTCCTTCACTGCCTCTTTGTATTTGCTTCCTCCTGCCTAGACTGGGTGAGTAGAACATACATGGGAAAAGTATAAGTTAGTTGCTTTCTAAGATTTACTGTAATAGGTAGTTGTAAATTAATTTTTTTCTGACACATTTTAGAGTCTATTCCTGGAATGTTCTCGAGTATCAGTGCCTTTAATGACTAGAGTTCATTTTATTTTGTTTTGTTTAGTTTTTTAACATAGGAATCTATTGACAAGTTACATAGCTGGTTATTTAAATAGATTCTACTTTCATTATGTAGTATGTCTTTTGGTATATTAAAATTTCCCCTCAATTTTTCAAAGCTGAGGTGTTGCATTTTATATCTGTTTGTTTCCAGTTAGGGTCCTTGAGCATATTTTCAAACCACTGAGAAGTTAATTTATAAATATATCCAGTGTGAATCAGTGGATTTGTGAATATACTTATAAAGGCAGATTTTGTTTATAATCAAAATTTCATCTGCATTAGAAGCATTTTTCTTAAGTTTGTTCATAAGTAATAAATTCCAGATTTAGGATAAATGGAATTATTTCTGTAAATGAGTGTTAGCCTGGAAAAGGACCAGACAGGAAAGGATCACTCCTTTTGATTTTCGTTTCATTATAACAAATATCTTATTGGCAGGTTGGAAAGAGCTTCTAACTTTGCCTATTATAAGTAATATATTAACCTTTGAAAGGAAATACGCTTTCTAATGTCATATTGCAGAAGAGCAATGTAAAGTGATTAATAGTATATTAAGAAAACACATTTATTATAAAATAAGAATAAACTAAAATACTTTTTAGTATTTCATAAGACCATTTAGGCTCTTGAATTTTAGTTTATGTACTTCAAAAAGAAAAAACAAATGTTTAAAGGCAAGAGACTGTGAGTAAGGGATTAGGGTGTCTCCTTAGTATTTTCCTGACCTATGTACAAAATAGCAAGCACTGTGTCTGAATAGCTACCAAAGAAGAGACGTCTAGAAAAAAGAGTAATGAAGAGATCTATACTTAGTGGATGATTGCAAGAAAGGGATGGTCATAGACACAGACTTCTCTCACTTTTCATTTCTCATTTTTGCTATCAGTCTACTTTTTATGATTTATCTTTACTTGTGTAACTTACTTTTGTAGATTTGTAATTTATTTTAGTAATTTACTTTTCATAATCTTTATCATTCTTAAATACTCTCCTTTTCTCTTTATCCATTTTCTTCTCTTTTCCCTTTTTGCATTCCTTCTTACTAGTCTTTCTTTCCCTCTCATTGCTTTCCATTCTTTCAGTACTTTTTATATTTGGTCCTTTCCTTTGCTCTCATTAAATTGTATACATTTTTTTAAACCTAGAAATAATTTAAACTCAATCATGTAGCAGCTCTTTTTAAGTAAAATTTATCTTCTGATTAGTATAATAGGTCAATGTTGTTTTTGTAATGCCACTTTGATCCTTACCAAGCTCTAAAATTCTTTGGGATTTTGGAGGGGCAAGAGAAAACACTGAGAAGAGAGAACTTCCTAGAATTGTGTCAGTATGTGACTCTTGAGGCTCTGTAACTCAAGCATCCTCTGATTCTTATTTGCAAGTAGTCACCAATGTGATATCTTCGAGCTGTTATTTAGTCTATACATGTGTAATTGCTAATTAAAGGAAGATTTGAATCTAAGTGAGTACTTATAGAATTATGACATGCTTTTAATATATTTTTGAAAAGTTTGGAAGTGTGCTGTTGGTATACCTACCTGGGTTTAAGTCCCATTTGAACCATTTATAGGCTGTCTCATCTTAGGCAAGTTACTTAATTCCTCTAAATATATATATATATATATTTATATATAATATAATATAATATAATAATTATAATAATTATGATAATTATAGTTGTAATTATTATAATTATAATTATTATTATTATTAATAATATAATTATTAATATTATTATTATGTATTATATATATATATATAATATATATATTTGCTCCAGTTAAATGGGGCTAATAATAATATGTGTCTCATAGAGGTATAAGTAGGATTGAATATGGTAATTCATTTAACTTTATACAGTGGTACATAGTAAGCACTTAATAATGATAGTTGCTCTTCTGCTTTTGCTATAACATACTTGTACTACCATTTTTCAGTAAGTGTATTGCATTTAAAATGTTAATCTCAACGTGAAGCAAAAGAGGTAGAAAAAAGGGTGTGATAATTATATAGGGTTACTGTTAAATTTTTTGGCTTACTAAGTTATGTGGAAGTTGAATTTTTTATATGGGAAAAATACAAATGTGTTTCATTGGTTTAAAGACAAGTGATTTTGATTTCCTTCTAATTTTGTTCCTATGCTTTTCTTATTCTCTTTGTAAGCTACTACACAGGATATTTTAAATTTATTCTTCTCAATTCTTATTTTATCTGTAAGCTAGTCAGTGATGGCCACTGTTTGAGTGTGATTTCAGAGCAACTTAAAAGTGAATATAATAGTGTTTTTGTTACACAAGATTATTTTTCTTTTGAAGAAATTATATTTTATTTCCTCCACAAATAATTTATAATTTTTAAATAATCTTCAAATGTTGGGAAAATTTTCACTTGGAGGCATATGAATATATCATAATTGATTTGATAAATATATATAAAAATCAAAGATTAATGGTAAAAAAGAAAAATAGTTTTCTTAAGGCCAGTGAGTCAATGAAAATATTCAACCTTAAGCAATACAAGAAGGGAGCTTGGATTAGTTTAGCATAATAGTCTAACATTGGGAAACTGAATACCCTGCTAATTAATGTAGCGCCAATAGACAAGGGATGTTTATCCTTACTCAGCAGAGATAAGTGTTTCTCTTGCACAAATGCCAAGAGTCAGAGATAGATGAAGGATGAGAGAACCTCCAGACTTACAGCAAAAGCAGAAAGAAGTAATACATTACAAAGAGGATTCATACAAATGGAAAAGAGTTCCTAAAGTCATGTGCATCTAGACATCTAGACTCGGGTGGATCCCATAGTGCATGGCTCAAGAAAAGAGTTATACAAGACCAGGTCTAGGACTTTGCCTCTGTGCCTTACAGTTTCTTTTTCAAATCTAGTGTCTAGAGTTCTGTGACTGGTGGTTAATGGCAAATAATTCTATATACACACCACCCACAGAGTTGTTTGGGTTCCTCTCAGTTAATCCTGTAAAGAATTAAATCTTATTTTAAAAACCTTATTCAGGTGTTCATTAGAAGCACATGAATCAGTGTGGACCCAGATACTCATTTTTAATGCAATTTAATTTAGAACCCTGGTTAGTATCCTGCATTAATTACCCACAGCACATCAAGTTTGTCATCAAATGCCAACCAAACTAAATGCAGTAAAGAAGAATTTCAGGATACTTTTACAAAGTATAGCTATCTGATCAATAAAATTATTGCATTTAGGAAACTATTTGAGAGAAGTTTATAGTTTAAGCTGCCCTGGACTGGTTTGTAAGAAAACAAGGGAATCTATATCAGTACAAAAACAGAGAAACAAGCAAAACCTCCTTTAATTAAGTTCCAAGGAAGCAAGCAAAGTTATTAATTAAATGTTTAGTCAGATTAGAGCTGGCTTGTTAATTTTAGGTCACATTTATGATACACCATATATAATTGAGATATATGTATTTTTATATTTATGTGCAGAGGTTATATAAGCCTGTATAATCAATGTGCATAGCATATTTGCATGTCTTTTTATTGTAAGATATCATGATTTTATATTGTAAGGGAGTTTAATGATATTTTATTTTGTCCTTTTATTGTATTGTTGACAACATTTAAAGTTAAGGCTAAGAACATATTCCCTAATTACAGCTTTTTGTGTGGAAACACAAATTACTTTGTGATTGACTTCCTAGTTCTAAATTACTTAGGATTCATGGCCAGTGGCTGAAGTTAAGAGCTCACCAATAAGTTAGAAGTGTATTTTTCACATATAAATATCTAGGCTGGTATCATGGCCCCGCAAATATCAGAGAATTAGGCTTCTCTTTTCTTGTTGCTGTGCCAGCTTCAACACACAGTTTACATCTAGTGGTCCAGTTTTAATCAAATCCAGTCAGCTAAAAAGGGAAAAGAAGGGAAAGAAGAGAGCACTCCTCTTCCTTTGAAAGGAATGACCTGGAAGTTGTACATAGCACTTATGCTCAGATCTCACTGGTCAGAACTTAGTCATATGCCATATGTAGCCACAAAGCCTGGGAAATGTGGTCTTTAGCTACATGAATATGTGTTCAATTGAAAATTTCTACAGCTTTGTAAGAAAAGAGATTTGGGAGGGAAACTAAAAAATCACTGTTAGAAATTGCCAAAAACAGGAATTACTTTTTTAGTGGAAAATACAAGTGCCTTTATAATGATTGTACAGAAAAATATGCCTGTATTTTATTAATAGGCTTTCTTCCTGTACTCTTACAGTAATATTAGTTGACTTACATTGTTCAGAAATCAGGAAACTTATAATTAAACTGTCTGGAGAGGCCTAGTGTTCATGTAAGTTTTCTACAGTTAAGGATATAATTACATAATAAAGCTTTGCTATTAGAAAATCAGGTTTTTAAAAATTGAAAAGGATTTTAGGTAATATTTTGTAAAATTTTTCATTTCTGTGTACTAGGAAGAACATGTAGAAATATGAAATGTCTTGCCAAGGTTAGACATCTAGTTTGTGGTAGAGTCTACGTTAATCCCAGAGGCTTCTCTTAGTTGGTAAAGAGCACAGACTCTGGAGCCTAGATTCCAATACTAGCCTCTCTCTTTATTATCTATGTAATCTTTTTTTTTTTTTTTTTAATATTTCAGCTTACTTTTTTTTTAACTTTGGGTTTATTTTATTTATTTATTTATTTATTTATGGCTGTGTTGGATCTTCATTTCTGTGCGAGGGCTTTCTCTAGTTGTGGCAAGTGGGGGCCACTCTTCATCGCGGTGCACGGGCCTCTCATTATTGCGGCCTCTCTTGTTGCGGAGCACAGGCTCCAATCGCGCAGGCTCAGTAATTGTGGCTCACGGGCCTAGTTGCTCCGCGGCATGTGGGATCTTCCCAGACCAGGGCTCGAACCCGTGTCCCCTGCATTGGCAGGCAGATTCTCAATCACTGCGCCACCAGGGAAGCCCTATGTAATCTTGATACTTAAACTCTCTGTGCTTCAGTTTCTATGTTGATAAAAAAGGGATAATGATGGTACTTACCTCAAATTCTGGTTACGATGATTGAATGAGTTAACATGCATAAGATACTTAGAACACTGCCTAACATATAGTTAATGCTATATGTGTTATATACTGTACTTGTTGATATTTTAGAAGTTAACCTCAAATATTTCACTTGAGTATAAAGTTAGCTCAGAATAAATAATGTATTTGAATTTTTAAGTTTTGAGGAGACAAAGACCATGCAACTTGGCAGTGGAGAGTCTGAATGCTAATATGAACTAAACTCTCCACAAATTATCTGTGTAACCTGAAACTGGGCATACTATAATTTCTCTAGAGAGATTTTAAAAGAAATCTCAGTTCCTTCTTCTTTTACATACAGGGAATTCAACTAGAGCATCTCTAGCATCTCAGGTCTGAGGTTAAGGTGTGTGGTGTGTGTGTTGAATTGACAAGAATGCAAAGAAATAGAATTCTTGTACAAATTCCCCTTTTACTGATGACTGCTCTCTCATCACTTTAGAACACTTTCCCAGAGTCCGACAACTATATATTTTTTTATTTTGTTAAGCAGCTTTTTTGATAATGTCTCCTGTATTTTTTTTTATTGAAGTATAGTTGATTTATAATGTCATGTTAGTTTCAGGTGTACAACACAGTGATTCAGTTATACATATATATATGAGACACAGTTTTACATGTATATTCTTTTTCAAATTCTTTTCCCTTATAGGTAGGTTATTACAAAACATTGAGTATAGTTCCCTGTGCTGTACAGGAGGTCCTTGTTGGTTATCTATTTTATGTATAGTAATGTGTACATGTTAATCAGTGATTATATTTTGCCTCAAAGTATACTTTGTCTGCTATTACATCAGCTTTCTTTTGGCTGACAGCTGCCATTATATCTTTTTTAAATTTCAAATTTCAAATTTAAATTTTCTACATCCTTATATTTAAGGCTTGTGGCCTGTTATTGGCATATAGGTGGATTTTTAAAAAAAAAATCTAGTCTGACAATATACATTTTTTAATCACAGCATTTATTCTGTTTACATTTAATATAATTACTGATACATTTGAGTTTAAATCTATCATTTTATTATTTTATTTTCATTCTTTCCATTTTGTTACTTTTTTTGGTTTTATTTTTGTTTGATTACTTTTTCTTATGGCATCTCTCTTCCTCTCATCATTAGCTTGTAATTTTTAAGTCTTTATTGTTGTTTTCATGGTTACCCAAGAGGCTGCACTATCCATCTTTGATTTATTAAGGTATGATGTAACGTAGTACTATTACCACTTCCTGGACTGTAAAAGAACCTTCTACTTTAATACATTTAATAACCCCCTCCCCCAACTTAAGTGCTATTGTTGTGTGTTTTAATTTTATATGTATTATTTATGAGGGATTTTTATTGGCACCGTTTTTATAGAAGACATTCCTTACTGCATCTCTGAGCTTTGTTTTCAAAGCATTCTTTCTGTCTGGAGAACATACTTTAGTTAGTATATAATACTTTGTGTGGATCTGCTCATGATAAATTCTCTCAGTTTTTGTATATTTGCAAAATATCTTTATTTTACCTTTTTTTTGAAGGACATTTTTGCTGGATATAGAATTCTATGTTGACAGTTTCCTTTCAGTATATTAATAAAGATGTTGTGTTATCTGGCTTCCATTGTTTCTCTTGAGATTTCACCTGTCTATCAGTGTTCTTGCATCTTTTTTTTGTTTTATTTCTGACTACTTTTAAGGTATTTTTTGCCTTTGGTTTTCATCAGTTTTTACTATTATGTGACTAGATACTGTTTTCTTTGTACTTATCTTGGTTGGAGTTTGTAGTGCTTTTTAAATCTGGAGCTTAATGTCTTTAATCAGTTTTGGACAATTGTCAGCCATTATTTCTTCAAATATTGCTTCTGCTTCTCTTTTATTAAGTCCTTTCATTCTGGGATTCCAGTTACCTGTCTGCTAGATATCTTACCATATCCTATATATCATTTATGTTCTTTTCTGTATTTTTCATCTTTTCTTCCGTATTTTAGTTTGCATATTTTCTTCTCACTTATCTTCTGTTCACTAATTTGCATTCAACCCATCCACTAGTTCTTAATTTCACTGATTGCATTTTAGTCCTAAAATTTCCATTTAAGTGTTTTTATTCTACCATTTTCTGACGATCTCAATATTTCTGCTTAATTTGTCAGTCATATTAAGCATAATGGTTTTTAAGCCTGCCTCTGATTGTCCCATTATCTGAATCCACAGTGGGTCTGATATCTGTATTCTTTTGTTTCTCTTGGTCTCCAGATGTTTGGTTTTGTTGTCTTCTCATATATCTGGGTATCTTTCATTGTGTCCAGGTGTGGTATATGAAAAATAATGTAGATAATTTGAAAATCTCAGTGATATTCCAAAGAGGATTTTTTTTTTTTGGCCTCTGGCAGGCAGCAAGTCTAGGAGCACTAGTAATTCCAGATCACTGTAAACCAACCAAGAGACTGAGGTGATTTAAAACAGGATTTATCTTCTGTGAGTTAGGGTCTGTTTCTAGAGTCATACTTACTCCAAACCCTTTGAGATCCCAACTCATACCAGGCTTTATATTCTCCTTACTAGGCTCTGAATGCTAATTTTTATGCCCCAGCACTGTAAGTTTATTAAAACCTCTGTTCCCCTTCTTAGTCTCTCAGCTATGCTTTTGACATTGACAAAAGCTTTGAGCACAAAATTGCCCTCAAATGCCAGGCTCACCTCTCTGAGCTGAATTCCTTTTCTAGTCATGACTCCAGAGTTCTTTATTACCTCAGTAGAATCTGATGCCTTAAAAATTATGAAAAAAAATTCTATTCATTTCATTTCAACATTTTAAGACAGACATACAGTAGGACTGGTCTCAAGCACCTAGTTTGTTTTCCTGGAAGTGGAACTTTGTAACGAGTACATTTTAATAATGACGATAAACTAGTATTTTACTGAGCACTTATGTTCCATGTATAGTTTTCATGCATTATTTCATTTAATCTTTACAGTACACACTATAAAGTAAGTACTATTATTGTTCCCATTACTACAGATTAGGAAACTGAGATTTAAAGAGCCAGGGTGCACAGTTATGATAAAATTAAATTTTGAACCTAAGGCTGTTGAACTCTAGAAAAAATAGTCTTAGCCAGTCAGTGCTGTATATAATAAAGTACATATGACAACTAATAAATACATGATAATACTGAGTCTATGATTTATAATTTTGGGTGTATCTGTGTTTTTGACTAGGGATTCTAGTCATTTTTATTTTATTATTGAGATTTTATATAACCTTTAAGCCATTCAGTGTATATGTATCTCACTTCTACATTAGCACAGAGTTTCTCAAACTGTCTCAGTTCACAGAGCCCTTAGTATCTTAGTATTTTTCACGGGGCCCCTTGGCACAAACAAGCAAAACCTTAAGAGTGCTGCTTATTAAGTGAATAAGTATCTGTGATTTAACAATTTAATAGCTATTTTAAAATACATATAAATGGAAAGAAAAAAGATATTTTCATTTTAAAATAATCACAGTTACTTATAGGATCTGAGCACCTGTTGGGCACTGCACAACTTCTCAAATCCTGGAATCACATTGGACACCACCAGCCTCATTTTCCTTTTCACATTAACTTTCACGTCATCTAATGTCAAAACTGTGAACTAGTGTGAGCTAGTACTTCACACGATATTCCACATATGTTGAGTACTCTTGTGTTTCCCTTAAATATTTAAGATGTCCCGTGGTGCAAGTTTGTGGATTGTGGCATTAGCATGTTTATCTTTAGAGGTTGTAAGTTTGAAAGAACCCTGTAGCCCCCAGATTCTTTGGTCTCTCAGGCAGTGTGCCTTCACATTCCAGATGAGAATCCAAGCATTACAGGTATTGATAAAGTGTTTGATCTAAATAGGATTTTGTAAAGGCAGTGAAATGTTAAAACATCTAAAAGAATACTTTTGCAAAGGATCCTTTGGTAATCTTAATAATCGCCTCCAATACACTTGTTTACATCTATCTGGGGATGATGAGCAAAGGAGTCTGTTTGGCTACTCAGACAACCAGTTGCATGTACGTCAGGTAGGAGTCCATGAAGTACAAAATGTACTTTTCCTCTTCCTCAAACTTTAAAAATTATGTGATTGACCTTTTGTGGCACCACGAATTTGTTGAGAAATAGTGGAAAGAGGTTGTCACTGTGGCTGTTTTTCTCATTCTCTATGCCTGGGGACATAGGTTCGGGCTACCAAGTTATAGAGGTGACAGGGATGATGGCAGTGTATATGTTGCATTCTTTTCCTGAAAACCGATTATGTAATATAGTCTATGGGGATGACATTGTCTTGTTAATATGGTGTTTGGACTTGCTAGAGATCAGGCAAGTTAAAAAAGGAAAAATGCAAAAGTCAAATTTCCAGTTACGGCTGTACTTTGGACAAGTCACTCTATCTCTATAAAATGAAGGTTTTCTTAGATGCCTCTTATATGATCTCTAAAGTTCCTCTTCAGTGCCAAAACACATTGACTCTCTTGTTTACCTAAAGCTTTTGCTATATTCTTTACACCGATAGGCCATTCCTTTACTGATAGAATTTATTTGAAAATTTGTAAATCTAATGTAAATAAGCTCCCTTCTTAATGACCATTTAAATCTTCCCTCAGGATTTATCCATGGAGCCATAATGTTTACTGACATGCCTTCTTGGATGTGGTCTTTAATTGGGAAGCACATCTTATAAGAGAATTATAGCCTCCAAATGGGATAATTCCTGTGGTTTAAAAGTTGCCACAAAGGAATTCACTGGCATTAGAAACTAAAACAGATTTATTCCTCAATACTTGTCCCCGAGGCTCTAAAATGTTACTGTAAACTCAGAACATTCCTAGAGTTACCCAGATTTATTTTTAGGTTAATTGGTTATTCAGTATTTTCCTGGAAATCCATGAATTCATATCCTTTGGAAAGTACATATGTACTGAGCCCTCAAGTTGATGTGAGAAGTAGAATGCCCTTTTCATTAAATATCTGGTGTGATACTATGCACAGACTTGTAGCTGATTTTTCCAAATTGATGATTTGCTATTTCTTGGAACCTTTTAAATTAAAAACATTTACTAACTTTTAAAAATTTAATGTAATCAATTTCATTGAGGTAGAAGAGTTAGGAAGGGCAGAAAAGGATAAAAGTTTATTTTTAATTAGATGGATTGCCATGGCTACTTTAAAACTGAGCTCTCACATATTTTTCTAAGGCATTTTTCACCTGTAATATCATTAGAATTTAGGTCTCTTTTGGTTTGTTAGAACTCTAATAGGAAAAGACAACCAGAAGAATTAAGAAACATTCTGCCTATAGGACTTCCTGACAAATAATATTACTAAATATTTTAGGTTATTTTATTTACTCTTGGAATCTTTATTCTAATAATTAAAAAAGAGACCAAGTCTTTCATGTACATAATTGAACTTATATAGTTAAATTTTTACAATTATACATTTTACAATATATAATCCAATGTTAGCTAGTTACACAAATAAAACCAAGTTTATGTTTAAGTTAAAAAATAAAAATAAAATGTACAAATCTAGAAATGTGACTAGAAAGCAGCTCCTTAGGGAAAATATATCTGAGAGTTTTTGATGAGTTAAGTATAATACTCCAGTAGGTAAGAAGACATAGTTCCACACTTATTTGTTTTTGTTTGTTTTGACTTCCTCCTGCACACGACCCTTTGAGAAGAATGTTGACTAGCCTAGATGCTATTAGAGGGCTGCAAAATGTGTTTTTGCCTCCTGTACTCCCACCCCCAAAGCCTCACTAAAGCCATCCCCCCAAAAAAATTAAAGGAAGAAAAAAAGAAAATCAGCAAAGTTTGTTAAAACCTACAAGTCTATATGTCAAAGCTTGATTTGTGGCAGAAACTAAGTAAATGCTATCAACTCTCTTTGGCATAATTGGACAGTTATTAGGGAGACAAAAGTAGTATCATATAAAAGCTAAGTAGAAACTCTGTGTCTGCCCTGCGGAAGAAACTTAAAGACAAGTCCCCAAGCCTGTTCTGTATAGGAACTCTGGAGTAGCCACTTTCTAGAATCATATCATATGATAATGAATTAAAGGAACTAAAGTTATTTGCAGTGAAGAAACAGGAGAAAAGACAAATGTGATAGCGGTCTTCAAAAATCCTTTAGGGAGGCTTCCCTGGTGGCGCTGTGGTTAAGAATCCGCCTGTCAATGCAGGGGACACAGGTTTGATCCCTGGTCCGGGAAGATCCCACATGCCGCGGAGCAACTAAGCCCGTGCACCACAACTACTGAGCTTGCGCTCCAGAGCCCGCAAGCCACAGCTCCTGAAGCCCAGGCCCCTAGAGCCCATGCTCTGCAACAAGAGAAGCCACCACGATGAGAAGCCCGCGCACCGCAACGAAGAGTAGCCCCCGCTCACCGCAGCTGGAGAAAGCCCGTGTGCAGCAACAAAGACCCAATGCAGCCAAAAATAAATAAATTTAAAAAAAAATCCTTTAGGGCTATCATGTGTTAAGAGCAGTAATTGCAAAGGGCAGAAGTTTCAGAGAGATACAATTTGGCTTATCACAAAGAACTACCTAATGGTCATGTATGTCCATGGAAGTACTCAAATATAGGTTAGAATGGTGTATGATGTATTTCATCTGGAGGAAGTGGAGAGGCAATGACCTAAGATTAATTCTGACTTTAAGATTCTGAGATCTTCCTCCAGTAATACTACATGAGCTGCTTTAAGGATTGGCAAAGTAATATTTTTCAAAAATTTTCTATAATATTTTACCCTTACATTTTCTGTGGGTTACCCTGCAGGGACGTGGCATAACTAGTGAAGTGGGTTCAGTTCCAGGCTTCTCTGCTTCCTCAGCTAGATGCCCCTGAACAGTGAGCAATATGCATACCCTGAACCACCATACACAGCATCTCTGATTATTTGGTGGTCAGTGTTCTGAGGACATTTCTCTATAGACTGATTTCAGATGTATTGTGATCTTTTTACATGTCTGTGATTGGTTGTCTAATTGTTGGCATAATTAAAAAAATAAACATAAGTACTGTTGCTCGAAGACTTGTTTCCTCTGAATGAAGTTAGAGTTTCTTTTAACAAAAATTCTATAATTTGCTTGATTTCAGATAACTGGAAGATTTAATTTTCAAGAACTCTGATACTATTCAGTTACTAATCAGCCAGAAAATATTAATTGATCCACCATGTTTGATTATAATATTTTTAATACCAATTATAGTATTAATATTAGAGGGGACTTTCCTCCCTTTCATATATATATGTGGGGGGGGGGTTATGAGTGTATGAATATATATATTTTTTGAGATCTACAGCTTCACTGAGTAAAATTGATGTAAAACTGCTCATACTTACTATATACAATTTGATGAGTTTGGGCATATGCATATTACATCTGTAATACCATCACCAAAATCAAGGTGTTAAACATATCCATCATCTTCAAAAGTTTGTTTGTGTTCCTTTGTTAGTAAGAACACTTAACGTGAGACCTACTTACTCTCAACAAATTAAAGCATAATACTATATCAATTTTAGGCACTGTGTTGTACAGCAGATCTCTAGAACTTACTCATCTTGTATGCCAGTAACTTTATAGAACAACTCCCCATTTCCTTTCCCCCATCACCTGGCAACCATTATTCTATTTTCTACTTCTATAAGCTTGGCTATTTTAGATTTCTCATATAGTTGGAATTATGCAGTATTTGTGCTTCTGTGACTTAGCATAATGTCCTCCAGCTCCATCCATTTTGTCACAGATAGTAGGTTTTACTTCTCTTTAAGGGCGATTAGGGAACTCCCTGGTGGTCCAGTGCTTAGGACTCAGTACTTTCACTGCTGGGGCCCAGGTTCAATCCCTGGTCAGGGAAATAAGATCCTGTGTGGTGATGAGGCCAAAAAAAAATAAACAAAAATAAAGGCTGATTAATAGTCCATTGTACATATATACCACATCTTCTTTATCTCTTCATCTGTCAGTGGACCTGTGGGTTGGAGTTGTTGAGTTTCATGTTGGCTGTTTTGAATAATGCTTCAATGAATGTGGGACAGCAGATATTTCTTTGATATCCTAATTTCAGTTCTTTTGGATATATACCCAGAAGTTGGATTGCTGCATGTTATGTTAGTTCTATTTTAATTTTTTAAAGGAACTGCCATATTGTTTTACACAGCAGCTGTACCATTTTACATTCCCACCAACAGTGTAAGAGGGTTCCAATTTCTCTGCAATGTTGACAGCATTTATTATGTTTTGATTTTTTTCAATAATAGCCATCCTAAAAGGCGCCAGATATTTCATTGTAGTTTCGATTTGTATTTCCTTGATGATTAGTGATTGCTGAGCACCTTTTCATACACCTATTGACTATTTGAATGTCTTCTTTGGAGAAATGTCTATTCAAGTCCTTTGTCCATTTTTTAATCGGCTTATTTAGGTGTTTTTGTTTGTTTGGTTGGTTGTTGGTTTTGTTTTCGTTTGGGATTTTTTTTGCTGTTAAGTTGTGGGAGTTTTCTTATTTATTTTGGAAGTTAACCCCTTATCGGATATATGGCTTACAGATACTTTCTCCCATTCTGTAGGTTGCCTTTTCACTCTGTTGTTTGTTTCTTTTGCTGTGCAGAAGCTTTTTAATTTAATATAGTGCCACTTCCCTATTTTTGCTTTTGTTGCCTGTGCTTTTGATGTCATATCCATGAAATCACTGCCGAGACCACTATCATGAAGCTTTTCCCCTATGTTTTCTTCTAGGAGTTTTATAGTTTCAGGTCTTATGTTTAAGTCTTTAATCCATTTTGAATTGATTTTTGTGTATGGTATAAGATAGGAGTTCAATTTAATTTTTTTGCATGTGGATATTTAGTTTTCCCAATACCATTTGTTTTTTGTTTTAATATTTATTTGTTTTACTTATTTATTTTCTTTATTTTTTTGGCTATGTCAGGTCTTAGTTGTGGTATGCGGGATCTTCATTGAGGCATGTGGGATCTTTTGTTGCGGCGCGCGGTCTCTTCATTTTGGCGCTTGGGCTTCTCTCTAGTTGTGGTACATGGGCTTCAGGGTGCATGGGCTCTGTAGTTGTGGCACATGGGCTCTGTAGTTTGCAGCACGTGGGCTCTCTCGTTGAGGCTTGCGAGCTCAATAGTTGTGGCATGCGGGCTTAGTTGCCCCACGGCATGTGGGATCTTAGTTCCCCGACCAGGGATCAAACCTGTGTCCCCTGTACTGGAAGGCAGATTCTTTACCACTGGACCACCAGGGAAGTCCCCCCTACACCATTTGCTGAGGAAACTATTCTTTCCCAATTGTGTATTCTTAGCACCCTTGTTGAAGATCAATTGACATTATATAGGTTAGTTTATTTCTGGGCTCTCTGTTCTGTTCCACTGGTCTGTATTTCTGCCTTTATGTTAGTACTGTACTGTTTTAATTACTCTATTTTTGTAATATATTTTGAAATCAAGACGTGATGCATCCAGCTTTGTTTTTTTTCTTAAGATTGCTTTGTTTATTTGGGGTCTCTGGTTTTAATTAGTATTAGTTTTTCTATTTCTATAAGAAGTGCCATTGGGATTTTTATGGGAATAACATTGAATCTGTAGATCACTTCAGGTAGTTATGTACATTTTAACAATTAAGTCTTTGGGATATGTTTACATTTATTTGTGTCTTTAATTTCTTTCAGCAACGTATTGTAGTTTTAATGTACAAGTCTTTCACCTCCTTGGTTAAGCTTATTTCTAAATATTTTATTCTTTATGAAGCTAAATGGAATGGTTGTCTTAATTTCCTTTTCAATTAATACATTGTTAGTGTATAGAAGTGTAACTGACTTTTATATCTTGATTTTGTATCTTGCAACTTTACTGAATTCATATATTCTAACAGGATTTTTTGTGGAATCCTTAGGGCTTGCTGTATATAAAATCATGTCATCTGCAAACAGATTACTAGTTCTTTTCCAATTTGTATGACTTTTATTTCTTTTTCTTGCCTAATTGCTCTGGCTAAGACTTGCAGTACCATGCTGAATAAAAGTGGTGGGAGTGGGTGTCTTTATTTTGTTCCTAACCATAGAGGAACAAAAAACTAAGTTTTTCACTAATGAGTATAATTAGCTGTGGGCTTGTCATATATGGCCTTTATTATACTGAAGTACATTTCCCCT
Source organism: Balaenoptera musculus (assembly GCF_009873245.2). Classification (NCBI taxonomy): domain Eukaryota; kingdom Metazoa; phylum Chordata; class Mammalia; order Artiodactyla; family Balaenopteridae; genus Balaenoptera; species Balaenoptera musculus. The sequence goes on along the minus strand of NC_045787.1, from coordinate 63,559,193 downwards.
TTGTCTAGTTTATTGAGTGTTTTTATCATGAAAGAGTGTTGAGTTTTATTAAATGCTTTTCTGCATCTATTGAGATGGTCATGTGATTTTTATTCTTCATTCTGTTAATGTGGTGTATCACACTTCTTGATTTGTATATGTTGAACCATCCTTGTATCCCATGGAATAATCCCACTTTATCATGGTGTATGATATTTTTTAGTGTGCTGTTGAATTTGATTTGCTAGTACTTTGTTGAGAATTGTTGCTTCTATTTTTATCCAGGGATATTGTTCTGTAGTTTTCTTGTGATGTCTTTGTGGCTTTGAACAATGTAATATTGGTGTTGTAAAATGAGTTTGGAAGTGTTCCCTCCTCTTCAATTTTTTTTAGAAAAAGTTGAGAAGGATTAGCATTAATTCTTCTTTAAATGTTTGATAGAATTCACCAATGAAGGTATCTGGTCCTGGACTTTTCTTTGTTGAGAAGGTTTTAATTACTGAGATTCAGTCTCCTTACTCACTATTGGTCTGTTCAGATTTTTTATTTCTTCATGATTCAGCCTTGGTAGGTTGTATGTTTCTAGGAGTTTCTCCTAGATTATCACATTTATTGGCATATACTTGTTCATAGTAGTCTCTTATGATCCTTTTATTTCTGTGTTATCAGCTATAATGTCTCCTCTTTCATTTCTAATTTTATTTGTTTGAATCTTCTCTTTTTTAGTTTAGGTTTAGTAAGGTTTGTCAATTTTATCTTTTCAAAAAATACTCTTAGTTTCATTGATCTCTTTTATTGTTTTTGTAATGTTTATTTCATTTATTTCTGCTCTAATCTTTATTATTTCCTTTTTTTCTGCTAATTTTGGGCTTAGGTTGTTTTTCTTTTTGTGTTTCCTTGAGGTGTAATGCTATGTTATTTGAGATCTTTCTTTTTTTTTAATGTAGGCATTTATTGCTATAAAATTCCCTCTTGCAACTGCTTTTGCTGTATCCAATAGGTTTTGATATGTTTTATTTTTATTTTCATTTGTCTTAAGATACTTTTTTGATTTCCCTTTTTGAATTCTTGTTTGGTTGTTCAGGAGTGTGTTGTTTAATTTCCACATATTTGTGAATTTTCCAGTTTTCCTCCTGTTATTGATTTCTAGTTTCATACCGTTGTGGATAGAAACAATGCTTGATATGATTTAAATCTTTTTAAAATTAGTTAAGGCCTCTTTTGTGGCCCAGCATGTGATGTCTCTTGGAGAATGTTCCATGTGCATTTGAGAAGAATGCATATTCTGATGCTGTTGGATGGAATGTTGTATATATGTCTGTTAGGTCTAGTTGATCTATAGTGTTATTCATGTCTCCTCTTTATTGCTTTTCTTACTGAATGATCTATCCATTGATGAAAGTGAGGTCTTGAACACCCTTTTTATTATTGTGCTGTTGTCTATTTCTCTCTTCAGCTCTATTAATATTTGCTTTATATATTTTTGCTCCAATGTTGAATGCATATATGTTTACAATTGTGTATCCTGTTGATGAATTGACCCATTTATCCCTGTTTAGTGACCTTCTTTGTTTCCTGTGACTGATTTTAACTGAAAGTCTATTTTGTCTGGTATAAGTATTGCCACCTCTGCTCTATTTTGGTTACCATTAGCAAAATATCGTTTTCCATCACTTTGATTTCAGCACATATGTGTTCTTTTTTTTTTTAATTTTTTTAATGATATTCTTGTCTGGTTACATTCTTTTTATTTGTGTATGTATGTATGGCTGTGTTCATTTCTGTGCAAGGGCTTTCTCTAGTTGTGGCAAGCGGGGGCCACTCTTCATCGCGGTGCGCGGGCCTCTCACTATCGCGGCCTCTCGTTGCCGAGCACAGGCTCCAGACGCGCAAGCTCAGTAATTGTGGCTCACGGGCCGAGTTGCTCTGCGGCATGTGGGATTTTCCCAGACCAGGGCTCGAACCCGCATCCCCTGCATTGGCAGGCAGATTCTCAACTGTGCCACCAGGGAAGCCCACATGTGTGTTCTTAAAGTGAGTCTCTTGAAGGTAGCATATTGTTAGCTCTTGTTTGTTTTATCCACTCCACCACTCTGTGTCTTTTAATTGAAGTGTTTAATCCATTTATATTTAAAGTAATTATTGATAAAGACTTACTGTTGCTGTTTTTTTAATGGTTTTCTAGCTCTTTTGTCATTCCTTTCTTCCTCTCTTTCTGTCTTCCTTTGTCATTTGTTGATATTTTGTAGTGGTATGCTTTGATTTCTTTGTCTTTATTTTTGTGTGTCTATAGAAGTTTCTTCCTTATGGATTTTTCAGTTCAGTTATTCTACACTTCAGCTTCAGAATTGTGGGGGTTGTTTTTAATGGTTTCTCTCTTTGTTTATATTCTCATTTTGTTCATGTATCATTTTCCTGATTTCATCTATTTATCTGTGTTTTCTTGTACCTCACTGAGCTTCTTTAAGATAATTATTTTTATTTTTTTTTGTCAGGCCATTCATAGATCTCCATTTCTTTAGAGTATGTTATTGAAGATTTATTTTGTTCCTTTGGCAGTGTCATATTTCCCTGATTCTGTGTATTTCTTATAAGCTTTGCATTTGGTGTCTATACATTTGAAGAAACAGCCACTTCTTCCAGTCTTTATGGATTGGCATTGGCTGAGAAAGACTTTCACCAATCAGCCCAACTAGAAATCTTCTGGGAGTCTCTAAAATCTTTTTATGGACGTGCATGTTCCACTCTTTTCCCTCCCTCCTAGGGGAGAATTCTCAGGATTCTGTACCTTCTCCCAATCCCTCAGAGCTATTCTCAGTACTGAGAGCCACCCACCCCTTTTCCCTAGGGCAGTGCACTGAGATGCCAGGATGTTAGGTGCAAGCTCCACTTCTCTCCCCATTCCTTCCCTCCTAAAGAAGTCTCAGGATTGTGTGCCTTCTTCCAATCCCACAGAGCCAAGTCATCTGCTAATATCCATGCCAGCTGCTGAGAACCCTGCCAGCTGCTGAGAGCCCCATGGACTGCTGAGATCCTTCCTGGCTGCTGCAGTCTACACCGGTTGCAGGGGCCCATGCCAGCTGCTGCCATCCATGCCGGCAGCTGCAGTCCACACAGGCCACTGCTGAGAGCCACCTACCCCTCTTCCTTGTTCTTAGCTGTCTTGAGGCATTCAAACGATGGTGGATCTCTCAGTACTCTGGGTGGGGTGAAACAGGAGCAGTTCTCTTGGGCAGCACCCTGAAGTTCTAGAGATGTTGGATTCACCCTTGGCCCTCTCCCACGTGATAGAAATTACATACTAAAGTGATTTTTTTCTGCACCGACCTGTGCTGATTTGGGGATCGGGGGAGATACAAGTACAGTGTAACTGCCCTTCTTAACTATTTCAGTGTAGTTTGTTCTTATTTTGTACTCTTATAGGGTACTGCATCTCTTAACTGCATTCTGGGGCTCTCATCAAGGTATTCTGGTCTGCATATAGTTGTTAAATCAGTATTTCTGTGTGGGGACGAGGACTGGGACTTCCTATTCCTCCATACTGCTGGCGTCACTCTGCATATTATTTTTTAACTGTTGGAAACTTGAGAAAACTATAAAGTTAGGTACCTAGCCTCTGAAGAGATATTTACCTCATCCTGTTCCTCTGCTAGGCAAGTAATGTATCATTTAAATGGAAGGGTTTATTATTAATGTATTGCCCGTTTATGGGATGTCTTTTTTTTTAATCAAAGTTTTAAACATTTTTAAGTCATTATAGTTTTATCTTAAAGTAAGATTTGAAACTAGCAGACTCAACAGTGATATAATTGAAATTATATCTGAAGTCTCAGACTTTAGGTTTTTCTAAACCACTTTACACTGCCATGATTATTACCATAACAAGCTTTAATTTGGTGTCACTTTGAATTTAGGCCGTGATGTCAAACTGTGCTAAAAGAAATTCTCTAGTGACTAGAACTATTCAGTAACAGCTGTTGCTCTACCTGTGAGAGGATTAAAAAAAAACCTGTCTGCAAAAAGCAGTCTGATATGCCTTTTAAATTATTACTGTATTAGTTGCTGCTTATATATGTAGAGGTTGACTTTAGTTGTGGATATTTTGTAAGGATACTGCTAATTTAATTCTGTGGAACAAAGTAGATTTGGCATGACTGTACCAGCAGTGGAGGTTCTCAGCATTGGAGAGCAATCAGATGTTTAAAGAAAATCATCAGTCTAATTGTGTACTTTATTTTGTTTTGTAACATCGTGGAGTCATGGAGGATTACTTCTAGGATATAAATGTATCTCCCATGTAAATAATTTTTAAGAGTTTAACTAAAAGTAGTTATTCGCCCACTCCCCAGTCACCTTTGTTAAGCTGTTTCACTAAACAAAAGATAGCTAAATTTAATGTTTAGACTAAGACACAGGATACAAAGAGACAGCACAAGGGAATTTGGGGGTGATAAAGCTGTCTATATCTTGATTGTGGTGGTGGTTACACTGTGCTTTTGTCAGAACTCACAGAAATTTACACCAGAAAAGAGTGAATTTTACTGTGTGTAATTTTAAAAGAAAAATTAAAAATACAGAAATCCTTTCTTTCCTTGGACAATTTATTTGATATTATTAAAGATACTTGGTGTATCTTGATGCTCTTCTGCCTTTCTTTTATTCTAAGACCTAGATTAGTAACACCTGGCTGGAATTCTCAGACATACTGTCTGATTCAGAAGAGCCTCAGAAGACTTTGATATTTGGGCAAGACTTTGGAAGATCTCGCCTCTCTCCCTCCCTTTTTTCTTTCCTTCTTTCACTCCTTCCTTCCTCCCATATTTTTCTGTATACCTTTGTTTATGGTATTTTCACACATATGTTTATATTTCTAACATAGACTCTTCTACAAGCTAGATTTCTTAAGACCATTTATGGAGGAGAAATACCCAACTTCAAATATTGGCTTGTTATTTATAGAGAAAAATTTGTCATGTATGCACAAAGGGAAATTTTTAAATGTTGTATTTTTTTAAAATATAAAAATATATGCATCCTAATGACTCTGTTTTTAAAACTTGCTTTATATGATTTTAATAATGCTAGTGATGTTTGTATGTAGAAAACTGCATTGTTTCCTCTCTTCTTCCTTTGGAATAATAGCACACATTTTCAGAATAAACTATGGGACAGAGTAAAACTACCTTACTCTCATAAGGATTCAGTTTATAATCTGAGCCTTATATGCATACTGCATTAACAGTATAAAAAGCTATTTAGCACAGTTATTTATCAGAGTCTAAATAGATTAATAAATTGAATGAAGATATATTACTCACAGCCTGTCTTTAACAAATAAATAGTCCCAGATTTTATCTTTGTATAATTTTTTTTCAGTTGCTGTACACATGTATTCAGAAATCAAGAATTTTCATTTTTGTTACGGTTCTCCTTGAGCCTGATATTTTCTCCTTTGAGTTCTTACTACTAAATGATTGATGAAATGAAAGTATTATTCTGAGTTGAGTATTTTTTAAGAATGAAGGTTAAGAAATACGAACATACAACCTTACTTTTTAGCCAGATTAAGTAATAAATTGTATATTGGCTGGAACATTTCTTCTTCTGAATGTGTGGATACTCCAAATTTAAGGGTTACTAGCCTAAATTTACGTAATCACTTTACTAAGATTTTCCATGAAATGGATATTTCAGCTCATCAATCCTTTTAATGTGTCCTCCTCTGAGAGTAAGCATGTTATAGTTGCTGAAAGACTCCAAGTGAAGTATATGGTTGGTTCTTTCTCAATGAGTTATGTGATGTGAGTAATGAGTTTATTACAGCTTGAAAATTTACTGTGTTCTACATATGTAAAAAAAATTTTTTTAAATAGTTGCTATCACAGGATATAATCAACAGACATTAACTTGTGGTAAAGTGACATTGTCTAGGTTTTTTAAGATAGGCTAATTTTCAGATGCTGTGCTCCATTATAGGACTGTTTGAAAAAAACAGTGCAACTTTTTAATTTAGAAATATATTCCTAAAAAGAACTGAAGATGGTAATAAACTGCTCTTATTATATGGTAAAGAATCATTAAGCATTGCAATGGAATGGATATTGAAAGGAACAGAGACACAAGAATACTGTACATAATACTTTATCATCTTGCAAAGTTCACCTTTTTTGATTGAGTAGGGGTGGGAATCATAGGAATTGGTTCTTTTTCAGGTTGCCATGGTATTGCTTTTGAAATTTCAAGTAGACAGGGAACACAAAAGTGTAAGTATATAAAGTTTTGCTTCTTTGGCAGCAACTAGCAAGATGTTTCTAGAACTAATTTCCATGATAGGGATATGTGTGTGGAGAGAAAGTGGGAGAGGAACTCTAAATTAAGAGCAGAACTATTTTCAAGCACCAAAGCATCCCTTTGAATACAGTTAATGAACCAAATTGAAATATTATTTCATCACTTCTAAGATGCACTTTTTTTTTTTTTAACATTTTAACATCCCTGTAATTAGAATACATCTTACAGTTGATAGTTTGTGCAACCAATGTTGGCCAAACAGCAGTCATCATAATTGTCCTTGTAAGAATTTTGTAAGGTGATGTTTGTCATTAGAAGGAGCAGGAAACCAGGAGAGAGCTTTTGAATATCAAAGCTTGTAAATGACTGGCTCATTCTTTAGTCCAGCTTTCTCTTGATTTCTCATAATTCATAGCCTTATTTTACATGAGACTTTGACATTCTAAGATGCTGATTACAACCCTAACTCTGCCTGTCTTTTGCTAGAGAATCAATCACTCTCTGTATGAGTATGAGTAACTTGGTCTTGAGAGAATCTGGTTGGGGTAGGCTGCGTTGGGTCAGATATTTCCTTTGAGCCAGTAAGCTGTATATAGTCCTTAGAGATGACAATCCCAGGAAAAAATTTTTCTGAAAGTGGTTAAGGGTAGAATAAGCAATGAAAAATGTTTACTATACCATTTTAAGAAAAAGGAATTTTATTATAAGGACTCATAAAGTGGATAAAGAACTGAAACTAGACAACTGTTAGGTAGCAAGGCAGTTCTAGGTTCCAGCTTCTTTCTCTCTCATCACCCAGCCATTTCATACAGGCACTCTCCTGGCAAGTGTGTTCTCTACACACATATCCCCCGTTCTTTTGCATGCACACAATCATTCACACTCTACTTGTCTCTGTGTATTGGCTCTTCCTTTTGCTGCTGATTAGCCAGTTTTCTCTTGTTATGTCTGAGACTATTTCAGTCTGACTGGCTAAACAAATTACCATTACTTTTTCTAAGCAGAGCTCTTCAAGCCTGCCTGCCTCACAGATCACTGATTAGCCTGGAGATTGGCCACCCCTGAGACACTAACTACTCATTGATAATAATAGATCAATGGTGCATCCCCAATTGAGAGTGGTGGCAATATAAATGAGAGGGAAGCTGGCGGACTAATTCATGTGGATTTCTTAATAAGAACACTATTCTTTTAAAAAGCGGTGTACCTTACATTCTGAGATCGACCACTTTGGAACAACTTGGGCCTTTAGAAAAGAAGAGAGGGAGGGAGGGAGGAAGGACAAGGAATATTTCATGGAAGATTAGAAGCCAGCAAGGAGCGAGGTGTTTTTTCTGTTACTTCTTGTGTAATCAACTAAGGTAATTTAAGTAGGACATTCTTAATTTAAGTAAGCAGCATAATAAGACTTGAAATTAGGCCTGTTTATCTGTCTGTCCCCAAAGCCCATGATTTTTTTCCCCAAACACACCATAGTGTCATTACTTTGATTATACATTGGTGATACTTCTTGCCTTGTGTTCTTTAAGTAGATACGTGTTCAATACATGAAATGAGATGGTCTTGAGAATAGAGGGCATGCAATGACCTATTTTTGCATATTATCTGTGTATACAATAGTTTCCCAGTTTTTTATTTATTATTTTAAATGTTATTTTTACCTACTAAATGATAGAATAATTGCCTTATAGTAGTTAAACTCTGGAACAGTATCCAAGACTAGCTGAATAATTTGGGAAGATCATGTTTTTCAACCTATGTTCATAATCACATAACTCAGTATTGAATATTTCTCATTGTCTGATTATGATGTTTTCCCCCCCACTCTTTATATTAATGCATAGCTTAGATACAATAAAATTCTCCCTTTTTTGGTGTATAATCCTGTGAGTTTGATGAACACAAAGCCATGCAGCCACCACTGCAGTGGAGATATAGAATAATTCCATCACCTAAGAAAAATTACCCCTTTAGCCATTCATAGTTAGCACCTCCCCCCCATTCCAGCCACTGGTGACCACTGATCTGTTTTCTGTCCCTGTAGTTTTGCCTGTCTAGAATGTCATATAAATGGCATCATACAACATGTAGCCTTTTGAGTCTGGCTTCAATCACTTAGTGTAATATATTGAGATTAATCCATCATGTTGCTGAATCAGTAGTTTGTCCTTCATATTGTTGAGTAGTATTCCATTGTATGAATATACCACATTTTGTTTATTCATTCCTTACTTGAGAGACATTTGAGTTGTTCCAGTTTGGGGCAGTTATGAATTAGCCAATATAACATAGGATTGTGGTGTTTTTTCTTTCCCTCATTTGGGTACATACCTAGGAATGGGATTGTTGTGTTGTATGATGCTATGTTTGACTTTACAAGAAACTACCAAACTGTTTTCCAAAGCATCTGTACCATTTTACATTCCCACCACCAATGTATGAGAGTTCTAGTTGCTCTGTGTTTTCACCAGCACTTGTTATTGTCAGGTTTTGTGGGGATTTTTGTTTCTGTTTTTAGCCATTCTAATAAGTATGTACTGTTTCCTGATTGTGGTTTTGTTAGCATTTTACTTTTGAATAACGATGCTGAATACCTTTTCACGTGCTTATTTGTCATCCCTATATCTTTGGTGAGGTGTCTATTAAGATCTTTTACTGATTTTTAAAACTGGGTTGTTTTCTTAAGTTTTGAGAGTTCTTGATATTCAGGATACAAAAATTTTATCAGAAATGTGATTTGCATATATTTTCTCCCTGCTGTGGCTTGTTCTTAATAGTATCCTTCCAAGAGCAGAAGTTCTTACTTTTGATGAAGTCCAGTTTATTAATTTTTACTTTTGGTGATATATTAAGGAATCTTTGTTTAGACCAAGATTCCACATATAGACTCGTCTTTCTCCATTGAACTGCATTTGCATCTTGGTTAAAATCACAGTATGCGTGGATCCTCTATTCTTTCTCCATGGCCTTGTTATCTTCTTTGCTGTGCTTTATCTAAGTCTTGAAATCAGGTAGTGTGAGACTTCCAATTTTGTTCTTCATTTTCAAAATTGTTTTGGCTATCCTAATTCTCTTTCATTTTTATATAAATTTTGGAATCAGCTTTTTTTTTTTTAAAAATATTAATTTATTTATTTAGCTGTGCCATGTGTTAGTTGCAGCACGGGGGGCTTTTAGCTGCAGCATGTGGGATCTAGTTCCCTGATCAGGGATCGAACCCAGGCCCCCTGCACTGGGCGTGTGGAGTCCCAGCCACTGGACCACGAGGGAAGTCCCTTGGAATCAGCTTTTGATTTCTACAAAGCAATCCTGTTGGGATATTGATTGGAACTGTGTTGAGTTTATAGATAGTTTGAGGATACCTGAAATGGTAACAATATTGAGTCTTCCCATTCTTGAACACTACACATTTCTCCATTTAAGTCTTCTTTAATTTCTTTTATTAGTGATTTGTAGCTTTCAGCACACATATTTTTGGATTTATAGCAGAATATTTTTATGATTTTTGTGGTATAATAAATGGCACTTTTAAAATTTCAGTATCTAAATGTTCATATCCTATATATAGTGTATTGATTTTCTACCTTGTTAAGATACTAAATTTTAGTTTTAGTACCTGTTTTATGGTTTCTTTTGGAGTTTGTATATAAGCAATGATATCTATTTAGGATTTCCAAAAAAGGTGTATTTTGTTTTGTTTAATTCATGAGATCCTTAGGACATGGGATGGTTGTTCTTACATACATGCCATATGATTAGATGATTTTAATGGTATGTTTTTCTTTTTTCACCTTGGTTGTTTTTAGTGTCAATTATTTAGTACAGGGAACCAATTTAATCAATTATCTCTTATAAAATGCCATATTCTTGTATAGTTATGATATACGTTTACATGAAAAATGACATGTAGGAAAGTGAATGTTTCTTATAGTCCTCTCTATTAATGGGATTTGAAAGAATGTGTATATTACTTGCTATAGACAACTAAGATAAATAACAAAAATGGAAAATACCTTCTTGCTGGAATTGTACTTCTTTTTGTACTGTTTAGTCATCATAGTTATATAAGTAAAAAAGTTCTAAGCATTTTAATCATGTTCAAGACTGCCTTCATATTTCATGTGATTTTAAAAAAAGTTGTGACACTGCTTTAGTGAGTTCGCAAGACCTTAAAAATGAATCTTTAATTTGAGCAGATTATGATGAATGAGAGGCATTTACAGTGTACAATTGCTATCTAGATGCAATTCTACTCTGTAGTGCTTTATTGATTTCTTTCCTTCTGCACTGCTACAACTCAGGGTTTCTTCTCAGTAATATAAGGTCATTGAAAACAAAATGCAGTTGATTTTAGATAGTTTTTCTCCCCTCAATCTAAAAATTTTCTTACATTTAGTATTTAATAGAAGAGTTTTATCGAATAATTTGGCTTGCCTATTTATTTATTTATTTATTTGACAGTGTTAGTTTCTGGACTTATTTCCTAAGGCTACTGGTTTGGACTAGAAGTTATTAAGTAGAATTTTTTTTTTCAGTATTAACAAGTGGAAAAGCACTGACTATTTTTTTTTCAGATACTGCATTGCCATCATTTACTGCTATGAATAAGAAGACAAGATTTTTAAAGATACTTACAGCCACGTTTTAGAGATAATACTCATTGTTTTCTAGGTTTTAAGAGACTATTAGCAATACTTTGCTTCCTTTTTCTATTCTCAGTTTCTTCAACTTTTATTTTCTAGTGTCATAAGATGTTCCCATAATAAAGCAGAAAAGAAACATTCTTGGGGAAAGATTTATCAGGGGATTATACTTATTTGGTGTGATATTTTACTCTAGCACGTTTAGACATTTATTAAAGTAAGTGAGAAAACTAATTTCTGAAAACGTTAATTGTAGAAAAGATTTCTGGGAAAGGAGAAATTCTTTTGATCAAAAGACAGTGGTGAAGTCTGGGGAGTGGGACAACAGTCTTTTTTTTTTTTTTTTAAATCCTACAGCAATTTGTAATGGTTCTTAAAAATTCTATAATTTCTTAAACACATTCTTCTACTCTAAAGAGTGTTTCCCATTTTAATACTTAATGAAAACAGAACTTATTTATAAAACATAATTTTATAGTCATTATGTTAAAATGTATCTCTATAAAATCTAAGAATGCTGCTTCTCTCCTGATGGAGTTTGAAAAGAGTAAGGAGTAGGGGAGGCCAGAGGTGAAAAAATAAGTACTGTGGTAGCTTTCTATTCATATCTCGCTAGAATAATACTTATGCTATTATGCCATAATGCCTGCTTTCCTTACAAGTCGATTCTGAAGTTCTTCCAAAGGATTAATTTCCTTTGTTTTGGTAGGATAAGCTTAAGTTCTGGCTATGTTTTTAAATTTTCTGCAACCCTTTAACAGTAAAGAGTGTATAGTCACATCTATGTTACTATCTAAACAGAGAGCAGGACAGTGAAATATAAAGGGTCTCTGGCTGTTGATCTAGGGGCTTGATATTTTAAATCCCAAGAAAATTACTCATATTCTTAAAATTTAAACACAACCTTTTTAAAAAAATTGGAAATGACATATTCTAGTAGGAGCATTACTCTTTTTTTCTAACTAAATAGGAAGTATTATACAATTAACCATGGCACATAGTAAAAGGCTCACTTGATATACCATTGTATTCTGTTATTTAATATAGTTTATTACAGTTTTATTTTTTAGGAGAAGCAGTCTTTTTTCAGTCACTAATTGTGGGAATTGTATATCTGGAAACCACAGAATAATCGAAAGAAATCGAATATTTATTCAAGATAATTTTGTTTTGTTTAATAAGCAAATCAAAAGCTTATTTAATGAATTTTCAATCAGTTAAGGACAAATGAAACTAGACTTCTGATACCTTCTGCAGTACTCTATCAGAATAAATTGTTTATTTTTTTGTGAAGACAAGTGTTTTTACAATCTTTTAAGGAAACCTTAAGATTTTGACAGTTGCTTTATATAAAGACATTTTTATTGATATACAGACTTGGATATACACAAGGTTTAATTATTACTAAAGTGATATATATTAAAATAAAGGGTCCATTTCAGAAATATAGTTAAGTGATATTTTGATAAAAAGAGAAATTATAAGGTTTAATAACTCAGATTTTAATGCAGAAATCATTACTAGTTTGCAGTTAATTTCCAATTTTTATAACATTATAAATGTGTTTTAAAACATCTTTCTAAGCAGGCTGAGTTTCATAGATGTTGCTCTGATAATTCTAAGTATCACTACACTGCTTAAGAGACCAGATGTCCAGTTCTGACAAGTCACAGAAAATATAGATAATACTGCTACATTGCAGAATAAATCTTCTGCTTTGACTATTAGTTTAGTCTGGAGCCTAATGTGAAAGAGATAGAAAGGGAAATAAGTTATCTTGAAAGAGATGGAAAGTAAAATACAAGTTGACTTCCCTGGTGGCACAGTGGTTAAGAATCCACCTGCCAGTGCAGGGGACACGCATTCGAGCCCTGGTCCAGGAAGATCCCACATGCCACGGAGCAACTAAGCCCATGCGCCACAACTACTGAGCCTGCGCTCTAGAGCCCGTGAGCCACAACTACTGAGCCCACGTGCCACAACTACAGAAGCCTGCACGCCTAGAGCCCATGTTCTACAACAAGAGAAGCCACTGCAATGAGAAGCCCTCGCACCACAACAGTAGCCCCCACTCGCCGCAACTAGAGAAAGCCCACGCACAGCAACGAAGACCCAATGCAGCCAAAAATAAATAAATAAAAATAAATAAATAAATAAATTTATATTAAAAAAAATACAAGTTGAGCCAAGGTTTCATATTCAAATATGTAGGTGGTTATGATTTCCCTAAGAATAAAAGTATACCAGTATGTTTAAAAAATCATGCAAGTTAGAAAAAGTTTAGTCTTAAACCATGGGTTTATAAAAATTTAGTTTAAACATGCAAAATTTTGTATTTTGTCACCATACACCTATGAATGTTCTTATTTATTCAGCTAGTATCTGCTGTGCCAGGACTGTGCCAGGTGTTAGGAATACAAAATATGCATTGCTTAAGTATGAACTTAATATAGCAACAGTATGGAGAAAGAACTACATAATGAGAAGACAACCACAATAGCAATTTCAATGAAGTATAAGAGGTGCTTTATATAGGGAAAGTACAGGGTGCTATAGAAATATATGGCAGAAAGAGCGCAAAACCTCATAATTCACAGGCCGTTGGGTATCCTACTCAGAAGACCCTTGCTACAGTAGTGGAGAATAATTATTCCTAGACTATAGGCTACTCCAGTCCCACCTATGATATCTTAAAAACAAGAACCAAAAGGATCGGGCTTCCCTGGTGGCGCAGTGGTTGGGAATCTGCCTGCTGATGTAGGGGACACGGGTTCGAGCCCTGGTCTGGGGGGATCCCACATGCCGCGGAGCGACTGGGCCCGTGAGCCACAACTGCTGAGCCTGAGCGTCTGGAGCTTGTGCTCCACAACGGGAGGGGCCGCGACAGTGAGGGGCCCGCGCACCACGATGAAGAGTGGCCCCCGCTCGCCGCAACTGGAGGAAGCCCTCACACAGAAACGAAGACCCAACACAGCCAAAAATAAAAATTAAAAAAAAAAAAAAAAAAAAAAAACAAAAAGGATCAAACTGTGTCCAAGTAACTGTATCTCAAAACAAAACTCAAGAATATTTATAGGGATGTAGAAATATCCAGCACCCAACCAAGTATAATGTCTGCTTTCGATCAAATATGACTAGGCAATGCAAAGAAGTGGGAAAATCTGACCCATAATAAGGAAAAGCAATCAAAACTAATCCAGAACTGACATGGATGTTAGAATTGGCAGACAAGGACATTAAAACAGTTGTTATAATTTTCAGTATCTTCAAAAAGTTAGAGGGAAGCTTGAACATATTAGGTAAAAACATGGAATATGTAAAAACAACCAAAATTCTAAAGGTGCAAAATACACTGGATGCAATTAATGGCAGATTAGACATTGCAGAAGCAAAGATTAATAAACTTGAAGACATAGCAATAGAAATTATTCAAAATGAAACACAGAGAGAGGAAAAAAAATAAAAAAAAAAGTTAAGTAGAGCAGCAGTGAGCTATGGGCCAACCTCAAGTGATCTAATATGCTTGGAACTGGAGTCACCAAAGGAGAGGAGAGAGATAGACAGAAGAGATAGACCAAAGGAGAAGAAAGACAGAAAAAATCTTTACAGAAATCATTAACAAAGGTTATCCAAATTTATGAAAACTATAAACTTAGAATTTCAAGAGTTTCAAAGAACCCAAGCACGCACACACAAAGAAAAATGCACCATTGCACCTGATAAATTGTTCAAAACCAGTAACAAAGAGAAAATCTTAAGGATTCTAGAAATTTTCTTGTCAAAAGCAGTGCAAGTGAGAAGACCGTGGAACATCTTTAACGTATTGAGGGGAATCAATGTAGAATTCTATATTCAGTGAAAATATCCTTCAAAAACAAAGACAAAATAGAGGCTTTTTGAGACATACAAAAGCTGAAAGAATTCATCACTAACAGAATTGTCTAAAAGAAATGTTAATGGAAGTCCTGAGGCAGAAGGAAAATGACACCGAAAGGAATATGGAGCTACACAAAGGAATGAAGAAAATCAGAAATTGTAAATATGTGAATAAATATGTAAGATGTTTTTATTATAATTCACATCTCACTTAAAGATAAATGACTTCAAACAAAAAAATGTACCATGTGGTGCATAGCATATACACATGTACAATGTACAACAATGACACGAAGGATGGGAGGAGAGAGATGAAGTATAGTGTTACAAGGTTCTTTATGCTATACATGAAGTGGTAGCATATATTATAAGTATGTATGCTACATAAATATGGATATTATAAACCCTGGGGCAACCTTAAAAATAAGAAAAAGAGTTATAGGTAATAACTCATCAAAAGAGATAAAAAAGGAATCATTAAAAAATATTCAATTAATTGAAAAGAGGGTAGAAAAGAGGAAAAAGGGAGTAAAGAATGGATGTGATAAATAGAAGACAGTTAGCAAGATGGTAGATTTAAACTTAACCATATCAAGAATCACATTAAGTATAAATAATCAAAACATCCCATTTTAAAAGCAGAGATTGTGAGATTGGATGAAAAAGCAAGATCCAACTATATGCTGCCTACAAGAAACCCACATTAAGTATAAAGAAACAGATACATTGAATACTAATCAAAAGCAAAGCTGAAGTGGCTATATTATTGTTAGAAGAAGATTTCAGAACAAAGAAATATAACCAGGGATATAGAAGGTCATTTCATGTAATAAAGGGGTCAAAGAAATTGTGTGATGTACTCCTACACAATGGAACATTAACCATCCTTTGAAAAGGAGATCCACCATTTGCAACAACATGGATGAACCTGGAGAACAAACATTATGGTAAGTGAAGTAATCCAGACACAGAAAGAAAAAAAAACTGCATGATTCAATTACATGTGGAATCTAAAAAAGTCATATAAATGAAAAAAAAAAGGGTAGAACAGTGGTTACTAGAGGTGGGAAGATGGTGGTCAGGGGTACAGGTTTGCAGTTATGTAAGGTGAATAAGTCTGGAGATCTAATGTACAGCATGATGACCATAGCTGATAATGACATATTGAATACTGGAAATTTGCTAAGAGAGTAGACTTTAGCTACTCTCATCACACATGCACAGAAAGGTAACTGTGTGAAGAGATGATATGTTAATTAGCTTGATTGTAGTAATTATTTCACCATGTGTATGTAGATCAAATCATCATGTTGTATATATAAAAATATATACAATTCTTATTTTTTAAAACTTTTTAAATAATAAAGGGGTCGACTCATCAAGAGGATATAGTAATCAAACGTTTATGTGCCTATTAACAGAGCTTCAAAATTCAGGAAGTAAAAACTAATAGAACTATAAAAAGAAATAGTGAAATCCTCATACCAGTCAGAATGGCGATCATCAAAAAGTCTACAAACAATAAATGCTGGAGAGGGTGTAGAGAAAAGGGAACCCTCCTACACTGTTGGTGGGAATGTAAATTGTACAGCCACTATGAAGAACAGTATGGAGGTTCCTTAAAAAACTAAAAATAGAGCTACCATATGATCATGCAGTCCCACTCCTGGGCATATATCCAGAGAAAACCATACTTAGAAAAGGTGTATGCACCCCAATGTTCATTGCAGCACTTTTTACAATAGCCAAGACATGGAAGCAACCTGAACGTCCATTGACAGATGAATGGCTAAAGAAAATGTGGTACGTATATACAATGGAATATTACTCAGCCATAAAAAAGGAATGAAATAATGCCATTTGCAGCAACATGGATGACCCTGGAGATTATCATACTAAGTGAAGTAAGTCACACAGAGAAAGACAAATATCATATGATATCACTTATATGTGGATTCTTAAAAAATGATACAAATGAACTTATTTACAAAATAGAAACAGACTCACAGACTTAGAAAACAAACTTATAGTTACCTAAGGAGAAAGAGGGGAGGGGGAGGGATAAATTAGGAGTTTGGGATTAACATATACACATTACTATATGTAAAACAGATAATCAACAAGGACCTACTGTATAGCATGGGGAACTCTGCTCAATACTCTGTAATAACCTCTATGGGAAAACAATCTGAAAAAGAACAGATATATGTATATGTATAAGTAAATCACTTTGCTGTACACTTGAAACTAACACAACATTGTAAATCAACTATACTCCAATATAAAACAAAAATTTAAAATTGAATTAAGAAAAAGAAATAGAGAAATCCACAACTGTTTTTGGAGATACCCTTCTATCAATAATTGATTAAAAAAAGTAGATAGAAAATCAGTAAGGATATAGAATATAGGAACAACACTGTTAACTAACTTGGCCTAATGGATATTTATAGAACACTCTACCCATAACAGCAGAATATACATTCTTTTCAAATGCATGTTAAATATTTACCAAGTTAAGCAGTATTCTTGGCCATAAAACTTAAATCTCAATAAATTTAAAAGGATTCTAGTCATACAAACTATGCTTTCTAACCAAATGGAATTAATCTAGAAACCAATAACAGAAAAATATTTGGAAAATTCCCAAATACTTAGAAGTTTTTAACTATATGAAAATGAAAAGTGACACATAAAAATTTGTGGATTGCTACTAAACCAATACTTAAAGGAAAATCACCTGTATTAGAAAGAAAGAAAGGTCTCGAATTAGTGACCTTGGCTTCAACCTCAAGCAAGTAGGGAAAAAAAGGCAAATAAAACCAAAGACAGAAAGAAAATAGAAATAATAAAGATCAGAGTGGAAATTAATGAAATAAAAAACAAAAAACTATAGAGAAAACCAATAAAACCAAAAGTTGATTTCTTGAGAAGATCAGTGAATTTATAGCTAACTGGTCAGAAAAAAAAAGACACAAAATCCAGTGAGATGAGAGATAAGAGAGATGGCATCACTACATATTCTATATATATTAAAAAGATAATAACTTTGTACCAATAAATTCTGCAATTTAGATGAAATGGACAAATTCCTTGAAAGGCGCAAATTACCAAAGCCCACTCAAGAAGAAATTGACAATCTGAATAGCTATTAGTTAAAGAAATTGAATTTGTATGTAAATACATTCCCACAAAACAAAATCCACACCCTAATAGATTTACTCTGAAATCTATCAAACATTTTCAGGAAGAAATAATACCAATTCTACATGAACTCTTCCAGAAAATTGAAGAAGAGAGAATACTTCCCAACTCATTCTGTGAGGCCAGCTTTATCCTGCCACCAAAATGAGACAAAGACATTCCAATAAAGATAATTAAGGACTGGTATCCCACATGAATATAGATGCAAAAAAATTCTTGACAAAAGTTAAGCAAACAGAATCCAACAATATATAAAGAGGATGTATATACTGTGAGCAAGTAGAGTTTGTCCCAGGAATATAAGGTTGGTTTAACGTTTGAAAATCAGTCAAGGCAACGTGTCATCTAGTAAATACAGAAAAAGCATTTGACAAAATCCAACGTTCATCTTTTATAACCCACAGCAAACTGGGAATAAAAAAGGAACTTCCTCAATTTGATAAAATCCTACCACTAACATACTGTTTCATGGTAAAATATTGAATGTTTTCCCCCTACCATCAACAAGATGGTAGGGGGAAAAAGTGGACAGATAAAGCAAGGTGTCCACTTTTACTACTTACATTCAACACCATACTGGAGGTTCTAGCCAGGGCACTTAGGCAAGAAAAAGGAAAAAAGGGCAAACAGAAAGGAAGAGGTAAAATTGTCTTTATTTGCAGATGACATGATCATCCATGCAGAAAACCTGTGGTGGGGAAAGGGGGATATGACACAAAGCTCAAGAGGTAAATAAGCCATGAATGCTTTTAAAATCTACATTAAGGAGTGCCAGAGTTTCATAAGGGCAATGCATAACCACTAAACTTTTTTTTGCATTGATCAGATTTGCAATTAGAGAGTATGTTTCGATTGCATTGTGTAACATATATTGAAGAGGGCCTTAAGACTCAAGGCAGAGACTTCAGGTAAAAGTCTATAGAAAGAATAGAGATGAAAGTTGATAGTTGCCTAGTCTGCAGTAGGGAAGGAGAGATGTGAACAGATTTGATACCTATTAAGAGATGGAATTGACAGGACCTTTACTGAATGTGGAAGATAGGGTAGGAGTTGGGAAGATGGAGTGAGTTTTAAACATGTGGAGCTTGGGATGCTTTTGAGATAGCCAAGTGATGATGTACTAGAGCCAGTCTATACAGGTGTCTGGATAAGAAGAAAAGTTTTGATGGGCAGTAATAGACTGGAAGACACTGAATGGTAATTGAAGCCATGGAAATGAAAGAGATTGCCTAGGAAGAAGATGTCATGTGAGTAGAAAGGTGACCTTAGGAGAGAAACCAGCTTATAAAGAAGAGGAACATGAAAGTGAGATTAGGAAGGATGAATCAAAGAGGTAAGAAAAAAACCTAGAGAATGTGTTAGGGAAAGAGATGTTTTCAGAAAGGAGAGAGAGGTTCATAGTGTCAAATGCTGCTGAGAGGTCAGTAATAACTAACATTTAAATAGAGGTTACTGTGGACTAAGCACTCTTGTAAACAGTTTTGCATGTTTCATTAATTTAATTTTCATCACAATTCTTTGAGCTAGGTATTAACATATCCCAGTTTTCCAGATGAGGTAAGTGAGGTACAGAGCGGCTAAGTGACTTGCCCAAGAAAATGCTTGGCTAATGGACAATCAAGATTTGAACTCAGATTATTCAACTATGTAATTTGTACTTTTTACCAGCAAGATAAGTGATCAGAGTGACAGACAGATTTAACAACAAGGGTTTCACTGATAACTTTAGTCAGTTTTTGTGGATCAAATGGGAGCAAAAACCTGATTGCAGGAGATTGAGGAATATATGAGAAAAATGAGAAAAGGAAAGTGCAGACCTGTCTTGAAACTAGAGTGTGAAAAGGGAGAACAGGGGCATAGGCGAGTACTATTTGAGATTGAGGAAGGGCCTTCTAAGATAAGCAAATATTAGATAAGTTTAAATGCTGATGAGAGAACACACATAAAGAGAGGGAGGGGGTTAGAGAGACGAGAGAAGGAAGGAAGGGGGAGAGAGAGAGACAGAATAAAAAGAGAGTTTTTGGACCATGATGACAAAGCAGTAGGGAATAGGATCCATAGCAAATATAAATAAATAGAGGGACCTTAGGAGGAGAAAGCCCTCTTTTATTGTCACAGTGGGGAAGGAGGAAAGCATGGATTTGGATGCATGTAAACTTGTAGGTTTCCTGCTATTCCAACTCCTTCAATCTCAATTTCTCTCTCTTTCATAGATTTGAAACAGGGATGAAAATTCTCTGTGTCAGCAAGTTACTACCCATTTAACTTGGACTTCTGTTGGCTAAAGGGGAGAGGGAAGAGCATCCTTCTACTTTGCTATTGAAATACAGGTTTCTAAGACACAGACTGAGCTGGGGAAGTCTTTCTGGTACCGTTCCGGCATGGATGATTTTCAACCACTTTTGAAGAATCACATTTGCAATTACCACAGGAAATGAACATACTCCTTGGTGATGTGTGCTGGGGTAAATCTGTATTGATAGAAGAGGTTGAGTATAAAGATAATCTGTAAAATATTCAGCTGTAGGTGATAGTGATCATGATATGCAATATTTCTTTTTAAGCAGTTGTCTAGAATATGGGGTCAGCAAACTGCAGTCCTCTGCCTGCTTTTTAAAATAAAGTTTTATTGGGAACTTTATTGAGATATCCATTCTTGATGTGTGTCTGTGATTGCTTTTGCACTACCACACCAGGGTTAAATGGTTGTAGCAGAGACTATATGGCCTACAAAGCCTAAAATGTTTACTGTTTAGCCCTTTTCAGAACAAGTTTGCTGACCTCTTGTCTAGAATAATAATGCAGTAAGGACTCAGAAAATTCTTTTGTGAAAAAGAGAAATTGAGATACTAAAAATGTGAAGGGAATTAGAAAAGTAGAAGCTATTTAGGATGTATTGCTAAATGGAAATATCACTTTACAAACCTATGCAGATTATACCTTAATCTCATTTTTATTTTTAAAAATTTATATTAAAATGTTAATTGTAGATTCGGAATGGTAAGATTACAGTTGATTTTTGTTTTCTTACTGGTTCTCATATGTTTTCTGATTTTTCTACAATGAACATGTGTTACTGTATTATTAATAAAATCATCTAGTAGTAGAATAGGATGAGACATAGAAGCCAAAATGAATTAGATTGGAAAGAATAGTTTGTCAGGGTTAGGCAAAGATGAGACTCCTGGAAGATGCATAAAGAAAATGCTTCTTGTTGGTTACCAAAAAAGTTGGAGAAATTTTTTGATGATGCCACTAATAAACACTTTCAAGTCCTTCAGTTCCTTATATTTAACCAGCATCTGATATGAGCACTGCCCAAGAGTATAGTTTCCCTCCAAAAAAGAGAAAATAGAGGTATATAAGTTATAAATTACATTTAGGCTTTGTCTCTCATTTCCAAAGATTCAGATTTTTCAGTTTGGTTTATGGAGATGTTTTTAATTTTTGTGACTTGTAGATAATGCTTTATATTAGTGATTTATATTTAATTTGAAAAACTAAATTCAGTTATTTAGCTATGAATAAAACCTATACTTTATTATAGAAGTTGAGGGCTTTGTTTTGTAAGAAGTCACAATTGTGCCTTAAAAGAAAAAGGTGAACAGCTTTTATTTGGGCAAAACTAAGTCAAATTACAAAAAGTAATGTTTTCAATGAAGTACTGTCATTAACCAGGTGATACTTGAAGTAATTTTATTGTGGTATTCTATTCAACATCTGCACTGTAGTACTACCCAGATGCTCACTATAAAGTTCAATGGATCTTGGTAAACATTAAGTTGACTTCAGTGGCTGTACTATGTTAGGAGTCATCAAAATAGAAGAGAAACCAATTTTTACCAAATCTCATCTCTTAAGTCATATATTTTAATTTAAATTATCACTATGAATGGTATTTATTATCTCTATAATGACCAAATCATTTGTTGAGAGCAATCTCAAGATTGAAGCTTGGGCTACAAATCTACCATCTCTATAATGACCAAATCATTTGTTGAGAGCAATCTCAAGATTGAAGCTTGGGCTACAAACTACCGACTTGTGGATAAATTGTCATGCAAAACAAACAGAAAACCAAAGCAAAAAATAACCCCCAAAACCCTTGTTCTCTTTGTCCTTTAAATATTAGTCAAATAGGCTGATGATTCATTACCTATAATTAAAATATAACTTGTAAGAGGAATTTTTATGTAACCTTGTTAAAAAAAAAGAATAGAGAGCCTCAGAACAAGAATATATGTGGATACAAATGGCATTTTTATGTAAAATGTAAAATTTGAGCCCATGTGTCAATTAAATATGTAAATAATTACATAAAATTAAGTAAGTTCAATAATATTATATATTTATAATTAAACACACATACACATATGTACATACATATGTATGTATATGTGTTTATGTGTATAAATTGTATCCATCTATTCTACTGACTATTATGACAGTGAATAATGGGAAGGATTTTGAATGAAGAATTTCAGTAATAATTATATTTAAAAGAAATTTGCTGTTACTGCAATCCATTATGTTATAGGATTATCTTAAAAGGAAATGGTAGAAGTCCCAATAACAAAATAACTGTTTGTTATTTAACAATGCACTGAAGAAATCCACACAATTGTTGGGAGCAAACTTCATTGGCCATAGATGTGCAAGGTGTCCTAATAGATCTTATCCATATCTGACATTTATTATTCAAGTTGATTTTAATCATAATGTAGACCAGAATCTGTTTTCGTTGCTTTTGCAAGCACCCTCCTTTTTTTTTTTTTTTTTTTTTTAATGTACTTCTCATTTATTCAGGAAGTCTCTAATAGCATTTGGGGAGGGGAAACTTATTAGCTTCCTTCCTGAGTAATGCAGTTTTTATTTCTTGTCGAAATTGTGGTCTCAGCCAAAAACCAACGATGGATGGAAGGAAGGAATAAGGAAAGAGGGATGAGAGAGAGGGAGGGAAGGATGAAAGGAGGAAGGAATAGCAAGAAAAGAAGAAAAAACAAAAAAGGAAAACAAGAAAGTTAACTATACATTTAGTTCATTTGTATAAAAATAAATAAGAAATTGTAAAATGTTCTTCCAGAACAAGATCCTGTGATGGTCTCATTTCTACTCCCTGCTGCCCTGATGATATCATTTTATTCATATATAAATAAATGAAACAATATGTATATTTTTGGTGATGTTGTTGTTACTGAATTTCTAAGTAATTGAAACATAAAGGAGAGTTGTTCTGGTCATACTTTTTTAAAAAAAAATTTATATTACTACTGGAAAATAGCTGGCCATCTCATATAGCTTTCTAAATTTACTTCAGTAATGATATGTATTAATGTTATGAGTAAAAAATTTATCCTGCCCAAATCTGGGATTTGGCTAGTAGGGTAGTAAATGGAAAAGTTCAGGGCAGTGCATAAAAATCTTGTTTGGGAAGGAGAGTTTAGGCAGCTGAAAATACATATTTAATATAATTTTTTTATTTATTTTTTAATATATTTTTATATTAAAAGCTATAGAAGGTAAAATTTAACTAAGTTTTAGCTGATAGGTATATACAAAAGGTGGAGTGAAAAGGCTGGCGAACCCTGTTCTGAGGTATTAAAGTGACACTTTCTAAATCATTCTTAGAGTTTTGGAATGGTAACTATTTGAGTAGTCTTTCCAAACTAGTATAATGCTACAAATATTAGGTTGCATGGCACTCTTCATTTGTCAAAGATCAAGTGTCTAGTTCATTTTCACGACTTTGCTTTAAAGTTTTGTTCCACATGAAGTGAGGAAAATGTAAAACCAATATTTTGGAGGGCTTTCTTTCCCTTCTAAAATAAATCCTCTTCCTGAAAGATTCTCATATTTTTAGAATTAATCTCTCAGCTTTTGTGACATATGTAAATCTGGAAGTTGTCTTAGAGAAAATACAACATAAAAGGTATTTAGGAAGACGAGGGCCATGAGTAAAGGAATATGTATTACATGTTCATTTCATCATGGCTCTATTGGACCTTATAATACGTTTGTGAGGAAAGTCAACTCAGAATTGCTGTTAATCAAATCACTGAGAGTTTAAGTGACTCACCCAAGACCATATAGAAAATGGCGATAGGGCTGGATGACGATAGGGCTAGAGTGAGAATTCAAACTTTCTCAGCAGAACTGAGAATCAGCAGTAATGCGGTCTCATTATTACCATCATCGCTTGAACTCCTGCTGTGCTTGTAGCCCTCATCCTGGCAGTTTGTATCCTGTGACCTATTTTTAATGCTGCCTTTTCAAGGGAAGAGATAGTATTGCATGCTGTGTTTCATACATTGCTGTGAAAAATGGATGGAGAAAAATTTATAAATTCTGAGTCTACTTTGCATATTCATGCTGTTTATAATTACTAAAAGTCTATCACCATTCAAGTCATAAGTTAACTAAAAAATCAAACTCTTCCAAACTGTAATTTGTTCTACCACCTCTTCCCCCACAGGCACACCTTTACGTTATTTTCTATAAATCTTGTTTTACTTGTTTTGACTGTGTAAATTTTTGGTTTTTTCATATCATTTCTGATTATAATTAAATATGTGGTTTACACTGCTTCTTAAATATGGATATTTATTTTAAATATATACTGTGTGAAACCAACTTAGTCATATGAATGTGACTAGTGCTAAGCATACTTTATAGACTGTTTGCTTATGTATCACTCAGTACAAGAATTAACACAAATGTTCACACATTCAAGGACTTACCCAGTTAATGTTATTAGCTTCATGCTATAAAACAAAATAAATCTGTAAACAATGTTTTTCTAATCCCAAATGAGTGTAACTGGAAAAGGAATGTGAGCGATCACAAATATTTATGGTTTATATTTGTTTCAAAAAAATATTTATGGTAGGTGGTTAGTGAAATATGAGTTGACATACATACCTTTTCATGTTCAGTTAATTCTTTTCTTAAAATAGCCTGCTCTAAGTTCTTTGAAATTTCCTGAAACTTATAACTACAATGTAAAGCATAATTACTTTAGAAATATTTCTCAACATTTTAAAAGAATAGTTTTACAGGTATTTTTTTAAAGTACATGTGACATAAAAAGGACAATGACATAAAAACAAGCATAAATTCTAATTATTCTAAATTTGATAAAGTATACATTTTTAAATTCTAGAAAACTTAATTTTATACTGTTTTCAGTACTGAAATATAATTACTGAATCCTTTAGTTAACAGGTGACTGTCAAAAAATTCAAGCAAGATTTAAGTTGAGAGCTTTACTGGAAGAAATTCTGTTACATTCCTTTATGAAAAAGGATACTTTTAATAAATAGTAGAGAATAAGTAGAAAATTGTCCTTAGAGAGTCATTTGTTGTTCGGGCTTTCCCGCTGAGACTGATTCTGAACTTCCAGAACTTTATAGGTTCACTCTGTATAAAACTTGCATTTGCATTTCTAAAAGTTTTAAAATTATAAGCATAGTAAAACTCCAAAAATGGATACGTAAGATGCTTCACTTGAAATACCATTAGTTAGAAAACCTGGTGCTTATGCATGTGTTAAATATCTCCTGAATATAGAATCAAATTTATTGTTATGAAGCAGATACATATACTTAAGAAAAATAAGGTCTTATTTTTCTAATTCCTGAAACCAAATGTATTTTATAATGTAATGAGATAACACAGAACAGAAAAATCTTAGAGGCTATTTAATTAGCTGTTTTTATAGTAAAAAGAAATTGATTCCTAGTTAATCATAATAATAACATGAGCTTTCTTTTTTCTATGATTACTATACTTACAGTAAAATATGATGCCTGTGTTTTGGGAGCTCAGAACTAGCTTATTAATAAGTTCTTATCCATGATCCCATGGAATATAAATAAGAAGCCAAATCCTGAAATTATATCTACATGTTTAAGTCAAGTAAAGATTTGTTGATTATGTTAGACATATGTAAAAATCAAATTGCCCCATTCAGCTCAGTTAAAATCAACTAAGGGTTAAACCATTTGTGCAAATTCAAAATAAAGTTTAATTAATGGATCAGTGTGATTTTTTTTGTCCCCTTTTTAAAATCTTTAAACTGTTGTTTTCCATTTTCTCATTAATAAAATTACTTTAGTAAAACAAATTGGGGTAACTTAATATGATGTTTTAATAACACTGTTTTTTGAACACCTTGCTATTAAGTCTAAGGTGTTGAATGAGGTTTCATTAGGTAATAAGAGAGTGTAAGACATTATTGTGGTCTCCAAGGAATTTGCAGTATATTCAATAGATAGAGTCAAGACCCAAACACACGAAAAGTTAAGCAAAACAAATTTAATGTTAGACAACTTCAGAGATTAAAATAGTATCAGAATCATAGTTATGCTTTCCAAATGTTAGAAAGTAGATTTGGAGTATAAAATATAGGTAAGTACCAATTAATGTTCAAGTATAGCAACATAGGCTAAAATTCATTTACACAGAAATTTAGTCAGTCCATCAGCAAGCAGGAGTAATTATATCATAGATATTCTTTTATTTCTTTGAGCTGTGAATCTGGATATGTGTCTCTAAGATGGCAGATTGGGAGGAAGGGTATGGGGAAGTATAACATAAAAAAGAAGGGGATATGGTATCCTCTCAAGAGAAGATTGCTGTCTAGGAAAAGAGGGCACTTTAAGAAGAGGATGAATATACCAGAACCTATTGACCTTAAGATTATGACTTCTTATAGTACTTTAAAAAATCAGAATGCCCTATTAACAGGTAGTCAATCAATAAATATTCAGTAAAATCACTATCATAATAACAACACTTTAATTGAAATAATTTTTGTACAGATCATTTACTTATTCTTTCAATAGATACTGTGATCCCCATTTGTATGGAGGATATTGAGGTAGGCACTGTTCTTCTTTCCAAGGGGCTTACAGTTTTAGCTTGGTGGAGCAGATGCATATACAAAACAATAACAGGATGTGGGATATATGTAGGAAGGTAGTAGAAATAGGCCTGGAAACCCACTTCAGATTCAGAACATGGAGGGCCATATTATAGCTTAAAAAATACAGAATTAATTTAGATAAATGGGACTCGTGGAAGATACTTGGATATGTCAATGACATGGTTAGAGCAGAGATATTTGATATTTGGCAGTGTGATCTGACATTGTCAGAGCAAATGAGGGATTGATTGATGAAGAGAGATAAAGATAGAAAGATAGATCAAATGCTATTTTATTTCAGTGGTTCAGTTAAGGTATAGTAATGACCAAACAAAATTATAGATTAAAAGGAGAAAGATGATTTTGGAAAGTTTGGAAATTTAAAATCTTTAAAGCCAGATAAATCTTTAAATCTTGAAGCCAGATAGTAGCTCAGCAGTTAGAAGTTTACTTTGATAATTTAAAAAAATATGATATGTCTTGCTTATTAAGCATCTAGGCTACTCTTTCTCAGATAAAAATGAATTAATATAATGCTAATTAAGTGTGTATAAAATTTCAGTTTATAAACGACAAAACTACCTTCCTAATATTATACATTTTAAAACATTTCACGGCTTGCATTAGCAAATCCAGTGGAGGAAGAGAAAGGAAGGACATTTTTCACTCATTTCCCTTTAATTCCTACAGATGTCATGAAGAGCACTATTTGGGCAGAAGTAATGTACATTAGATCCATAGTTAAAACATCTTCTAAGAACTGTAAGCCTGATATAGTGCTATCTGAACATGTATTTCTTGATAGGCTTCATTTCTATTTTTTGGTCAAGTAAGGGGCAAGCCCAAAGTATGAGTGATGATTGGTAGGAGTTTTCAGCTAGACTAATCATTATTCCAATAAATTCTAAGATAATTCTTTCTGAATGATTTTTGAGAAAATGTATATATTCAGACTCTATAGAGTGTATTGTGACATTTAAAATTTTATGTTTATAAGATTGGCATGGTGTTAGAAGGTAAATTTCTTTTGAAAAGTCATTTTTGGTAAAAAATAGTTGATCAGTACATCTGCTGATTTTTCTACTCTTCAGTAGCCTGCCCAATAGTTACCATAGATTCATAATATTTTACTAAATTCAATGAAGAGGAGAAATGGAAATGATACTTGTTCTGAGAAAATTAAGGCCTTTTTAACAAAGACCAGCAGTTGTATCTTTGAACGTGTATGAAGAATTCTGCTAATAAAAAATTTTATCCCTTAGCCTTCAAAGACCTGTTACTATAAATGTAACGTAAGCCTAAAAAGGACTAAAGCTCTAGAAAGTTAAGGTTCAAGACACTGAGAAAGTGTTCATACATCTTGTGGTAGTAGAATAAGGTTTCTTTTTCCAGTTAGTGCTTATATGGAGAAAAAGACATTTTCAAATTTCACCTGAAAATTGACTTCTATATCAGTATAATAACTCAAACTGTATAACATGGACTAAAGACTTGATTGAATTGAGGTATAGAATAACCAGTCTGAAAAACATCATTATACAGGGTAGCTTAGTGATGAAGAATACAACCTTTGAAATCAGAACTGAATTTAAAATTGTGATTTTAATACATAGTAACATGTGATTTGGATAAGCTGGATAGCATATTTGTGCCATAGCTTCCTTATCTGTAAAGTGGGAAAGATAATGCTGTTCATAGCTACTATAATGATTAAATGAGATCATATGATTAAATGAGATCATATAAAACACTTGGTACATACAAGGCCTAACACCCAGTAGGTACTCAATAAATGGTAGCCATGGTAGCCATCGTGGTTGTTTTTAATAAGATCAACTAGGTTTATACTTAAACATTCCCTTTAAAAACTATTAAAGGCAAAAGGAAAGTAAGTGAATTTCATTTGTACACCGAGAATGGAATGGCCTTTAGATTCCAGGAGCATAGATTCATGACAAAGAAATTAAAAATAAAATACTCTCTCTGCCCTCTTACAAATCAGTTTTTCTCTTCCTGCCTCTTCTGCAATACCTTTTGTGGTGTCAGAATTAAAGATTTTGCATTAACACCATTTTCCCTCCTAATTTGGTGGGCACTGCTTTTTGCATTATACAAGGGTTATTTTAACATTTGAATCAGCTGCCTTGCTGTGCTCCTGAAGGCACAAAATGTGTCTTATTTATTGTTATATATCCCAGAGTACATCATAACGAATACATACTCCAAGTATTATAAATGAATTCCCTGAATCTCAGTTATCTCATATACTGTGCCTGAGAGTTAGAGGTACTTGGTTCTTTATCACCTTAACCACAATAAACTATGCAGTGATGTTTTCAGACTTCATTCAGAAACCTAATTCTTTTTATGACTATTATTGGTATTATTACTACAAATTATTTCTATTATATTCCTTTAAAATATTTTTATGTCTTATATTAGTCAAGGTAGGCAAATGGTTATGAAACAATTATAAATCTCAGTGCCTTAATGCAATAAAAGTTTGTTTCTTGCTTAGGATGGTCTCGTGTGGGTAGGATTGTAAGATAAAATACAGGATGCCCTGGGGAGTGACATTAGCATAACGGTAGCGTAAAACAACCCTCATTTTTGCCCCCCCAACTTCAAAAACAAAAATTTGGCATCCATCCATTAACAGAAATACCTTTGTGGGAGTTGTGGGATCCAGCAGCCTCACCAACCAGTGCATGGGGTAATAGGTAATAGACAGATTTAAGTACCAGCTGTCGAACCTACAGGAGTCTGTGAATCAATTCTGTACCCTGTTGGCTGCAGTCTGGGAGCACCTGCAGAACAGAGACGAGAGAGCCTTTGTGAAAGTCCAGGTTTCCAGAGAAGTTCCAAAACTCTATTAGAGAAGGAAAAAAACAAAACAAAACAAACAAAAAGAACGAGTTTGGCTGCATTGTAGTTGGTAAGAGTAATAGCTCCTCTTTGCCAGCATCATCCCTCCTCCAAGGCAGCACAGTTTAAGGCTAAGTTAGACGGCTGGTGATTTCTTCTGGGTAGGGAAGGCAGGGCCTGGCTTCCCCAGCTGTGTGAAACACTGCCAGAGAGACTCATTACTGTCTCACAGCATCCAGAGCATTAAAGAGGGAGCTTCATGATTAGGGGGGGAAACAGATTGGGAGAGCAGCATGTAGGGCTCCCAAAGGGCATTAAAAGGATAAGGTTCCTGCTGACTGTGTTCTGGACTCCATTAGGAAGCTCACCCACCAGCCAAAGAGAAAACTTCACCCATGGATCCCTCCAACTGTCCCATGGGCACCTGCAGTGCCATGCCAAACCCACGCCTCCCCCTACTCTGTAGCTGGCTCCCTGGGTGGCTCCGAGGGCTGCTGTGAGAGCAAGCTCTGGTAGGCAAGGAACTCACTCAGAAAGCAGGCCAGGGTCTATGGGCAAGAGTGAAACCATAAACTTGAGCTGTAGTGCCACATTCAGAAAAATAAAAGACAAGCTGTTAGCAGCTGGCCTGCTACATGGTAGGATCAAGAGAAGACAAGCTTAAGAATTCAGCCACAAGAGGGAGGAAGGAGCGTGGAGCAGTTGTGTCCATACAAGGTCAAAGAACACCTCAGAATCTATATCAGGGCTGACATAAGGTATTTTTACACCTCAGAATCTATATCAGGACTGACATAAGGTATTTTACTGACATAAGGTATTTTGGGGTATTTTTACCCAAATGGGAGTTAATAGAAATTGGAGAAGTTGACTGCTACTTTAAATGCAAAAACAACAATGCAAAACTTCAAGGAATGTGAAAAAACAAAATTGTAACATCACCAAAAGATCACAATAATCTTCTAGTAATCAAATCCAAAGACATGGAGATCTACAATTCACCTGATAAAGAATTCAAAATAGCTGTTTCATGGAAACTCAGTGAGCTATAAGAAGACACAGACAATTCAGCAAAATCGGGAAAACAATATGAGATCAAAATGAGAAATGTAACAAAGACATAGAAATCATAAAAAAGAAACAAATAGAAATTGTGGAGCTGAAGAATTCAGTGAATGAAATGAAAAAAATGCAGTATAGAGCATATCAAAATAGACCAAATATAAGAAAGAATTAGTGAGATAGAGGATAGGAACTTCGAAATAACCCAGTCTGAAAAGAAAAAAAGAATAAAAAAGTATGAAGAAAGCCTAGATAGTCTATGGGACACCATCAAAAAAAACTAATGTCCAAAACATTGGAGTTCCAGAAGGAGAAGAGAGGGAGAAGGGGGCAGATAGCTTATCTAAAGAAGTAATGGCTGAGAACTTCCCAAACATGGGGAAAGTTTTAGACATCCAAGTTCATGAAGCTTATAGATTGCCCCATTATTTCATTCCAAACCAGCATTCTCCAAGACATAATAAAACTGTCTAAAATCAAAGACAAAAAGAATAGTAAAGATAACAAGAAAGAAGGATATTATGACCTACAAAAGAACCCCCATTAGGTTATCAGCAGATGTCTCAGTAGAAACCTTAAAGGCCAGGAGAGAGTGGAATGATATATTAAAAGTGCTGAAAGAAAATATTGCCAACCAAGAATATCCAGTAAAGTTATCCCTAAGTAATGAGGGAGAAACAAAAACTTTCCCAGACAAATAAAAGCTGAGGGAATTCATTCCCACTGGACCTTACAAGAAATGCTGAAAGGAATTTTTCAACCTGAAATGAAAGGATGCTGTCATTTGAAAATATGTAACATGAGGAAAGATATACCATGTTTTGGGATTGGAAGAATCAATATCATCAAAATGACTATACTGCCCAAGGCAATCTACAGATTCAGTGAGATCCCAATCAAATTACCAATGGCATTTTTCGCAGAACTAGAACAAAAAATTTGTATGAAAATACAAAACACCCCAAATAGTCAAAGCAATCTTGAGAAAGAAAAACAGAGCTGGAGGAATCAGGCTCCCTGACGTCAGACTATACTACAAAGCTACAGTAATTAAAACAGTATGGTACTGGCACAAAAACAGAACTATAGATCAATGGAACAGGATAGAAAGCTGAGAAATAAACCCACACACCTATGGCTAATTAATCTATGACAAAATAGACAAGAATATACAATGGAGAAAAACAGTCTCTTCAGTAAGTGGTGCTGGGAAAACTGGAAAGCCACACATAAAAGAATAAAATTAGAACATTCTCTAACACCATACCCAAAAATAAACTCAAAATGGATTAAAGACCTAAATGTAAGACCAGATACTATAAAACTCCTAGAGGAAAACATAGGCAGGACACTCTTTGACATAAATCACAGCAATATCTCTTTGGATCCACCTCCTAGAGTAATGAAAATAAAAACAAAAATAATCAAGTGGGGCCTAATTAAACTTAAAAGCTTTTGCAGAGCAAAGGAAACCATAAACAGAACAAAAAGACAACCCACAGAATGGGAGAAAATATCTGTGAATGAAGCAACCAACAGGGATTAATCTCCAGAGTATACAAATAGGTCATGCAGCTCTATATCAAAACAAACAACCCAATCAAAAAAATGGGCAGAAGATCTAAATAGACATTTCTCCAAAGAAGACATACAGATGGCCAAAAAGCACATCATGAAAAGATGCTCAGCATCACTAATTAATAGAGAAATGCAAATCAAAACTACAATGAGATATTACCTCACACCAGTCAGAATGGCTGTCATCAAAAAGTCTACCAACAATAAATGCTGGAGAGGGTGTGGAGAAAAAGGAACCTTCCTACACTATTGGTGGGAATGTAAATTGGTACAGCCACTATGGAGAACAGTATGGAGGTTCCTTAAAAACTAAAAATAGAGCTATCATATGATTCTGTAATCCCACTCCTGGGCATATATCCATAGGAAACCATACTTTGAAAAGATACGTGCACCTCAGTGTTCATTGTAGCACTACTTACAATAGCCAAGACACGGAAGCAACCTAAATGTCCATTGACAGATGAATGGATAGAGAAGATGTGCTTTATATATATGATGAAATATTACTCAGCCATAAAAAAGAATGAAATAATGTCATTTGCAGCAACATGAATGGACCTAGAGAAAGGTAAATATCATATGTATCGCTTATATGTGGAATCTGAAAAAAAACAAAAAATACAAATGAACTTATTTTCAAAACAGAAATAGACTCACAGACATAGAAAACAAACTTATGGTTACCAAAGGGGAAAGAGGGCTAGGGGTGGGGGTACTATACTCAATATTTTATAATAACCTATAAGGGAAGAGAATCTGAAGAAGAATATATATATTACATATATATATATAATATATATATAATATATCTGAATCGCTGTTCTGTACCCCTGAGAATAACATGATATTGTAAATCAACTATACTTCAATTAAGAAAAAAGAAAATATGTAACATAAAAAGTATGAAAATAGACAACAGACTGATAAAGGGATATAGATATAGAGAGGCAAATTCAGAAAATTCTAATACTGTAATTGATAAGTTAAGCATTTGACTCTGGTATGAAGGTTGAAGTACAAGAGTATAAAAATAATCATAGCTACTATAATTTGTTAATGAATACACAGTATAAAAAGAAGCAAATTGTGACATTAAAAACAGAAAAGGGGGGAATAAAAGGGTAGAGTTTTGAATCAGCATAAATAGATTGTTATATGTATAAGATGTTTCATATAAGTCAGTTGTAACCACAAAGCAAAAAACTATAGTAGACTCACAAAAAGTAAAGACAAGGGAATCAGAGCATACCACCATGGAAAATCACCAACTCACAAAAGAGTACAGCAAGAGAGTCAAAAAGGAACAAGGAAGCTACAAAACAGCCAGAAAAGAATTAATATGATGGCAGTAGTAAGTCTTTACATATCAATAATTACTCTAAATGTAAATGGATGAATTCTCTAATCAAAAGGCAGGGCGGCTGGATGGATTTAAAAAAAAAACAAGACCCAACTATATGCTGCCTACAAGAGACTCACTTCAGCTTCAAGAACACACACAAGCTCAAAGTGAAGGGATGGAAAAAGATAATCCATGTAAGTGGAAACCAAAAGAGTACAGGGGTAGCTCTACTTATATCAGAGAAAATAGACTTTAAACCAAAAAGGTAACAAGAGATAAAGGAGGTCATTATATACTCACAAAAGGCTCAACTCATCAAGAAGACATAACAATCATAAATATATGCACACCCAATATTGGAGCACCTAAATATATCAAATACTAATAGTAGAGGATTTCAGTATTCCACTTCCAGCAACAGATGGATGCAGTTGAAAAATAAGGAAATGTTTACGTTAACCATACTTTAGGCCAGACGAACCTGAGGTGTATATATAGGACATTCCAACCAACAAAAGGAAAAAATACATTCTTCTGAGGTACACATCATCTGTTCTCAAGGATAGATCATATGATAGGCCACAAAATATGTTCATTTATTCTTCCATCCACCAAATAGTTATTGAATGCCTACTATTTTTAGAATAAAGCGTGTATAATTGAAGAGAACAAACACATATAACCCTTGATATTGAAAGGACTCACACTCAGTGCCCTGTTTTTTGAGTCATATAAGTAGTGATGATGATTTTTTATTATTGAAGTATAGTTGATATACAATGTTCTGTTAGTTTCAGGTGTACAGCAAAGTGACTCAGTTATACATATAACATATATATTATATATATGTATATATTCATTTTCAAATTCTTTTCCATTATAGGTTATTACAATATCCCGAATATAGTTCCCCGTGCTATACAGTAGGTCCTTGTTGTTTAACTGTTTTATATATATAGTAGTGTCTATCTGTTAATCCCAAACTCCTAATTTATCCCTAAATTTTAATCCCTAAATAGGCTGCCTCCTGATTCTCATGGTGGTCACTGACATTTCAGAATATCTGCCTAGAGTTAATGATGTCATTTATAGCCTAGTTTCAGAAAACGTAGATCTCATCAGCATTGTCCTTTATCCAACCTTCAGTGAAAAGAGAAATAAATACATTGATAGTTACGAATATTTTTAGGTAAATAACTTGTAGATGTTGATCTTAAAAATTTCATAATACAACTTTGGTTTATTTATTAACAAATAAAGTCAGAAAAACCCAGTGAGACTGGAACATGTTCAAGATATTAATTTCAACCCATCATTTCTTTAGAGAAAGTTGACAATTGAAAATTTTCAATTTTTAAAAATTCCTTTCAGAAAATGAATCTAATCTTTTCTAGAACAGATATCAGTGCTACAATAATACCACAATTTTTGAAAATAAGATAGTTTTTCCTGTCCTGTGTTAGAATTAAACACATAGGTAAAGCTTTAAAAATTAAGACAGTTCTTACTTAGTCATAAAAATGAATGAAATTCTGCCATTTGCAGCAATGTGGATGGACCTAGAGAATATTATGGTTAGTGAAATAAGTCAGACAGAGAAAGACAAATACATATGATAGCACTTATATGGGGAATCTAAAAACAATAACAGTGAATATATATATGCAGAACAGAAAGAGACTCACAGATATACAAAACAAACTTGTAGTTACCAAAGGGGAGAGGGAAGGGAGAAGGGACAAATAAGTGAAATGGGATTAAGAAATAAACCTATGTATAAAATAGATAAGCAACAAGGATATATTGTATAGCACAGGGAATTATAGCCATTATATTGTAATAACTAATAATGGAGTATATTAATGCAGTATATTATTAGTTATTAATAACGATAACTAATAATGACTATAATCTGCAAAAATGCTGAATCACTGTACTGTACATCTGAAAATAATATAATAATCTAAATTAATTATACTTCAATAAAAAAATAACAGTGGCAAAGAACCCCAACAACACACACACACAAAAATTAAGACAATTTTCTAAATCTTACAAAGAAACAGAATTTCATATTTGCCTTAATTTTTATTTCATGTAAAAGTGTCATCCTAGAATCATTTTTCTAGGCAATTTTTGTAGTTTTCCCACCTACTTTCCACTTAAAGAGACAAATTTATTGAATAGATGAACATTTAATATGTGCCAGGCCCAATAGAACAAGCACTTTTCATGTAGTAAATCATTTAATTTTCATTAAAACTAGCATAATTGAGATAGATACTCATAGTTATTCCTACCTTTTTTAAAAATTTATTTATTTATTTATTTATGGCTGTGTTGGGTCTTTGTTTCTGCACGAGGGCTTTCTCCAGTTGCGGCAAGCGGGGGCCACTCTTCATCGCAGTGCGCGGGCCTCTCACTGTCGCGGAGCACAGGCTCCAGACGTGCAGGCTCAGTAGTTGTGGCTCACGGGCCTAGTTGCTCCGCGGCATGTGGGATCCTCCCAGACCAGGGCTCGAACCCGTGTGCCCTGCATTGGCAGGCAGATTCTCAACCACTGCGCCACCAGGGAAGCCCTATTCCTACTTTTTAAATGAAGAAACTGAGGCAAAGAGAGTTTAAGATTAATTACTCAAAACTTGTTGAAGACTGTCCTTCCCCTATTGCGTTACTTTGGCATCTTTGTCAGAAATCGAATTACCATTCAACTTTGAAGCTATTTCTGGCCTCTGTTTTGTCCAGTTGATCTAAATACCTGTTCTTATGCAATACCACATCATCTTGATTACTGTAGCTATATAGGGAGTCTTGAAATCACTTAGTGTGAGTCTTCCAACTTTGTTCTCCCCCCCACCCCCAATTTCTTTGACTATTCTGATTTTTTTACATTTCCATATAAACTTTAGAATTAACCCATCAATTTTACATAAAAAACTTGCTGTGGTTTTGATTTGGGATTGCATCTATAGCTCAATTTGGGGTAAATTGATATCTTGAAAATATAGAGTCTTCTATTCCACGAACATGTCATATCTCTTTAAGTCTTCAATTTCTCTGAGCAATATTTTGTAGTTTTCACTGTACAGATCTTAAACCTATTTTGTTCAGTTTATCCTAAGTACTTATTTTTTTGATGTGATTGTTGATGTTTTTTAAATTTTATTTTGTAATTATCAGTTCATAGCATATTGAAATTTAATAAGCTTTTGTATATTGACCTTGTATCCTTTTATCATACTAAATTTATTTATTATTTCTAGGTACTTTTTGGAAGCCTCCTATGTACTTGATCTTGTTGTTTGTGAATAAAGACAGTTTTACTTCTTTCTTTCTGATTTTTATGCCTTTTATTTCTTTTTCTTGCCTTATTTCACTGGCTAGTTTATTTTCCCTCCAATAAAATGTCAAATAGAAATGATGATGGTGGACATCTTTGCTTTGTTCCTGATGTTAAGGGGAAAGCATTTGGTCTGTCATCATTAAATGTGACTCTAGCTATATAGGTTTCTCAGATTTAGGAAGTTTCAGTTTTTATTTTGCTGCAATTTTTTAAAAATCATGGATAGGTCTTGAATTTTGTCAAATGCAAATGCTTTTTGTATACATATTGAATTGATCATGTGGTCTTATACCTTTATTCTCTTAATATTCATTTTTAAATATTAAACCAACTTCGCATTTCTGAAAAAAAAAACAATCTCACTTGGTCATGATGTATTAACCTTTTATATGTTGTTGTGTCCTAATTTTCCCAATATTTTGTTAGAGATATTTGTGTGTACATTTATGAGTGCTGTTGGTCTTTGTTTTCTTTCCTGGTATTTTCTTTGTCTGGTTTTGGTGTCAGAGTAATTCTGGCCTCATGGAATGACCTGCAAATTTTTATGCAGGTCTAGAATTTTGTTGGTGGAAATGTTTTTATTAAGAATTCAATTTATGTATTAGATGTAGAGATATTTAGGTTTTCTATTTTTTTTTAAGGTCAGTTATAGTCATTTTTTTTCTCTCAAGGTATTTGTTCATTTCTTCTATGTTATCAAATTTATTGGCATACAGTTATTCATAATATTCCCTTTTCATGTCAGTAAGATAACTATTGCTATACTTTGGTAAGGGTGACCTATGTCTTCTCTACTTTTTTGAGTCTGGTTTATCAATTTTATTGAATTTTCAAAGAACCTGCTTTTGGTTATATTTTCTTTTTAAAAATATTCTACTTTATTGATTTCTGCTTTTATCTTCACTGTTTCCTTCCTTCTGCATACTTTGGCATTAATTTGCCCTTATTTTTCTAGCTTTTTAGCATGGAAGTTTTGGTCATTGATTTTAAATCTTCTTTTCTTATTTAATATTTAATGAATACATTAACTCTGTAGCACTGCTTTAGCTACATCCACAAATTTGGATATAGTCTATTTTTATTATCAATCAGTGTAAAGTATTTTCTAATCTCTCATGTAATTTCTTCTTTTACCCTTATATTATTTAGGAGAATATTAATTTCTAAATGTATGGAGTTTTTAAAAAATATCTTTTTGTTTGTAATTACTAATTCAATTTCAGTGTTGTCAGACAACATATGTTGTATGTTATCTTTTAAAATTTATTGAGACTTGTTTTATGGCCCAGCATATGGTCTATTTTGGTGAATGCTTCAAGAGTACACATTGAAAAGAATGTGTATTCTACTATTGTTGAGTGTAGTATTTTATATTCAATTAAATTTAGTAGACTTACAGATTTATTCTATTCCTTTATATCCCTGCTGATTTTCTCTGTACCTATTCTATCAAACATTGAGAAATGTTAAAATTTCTACCTATAACTGTGAACTTGTCTATTTCTCTTTTCAGTTCTGACAATCTTTGTTTCTTGCATTTTGAAGCTCATTAACTAGGTGCTTGTACATTTAGGATTGTTTTGTCTTTTTGGTCCATTTACTCTTATTATTATAAAACTGTTCCTCTTTATCTCTGATATTCCTTGTGCTGAAGTCTAATCTATCTGATATTTATATAGATACTCCAGCTTTCTTACAATATTTGAAGGTAAGTCCTTTTCTATGCCTTTACTTTTAACTTATACGTATCTTTATATATAAAGTGTGTTTCTTGGAATAGCATGTTCTGTATCTTGTTTTATTACCCACTCTGAAATCCAAGTCTTTTCATTGCAGTGTTTAGACCACTTAAATTTAGTGTAATGATCTGTATTTTGGGGTTGTCTACTATCTTGTTTTCTATTTGTCCCATCTAATCTTTGTCCTTCTTTTCCTTTATATTTGACTTTTTTTCTGATTTTTTAGTATTTAGTTTTTGATATTCCATTTTACGTCTGCTGTTAGGTATACTTCTTTATTTTAATTTTTTAGTGATGCTCTAGAGGTTACAATATCTGAAATATACTTTTCCTTAAGGAAAAAAAAGCTCAAACTTAGAAAATTATTGCTGATTTGGACTGTGCACATCATTGATTAATCAATTACCAGAATTTTGAACTAAGAAGGTTGTAGTTTGAAGATGGTCATTTTAAAGCAAAAATTAATGAGTACTACTTTATAGAGTTCCCTATTAATTTTTCAGATTTGTCTTTGTATTATCACTTCTTCCCTTGTATTAAGGAACATTCTTTTTTTTTTTTTTTAAGAGAATTTAGTGTATTAGAGAAACTGACAGATTAGTCTTGTGTGTTTTTTTTTTAATTTTTTTTTAATCCTCGTTCTTTATTATTTATTTATTTATTTATTTATGGCTGTGTTGGGTCTTCGTTTCTGTGTGAGGGCTTTCTCTAGTTGCGGCTAGTGGGGGCCACTCTTCATCGTGATGTGTGGCCTCTCTAGTTGCGGAGCACAGGCTCCAGACGCGCAGGCTCAGTAATTGTGGCTCATGGGCCTAGTTGCTCCACGGCATGTGGGATCTTCCCAGACCAGGGCTCGAACCCGTGTCCCCTGCATTGGCAGGCAGACTCTCAACCACTGCGCCACCAGGGAAGCCCAGGAACATTCTTTTTATCAAACAGACTTTGTCCTTTCAGGTGTACATTCCCAACATAATCTTGGCCCTGTATACTCCTGGGAATACTACTCTTCACTCCTTAGTTGACAGCTTACTTTTTATAGCAACTGTTTCAAATAGCTCCTTTCCAAATGTGCTCAATTTCAGCTCCTCTCAATAATAGCCCGTAACTTCATATCCTTTTTGGCAGAGAAGACCAAGATGGACCAAGACCATCTGGAATGAACGTCATGATATACTGCTTTCACCTCAACTAACTTCTACTTTCTTTACCAGTAGATGATGATAATCTTGTCCTTCCTTGCTGTCTCAGAAGAGAGGTCCTTCTTCCCTTTCTAAACTATGCTCTGAATTTCATTTCTTTGTCTCTTAGAGGTTCTTCTCTCCTGATTTATCATTTTCTTGCACACTTTCCCCATCTAAATAAAACCTCCAGTTCACTGTCTTGTTCCTTTTAACTACCTTATGATTTCTGAACTATCTTTCTTAGCTAAGATTTTTAAATGAGTAGTCTGTAGCTACTACCTGTATTTCCTAGCAACGTCCTTCCTTCTTCACACCTTGTACTATAGCTTTCATACTACAACCTCACTGTAATTATATTTCTTTGCCTTGTTAATTCTTACTTACTTCAACACTAAGCTCCAGAATAATAATTTCCAAGACGACTTCTCTAAACTCCCCAGATGGACTCTTTGTGAATTTCTCTTTCTTATTAGTGTGTCTAGTTCCCACTTTACACTATATTTATTCCTTTAGAGCTGTAATCATGTCTTAGTTATATTTGCAGTGTTTGATATATAAGTTCATAATTAGTTGTCTTAATTGAAGTGAAAGTCAGTATCTTTTCCTTTCCTAAAACTTTTGATCAATGTGTCATTCAACATTTTTAATATTCCACTTGAAATTGTCTCCTCTCTTGCCTTCTAAACCTTTCTGGTTTATTCCCTCAAAATTCTTTTTTGAGAGCCTGTATTTGCCAATATTTGCTTAGCACCATAAAATTACCATTATATATATTTATGTAGCTTTTAGTGAACATATCTTTAACACTTTCTGTGCACCTAGGCACAGGAGATTTAGTGATTGATAAGGCAAAGCTCCTTTAACTGAGAACTTTATTGACTCAAATGAGAGAAAAACACTCAAATGATTATAGTAACTTATACATTACACTATGCCAAGTAAGCGGCTTTCTCCTATAGGACATGAGGTACCTTCTTTTTTTTTTTAAGGTTTTCATATGAAGAATTGATAGGAGCACATCTGTGCTTATAAAAAGGTAATTATTGGCAGCCTTAAATGTGGACCTGAGGGAAAGGAACAGGAGAGAAACGGGGCTATTGTAACAGTCTTTTATAAAAGTTGAGGGAAGACTTAATTTTGACAATGGCAACGGAATGAGGATGGGAAAAATACCAAAGATATTTATCCAGCTTTGTTCTTTCATCCATGTTTCAGTGTGTGTTTTCCCACTGGACTGTCAAACACCTCTACTTGTATATCAACTCAAACTAGAAATAAATAATGCGAGAAACAATAGCTAATATTTACTGATCCCTTACTTTGTGTCAGGTATCATTTTAACTGCTTTATATGAATTAACTCATTATTCCTCCAACAACTCTATATGATAGGTATTATTATTATGCACATTTTCTGAAGTAGGAACCATTGCTCTGAGAGTTTCAGTAACTGACCAGTGTCACACAGGATCCATGTTCTTCTGTTTTGTTTTTTTAACCACAGTACTATATTGTCTGAAACCTGAATTGATTGTTTCTCTCCTGCCTTCTCTTCTAACTGTGTTCATTCCTTTGTATCACCATTTCTGCCATCCACTTTTCCAACTGAAAACCTGAATAATTTTATTTATTTATTTATTTTATAAATTTATTTATTTATTTATTTATTTTTTGGCTGTGTTGGGTCTTCGTTGCTGCGCTCAGGCTTTCTCTAGTTGCGGTGAGCGGGGGCTTCTCTTGTTGTGGAGCATGGGCTCTAGGTGCTCGGGCTTCAGTAGTTGTGGCTCACGGGTTCTAGAGCACAGGCTCAGTAGTTGTGGCACATGGGCTTAGTTGCTCCGCAGCACGTGGCATTTTCCCAGACCAGGG
The DNA here is from genome assembly GCF_009873245.2 of Balaenoptera musculus. NCBI lineage: Eukaryota > Metazoa > Chordata > Mammalia > Artiodactyla > Balaenopteridae > Balaenoptera > Balaenoptera musculus. The sequence goes on along the minus strand of NC_045787.1, from coordinate 63,517,296 downwards.
CTCAAAACCATGTCCCCTGCATTAGCAGGCAGATTCTTAATCACTGCACCACCAGGGAAGTCCCAAAACCTGGATTATTTTAAATACTGGTGTCTCTGCTTTCAGTTTTAACTCGTTCTTCTTTCCTCTTTTTACTGCCAAAGAAATATCACTATCATCATGTTACTGAGTTGCTTCGTATCTTTGAGACATATAATAACTCTCTGTTACTCATTAAATCAAATATATCTTGATATATTTCCCAGCATTCTTGATATATTTCCCAGAATTCCCAGCAACTGGTCCTAACTCATATATACAACTCCTTTTTCCCCTGATTACCAGGGAGGGACTAATCTCCTATCTTCTATAGTTTCTCTGTAGTTCATTGCTTCCTTTGTGCATTTTTCCATGTTCTTATTCTGGGCTGAATTTTTATTTATTTACTTTTATTCCTTTCTATCAATTAACTTTCCTTCAAGATTCAGCTTAACCATGATTATCTTCCGTGAAGTTAATCCCAATGGTTTGTTGTTTTCCTCTTAATGTGAGTTCTTATAGCATTTATAATAAGCTGTGTTCTGAATTACCTGTGCCTTTGGTGAGGCACTGGTCTCCTGGATATTGCAAAAAGGACTGAGACTTCTCTGGGGATCACCTTATTGGAGCTGCATCAGGGAGTTAGTGTGTGGGGGATAGGTGGTGGTGCCTCAACTTAGGCATGAATACCCATGTTTCTCACAAACATATAAAGAATATGTAATATTTTTGCCAAGGCAATGAAATACAATACAGTTTATGAAAACTTCTTCCCCAACCTGAATGGTGTTTGTTTCCTTATAACTCTCTTTACTTTCCACTTCAATGCAATTTCGGGGGTTAGAATGCACACAATATAGTTGGTTTTACCCCATAGCTATGTTTTTACCATTACATGTTATACTTGCTTATATGCATTACCTTACACTATTAAATAATTATTTCTTACTTTTTCTTTTCTACGATAAGCTTAAGAATAGAATCTTACATTCCACTTTACTCAACTACATCTTTCAAGTACCAAGTCTAAAATAGAAACATAATAAATATGTTTGTAAATTTCAAATGGAGCAAAAATAAGCTCCCTATATTTATTACTGTGCAGTGATAAATCTAAAACATCTAATGTTTCTATACCCTTTCCCATCACCTAATATATATATTTAAGCTATGAACTTTCTCTAAGTGCTGCTTTAACTATACCTTACAAGTTTTGATATGGAGGGCTTTTGTAGTTCAAATCTAAACAATTTTCCATTGTGATTTTATATATTTAGAAGTATGTATTTTCAGTTTCTAAAAGTATACAGTTTTGAATAATAAGTTTTATTTCAAATTTTATTGCATTGTGTTCAAAGAATATAATCCATATCATATATATTCTTGGCTTTTTTATGCCTCTTTGTGGCCTAGTTTATGATCAATGTTTTATGAATATTCTAAGAGTGTTTGGAAAAATATATATATTTTCTATCTGTGGGTGCTCAGTCTTATAATTGTCCATTAAATCAAGCTTGTTAATTATGGTCAAATCTAAGTTTTAGTTTGTTTAAATATATCAGTTTCTGAGAAGTCTCTTAATCTCTCACTGTGATGATGGATTTGTAATTTTGTAATCCTGTCTGTTTTGCTATATGTATTTTAAAAATATGCTGCTAGATGCATTAAGTATCATTATAACTTGCTTGTAAATCATTCCTTTTATTCTTAAGACCCTCTTTTTATCTACTGATGCTTTTTATTTTTAGACAAAACATCTAGTCTTATCTAGTTGAGTAATCGCCAATAGTGATTTCACAATGAAATAAATGGTTATTTTATGGATCCATTTTCAAAATGGTGTTTAAAATGAAGTTAACTTAATGGTGATATGTGATTGGCAACCATATATTAGAACTTGATCTTGAAAATGAATTATGTGGTCATCTTACAGTAGTCAAATTACTATTCAGATGAAATGATGCTAAAAATAAGTTGACATTTCCCATGTAATAGCACCATTGATTCATGTTCATCACCTACAGTGAATGCTAACATGAAGATTGTATAATTTATTTCACTTCAGTGTCCTTTAAAACTGTCCAAGCCTATTTAGAAAATAGCAAAGCAAGTACCAGCTACATTGACTTCTGTCAACTTGTCTTCCAGGAACTTGATATGCTTCCTTGACATAAAAGAACATGGGCTAGTTTAGATTTAAGATATTTATTAATTCTGTAAATGACATAACACTTACTTTAGCCAGAACAAAGCATGTCATCATAATAGCATGGATTCAGTTCAGCCATTTTTTTACTGACCACACTCCAGGCACAGCTCGGCGCTGAGTATACAAAAGAGGAAAACAGGTCTGACCCTTTAGGGCTAAGTATTTTCAGACTGAACAGAGAAAATCTCAATGTAATATGGTTGGTACTACAAGAGAATTTATGCAAGAGTTACAGAAACCGTAAATTCTTATTCATCATTTGCTAATGAAGGTATATATTGCTATAAGTACATGCCTAAGGTAGTGGTCAGTTGTTTTCTCTGTGGTGTAAGAAAAATGGAAAAGAAGGACTTAAATGAAAAGAAGTGGGTTTAAAATTCAAGGTCAATAAGATTGTTAAAGTAGTTAGGGGGTGTGGAATTTCCTTTTTGGAAGTACTCCCTAAGGGCCCAGTTGTTAGTAAATAAATGTTCTTGCTGAATGTCTTACACGTTCTAAATTGAACTGATGCTTCTCCCCTCCCCTTCTTGCACTCTTCCCTCCAAACCTGATGCACATCCAATGCTACCTATCTCATTGCATCCTAGCAATGCTTATGCCAGAAATCTGGGTCATCCATGACATGTCCTTCTTCCTTACTCCCGTTTTGTTGGCCTTCATCAATCCTGGCAGTTTTTTACTTTAAAACATATTTTGAATCCATTCACATTTCTCCTCTACTGCTGCCCAAACACCTTAACATATCACTATGCTACTTCAGAAGGAATCTTCTCTTGCCCCCTCTATTTCATTTTCTCAAGGGAGCTATCAGAATTACCTATTTAAAACAATAGATCTGATGATCATGTGCTTCTTTCTCAAAACACTTTGTTGACTTTGTATTGGTCCTATGATAAATTCTTCTCTCATACCACACATTGGAATCACTGATTCAGCCACACTGACCTTCCTTAATATTTCTTATACTCTGTCACTATCCTGCCCACCCTAAGGTCTTTACTTTTTAATTCTTTTAGTTTGTAATTAATTCTGCTGCCTCACTTTTTTTTTTAACATCTTTATTGGAGTATAATTGCTTTACAATGGTGTGTTAGTTTCTGCTTTATAGCAAAGTGAATCAGCTATACATAGACATACATCCCCATATCCCCTCCCTCTTGCATCTCTCTCCCACCCTCCCTATCCCACCCCTCTAGGTGGTCACAAAGCACCGAGCTGATCTCCCTGTGCTATGCGGCTGCTTCCCACTAGCTATCTATTTTACATTTGGTAGTATATATAAGTCCATGCCACTCTCTCACTTCGTTCTCTTTTTTGCTCCTTGATCACCAACACTTTCTTCAGCTCTCTGCTTAAATTTTACTTCTAGGAAATGTTCTATAATCCTCTAAAGTACATCTCCTCCTTTCTTTTTCTAGCATTTATCACTCTGGTAAATAAATATGTGTGTAATTGTCTGTTTCCCCCTCTAAGATCATAAGCTGCTAGGAACAAGAATAAGGTCTACTTGGTGTAGTATCAGACATGTAGTGGGCACAAATATTTGTTGGATAAAAAATGCACTAATGAGTGAAAATTATGAGGTCAAAAAATTGATTTAAAAAATATAAATAAGTCTAAAACGTCTCAATCATGTCATCACTTTAAACACTTCAAATTTTTGCAGTTGAATTCAAAGCCATTTTATGTGGAAAGGCTGTCTTATTAAAAATTTTTAATTCAAAATTTTTTTTATCCTTATTAAGCACTATTTACAAAACACTATACCAAATGAATTTTGCCTGCTTCCAAAAAGCAAATTTTATTTTGTTTAAGGATAAAAATTTCTTATCTTGAGAATATCCAAAAGAATGTGGTACAGTGTCTGAAGGCAGATAGTTCCCTAAAAGGAATTCCAGATGTTTTGAGGAGTGTTGGCATACTCTAGAGCCTACTACCACTTTGTAATGTAAGATTTTGTATATTTATTTTAAAAAGAAGTCACACTAGCTCTTTATGTTGAAACTGTACTTAACCATCCTTTTCTGATAACTAAATATCTTACATATTTTATATCAGTGAACATCAGTGATTACTGTAGAGCATTGCAGTTGAAGGTTAGAAAAAAATGGTAGATCAAGTTTGGCCAAATGTATCTTAACCACTGTCCCATGAGATTTACTTTTTAAATTAAAGCAAATCTTTAGCATGATTTTCTTTACCTTTGTTTCCCTGTTTTAGTAGAGAGTACCAGTTATTTGCTGAATTTCTCATTTTTTAGTCTAATTAACTGTATCTTTATAGGTACTATTTTTAGAATCTTTGATAGGCATTTTTTAGATTATCTCCCTACCAAAACATTACACAGATATAAAAGCACCCTTTGCAGGTATCCCTTAATCTTATGTTTATATGTGCTAACAAACAATAATGTTTTGTTTTGTTTTGCCTGTGACCTCAAATACCTCCAAACCCAGTGGCAGAATTAAGCCAAGTTATACTTTATATTAATAAAGATTTAGAAAACTGGTTCAGTGGCTTAGCCCATGTTTCTAGTTTGGAGGCAATATAAACAAATATTTTCATTTATTATCTTATTATTATTTTTATTTTGTGACTTTCATAATCCACCTGTTATGCCACTTTCAAGAAAACAGTAACTAACACCTTTTAAAACTAAACAATATTTCTGTTCAAGTTACTTTCAAGTTCTCTTTTTATTCATAGTAACAACTTTTGAGGATATGAGATAAATGTTGAAGCTTTAAAAGTTAATCTTTGTATGGAAATCATTCTAAAATATTGTGATGTAGTGAAATCATTTAAATTTCCTTTTTTTACACCTATTAAAATTTCTCCTTAAGCGTATTTGAACTATTCATTCTAGGTAAAATTTAAGAACATTTAGAAATTTGTTGTATTAGGTATATATTGTCTCAGGTCCATGCTAATAATGCTGTTAAAGGAAAAAACTCAGAATTACTGACTTTAAATTTCTTCCTATAGAAGCTGTAAATTACAAAAGAGAAAAAGATATTTCAGAGAAGGTGTGCCTTTTTGCGTAAACTTTTTAACTGACTCATAAGGGATGTGACTTTTTAAAAGATGAGTATATAATGGTTATCTTCTCCCTGGAAAAATTAAATACACAAACAAAAATTACAATGATTCTTGCTATTGATACAGAGCTATACTTCCATGACTGTAATTTGTTCTATGACAAAGTTTTAAAAAAGAACTTCTTAAATAGAGTTCCTTTGGTCATGCAATCAGAATAAGTGTGACTTGGATTCTAAGACAAAGCCATTGTAAGATGACAGAGGAAACAATTGAGAGAGGGTGTACAGCAGACTATTGAGAGGAAGTCAAGACAGGTTAGTAGATGTGCCTTGGAGATCTTAGAGACTGATAGTAGGTAACAGGCAGAGGTATGTGCAAATGGTCATCATTAGGATACTAGAGAATGAGTAATGGGAATATTCTGCAGGTGCAAAAAGCTATGCATGGGGGTAGGGGAGGGGGCATGGCAAGAAATAACGAGTAGAGATCTAGACAGATGAACTGTTGGTGTCAAGGGAATCCAACTGCAAATACTGATGACTCGACTGTGGAAATGGAAGTCCAGGGGCAGAACGTACTCCCTCAGAATTAATATGAGGAAAGAACTCAATAGAATGTTTTCCTCTTGTCTCTAAGGCAATGAGATGCTAATTAGATGAGAACTGGGGCTGAAAGTCCAGCAAATGGAAGTAAGAAATGGACCTTTTTCTGGTACAAAGATTGAAGCTGGATCCTAGTTTCTTTGAATCAGTGTACTGGGTCAGGGACCATTAGCAAAGTTGACATGATGATGAATCCTAAACTATGGTTTCAGTTGTCTTTGTATTCTCCCTATAGCTTGGCTGGAATCTAGATGGGATTGGTGGAGCCTTCATTTAATAGTTAAGGAGTTATTCCTTTGTGGATAAGAAGAAGGCAGAGTTAGAGTCCTGGCAGGCAATCATAGCTGAAGAAAAGATGCTTCGTGTGCCATTCTTCTCACTATGCTTCCCTACTCTTAACTGTGGAAGGGAAAAAACTGAGGCGCATGATTCACAGCCACTAAAAGATTTGTGAGACCAAGAATACCACAAAAGTAAGCTTTGTTAAACCTGGGAGATACTTTTGTTTATTTTTAATCAGAAGGACAGTTGATTTAATCAAAATCATAGTATTTGCAAACAAGCACTGCGCAACAGGGCAAGTGCAGTAACCTGTAAGGACCCATAGAGTTCCCTAGTTTCTAGATGCCCCGTGGAAAATGTTCTTCAAAATGAAATAGTAATTTTGGGGGAGGGGTGTATTCGTTTTCTATTGCTAACTTAACAAACTGCCACAAATTTAGCAGCTTAAAAGTTTATTATCTCACAGTTCCGTAGGTCAGAAGTCTGGGTTGACTAAGCTGTTTTCTCTCCTCTAGGTCTCACCAGGCTGAAATCAAGGTCTGGGCCTGCTGGGTTCTTACTAGGAGGCTCTGAGAAGAATCCACTTTCAGACTTATGTAGGTTGCTGGTAGAATTCAGTTCCTTGTGGTTGTAGGAGTCGGCCAGAGGCTGCTCTCAGATTCTAGAGACCACCACGTTCACAGGCTCCAGGGATTAGGGCATGGATATCTTTGGGGGGCTATTCTGCCTACCACAGAGGAAAACAATTTTTTGCCAAAGGATGACTCTGATTATCCAGTTTCTCTTACCAATAAGAATAGTTAAAATACCTAGACCCCAAACAACTAGAAGCTTAGGGATTTTTATACTGAATCAATAGTGTAGAAGAGAGACAAAGGCTTCCATCTTTGAGGTCAAAAAGGAAAAAGTAGGGCAATGACCAGAATCTATAACTGTTAAAAACTTGTGAAAGAGGGTAACAACATTAGTATTTCTAACAACTTTTCCTTGTTTTTCCTTTAAACTATGGTATTATGAAATACTGTTTAAGGTTGTTTTATTAAATGTTTGACTAAAATGTTAGTTTGTGGATTGCGGGGTGGGGGGGAGAGGGTGTTTAATGGAAAAGCTCACAGATAGGCCTGTAGTTTGACTATGTGGCCATAATGCAGGCTTAATGCTGTAATAACAATTTGCCCAACCTCTGAAATTCATATGAAGACAGTAAGTGCTTCTTGAGCACTGAACTTATATGAATGCTAAAAATGGTGTCTTAAATATCCCCATTTTGTTTCATTTTTAAACAGAAAATTTTATATGCTATTTATATGAATTTCCTTAGTAACTCATAATTTTGAGGAGTAATTGCACTAGGTTCAAAATTCTTTGTGATCAGAATGAATCTGCATCTTAGAACAGCCCCAGGTACATAGTAGGTACCTAATATTTGGGATGCATGTACAGAAGTGAAGATATCACCTAGGACTTAATTGTCCCAAAGCAAATTCTTTGTCAGCCCTTTTTCTTTCTTTCTTTCTTTTTTCTTTTTAAATTTAATTTATTGAAAATACAGAGGTGGAGAAGAGTTCATGTGGTAGTGCAGAGTCCCTAAATTCATCTTGGGAAGTGCAGTCTTACCACTTGTTTAAGCTGAATTTTTCTCCACATTACTGCAGATTGGAGCCTAATTTCATTAGCTTATTTCAATTATATTTTTTTCTACACGTTATTTTGAAAATTTTCAAACCTATAGGAGAGTTTAAAAATAGTACAATGAACACCAAATACCTCTCACCTAACTAAATCTACCAATTTGTTAGCCCTTTTTCTTATAATCTACCTTTTCTGATTAAAGCTGAATAGAGAATTCAGGGAACCTGATTTCTGAACCATGAAACATGGCTGCTGTTTTGAAAATTAACAACTAAATCAAAGGCTGCCTGCTAAAGTATTCTTTAGGAATGAAATAATCACTGTGTTTATCAGGGTCTTTTTGCATTTCTCTTGCACTTAAAACATTTTTTAGCACCCATAGCTGCTTCGCTTCTGTTGCCTGTCATATTTCCCACGCTTCTTGGCTTTCATATGAAAAAGTTAACATTTTGTAGAAATTACCAGCCAGTCAAAGCACTCTTTTTCTTCTGCATGGCAAACATCAAGCTGTAATATTTAGATCAACTCTTTTACACTTTATGTTTCTAGGCGCTCAGGGGCTACTTTTAATTTTGCTTTTAATGCTCTTTCTGGGTCTGTCCCTCTTTTGGAAGCCTAAAGGGTTGAATACTATACTCTGGATAATTGTTTTTGTGAAAGCACATATAAAATATTTCTAAAACAAGCCTAAAAAGTACACAGTAGTCAGTGGTACTGGTTCTCTGGACTCTAAGAGGGTGACCGAGTGGAGTGGGCTAGGGTAGAAGCATGTGGCACTAAAAATGAACTTGTGAAGACAATGCTAACAAATGCCCAGGAATAATGAAAGTGATTTTTAGATTACTTCTAGGATCTAACTTTCCAAAACAGAAAAACTGGTTCTTCATGGTCTGAAAATTAAAATGTTTCATGTCTTATTGAAATAAGAGTTCTTTTTTTAAGTTAGAAATACTTGCATTTTATTTAACCTTAAATTTTAGGGATTAGGTTTGTCTTAAGTTAGCATTTGGTCTTGTTTTATAGCTATTGACAAAACTGGCAGTGTGTATTCTTAATCTATAATAATTTTTATTTATATTAGAAATATGAAACTTCAGAAAGTGTGTGAATGTTTTATTAAAAAATCAATCAGTTATATCATTCTAACAGTTAATTTTATGTATCCACCCACCATCTTTGATAGATTATTTTTTACCATTTCCGTAATTATAATCATACACCCAATTCTATATTTGGCATGTTTTACATAGCACTATATCATAAATAAACTCCTGTGTTTCCCAAATAATTCCACTTGTAACTACGATTTTTAATAGTTGAAACATGTTCTATCATATTTAGACACATATATGTCTTATATGTGCTATAATTTATAGAAATATTATATTATTGCTGAATTTGGGGGTTACCTCGAATATTTCTTACTATAAATATATGACAGTGAACATATTTTATGCATACTGTTTTTCTCATAGTTCAGAATTTATATTTGGATAGTGTCTGAACAGAAGGATTACTTAGTTAAAATTTATTAATTTTTTTATAGCACATGATATGTACATGAAATGTGCTTTCTACAGTGTACCAACCAGGTTCCCATGCCACTAATAACCTATTAAAATCCTGTCCTATCAAGATTCCTAAGCATGTTTCCCAAGTTATCAATAATATCATAACTATTTACTTAGTTGCTAAAAACATTTGCAAAGAATGACCCTTTAAGGTTTGCCAGATCTTTCCTTTACATCTATTAACTGAAAAGATTTCCCCCCAATTTTCTAGCATTAGAAAAAAGTAACCTATGTGTGATCATTGAAAAGGTTCACCTCACTGTAGGCAAGAAATTTAGAGATCAGTACCTAGAAATGGAATGGAAACATTTGGGAATTATAAATATCAAGAAAACATTCTTCAAATCTTTAGAAGAGAAAAACAGATTACACCCCACGGAACAAAAATCAGGATGGCATCAGACTTCTCTGCAACACTAAATACCAGACAGTGGTGGTGTCTATTGTTTTGATGAGAGTCAAAAAAAGACATTTGCACATATAAGGATTTGGAAAATGATATTCATACATCATCTAGCCAACTAAGAAATACATAAAAATTAAAACTCATGAGCAGCACAGTTATGTTATTGTTTTAAACTGATAGGGGAAAAAAACTAGACAAAATTGGAGTTGTATTTGATACTGAAAGTATAATTATAAAACTGAATGTAGAGGTCAAAAATTATTACTGAAAGCAGAGATGATGAAAACAAAAAGTTTATGCCTAAAACTCCAGATGTTTATAATAAGGGTTAGGAAATGGAAGAGGGAGATGTAGAATAGGAAGAGAAAGCTAACTTCATTTTTCATAAAGAAACATAAACGATATTGTTTGTCTTAACGTTGGTACCTTTAAAGCTTAAGATAAAGAAAAGTTTCTTTTTTCTAATTTTAAAGGACATCTCATTAGATGCATATTAGAGTGCTTTTCTGCTAACAAGTGAAACAGGTAGATAAAATACAGCATAAAGTTTAAAAATAAATGGACGGGAGATAATTTGATATATGAACACACAAAAAAGCTGAGTTTGCAATGTCAATTTTGGGCAAAATAGATTCAAGGCAGTGATCATTAAACATGAAAAAGAAAGGAGAAATGGACAAACAACAATAATAGGGTATTATATATATTTGAAAGAGCAAGGAGACAAAAATTAGAGACAATATAAAGATATTAGGCAAATGGATAAAATGTAGAGCAGAAACATGGATATTTTATTAAATATCCCTGGGAAATTATGAAAATTGGTCATTGATTAGACCACAAAAAATTATTCAACAAATTCCTAAATACAGAAGTTGTATAATATATCTTACCTGGACACAATTGGGAAAGCTAGAAATTAAAAAGGAAAATAAAACCTCCAACCATTTGTAGATTAAAGTATATCTTTGGTTAAATCTACAAGGTTTGATATTGGTGTTCTCGTTTTTTTCTAAATCATCTAATCAGTATAATTTTGGTTTCCAGTTATATCCAGTAACTCTTTGGGAAATCGAAATTATACTTATTGGATGATTTAGGAAAAAAATCATGAACACCACCATCAAACCTTGCAAATGCAATCAAAGGTAAATTCAGAGCGAAATTTACAGTTTTATATTCTTTATATTTTAAAAAAAGAAAATAAATTAGTTACTAATCTATTAAGAATTTTGAAAATAAACGAAACCTTTTTTACAAAAAAGGAAAATAGAGATAATTTTTTAAAGAAGAAAACATATTAATTAAACAGAAAAAGAAAGTGAACTAATAGAACAATTCCTGGCAAAGATAATGATGAGAACACTAATTCAATTTAGGAGAGAGAAAACAAGTCATCATCTGTCTAGTGCCAGCAGTTCAGTAAGGCAGTCCAGGGCAGGTGGGCAGGCCGTGCTCCACAAAGTCATCCAGAGACTAAGGCTAGTGGGTGCTCTGCCATTGTTCAGGACATTGGTTTCGTAGGCATGACAGAAATTAGATCTCCAATTAAAAAGTAGGAGGCAGTCTAGAAGTGGTGCATACCTCTTCTGTTCACATTAGTAAGAGCCTAATTCTCGGTGAGAGCAAGGGAGACTGAGCAATGTCGTGTAGCTGGGCTGCCAGGTCCCTGGCTACAGTTCTATTACCATAGAAGAAGAGGGAAACAGATGTTTGTGGTCTACTGGCAGTCTCTCACAGCTGCTACAGAGGACCTTTTTAAGCATGTGAAGTGGTGTGTATATGAATAATACTAAAAATCTCAATGAAATGAAGTTTTCTGGGAAAAATATGATTGAACAGAATTGAAGTAAATAGAAGTAGAAAATATAAAAAGAATAATGGCCATAATTACTTCCAAAATTGCCTTTGTATTCAGGCAGTTTTACCCGCTGCATATTTTTTAACTTTACAAAGTAGATAAACACCATATTATGTAAATTTCTGGAGAGCATTATAAAAGAGTTTGCAACCCAGTCCATTTTGAGAAGGTAGAATAATCCTAATGCTTAAATTTGAATACAATCCAGCAAGGAATTTTCTAAACCTGTCTCATTTAGAATATAGATGTAAAGATCCTAAATAAAATATTAGCTAATATAATTCATTAGACTATTAAAAGGATCATCCATGATGATCAAGCATGACTTATCTCATAAATACAATGATAGTTTAAGAAAACTATCAATATATAATTACTTATATCCCAAAAGAAAAACCAGATGATACCAATCAAATATGAAAAGGCAAAGTGTCTTTGCCAAAAGAAAACCAAATAATACCCATCAAATATGAAAAGGCAAAGTCTCTTATTATTCCTGATCTTTGAAAATTGTTTTTAAAATACTAGGCATAGAAATATTTCTTAATATGATAAAGAACATGTCTTCAACCAACAGCTAAAATATTTAACTGTGCTCTGCATTAAAATTGTGAAGACAGGAAACCTACTACAGGGCCCTGATTAACCACGGTTTTGATTTCTGCAGTTTTAGTTACAGTCAACCAAGTTCTGAAAAAAATTAAATGGAAGATTCCAGAAATAAACAATTCATAAGTTTTAAAATGTGGACCGTTCTGAGGAGCATGATGAAGTCTCACCATGTCCTGCTACATCCTGCCTGGGACGTGAATCATCCCTTTGTCCAGCTTGACCCACCCATTAGTCACTTAGCAGCCGTCTGGGTTATCAGATACAGTGTAGTGGTATCACAGTGCTTGTGTTCAAGTCACCCTTCTTTTACTTAACAGTGGCCCCAAAGTGCAACAGTAGTGATGCAGGCAATTCAGATGTGGCAAAGAGAAGCTGAAAAGGGCTTCCTTTAAGTGCAAAGGTGAAAGTTCTCAACTTAATAAGGAAATAAAAGCAATCGTATGCTGAGGTTGCTAAGATCTATGGTAAGAAGGAGTCTTCTATCCATGAAATTGTGACAAAGGAAAAAGAAATCTGTGCTAGTTTTCACACCTCAGACTGCAAAAGTCATGCCCACAGTGCATGATAAGCACTAGTTAAGGTAGGAAAGGCATAAAATTTGTGGGTGGGAGACATGAACAGAAAATGTGTTCTGACTGACAGCATTGTGTTGGGCCAGAAAGCATATCGAGCCTCTACAAAGACTTCAACAAGAGATCCTCTGAAACAAGTGACACCAAGCCATTTACTGCTAGTAAGGGATGACTACACTGATGCAGGAATAGGTGTAGATCAGAAAATATAAAAATTATTAGAAAGGCTGCTGAAGAAGCTGCTGCCGCATTTCTGGCAGAGGTAAGGAAGTTGATTAAGGAGAGAGACCACATTCACATAACTTTTATCACAGTATATTGTTATAATCGTCCTATTTTATTATTAGTTATTGTTGTTAATCTCTTACTGTGCCTAATTTATAAATTAAACTTTATCATAGTTATGTATGTATAGGAAGAAACATAATATATATAGAGTTCAGTACTATCACAGTTCAGGCATCCATTAGAGGTCTTGGAATCTATCTCCACAGATAAGGGAGTCTACTGTATGACCATTTTAAATGTTTCTCAAACAATACTTATATCTGACTTAAAAATAGTATAAGTGTGTTAATAGTAAAGACAAATAATTCTCTGCCTGGTCTCTTCCTACCTACTCTTACCTTTAATCCTCCTTCCAATTTCTAATAAGTATATCACTATTTTAGTTCCTCTGTTATTACCTTCACAATTTTACATATGCTTAAAGTATTTTTTTCCTTTTCCACCAAATGTAGACTTTATATCTTGATTCCACAGTGTATAGTTAGGCAGCTGGTTCTGTACCATCCTTAGTAACTAAAACTGTTAGTTATTTAATGTGTAGAATCTTGATAAATGCTAATTATGTTATAATCAATTGCATCTTAATTTTATTTTTAAGCAAAATTTTATTTTATGCCTATTGTTTTGAAACCTCCTTACAGAAGTATATACAACTTTTTTTTTCTACCAGAGGCCACTAGTGATAATAACTAAGGTCAAAATAAGAACTCTTCTAGCTTTTATTTCATATTTTTATTTAAGAAGGGAAAATATAAAATAACAGTATACATCCCTGTTCTTTAAATTCAGAAATAGGGAATTAGAGAATAAAAATTATTATTAAAATTCAATTATATAATAGCATTTAAGAGAAGGGGCAAAATGGGAAATGGTGCTGGACATATATGCAAGGGAAAATAAATAACACAGAGAGGAAGGGGCACAGATTGACTTGTGCCTTCTTATAGGTAGAAAGATATAAAAACAGAAAGTCCAAGAGAGTAGACTTAAACAAAGATAAATATATAGCAACATGAAGAAAGATTTCGTGGTGACTCTTTAAAGTTCATTTTAATATATCCCTGAAAAAGCAAATAATTGTTCCATAATTTAGTTCATTTGAAAACACCAAATTTAATATATTGTATTTATAAAAAGCAGGTAAAAATTATATTAGTGATTTGGGAAAATATTTTAAAAATTAAAATTTTCACTTCCAAAAAACCTTGAAATTCAAGTCACATGACAAAGTAAATGATTTAAGAGCAGTTAGAAAATACATATGTGAAAGTATATGTTAAAAGCATACAAAGTAAACTAGTAAAAAGGAAAAATACTTTTAATGATAATTAATATTTTTACATTGCTCCAAAGTCTTATGTATTCAGTTTAGTTAGAAGAAGTATTTTAAAGCCATATTATTTATATGTCTTTCTTTTTTACAAGAGAGAGAATATAAAAAGTCAACCCTAAATAATTGTGGATATATTATATATAAAGGATTTTCCATGGTATTCTAATGGGAATTCACACAAATCCAGCGAAACTAATGCTTTGTAGTAGTTCTTAGTATAATTAAATTATTTGCTCTCCTTTTTTAATTCAGTCACAAACCCCCAGAATAATATTATACATACTTTATGAGGTTGAGACAACAACAACTTTCTGTGGATCCTCAAGTCATGAGATAAATTTGTCTCATGAGTTGGAAGTAAACTTGAGACAAGTCTCAGAAATTCCAGCAATGAAACCCAAGAAATGTGGTACTTCTCCCGTCTACATTAAGCTCTAATCCCCAAAACTTGATTCTTATTTAGCCTACAATTTCAAAGCATGTATTATTTATTATTGCTACTGTATATAAATGAGCAAGTTAGGCAGTTTGAGAAATATACTCTTTTACAAAACTTAGAGTACCATTTAGTGTAGCTCTTCAGTGTTTATTATCAGACTAGTATTTGTTACTGATCAACATGGTGTACCAAACGGTACTCTAAGCTTCAGTCCACACAGTACAATAAAAGAGGGAATTATCCCTTGCCAATAAATCGCAGAAGAATGGATGGATACTTTAGCTCAAAAATGTGATCCATAAAGTGAAGTTTGGACTGCAGTGCTCTATACCAGTGCTTTGTATTGGGTAAATAAATTGGATAATTACTAGTATTCTGTTCACTTCAATTTGTGTCCTTAGGCCAAGCCTAGAAATTGCTATTACACCAGAAAACTAAAGCATCGTGCTCTATACTAGAAATTATGTAGCTATAAAACTCTTTATTTTCAAGACACTTGTATTGTTATGGCCAAAGTATGATTATTATGCAAGAAAAAATTTCTATAAAATTTTTGTGCCACTGTGAGGGAATAGGTGCAAACTATAAAAATGTGAGACATCTTTAAAATGTAAAAGGCAATCTCAACAACAGAGTAAGAGACATATTTAAATCAGTCACCATAACTTGTTCCATTCATTTGTTTGGTTGATTCATTCCTTCCTGACTATTCTATTTAAAATTATAATTCCTACCGACTTTACTGGGAACTCTATTTCCTGCTCTTTCTTTTTCTCCATAGCACTTATTGGGCTTTCTTTCCCCCCTTCACTAGAACGCTAACTTCAAAAGGGCAAGGATTTTTTTTGTCTGTTGTGTTAACTGCTGTGTTGTAGAGCTTGTAAAAGAATCCTTGGCAAGATATATTTTGATTTTGATATATTGAATTTATTAAATAATTTTGAAGTCATAAAATGAAAATTCAGAAGGCATCTCAAAGATTTAACTTGCTTAAATCTTCATCTGTATCATTTATTTTGTTTCACTTTTAAATAACAGCTGAAAAAAAAATCCTTAGGAAACATATACAATGAAGAACTTAGAAGAAAAAAGCTAGTGTATTATATACCGTTAAACAATGTAGTCCCCCCGAAAAGAGAAAAAATAAAGGAGCCAATGATGACCCAACACCTTTACTTGTTAAACTTTAGTTTAGATGCAAACAAACATTTTTTTCCCTTTAGGTAGGGAAAAGCTTTTTTAATATACTTGCCAGGCAACAAGAATTGCAGGAGAAATAGCATCTTTGAACAACACTAAGGAGGTGCAGCAATTCACTGAATTCTGTTTTGTTTTTGTAAACCTGCTCAACATTGTAGTACACATTTCTATAAAAGCATAGGTGAGTGTGTTTTACAAACTTGTCTCTTTTTATGTAAGTCTTTTTTATGGCAAAAACAAGTTTCTATTCTGCAATTAATTAGAACAATAGTGACATCCTATGTCTAGCTTTCAGTACTAAGAGCAACTTCCCCATTAAAATAATTGACTGTCAAAGGATGTAGATCAAATCTTTCTTCCTAGATCTGCCTGTAACCATATATATTTAAACTAAAAGAAGATAAATGTTTGGTGGTAAGTTTTTCTCTTACTCTAACATTGTGTATTAAAATTTTATGCAAGTTTAATTAAAATGAAAAACAATTTGCCTTTCATTTTTTAAAAACGTGAGTGTTGATATTATAACGCAAAATAGAGCTATCTGACAAATGGTAGGTATTCAATTAATGTACACTGAATGAAATTGCATGTTTTTGCTTAAAATGGGATGATAGATTGATGTTTCATCTTAATATCTAAGAAATATTATTTCTCCTTTTATACTTCTATGCTTTATCAGAAGTTTAGAATGTTGGCATTCATAGGTAACCAACATTTTAGATAACCACATTTAAATCTAGGTTTCCTCAGGAAATACTAAAATCATTGGCTTTCAGTGATAATAACTTCCAGTACTATAGAATAAACATGTTTTAGTATTTTTATCAATTTATATGACAAATATACTGAGATATTACATCTTCTAATGGAATATTAATTCATGAATGAATAAACTGATCTACAAGTGAGAAAAGTACAACAAATACACTAGATCCAGGATTTCTTTTGAGTTCTTTTCATAACAGAACTGTTGAATTCATACTGATCTGTCTTCAGCATATTTCTGCTCCCTTCTTGGCTGTTCTTAGTATTTGTAATGTGTCTAACGAGATTGAGGGATGAAATCCATGGTTGTAGAATAGTTGTATGTATTACTGCTCTATGTAAGAGTTAAATCTAAAACCTTGACTTGATTACAAAGAGCCTATCCCAAAGTTTTTCATATTCCTATTTCATGAAGCTGTAGGATTCCATGAAATAATTTGCAAGTAAAGTAGACTTTGAATTTTTCAATCTGATTTTTTCATAATCTGTTTATCTGAAACTAATCTCTCCAAATCTAATTCCTTTCTCTTATTCAATCTCCTAATTACTTTTTCATCCTCACCACCCTGATTTTGCTATCAATTATATTTTGGCTACCAATTATAGTATATCAGAAAGTGAATAATGTGCGTGTTGCCACCTATAGACAGAGAAGTAATTATATTTATTTATGACAGAGAAAAGCATAATCTAAACAGAGTTCTTTTTTCCAGCTCCTACAACCACCATTTTCAAACTTGTTACTTAAATATTTATCTATTTGTTGTTGATGTTGCCATTTCAGAAGCCTGTGCCTTAAAATGAAGCATTTACTTAAAACTTCTATCACTTTATCATTTTATTTGCCTTTTATATTTTACTCAGATATACTATCTTATTAAAGTTCTGTGATTTCAAAAAGTTTAAAGAGACCTGTTTAAACCAAATAACTTAGTCATATCCTAAACTAACTGCTACCTCTTAGTTTACCTCTGGAGTGGGGGAAATTACGAGTATTTGTTCCCAGTAATGAAAAGCTTCCCTCCCTACAGTCTGTTATCATCAGTCTTCTGTTCTGTGCCTGCTCTGTAATGATATAGGTTTGTTTCTCCTTTATTCTTTGCAGAGTGCTGCAGCAGCTCCCAGTCCAGTGCTAGGAAACATTCCCCCAGGAGATGGCATGCCAGTAGGTCCTGTACCACCAGGGTTCTTTCAGGTACTCAGAGAAACTCTGACTAGGAATGTTAAGGCATAGGAACTCCTGTTGGATTTTATTGAAATATATGAAGGAGAATGAGGCTATTTTAATCCTTAAGGTAAACATAATGCTGTGCAGCCAACTCTTGATTATTCCGAGACCGGTTATCTTGTATGTAGATTAGCCCTTCCTTCCAATATTTTCTTTATTGTCAAATTTTTATTCGTACATTTTACCATTTCACTGTGCAAGTAAGAAAGAAAGGTAGCTGAAATGCAATTAGCTAAGCTAACTGTGGTGAAGATTTGGTGGGAGAAAAGGCTAATGGATGAGGTTTTGGAATGATATATGGATTTTAACTATCCAAGCCATCCATATCTCCACAGACTAAAGATAATCAAGATTTGGCTGTACTTTCACATTATGGCTAAGTTATAACCTATTCATTTATCAAAATTATAGGCTATAACAAAATATTTTGAGAATCATCTTTGTGGCTTTTAAACTGGAATTTTTATCAATATCATTATATAACATTTATAAAATCAGATTTTAAAATACATATGTTAGTATTTTAAATTTGCAGCAAGCACATTTATTTTAGCAAAAGATGATAATGATTTTAGAATTACATCACTTTTTAATTTTATGGCATCCACATTTAAATCTGACAGTTTTTTAACCCAAAGCTACATAGATTCTGAAGTTTACTTTTTTTTAACTCCATAGTTAATTTTATAACACCCTTTGAGAAAATTAGGAAGAATTTAGGAGTTAAGAACTGCAGTTGGAAGGCACTACAGGAATTAATGTTATATGCCATATTGTTAATGAATTACATCAGGTACTTATAAACTAATTTGTCACTTTAGTGTTTTATATTTTCAAAGTCCTTGATAATCATTTGTTAATTAATGCATACCATCATTTCAGTGTAGATCAATGTACTTTATAAATGTGAAAATGGAGAAATAAAATTATAAGTAATTTTCCACAGTACAGCAATTGAATAAAAAAGTCATAATTAGAACCTAGTACTAAGTCTGAAATGTAAAGTCCTTTAGGATATGCTATTTGTCAGGCTACTCTATATTAATATTCAAAAGTCTTAGAGCTCACATTCTGTCTTGAGGCCCCTTTCTTAAAATCTAGGAACATATTATAACTCTTGGTTATTAATTAAACAATCACTGTTTAAGATAATAATAATAATAGCTAACACTTAGTAACTGCTTACTGTATGCCATGCTATGTTCTAAATATTTCATGTGTATAAACTCTTAATCCTCACAATAACCTAGGGGTAAAGTAAGTATTATCATCATTACCATTGCACAGATGAAAAAACCAAAGCATGATAAGCAGTTTGCACAAAGTCAGAAAGTCACAGGACTGGGATTCAAGGCAAGGCTTTCTGAACATCTGCCATTGACTTTACCTTTTAAAGTTCATAATTGATCGTTACTCATAAAATATTTCTAGCTCATTTTATATTTTTTCCTCATGCTCTTATTTCTCTTACTAAGGATAGATTGGAGTTAGGGAGTAAATCAGAAGAGTTTATCTACTTACAAGAGCTAGTAGAAGCTCTCTAAGTGGCACTTTAAAAAAGAGGCAGTGGGCTGGGAAGGAAGCCAAATTCTTCCTAGGGTTAAGCAAAGACGTATAAACCTATACATTTTCATTTTTACATTTTGTAGAATGAACCATTCTCCCCTTACCTGCCTTCTGCCTGAGTCTTGGTAAGAGTAGTTGAAACAGAATTAACTTCTGTTTTAATCCAATTAGATAAACACTTGACTACTACTAGATGCCAGGCACTGTGGTAGGCATCTAAAAATGAGTGTGTGTAATATGTACCTTCCTGAAGCTCACTGTCTAGCCAGCGAGTCATTATTAAAAATAAATAACTGTAATACAGCAAGATTTGTGCTGTAACAGAGTAAAGTTCTGTGTTGACCTAGAAGAGAGAGCTATTAAGTCTGCCTGAACTGGAGCTAAGAGTGGTTTGGAAAAAGTTTTCCAAGAAATCAAGCAGAGGAATGATATTCCAGAAAGTGGGAAAAGTATAAGCAAAAGTGTGGAAGCATCAGAATGACCTGTGCAGAGGTGTTCAGGGTAATATGAATGGAAAGTAGAGGGGAGGGCAGGCAGGAATTCCTGGAAATGAAATTGGAAGATAAGCTGTAGCATCTTGAGAAGGGCCTTATATGCCATTTTAAGAACTTGAATCTTTATTCAGTAGGCATGTAGGAACTGTCAGACATCTTTAAGAAGGGCAGTGACCTGAATTCAAGCTATAGAGTAGATTTAGGCTTTGTTAGGCACCTATGATATAGTTGTATACAGAATCCCTGCCGTTAAAAAACTCACACTGTGGTGAATGAGAGAGAGAGAGAAGGCAGTTAGAATTTAGAAAGAAAATGGCTATATTAAATGAGTAGTGTGTGTTTTTAGAGCACATCAGAAGGCCACCAAACCCAATCTTGGGAGAGTCATTCTCAGAAATATATTGTCAAAACAGTAAATAGGGCTTCCCTGGTGGTGCAGTGGTTAAGAATCTGCCTGCCAATGCAGGGGACACGGGTTCAATCCCTGATCCGGGAAGAACCCATGTGCCATGGAGCAACGAAGCCCGTGCACCACAACTACTGAGCCTGTGCTCCAGAGCCCACGTGCCACAACTACTGAGCCCACGTGCCACAACTGCTGAGCCTGCACACCTAGAGCCTGTGCTCCTCAATAAGAGAAGCCACTGCAATGAGAATCCCGCGCAATGCAAGGAAGAGTAGCCCTGGCTCGCTGCAAATAGAGAAAGCCCGTGCACAGCAGCGAAGATCCAATGCAGCCAAAAATAAATAAATAAAATAAATTTTTAAAAAAATAAAAAGAGAAAATAACAGGCATGAATTCCAATTGAGACTATGCTAATAACCAGAAAGTTGGGGGAAAAAAAAAACAGTAAATAAAATCCAAATTGGCATCTAAAGATGAATTAGGCAAAGGAAGCAGAGAGATATGGAAAGAATATTCCAGGAAGAGGGAAAAAAATTTATGAAGACCCAGACAAGAAAGGAGAGAGACCAAATAATTCCCAAAAAAACAGAGCTTAATTAGCTAAAGGGAGAATGGCTGGTGATGAGGCTCCAGAGTAAGCTTGAGGAGCCTTGTAGGTTAGTTGAGTTTGAACTTGATCTTAAGGGCAGTAATAAGCTATTGAAGGACTTTAAGCAGGAAAGAGGCATGTTCATATTTGCATTTATAGAAAAATCACTCCAGTTATAGGGTGTAGCGTGGATTGCAGAGGGACAGGTTTGAAAGTAGGGAGGCTATTTAGGAAGCTATTACAGTAATCCAGGTGAGATTTGATGATAGGGACCACAAAATGAGGAGTAGGTTTGAGGTAGGACAGATGAAGAGATTCCTGTGGGACCTCCAATTAGAGGTATCCCTTAGGCTGATGAACATACAGGTTTGAAGCCTAAGACAGTGATCTAGGCTAGAGATAAAAATTGCAGGATTGTCATCATATCAAGGACCTGAATCCACAGGCATAGAACAATTGTCCAGGGAGAAAGTACAGAACGAGAGAGTAAAGGGGTATACACCTGGACTCCAAAAACACTGACCCTAAAAAGAAGAGCAAAAACAACAGAACCCATTAAAGAGACTGGTGCAGACTGTCAGCTGGTTGGCTGTGACAGTAGCTCAAGAAAGAGACTCTGTGGACCTACTTAAGAACAGTGGCAGCAGGACTGGGGAGGAAGAAGCTATGCATAGTATGTTTGATAGGACTTAGTTGATTAACCAAGTTAGGGGTAGAAGGGAAAGAGTTGGAGGAATCAAGGATGACTCTGAGGTTCCTACTTAAGGCCCCTGGAAAATTTTCATGTCTTAATCTAAGTTAGGAAAGATAGCGGGTAGAAAAAGTTTTAGATATGTTTGAGCATGATAAATGTCATTCCTTTTTATCCAGGGAGACCATTCCAGCTAATCTTTTAAATACTCGTTTCCCCTATTCAGTAGGCTTAAGTATGGCCAGTCTCCCTAGAAATGCCTCTCTGAAATATTGGAAAGCTCAAGTCATCAAACTTTTAAAAAAGAAATAGTATATTACCTTTGGTACCTATCATGATGGGATCAGGGTACTCAAATGTTTCCTAAATATCGCTATCGGTTTCCTATCCTTCAGCATGATTCTGACCACAATGCTTGCTGTTAATGAAGAGCAGCTACCTTCTATAAGTAGAAATAGCACCATGACAATCATAATTCAAGTCCAAACACCAGGTTCTAATCCAGTTCCATAGAGATAGTGATGTCCAAGAATTATCCAGAGTATGAAAATAGTTTTGAATCCCCATTCTTAGTGAGGAAATGCAAAGCTTATTTGGGGATGGCTGGATGGGACTAGACCAGGAAAAGATTGAGCCTATTAGAATTTAATGAATAAAGGAAAGTAAAGCAAGAAGAATTTTAATTAACACATAAAGCTTCACCAGCTTCAACAGTTCTGAGCTCTACTCACTGTGTGATCCTACCATAAGAAGTACATTGAAAACATTCTCCTAAATAGACAAACATTCTCGTTTTATCCCTGTTTACACTGCAGAACAAGCCCCCTCTTTTCCATTATACGTATAGACTTAAATATATTACCAAGTGGAATTATTACAAACTCTAAATTTGTGAATTCATAACAACTGCATTTGAATAATAGCAATTAACTCAAACTCCAAAATAAATAGTTACGATTAATACCCCATACATTTAATAAGTCCATCCTGGAAGACGGTCTCTAGATTAGCATCTATCAACCATGTTGATATCTGTCACATCTATTTGTGACAGATATCAACATGGTTCAGACTTAAACCTTGACCTTTTTTAATTGAAATGGGAGTGCTTCTATTGTTGAGTAGGAGATCAAATTAAGTAAAATCAAGGAGAATAGTTGGACATGCAAAAGGAGGTGTCAGTTTAGTAAAATAAAGCCATTTGAAGTAAGGCACATTTATTTACTTGGAGTCTTTTATCAAAGGAGTAATTTGTATAAGAAACCCTCTAAATTCTCAAACTGACCTACCATGGAACTGGTGAATGACTTTAGAGCAACTTTCTTAAATTGAGGAGTGTTGCTACTGGGGTCAGTGGGAAGATAGTAGAAGTGGCCTTTGATCTAACTAGACTTTGGAAGTTTTGGTGGAAGAAAATACAGTACTGTGGTGTGGTGTGAATACACCTAATAGGTCCTCAGAACTAAGTCTGTACTCTGACTCTCCTGTCCCTATGCTAGAGTATTATTCAAAAGTTTCATTGTATGCTAAGAAATTCGAATTATGCATTAAAAGCATCAACCTGCTGTATACTCATTTTCATAGCATTCTTACTAAAAGTCAGGCAAAATTTGATTCCTGTAGTTTTATCGAATAGGCAGCATTAATCCTTGAACCAGTTAGATTTTCTTCACACTTATGTATAATAATGAAAATAGTTTAGTAAAATGCACTTACAAAACAAAGTTCTCATTCATTTGTGTTTTTTTAAAAAATAGACTATTAACTCTGTTGCTTTATAATTTTCTAGATTTGAGTAGTAAGAAATCTTCCCTTGTGAATTTAATATAACTTAAACTACATTAAAGAAATGGGCATTTCTTATTTCAACCAAAAAAATCTGAGGGGAGTGAAAAAAATACTTTATTTTTTCCTTCTTTCTGCTCTTTACCACAAGAAAACTTTTAAGAAAACCATATCTTGTTTTTATCACTCTAATCAAGCACATCTATAACATATAGAAACACAATGTAATCTTTTTAATAGGTCTAATGTAGATATCTTTGCGTATATAACTAATGTGGGATATACTTGTAAATATTTAATTTTGAATTCTGTATAGCCTTTTGTTCATTTTTACCATGTATTGTGTTTTGATTTTTATCTTAATACATTTGCTGTATTCTTAGTCACTGGATCTGTCTTCTTTACTGAGAACTGTTGAAAACTAATAATACGTTGATGATGGATTATAAATGTAAGGCTTTGACATGAATAAGATTATAAATACTTGTTGCAGATAAAGTATACCAAGTAATTTAGTTTCAGACTACAGTGGCCATCCATATTTTAAAATCCGAATTGATCAAAACTCTGATATGGTGGAAAATATGTTGCAGCAGGTTCCTAAGTCACATTCTTTCTACACGCAGAATGTTAGCAATGGTAAAGCGTCTTTGCCATCTAGTGGTGGTTTGCCGATGTCTCTACTTGTTTGGGTATATTTTCCAAAGGTTCTATTTTTAGCAAGACTGCACTGTAGCAAGCTGACCTAATGCTTTGACATAGTAATAATGTAATAAGAACAACAACAACAAAAATACAAAGAAGTCTCCCCTTTTCTCCATGGGACACTTATTGACTAGAAAAACTCAATATAAATGACATTCATAAAGCACCAAAGACAAAAACAAAGCTCAGGGTAATATAATATTCTTGATATTTTAAAAGAAAGAGAATCAAAAAGGAGAAAAAACGATTATTTAATCTAACACTTGAAACTGAAAAGGAAAAAGACAAGAAGAAATGTTTTTACAAGCCCTGGTTAAATGTTTCTGGAGGTAGATATTTATTTGATTTATTTTTGGACATAAGTCCTACATTTTGAAGATACCTTCATAACTAAGCATACTCTTCTTCCTATTCAGACTTTCACAAAACCACCTTTTATTATCAGTAGCACCTGTTTTACCCTATTATTTATACATATAGTAGTTAAATAGTCTCTACTCCTTCTCAGTTTCCTTCTGTTATTAATCTTTAAATTGTCTTCTCTCCCAATGGTTTGCCTTTCCTCTTATCCCTCCTGATCATGGCTGTTTCAGAAGTTAGTTTTAGGAAATACTCTAAACCAGGAGAAACTCCTTTTCCTTCTCCCCAGAAGTTGTAGATATCATCTTTGACCTCAGATAACAAACCAAAAGATTAGTAAGTACATCATTTCTTAATTTGAATAAGTGGAATACTGAATATCTCAAGTTGAATTGACTTACTGAACTATAACATTTGACATTATCAATATATATAGTTTAAAATTCACACATTAAAAATAGTATTTCTCAGAATTAAATACACCAGGATTTGGAGAGTAGAGGTGGGGAAGGTTGCTTATTTGTCAAAGTTCAAGAAATAAAACTGAAGTTTAATTTTCTTAAAAATGTAATTTTGAATCTTTAAAGAACAAAAATTCTGAATATTGAGAACAGAACAAGTCTTTCTCTAGTATAAAGATAAAAGCAGCCTAAAAAAATCAAGGTGCCTGACAGCTGCTGGCTTTGATAATGCTTTCCTGCAGTTGTGGTAATAGTTTTTCTGGCCTCAACTATTAGAACAAATTAAAACTGCTCAGCTTGAGTAAGTTTTTTTTTTAAATCGCAGTTTCAAACAACAGAAGACCCTATAGCGGTGACTAGATGGACAACAAACAAGGAAGGGGGTGTCAGGGGTTTAGACTCTTTACTTGGGTTTTTCAGTTAGAATGGAATGAAATAGTTTCCTGTTAGAAACCTTACTTTTGATGTTTATTTATCAAAATGGGTATTTATGAAAAAGTTAACTTGGCCATCCTAGACCAATATCTTATTTTTGAAAAGTCTTCCCAGAACGCCTCTATTTTTATTATAGGTCCTTGGGAAACAAAAAAATGTATAGCAAATATCCAAAGGCAGTTTATAACACAATCTTAGTTTTTTGTTTAACGTTGGTTACAGAAACAAAAATGGGCACCATTCTTTGGGGAATTAAAGGTAAGGAATGGATTATTAAATATAAATCAAATATTAAATATATTGCAAATTCCCTGTATAGGTCGGATAGATTTGTCTTAAGTATACATAAGGATACCTTCAGCTTTTTGAAAAATAGCTTATCAGACTCCCTTGGTGGTCCAGTGGTTAAGCACGGGTTCAATCCCTGGTAGGAGATGAACATGCCACACCGTGCAGCCAAAAAAGGAAAGAAAACACCATTAAAAAAAAAATATATATATATATATATATATATATATATATAAAATAAAAAATAGCTTATCACTAGGTGGTGGTCTGGAATAATTTATCTTCTATCTATATCAGAGGTCAACAAACTTTTTCTGTAAAAAGCCAGATAGTAAATATTTTAGGATTTGAAGGCTTTGAGGTCACGCTACTCAACTCTGTTGTAGTATAAAGACAGCCATAGACACTGTGTACACTAAAGAGCATGGCTATTCCAGTAAAACATTATTTACAAAAACAAGTGGTGGACCACATTTAGCCATGAGCCATAATTTACCCACTCCTATTCTTTATGAATATGGTCACCACTAGATGGCCTGTAAGAAATCCAAAGGGTAAAGACCAAGAACAGTGTTTCTCCAAGTGTATTCTTGTACTATCGTCAAGAGTCCTGGGGTCACCTGCCTCCTAGTATATCAGGATTCTTGGTGGTGGGGCAATGGCACTGGAAATCCTTTGGTTTTTGTTGTTTGTTTTTTACTTTTAACAGATGAGTCTTACAAGCTAAAATTTGAGAACCACTGGCTCAGATTGCTGATGACATTCAGCAACAAATATTTATGGCCCCCTCCCACCACCCCGTGCTAGAGTTACTGCAGTAAACAAGCTAAACAGAAATCCTTACCCACATCCAACGTAGAATCCACTATGGGAGACAGTCAGTAAACAAAATAAATAATTATTTTTAAGTATATGATATGTTAGATTGTGATAAGGACTAGAGAGAAAAATGAAGCAGAAAAGGAAAATAGGCAGTGTTGAGGAAGTTCTGGATGGGGTGGCCACAGAAGGACTCATCAAGAAGATGCCATTTAAGTAAAGACTTGAAGGAAGTGAGGGAACAAGCATCTCGTGTCTGAAGGAAGTGTTCTAGGCTGAGGGACAAGCAAGTATAAAGCCCTTGAGTTCAGTGCATGACCAGCTTTTTCCAGGGACAAAGGGAATGCCTGAGTAACTATAGTGGAGTGTCGGCTGGGGAGAGCAATTAGATATGAAGTCGTAGGCAGTAGAAAGCCACATCAAGTAGAATTTTGTAGGTCACTGTAGGGATTTGGGGTTTTGTTCTGAGTGGAGGGTTTTAGCAGGGTCTTTCTGGCTCTTATGTTGAGATTCATCTATAGGAGGGAAAGGTGGAAGCAGGGAGACCAATTTGGATGTCACTGCAAAACTTTACAAGAGAATATTATGGCTCAAACAAGGCTGGTAACAGTGGTGAGAAGTGACTGGATTCTAGATATATTTTGAAGTTAGAGCCAACAGATTCTGGCGATGGTTTGGATATGTGTTGTGAGAGGAAAAGACAAATCAAGGGTGACTGCAAGTCTTTTGGTCTGTTCAGCTTAAAGAACGGAGCTGACATTTACCTGTGTTATATAGGTAAAACTGCAAGAAGAGGTATGAGGGGACAATCAGAAGCTTAAGTTTAAACTTGTTAAGATTAAGATGGCTATTAGATATTCAAGAGATGTCGAGTAGGGAGCACGGTATCAGATCTGGAGTTTTATGTTTGAGGCTTGGGCTAGAGGCATTTGGGAGTTATTAGCATATGGCTAATATTGAAAGCTGTGAGCCTGGATGACATCACCCAGGTAATGAGTAGAGAGAGAGAGACGAGAAGCTCAAGGATCCCAGGGTTCTGTTTTTAAGAAGGCAGGAAGATGAGGAGGAACCAGCAAGAAGAATGGGAAGGAGGAGCACATGAGTTAGGAAGAAAACCAGGCAATGTGGGAGCCTGGAAGCCAAGAAGAAAAACTCAGGGAAGTGAGGAATGATAGCTGTGTCAAATGCTGCTGATAGTTCAAATTAGTTGAGGACTGACAACTGACCATTGGACCCAACGCGGTGGTCACTGGTGACTTTGATAAGGCCCGTTTCCATGGAGTGATGGGGGTGACAGCCGCATAAAAGTAAATTCAAGATAAAGTAGGAAGAGAGAAATTGCAGATGAGTGTGTCCAACTCTTTCAAAGAGTTTCAGAGAGTTTTGCTGTAAAGGGAAAGTGAAGATGAGGCAGTAGCTGGAGAGAGAAGCTGGGGAGGTCAAAGAAATGCTGCTGGGAGTGAAGTGTTGGCTATTATAAACTGTTCATTCCTGCCGAGGGACAAAGAAAACTGCTCTGCTGGCACCTGTGGACAGAGAGTATAGGCAATTGCCAGGTGCCATCTATTATACCCAACAATCAGGTATAATCTTGAGTTTAAGACATAATGCCAAGGAATAGAGTAATCGGATATTCTTTGTACACAGTAGGATGCTTATCAAGAAAGGGTAAAATAGAGTTACTTACTAAGGATGCCTGCAAATGTGACTACTACCTGTTTTCTGTCATTTTTATATTCTATAAATAATCTGACATTACAAATACCTTTGACATCAGTAATATTTTCTCTACTCAAATTTGTCTTAGTTTTATTCTGTACCTATTTAAGACACGTGGTTCAAAATGCATCTTAATTGGAGATGGGAAATAACTTCACTTTGTGCAATTTGAATTCTCTCATCTTGCTTATTTTTATACTTTTTAGCATTAGTCAAATTAGTAAGCTCTAGTTTCAAAACAGACTTTCTGAGGCATTAATAATTTCTGTTAAAATCTGTTCAGTAGAAAAGATTACTCTATACAGTTCAGACATGAGTTGAGTAACTTTAGACTTCATTTTTGCAGGTAAGTAACCAAGTGAATATGAAGTGTAACATTTCATTTTAAAGAAAGTAAAAAAATATATAATCTGCCACTTGTATCAGAGACCGAGCCCATAGGCAGGTTTCTTTAACAAATGTTATCGCTGCTTGTGAATTTGAAAAGACTACTGCTTTATCAGTAGAAACTTACCTAGCATATCAAGATACCAGAAGGGTACCAGAACAAAGTAGCTTTTTTTTTTTTTTTAACCTAATGGTACATTTCGGTAAATTAAAGTGCTTGTCTCCCATCCTCTCATCTAGAACAAGTTTATGTGGAAGCAAGAATGTAAAGTAGGGAAAAGGTTGGGGAAGAGGGGAATGTTTTTGCATTCTTCAATGAAAAACTGAGTCGTTTTAAAAAATTACTGTTTTTGCTTCTTTTTTTATTGAGTTAGCCCAATACTTTTCCTCAGTTATAAACCTCACATATTGATTTTCATACCCATAGTGGGTTACTTGTAATGTGGGTTGATCTGTCCTTGTGACTTTAGTCAGGGATGGGAGGCAGCACAGAGCGAGATTCAACTTACGCAGGACTCCAGCTACGTGTCCCACAGACACCAAAAAAAAAAATAAAAGGGTCTGTGTGTATTTGTGAATATAAATTGATCTAAAACAAATCATTAAAGTTTTTCATAGAATGTTATTCAAACTTCTGTAGTTGATTAGACCAGAAGGCAGCATAGTTCCCCTTCACAATCCACAAGTCCATTGCCACAAGCCAGTATCTGATATATGGTAATGAAGACTTGAGAAATAGTCTCATCTTTTTGCAAAGGCCCATAATAGAAATGAGCAATTTTAATGCTTAGACTAAATCCATATCAGAAGAATCAACCTGCTTATAACTCTGTGCTGAATTGGATTAGCCTTGCCAAAACAACATCTAGGAAACCTGATCTGTTCATACTTTACAGGTATTTGATATGCGTTATTTTTTTAAGTGTTGTTGATGATAGAATATCTAAGATGTATGGAAGATAAACTACATATTTATGCTTATCAGCAGAATTGCCAGCACAAGTATGTCATTTTGTGAGCTAAATTAGTTTAATACTAGTTGGAATTAAAATGTATTAATCAAGAGTGTCTTATCACTGGGGTGTCAGTAATGTCTGATGGAGATTTTCCTGAAAAACAGAAAAGAAACTGAACAAATTAAGATATATGAATTGTAAAGTAACTTTAACGAAATTCATTTGATGTATAATTTATCCTTCATTACTTTTCTACAGAAAACTTATGAAGCATCTCATGGAATCATAAAAATAAAAAAATGTGAACAGTCTTACTATATGAACGATGGCAGAAATGAATGTACAAGTCACAACACTTTTTGTGATGCTTTTTTCAAAATAATATTCTCAATATTATTTATAATTGACAGCCATATGACTTCAACTCTTATCACAATTAAGGAAAAAAAGATTTACTTCTAAGTGAGATTTTGAATAGCAAAATAGAGAATAGAAATCTATATAGGAGAATCATGTAAAGAGAATTGGACTAACTAAAAAAATGGATCCAGAATGAATTAAAAGTAATGTTTAATTTTTAAAAGAATGTTTATGCTTGGGGTAAAATCTCATAGTGAACATATTTTTATTACCTTTACAGGACTATAAATAATTATAATCTTCCATATTTATCATTTTAAAAAGATTATGTTCAAGAGAAGTTTTTCCCTTGAAAGATTCTGTAATAATTTTTATGACACAGAATTGTGTATTATTCCCTGTGTCTGCCTAAAACAGTATGTGAAAAATATCAGAAGAAAGATTATATCTGTCTAAAGTCATATCTGCACAGGATCAAGAAAGGTAGATATTTGATCTTTATGTAATTAATATAATTACTAAAGATAACCCATATTTTTCCTAGCTGTGTATCACTTTGTGTCTTGTGTTTTTGCCTAAATGTTGATGGAAGCAAATTACTTTTTAGCAAATAACCATTTTTTTCTTACAGATTTTTAGACTAAAGATGGTTATATGGTAAAGACAATATGATATTACTCAAATGCTGAGCCTCTTCTTAATGGAAAGAAAATATGTAAGCTAAAACATGTTTCGGAGACCTGAGGGTTATAGCTCTTTGAATGTATTTAAATCTAAGAAGACCAGGGTCTCATGTGTACACCTGGCACTATATTAGACAAACAGTTGAAATGCCCTGCTATATGGAATTAGTGGCAGTTCTCATGGCTGGCCTCTGCTTTAGAAAAAAATTAGGAAGTTATCATACTTTTTTTTCCTCCAAATCATACATAAATTAACCTGACATACTTCTATACCAAAAAGTGGTTATTAAATACTGTTACTTTGTAAAACTGCCTAAGAATCACTGTTTTCAACCCTGATGCCCAGAAATAGAGAAACCTGAAAGCAGTAGGAGAGAGTACAAGACCTTCTTAGTCATCTAAATCATAAATTCTCTTATATGTTGTTGATGTAGATATTGTAATTATAACTCAGTATCATCTTGGGATCTCCAACACTTTGTTCTTTACCTACTTTTATTAGGTCCTCTAGAACAGGGGTCCCCAACCCCCAGGGAACTGGGCCGCACAGCAGGAGGTGAGCAGCAGGTGAGCGAGCGAAGCTTCATCTGTATTTACAGCCGCTCCCCATCGCTCTCATTACCACCTGAGCTCCGCCCCCTGTCAGATCAGCAGTGGCATTAGATTCTCATAGGAGTGTGAACCCTACTGTGAACTGCACATGCGAGGGATCTAGGTTGCATGCTCCTTATGAGAATCTAATGCCTGATGATCTGAGGTGGAGCTGAGGTGGTGATGCTAGTGCAGGGGAGTGGCTGCAAATACTGATTATCATTAGCAGAGAGGTTTGACTGCACAGAGACCATAATAAATCAATTGCTTGCAGACTCATATCAAAACCCCATCAGTGAGTGGCAAGTGAAAACAAGCTCAGGGCTCCCACTGATTCTGCATTATGGTGAGTTGTATAATTATTTCATTATATATTACAATGTAATAATAATAGAAATAAAGTGCACAGTAAATGTAATGCACTTGAATCATCCCGAAACCATTCCTCTACCCCTCCCACTCCCCCCACCCCCCAGTCTGTGGAAAAATTGTCTTCCACGAAACTGGTCCCTGGTGCCAAAAAGGTTGGAGACCGCTGCTCTAGAAGACATAATTTATCCTATATAAGCAAGCTGAATTTTCCCCTCTATACATATAAGCATTTTCTCATTAGACAACCAGATACACTATGCCAGTACTGTGCCTTACCCTTTGCAATATCAATAGATACTACCTATTTTTAACGAGACACATAAATTGGCCAGGTGAGATTTTATACAAGAGAACCAAACTTTATTACACCTTCTGCTGGTTTTTAGAGTCTTCCATCAATGTTGTTCACTCACTCAATCAATGACCCAGCTATGGAAACAGCCAAGTATTTATTGAATGCAACTCTGTACATTCTCTCTTAGAATGTGCTAACTGCTTCCTTCCCTTCCTCCTGAACCTCATTACAAGTTGTCACATTATCATGAGCAGCTTGATTACAATGATAATACTCTTCTAATAATACCACATCCATGTAGCACCATTCCTAACCCATCTTCTATTCCCTTCCAGTATTTGACTTAAAAACAAAAATAAATGAACTAAAGACAACATATATTATCAAAACTCTACCAAAAATATTCAAGAAGAGAGAGATAGAGCTTACTAAATTGATTTTATATTTCAGTTGTTGAATTTCTTTTCATCTGGTGAATAAGAGCACATGCTAATTAGTGCTTTATGTGCAAATTAACTTGATTACCTGAAATACCACTGTCTTTTCAGCATTTCATGGTTGAGTGGTAACAAAGGTAAAGAATTCTACATTAAGTGAATGGTTGCAAGGTTGCTGGGGGTGCCTAGGAGGAAATGCCAAGTCAGGCAATTTATTTATGGTCAGTTAGTCATAAGAATGAAGTATGTGTACCTGCCTTTATTCTTTAAAGTTATTACTATAGTCGGATGTTACATAGCTCTAAGAAAACTAAAGTGGCAGTTAAGGAATTTGGTCTTTGGTTTTCTTTTACATAAAATAAGGAGGTTGACCTATTTAACTCTAAAAACTTTTTGCTGTAAAATGTGTCAAAAAGGTATATTGGAATAAAATTCTATAAGTCAGATTTTATTATAATTGTACGATACAGAACTTGTAAAACTTTACTTGAGTAGTTTTGTGAAGTCATTTTTTTAAGTGTGTATTTATTTTTTAGATTGTAAGTTCATGTTTTCTCAAACTTGGTAATTGTGTATTTCTATGTCATTTAAAAACTACTATTTTTTCAAAAATAGAAGCAAATTTCACATGAATAGTTTTGTACTCAAAAAAGTTCAGTTACTTTAAATTGTAGAACATATCTCAGACTTCTAAATTTTCAGAATTGTAAACTGTCCTAAATGTTACATTTGTTCATTCTAAAGAACTTAGTATTATTCTTTTCATCATTGATTTGTTCTAAATTGTGCTCATAAAATAAAATGTAGTATATAGAAAATGCTTAAGTATAAAATTGGCATTTTAAAGAAGATTTTACTTTTTAGTGATTTTAAATTTTCTTTATTATCAACCTGCTCTTAAAGACCAAGATTTAAAGAGTTTCTAAAGCCATGTTGAAATATTTAAAATAAGATATAGGGTGATTTATACACTGCTACCATCAATTGTAAGGATTCTTAGAAATATCAGTTTTATTTTATGGATTGATTACCGTGGCATTAAGGTACTTGCTCTGATCTGGTTTCATGTCCTTTCCTCTGAAGTGGGTTCCCTTCATATCAAGGCACACATTACACTGCAGTGTGCTGAATCCTCTATGAGAATAGTGTGAACAAAGTGCTTAGGAAATGGAGGGAAAGGAGCCTATAGAGATTCCTTAAAGAGGAAGTGACATTCCAGCCCTTGGAGGATTAGTTAGATGTTTACTTGGCATAGAAAGGAGAATACTGAGTTATCTCAAGAAAAATTGTGGTATTGATAAATCATATTTATGCTTTCTGGAAACTAATTAAAATGTTAGAAAATATTAGTAAAGTTAACATTTGAGCAGTGTGTCATTTAAGATGTACAGTTTGATCATATATATATGTGAAAAGAAGTTAGGGCTTTAAATGGTTCTTATCACCTGTAATTTCAGAATGGGTAAATTATTTATAAAATAATTCCATTGGTGGGGTCTGGGATCTTTGGAGAAGGAGAGATGAGAAAGAACTTGTTCCTTCTAAATCTTAGAGAATTGAGATAAAGCACTAACAGTTTATGAAGATGAAATAAGAAGAGGCAGACTACTACTTTCCACTAGCAGAAATGGCAAAGAATAAAGGAAAATCTCTTTTAGGAAAGCAGAAGTTTAATATTTCATGAATAATTCTTGATATAATGGAAAATAATAATCCTTTAAGACTGAATGATGTTCATTCTGAAATAAATTATGATTCTAAATGGGTGTGATTTTTTCTCTAAAAGACTACTTGGAGGAAATGGGCTGGACATTTAGTTTATATTTCTATTAGAGTTTTTTTCCTTTCATTTAGTCATCAAATATTTATTGATTTTCTGGCTTTGTATACATTTTTATTGCTTGCACTTTTGTTTATCCCATTCATTCTAAGTAGATAACTGAAACATGTAGAAATGAGAATTTATGCCTATAAATGTATTTCCATATGTCAGGGTACTAACTGTGCTACTCAGTTTATCTTGTGTATTATAAAGAACCTTTGTCCACGAGTTTTGCCTAATTTGGAGAACTTTTTTAAAAGCCTAGCCTTGATTTTTAGTCATTCATAACACTACATGTTCTGTCAAGTAGGGATGATGTAATATGACTTCTGAGGGAAGCCACCAGATTGAAATATTATTTTCTTTGGGTTTTCATTGATATTTGCCATTTGGTGAAGAGAACGTTTTATTTCTTCCAGATTAGTGGACTGTAGAAAATAGTTTTTCCAGAACATTTTTTCTCCTATTAATTACAAGACTGTGAACCTTGAAAAATCCTAAGCAGAGGGCAGTGATCTTCATCTGCTTTGTTCACTGATATGTCCCACCATCTAGAACAGTGCCTTTGTGTGTGTTTAATAAATATTTGTTGAATGAACAAATCTCTAGCATACCTTTTAATCAATAAGTGCAGCTTTTTTATTCTCTCTATTGGCCTTTGATCTGAACAAAGGGCATCATTGTTTGTTGGAGTATTTTTTTTCTTTACCTAGGTTTTTCTTTTTCTCTGGAAAGCATGGGAATAAGCTTCTCTAGCTCCTTGATAAAGATAGCTTGTGCCTTAGGAGCATAGACTGATATCACCCACACACACTTCAAATATTTATAGCTATTTACAGTATGCTAATCTTTATACTTGCTGGAAATAATTAACATGGAATCATGGGAGTTTTATTTTATTTTTTTTAAAGAATCAAGTATTATTCTTTATTATACCAACTGACCACTATGTGGATGCAGATTCAAAATTAGGAAATAATACAAATTAGTATAAACTATATTTTAAAAGGCCTTTTATGAAATATTAAAAATTAAGAAGTAAAAATATTCCAAGTAACTGGAAATTGTATATCTTGATTTGAAGAGTTAAACTACCTATTCTACTAGCATTAATTTTTTTTTTCCACTCACACACACAGTGTATTTTATTTTTGCAAGAGATAAATAAACTGACACCAAGCATTGTAAATGGATGACCCCAACAAAAGCGACAATGATTGCAATTACCAAACAAACATGAAACACACTCATACTATGTCATAATATTGACATTCAGTATCATGGGGATTTTAAATTATTATTTCCCAAGAGACTTCTGAGATCATCTTGTCCAACTCTCTCACTTTAAGGTTGGGAAAACTAAAGCCCTGAAAGGTTTTTAATTTAGGGTCCCTCTGCTAATTAGTGGTGGTGCAAAAACTAGAATCCAGGCCTTTGACTCCCAGTCAAATGTTTTCCATACACATTATAAATAACTTTTTAGCCCATTTTTCAAGGGGAAGGCTTTTTCCATTTAAAATATTGATTCATCATTCTGACACCCTCAAGCACATATTTTGATGCCCAAACTATTAAAAAATTTTCCCCAAATATTAAGAGTAAGCATACTTTCATAGCTAAGGGCTCTTTTGAGGAACCTGTTCTTCCCAGGTTATCAACGCAGAGAGTACTGAAGGTCTGTCGATAGATGTACTTTATAATATCAGTAGGTATACTTTATAATATCAGTAGGTAATCTCTTAGATTAGCATTTTACCATAAAAGAATTTAAACTTGTTTTAATACCTTAAATTATATTTGAAAGCAAATTGACTTCTGAATAGTGAAATACAGAATATTAGTAGAATACTCTCAGTTGCTAACATGAAAACTCTTTTGGGTTCTGTTGCTGTGTCTGTACCTCAACAAGTAGGCAGTTGAGGACCTAGGTGGTTAACCAGATATCTTAAGAATCAATCTGAATATTAAGAGCTTATAACAGCACTAATTTGATATTAAAATGCTTTAACCATAATAATGTTTATATTTTAGGGGAAAGTAGTAGTTTTTTATCTAAACTAACTAGATTTTTGTTATTTTTTGCTTTAATTGTATAGCTATAGATTGAAAAATGGAAGTGGTTTTCTTTCTTTCTTTTTTTTTTTGGCTAAAAAAAATTTGAACTTCTGGAGGAGGGCATACAAGAGGAAATAAATTAAAAAGAGACTCTTTTCTCTCTCGCAATCTTATTCCATAGGGGACTACAGGTTCACAACTACCACATGCACTGCCTCTCCCTCTTAGTAATCCCTTGATGGGGCCTCATGGTCAGATAGGAGAGTACAACAGTCCTGTTAAAATACATTTATTCACAATGCCATTGATCAGAGAAAAATTTTCTCTTTTCAAATAGTCCATTTATGTTAATACTATAACATTATTTTACATTCAGAGGAACATACAAATCTCAAATGCTCTGTTTCAAATAAGGTACATTTCAAGGTTATCAGTATTTAGTAGTGTTTTAACAATTTCTACCTTGTATTCCATTTTGAAGTGATTTTATTATAGACAGGAATTATTAGTAACCTATTTTTATTTCTCCATGTCTCAAACCTTACATTGATATTGTACTTGGGCTTAGTGACTATGTCATAAAACATCACTTTGTGAAAGAAAGGCAACCATTCCAAAATCAATGACACGATATTTAATTATTAAATTTTTTAAGTGAGTCCAGAATTTATAAGACAGTTTCATAAATGAAATTAGGTGGTTAGAAAAATAGCAGAGGGAGTGTGAATATTGGGATGAGCTTCCAGTTGACAGTATAGTTAACTAATTAATCCAATTTAGAGTAGAGCTTCAGAAATGATGAGAGTCAACTTTAATCAAATATGTGAAAACTAAACATTTTTTAAATGTTTAAACTGGAAAATCCACTTAAGTTTTATCAGCTGGAGGTGACACTATTACCTGAATAATCTACTGTTTCTGTCCATTTAAAATGATCTCCTAGGAATATGTTAACATATAACAACACAGTAAGTAAAAACTCAAACTGCTTAATTCTAAAGTTCTTCTTGTTGGTTTGTCAGACCCTCCAAAAGATATTATAGAAAAGTCTATACCACATAAATTTGCTAGAATTTTATTTTTCAGCTGCTGCTTTTAAAATAGCCCTAGAACTGCAGGCCTAATTTCTAAAAATATTTTTAGAAAATTCATTATAAATGTGGAATTTAATTATGTAAAGTACTATAGATTTGGCTTGCCCAATCCTTTGGTAAATTGATTCTTAATTTATATTAATTCATTCTTAATATTTTACTTAATATTCAACCCTTTAGAGTTGATAATTTGCTTATATTACATGTAATTATGTATTATAATTAAACAAAATTATATTTTTCTATAAAAATGGAATTTTGAGTAATTTTAGGAATAAACTTAAAAAAAAAACTGTGCCCAAATCTGAGTGATCAAAAATATTCTCCTGGGCTTCCCTGGTGGCGCAGTGGTTGAGAGTCTGCCTGCCAATGCAGGGGACACGGGTTCGAGCCCTGGTCTGGGAAGATCCCACATGCCGCGGAGCAACTGGGCCCGTGAGCCACAGCTGCTGAGCCTGCGCGTCTGGAGCCTGTGCTCCGCAACAAGAGAGGCCACAATAGTGAGAGGCCCGCGCACCGCGATGAAGAGTGGCCCCCGCTTGCCACAACTAGAGAAAGCTCTCGCACAGAAACGAAGACCCAACACAGCCAAAAATAAATAAATAAATTAATTAATTAATTTAAAAAAAAAAATATTCTCCTTCCATTCATCATTGGACAATCACTGAAATGATACTTTTAGCATATTTTTCAGACAGTTTCGGGACTGACAGAATCAGTACATCTTAGCAGCCTCTGATTCATCTAACAAGATAAATTGACTTGAGTTTTAATATAAGGCCATTTTTTTCTTCTGTTAAAAGTACACACCTCATAACATATACATACTACTACATATAAAATAGATAAACAACCAGGACTTGCTGTATAGCACAGGGAACTATATTTAATATCTTGTAATAACCTATCATGGAAAATAATATGAAAAAGAATATATATATGTGTCTATATTTATATGTATATATTTGTCTGTGTGTGTATATGTATATATATAATGGAATCACTTTGCTGTACACCTAAAACTAATGCAACATTGTTAATTAACTATACTTCAATAAAAAATGGTTATTAAAAAAAGTACACACCTCATAGTCTGCTAGGCTCAAAATATGCAAAGCAATTTCAATTTTAAAATTTATAATCGATTTTGAATTATAAAAAACCCTTAATGAAAGAAAGCCAAAGCTCTCCTAACCACAAATGTCCCTTGGAAAAGAAATTTCTTTACCATTTTAAATGGAGCTACAAAAGAAAAGATGAAGAAATTTGGCAACTTTAAAATTATTAGAGGAAAATTATAACCGAATTGGGTAATTCAGTCAAAATTATTAGAGGAAAATGATAACTGAATTGAGTAATTCAGAATCCAGTTTGTATAAAAATGTAGCCAGTGATCCTCTTCCTGAAGTCTTGACTAAGATTCAATTGCCTAAATTTCTTAGTCTTACTTTTTGCCAATTAGATAGCATTAAAAAATTTTTTTGCTACAGTTACTTTAGTCATCTTCGATTTTTTAATGATTTCTTTGGAAATTTTTCCAGATAGTCAACAAAATAAAAAAATAGGATGGTAATTTTTCTTAAAAGCTCTTATTTTACTGAAATCAGCCACATAAGTAAATTTGATTTATGTTTTGTATAATTCGAAAATTCTTTAAAGCAGTTTATTTTCAGATCTATATTTTACATTGTTTTTTTGTTTTGTTTATTTGTTTGTTTTACTTCAATAGCCTTTTATGTCACCTCGGTACCCTGGAGGTCCAAGGCCCCCACTGAGGATACCTAACCAGGTAAGATTTGTGTGTGCTATTTAAGTTTGGTGGTTTTTTGTTGTGTTTTTTTTTAAGAGTCAATAAAGATCTTGAAAATGTCACATATATTTCTTTCCTATAAAAATATTAAATTATTCTTCATCCCATTTTATGCTACTTCTAGTGATGTATAACCTACATTAAGGGTTGGCAAACTATAGCCCATAGTTTGGCTGACTTTTTGTGAATAAAATTTTATTGGAACACTGCCACATTCATTCATTTATGTATTGTCTATGGCTTCTTTTACACTGCAGTAGCAGATCTGAGTGATCATGATGGAGACCATAGGTGGCCTGCAACCCTAAAATATTTACTGTCTAGATCTTAACAGAAAAAAGTTTGCTGACCCTTGGAGTCTACCATATACTTTGAACCTACCTTTCAAAATATATATAATTTTGGTAAATGCAGATTATACTGCAAAGGATGGCAATAAAATTTTCTACGAACATACTTAAGCTTATTTTTATATTATATAGTTACAATAACATGGCTGTAACTTACCAATTTTGCCCAATTATAGTGGCATATCAAGCATATAATTAGCTGCTTCTAGAAGGGTTAGATCTATTAATAGTTAACAATAGATCATCCAACTATCTTTACCTATAAGAGCTCTGCGATTTCATAGACTTTCATCCTCAGATAGTTTATCAATAACATAAATATTTATTTGCTAAAGAGAATAAAGCACAGTTTTTACTTGCAGGTAGCTTATAGTTTAGGTTTAGAATAGAGACAACATGCATGTGTGTGTGTGTGTATATATATATATATATATATATATATATGTAACACAAGAAGAAATTAAATGCTTAACCATATGGAATATTAATGTCAAGATGATTGTTTTGTCACTTTCTTTGTTTTTGTATACATCATTTTCCCAGATTTAAAGTAAACCCTGGTTTATTATTATTTTTATCACAATAAAATCTTTTTCATTTTTCAAAAATTTCCACTTCCTTCCTGACCAAAAAATGGAACAAGAAAGCTGTGCTTACTTTGATAGCACATTTGATAGAAATGGAGTTTTCCTTCTCCTCTCCTAACTCTTACTGAAATTATGCAGTGTCCTTGAAGTGTCCCAATTGCTGGTGTTCTCTGCTTCTAATGCACAGCAAAGAGTGCCAGCACCCACATTCACCCCCAGGGGAGAACTCTAAGCAGGCAGCAGTGCTGGGTCATCTCATGGTTACAGGGCTAGAAGTCCTCACATTAGCAGCTGGAGGAGTGTTCTCCTTCACACTGAAAATGCATTCAGTACATAGGGCCAGGGAAACATGGCATGAAATAGGAAAAAGAAGTGCACGGATGCCAAGTGTTTCAACATATGGGAGTTTTATTTTCTCTGTGGGTGAACCTATATGTATTGACAGTCAGATCTACTTATAGGTGCCTGAGTCTTTTAAATTTCCTTTTCTAAGGACAGAAAGTTGTATCTTTCATTCCAGTCTTCATGGTGTTTCAGACATCCCATTCATAGTTTTATGTATTTCGTAGATATAAGAGGTGTGTGAAAATCTCCATTAGGGAAATGTGAATTTCTTGTACAAGCATGTGAGAATTTTTCTGATTCCATTTATTGCATATGAATAATGAAAATCTCATGGAGTTATTGGAATTGCATCCATTTGACATTGTTGAAATACCTGCTATGTATAAGATACTGAGTTCCACACCTAAAGAAACTGACAAAATGAAAGACACTTTTAGGAAGAATGGGTTAGTGGTAGAAATGTGGAGTTGTAAATCTAGGTTGTTTGAAATTTTTTTTAAGAACAACAACCTTTGGATTTTTAAAAGAGGCAATTAAAAAGTTAAAGGTAATAAAGAGTTATGATACAAGTTCTTTTTCCTCAAGACTTTTAAACAGTCTTTACCTAAGTATATGTTAAAACAATTGTACTCTTCTATGAGTGGCCCTTTTTTGCCCCCCTCCCCATATATAGTTAAGCTTCATTAATCCAAACATCTGTCTTTCAAATTTATAATAATTTACATTTATACTATTTTTTAAAGAATTTTGAGCAAACTGTTAAACATTTCCTAAAACAATGTTTACACTATTAACTATTTAGTAGCATGACCTTTTCAAACAACAAAACATTTCTTCAATTTCATTATGTAGTCATTAAAGTAGAATTGGCAAAGCTATTTTTGTGATTAATTGGAATGATGTATATAAAAACAAGTGTTAAATTTTTTATTTAGTCTATTTAAAATGATCATAAACTAATAAAATTTTCTTTTATTGGTATATTGTATCTAAGAAAATAAAAAGTACGCTATTAACTTCTTCAGTGGTGTTGACTAGTCATTTTGAATATGTAAAAGACAATCTTTTAATAAACAGCTTCTCCAGAATTTATAATTACTAATGATTAGACTATAATTTTTAAGTACTTCTGAGATGGTTTTCATGGGTCTGAACTAAATCCACAATGGCTTACTTATACTGTTTATGGACTGGGTATTTGGAACATGGTATCAAATCACTATGCCCAAAAAATGCAAGAAAAGGTAATAGTATCTAAAATTATGAAAGCAAAGTAAAATTACAAAAATCTGCAATGTTGCAAAGAATAAATATCTATGAGAGAACACATGAAACATAGAAATTACACCGGAATTGGTTCAACTGTCAGAATAGGTTGGTGGTGTTGAAGTATCCATAATCTGGAGGTCTTTATCCTTCTCATAGATAAAATGTTTAATCTGAAAAATTCACAGTGTTCATTCAACACTATGCTAAGAAAACCAAGACAGCCGGAAATATAGAGACTGTTAATGAGTGACACCAAGAATAAACTATTTATTTGTTGACCCTATAGAATTGGAATTTCTCACCATTCCTGAAACTCTATAAACAGGTGTGTGAATTGAGGTAACATAGTGAATGCTGTTGACCATTTTATATTCTAAAGCTGATTTTGACATTCTAAAAGCACACTGCATCTGACCATTCTACTGAAAGTCTCAAAGATATTTGTCCAATAATAGATGAATGAGTGGTTAAATAAATTATAGTATATCCAAATGGTGAAATAGTATGCAGCTATTAAAAGGTATGTTATAGGATTAAATTTATTGATATGACAGAATGTTTACGATCTATTACCAAATGTAAAAAAGGCACAAACCTGTGTGGTATGTCACCTTTACCATATATCACTGTACAAACTCAGCTCCTCCACTCCACACCCCCCCAACATGCACGCACACGCACACACACACACACCCCAAAAAGACTGTAAGGGACTTATCCTTTATCTCTGGGTGATAGGATTATGAGTGATTTCTTTTTTTATTTCTGTATGTTTAAAGTTTGCATTGAACAGGAATTTTATTTGTGACCAGATAAAGATATTATTAGTTAATTATATATGTAAATGAAAGTACAGATATTTTATTCTTCTGGTTATTCAGTATATGAGATTATTCTTTGTTAATACTGAATGTATAGTTCTTACTATACATGATAAAATGAAAAACATAATGGATGTTAAGGATAGGCAAATCTTGAGAAGACTATCCTTCACTTTTCAGATAG
Organism: Balaenoptera musculus; assembly: GCF_009873245.2. Lineage (NCBI taxonomy): Eukaryota > Metazoa > Chordata > Mammalia > Artiodactyla > Balaenopteridae > Balaenoptera > Balaenoptera musculus. Next base: position 63,474,503 of record NC_045787.1, on the reverse strand, counting down.
GGAAAAATCAGCAAGCATTTGAGCAGAAAAAAAAAAAAACAGGTTGTTGGGACATTTACTCATATACTGAAAATAAATGTACTGTACCCCCCCGTATAACCAAGGTACCTATATTTTAAACATACTACACTTACTCTTCCTTACATGTTCTGTTTTTCAGAATAAATGCTATTTAACATGTCCTTTCCCAGTAATTTTGTCTTTGTAAAGTATTTCACACGTAGAATTTGAATTTATTTAATGATATCAATGTGAAAACATAAGAGAAGGACTTCAGCTGCATAAAGAGAATTAAGTTCTACATTGAGTAAATGATAGGAGTCTTGTAGCTGAAATCGTAAAGAAGAAGACTGTAGTAAATCTCTATTGTGTTAATTACACTGTTAAAGTATTTAAATTATTATTTGAAATCCAGTGAAACACAATGAAAAATATATTATTTTCTTTTGACTTTGAATTATGACCATGTCCTGGGATATATGTCTTTTCCAATTATTTTCTACCTTTGTAGGACAAAGGAAATTAACAAATTCAAAATCTCTGGCAAAGAAGAAATTCATTCTCCTTCCCAAACCAAGAAAAGTTTACATAGTGAACACTGTGCTATCTTACTCAATTTAAGTTAGCAGTATATCGGGCTTTTTGGTACAATGTTTACTTCTTTTGCCAAACTGCATCTCATTATTTTACAGCCATTTTGTCACAGATATTCCCTTTTTGGACATAAGCCAATACCAAAAAAATGCGTTGCCATATATATGATTGGAAAGTTCATAGGGCTGTACAAAAATCACTCTCAGAAATAGTCATTCAACAAAAATTTGTTGAGGTTTACTATGTGCGAGGCACCATTCTCCATGTGGGATACATCAGAAAACAAACTAAGAGAATCCCTCTCTCATGGAACTGGCGTTCTAATGCAGCAGCGCCCAACAACTTTCTGGGAAGAGAGAAATGTTCCATATCTGCACTGTCATATGCAGTAGCTCTGGTACTTTGAGCACCTTTAAGCACTTGAAATGTGGCTAGTGTGACTGAGGAATCGAATTTTTAACTTTATTCATTTTAATTTAAATAACCACATGTGGCAAAGGGCTACTATATTGGACAGTGCAGTTACAGTGGTTGAGATAACAGAAAAAAGAAAAATAAATAAGTAAATATATATGTCAAATGGTGAGTTGTAATTTGGAGACAAATATCTTTCCACACTGAATGTCACATTTCTGAATTTTAATATCTTTTCTACTGATATTGCCTTTTTACAGGAAAAAAAAAATGACAATAGTATTGTTAGCAGGACCTTAATGTGTCAAGCATCTTAGATCCAAATGCCAGCAAAGCCCAGCAATGTATGACTTTGAGCAAGTCACTTAACCTTCCTGGGCCTTGCTTTTCTTACAGGTAAAATGAGAGTGGACTCCTGTATTTCTAAAATCCCTTCTAGTTCCAAAATTTCATAATTATTTCGTTCTACTTCATTTCATGTAATTGAGGGGGCCCATTAAAAAAATTTGGTAGGTCAAAATTGTTAACTGAATTATATCATAAAGGCATAGATAAATTCACTATTTTTTAATCATCATTGAGTGTTTAGTCTCTGTGAGTAGATTATATACATATAATGGTATTCAAGGAAATACATACCAGAATCTTAAGATCCTAGAGGGGCTCACCATTGGAATCATATGATGAATCTTCTGTAAACTAAATGATTTTTTCTGCAGCAAGAAACTCCTTCGTTGAATTATTAATTAGTTTAAAGTACTTAATAATATTTTATGTTATTTCATTTATTTTAAATCCTAGGATTTAAGGCTTATCTTTTAGAACTTTCGGAATATGTTGATCTGATTTGAAGTCCTGGCTCTACTACTTACAGATAGTATAACCATGGACAAATTAACAAACTTACTTCTGTATTAAATCTCAGTTTCTCATCATCAGAAAGGATTTATAATAACAACCTCGTGGGATTGTTGTAAGCATTGAGGGAAATAAATATAAAATGCTTAGCACAATTCCTGGCACAGATGTACTGACTCACAAGTATATATTTTTGTTGATATTATGTTTGTTATTATTAAGCATTCTCATCATTAGTGTCAATTTCCCTGTCAGAATGAAGATCTTTTATAGACAAAAAATGTGTGCCAAAATTTGTGACTAGTTAAACAATTATCAATGGAATACATTTAACTTGTTGACAAATATGAGAATATATATTGACCCACAAGATGTATAAATCTGTTTATTTTTCCTGATATTAAAGGTTTAAAGAATCTAGTGATCGTGCTCTTTTGATGCACAAAACCATCATCTGGTCATCCCGGGACTGATCAAAATGTTTTAAAAGTTAGAGATTTGACTTACCAAAAGACAAACACTGGCGACTAAAGAGTTAAATTTGGGTAAAGACACTCATTTTGAAAGACAACTTGACATTGATCAAGATTTCTATAGGATTATGCTATATTTTTAAGTGATAATAGCAGGAAGACTTGTCAATTGTTCTGATGTTCCAGGATAAACAAGAAAAAGTAAAATTTCGAAGAAAATGGTTTCCAGTGATAAAACATGGTGTCACCAATGAGATTTAGAAATTCACAATCAGAGTATAAAACTTGAACTACTTAGAGACTTTAAAAACAGGAAGAACTTCAAACTCACAATTGAAGATAATGTTTAGTCATACATTTTCACTCCTCCTCCTAATTCACTTCTTTATAACTTTTGACACTGTTGACCATTTCTTTCTTCTGGAAACTCCCCCTCATGCATTCTGAAATGTTGGTCCTGGTCCCCTGGCTAATATCATACCTGTTCAGTTTGTTTCCTTTCCTACCTCTTTTTGGTATTTTAAGAAAATTATATCTTTGATTCCTTGACCTTTTTTCTCTCACTTCTTGAAATCTAGTCCATTCTTAAGATTTTATCACTGATGATTCCTAAAATTGTCCAGTGAAAACTCTTTGTTTTATTCCATCGATAAATATTTGTTACTCTGAGCCAAAAAGGCACAGATAGGTTTCACTGTCTGAACTTACAGTCTGTTGGGGATACAGAGAAGAAAGCAAGCCATGATCGTAAATAAGTTCTATAAAAGTGAGGTATAAGAATCTAGCACCAACATTCAAATTATATGGGTCCCAGAAGAAGACAAAAAGAAAGGGACTGAGAAAATATTTGAAGAGATTATAGTTGAAAACTTTCCTAATATGGGTAAGGAAATAGTTAATCAAGTCCAGGAAGTACAGAGAGTCCCATACAGGATAAATCCAAGGAGAAACACGCCAAGATACATATTAATCAAACTATCAAAAATTAAATACAATGAAAAAATATTAAAAGCAGCAAGGGAAAAACAACAAATAACACACAAGGGAATCCCCATAAGGTTAACAGCTGATCTTTCAGCAGAAACTCTGCAAGCCAGAAGGGAATGGCAGGACATATTTAAAGTGATGAAGGAGAAAAACCTACAACCAAGATTACTCTACCCAGCAAGGATCTCATTCAGATTTGATGGAGAAATTAAAACCTTTACAGACAAGCAAAAGCTAAGAGAATTCAGCACCACCAAACCCACTTTACAACAAATGCTAAAGGAACTTCTCTAGGCAGGAAACACAAGAGAAGGAAAAGACCTACAATAACAACCCCAAAACAATTAAGAAAATGGTAATAGGAACATACATATCGATAATTGCCTTAAATGTAAATGGATTAAATGCTCCAACCAAAAGACATAGACTTGCTGAATGGATACAAAAACAAGACCCGTATATATGCTGTCTACAAGAGACCCACTTCAGACCTAGAGACACATACAGACTGAAAGTGAGGGGATGGAAAAAGATATTCCATGCACATGGAAATCAAAAGAAAGCTGGAGTAGCAATTCTCATATCAGACAAAATAGACTTTAAAACAAAGACTATTACCAGAGACAAAGAAGGACACTACGTAATCATCAAGGGATCGATCCAAGAAGAAGATATAACAATCGTAAATATTTATGCACCCAACATAGGAGCACCTCAATACATAAGGCAAATGCTAACAGCCATAAAAGGGGAAATCGACAGTAACACAATCATAGTAGGGGACTTTAACACCCCACTTTCACGAATGGACAGATCATCCAAAATGAAAATAAATAAGGAAACACAAGCTTTAAATGATACATTAAACAAGATGGACTTAATTGATATTTATAGGACATTCCATCCAAAAACAACAATATACATTCTTCTCAAGTGTTCATGGAACATTCTCCAGGATAGATCATATCTTGGGTCACAAATCAAGCCTTGGTAAATTTAAGAAAATTGAAATCGTATCAAGTATCTTTTCCGACCACAGTGCTATGAGACTGGATATCAAATCTGTGAAAAATACAAACACATGGAGACTAAACAATACACTACTTAATAACCAAGAGATCACTGAAGAAATCAAAGAGGAAATCAAAAAATACCTAGAAACAAATGACAATGAGAACACGACGACCCAAAACCTATGGGATGCAGCAAAAGCAGTTCTAAGAGGGAAGTTTATAGCAATACAACCCTACCTTAAGAAACAAGAAACATCTCAAATAAACAACCTAACTTTACACCTAAAGCAATCAGAGAAAGAAGAACAAAAAACCCCAAAGTTAGCAGAAGGAAAGAAATCATAAAGATCAGATCAGAAATAAATGAAAAAGAAATGAAGGAAACGATAGCAAAGATTGATAAAACTGAAAGATGGTTCTTTGAGAAGATAAACAAAATTGATAAACCATTAGCCAGACTCATCAGGAAAAAAAAGGGAGAAGACTCAGATCAATAGAATTAGAAATGAAAAAGGAGAAGTAACAACTGACACTGCAGAAATACAAAGGATCATGAGAGATTACTACAGGCAACTATAATGGACAACCTGGAAGAAATGGGCAAATTCTTAGAAATGCACAACCTTCTGAGACTGAACCAGGAAGAAATAGAAAGTATGAACAGACCAATCACCAGCACTGAAATTGAAACTGTGATTAAAAATCTTCCAACAAACAAAAGCCCAGGACCAGATGGCTTCACAGGTGAATTCTATCAAACATTTAGAGAAGAGCTAACACCTATCCTTCTCAAACTCTTCCAAAATACAGCAGAGGGAGGAACACTCCCCAACTCATTCTACGAGGCCACCATCACCCTGATACCAAAACCAGATAAAGATGTCACAAAGAAAGAAAACTACAGGCCAATATCACTGATGAACATAGATGCAAAAATCCTCAACAAAATACTAGCAAACAGAATCCAACAGCACATTAAAAGGATCATACACCATGATTAAGTGGGGTTTATCCCAAGAATGCAAGGCTTCTTCAATATACGCAAATCAATCAATGTGATACACCATATTAACAAATTGAAGGAGAAAAACCATATGATCATCTCAATAGATGCAGAGAAAGCTTTTGACAAAATTCAACACCCATTTATGATAAAAACCCTCCAAAAAGTAGGCATAGAGGGAACTTTCCTCAACATAATAAAGGCCATATGTGACAAACCCACAGCCAACATCGTCCTCAGTGGTGAAAAACTGAAACCATTTCCACTAAGATCAGGAACAAGACAAGGTTGCCCACTCTCACCACTGTTATTCAACATAGTTTTGGAAGTTTTAGCCACAGCAGTAAGAGAAGAAAAAGAAATTAAAGGAATCCAAATCAGAAAAGAAGAAGTAAAGCTGACACTGTTTGCAGATGGCATGATATTATACATAGAGAATCCTAAGGATGCTACCAGAAAACTACTAGAGCAAATCAATGAATTTGGTAAAGTAGCAGGATACAAAATGCACAGAAATCTCTTGCATTCCTATCCACTAATAATGAAAAATCTCACAGTGAAATTAAGAAAACACTCCCATTTACCATTGCAACAAAAAGAATAAAATATCTAGGAATAAACCTACCTAAGGAGACAAAAGCCCTGTATGCAGAAATTAAAGATGATACAAATAGATGGAGGGATATACCATGTTCTTGGATTGGTAGAATCAACATTGTGAAAGTGACTGTACTACCCAAAGCACACTACAGATTCAATGCAATCCCTATCAAACTACCACTGGCATTTTTCACAGACCTAGAACAAAAAATTTCACAATTTGTGTGGAAACACAAAAGACCCCGAATAGCCAAAGCAATCTTGAGAAAGAAAAACGGAGCTGGAGGAATCAGGCTCCCTGACTTCAGACTATACTACAAAGCTACAGTAATCAATACAGTGTGGTACTGGCACAAAAACAGAAATATAGATCAATGGAACAGGATAGCAAGCCCAGAAATAAACCCATGCACATATGGTCACCTTTTCTTTGATAAAGGAGGCAAGAATATACAGTGGGGAAAAGACAGCCTCTTCAATAAGTGGTGCTGGGAAAACTGGACAGCTACATGTAAAAGAATGAAATTAGAATGCTCCCTAACACCATACCCAAAAATAAACTCAAAATGGATTAAAGACCTAAATGTAAGGCCAGACACTATAAAACTCTTAGAGGAAAACATAGGCAGAACACTCTATGACATAAATCACAGCAAGATCCTTTTTGACCCACCTTCTAGAGAAATGGAAATAAAAACAAAAATAAACAAATGGGACCTAATGAAACTTAAAAGCTTTTGCACAGCAAAGGAAACCATAAACAAGACCAAAAGACAACCCTCAGAATGGGAGAAAATATTTGCAAATGAAGCAGGTGACAAAGGATTAATCTCCAAAATTTACAAGCAGCTCATGCAGCTCAATATCAACATACAAACAACCCAATCCAAAAATGGGCAGAAGACCTAAATAGACATTTCTCCAAAGAAGATATACAGATTGCCAACAAACACATAAAAGAATGCTCAACATCATTAATCATTAGAGAAATGCAAATCAAAACTACAATGAGATATCATCTCACACCGGTCAGAATGGCCATCATCAAAAAATCTAGAAACAATAAATGCTGGAGAGGGTGTGGAGAAAAGGGAACCCTCTTGCACTGTTGGTGGGAATGTAAATTGATACAGCCACTATGGAGAACAGTATGGAGGTTCCTTAAAAAAGTAAAAATAGAACTACCATACGACCCAGCAATCCCACTACTGGGCATATACCGTGAGAAAACCATAATTCAAAGAGTCATGTACCACAATGTTCACTGCAGCTCTATTTACAATAGCCAGGACATGGAAGCAACCTAAGTGTCCATCAACAGATGAATGGATAAAGATGGGGCACATATATACTATGGAATATTACTCAGCCATGAAAAGAAACGAAATTGAGTTATTTGTAGTGAGGTGGATGGACCTAGAGTCTGTCATACAGAGTGAAATAAGTCAGAAAGAGAAAAACAAATACCGTATGCTAACACATATATATGGAATCTAAGCCAAAAAAAAAAAAAAAGGTCATGAAGAACCTAGAGGCAAGATGGCAATAAAGACACAGACCTACTAGAGAATGGAATTGAGGGTATGGGGAGGGGGAAGGGTAAGCTGGGACAAAGTGAGAGAGTGGCATCGACATATATACACTACCAAACGTAAAATAGATAGCTAGTGGGAAGCAGCCGCATAGTAGAGGGAGATCAGCTTGGTGCTTTGTGACCACCTAGAGGGGTGGGGAAGGGAGGGTGGGAGGGAGCGAGACGCAAGAGGGAAGAGGGATGGGGACATATGTATAACTGATTCACTTTGTTATAAAGCAGAAACTAACACACCATTGTAAAGCAATTATACTCCAATAAAGATGCTTAAAAAAAAAAAAATCTCTAAAAGCACATAAGAAGCCCTTACCTCCCCTGCATGCCAAGATATTCAGGGAGGCAGGGTGGAGTCATACGGTAGTGCCACATAACGGTATTAAAGATAATTAAAGATAAAGATAATTTCATTAAAGATAATGAAAGCCAGGTTTCTCACTGTTGGAGAAAATACTTACAAACAGAAGAAGGAAGAAGACTGAAAATAATCCTGAGGTTTTGGATTGGAATTGGATGTGTTCGATTGGTGTTAGAGAGTATGGATTTATGGTATGTGTATGTACCATACACAGACACACACACACACAGATAGATATAAAATTAGTCATAAATTTATGTGTGCACATATAAACATAGATTTTCAAGTGCAGCATTTACTGAGAGAGCCAAAAGGCAATGTACTCAACTAAGAAGGAGCACTTTGAGAACCCAGATCTTGGTGCCTAAATGCTGTCCTCCACTAGAAGGAATCGGGGCCCTTTGGAGAAAGGTCTGATTCCAGAGCTAGGCCAGGAAAAGTATGAAATGAACCTGGAACATCTCATACCAGTAAGGAAATGCTCAAATTATGATGGAAATGTTTCAAAAGGACAATAGAGCCAGCTTGAAGAGCCTCCCACTGGCCAGATCTTGCATAACTTAAATATTAAAATGAATGATGACAGTAAATAGTTTATAACTTTTTGATTAGAATAGGAATCCGTAAGTGTCGATGTATCAATCAGTAAGAAGGGAAAGCTGTTCCTTACAAGGGAATGCCAACTAATAAGCATAGAAAGAATGATACACATGCAGTGTTCCCATTTGGCAACTGTCATAGTGTTTAGGAGTTGTCAGTGGATGCTAAGGCTGATAAAGGATTGATGAGGAATGGGATATTGACAGTCTTGGAATAGCTCTAATATTGAATGTAACCAATTACAAAGGGGAAAAATAATGATCTAGTGTTGTAGGACCTGGCAGACACCAATAGAATGAGATGATAAGGTTAACATCGACAGTAGTGGGATGAGTCAACATCATGTACCCTCTGATGTGATACATTGAGAAGAGTATAGCATCAGTTCTACAGTATTCCTAAGAAAATAAAACCTGAGTCTGGGTCATGAAGAGACATCAGAGGATCATCCTGTAGAATTTAAGACTACTCATTCTCCAAAACAGTTCAGGCTGTGATAGAGAAAGCCTAAGGAAAGACCTGGAAGAACATGAAGAGACCTGACAACTAAATGCAACATGTGTTCCATGAGATCCTGGTCCCAGAAAGTAAAAAGAAACATTGTTGAGACAGGTGGCAAAATTTAAATGACGTCTGTGTGTTTTGGATGGTAGTGTTGTATCAATGGATTTCCTGACTTGAAAAGTTGTGTTGTGGTTATGTAGGAGAATATCCTTGCTTAGGGAACTAAACTCTGTGGTACTTAGAAGTGAAGAGGCATAATATCTGCAACTTGCTCTCAAGTGGCAGATATGGTGAAATGTTAACTGTTGGGCAGTCAGTGTCAGGGTATATGGGAATCCTTTGTACTGTCTGTGCAATTTTTCTGTAAGTTTGAAATTTTTAAAAATGTATTTTAAAGCATATAGAAGGAGAATTTATGCCAAACTGGGATTATATGGAAGAATTTTGTTAGGAAATGATCCCTAAACCGAGATCTAAAATATGTCAGAATAAGCACTTAGGGGTCTGTGACCTCCTAGAGAGGCAAGAAAGTTTAGTTTTTGTTTAGTTTTGTTTTATTTTGCTTTTAATGGTTGGCATTTAGATATTGTTGACTGAGTACATGAATTGAAAAAACTGAAAGGAGTTTGGTATAACTGGAAGTTGGAATGTCAGCTTGGCAGTAGCAAGAAATTAGGCTGGAAAGGTAGCAGGAAATATGTCATTTAGTAGGAGATCAATAAATTGGCATTGAGTGTGCTTGTAAACAAACAAAAAAATCAAGGGATTACAAAAAAGGCTTGAAAAATGGCAGCTCTCTACTGCATCCCAATGATAACAATTACCGAAACAGTTCTGGTCTGGATAAATAAATTATTTAATATCAAATTTCCTTTGAAATATTTGAAATTTTAAACTAATTAAATAAGATATTCCTGCTTTTAAGTTAAATTAGTGAACCTTTATAGAAATTCTTGCCAGTTGTCAGGATTATGTGTATATATGTATACATACATGCTTCATAGGATCAGTATGTTTAAATCATTTATAGCTTGGTCCAGCTCTAAGTGCTTCTCAGATGACTATTAGAAACTTACAATTCAGTATGTATCCACTATTGCACCCCTGCATAAAATATACCCTATCTGTTAATCGGCACCTTTTTTCAGTTCTAGTTCTCTTTTTCCATTCAGCCAAATTGTTTGAACTAATTGGAGTATTATTTTTCTAAATAGTTTCTTAGGGAAAATATGACTACCCAAAACAATATTCATTGGCCCCTTGGCATTTTAGTTCTGCTCCTATTATAATGCCCAATGAGTAAAATAATCTATAGAAATCGCTTATGTTTAAGAAGCAAAATTAATTTACCCTTAGTAAATTAATTTCGGGGAAAGGCATTATATATACTTCTCAGGAAGAAATAGGACAATTTTTGCCTAGATTTTGTTCCCAACAATACCAATTTTCTTTGCCTGAAAACTGGGCAAAGTAGGATCATTTTAAAACTAAGAAATTATACTGGGTATACAGGCTTATAAAATTCATAAATGAGTGTGAAATATAAGAAATCTTGTGTGGACACTGGTGGCAGAGGTACTAGGTACTCATTGACATGAACTGTCCTGGAGGCCGCCATTTTGATGCCAAAACTGGGCCCGACCCAACAGCCTGAAGGCTCCAGTGCTGGGACGCCTCACGCCAAACAACCAACAGGGCAGGAACACAGCCCCACCCATCAGCACACAGACTGCCTAAAGTCGTCTTGAGCCAACAGCCACCTCTAAACACACCCCTTGACATGACCCTGCCCACCAGAAGGACAAGACCCAGCTGCGCCCACCAGTGGGCAGGCAACAGTCTCTCCCACCAGGAAGCCTGCACTAGCCTCTTAGACCAGCCTCGTCCACCAGGGGACAGACACCAGAGGGAAGAGGAACTATAATCCTGCAGCCTGTGGGATTGCAAACACAGAAAGTTAGACAAAATGAGATGGCAGAGGAATATGTCCCTGATGAAGGAACAAGATAAAACTACAGAACAACTAAGTGGAGTGGATATAGGAAATCTACCCCAAAATGAATTCAGAGTAATGATGATAAAGGTGATCCAAAATCTCAGAAAAAGAATGGAAGCACAGATCAAGAAGATACAAGAAATGTTAACAGAGAGCTAGAAAATATAAAGAACAAACAGAGATGAACAATACAATAAGTGAAATGAAAAATACACTAGAAGGAATTAATAGCAGAATGAGGCAGAGGAACATATGAGTGAGCTGGAAGACAGAATGGTGGAAATCACTGCTGCAGAACAGAATAAAGAAAAAAGAATGAAAAGAAATGAAGGCGGGGAGGGATTGATTGGGAGTTTGGGATTGACACACTGCTGTATTTAAAATAAAATGCCTTGCCATAAATAAAAAAAAAAATGACAGTCTAAGAGACAGCTAGGACAACATTGAACACACCAACATTCACATTATAGGAGTCCCAGAAGGAGAAGAGAGAGAGAAAGGGCCTGAGGAGATATTTGAAGAGATAATAGCTGAAAATTTCCCTAACATGGGAAAGGAACAGTCACCCAACTCCAGGAAGTGCAGAGTCCCATAGAGGGTAAACCCAAGGAGGAACATGCTGAGACACATATTAATCAAATTGACAAAAATTAAAGACAGAGAAAATATTAAAAGCAACAAGGGAAAAGCAACAAATAACATACAAGGAATCCCCATAAGGTTGTCATCTGATTTTTCAGCAGAAACTCTGCAGGCCAGAAGGGAATAGCACAATATATTTAAAGTGATGAAAGGGAAAAACCTAAAACCAAGAATACTCTACCCTGCAAGGCTCTCCTTCACATTTGACAGAGAACTCAAAAGCTTTACAGACAAGCAAAAGGTAAGAGAATTCAGCACCACCAAACCAGCTGTACAAATACTAAAGGAAATTCTCTAGGCGAAAAAGAAAAGCCCACAACTAGAAACAAGAAAATTATGAATGGGAAAGTTTATCAGTAAAGGCAAACATACAGTAAAGGTAGGAAATCATCCACACACAAATATGATATCAAAACCAGCAATCACGAGAAGAGTACAAATGCAGGATATTGGAAATGCATTTGAAATTAAGAGATCATGAACTTAATACAATCTTGTATATGTATAGACTGCTATATCAAAACCTCATGGTAACCTCAAACCAAAAGTCTGCAACAGATATACACACAAAAAAGAAAAAGGAATCCAAACACAACATTAAAGATAGTCATCAGATCACAAGAGAAGAGAACAAAAGTGGAAGGGAATAAAAAGACCTACAAAAACAAATCCAAAACAATTAACAAAACAGCAATAAGAACATACATATCAGTAATTACCTTAAATATAAATGGATTAATGCTCCAACCAAAACACATTGACTAGCTGAATGGATACAGAAACAAGATCTGTATATATGCTGTCTACAGGACACCCACTTCAGATCTAGGGACACATACAGAATGAAAGTGAGGGGATGGAAAAGGTATTCCATGCAAATGGAAATCAAAAGAAAGCTGGAGTAGCAATACTAATATCAGACAAAACAGACTTTAAAATAAAGACTATTACAAGAGACAAAGAAGGATACTACGTAATGATCAAGGGATCAATCCAAGAAGAAGATGTAACAATTGTAAATATACATACACCCAACATAGGAGCACCTTAATATATAAGGCAAACACTAACAGCCATAAAAGGAGAAATTGACAGTAACAATAATAGTGGGGGACTTTAACACCCCACTTTCATCAATGGACAGATCATCCAGACAGAAAATCAGTAAGGAAATCCAGGCTTTAAATGACACATTAGACCAGATGGACTTAATTGATATTTATGCATTCCATCTGAAAGCAGCAGAATATACATTCTTCTCAAGTGCACATGGAATATTCTCCAGGATAGATCACATGCTGGTCCATAAAGCAAGCCTTGGTAAATTTAAGAAAATTGAACTCATATCAAGCATCTTTTCCAACCACAATGCTATGATATTAGGAGTCAGCAGCAAGAAAAAAACTGTAAAAAACAAAACACGTGGAGGCTAAACAATGTGCTGTCAGACAACCAATGGATCACAGAAGAAATCAAAGAGGAAATTTAGAAGTTCCAAGAGACAAGTGAAAACAATACAATGATCCAAAACCTATGCGACACAGCAAAAGTAATTCTAAAAGGGAAGTTTATAGCAATACAGTCTTAACCTCAGGAAACAAGAAAAACCTCAAATAAACAACCTAAGCTTACAAACAAAATCCAAAGTTCCTAGAAGGAAAGAAATATAAAGATCAGAGGGACTTCCCTGGTGGTGCAGTGGTTAGGAATCCGCCTGCCAATGCAGGGGACACAGGTTTGATCCCTGGCCCGGGAAGATCCCACATGCCACAGAGCAACTAAGACTGTGCGCCACAACTACTGAGCCTGTGCTCTAGAGCCCGTGAGCCACAACTACTGAGCCCGCATGCCACAACTACTGAAGCCCGCGCGCCTAGAGCCCATGCTCTGCAACAAGAGAAGCCACCACAATGAGAAGCCCGTGCACCGCAACAAACAGTAGCCCCTGCTCACCACAACTAGAGAAAGCCCGTGCACAACAACGAAGACCCAACACAGCCAAAAATAAATAAAATTAATTGAAAAAAAAGATCAGAGCAGAAAAAAATGAAATAGAGACAAAGAAAACAATAGAAAAGATCAATGAAACTAAAAGCTGTTTCTTTGAAAAGATAAACAAAATTGATACACCTTTAGCCAAACTCATCAAGAAAAAAAGGGAGAGGGCTCAAATCAATAAAATAAGAAATGAAAAAGGAGAAGTTACCACGGACACCACAGAAATACAAAGGATCATAAGAGACTACTGCAAGCAACTATATGACACTAAAATGCCTAGAAGATTTGGACGAATTCTTAGAAAGGTACAATCTCCCAAAACTGAACCAGGAAGAAACAGAAAATATGAACAGACCAATCACAAGCACTGAAATTGAAACTGTGATTTAAAAATTCCCAACAAACAAAAGTCCAGGACCAGAAGGCTTCACAGGCAAATCCTATCAAACATTTAAAGAAGAGTTAACACCTATCCTTCTGAAACTATTGCAAAAAATTGCAGAGGAAGGAACACTTCCAAACTCATTCAGTGAGGCCACCATCACCCTGATACTAAAACCAGACTAAGATACCACAAAAAAAGAAAATGACAGGCCAATATCACTGATGACCATAGGTGCAAAAAATCCTCAACAGAATACTAGCAAACTGAATCCAACAATACATGAAAAAGATCATACACCATGATCAAATGGGGTTTATCCCAGGGATGCAAGGATTTTTCAATATCTGCAAATCAATCAGTGTGATGACCACATCAACAAATTGAAGAATAAAAACCACATGGTCGGACTTCCCTAGTGGCGCAGTGGTTAAGAATCCGCCTGCCAATGCAAGGAACACGGGTTCAAGCCCTGGTCTGGGAAGATCCCACATGCTGCGGAGCAACTAAGCCCATGCACCACAACTACGGAGCCTGCACTCTAGAGCCCACAAGCCACAACTACTGAGCCCATGTGCCACAACTACTGAAGCCCACGTGCCTAGAGACCATGCTCTGCAACAAGAGAAGCCACTGCAATGAGAAGCCTGCGCACCGCAACGAAGAGTAGCCCCCACTCACCACAACTAGAGAAAAGCCCACATGCAGCAGTGAAGACCCAATGCAGCCAAAAATAATTAATTAATTAATTAAAAAAAGAAACATATGATCATCTCAATTGATGCAGAAAAAGCTTTTGACAAAATTCAACACCAGTTTATGATAAAAACTCTCCAGAAAGTGGACATAGAGAAAATATACCACAACATAGTAAAGGCCATATATGACAAACCCACAGCTAACATCATACTCAGTAGTGAAAAGCTGAAAGTATTTCCTCTAAGATCAGGAACAAGACAAGGATGTCCACTCTCGACACTTTTATTCAACATAGTTTTGGAAGTCCTAGCCACTGCAATCAGAGAAGAAGAATAAACAAAAGGAATCCAAGTTGGAAAAGAAGTAAAACTGTCACTGTTTGTAGATGACATGATACTATACATAGAAAATCCTAAAGATGCTACCAGAAAACTACTAGAGCTCATCAATGAATTCACTAAAGTTGCAGGATATAAAATTAATACACAGAAATCTGTTGCATTTCTATACACTAAAAACAAAAGATCATAAAGAGAAATTAAGGAAATAATCCCATTTACCATTAAATCAAAAAGAATAAAATACCTAGGAATAAATCTACCTAAGGAGGCAAAACACCTGTACTGTGAAAACTATAAGACGGAACAAACAGATGGAAAGGTATATATGCCATGTTCTTGGATTGGAAGAATCAATGTTGTCAAAATGACTGCACTACCCAAGGCAACCTACTGATTTGGTGCAATTCTATCAATTACCAATTGCATTTTTTGCAGATTTAGAACAAAAAATCTTAAAATTTGTATGGAAACCCAAAAGACCCTGAATAGCCAAAGCAACCTTGAGAAAGAAAAGTAGAGCTGGAGGAATCAGGTTCCCTGACTTCAGACTATACTACAAAGCTACAGTAATCAAGACAGTATGGTACTGACACAAAGACAGAAAAATAGATCAATGGAACAGGATAGAAAACACAGTCTCTTCAATAAGAGGTGCTGGGAAAACTGGACAGCTACATGTAAAAGAATAAAATTAGAATATTCTCTAACACCATGCACAAAAATAAACTCAAAATGGATTAAAGACCTAGATGTAAGATGGGATACTATAAAATTCTTAAAGGAAAACATAAGCAGAACACTCTTTGACATAAATTGCAGCAAAATCTTTTTGCATCCAACTCCTAGAGTAATGAAAATAAAAACAAAAAGAAACAAATGGGACCTAGTTAAACTTAAAAGCTTTTGCAGGGCTTCCCTGGTGGCGCAGTGGGCTTCCCTGGTGGCGCAGTGGTTGAGAATCTGCCTGCCAATGCAGGGGACACGGGTTCAAGCCCTGGTCTGGGAAGATCCCACATGCCATGGAGCAACTAGGCCCATGAGCTACAACTACTGAGCCTGTGTGTCTGGAGCCTGTGCTCCACAACAAGAGAGGCCGCGATAGTGAGAGGCCCGTGCACCGCAATGAAGAGTGGCCCCTGCTTGCCGCAACTAGAGAAAGCCCTCGCACAGAAACGAATACCCAACACGGCCAAAAATTAATTAATTAATTAATTTAAAAAACCATTATGGTGACCCATCTTTAAAAAAAAACAAAAAAGCTTTTGCACAGCAAAGGAAACCATAAACAAAACAAAAAGACAACCCACAGAAAGGGAGAAAATATTTGCAAATGATGTGACCAGCAAGGGATTAATCTCCAAAATATAGAAACAGCTCATGCAGCTCAATATCAAAACAAACAAACAACCAATCAAAAAATGGACAGATCTAAATAGACATTTCTCCAAAGAAGACATATGGATGGCCAAGAGGCACATGAAAACATGCTAAACATTGCTAATTATTAGAGAAATGCAAATCAAAACTACAATGAGGTATCACCTCACATCAGTCAGAATGGCCATCATCAAAAAGTCTACAAACAATAAATGCTGGAGAGGGTGTGGAGAAAAGGGAACCCTCCTACACTATTGGTGGGAATGTAAATTGGTACAGCCACTATGGAGAACACTGTGGAAGTTCCTCAAAAAACTAAAAATAGAGCTACCATATGATCCTGCAATCCCACTGCTGAGCATATATCTGGAGGAAAACATACTTAGAAAAGATACATGCACCCCAGTGTTTATTGCAGCACTATTTACAGTAGCCAAGACATGGAAGCAACCTAAACATCCATCAACAGATGAATGGATAATTAAAATGTGGTACATATATACAGTGGACTCTTACTCAGCCATAAAAAAAGAATGAAATAGGGCTTCCCTGGTGGCGCAGTGGTTGGGAGTCTGCCTGCCAATGCGGGGGACATGGGTTCGAGCCCTGGTCTGGGAGGATCCCACATGCCGCGGAGCAACTGGGCCCGTGAGCCACAACTGCTGAGCCTGCGCGTCTGGAGCCTGTGCTCTGCAACAGGAGGGGCCGCGATAGTGAGGGGCCCGCGCACCGCGGTGAGGAGTGGCCCCCGCTTGCCGCGGCTGGAGAGGGCCCTCGCACGGAGGCGAGGACCCAACACAGCCATAAATAAATAAATAAAATTTAAAAAAAAAAAAAAAAAAGAATGAAATATGCCATTTGCAGCAACATGGATAGACCTAGAGATTCTCATTCTAAGTGAAGTAAGTCAGAGAAAGACAAATATAATATGATATCACTTATATGTGGTATCTTAAAAAATGATACAAATTAACTTATTTATAAACGGGAACAGACTCATGGACTTAGAAAACAAACTTATGGTTACCAAAGGGGAAAGCTGTGGGGGAGGGATAAATTAGTAGGTTGGGGTTAACATATACACACTACTGTATATAAAATGATAATCAGCAAGGACCTACTGTATAGTACAGGGAACTCTACTCAATATTCTGTAACCACCTATATGGGAAAAGAATTTGAAAAAGAATACATACATGTATACTTATAACTAAATCACTTTGCTGCACACCTGAAACTAACACAACATTGTAAATCAAATATATTCCAATAGAAAAAAAAATACATCTTGAAAAAAAACATCTTGTGAAATACTCAGATGCACTCTGTAATTGTTACAGCACTTATTTTATAAATAGTTACAATATTGCTTTTTATTTTGTTTTACTAAATATGCTAGGCTCTTGGAGGTGTCCCAGGAAGTCAGCCATTACTTCCCAGTGGAATGGACCCAACTCGACAACAAGGTGACTACTTTAAAGTAAAAGTGAAATTGATGTGCAAAATCTCAAAGGAAATCCTGTATTTTTTAAGGAAGGTTTTATTTGTACAGATATTCCATAATTATATCAGTTGCATTTTTACAGGTAACGTGGCCAAGTAATTATCTTTTTAGCTAACTCTTAATTATGTGTGATACTGAGGGCAGTGATAACATAAGGAACAGAATAATTAAATATCTAGAATCTGTATTTTAACTAGTAACTTCTAAAACCTCTTATATAACTTCAAACAACTGAGACTCAAAGTGATTATATCCCTTGTGATTTTCTCTGCCTTTTTCAGATAGAGAGGTTAGTCCACCAGAAAGATAAGCAGGAGGAAAGAGGATGCTATGCAATAAGTAACTTACTTGGTAGTTTAACAAACCCAATAATCAGAGCTGTTTAGGTACCACAAATACGTATGGCTCTATTATACTATTCCAAGAGAAAAAAAAAGGAGCAAATGGTGTGAGAGATGTAATTCAACACAGAATAGGAAGAACATTTCAATTTCAAGACATTAATGGAGAGTGTGGGTAGGTAGTGATAAGAGGTAGAAAACTGGCCATGGAAGCCAAGATGAGGTGATGTCAATAACACAGTCCTTAGTAAATAAGATGTGACACCAGGCAGAGAGGAGGCTATAGCCTCCGGTTTAGCACTCATGCTCATTACATTGCTAATATCGTCATACTTTTCTTCCTTTTAGGACATCCAAATATGGGTGGGCCAATGCAGAGAATGACACCTCCAAGAGGAATGGTGCCCTTAGGACCACAGGTAAATAAATAATCAGTGCAGGAAGCTAAAGGCTGAGTTTTTTGCCTTCATCTTATACAAACAAACTATATTATTTGCTGGCTTCTAGTATGTACATTAAAGGCTTAATAACATGGTTGTTAGTCTCTTGAGGACATATCTATGACATGTCCAAATTGATGTAACAACAAACCATATTTTAACAGGTGCTACACATATGCTTTTGGTACATAGGAGAAAAAACATTGTGTAGAAATACATTATAGTAATTATTATTAAAAATAACTATTACCCTTTTGTTATATTGAGGAAATATGAAAAATTATAGTAATTATTATAAAAGATAACTAAGATAAGTTAAATAAAACCTAGTTGACTGAGTTAAATAGAATAAGCAGCATAAAATATATTTCTAAATCTTTTAAAGAATGCCATTGACTGTTATATACTACCATATTTCTTTACAGAATATGAAAGCAATAGAGAACCATTTAGAAATAAACATTAAAATGGGTCTTACTGAACACGCATAATACTATCAGTATACATTAGATGTTAGCCTACTTCCGTATCACAATTTCCCAGAAGTACACACCAAGATTGAACCTATTCAGCTATTGATGACATTTTTAAGTATGCTGCTCCAGGATATCACTTATTTTAGCTAAAACATCCCTCTGTCTCTCTTGGGAAAACTGCATGGGGTAGAAACTAATTTTGTAATGTTATATTTCAAAGAAACTAATCCAGAATTCAGAATTTTAAATTTCTTCCTCAAAGGTCAGAGGTTAGTATATCATAACATTGGTTAAAAGAATGAATTGATTTACTTTCTTTATTCTTTCCAAGAACAGTCTTTATAAGTGACAGTTTTAGGAGCTTGTTTCATGTATCTGCTTTAAAAATGTTAAGTATTTTGTTGTGTACCCAAAGGATTCAGAGAATTAAGAATCTAACACCCATTGGTCTTAAGCTTTTTTCAGCTTAAGACCAATGTAGTGAAGAGGGATACTAATTATCTATTGGAATAATTGAATTCCTAGAAGAAATACATATAATTTGATTCTCAGGTAAATGTGACTTAGACCAAGGAGTTTCTGCCAACATGTAATAATATACAGTTGACCCTTGAATAACATGGGAGTTAGGGGCACCAAACCACTGCGTAGTCGAAAATCCATGTATAACTTTTGACTCCCTAAAACTTAACTAATAGCCTACTGTTAACTGGAAGCCTTACTGATAACATACGTAGTCAATTAACACATGTTTTATATATTGTATGTATTATATGCTGTATTCTTACAATAAGATAAGCTAGAGAAAAGAAAATGTTATTACGGAAATCATAAGAAAATACATTTACAGTACTGCACTATATTTTTCGATACCGTAAGTTTATATCATCTGTTTATAAGATGAATCATCTGTCAGTATCTTCATCAATGTTGTCTTAAATTATACAAAACACTGTAGATATTACATATATTTCTAACACAGGACATCAAAAATGAAAAGATAATGTGAAAAAAATTCCTATTTATTTACAGGTATAACAATTCATGCATTGATAACAAAGAAGCAGCAATATGATAGCTTTATGGTAAACTAGCGTAATAATCAATAATTGCTTCATCGTAGCCTATCCTATACACTAATGAATGAATCATTATAACATTTTTATGGCATACAGTATTACAGTCATACTCACAATACGTTATTGTAAACATTGTTACATTTTTTTAAACCACTTACATGTGATGATAGGCCGATACATAGTTTCTCCAGTTGGGGTTGCGGGGTGAGGGGAGAGAGAGAGAGAAAGAGGGAGAGAGAGAGAGAGGCACATACTGTATAGTAATGTAGTTCTTTGAAAGCAAAATTATAAAACAATAAGAAAACACATTATTAATTTTATATTACATACCACTCCCCTTATACTTATATAAGGATAGACTTATGTCTACATGTATTTTATGCGTTCATGACATACCTAACTGTTTCTTAATATTTTAGATATTTCTAGGCTATGTGGTTCATCTGCAAGTTTTTTCAAATTGTCACAAATCTACAAAAAATTTTCCAATAGTATATTTATTGAAAAAAATCCACGTATAAGTGGACTGGAATAGTTCAAACCCATGTTGTTCAAGGGCCAACTGTATATATAAACTGTATTGGGACATGAAGCACAAATTTTTCAGAGATACCATATTACATGATAAGAAAAAGTGTTATGTAAATGTTTGTGGGATCCTCAAAGTCAGAGAAAACCCATTTCTTTTATTCAGGCTCAGTTATTTTCTATGTATTTTCTTAAGATCTTATAAAACCCTAATTTAGATATTTAAATTATTTTTTCCTATTTCTACTCATGTTAGGGATGATGATTTTTATGACCAACCATCATTAATCTATTAATAGCAATTAGAATTTATAAGATCTGTAGGATATTTCACTGACTGAATATACTTTTAGTCTTTAATGAGCTAAGCCAACCAGTTTAGCTATATACAACTTGAAGGATTTTTTTTCTCAAAAGATTTTCATAACAGATGCATTTTAAATATACATCAAAAGTTGATGCCTATAATTTATTCTTCATTCAATTCTCTTACTTTTCAGCTAGCTGCTCTTTGAGTTTTTGTCATTCCAGACCAGTATTTTCAATACTTTTAAAAATTAGAGTCTGATTTGAGCCAGTTTTGCAGTGTTTGAAAGATGAACCAATGCTCACCTAAGCTGTATGAATACTTAGATCTCATTTGAAATTGCAGAAGTAAAAAGCATATTGGTCTTTATATTTTATAAATATCTAGCCAAATATGTATGTGTTTTGTGTTATAAGTAAATTACGACAGAAAGTAAGAAAACATTTCTGGGGAGTAATCGCTTATTGAAGAGTTTAACTAAGTTTATCATATAAGTATGAATTCTTTTCATTTTCAAACCCAAAGAGAGTAGTTTATTTCTTCCATTTGGATTAATATCATTGCTATCTATTTCTTTATAATTTGGAGGAAGTAAAGTGTTTTGGTATGAATTTACCTCAGAAACCAGAAATACCTACAACAACTTTTTAAAATCAGAGTATATAAGTATAAAAGGTTAAAGGAAATTATTTATAAATATCGTGTACTTAAATGAAAATAGGAATCATATTCATATGAATGGTACAATAGGTAAAAAGTGAAGTAAAATTATTTGAATTAAGGGGTTCTTGTAAGGTATTTACTCATAACACCTGGTATATGTAACATATGGAATATAAACTGAGCTTTATAATAAAAGTTAGCTGTGTTTCTTAAAAGATAATAGAAAAACAACTCTCATGACAGATATTTAATCCTATGAATGCTACTCAAGAACAGAATGTGTCTGCTTTTTTTGTATCCGAATTATAGAAACAGTCACTGGAATATTGTTTCTAGCTTTATGCAAAACAAAATACACATCTCCTTTGTATCGTAGATATTATTTCCACAATTTTTTCAGCTTAAGACCAATGTGGTGAAGAGGGACAGTAGTTATCTATTGGAATAATTGAATTCCTAGAAGAAATATATATAATTTGATTCTCAGACAACGCTGATGTAGGCAAAGTGCGCACCTAGAACATAGTAAATATGTGATTAAAACCTACTGCATGGATGAAGAAATAAAACTTTGCTCCAAATTCTGGCATATTTTTTCCACCCCTTAATCTATTTTAAATCTACGTTCAGTAGTAATACATGATTTTTAGATTGATATCAGTATCCTTTCAATAGAAAAGCAGAATTGTCTGCTTAATCAAGAAAAATGTCTTCCCTAATGCCATATTTGAAGTAATTTTTCTACTTGGCTTTTATAATAAGATATACTTAGCTTGTCTGTGTTCTTAGGCTCAGCAGGTACCATATGATTAACAGAAAAGTTCAACAAGACTGTCCAACTATTTCTAATTCCTCTAGAAATCTGAAGGATAAATGAGTTATATACAAGTAGGAACATATCATGATTTCCAAATCAAATACTTGGGGTGGAGAAATAGTGAGATGGAAATATATGATAGGCTCTCATGTAAAGAGAGAGTAAACTAATTCTGTATTTTCAAATCTAAGATGGGAAGTGGAATTTAGCTCAGTATAGGGAAGAACTTTCTAGAAATTAAACTGCCCAATCATGGAAAAACTCTTTATAAACTTTGCAAGCAGAGTCTGAACAACCCTTTTGTCAGGAGCGTTGCATTGGGAGAGAGATTAAACCAGATGGAATTGTATAGTTGCCATCAGCTTTAAAATTCAGTGATTCTAAATTAGCTCTTCACATTCTGCCTTTGTTACCAGTTAGAAAGCTAGTTGTTATTCTTTCTTATCTTCCTGTTCTCTATATGCTTCAGATTCTTCACAAAATGAAAATATTTTGTAAGTCTATCAAAATATGTGTTGGATAATTTCTTACTCATTTCCTATGACACTTCTGCACTGTCAAACTTGAGCACTGGATGCACAAAGATGAGTAAAACAGACTCTACCTTCAGGTACTTATTGTTTAGCAGGAGATGCAGATACATAAAGAAAAACTATTAGGCAGTAGGAAAAAAGTCAAGAGAAGAAATACATGTACTCTGTCAGGGAGTCACTATATCACAAGCATGTTAGGGTTGAGGGCTCAAGGGAAAATGAGAAGACTCATTTAAGTCAGTCCCTTATTAACAGTGATAAGAGTTAGCAGTCAGTCCCTTATTAACAGTGATAAGAGTTAGCAGCTACAGTTTTTGAGCACCAGGTATCATGCTTTTAATGCACCAAGCACTTTAATATGCATTTTGTATGATTTCATTTTTCCTCCAACAAGCTTATAAGAGAGGTGATATTTTCACTTTACAGATAAGGAAATTAAGGTTGAGCAGATCATTGGCCCACAATCACACATATATAAAGAGGAGCAGAGGAAATAGGGCAGGGGCAAGAGAGATTCAAACCAGTATCTTTCCATGTCGAGAGCTAGAAGGAAAACTAGTGTTTTCCTTGATAAAGCACAGACCACCTAAGATCAAAAATGAGGCGCAACCTTTTGTGTGAAGAATTTCTATTATACTCTACCATTCAGATTTTGTTCCCAGTGACTAACTTTCTTCTCAGAGACTCCTTGGTAATACTGCTGCTGCGACCCCCATCCTTGTTCCAGAGGTTAAGAGAAATAGCTATCTCTTTAACCAGTGACTCAAGTGTGGATAGACACCATTCTCTTATCCCATAGCATACACAATTGAGATGTTTAAATAAGATTTCTTGAAAGTAAAAGTAAATAAACAATGAGAAGAGCATGTAATTAGGTAATTTATTTACAAACTGTGGCTTATTCTCTGGAGTTAACAGACCTTCTCTCATTGAATATTTCCTTGTCATCTTAGCACCTACTACACAGAAGGCCATAGCAGATGAGTTATCATGAGTGTAAAAGCATACTGCATGTTTCTGAATCACAAGAAATTCAGCAGTCTGGAGGGTATAGTTGGGAGTAGGGGAAGAAGGTAAATATTATAGGAAATGGGTGCAGGAAATATAGGCTAGGGCTGATCTGTGAATAACACCATAGACCCATGCTGAAGTACAGACTTTATTTGATAGGCAGTGTGGGTCATCATGGCTTTTAAGTGACATAAATAGGACTGAGTTTAAGAAGCACAGTTCTGGAGGCAGTACGGAGAATAGATGGGGAGGGGGAGAGGCTAAGTCAGAGAGACCAACTAAGACAGTACAGTAGTCTCAGTAAATGACAGAGATGAGTGATACGAAGGAGAGCAGTATTTCAAGAGCTATTTCACAGGTAGGATCAATAGACTTTGGTAACTGACTGGATATGGAAATTGAAATAAAAGGAAGAAACATCCAGGAGCTCTCAGAGGTTCTTAGCCTGGACTGCTACATAGAAGGTGATGCCACAGAACTGACTGAGGAAGGCAATATAAAGAACACAGCTGTGAGAAGATAAAATTGAGGTTACTTCTAGGTATGTTGAGTGTGAAATGGTATCCAGATAGAAACAGCTGATATGAAGTTCAACATATGAGTTATCTAAGAGCTTAGGAGAGACATCATGACAAAATAGATTTGAGATTCCTAACATATAAATAATTGTTGAACTAATGGTAGCAGGTAAGATTACCCATAAATGTGTATTTATTTAAAAGAATGCTGTGGCTAGAACTTGGGGAAAAGCAACATTTTTAAGAGCTAGCAAAACAAAAGGAGCCAGTAAAGGAGATTGAAGAAGAGTGGTCAGAAATGTGGGAGGAATAGGTGGTGTCAGAAAACCAAGCATGAAAGTAGTTGATGATGTCAAAATATATTAATATGATAGTGTTAAAAGTAGTCTTTTGGCCCTTGTGGAAACTAAACTAAGCTAAGCTGATATGCCTGTTAAAACATTAAAATGTTTTTATCCTTTGAATGCACATAATAGATATTGACAGAAGCCTGTTGAGTCATATAGTTCACGCATACATATTTGAAGTATACTTTAGTGTTCATATATTTTTGTGTATCTGTATATTTGTACATTTCTCTCTTGGATATATTATTTTGTGAACAGAAGTTTGTATTCCACTTTCTTATGCTGGATTCACCTATTTGTTTTCAGACTTTATGTAATTTTTCTGAGTCAGACAATTTCAAACATGTTGACTAAGTCCTTTCTTTAAAAACAGAGTTTTGGATTTATGAAATGTTTTGTTTGAAAAAGTTCACTGTTGTACAGATATCAGGAAATTAATAAAGATATGTTGAATATTATAATTGCAACTATACCTTAATCACTTAACATGCTCCAGTGATTGTACATATTCACATAGTTTTTAAAAGACACAAACAAAAGTAATTGTTAAAATAGAAGCAAAAGTACAAGAGTGGACCCTTCTGAGAATGAATTGCACAGGCCTTATCCCATCAGGAGTTATGTAGGGAAATCATTAACCTGCTCTCCTTTCTTTCCCCCCTCCTCTTTGGTTTTGTTTTTTTGTTTTGTGGTAGTCTGACCCTTGGTTATCATTACAGAACTATGGAGGTGCAATGAGACCCCCACTGAATGCTTTAGGTGGCCCTGGGATGCCTGGAATGAACATGTAAGCAAAATGCTCTATTATCCTGTAAAGTGTTCTCTTTTCTGTCTTCTAAAGTCACACCAATTTGTAACACAATTTAAGCTCAATTTCTGTGTAGTATAAAATGAAACTGTAGTATAAATGAACTAAACATGAGCTGTAGCATTTGCTTCATTTTCACAGCATATTCTCCATGTTTTTCTTCCTTCCCTTGCAACCCTTAATTTTTTTCCATTTTCAAATGCCACAAATGCCAACTTTTAGCCTGATTTTCATGTTTATCATAAAAATGAGTCTTTTATAAATAAGCACATAATATTTATGTAGTCCATACAAAAGTATGAAGAGATGATGACGCCAGGACCATGACTTGACTTTACAGAAGTAGACAATGGAATATCGTTCATTTTAACACATATAGCGTGATTCCTATGAGTTTTTAATTCTTATAAATATATATATGTCTTTACTTTTGCTTTGTTGGGACCATTGTTAACCCAGGAAGAAGTCTCTCTGGTAGTTTCTTCTTTATTAAAGAACTTTCCATAGTATACTTTCTTTTGAAAATTCAAAATATACTTAGGGAGTAAACTAACAGTTTTTTTTGTTTTTTTACTGAAAGGGCCTTTCAAGCCCAAAGAGAGTAGTTGCTTCTATCAGCCAATATAATGCAATTTGTTAAGGAATTTTTATTTATTTTTCATTATCTTACTTGCCCTCAAAGTTCCATATACACCCAGAACTTGTGAATGACTTTCATTAATTGATTAGAGGATCCAATTCCATGATGTAGCCTAAAGAAAATTTATCAGAAATAATGAAAGAGCTCTATATAGGGTTCTGGGTAGTCTCCTCTAATATATTTCCCATTAGTCCATGTTTTGGTTACTTACCTATCAAATTAAACAACTCTGCCATCATTTAATAGCATTGAATATATACTGAGGTGAGCTCTTTTGATGTACATAGGGATTTGTTTAAGTTTCTGGAACCATTTTCATGGAAAGCAGTTTTGCCTAAAATAGAAAATAGGTTAATAGGTGGATACCAGCCAGGCTCAAAACTAACAGAACAAGGGGAAAAAGTAGGTCAAATTTTCCTATCATGTCTTCTTACTTTTAAAGTAAAAATGGATAGACATGAAGTCTGACTTTTCTTAAATCCCTCAAAGGTTTAGGCTTATTAATGGTTTCTACAAAAAGGAGTGATATCTTGTGCTTATATCAAAAGCTGAAACTCTTAACAATAGGATTTAGATACATATAAAATTTACCTACCTAAGATTCTGACTTTAAAATGGAATGCCTTTTAAAGAGTAATTTTGAATACTATGTATAGATGTAAGAAGTATACATTTTGAATGCTATGATCAATCCAAAATTCTCTTTAAATGTTAAGGATGTATCTAATATCATTTTGTAGTGATGTGGTCGATTTTAGATCAACGCAGTTTTGCTAGTATAGAGGAAAGTTATTCTCCTGTGACTATTGAGAGATTCAAATAGCTGCTTAAAATTGTCTCATTCCTTTCTCACATACATTTAAACAGATACATAAGGGTACATTTAATTCCCTAGACTATGGAGACTAAAAGTATGGCTGAAAATTTCAAATGATTATTTTTGTTCATATTTGGGTTTCTCATTTAAATATACCCAGATATTTTAAAATATTTTTATTACATAATATTTTACTATTTATATTATATCTGGTTTTTAAAGAGCCTTTAAGCTTTACAGATCAAATTTCCATTATTTGTTACTGTTGACTGTTATTTGGAGTTTTATACCATTTTCAGTTTTCTATAAATTAGGATTCAAGGACAATGAAATCACAAATATTTCCCTCTAACAGGGAAAGTTCTGAAGTATGGAAGGTCCAACCAGAGAGACTCATTCTCTTATTGATATTGGCCCCAAGAAAGCAAAAGTGAATTTAATAATAAAACATATTATTGTCTCCATTGTACTCAATAGAGTAAATTTTATTGAAATTCACTTCATAATTTATTATTGTTAAAACAAACTAAATCTTACTGTATTATGTATAAACATTTATATACATATTATGTATAAACTTACTTACTGTATTATGGCAAGTAAGTATTTCTAACTGGAATTATGGCTTCCTTCATGTCACTGTTTTACATGTTGGCTAACTTAAAAATTAAAGGAAAAGGCATTAGAATAGTGTTACCTTAGACTATGTTTTTAAGAGTCTAAGATATTTGTGTGTTGGGATCAGGAGGGATCTACTGGAGGATCATATCTGGATGAGGTTTCTTTAGCTTGTCACTTTTTATTATTTGACACCAAAGTATAATGCCAGTAAAGAATACCAAACCCCAGTCATTAAAGTAACTAAATACCATAGTCTAACTGCAGCTTTCTCTCTTATATTGACACCAAACCATTTGGAACAAAATTCTGATAATTGTGTTGTTAAAAAAATATTGGTGACCTCTAAAGACAATAGTTATTCTGATATGATTTTTACATTTCCATGCTCCAAACTCAGGATAAATCATATGTAGTGTCACCTAAAATTAAAATAAGAGTATACTTTTAATGTTTATATAACTAGTATTATATATTTAGAAAAAATTTTAATATCAATTTCAGTAGTTTAAAGTAGAATTTACAAACAACAGCCACAATGTAAATGTTTTCAAATGCATTATAGATTATTTTTTAAAGAAAACTGTATTTCTAAATAAACAACATTTTTACAAATTTCAAAAGAATGTAGGATTCAGTATTAAAATATTTCTAATTCAACTTTGTATACCTTGCTATTTTATAGAAACTAAGAGGACAAATAATTTCAGAGGATCTAGACTTTCTTGTTCTAAATCATATCCTATAGAATTATAAAGTTTGTATAGATATTATCTCAAAATGACTGAATTACAGAAGAAAAGAGAATTTTTCTCTTTGATAGTCATGGTTGCCTTGATTTAATCATATCCATACACCTTTACCAAAAATTAAAGACTTCTTTTAAATTTCATTTTTCTCTTTATTTTTAAATGAGGCTAACCTGATTCTACTTCAAACTATACTTATGTAGAAATGTACATTCAAAATAATGCCTGTGTTATAGTTTGTAGATTACCCTCTTGATAATACTGATGGCCCTCAAAAGGAGTAGGAATTACCGCACTTAAGAAGTTGTTCTAATAGAACTACTCACTACTATAACCCCCACTTTATTTAGCGGTATTTGCAAAACTGAAAATGTTTTCAAACACAATGGTAATGGTGGGGGAAATTTAGCTTATTCAAATGAATTAACATTTAACCCATTACATTAAAATGTAATTTAATATGAAATACATGGTGAGCTGAGATTAGATTAGTATTTGTCAAACAGTTGAAATGCATAAAAGGTATTCTATGGTTCTTAGAATAAATTTAACATTTAACTTTTATCTTATTTAATTTGTATTTATTTACTTAAGTAAAATGTTTAATTATTTTAACATTTAGTTTAGCACATTAATTTAACATTAAACAAATTTTTAACTAACAAAATTATTTTATACTTAATATCTCTTATTCATGCAGTCGTTGTTTAAACATAATATTTCAAAATATGAGATTGTCTGCATGTTGTTGCAT
Organism: Balaenoptera musculus; assembly: GCF_009873245.2. Lineage (NCBI taxonomy): Eukaryota > Metazoa > Chordata > Mammalia > Artiodactyla > Balaenopteridae > Balaenoptera > Balaenoptera musculus. The sequence goes on along the minus strand of NC_045787.1, from coordinate 63,445,123 downwards.
ACAAATTTTTGCCATGATTTGGATATATAGTATATTTTTATGTTGTTTTAAGATAAATATTTTCCAATTTCTTTACTGTGTTTTATTTAACATCAAACAAGTCAAGTGCTTTACTTGATCAACATATATCCTATGCTTTACCTCAGTTTCTGTCCATTAAGACATTGAATCCTCTATGTAAAATCACTTTCCAAAGTGTTCCAGTAACTAATTGTAAAGTCATCATCATTATCCTAGAGAGGAACTATTTCCAGAGCCAATACACGTACCCCTCACCTTCTCCCTATGCATAATACTTTGACCAAGTGCATTCTGGTCAAAAGGGGACTTGAACTTGGGCATCCTAATAGAGCCTAAGGACACAATTTTTCTTGCCCTTCCCTGCTGTTTATATTCCTGGGGAATCCCAAAATAATACCCAGAACAGTTCTAAATATTCCAAGCAAACATGGGTAATATAGCTAACTTGGAGAGCCTCTAGCTAACATTTAGAACTTTAGGTTTAAGGTCCCTAGAATAAGAATCAGGGGACTTTTTTTTTAATTAAAAAATGTCACAGTGTTTTCATTGAGATTAGAGGGAAAAGGAGAATTTCGAGTGACTCTAATTACAGAAGACCTGCTGACAGTAGTCTACTTTTTATCAGGCAGTATATATTCAGGTACACTTAATACTAAAAAGCAAATGGACAAGAGACATTTTTAATTTAATTAGGCATTAATTTTGTTTTAAAAGCTTTATGTCCTTTTAAGCTATAGAATAGGGAACATTCTCCCTCACCCTAACATGAAGTAATATATTGACATACATTGGCATAGATTACCTCCTATTTTTCCCCAAGATTTACTCTGGCCACTATCTTGAACTACAATTATGAAAACAAGAAATGTGTTTCCCTTGTTTAATAGTAACTAAATCATCAGTAGCACCAAAAGATAGATTGATATATAGATGTATAAAGTAACATGATATTCTATGCAATTTTTTGAAGAGGAGACAAATTTAGATACCTACTATGTACATTTATTCATTTGTAGCTTAAGAGCAATCATTTTATGTATAATGATATTTTACAAGTAATTTCATTTTCACTTTGAATGATACATGCAGCACTTATTATTGTCACAATTATCTTTTATATTTATCTCATAATTAGTGATAAAGCTGTTTAAAACAGTTGTAAAACACTGAAAGCTGTTTGGGGGAATGATAAAATTTTTGGATTTTAGAGATAAAAAAGCTGTGAAAATATAAAGAGTAATTTCAGTGCTGAACTAGAACTGCATGGTAACTGAATTATAAATGTTTGTATTTTATGATGTTGTTGCTTATTGTGAAACATTAAGAGCGTCAGTTAAAATTTCATTTGTTATTTTGTCTTACAGGGGTCCTGGTGGTGGTAGACCTTGGCCAAACCCAACAAATGCCAATTCAGTGAGTATATGTATTTTTTCATTTTCTTTGCACTTTGTAGCATTTAACAACAAAAATCTGTTGCTTTTGAAAGCCCTGCAATTGGTTATATTAACCTTTTTTTAAGAAATCATTCAAAAAATATATTTTTATATGTTTTTAGAAAAATATGTATAACTTTTGAAATTATGTGATTTTTTTCACTTCAGGGTCTAATGTAAACATGCATTCTATGTAGATTGCCAGGCCCTCAAAAATATAGTAGTGTGATTTAAGGATACTCTACGGTAGCCTACATTTATCATAAAATTTATCATATAATGAATTCATCTTCTAAAATAACTATAATAATTACTAAGTTGCCAAATAAAATCAATCTCAGTTATTATGATTATATTTGCTGTTCTGGTTACACCTAGCGTTGCTCTCTTGCTGCCCCAGGAAGGAAGTACACATTTACCTTGTGCCTGTGGGCTAAACTGCCATCCTTACACTTGTATCTATGTATCTGACATCATGGGAATTTTCCTTACAAGTTTTGTGGCCATGATTTGACTGTGTAAATATTTTTGTCTCTTATTAATGTCACAAATATAGGCACAGGTTAAAAATTAAGCTTTCAATCTTAAAATTAATATTGATATGATTTTAAATTTAATGAACCTGGAGATTTTTTTCTTGACTTTTGAAACCTTGAGTTCTTCAGTCTGTGAGAGAGCTCTGCTCTGTACATTTGTGTAGTATGTGCACCGCACAAAGATGCCTGAGTCTAGGGAATCAGAAGGAGGCTGAAATATAGCTGTTTTCCACTTGTGAAGTCTATGGATTATCTGCCCAGAAGGGACGCCTTTTGCTAATATGCAGAGGTACCTTCACTGACTAGCAGTGGCCTTAATGCTAAATAAACATGAAACTGATTCAATGTTTAATGTTAATTTAAACTTAAAGAAAATTTAAAGTGAGGTGTGGGTGATATAGAAAGAATCATCCTAAATCCATTGCTATTCTAAAGCAGAAATCACTTTCTTCTCAATTAAGTAACTGTCATATTTTTAGAGAAAACATTTACTTTATATTATCTGCCTATCTCTTAGTTTCAATAGCTATGACAGTTGCTAATTAAATAATATTGTTTGGGGTGGAGAGAGTGATGTTGCTGCTACCGTTTGGGTCTTCAGTTCACTATTTAAGTTCAACAAATCTTCTAAGATACTGTTTTACCTGATTATGTTGTAATATGACTACCTTTACTCCTCCAAATTTCTTTTAGTCTGCTTATATGCTTTTGACTAGTTCACATTTCTATTTGCCTCTTGTTATATATGCCTTTCAAATTTCAAGATTTCACTTTAAAAAGGCATCTAACTAGCAGCTCAAGATAACGTTCTTTGAACTCCCCATTAAAATACCCATAAAGGTGCAGAAAAACAATTTTTTAATAACAGTGCAAACTCTGCAAATCTTCCTATTGTCAGAATCTGGAAAGAATTTCTATTATCTACATGTCTGATGAAACTGGGTTAAAAAGCACAGTCGATGACCCACCTTAACTAGTAAGCCTTCCTACCTAGAAGCAAGAGGACCCTCTCTCCTTCCTCAGTGCCAGCTCAGCCAGCCATCCCCTCCACTGCTCACTGCAGGCAGCCAGAGTGCAGTTCACACAACCACTGCCCACCTCCTGCAGGACCTCCTTTTGTACGCTCATCTGGAGATACTATCCTCCAAAAGCCATCAAGGAAGGTGGGCAGGATATGATACTGAAGGTGGTGCATTGTACCTAGCGGGTATGTTATCCAAGTGAAGAGTATTAGATGGAGGCAGAGATGAGGAGAGAGTTATGCTTTCTGAGCATTTTTAGTTTTTAGATACCTAAACAACTCTTGGGGATTTCACAGAGCCGAGCACGTGTATAGGAGAATGTACTGTATCAGGGCAGCAGCTCTGCATTATTTTAGACCCTGAGAAACACTAGGCGTTAGGGAAGGAGCTGTGCATATCAAACTACTGAACAACCACTATGAAATGGGCATTTGGCCAGCACACATGTAGGCACGTAATCAAGTTGAAAGCAGTCCCTTCTGTTAATATATACCACATATGGGTACACTTCCCCCCAAAGAATTTGAATAGGGAAAAGTTGTGAAGGAACACCTATACTTTTCTCTTTGGAAAAAGAAAGGAGTCATCATCCAGAGCACAGAAAGGAAAAACATTCCTCTGAATATGATAGATTATGAGAAGAAAAAAACCAAAGACAACTGATGACTTTCTAGCAAAAACATAAGGCTTGCATGAAACAAAGCAAAAGTATTAAAGAGAGATTGTTTTCCCCAAATACCATTGATTATGTTGTAGTGACAATTTATCTGTATTATTTTGAATTCCAAGTTCTTTGGACTTTTTGTCCATATTTAAAATTACAAATACTTTTCATTTGGTATCAATACAGTAAGCCTCTGGCTCCTCAGGGCAGCACATTAAAGTGGTTGGTTGTTTCGTTTTTGCTGTTTCCAAATATGTTTTATTTTTTTTTTTCTTTTAAATACTTTGTGTTTCCTAAAAACAAAGACATTATCTTTCATAACCATAGTATAAGGATCAAAATTTAAAAATTAATATTGATGTAATCCATTTTCTAAGCTGTACACCTTATTTTGATTTCACCAGTTGCCCCAACAATATCCTTTGTAACAAAAGAAGATCCCAGTTCACTTGCTGCACTCATCTGTCATGTCTCTTTGTCTCCTTTAACCTGGAACAGTTCCCTTAACTTTTGTCTTTCATAAACTTGGAGTTTTGTTGACTGCAAGCCAGTTATTTTGTAGAATGTCCCATAAGTTGGTCTTGGCTGATGCTTCCTCATGATTAGATTCATGTTATATATATTTGGCAGGAATCCACAGAAGTAATTTTGTGTTTTGCTCAGTGCGTCATTTCAGGGGGCATATGATGGTGATTTATCTATTACTTGTGATGTTAACTTTGATCACTTAGTTAGATGATGCTTGTTAGGTTTCTCCTAGCTTGTTAAATTACTACTTTTCCCTTTGTAATTATCAACCTGTGAAGACATACTTTGACACTATCATAAAGATCGTACTTTAATCTGCTACTTTTAGTATCCATTGATGAATCTCGCCTGAATCATTTTTTTGCTATGTTGGTTGCCAAATGTCTATTTTCTAATTCTGTCTTTCCTTCTCCACTTATTAGTTGACTTTCTACTATAAGAGATTTTCTTTCTTCTCCAATCATTCATGTAATCCAATGTACTCGTGGATTCTTACCTTGTCCAGTAGGTTTTTTTAATACTAAAATCATTTCAGATTTGTCCAGTTAAAACCCTTCCAGGTTGGGTCATTTGTCCTTTTGCCATGTCCCCATTATTCTTTGAGCATCTTGAAGCTCATATTTTCCCAGCCTTCGCCTTGGAAACAGCCATTTTTTAAGGGTCCCTGGTTCCTTTTAGTGGAGAGGGGTATTTAGAACCCATTGGAGTGATCTAGCTTCTAACCCTCTCAACCAACAGAACTAGGACACAGATGTATGTATATACACACACCCACGCACAGCTATATCTTTCTGTATCTCTACATATTAAAACCATGAGTGTGCACTGCAGCACTATTTATAATAGCCAAGACATGGAAGCAACCTAAATGTCCATCAACAGATGAATGGATAAAAGAAGATGTGGTACATATATACAGTGGAATACTACTCAGCCATAAAAAAGAATGAAATAATGCCATTTGCCGCAACATGGATGGACCTAGAGATTATCATACTAAGTGAAGTAAGTCAGACAAAGACAAATATCATGTGATATAACTCATATGTGGAATCTGATTTTTAAAAAATAATACAAATGAACTTATTTACAAACAGAAACAGACTCACAGATATTGAAAACAAACTTATGGTTACCAAAGGGGAAACGTGGAGGGGAGGGATAAATCAGGAGCTTGGGATTAAAATATATACACTACTATATATAAAATGGATAATCAAAAAGGATCTACTGTATAGCACAGGGAACTCTACTCAATATTCTGTGATAACCTATATCAGAAAAGAATCTGAAAAAGAGTGAATCTATGTATATGTATAACTGAATCACTTTGCTGTACACCTGAAACTAACACAACATTGTAAATCAACTGTAATCCAATAAAATTTTTTAAAAACCCCATGAGTGCACACTGGTGCTTCAACTTCAATTCAGTACAACAGAGTTCATTCTAGACTTTCTGCTTTCCATGTTTATACCTCACTTCTCTGAAAGTGAGAAATCTACCAACCATTATCCACAGTACATTTATTTATCTGCTTAATCTTTATCTTTACAAATTTTTGTCATATACAAGTGTTTTGATCAAAAATGTTTTTGGCACTCTTTTGCATGGCAGCAGGAGAAACATTTTTAAGGACAAATTTATGTTTTTAATTCAAAATAAGAGTATGATTTTTTACTTTTAACTTCCTTCACTCTGAGCATTACAGTATTGGCCTCAGATTCTTATTTGGAAGCTTATTTACAAGTCGACCAACCATTTTTTTCTTTTTTATGTTTTTCACAAAGAACTGTGCATTTGGGTTGAACTATAAAGCAAGTTCTAATCATTAAGTAGCAAGCACCTTTATCAAAAATATCTTAATTAGCTTTGTCTGCAGACACTTTTGATTACAAGGTATAGAAAACTAACCAAACTAGACTCATATTGAAAGAGAATATTACTGGATCATGTATCTGAAAAGTCCAGATATAAATTTGCTTTGGGGTACATTTGGTTCCAAGTATTCAAATAACATCATCAGACACTGCCTCTATTCATCGTTTACCTTTGTTCCACTCATCTGGCAAGAAGGCCCTGTGAAGCTCCAGATTTATGTCCTCACAGCTCCCTCTTGAGTACAAAAGAGCACAACTCTATCAGTTAAGCACAGGTATTGGGAATAACTAACTGAACTGGATTCACTTAGCTTGGGTACATAGACTCATTCATGAACCAGTTATGTACAATGCTCTATCGGCCAGGCCTAGGTCACACACCCACTTCCTGAGCCCCGCCCGAGCCACATGGAAAAATAAGGGAGGTATGGTTCAAAAAGAATTCAAGGAATTGTTGGCAAAAGAGGGGATAGGCAGAAACAACAAACGTTCAGTATAACATTGTATTCATCAACTCACTAGCTGGACAGATAGAAGAGAAAACCCCTTTAAGGAAAAATGAGGATCTACTACAATGATTAAGCCTAAGAGAAATACAAATATTTTACTCCAAATAGGCTCTGCCCTGTACAAATAGATGCTCATTTTTTAAAAAGAGCGTTAAAAAATAATAGAATATTTTCAACTTTACACTGACACAGATAATGTTCCGCTTGCGATTTCTAGTGAACTGAATTTCAGTGCTTTTAAGGTAGTTTTGAAATTCACAGTTGACGAAAGCTACTTAGCTCAAATGTAAAGCTACTTAGCTAATCATTTTTTTAATGAAGGCAAAAAACTTCTAGTTATTCTGCTGTTCCCCCTACCATGGCACCAGTCATGGATATTAGGAGTCAGAATATTTGGATTGTTGTCACAGCTCTTGAATTTTCTGTCTAGCTTAACCAGACAATACATATGGCCCTTAATTTTATCATCTGTCAAATAAGAGATTCTTGTTCTATGATTCTGATCTTCTACCTCTCTGGTCTTGCTTATCTTCTACATCTGCATTTTCATCTTTCATTTCATATTAATGGTTATTTTGTATAGCATATGGGAGAGGGGTGGAGGGAGGAGATTAATTACATTGGGAAGAATCTGGTCACTAGAGGTGGAGAAAGGCCTGGACAAAAGTAAAGGGAAAGGGAAATGCAGGCAATGTGTGAGAAAAAATTATTAGATTCTTAGTGGCTAGGAACATAGATTTGGAAGGCAAAGCTGGAAAAAGAAAAATGGGACCATGATGTGTTGAGGGCTCTCAATGCTGAGAAATCTGGAATTATCATCTGTGTAGAACAGAGCTGTGTTTTAGGAAGATAGTATATAAAATGGATACATAGGGAAACAATATTAGGAGAGTACAGTAACAGACCTTATAAAATGTTGTCAGAACCTAAGGTAAAAGCAGTGGAGAAAGGATGGCAGAGATAAATGTCACACATAGAATCAAAAATACCTGGTGACTTGTTGGATTTGAGGATAAAGAAAGTGAAGAAGTTGAAGGTGATTTCAAGTCTTTGAACATTATAACATAATGTGTTATAATTTAAATCTATAACCTTCAACCTCTGCTGAGTCCTCACTGATGTGTGACCAGCAATTTTTTTTAACTCTTCCTTAGTCGCCTGCCTTTCCTGCACTTCTTATCTTTGGCCCCTTCTCTATTAGCAAAACTTGTCTCATATTTTATAGAGGAAAAAAACCAAAACACCATTAGACTCAAATTTCTTCAGATTCTACCCTTACCTCCAATATTATAAGAACTTTCATCGTTTTTCTTTCCTCTTGTCTCAGAAATGTTCTTCTCAATACTAACTGTTTTATCTGTTCTCTTTATTCCATGTCTGGATGTCTCTACATATCTTGCTCATTCATTTTCTAAAGGAGTTTTCATCGATCCCTTTCCAGTGGCTGGAACTTTCCCTAACACTGTGCCAATGAACAAAATCCCAAGACAACTTTAAAACCCCCAGTCTTTCACTCCTCTAGAGTTGGGAGGGGGCAACTGATAGAAAACTTCTCTCAACCCTTCCTCAGTCTCAAACCACCATCCAGTGTCTCTCACACATTGAATCCCTCACCACCATTCTCCTGGTCAGTGAATTCCTTGATCCTCTTTTCCATTTCATTACTATATGGTAGTGCAGTGCCTGAAATATAACAGGTGATGGACGAAGATTGATTGAATTGACTTCTCAACTGTTTCAATTCCCATGAAAAGTACTATTCTTAAGGTTACTAGTGACCTTCTACTTACCAACCAAAAATAATGACTTATTTTCTGTCCTCATCATACCTGACCTTTGAAATATTTGACACCTTGGTTTTGTTTAAATGTCTCCTCATTTCTTTTCTTCATTTAAATAATGTTTATTTTTTTTCCATATTTGTACTAGCATATTCCTTTTTATTATTTATTCTTAGGTGTGTCACAGAAAGGTTGAAAGACTTGAGCCTGACAGAGCTCAAAAATAAGCCCAGTTTAGGCATTTCCTAGCCAAGCTGCCCCCACTCCTTGCTTCTTGAAAGTCTAACTTGCTTGACTTTTTATAAGATATTTTCTCCTGATTTTCCTCCAGTCACATTATCTGCCCTTTCTTAACTGGTAATGTTCTTTAATTCCAATCTTGGGCTTTTTTTTCTTTTTTTCATTTTAACATTTTCAACTATCACTAAATCTAACCAAATCCTAGATTAAAGTCTCGTGCCCAGAACAAAATGGAAATTTATTCAATTGAAGCTTTATCTCTAGTCCTGATCTCGAATGAGTTCTAGACCTCTGTTTCTAAATATCTGTTGATCAGATCTAACTCAGTGTCTACTAGTGCTTTCCAATTCAACATGTCAGGTATTCCCCAAACTTGTCCCCCACTTCCTAAATTCCCTGTATATAAATTAGTAGCACCATCATCCACCCAGTCAGCAAGTTGGAAACCTCAGAATCACCTTAACTTCTCCCTTCCCTTTTCCACCACACCCAGTTTGTCATCAAGCCCTGCGGAGTACATCTGTGAAAAGTCTGTCAGATTCTCTTACTCCTACTTATCTTAATCAGCCCTGCCTAGAACACTTTTTACCATCTCTTGCCTAGACTTTTTGCAATGGTCTCCTAAATTGGATTCACGTTCCATAATGCCTCTAGAGTTACCTTACTAAAACATAAATTTGAACCTGTCTCTCTAAAACCTGTGACTCGCTATTTCCAACAGCATAAATTCACTCTGACCATATAGCCTCATCATTTACCACAATCCCCTATACATCCCACACTGCAGCAACTGTGTAAAATTACATGTACCATTTCCCTAATAAACTGTGTACTTTCACATTTCTTTTCTAAATGCTGATCCTTCTCTTTGTCTTTCTAATGGACCCCCACCCTCTCTTAAGTCCTAGCTGCCCAGCTCAAATACGTCTTCTATACCCACACAGTACTTCTACCTACATTGTCATATTTTGTTTCTCAGGCTAGGCTGGCAGATGCTGATGTAATTTACAAGAGTGCAGGTTCCATAAAGTGCTAGGGGTGGGAGCCCAAATTAAGAAATTAATTTAGAAATTAAGAGCCCATTTCTCTTAATGAGGGCAACAAAGACTATGAGGTAGAAACAGTGAGTGTAAGTCAAAATTAAAGAGTTTGTGACAGGGCAAAAATAGAAAGAAATTGAACTAGAGGTGGTAACAAACTTTTTAAAGTATTTTAAAATGTTTATTATATTTAATGGTGTTTGAAGGAACCATGAAGAGGGAGAAGTTAAAAGTATAAAAGGATCAAGGACTTAGGAGAATGGTATGGTCAGGAGGGGCTAGCTTTGGAAACACAGATTTTTTTTTCCTGAGATGAATGGATGAAATTTTAAATCTATAAATAATGAAGTATTTAGTTGAAGATGAAGGCATAGCAAGAATTTGATGGCTTTAATGTATAACAAAAGGGCAAAGTACCAACTCAGGATGGTATAACCACCAACGAGAGCCAGATCACAAAAGTCCATTGTTAAAAATTCAGGAGTTTTGTGAGCTGATTGTTAAATCATTGGTAGCTTGAAATCTGCCTTAGAGGAATATTTACACTGCATAAACAGGCAAATGCTACAGATTGGGAGTTTTCCCCCCTGAGTTTACTGGCACACCTCTAGAATGCTTTGGGGCTTCCATAAAGGCCGAGCCAAAATGCTTCCAAGTGTTAGTGAAAACTAGGTTGAAGTTGGAGGACATGATTATGTTTTGGACCTTGTCAACACTATTTTGTGTTTCTTACCAGGAACTCTCTACCATAAAACAGAAAAGCTGGCTAGAGGGTGATCAAAGAGTTGGAAATTAACAAAGTAGACTTCAGGATAATGAATTTAACATACTGGAGAGAGAAAGAAAATACTGGCAGTGGCATGGGGGAGGGGCACAGGCAATTTAGTGGAAACTAATAGGGAAATAATGGACATAGTAAACATGGAGGAATTGTGATGGGATAAGATTCTGATTGGAATATAGAATGTTATTTGTGAGTGCCATGAGGAACAAGAAAAATGTCAGGAAAGTTGTTTAGATCTCTGTGCAAAAACTTTTAGGATGTATTCATGCTCATAAATGCAAAAGGGGGTTATATTGGAAAGGAAAGGCAGTGAGTGTAAATTCCAAAGATCTAAAGAGTGGTTAGATCATATCTTGAAGTTGCTTAAGGATGATGGTAGGCAATAGAGGCAGAAGAACATGAGCCAGGTGCTAAAGTTGTAAGGAGATGAAAACTGGAGCCAACAGATAAGTTGGTGATTTGGAGAGGGCAGGTGCACATGTTTAAAATAATAAGCAGAGGATGGATAGTAGATCATGAACTGCAGAGGACCCTAGAGAGCAAAGCTATATTCATTCACCAAGTCGAGTAAATTGTCTACTGCCATAGGGATCCCCATACTCATAGAAGTGATCGTCATCACTAGTGATACTGGACACTCCGGTAGCGGCCACCTGCAGTGCTGAGTTACCATAGGTGGACCAACCAGAGGCTCAGACACCTGTGGTCTGTGCTTAAGGCAAAGCAAGGACACCAAACAATGAGGAGAGAGCTTTCAAATAACTCAATATTAAAATCAAAGGAAAACCATAACTTTGTTGTATTTCTTTCTGCTTACTTTATTATTTCATATTATTTTTAAGTTTAATTATCAGGAAGGAGTTGGGGTGGAGGGAACATTTAGGTACAGGCACTATAATCTTTTCACCGCTCTTAAGGTCCTATTTTGGCCCTGGCTGTCCTACTCCAAGAAGACAGTAATTTACTGGCTTTTTTCAGAATAAGGCAAAAATATCTCTTCTGGATGTGCAGAACGATGTAAGCTAGTGAGTTTGTGTGAAAAAAGAATATTTGGATTTAACTTCTCTATTAATATCTACAGTTAAGGGGTTATTTTTAAATATATGTTTTCCAGTTTTCATTTCTTAAATTATCATAGCAATGTCGTATTAATACCTTCTAATCTCTAGAAAAGAGCTTAGTTAGGAGCTTGATTTGAAGGGAAAGAGGGAATATGTTACCCATATCTGATCCCCACAAATTAGTTGTCTTCGGAGACTTACATTAACAAAATCTTTTGCATTCATTATATTGTTTTCTAGAAGCTAATTGGAAAGGAAAGGGGGAAAAAGTGAGGTTTATATATCAAGTAGTGACTACTGCATGAATATAGTAGCCTGAAACCTGTCTTTAAAAAAAATAATGTATCCCAGAATGCACATAAATTAGAAATTGCATCTGTAAAGGCTACTAATTTGAAAAATTCTGGTTTCCGGTTTTTAGCTGCACAAATATATATCTTTTTAATTACAAAATAAGTGTCATTAGTATCAAGCAGTGAGTACAACTGCCCTGAAATCAATATAACTTGAAGCTGTAATTCTATCTAAATTCCTCTTGACTAAAATCCTCTCTTTTTTGTAAAGCAAGATAATTCTGCATTTTATTCAGTTTTCTAGCACTCAGACATATATAAATGCCTTTATCCTTTGTGATAAATTTTAAACCTTGACGAAAGTTAGAAAGTAGATTCATTTTAGGTCAGTCTCCATACTGCCACATGAATCAAAATATGTATATTTTTTGTCCTGTTCATGTTCCAGATACCATACTCCTCAGCATCTCCTGGGAATTATGTAGTAAGTACATTTGGGTTTGTTTGCTCATAAGAATTGATGTTATGTTCTATTTGGGCAATGAAATAGTTGTCCAGATGTTAAGAAGAGCCCCTGTGTGTTGGCCAAGAAGTGAACATCTGATTTGTATTGAGTTGTTTCGTCTGCCAACCTCAGTACATATGTTGATGTTCATTAGTGAAACAGTTATCAATCTGGCCAAAATTGCCCTGAGTACTGTGTTTTACTTCAGCATATGTTTCTGTAAACCACGCAATACACTGTCCAATCATGAAGACAGCCATCCCAGTTACACAATGATATGCTTGAATTTGCAGTTCTTTAGAATAATCTGCACCCCCTCCCCACCCCACTTGCCATACACAAAGTCTAAGAAGACATTACGCTTTCTCCCAATCACAAAGATAATTAGATAGCAGAATAATGACTAGTAATTTGGGGGAGGAGGGCTAGTTTTCATTCTTAGAAACCAAGACCACTTCTTCTTCTTCTTATCACTTAGTACATGTTAAAAATTTCCAATTCTTTACATTCGTCAAATTAGCAGGTTTTACATGACCTCTTGAACTTGCAAATGACCTTTTAACCATCATCACATTATAATCCTTGCTGTATCTCAAGGCCATCATAAAAGATAATTTGTTTATAATATTTAGAGGGAAATGCCTAACAGAGTAGCAAGGATAAAACGGTAAAAAGAAAAATCTTTCCTAAAGAACTTTTCAGAGGTGGTGGTCAACCAGAGTAGGAAAAAAGGAGTACTTAGGAAGAAGATCAACGCGCATTTTACCCTCCATGGAAACAGTGTTCTGTGAGCATAGCGAAAAGCACACGCTGTTTTGGACCTGTGAACTTAGTGCTCGGTATTCCTTTAAGCTATACAAGCTAAGCAAGTCTAACTTTTTGCACAATCTCTATGAAAGTAAAAAAGTTTGAGTAAAACCTATTTTTTCTTAAAGTCAATGAAAAATAAGCTTGATATATATAGTTTTATGGAATTATAGACTTATTTGAAAGTAAATTTAAGCTGTTTAATAAATAGCAATACATACATTATTTGAAATAATTAGTGGGTTATGTCTGTGCACTCAGAATGAAGCAGAAATTTAGCCACTTAATAGTTAATTTGACTACTGTAAGTCTGAACATTCTAAAACTCATTGCCTGAATTATCCATTTTGGTTGCACGAAATAACTGAATTAACTTGAGTCACCTAACATCCATTTCAGATTGATTGTGTACCTACAGCCTTAGAAACCCTCACATCAGTCAGCATTACCTCTCATTTCTAATTGATGTGATAGCTGAAGGTACAGTGCATCAGAAGTGTTGCAGTTGATGCTGGCAGAAGAAACAGCATCAATGTATTTTTTTAAACATATGAATATCTTTTGATTTTCAGTTGCCTATAAAAACCAGTGATACAAAATGTAAGAAAATTACAGTAAACTAAATCACAAATACACATGAATGATTTCTATTGTATGGGATTTGTAAAGGCCTTATTAAATGGTTTCTCCTTAACCTCCTTATACCTGATGTCATTAAGCCATGAATCATAAATCAGCGTTACAGGCTCATTGTTTTTGGAAACTTGTCAAAACAATCTCAACATATTTAAACTAAATTATATTTTGCATAACATTGAAATGATTGCGCATTCAAAGAAAATAAATTATGGAGAAAATATTTCCTCTGCTGTTTTCAAACTGGATTATTATAAAGTCTAACTTCTGTTTTTCCTTATATTGTTTAATGCAATGCCTTATTTTTACTGAAATTTTGTGTAATTATTTAGGGTCCTCCAGGAGGTGGAGGGCCACCAGGAACACCCATCATGCCTAGTCCAGCAGGTATTGTAATCGAACTAGCCACGTGGGCATTTGATTCTTAGAGTAAAATCACAAAATACAGAAATTGTTATGAAAGAAAGTTAGTAGTATTCTTTACCTCATTGGTGGTTTCACAAGTTGAGTAGAGGTAGCAAATAGGAAGAAATAGTGTTCTTAAGTAACTACTGTCCAATTACTTTAAGCATTTAGAAAACTCCTGTTGTGTAGGTAATAGATTTAATCAGAATGAAAACTGTGTTGATCTGTATGAATTGCCCAATAATTTATCTGACTAAAAGTTTGCTTGAGACTGTGGAAAAGATCCAAACCTCACAACTTAAGAAAAATTCTGCATAAGTAACACATGAAATACATGGATCCATTAGGTTTAATACAACAAATCAGACCCACCATATCTAGCATCTAAGATAGATGTGGACGTGCTTACAATATCATTTATCCTACACGTCTATAGGTATTTATTAGTTAGCTAACCCACTATGTAGTGGGGAAAGTTTTTTAACCTTTTAAACCAAAATACTTTAATATTCCTGGAATCGTGTCGTTATTTTAAATATCTCTTTCCTTTGAGACTTTAATACAAACTATTAAATGTGTTGTGTCTTGAGGCCTCTGATGGTAGCACAGCCCTCCTAGAAAGCTCCTGGCAACATGTCGCAAGAGCCGTGAAAAAGCTCATACCACTTGACACTATAATCCTACTACTAGAAATGATTGGAGGTACAATCCAAGAATCATGTAGAATGATGCTCATTTGTTATAGCCAATAGTAAAATAATAGAAACAACCTTCATGCCTAATCCGATTTTAGTGATATTTTTAAATTAATGTTTTATGGACTAAAATGTAGCCATTAAAATTATTATCAAAGAAATTTTAATGACACAGAGAAATAAATGTTCATGATTTAATACAATATGATCACAGTGTTATTTTAAAATATATTACACTGAAATCTGGGACTTCCCTGCTGGTCCAGTGTTTAAGACTCCGTGCTTCCACTGTAGAGAGCATGGGTTTGATCCCTGGTTAGGGAACTGAGATCCCGGAAGCCGCACGGTGTGGCCAAAAAAACCTAAAATATATTACCCTGAAATCTGAAAAGTAGATTACAAAGAAATAGACTAAGACTTTGTCAGTTTTAACTTCTGGGTAATGAAATATATGGGAAATTTTTATAATTAGAAAATATTTTTTTATTATGTTGCACTGTTAAATTCGTATGTTCTTACGAATTTGTTGGAATCTAAGATACACAGAAGTTTGAAATTAAATATCATTAATCATACCAATAAATATTTTTAAGTTTTGAATCTTTAATTTAGAAAAAGCATAAATTTGATGATTAATTCAAAATTTTACTTTGCCTCACTAACTCTTTGGAATATATCATAAATATTTCATGAATCTCTGTCCTCAGAACATCTTCAGTGAAGTGAAACAAAATTCATTGAAGATAGAAGTATATGAATTGCACATCTTGCCCACATTTGCAATCCTTTTGGTGAAGTTAAGGTTTAATTTATGAAGGTAGCATGTGATTAATAAATACTTTACTACATACTCAAACAAAGTTTTTGGAGTAACACTAAACTTTTCAGGTGATAAGTAATCGGATCACTTCTTCCTTTCAAGCCAGAAATTGCCACCAGTATATCTTGCTAGCTTTTCTGCCTATTCTTTCATGTACTTATCCTTTATCACAGTCAGTCCTCTAATATGAAGCCAATATCCCCCACTCTCCAAAAAATAGGTGCCAGAATATCTATTGTAAAGTTTTTTTGTATATAAAAATAAATCAGACATTTTCTAAAAAATACCAACCTTATTCACTCAATGTTTTTTCATTTTCAGATGCAATTATATTTGATTGGTCTTTAAAGCAATAAAGTTTTCTTTCTGCGTATTTTAAAATATACAGCCCATTTTCCTTTCAAATTAATTGCTAAAATTAGTAAGTAAAATTAGTAAGGCTAATAAAGGTGAAGAACCATTTGAAGGTTTCCTATGTTTAAAAAACAATTCCAGCTTTTCTGAAAGATACATTTTTATGGGATAGAGTTTATGCCATGAATTGAGTCTAAGTTAGTAGATATTTATTGTTTATAGAACACAACATGAGTAAGACATGGTCCCTTTCCTCCTCTCAAAGAAATTATAACCTAGTTTGAAGCAGGAGGGAAGAATAAGACAAAATATTAACTATAATGCAAAGCAGAATTCCATGGTAGAGGAGCACTCACATACTTTTAAGTATCAGGGGAAAACTTCATGGAAGAGGTAGCGTTGGCAAGGGGCCTTGAATAGTGAGAGTATAATTTCAGTAAGCGGAGATTGTGTAGAGAAGATGCTCAGAGGAAGAAAGAACAAAAATAAGGTGATGGAAAAGGATGATCATATGCAAGAAAGAACAAGTAGCCTGGGTTGACAGGAGTATAGTGTACATAAGGATGTAAAAATAGTTAAGGCCACAAAAGTAGATTAGGAGCTTACTTAGTATAAACAAACAGAGGTCAACCAGAGGTGGGCATTTCAACTTTCTCAACAATATGATCTATTAATCTAGAAGTAAAAAATAATACTTAGGTTTATGGATCACTGTTTACAAACAAAGTATAAATGGCATCTAACCTACTCTAAAATAATAAATTAACGTCTAATAATCACAAAACAAGAGGAAAAGTAATTGCCCATTTCTCACTCTATGGTTATTGCCATGAGAAAGCAAATAATTTTTATCTTCTGCCTTGAATCAGTACAAAACATTTGAAAAACATCTTTTTCAAAATAGAGGCCTGCAACATTATATTTAAGAGAACTATATAATTGTGGAAAAATAGAAAAGCATTTTATAATTGATAGTCCCTAAATGTAAAATATTAAGCCTTTCACTCTAGGCTATACATTATAAACACATATACTCAGAGACTTAATTAGGACTAGCTAATAGACATGAAATGTAAAATGTTACATATATTTATGTGGATATACACTACAGTTATTTTTATTATAATGAATCAAAAATAAAATGAATGAAAAGATTTTTATCAAAAGTTGTACTAGTGGAAGCTGGCTTTTACTTCAAGCAAGGGTATTTTCATTCCAGTTGTATAGTCTCGTTCTAATATCTTTCTGTGGGAACTAAGCCAGGATATTCCACGAGCTTTTATTAATTATTAGCTAAATAAACTATTTTTTAAATTGGTCTATAAGAAGCCTAAGGAAATAATAAGTAAAAAGCTACTAAATCTGAATTTTAAGAGATTTCTGTTATATGTATACATATAAATTGCTTAGAGAAATCAAAAGATATCATGTTTTTTAAAGAAGAAAAAATTTACAGTAACTCTTTAGACTTTTAAAGTAATATTCCTTTTGATCTGAATTATTCAAGTGATTATTCCTAATATATTAGGTAGATATTCCTAATTTACAACCTCAGAATGATAATTTTGGGGTCAGAAAATGACTTACAGATATTTGTTTCTGAACATTAGTAATGACTATTTCAGGTGCTGTAGCTATAAATATGCATAAGTGTCCAGATCATCTTTGATTATTACTTTGTGATGACTTGGGCGTAGATTATAATGAAAGATATTAATTCAGTAATATTTTGTTTCAGACTCAACCAACTCTGGAGACAACATGTATACTTTAATGAATGCAGTACCTCCTGGACCTAACAGGCCTAATGTAACTATGCATTTTTTAAAATTTTTGGAATGTATTTGAAGACTCAAACTCTAAGTACATTCCTTTTCCTTGATACTGTTTAAGCTTTATATTTTATTATCCAGGATCTTACTGGATATCAAAAAATCAAATTCTATGTTCTGGGTTGGAAAAAAACATAATATATAACATACATAACAAGAGATTTCATATCAGTATAATATAAATGTAAAAGAGAACTTAATTATAAAATGTTGATATGTAGCCTTATTTTATCTCGAATACCTAATAATTAATATTGACTATTTGAAAGTGACAGTTAATGTGTAATCATATGTTCACCTCATTTTACACATCACTAATTTCTTCAGGTGGTTGTTTTTTTTTTTTCCTGTTAAACTTGAAACTAAATTAGGAAGTTGAATATGCCTGTTTTTCTTTAAATTTTTGAAATCTGGAGTTTAAATATAGAACTGAAGCAGTTCTACAGAAAGAATTTGAGTGTACTTAATAAAGCATATGGTCATGATTTTTCCATGAACGCTTACAGAAAAATTATATCTATAAGACCTACATATTAACAAAATATATAAGAAAATACAGTTAATACATAGGTATATATATATGAATAAAATGTAGCTCAAATTAAAGAAAAATCAAAACACATATAAAGAATTTCCAAAAGTATACCAAAAACTGGGGATGAAATATTATAATTGAGCTTCCTAGCAGTGAGGACAGCAAAGGGAAACTTTAAATTGTCCAGTATGTTATGGTACTTGAAATAGGGCTAGTCCAAATTAAGATGTGCTGGAGGTGTGAAACACACCCTGGATTTTGAGGACTTAATATGAAAAAATATATAAAATATCTCATTAAAATGTTATACTGACTGTATTTTGATTGATAATTTTGATTATGTAAGTAAATAAAATTATTAAAATTAACTTCATCTGTTTCTTTTTACTTTTTAAAGATGGCTGCTAATAAATCTAAATTTTTTTACGTAGTTCACATTTGAACCTTACATATTATTTCTGTTAAGCAGCACTGCCTTCAGTTACCAGTATTCCCTTTGTATAATCAAATAAATTCTTTTTCAGGAAAAAGAAACAATTTTCTGTCAGTAATGTCTAAAAGGTGTTTTCACAGAGATTTTAAAGAACACTGAATATGATCATGAACAATGTTCATTTTAGAAATGCAGCACAAATGTAGAAAAGCTCTTCATACTGCAATTTCAGATCTTAAAACTTTATATTTGAAAGGGAGGGGATACGGGAGGAAACCAGGAGCATATGGTACTGAAGACATTTCTGCAGACAGCTAAACTGATATCATCCAAGTGTGTTCCATTCTGCTTCTCTTACTTGTTACAAAGATAAGAGATTCAAGAGAAGCAGAAGCTGAACATGTCACTCTTCCAAATGTCATTCATTTCAGCCAGAGGTAGTCAAAGCAAATGCCTGCTGAGGGCTAGGACTGCAGTATTATGTGCTTCAAGCATAATACCTACAGTCTTAGTGTTGTTTAACGTGCAGTGGGGGCCGGATAAAAGGACCAAACCAAGGAGGTTCACCGGCTGTTGGCCTCACCGGCACCAGTTTCTCAGCCCAGATCTAAACTATGCTTTTGAAAAAACCTGAAAAACAACAGTAAGTTCAAAGTTAATTTCTTTGACCTCTCATTAGAGGCATGCGTATTCCAAGTTGTTTACTGAAAAAAAAACCCAAAAAACACAATCCATCCATGTGTTTTAGGCAACAAAATTTTAGGCAACAGAATTGGCATTATCCTGCGAAAATGTATAAGCATGTGGTTTGTGTGAGCACGGTGATGGAAAGCTATCTTCTTTCCACACAGAGTCGGTGGTATACAGGGTGTCCACTCAGGGCAATCTTCCCCCGAAGCCTGTATGATTAGTAACCACCACAATCCCATCTATACACATACATAACACGCAACACATTTAGTATTCTGCACCATACAACATGGAAGAAATGATTTGGGCATGGGAAATTTTAAGAATAAGTGTTTTCAGTAATCTATCTTAACTGTAAACATAAGGTAATTATAGATAGCCTGTCTTCAAACTGAGGTCTGAGTTTCCTTAGAAGTATTCCAGGGAGTTGAGGGAGAGACTAAGCGGGTAGGTCATGGGCTCTCCACCACCAACTCTACCACGGCACATCTCTTCACATCTGTGTTGTACTAGGCTTCTAATGTAAGGTTTCACTTGAAAATGAAATACCACTACTTTAAAAAATGTTAAATATAACTGCTATTGAATGCCTAATTGTGATTGAACTGACATAGTTGAGACTGCCAAGAAGACTTAGCTATATTCAGCTATCCCCAAGGAGCTAAATGTATTTAACCTGCAAGATGAAATTATTTATCATGTCCATTTGAACAAAGATAGATTGTCTGCTAAGAAAAATGTTAATGTTGGCATATAATGTTCAATTATTCTTATTAATAAGCCAATACCTTTAGCAGCTTCTTAAGAATTACCTCTGGTTTATAATAGCAAAATTTGTCAATAGCATAAAATACTTATCTTCTCACTTGCACTGGAATATATGTGCTTTCTGGTTAAGGATATCTGAAGAAAAATTTGGATATGAATGAGGATTAGCCTGAAGATCTAGAACATAGAGAAGATGGAATGAGGGAAGTAGCAGTCCAGTTAGAGAATCTAGAAGGCTGGGAAAAAATCTAGGAAAATAATCTCCATAATTTGGAAATGAAAATAAGTTGTAGAAGTGTCTTACAGTGTTAAAGATAGGTATTGTGACATTGAGATAAACAATTGTTTTCAATGTGATCACAGTCATTTTCTCCATTTTTTAAATAGTTTCCAATGGGCCCTGGGTCAGATGGTCCCATGGGTGCATTAGGAGGAATGGAGTCACATCACATGAATGGCTCTTTAGGTAAGGATATTAAATCTGATGTTCAGGAATGAATTCAAAACAAAACCTTAATTCTACATAGTGAATATCATGACTTGCGAAGTTCTTCTTTGTATAGGAACTCATTTTGAAATGCTTCAGCTTTTATCTACAACTGATAGTTTAATCCATAGGATATTCGCTATGATGGCTAAAGATTATTTGGAAAATCAGATATGTGAGAATTGTTCTAACCTAGCTCATATTCACAGGTATTTACTTTAACTTACCAAAATCTGAGTGTTTATGATAAAAGGAGACACTGCTGCTTTGGGCACCTAGAGGACCATGGTATCCTCACAGTGGGTTTCTTTGTCTCCAAAGGTCTGTAGACACAGTCTCAGAGGAACTTCAGTCCTCTGCAAGAATTTCTTGATTTTGTTTTTGCATTTTAATGTTTGTCTCTTTTTAAAAAGTAAAATTGGTAATCATATTCTGTATAATCTGAATGATTCTCTTAAGAGAGAACACTGCCCACATTGTCTGTGTTCGTGATAAAGCTGATTTCAAGTAGTGCAAATAATGGTTGTAAACGTACTTCATAAATGATGTGTTCTTACCAAATGAAGCCAAATATCTGCAAGGTGAACAAAAAGTTTCACAGCAGTGAGAAACAGAGACAAGTGGTACAAAATTGACCTGGTCACACAGCATACTGTATATGTAGGCAGGCCAAATGCAAAACCAAAACAAGGGGAAAAAGACATTTATTTTATGTTTGTATGTTTATCATCATCATATATCATAAACTATTTTAAAAGTTGACAGTGGGGTTGGAGGTTTGTGATAATTTTTTTCTTTTGAAAAAGAACCATCTTTTACTTAAGTTGGAGAAACTATGCCATGAGTAACTCAGGTTATACACAGATTTCACAGCCCCACCCTAGGTCAGGAAATGCCATCCTCTGATACTTCGAAAAGCTATGTAACTTCAATAATCAAGAAATTATTTACAACACTTCGATAGACTTTTTTTTTTTGATAGACTTGTGCTTTTAAGGATCCATGCTTGTTTTGCCTAGTTTTCAAAATGTTAATTTGCACTGTCCAGTTGTGGTAGTTACTAGTCATGTGTGAGTATTTAATTCTAAATCAAATTAAATGTAAAATTTAGTTCTTCAGTTGCACTGCCACATATCAAGTGCACATAGTCACATGAGCTAATGGCTATCATAACAGACAGCACAAGGAAACATTTCCAGCATCACACAAAGTTCTACTGGGGATAGCACCATTCTAGAATTTTACTTTCTAATTTATTGCAAAATAATTTACTTTCCAATCTTTTAATTTGTAAAATCATTCACAAAAAGATGGCATTTGGTCATAGTGAGAAGATTCTCAGTTATATTACTCACTAGAACAGAATTTGCAGAATAGTTTCACATATACTTGTCATCTATAATGAATATTGTATATATTTATAGATACATAATTGCATATATACATTCAGTACTTAACATTATGCCTATTTATAAACTAATGTTAATAAGCCTTTACTTTATTTGTGACCATCTGCTGAATGCTGTACTATTAAAATATTATAATATTTTTATGCCAGCAAAATTATTTAAATAGTTAAAAATAAAGCTAAAATTGTGGCAAGGATCTGATTATTTTTCTTTGTTACCTAAGTTATGATTCTATTTCTTACGTAAGAAATTAGTATTGATTGTCCATTTCTCCTAAGAATGAAAATAAAACCACAGTGTTACATTTTGAAAACATTTTTACTCTTGATGGATTGCCATGAATATTTGTTGCTGCCAAAATTTTCTTAAAAATATTATACTTTGATTTTGGTTATTATAGTAAAACATGGTTCAGAATATTGTCAGGTATTGTTGCAAATGCCTGTTTTGTACTTTATCAGATGTACAGAAGCATCATTTCAGAAAATAGAGATCTCTCTCTCTCTCGTTCTCTATTTACATATCTATAAATATATATATACACATGTGTATTAGTGTACAAATTTTAAAGTTTTGAATTGAGTAGGATATATATGTCTACTGTTTCACTTTCAGGAATTTATGATAGCAATAGTTTTTTATTCTGCCATTACCAAAAAAAGTAGATGATTGGGAAGGAAAGGTACAACTCTTCCTTGCATTTGCCATCAGATGATACTTACCACATAGTATAAGAGAAAAGTAATTTTTTGAGATTCAAAAATCCAAGAGATATACACTGCAAATACATAGAGTGTACTGCATTACTACATTTGTTTATTTTAAAGGAGTATTTAATTTACAGATAGAATCATTACCTAATAAAGGCTTTCTTTCCATATTTTGTTTTAGGCTCAGGAGATATGGACAGTATTTCCAAGGTGAGTATTATGTATTGTGTGTTGTTTTTTATCTGTGTTTTATTCCACACAGAACTCTTATTAAGATTGAGAATAACGTTATGAATTTTGTTCTTAAAGAGTTTGAAAGTAGAAGGCCAGATATAATTAAGTAGAAGTGTAAAATATTAATGCATATAATCTGTGGGAAAGGGTAAAATTAGTCTTTTAAGAATATTTCAAAGCATGCTAGGATTCATTTACAGGATATGCTATACATGATTAATTGATACCCAAGCAAATAATAATCAGTTTAATCACATTATGATGTTACGCATTTGTAAAGCAAACTGACATACTATAGATAATCTTTTGAAAATGTAAAGAAGTCTAGAGCAACACGAAAAGAGGTAAATTTGAAAAAGTGGTTATTATATGTTGTAAGGGCATTGCATTTATACATCTCATTTGTCTTCCAAACCCTTATGAGGCAATGCTGATGTCCTCAATCATTATTATAGTTCCACAAAATAGAGTAAGAAAGTAATTAGAGGAAAATTATATTAATAGAAGTAGGAAAGTGACCCTTCCAATAGCACATGTCTCTGTTTTTCCTCTGTCAGTCGTCTGAGTATCTAAAATTAATGCTTTGCTAAGATGCTGTATATTTTTTGAAGAATACCTAAATACTTTTTAGGTCATGATGAATTTTAAAATACTTCTCTGTGGGTCAAATGTATATTTAGAATGGCTGATAAGAACTAATTATTAACTACCACTAGAATGACTCTCTCAGAAGTCTGCTTTATATCAATAAATACAGAAATTCATTAAAGGATGACTTCATTTTTAATTCCACTTTGAATTTATATTCATGTATAATAAAGCAAAATTCCTGATGCCAAGAAAAATAAAATGAAGTTGAGCTATAGAAACTTATAAATTAAGACTTCAAGCTAAGAAAAAAAAAAGAGCGTTTAATTGGCATTCTGACGTTGTATCTGCATCGCTTGGCTGCTTGGCCTAGGAACTTCATCATGCACTTTGGATGTCTGTTTAGAAACAATCAGGAAGATCTTTTTCTTTTCTAAAAATAGATATATACAAACGGCACCATCTTAGCTCTGTGAGAAATAGTATTAGGTAAGCCTTCAAAAACCTTGTTTTCAAAATAAGATTCATTGTATAATACCGTTAGAGCCTTCTTTCTGGGAGGCTTTACAAACCAGATGACCATGATTGTATTGGCTGTCTTAGGTATCTAACAATTGATGTTGGCTGAATTGTGCTTTGTGGTCACAGTAAAATGTCTGAAGTTATATTTGAGAAACATATTCTAATGTCTAAAGATAATTCTTCATTACACAAAGGCGGGAACATCCAGATTGCTTAAGGCCGTCTTCGTAACGTTTCCACTGACATAACCTTGTACACTACATAGATGTAAATGAAATTCTATATGGGAATGTACTTTGTAATTTATAAAGCACTTTAAAAAATTTTAAGGGCCATAATGACAAATGAAATATCATCTTCTAATCTGCCCTCATATCAGATCTATTGCTATTCCTTCTATGCTTATTTTCCCCTTCCTATAACCAGAAGCAAGTTTTTCCACCACACTGTGCCTGCTGCTGCTAACATTCTCTTGCCTAGTGATTACTGTTTATTCTTTAAGCATTAATTGACCACCCATTGTGTACTTTTATGTACTGAGTATTGCCTTGTGCACTATGGGGAAATACAAAAGACTTCTTTAAATACAAACATAATCTTTGCCCTCAAGTGGTTTGTACTTTGGCAGGAATTCCTTCATTCAGTAAACATTAATATGCCAAGGCATTATTCTGGGCTATGAAATTCCAAAGACAAACAAGATATTGTCTCTGCCCTCAAGAAGTTCAGTATAACTAAGGAGACCAAACAAATACAATAGGGAAAAACTTTACAAAGGAAAGTTCAAGTACGTTTCAATTGACATAAGAATTATGCCCAAGGGAATTCCCCAGCGGTCCAGTGGTTAAGACTCTGCACTTCTATTGCAGGGGGTACGGGTTCGATCCCTAGTCAGGGAAATAAGATCCTCCTGCATGCCGCGCGTCGCAGCCAAAATAAATAAGTAAAAATAAAGAAAAAAAATTTAAAAAAAAATTATGCCCAAGTAATAAACTTGCCACTTAACAATGTACTAGAAATGACTGGTTGCATCCACCTTCAAATGGGCTCCTAAGCGTCTCATTTCAGCCCTGCCCCCACTCCTCGTTCCTTGGCTCCAGGCTCTAACCAGGCTGTCTGGGTGATGGTACCACTATTGTCTGTCCCATCTCCACTTGTCTGTCACTTTATCTATAATCAGCAGCATCAAACATATTGTACAATTATTTTTTCCCTACGTCTTTCGACTCACAGCTGAATTTTTCAGCCTTTTACTCCAAGCTCTGCAAGTTGTCACAAACTTCGTTTTCCCCACCTTCTTCCTTTTCCACCTCATGTCCGGCCATCTCAAGAAGCTCTCTTCTCCCTTTTCTCTTATTTCCTGGGCTCATTCCTTTTCATCCTATTCTTTTTCTAGTCATTATTATTTGTGAATCAGAAGATGATCTTAACCACTTCTGCTTAGCAGTTGTGTTCAAAATTGCTCTTGGGTCTCTAGCTGCATCTTCCTAATTCTCCAGTTAAACCTGTATTTTGTCAAGCATCAGTATTACATTTTTTAAATTTCTTAACTCCATTTTAAGAAGTTGTTTGACCAACCTACGCCCTTTTTGTGCATTATATTCTTGCCTTGTTGATGCAATCTACTGGAGACACTGCACACAAACAGCTACAGTTAAATGCAGCATACACACAGTTCATTGCCACCCACCGTCACAACCTGCTCTGGGCTAGTGTTTGGAACTACTGTCTTAGCTGTTCCTCAGATACCAATACTGAGTATATCTTTAGCTATATCTTCATCATGTCACCCAGTGACCATGGACAGCACAATTTCCTTAAGACTCCTCATTGAGCAACTTTTGTTGTTTTCACAACATTTTGCAGAGATTACCTCAGATTTTTTAAAGATGTTCTGTCATTTCATGATTTTCAAATATGCCCAGTGAGCTAGATAGGAACAGGTTTCAGAGATCTGATACTAGCTCAGTTTTGTGTGTTGAATGTGTCCTTTTAATCTGCCTCTCAATGTTCTCATATACACCACCACCACTCCCCCCTAAAGAAGTTTAATGCTGAGCCACCATGCTATGAAAAGATTGCATGGAAAACAGAAGCAACACCATGAAGTGTTTTATAAGTATTCAAATATTACTGTAATGTTACTTTCAAACTTCAAATATTTTTAAATCGACACTTTGAGTCAGGAATCAATTTGAAGGTAGCCAGACTTTCAGAATTGCAAATCAAGAAATGATATCACTTCGATGTGGAGTTTAAAAAAAGGATACAAATGAACTTATCTACAAAACAAAAATAGAGTTACAGATGTGGAAAACAAACTTACAGTTACCTGTGGTAAGGGGCAGGGGATAAATTGGGAGATTGGGATTGACATATACACACTACTATATATAAAAGAGACAACTAATAAGGACCTACTGTATCACACAGGGAACTCTACTCAATACTCTGTAATGGCCCATATGGGAAAAGAATCTAAAAAAGAGTAGATATATGTATATGTATAACTGATACACTTTGCCATACACCTGAAACTAACACAACATTGTAAATCAACTATACTCCAATAAAACTTTTTTTAAAAAATAAAAAAAGAAATGAGACATGGCAAAAATGCAGCAGAGTCTGGGAGCACCCTAGTTTAGTCAGAGATATGCTGCTCCTTTCAGGGCACCTCACGTACTTAAGGCTAGGAGTGTGACTATTACGCAAGGATGGAGAGGGCTCGTTTCATATATCTGTTTGAATATGTAAAAGTATGCAGCCTCCAAATACATGCTCAAATACCCCTGTATAGGTATGTTAGATTATTTTTTATTCCAAGATTGCCAGTTTCTCCATTATGTATGAAATGACAAATCTGCCTTCACCAAAGACTTCTAGATTTTGGGTAAATCTTATAGTGATTTTATAAATTTGCCCTTTTTTGAGCTAAGTAAGCATTATCATTCCTGCTTTCAAGACACAGTTGAGTAATAACTTTATTCACGAGTTGTAGCTTAGTTACCTATAGCTTAGTTAATTGCACTTCAATTTTACTTAATTTTTTTTTTTGGGAAATCAGGTTATCCATGTTCATTTCAAAGTCCAGTTACTTTATACTTGGGAAACTAACATTTTCAGAGGAAAAAAAAATTTTCCAAAAAAAAAAAAAAAATAGAATCCTCTTTATGCCATTAAGCTGTGGTTCCCCAGCCCTTGGGGTTCGCTGGCAAATGGAGCTCCTACGGACTTCAGAGGATCCCTGTTCTCAGATCCTCCCTGTGGGGTGCACAGCAGGACAAGATACAAGCTCTATTTCTACCAGCTCATCTACCTGCTTCTGCTTTACAGTTTAACCATATTTTTAAAAAGCACATATTCTTCTGGGGATAACCCATTCATGACATTTTCATTTTTATTGCCTAACTTGGTTTTAGTTAAGTCAAAATCCTCAGAGCAATTTTGTTTAAAAAATCTAAAAACTTATTCGAAAACAGAATATAAAATGGCAACGGCTCAGGAAAAAACTCTAAAATCTGGCTTACATTTGAAATAACAAGTAAAAGTTTTTAACCTTGAAGTTTATTTTTACAAGAATCTCTTAGTCACGGTTGCAATCCTGTGTGAGCATGCTTTATACGCCGCTGCCATTCTATATTCCCTATCGACGTGGAGTATCAGATGACCTCACATGGTTAAAATCGCACAGCAAAAACGACTAGCGAATTTAAATAGAATATAAAGCAGTATACTGTTAACTTGTGTTTGATTAGATTGCTAATATCAGCCATTTTATCTTAAAAGTTTCAAATAAATCTGCTCAAACAAATGATAGGAAAGGGTTCTAAATCACAAAACCTCTGAGCCTCCTTTTCCTATACAAGTACATACTGAATTCTCAAGTCCTGAGGTATTTATTTCTCTTGTTCTTAACTATCGTTAACCATTTTCCTTTTTTCCTTATGGTTCATATAAAAATAATGGTTAAAGTCGTGTTACTATGTAAACCACATGTAGAATTAAAGGGAAATATTTATCAAAACAGTGACCTTTCGAGTTTGATTAGTAAAATCACCCAGGGAAGTTATTGTTCCATCCCGCCCAATCAGTGTGTAGACTGCACTCTTCATCATGCCCCTCCTGGGAATGTTTCTTAAACTCTCCAGAAGTCTAGGAACTCTATGAACTGAGAGTGGGAAATGGAATAAATGATTCTGAGACTAAGACAAAGAGTTACAGTGAATTATTTGGGGTTTTCTGTTTTTTAATTTTCATTTGGGAAAGCATTAGTACTTGTCAAGGTGCAAAGAATGAATCCATGGTAGAAGTCTGAGATTGGAATTATAAATCTGCTTTGTCCTTAGAGATGATGGTATAGATTCCATGTTTGAAACAGTACCATGTAAAAGGGAAATTAAAATCTTCAAAATGCTTTGTTTTCTAAATCTTGTTTACAGAATTCTCCCAATAATATGAGCCTGAGTAATCAGCCGGGCACTCCTAGGGATGATGGCGAAATGGGGGGAAATTTCTTAAATCCTTTTCAGAGTGAGAGTGTAAGTATTCCCTTGACTATATTACTATATCCAGATTTTATTTCTGAAGCTCTTCTTTAGAATAAATGCATAAAGCCATTATTACGACTGTTTATCTAGAGTTCAATAGGTTGATCTTTTAAAAGTTAGAAAACTAAGTGGAATTTCTTTGAAAGTATTAAAAAATAAACTTTCTACTCCGATTCTATGTACATAGTTACAAAGACAAAAACTTTAATACCAATTTTCCTTTAGAAAACATCCACCATAAAGGAATGTACTAGAAACAGGTTGCATATGTGATCGTTTTTATAAATTTTTCACATTACTAAAATGTCTTTGATCACTGCAAAACCAGGTTTCTTCTCAGTGCTGTCCTGAAAGCTCTGAAAATTGTCTCTAAGATGTCTTTACATTATGCACTAGACTTTCCTGTCTTGTATGTTAACGAGTTATTTACATTTAACCCGAACGGGATATCCACGTCGTTTTCTGTGTGACTATAGTGTTAAGCAAAGGCAGTATCATTTCACGTCTCCATAGAAGTAGACAGGAGCAAACGGAGAAGCGAGCAAATTCATTCCTTCATTTAACAGTCACTGAGCACTGACTACAGGCCACAGCAATGTGCTGGGCACTGGAAAGACCAAAAGGACAACATGGTATCTTTTCTCAAGGACTTACTGCATTATACAGTAATTTATTAACTAAGATTTCACATAAGAAGCATCTATAGAATTTTTAAAAATACAATTTCCCAGAACCCTCCCTGGACCCAGCGAATCAGAACTTACAGGAGCGGGGCCAGGCGTCCTCCCATGTGGAAAAGCTTCGTCAGTGATGCTGATACACATTCTCTGCTAAGAACTCCTGAACTGGAATAAAGGAGTTCAGAACCCAAACTAGTTTCATGTTCATAGAATCAGCGCCTCCAATACGTGTACCGCCATCATTAAAATAATGGAGGATCTACCAAACTATAAACAGAATCAGAAGAGAAAATTACCTTCATTTTGCCCAGACCTTTACCAGAGGTGATGCCATCAGAATTTGAAGCGGTGGCTAGTAATATACCTACTTTTGCGCAGAGTGGCTGCTTCCCAAAATGGAACCCAAGATTGAGTGTTCTGCGGTTTCCTTTACTTCTTGGTGTTGACCTAGCACCTCGGCATGGGACAAGACTCCCCTTGTTTTTAGACTTTAATTTCTGTTAAAACTAGAAATAATATGATGATCTTTAGTTTGTCTGTTTCATTTTCAGGATATTTATGATTAGTGAGAACCAAGAAGGTAAACATAAAAACTCGTATTTAAAGAAATCAAAAGATTAGCCTGTCAATGATGAGGAAATAGAAAAATATGAGGAACTATATAGTTTTTCATAATGCTTAGGATTATGGGATTTCTTAGAGCCCGGTTCTTTCACTAGTTTGCTTCAAGACTATGGACAAATTAGTTAATTTTAATTAATTAATGTTCACTTTATCTAATTAGAGACATTAATTTCATTTTATGCTAATTCTTCCAGTAATGGTATAATTCAGTGAGGTATATGATAATTAATTCAGTTCAATTCAACATGTATTGAGCCTGCACTATGCAAAGCACTAGGTTAAGGACAAAATATTCTGAAACAAACATAACACATCCCTAACCTCAAAGAATGCAATCTGATGGGAAGAACATGTTTACACAGCTAATTAAACCATACGTCAGATTAGTAAGTGCTACAATAGATATAAACCAGGTGTTTTAAGAGCACCAAGGAAAGTATTAATTTTGTATTGGAAAAGAAAACTTCTTTAAAAAGGTTCCACGTGACTTTAACTTTAGGGGCAGCGACGACAGGAACTCTCCCCTCCTTCCTTCCCAGATTTGTTGTGGGCGACTGCCGCCTTGTTTGCCAGAGAGGGGAGCTGCTTCAGAGTTGGCATCAGAAAGCTCTTCACGGGGATCAGAGAATCAGATAGAACAGGACTTAAAAAACTACTTTGTGCAGAATAAAGACCAGCCTCATCCTTTAACCCCAAGTGGATTATGCACATGCTGGATAGCAGATCCCTCTGGGAATATGTGCGTAGCATATAGAGCCACTGGAGTAGGGCTTCCCCCACCCCTGACTCCTGGCCCAGCCTCGCTACCCTTGAAGCCAAGAAGCAGGTAAAACGCCAGACTGCTGTGCAGAGTTAGCAGAAAACAGAAGCTGCCTCCTGTCTCCCCCCTCCCTCTCTCCTGTCCCCACTAGAAAAGTCCCCAAAAGAGAAATACTTGGATGGTGGTTGAGAACCTGCACAACCGCCTGGAGGGTAGTGCAGCCTTGGAAGCGGGTCCACACTGGCTGCGCTGTTCTGTCTGCTGGGTGAGGGGTCTACATGCTATGAGTGACACCCTGGTTGTCTGTGGCTTCCTCTATCACATCCACACATTTTTGTTTGCACCTTTTTAAAAGATCAAGAAAAGAGAGCAGAGAGGAAGAAGACAAAAGAGATTCATTGCTGACAAATGTAGTAAGGCCTTAAAGAAGTAAATAGACTAGGTATCTCCACTAAGTTAGCTTTACTATCATCAAGGAAAAGCAGGAGGTCCAAGAGGGAGGGGATATATATATATACATATAGTTGATTCACTTCACTGTACAGCAGAAACTAACACAACATTGTAAAGCAATTATATGCCAATTAAAAATAAATAAATAATTTTTAAAAAGAAAACATTTCCAGTGACTAAACATGCAGACTGAATTCTAGTGGTTTTTAATGCACATAAGTCTGAAAAGCACAGATTTTTGAACATTCTGCCTTTTGAGGGTTTGTCGGTCTTTATCTTGAAGTTTAACCACATAAGAGGCCTGGGAAGAGAGCAAATATCTATTGACTGATTATCATGTACCGACACTATCCCAGTCACCTCACACATGCTACTTAATGTAATCAATACAGAAACAGAAATGTCCAACCCAAAGGCAGAAACCTTGCAGTGCCAACACACTTTACGCAAGAAAATAGGAATCAAAAAAGGTTTCAGGGCTTCCCTGGTGGCGCAGTGATTGAGAATCTGCCTGCTAATGCAGGGGACACGGGTTCGAGCCCTGGTCTGGGAAGATCCCACATGCTGCGGAGCAACTAGGCCCGTGAGCCACAACTACTGAGCCTGCGCGTCTGGAGCCTGTGCTCCGCAACAAGAGAGGCCACGATAGTGAGAGGCCCGCGCGCCGCGATGAAGAGTGGCCCCCGCTTGCCGCAGCTAGAGAAAGCCCTCGCACAGAAACGACGACCCAACACAGCCAAATAAATAAATAAATAATTAATTAATTAAAAGGTGCTAATAATTAAAAAAAAAAAAAAAGAAACTACACCTCTGCTTCATTTAAAAAAAAAAAAAAGGTTTCAACATTCAGGCTCTTTTGGGGGGATCAAAAAAAAAGCCTTTATTTCAAGAAACAAAGATGCCCCCTAGTGTTCAAACTCTATAAAATGTTTGGCTTTAAAAACAATACAAAAAGGCTTAATTCAAAGAATAGCGCTTCATGCCTCTCAAGTAAAGAAAGCAGTTAGTTTTATTTTTTGAATTAATTTAGCAGAATATTTTCACCATAGCATTGAACTATAATCAACTGAGCAAACATGCTATTAAAATCACGGTGTCAAATAGAAATTATAAACAAGGTGGTAGATCATTTCCTATTACCCTTACTGCCTTTTTTCATTTTCTTCTATTGTAAAGAAATCACATATGCCCCAATTTTTTTTTTTGAATAGTAACATACACACTAGATTTATTTCACTTTAGTTCAGCTCAGGTACCTGTAGTATTATCTCTCATTAAGAAAATAAAATATTATATAGATGCTTAGAAATATAAATGTAAGATCTGAAGTGTTCTTGAAGTGTATGAAGAGAAATGTAAGATCTGAAGTGTTCTTGAAGTGTATGAACAGAAATGTATGCACATTGTTCAAAGATTTAATGGATATTTCTGATGGAGTCCATGGTACATGAATTGGGTATAATAAATTCTCTAGCTCATGTTTTACATGCTAAACCAAACCCTGATGCAGTCAACAGCATTGTAAGGCCATTTTATCATTTGATCGAGGAGAAACAGACTCACAGAATAGTTTTGAATGCTGTGATATCAGGGCAACCTGATATCACAGCATTCTGACACAAACACTAGAATATGTCATGGCATATTGATGCAGCAGTACAACAGAAACATTGCAGTGTGGTCTCAGGACAATACACCATGAATATTTTATGTCTCTAAATATGATACCCCATTTAACACTTGCTCTTCTACTTCTAGAAAACAGTAAGCCACTTCTACTTGAATAGTAATCAATAGCAAAATTTCTTTTTGCTGGCACATTCTGTGAGTTTCCCTAGAAAGTTTGCAATTTCCCTCAATCTTACTTAGTTGAAGCAGTTTCAATAAAAGCAGCAGCAGATGAGCAGTTTACAGCCTTAGCAGTGCAAATAGCCCATCGCTTATAAAGACAGTCACACACAAATACAATCTATTTTACTGTACCAAATACACTTAGGGCATCATTTTACAGTTACTTGTACTATTCAAAATTTAAATTCCATTAGATGCTTGCTAATTTTTGAGCTGTATTGCTTGGAGATGGTGCTTCCATCCTTTCTGACTGAATCTGGCCCTGACTTTCTTGTTGTACCCTATTTTCCACTCAGTTTCCTCCCTGAATAAGCCTAACTCTCTTAACTTCCCAATGAATCTGTAACAAATTCTCATTTTACTGTAAGATTTGCTTAAGACATTTGAAATAACACAGGTTAAAAATCCTAACAGTTGCCAGTGTTAAGAAATGGGAGCAACCAATAACTATGCTTGGTAGCATGGAGAATGTGAGAGAATGTGCATATATACTTGTCTCTATATATGCATACTTTTAATGGTGTATAATTAGAATGAAGGCTATAATATATTCTTAACTATATTCCCTAATGTTACATTACATTTGAATGAACTGGAACAATCCTTGTGAAAAAAGGATTCAGGGATTTTTAAAATCTGATTATTCAGAATGTGCATTAAATGAGATGGTCTCTAGAATTAATTATGACTTACCCAGAAAATTTTTTTCCAACATATCCTTTGAAGTCCTTTTTAAAAAAGGAGACTTTAAAAAAGCTTTAAAGTCTTTCACTGTTTTTAGATTGGCACAATATATACCCATTAAAATCTTTGTCTTTAAAATAATGATTGATGATCTAGCTGTGCTATTTAAAATTAAATACAGTTAAATTTTCAGTTCCTAAATTACATTAGCTACGTTTTAAGAACTCAGCAGCCATGTGTGGGCGCTGTGCCGGACAGCACGGAATAGCACATATCCATCATCACAGAAGGTTCTACTGGGCAGTACTGATTGGCTCACCCATCCTTACTATAAATAACAGTAGCCAAAGAAAGCATAGATTAAATTTCCTATGCCCATTTTGCCATATTCTTATGTTTTCTACTTTCAATAAAACCTTAGTATCCATTTATCTTCTTGTTTAGTCTTGCACCTAAAAGTCAAACGCCAAAATATGATTATTTTGTCAAAGGTTGTGGATAGGTCATGGCAGTGTGCTGTCATTATTTGTAGTGGAGATTTGCATGGCGTCTCCTGATGAGATGGGGGTAGATCCCCTCCCAGCTCAGGGACGAGGTGGGCTCCACTTCACTGATCCTTCTCAATGATTGTTTGGGGGCTTGAGGTTTTGTTTAGCTTTGCTTTTTCGTTGCCACTATCAAGCATAAAGGGGGAGTTTTTCTATCAAACTGAATCCCCTTTCGCTTCTCTGGCGGTCTCCCCTTTATATCACCCTACTCACTGTAATCCAATGTGGAAGATCAGGAACATATATAAATAAGCTTTCCTATACTGAGGAAATTTGAGGCTATTAAGAGATTAACAAGTAGATTTTTCCTTGATTTGACCTGTGTTTAAAGGATTAACAATCCTCCCCCTAAGGTCCAGTGACCCGTTTTCAGGCCTAGTCATCTGCTTTTACTCAGGATCAATGTGGGTTTTTGGTTTGAGCACTAGATCAAACTCTAATGACTTCCAGTCCAGACTTCTGCCAGCTGAGCCACTGTCAGTCACCCTGCGCTCTTCCCTGGGAAATCCTGCTTTCTCCATATTAACAAATCCATCCCTATCTAGTACACACCTTATACCTCGTTTCTGGTTCCTGCACGACCTCCACTCATTTGGAATTCACTTCTTTCTGTTCTGTCTGTTCCTTTTTTAGAAGGTTCATGCTCCCCTTCCCAGGACCATCACTGTTCCTGGTTAAGCCCCTGCAGCCTGGGACCAAACCCTCTCATTTTATCTGCCTCTTTCCATGAGGTGCAATCATTATGAGCGCATTAAAAGTAATTCCCTTTTGCCCTGGTCCTCACAGGTTCTTATAAAGCATTTAAAATATTTAAGAGGTCATATTAAATATGGAAACCGTTACCACTTGGAAGTAGATGCTCCTCCTTCCCATCACAGGTGATCTAGACTGTGCTGTCCAAGATGGTGGCCACCAGTTACATGGGGATATTTAAATAAGTTAAAGTTAAATAACATTAAAATTTTAGTTCCTCAGTGGCACTGGCCACATTTCATGGGCTCAAGTTGCCACATGTGGCTAGTGGCTTTCGTACTGGACACCACAGGTTGTGGAACGTGTCCATCGTTGAAGTAAGTTCTGTTGGGCAGAGCTGCTCTAGAACTTTTCTGTCACAGTCTATTTCTCAAGCATATGAGGGTAGATTGGCATCATTATCTAAATAATTGCTGTTTGTCATTTGTTAAGACCACTTTTCCAAATTTCTGAAAGTCTTGCCTTTTACCAATGGTCAGCCTCAAACTGACAAGTAACATGTAACAAGAATGCCCCTACTCCCACCCAGAAATGCTTGTGGATTGAGATAGGAGTCACAGCTTCAGGGAAGAAGTTTATATGCTAAAGTATAAATCAGACTCTTAAGTATTTTCTAAATGCTTTAATAAGGACTTCTTATGGCCAGCTGGGAGTTATACTATTACTCCAGCATTTACTGAGCACTTGCCGTGTATTCAATAAATACATAGTTTTAAGGGTTTTATACTCAATCCTCCCAAAACCCCTTTAAGATCGATACTATCATTAAGCTGATTTTACAGGTGAGGAAACAAGCACAGAGAGGTTAGTAACCTCCCAAGTTTACACAGCTAACAAAGACTGTGTTATCCCTCACATGTATTTGATTATTATGAATTACCCTTGGACTAGATTTACCCAAATTGTTCCAAGGGCCTATGAAACATGAATCTGGCTAGAAGGAGAAAGCTGAGGGACTAGGTACTTATCAAACCCCAAAGCTCAGAGAGAGAATGAGACTGCTTGCTTTCCAGAGGAAATATTTAACAGTTCAGGACAGTCAATTCTATATAATTTTACTCTTTTTATGCTTTCTTATTTTTATGCTGTATTTAAAGCTTGTGCATAAAAGACATTAAAATTCACAGTTACTATTGTTTACCAAGGGGAATGTTAGTGGCCTGTAGAAGAATTGTTGTTAAAATATGGATTCTTCTCTCCTTCTAGTACTCCCCTAGCATGACAATGAGTGTGTGATCCATTACCAAGTCTCCTCATGGAAACCACAGTGAGTCAGCCCTTCACAGAACTACTACGGAAGAAAATTATTCATCACAGTGTACAGTTAAACAAAGGAATCTCAGTCACACCAAACCAACCTTTTTATTTCCTGCTCTCTCCCATATTTTGTGAAGAAAGCGGGTCCAAACGTGATTCGAACAACTGTACAGAGCGGCATATTAGAATTGCCCTCAACGGAACTGCAAATAATTATCTGTGTATGTATATGTGTGGGAAAGAGAATGTATTGTATGTGTGTATGTTATATGGACACATGCACATACATACATTGACCCACAGGACATTGTAAAATACTATCACATGACATCTTAAGTAGAAATAAGTAGGGACTTTTATTCCATCCTTTTTTTCACGTTTACATTTTAATTATTAAAAGTTGCTCCTGCCCCTCCCTGATCTATTTTGTGCTGTGTATATCACTGCTTTATATAAGTTATTTTTTAAGGTGAACTCAGATGTTATGGTTTTGTAAATGTCTGCAATCATGGATAGGAAT
Organism: Balaenoptera musculus; assembly: GCF_009873245.2. Lineage (NCBI taxonomy): Eukaryota > Metazoa > Chordata > Mammalia > Artiodactyla > Balaenopteridae > Balaenoptera > Balaenoptera musculus. The sequence continues at coordinate 63,408,220 of NC_045787.1, read as the reverse complement.
AAAATCGCTTATTTGAGAGCTTTCATTAAATTGCGTGTGATGCAAGTTATCCTGTGAATCACAAAGTGTACTGTCTCAGAAAAGAAGTGTGTCTTCATCTTTATGTCAAATCAAACAACTTCTCAGTAACCTTCAGTGAGTATTTTTGTACTTTTTATGTAGGAAAAACATTACTTCAAATCAACAAAAGCTTAACTGGAGCCTAACAGTATATTTCTGCAATAACTGCTCTAGATGGAATTCTTGATTTGTCTTAGATGATATGGAAAATCATTAATTAGCTGCGATTGCTTAGACCATAGCAATAAAGTGACAGGGGTCGTCATATTTTTAGCAACATATTTCCTGTTTAATATGATAAAGCCCAGAAGTGATAACACAGCCATTTGCTTGAATATGTCACTTGTCACCAGGAATGCTAGAGCTAAATTTTTAATAACATACTAACGTGAAATGTACCTCATTTTTATTCAGACTTGTGAACATCTCCACATAGACACTGCAAAGGAGATACATTCAAATGATTGAGACTTTCAGCACAAGGGGGAGGGAGTTTTTAATCACACGCCGGGGGCTCTGGAGTGCTGCTTCTCTACCCAGGTATCTTAGTAGCAGCAAAACTGACTGTCCCTTCTTGCTGCCAGCAGAGCACCTGCTCTGTTCCCAGGATATAGGACTTATAGTAGAGTGAAATTATTGATAGTAACTATATTTCATCTAGCCATTGACTTCAGTAGGCTACATCTGCTTCATATAACTGTTCATAAAACATTAGAAAAATTTTAACAAAACACTTCCCTTATGAAAGCACATTGCTCTATGGCCCTTTCCAGATCTTTTGGGTTTTCTGTGTTTAATCAGGCATACAAACACCAAAGTCATAATAGAAAAGTCTGAAGACTGATTTTACATTCTAAAAGCTAAGTTGGTGATCCTTTCTTTGAAAATTGTGATAAAAATAACCATTGATCAACAACTATATATCCAAACTCCAGAGACTTTGAAAAGCATTGTTTACTCTCAGGTAAGGGGCATCCGTCTTTCTTTAGGCGTATGGTCTCTAAAGTGAAAATTTGGCACTATATTTACTAGTTCCTCATCCCAGATGACTTATTTCTCTCAAATCCATAAGGATTTATTCCTTCTGAAAATAAAGATTTTTGCCTGTGCATGACAGGGATGTCAGGCAGAACTGTTAAGAGGGGAAAAGGAAGCTGAATTAAAATTTATGTTCCAGATTTAAACTAATCAAACTAGTTGCCATTAATCACACAGTGTGCAGAGGCTAGGACTGCACACTGGAGAACAACTTCAAGGTTTCAAGCCACAGAGAGGCTTTCATGAAAAATTCAAACGACAAGGTCTTTAACTCAAGCCAAGGTAACCTGAAGATGACACCTTGTACAGACACATGAATTTACCAAGAATAATTTTAACTTTCACTTTTTATGACAACTGTGTGAACACTGAGAGTCTTGTGATTATTAAGCTTAATCTTATAATGCTAGAATTTTGAAACCTTTTGTTGACTCTTTTCTCTATTGTTACTGATCTTGAATTTCTTTCATTTGCCTTCTAAGAAGGTATTGTTTCTTATAATCAAAGAATCCTGAGCATGATTTTACTTGCTCTTATTTTGGAAGTAATATTGGAATATGAAGGCAATAGGGTCCCATTATTTCTAGCCTATTTGGTCAAAATAGTAAAATTGACTTTTTCCAAGGTATAGCAATCAATTCAGCCTATTTCTCTTTCTCTTGGAACCCAGATTAGAAATAGCTAGTTTTTTAAATTCCTGAAATCATTGAAAATTTGAAGAAGTTGTATTCAAGAAAACCAGAAAATAAAGATATTTAATTCCAATATCAAATAATTTTCTCATGCACCGAATGGAGGATAGTATAGCTGTATATTAATTTTGTTTAGGTTTTGAATCATTTAAACCTTATCCTTTTCTCTTTTCACCCATGTTTTCCATGCATTTGTGGTGGTCTTTATATGTACTACCTGTTCCTGAGTTACTTTTAACATTTCACCTCTCAGTAACATTAGCAATTCTTGCCGCCTACATTGAACATATAAAATATACATGTGAAATATAAAAATAAATAGGTGAAAACATTAACTCTTATTACTCTGCTTTGCGTTCTGCCTAACTCACTACAGTTGAAAATATATGTCAAAGTCTTTCTAAGGTATGTATGTCCTTAACCAGCTGCCTTTCTTATAGCAAAGCTGCACACAGGAACAGAGGCTGTGAGGTGCCACTGATCTGGTAACAACCCACACATTGGATGGGTGAATGTTCGTGCTCCTTTCCAAGTGTTCCAGTTTGGATGTTCAGTTGCTGATGAACAGAAATTACATAGCTGAGAATCTGAGGTTAAGATTTCTCTATTGCCAGAAAATTAACAAATCTGCTCCCTGAGCCATGGAAAGTGCCCAAAACAACCCTTTCCCTCCAGGAATAAAATAGAGAAAAGTTCCATTTCTATGTTTATGATTCTCTAAGCTATCTGAACTCTGTTGCATTTCATAGGATCATTCAGTTAACACTCTTCTTGTAGTTTAAAAGAGCAAATGAAAATATATGAGTTCAGTTTGGACATGAGGAAGCCCTACGTCTGTCCATACCTTTTCTCTATCATTTCATCCTGAGAATGTGTAGCAAAGCATTTAGAACTGTGCCCTTGGCAAAGAGTTTTCCACAGTCCTTAATACCATGAAGTCTTGATTGGGCTTTTTCTCCATGCCTCCTTCCCAATCCCTGCATCCTCCAGTAGAAATAAGATACAAACTGAACATTTTTACCTCTTAACCATTACAGTTTTCTTCTTCATATAGTATATAGTTTTCCTAGGGGACGTAATCACAATTTCCACTTTCTGACTGCCACTGGTAATTGGGTCAGTGAAGCATACCTTGAGAAATACTGGAAAAGTGAACCACTATTAATACACTTCCATTTGGCATATTAAACTTGCACGTGTGTGTGTGTATGTGTGTGTTGGGGGTGGCAGTGTGAAGTTTGCTCACAAAACACTTCCATTATGACTTACGTTATGTTATTGCACAACTGGTAACTATTAATCCCTTCCTTTGATTGTATTTTATTTCAATGGTAAAATAGCTGATTAAAGTGATTTCGGATGGAAAGAGTGATACAAAACATAAGCAGATGGACTCGCCGGCTTTCACATCCTCTGCTAGCTTGTCCACATTAGGCTTTCTTAAGAAGGCACTGCATCTAAAGGTAAGATCATAAATGACCATCTAATCCTTGGTCACTTCACTGCCACGAATTGTGCAGTTATTACAGTCTTTTGATGTAGACATTTGTTTAGAAGAAATTGAGTTGATGTTATTTCACCAAAAATGTCAACTTTACCCATGAACTGTAATTCACATTGAAAGGAGTGACCTACAGATGAAAACACCTGAGACCTCTTTAATTACTTTCCTGAACTATATTCTAAAGAGAAATTATCAGTTGAGTAGGTCTCCTAAGGAGGATTTCCTCTAAGTTTCCCATGTTAACTTAGTACAAATGGTCTTCCTGAGTAGAAGAAAAATAATTTCTGTAAGCACTGATAGTTTAATATGAATATTTTTGCTGTCTACATCCTTAAGTATGTAGACAAATATATAGATACTGTAAAATTTAAAGTGGGACTAAGTGTTTTCATGTATAGTTTGTCTTTTCCCCCTTTGCGGATTTACTGTCCTCAGGATAAATTGGACTCACTTTGATTATCCCAGTTATTGAAATGTAATGATATGTCCCTAGAAATATTTAGCATTTCCATTTTTTAAGTGAGATGTGCAATTAACATGACAAAAGCAAGTATTAATATTCCTATTAAAAAAGTATTCCCAGAATTTTTTCCCAGTTAACATTAAAACTTTATCCCACTTTTCTCTTTTGTGCCAAATGACCTCGGTACATTGCCCAGAAAATGAAATTTGGATTCTTCAGTGTTCTCAGAACACAAGACAACATGTTATTAGCTAAATTACCATCATGTCCTGACAGAATTGCTCAGGAAAACGCAATTAATCATCTACTTATTAGAAAACAACTCAAATAACCTTTCCAGTTTACGTAATTTGAAAATAAATCTACTTTAATTTTAGCCACACCTTAGAAATGTTTTTAATATAAACAGATTAAACTGTGTATGTGGCTTTCTATTAGATTATATTTCAAAATATTTACTTTCCATGCATTACAACAATTAAAAACTTAACAGAAACTATACGTTAGAATGAATAAAGGACATGGTGTTGTTTCAAACATGAATGGACAAGTCTTTATAAAGAGGGTTCTTTATAGCCATCAGCTTATTGTACTGTTTATCTAATTGTGATTTTAAGAATTTAAGATGTTTTCTTACTACATGTGTTAAAATGTTACTTATAATATCTTCCTGGAAAAACAATTCTTTGTCAGGCTGTTATGAACGCACAATTAATGTATAACTGTAATTGGAGTCTGGGATGCCTCTTCATAATCCCCTGTCCTTCATTCTGCTATGGCCACCGGCTACCCAATACGTGTTGTAAATTTAGCGTCTGCCTGTGTGTGTGCACACATGCATGCACACGTGTGCATTATTACGTTTTCAATTGGATTTATCACTCCCCGTTTTTGTACAGATATTTGAGCTAGTCATGCAATGGAAAAGGTTGCCATAAAGATGTACGTAAATATCCCTTAATTTCGCACATTTTCACATTTAATTCTAAAAATACAGATTTTCATCTACCGTTTCTACCATTTCTAGCCTCTAACTTTATTCCTTATTGAAAAAGTAAAGAAATTGTTCATATGAAGCTAGCATAAATGCTGTCCGAATGATAAAATTGTAATTAATGTGGACATCTGTGTCTATAATTGAATTAGACATTATGCTTTATGTAAAAACCAGGTGTCTCTAATATCAAAGAATTTCTTTATATGCATTTAAATAGGTTATGATGAGTGGCTAGCTCTGTGTGGTCAGATAACTAAACTTTGAATACCAAAAATATAACTAATATTATTAGCAAACCTGTTAATGGGTAAAAGTTCAGTATTTTATTCCAAGTAGGATTGCACATAATGTGGAAATCTGAAGCAATTATGCAGGTAATTCTTGTAAAACTATCCTTTCCTCAAGTACATTCATCTTTCTGATGAATTATACAGATGGTCGCCTCAGCTCACCATGAGCATTTGCCCAAATACAAATTCTGAAGTAGGTTCTGCACACTACTGCATAGATATTTAAGAATATAGGAGGAGGGAGGTCTATAACTGAGATTAAGAATTCATCCTAGATAAAATGGAAACATATAAATTATTTTTTCAATAAATTCTTAAATGCTGTTTCTGTAGTATTCAAGAGAATTTAAGTGTTAATTATTTTTAGCATTATGGCTTTGATCCACATGGTGTCTTCTAGCTCACTGCTGCCACACATTTGTACGTAGTCTTTAGAAAGGGTAATGCTGTAAATCCCACTGGGCAGACACCTTACTGAGTTGAAGGTTACCTCAAGTAACTTATGAGGCAGTCTTAGCAAGGTGTCTGGATTTCTGGGAGATGGAATGTAGGTAGCAAGGCAACTGAAGAGTCCCTGAATTGAAACAGGTAGAGTCCTATCACTAAGAACTTCTCTGGAAGTTGTTACTTAAGCTATTTCTAATGGTGCAAAAGTGGCTATTAGTGGTAGTAACATCCTGTAGATTCAGGACAAGAGTAACATACATTAAAAAAAAAAAGTAGAATTAGCTTAATGCCTCCTCAGCTCCTCTTGGTAAGTGAGACAACAGTACAAGTACAGAATGAAGGGTAAGGGGCTGGAGTCTGCACACCCAGCCCCACACAGTGAGACTCATCAAGTGTTTGTTCCCATAGCTCAGTGTATCTCTAAAGGTAAAAGAAACCCTTTATATCTAGAGAGTCATAAAAATTAAATAAAAGAAATTCCAGAAGTTTTATTCCCTGCAAAATTGTCTGATGAGGAATATGGTATTGCTGTTTAGAAAGCTCTAGAGCCAATAGATATTATACATATCAATGTTTATCTGTCTTATTCAGTTTGCAAAGTTTCCCTTGAAGTCTGAAGGGCTCTGCTTGGCTGCAGGTGCATTTCTCAGTGTACAATGATGTCAGATTTTCCTCACGTGACTGTATCTTTGCATCTTATAGCACGTAATTCTTGACGATAATAGGAAACTCTTGATATCTACTCATGTCACATGAAAAAGTTTGCTTTTAAATGTGCTCACAATATAATCTCAGTTATGATATATAATAAAAACATAAAAATTAGAATACATTGTATAAAAGAATTCAGTGTTCATTATTTTTGTAAATATTGTTTCAGAGAAAGAAATAGTTTAAGAATTGAAAAGTCAAAAGTATTTCCTTGACAGTCTTAATGGTGCTCACTGTCTTGTCATGAAGTTAATCATTATTCACTTATGACTGAAGGGATAGTACACATATTTAATGGTCTCAAAATTGTTTTAACAGAACACATGTATAAATAATTGAAAGTAGTAATTAATTTTAATTTTGAGAACTCGGCATGCTATTACAACAAGCAGTTACTAGCCAAATTTCATATATTTACTTCATCTTTGAGAAGTACTTACCTAGGTACAATTTTTAATTCGATTGAAAACCTCCAGAGAGCTGAACTTATACCCACTGAAAAAGAGAATACAGTGAACACTTTCACACATATAAGCAATATATGAAAGTGTTTTATGAAAATAGATCACTAGCAATTGCAAGAGATCATCTCACCATAAAAGTTCTCAAACTAATACACAATTCAAAATTGAAATGCTCAGTATAAGAGTTACTAATAAGAAATTTATTGAATCCAATAACCAAATCAAAACCAACATAGGAGCCACATCTAAATTGTACCAAAAGTGCATTAATAAGACCACTACCAGTATTTCTAAGATAATTACCTCCACAAAAATCACAACATAACCAAATTCTCAATATTGAGACAGAGTTTAAAATTCAATCCATTTAGCAAAAATTCCTTTTGAAATAGGCAGCACAATCTTCTCAGGCCCTTCTCAAAAAATAGTAATCTTGCTGAAAGATTTCTGGTTGTAAAACTACATGGTCCAGTGAAGCTCAGTTTAGAATGTAAAGCATTCAAGGTCCAAATCTCGGTAGAACATACATGCTGCGAGTATCTCTAAGATGAGCCTTTTAAATCATCTCCGAGGGGAGGTGGTCTGGGGTGAGTAGAAGTCTGGCAAGCTCTCGCTGGTTACTTCACTTCCCAGATGACTCAAAACCTTGTTTAATAAGGTATTTACTACTGTATTTAAGTTGTAGAAAGCTTTGTATAGTGTTTCTGTGTAGAGAGTTACTGAACTGTGTATCTGCAAAAATGAGTAAGCAATATCAACATCTTTTCCGTCAAGTAACCAGAAATATGTTGTTGTTCTGCTCTGGCAGGCAGCACTTCAGGAAACACGAAATGTAGATTGGAAAAGTATCTGTTCCAGATAACTTTGATCTTCATTTGAAATCTGTTAAATAAAATATCTTTCTGGTTCACTTGGCAGTATTATTTCTCATCAAGTTTGCCATGACACGAGCTCTTGCTTTGGGCCTCAAAATTGGGGTCCACGCTTTGTGCATTAAAGAGGCACTGAGGGGCTTCCCTGGTGTCACAGTGGTTAAGAATTCACCTAACCAATGCAGGGGACATGGGTTTCAAGCCCTGCTCCAGGAAGATCCCACATGCTGTGGGAGCAGCTAAGCCCGTGCGCACAACTACTGAGCCTGTGCTCTAGAGCCCATGAGCCACAACTACTGAGCCTGCATGCCACAACTACTGAAGCCCATGCACCTAGAGCCCGTGCTCCACAACAAGAGAAGCCACGACAATGAGAAGCCTATGCACCGCAACAAAGACCCAACACAGCCAAAATAAAAACAAATAATTAAAAATAAAAAAAAAGAGGCACTGGAAATGTAAAAGCTTATCCAGCTGAAGAGGAGTTTTGGAGCAGACAAATAATTAAATCACATATCTTTTCCATTTGAGTTGCACAAATAGATGTTCTTACTCCTAATAAGTAGGAAATTGGCATTTACCAAGGTTAGTGATTAATCACTAAACTGCCACGTAAACTTCAGAAGTAAATGTGTACAGTTAATCCCTAACCTATTGTGGATTTCTTCCCACTAAAGACAAAAATTTATGCTATAGGCTCTATATTACGGATCGCTTTGTGGTGGATCTTGATTCTGCTTGCCAAAAATAAGCTACATCATTCCAACTGTTTTCAGATATAAATGCCAGCAATTAAAATACTTCAAATCTATTTTTGACATAAAAACTTATATACAAAAGAGGGGATTCAAACAAAAGAATTGTGAAAAATAACTAGGTAATTTGGGACTTAGAGGAGAGCGTATGTATGTGCTAACAGTGATTTATTAACATTTCAACTTTCAAACTCTTTAGAATAAATGCTTATTTCACAAATTGAATTTATATTTTCCCATTTGATTAAAAGTTGAAAATCAACATAAATATTCAGAATGTGCTTAGAGTTCAAGACATTTCTTGGTTACTTGGCTATGAATTTTTATTTTCAGTGATTATGTTAAAAGAATATATTGAAAAATTTCAGACTTAATTATAAGAAATCAGAGATCTAAGAGTTTGAGATCAAGATGGCGGAGTAAGAGGATGTGAAGCTCACCTCGCCTGATGAACACATCAAAAATACATCTACATGTGGAACAACTGTCACTGAAAACTGGAAACTGGCAGAAGGACTCCTGTACAACCAAGGCTCTAAGAAAGATACACAGGTAATCAGGTGGGAAGGGAAGAAAAGCAATAGGATTGGAACCTGTGCCACTGGGAGGGGACTCAGAGGAAAAGGAGAATACACGGGGGGACACCCACCCTGGGGAGTGAATGGTTGGAACCACAGATTGGGCACCCAGTCCTGGGGTCCTACTTGGAGGAGAAAAGGCCCCTTGGCTGGTTGGAGGACTGCTAGGAGTAACGGAAGGGCTGGGGGAGCCAGGACTCTCCTTGTGAGGAGCGCACGTTCACTGCCTTGTCCCTGAGGCAGGACAGAGAGAGGTCTGCTCTAATGGCTGCCGGGTTTCCTGCAGTCACTTTGCCACACATTCCAGCCTGAGCCAAGCCAACACTCTGGCCCCACTCACGTCACACCACAGTGCAGCACAGGATCTGGAGCAGCCATGACCAGGGGAAAGGTGTGACCATGGGACACAGAGGCAGCCTGGTCCTGGGGTGGAGCCTGGGTGGGATGGCAGTGCCCACTGTTAGTGATTACACAAGCAGCGCATCAGAAGCTGCTGAGATCTCTGACAGTGGCCACTCCACCACATTTCACCCCCCAATACACACCAAGAGTCTGCATGGGGCCTGCCTGCCCTGTGGAGCAATTCTACACAGGGCAGGGGCAGCGGAGGCTGTGGGCAGTGATTGGCTGTGAGGGACAAAGGGGACTTAACACCTGAGGCTGCGTCTAAACAGAGCAAAGGAAACAATTGTGGGTGCCTGCAAAGGCAGCACATCGGACACAGCTCAGATCTCTGTCAGCAGAGGACATGTTCTGAGAGCCTGCACAGGCCCCACTTGCTTCAGCATGCCCCCACTCTGGGGCAAGGGTCGCAATGAGGGGAAAGGGAAAAAACATACACTTAAAGGGAACAGAGCCAGCTCAGACCCAACTCTCAGGCTTCTGACAGCCCTCAGGGCCTCAGGGTAGTGACAGCCACTGAGCAAAGGGGAAGTCCCACACCCAAAACCAGCTCTAGCGACTCCATCTCCAGCGACTCCATCACCAGCCCCACCACCTACCAAGGTGATAGCTGCCAGCACACACTGAAGAAAGATGTGACTTACATCCATGTCAAATCCAGCTCACCAACCAAAGGCATTGGGCACACTCAGACACAGGGATGCAGACATAGGGATGCTCCCACATAAGAACACCCCTTCAAGACCACAATAGGTAACTGTTTCACATAAACTCATAGAGGCAGAGGAAGTTAAGCAAAAAGGCAGAGGAACTACTCTCAATTGAAAAAGAGCAAGAGAAACCCCCTGAAAAAATAATGAAATAGAAATAAACCATTTACCAGATAAAGAACACAAAATATTAGTAATAAAAATATTAACTGAATTAGGGAAAAGAATTGATGTACACAGTGAACATTTTAACAAGGAACTAGAAAATAAATACCTGATCATAAATGAAGAATTCAATAGCTGAAATCAAAAACACACTAGAAGGAATGAATAGCAGACTGACACAGAAGAATGCATAAGTGATCTGGAAAATAGAATAATGGATATCACCCGATTATTAGAATATCTAAAGAAAAACAAAAATTTTTTAATGAAAACAATTTAAGAGATTTCTGGTATAACATTAAGTATACCAACATTCACGTTATAAGGATCCCAGAGGAGAAGAGAGTGAAAAGGGGATCAAAAATGTATTTGAGGAAATTACGACTAAAAACTTCCCAAACATCAAGAAGGAAATAGATATCCATGTACAAGAATCACACAGGGGTCCCAAAAAAGATGAACCCAAACAGACCCACATCAAGACATATCAGAATCAAAATGACAAAAAGAGAATTCTAAAGGCAGCAAGAGAAAAACAGAGTCATATACAAGGGAATCCCCATAAGGCTATCAGTTGATTTCTCTGCAGAAACTTTGCAGGCCAGAAGGGAGTGGCACGATAAATTCAAAGCTCTGAAAAGGAAAAATATGCAACCTAGGATACTATACCCAGCAAGATTATCATTTACAATAGAATGAGAGATGAAGAACTTCTCAGATAAGCAAAGACTAAAAGAGTTCATCAATACTAAACCTACCCTAAAGAAATGTTAAAAGGGTCTTCTCTAAGTGGAAAACAAGTAAGTATCTATGGCAAAAGGAAAATCCCACTAGGACAGGCAAATATATTGTAAAGACTGAGGATCAACCACTTAAGCCAGTCTGAAGATTAAAAGACAAAAACTATAAAATCAACTATAACTATAATAAACAGTTAAGAGATAAGCATGAAGATATAAAATACGACATAAAAAATGCAAAAAGTGGGGTAGGGGAATAAAAATTTAGATATTTTAGAATGTGTTTGAACTTAAATGACTACAAGTTTGAAACAAGTAGATATACCTATAGGACAACATATATGAACCCCATAGTAACCACAAATCAAAAACCTATATAGATTCATACAAACGAAAAAGGAAGGAACACAAGCATACTACTGAAGAAAATCAAACCACAAGGGAAAAAGCAAAAAGAAGAAATGAAAAAGCAAAAAGAAGAAATGAACAGAAAGGAACTAAAAAAGAAAAAAGAAAGAAAAATGGAAAACAAGTAGTAAAATGGCAGTAAGTACATAAATGCTCCAAACAAAAGACACAGGATGGCTGACTGGATAAAAAAAATGACCCTTCTATATGCTGCCTACAAGAGACTCACTTCAGAGCTAAAGACACACACACAAAGTGAGAGGATGGGAAAAGATTTTATACAAACAGAAACAAGAAAGCAGGGGTAGCAATACTCATACCAGACAAATTAGACTTTAAAACAAAGGCTATAACAAAAGACAAAGAGGGGCATTATGTAATGATAAAGGGATCAATACAAAAAGAGGACAGTACACTCATCAACCTATATGCACCCAACACTGGAGCACCTAAATATAGAAAGCAAATATTAACAGACAAAAAGGGAGAAATTGACAATAACACCATAATAGTAGGAGACTTTAACACCCCATTTACATCAGTGGACAGATCATCCAGATAGAAAATCAAAAAGGAAACAGTGGTTTTAAATGACACCTTAGACAAGTTGGATTTAATATCTACAGGATATTCCATCCCAAAACAGAAGAATACACATTCTTTTCAAGCACATGGAATGTTCTCCACAATAAGTCACATGCTAGCCCACAAAAAAGTCTTAACAAATTTAAGAGGATAGAAGTTATTTCAAGCATTTTTCCAACCACGCAGCATGAAACTAGAAGTACAGAAAGAAAAATGGGAAAAGAACAAGCACTTGGAGACTAAACAACATGCTACTAAAAATAAAATGGGTCAGTGCAGAAATCAAACAGGAAATCAGAAAATACCTCAAGATAAATGAAAATGGAAACACAATACTCCAAAATCTACAGGATGCAGCAAAAGCAGTTCTGAGGGAAGTTTATAGTGATACCAACCTTCCTCAAGAAGCAGTAAAAATCTCAACTAGACAACCTAAACTACCACCTATAGGAATTTAAAAAAGAACAAACACAGCCCAAAGTCAGCAGAAGGAAGGGAATAAAAAAGATCAGAGAGGAAATAATTAAAACAGAGATTTAAAAGATAGAAAAGATCAATGAAAGCAAGAACAGTTTTTTTTTTTTTGAAAAGATTAAAAAAATGATAAAACTTTAGCCAGGCTCACCAAGAAGAGAAGAGAGAGGATCCAAATAAAACAAAATAAAAACTGAAAGAGAAGAACAGATAACAACAGATATCATTTAGTTACAAAAAAATCATAATACTGTGAACAGTTACATGCCAATAAATTGGACAATCTAGAAGAAATGGACAGGTTTCTAGCAACATGCACTTGCAAGACTGAATCAAGAAGAAACAGATAACTTGAACAGACCAGTCACTAGTAGTGAAAACAAAAATAGTAATTAAAAAAAAACTACCAACAAACCAAGTCCAGGACCAGATGGCTTCACAGGCAAATTCTACAAACATTTACAGAAGAGTTAACACCTATCCTTCTCAAACTATTCCAAAAAATTGCAGAGGAAGGAATGCTTCCAAACTCATCCCATGAGGCCAACATTACCCTGATACCAAAACCAAACAAAGATATCACACAAAAAAGAAAATTACAAGCCAATATCACTGATAAACATAGATTTAAAAATCTTCCATAAAATATTAGCAAACACAAATTCCACACTACCTCAAAAGAATCATACACTATGATCAAGTGGGATTTATCCCAGGGATGCAAGTATTTTTCAATATCCATAAAATCAATCAAAGTAATACACCACATTACCAAATTGAATAAAAACCATATGATCATCTCAATAGATGCAGAAAAAGCTTTTGACAAAATTCAACATCCCTTATGATAAAAACTCTCCAGAAAGAGGGCATAGAGGGAACATACCTCAATATAATAAAGGCCATATATAACAAACCCACAGCTAACATCATACTCAATGGTGAAAAGCTTAAAGCATTTCTTCTAAGATCAAGAACAAGACAAGGATGTCCACTCTCGCCACTTTTATTCAATACAGTTTTGGAGGTCCAAGCCACAGCAGTCAGGAGAAAGAGAAATAAAAGGAATCCAATAAATTGGAAAGGCAGAAATAAAACTGTCAGTGTTTGCAGATGGCATGATACTACACATACAAAATCCTAAAGACACCACCATAAAACAGAACTCAACGAATTCGGTTAACTTGCAGGATACAAAATTAATATACAGAAATCTGTTGCATTTCTATACACTGACAGTGAAATGTCAGAAAGAGAAATTAAGAACACAACCCCATTTACAATCCCATCCGAAAGAATAAAATACCCAGGAATAAACCTACCTAAGGAGGTAAAAGACCTGTACTCAGAAATCTATGACACTGATGAAAGTAACTGAAGACAAAAAACAAACAGATGGAAAGATATACCCTGTTCATGGATTAGAAGAATTAATATTGTTAAAATAACCATACTACCCAAGGCCATCTACAGATTCAATGCAATCCCTATCAAAATACCAATGGCATTTTTTCACAGAAATAGAACAAATAAGATTTGTATGGAAGACCCCAAATAGTCCAAGTGTTCCTGAGAAAGAAGAGCTGGAGGAATCACACTGACTTTAGACTATACTAAAAAGCTACAGTAATCAAAACAGTATGGTACTGGCACAAAAACAGATAAATAGCTCAATAGAACAAAATGGAAAGTCCAGAATAAACCCATGCATTTATGGTCAGTTAACCTACAAAGGAGGTAAGACTATACAATGGAGAAAAGACAGTCTCTTCAATAAATGGTGCTGGGAAAACTGGACAGCTATATGTGAAAGAACGAAATTAGAACGTTTTCTCACAAATAAACTCAAAATGATTAAAGACCTAAATGTGAGACCTGAAACCATAAAACTCCTAGTAGAAAACATTGGCAGAACACTTTGACATAAATTGTAGCATATTTTTTTCAATCTGTCTCCTAAGGCAAAGGAAACAAAAGCAAAAAGAAACAAATGGGACCTAATTAAACTTAAAAACTTACACACAGCAAAGGAAACCATCAACAAAACTAAAAGTCAACATACTGATTGGGAGAAATTATTTACAAATGATGTCACTGACAAGGGGTAAATATCCAAAATATATGAACGGCTCATACAACTCAACATCAAAATAAACAACCCAATGTTAAAAATGGGCAGAAGACCTGAATAGACATTTTTCCAAAGAAGACATAGAGATAGCCAACAGGCACATGAAAAGATGCTCAACGTCGCTAATCAGAGGAGTGTAAACAAATCAAAAGCACCATGAGATATCACCTCACACCTGTCAGAATACTTACCTTCAAAAAATCTACAAATAACAAATGTTGACGAGGATGTGGAGGAAAGGAAACACTCATACATTGTTGGTGGGAATGTAGATAGTGCAGTCACTATGGGAAACTATGGAGGTTTCTCAAAAAACTAAATATATAATAGAACTACCATATGATCCAACAGTTCTACTCCTGGGTACATATCCAGAAAAAGATGAAAACACTAATTTGAAAAGATACATGCACCCCAGTGTTCATAGCAGCACTACTTCCAATAGCCATGATATGGAAGCAACCCAAGTGCCCATGAAGAGACAAATGGATAATAAAGATGTGGAATATATATATACATATATACAATATTATATTAGTCAGACATAAAAATGAAATTCTGCCATTTGTCGCAACATAGATGGACCTAGAAAATATTATGCTTAGTGAAATAAGTCAGACAGAGAAAGACAAATACTATATGATATCACTTATATGTGGAATCTAGAAAATAATACTGATGAATGTATATAGCAAAACAGAAACAGTCTCACAGATATAGAAAATAAACTACTGGTTACTAGTGGGGCGGGGGAAGGGGAAAGGAGCATGTTAGGGGTGTATGATTAAGAGATACAAACTAGTATGTATAAAATAGATAAGCAACAAGGATATATTGTACAGCACAGGGAATTATAGCCATTATCCTGTAATAACTTTTAATGGAGTATAATCTGTAAAAATACTGAATCACTACGCAATACCTCTGAAACTAATACTGTAAATCAAGTATATTTCCGTACAAAGAAAAAAGAAATCAGACATCTTAAAGAACTGGTTTTTGAAGATGTTTGTATATAGAACTGTTTCAACTGGAAAACATAATCTGAACATTTCTGGAATGCAAACAGAATTATAAGATTACTTTCCCATTAGGTAAACTTTGTCCTCCTAAGACATTTAGCCAGTATACGGAGATGAGAAGCTAGCTGTGTGAAGTTTACTTTGACCTTTACATTCTAGAAGAAATGAGACCAGAAGAGTCGTGCTGCAAAGAACCAAGAAATTTATGTGCAGGGTTGGTTCCTCTGTCTTCCTTTGAAATAATTCCATTCATATATCCAACTTGAGCACAATACCCCTTTTCCTGCAGTTAGTTTGACAGCTTCTGTCTGCATCACAAAACCTCTTATTTCTCAAGCCACGTTTAAAACAAAGAGGGTGAATTAAGATGGAGGGATAAGAATGGAAACTTCAAGAAGGAGGCTTTAAAATAAACAAACCCCATTTTCAGCTTTAGAAAAAAAAACCTATTTTCCTTTCACAATAGAAGAGTACATAGAAAAAACTCTTACAGGTCAATGAAAAAATTAGTTACCCAATCATGCATTATCTTGATCAAGTGAAATCTAACTTGTCTAATAAGAAATTCATATAATTTTTGTAAGTAGAATTACATTAAATCCTCTCTATATATCTTTCTCTCTCATTCGGGAGTCCTGTTATCTCTAGTACCTACAATTAGTCCTTGTAGTTAAGGTACTATGTAGAATTATTGAAAAGTTAATGCACCTTCATAAATAGTTATTAGTTTAAAAGGATTAATGTGGCTCTTGAAACAACTACTTTATTCCTCAAGGAGTAACTTTGACACTGGTAAGAACAGTGTCCAATCTTTTATGGAACCTTATTAAGACCAAAAAAAAAAATGACTCCAGGAAAACCCAGTTAAATAAAGCCAAGTTGATACAAATCTTAAACTACTGTGGCAAGTGGTAATGGCATCTCACAATTACTATAATCTTTCCTGTAATGAAAGATTACAATTTGATAAAAGAATTCCATTCCTCCATTAAGCAATCTTTCAAGATGTTTTGCTTTGGGGCTAACTACACTCTTCACCCCTACCACAAGACCCATTATTTATGTTCAAGCCAGTTAAAGGTAACCTTTCTCAATCTCTCCCTACTTGTACCCCTCCCCATTGGTCCCTGGAGTCCTGTTTGAATCTGCAGCAGGTGGTTTATAGCACGCATTAGCAGCTACTCAGAATGAAGCCTCACTGCTTCCCTCCCTGGTACTGGTCCCCCAGTCTCTGTCAGTCCCCATGGAGACCCACGAAACTTTTAGCTATTCTAAGTTTTACCTCCAACGTCTATAGTTTGCATTGTGTCAGTTTGGTTTTTGTTCTTCAAGGTTTTTTGTTTTTGTTTTTTTCCTTTTACTTGTCTATCTGGGTGTTAGCAGTTGTTAAGGAAAGAAAGTGTTCAGTGACTGATAGAACATGATAGCTCAACAACGAACTGATTATATTTTTATTAAACATGATTACTGGTTTCTACTGATAACTGTTAAGCATGTCCTATTAGGTAGGCACATGATTCTTGAAGACCCTGAGTTCACTCTGGTTTTTTGGCTCCACATATTGTAACACTGAGACAAACATCTATTAATATCTTACAAATTAGCTTTGATGGAATATTATAAATGTGTAGTTTTCTTCCCAATGTTTTGAAGCAATGGGGGAGCGGAGGGGAGGGCGAGAGCATGCCCCTTCCTCTTTCATTATTGATCCTTTACATGGATGAAGTGTGAGCTGATTGTTTTATAACAAGCCACCTCCACCTCTTCCATCAACAGTTCTTCAATGTGGTTTATAGTAAACATACCTAGGCTTCTAAGACTTCTAAAAATCTATAAATAAGTAATTAAAATATTTTAGATGCATGCTCATTACTTCTATGAATTTCTTCTGTGAACCTAATTCATTAAAACATGCCAATGCAGTATTTTTTCATCTAAACACGTTCAGTTATCTCAGTATCTGATGTAAGGGAAAGGGGAGACTCTTGGTGGTAAGGCAGTCACATCCAGCAAAAACACATTAGCTATATGGCTTTCAAAAATTAAAATAGGAAGCATTTCTTAAGGAAAATAATTAAATCATAGCCCAACATACTTCTGAAACCTGAGTATTTGATGATTGCTTATAATAATTAACTGGTTACTTCCCTGAGATGAGACTTCCTCCTTCATAGGAAACAAGTAAAATTAACAAGTGAGTATGCTGATTAAAATGCTGTGATTTCACTCTGTGTCCCAAGTGACTCACATGTCTACTCAAAGGCTAAGGTTAAAGGGGGGTGTGTAGGTGGGATGGAGGAGTGCAAGAAGCTCCTCTGGCCAGCTTGGCAGACACGGCTGCTGTGTAGCTGAATGAGTACATGCCCCTCTCCGGGGTAAGCTCCCTCTCCCTGAGCCTGAACGGTACACGAAAGCCTAGCGGTCTCCAGAAATCACAGCGCCAGTATGTTCCCAGTGGGAGAATAGCATCAAAGGGCAGCAAAATTCTTAATCTTTAAAGTCTACATGTTTTGTTTGTTTTAAATCATTTTATTGAGGTTATGATTGACATGTAAAGAGCTGTACATATTTTATATATACATATTGCTAAGTTTGGGGGTAAGTATACACCCATGACACCATCAGGAACACACACATATCCATCACCTCCCAAAGTTTCCTCTCACCCAATTTGTCACATACGTGTGTGTGTGTTAAGAATACAGTACTGGGCTTCCCTGGTGGCGCAGTGGTTGAGAATCTGCCTGCTAATGCAGGGGACACGGGTTCGAGCCCTGGTCTGGAAACATCCCACATGCCGCGGAGCAACTAGGCCCGTGAGCCACAACTACTGAGCCTGCGCGTCTGGAGCCTGTGCTCCGCAACAAGAGAGGCCACGATAGTGAGAGGCCCGCGCATAGCGATGAAGAGTGGCCCCCACTTGCCGCAACTAGAGAAAGCCCTCACACAGAAACAAAGACCCAACACAGCCAAAAATAAATTAAATAAATAAATAAAAATGTAAAAAAAAAAAAGAATACAGTACTGTTAGCTATTGGCACTATGCTGAATAACAGGTCTCCAGAAATTATCTTACATAATTCAAACTTCCTACCCTTTGAACATTATCTTCCCATTTCCTACTTCCCCCAACTCCTGGCAAACACCATTCTACTGTTTCTATGGGTTTGATGACTTTTAGATTCCACATACAATATTCATCTTTGTGTCTGGCTTCTTTCAGTTAGCATAATGTCCTCCAGGTCCATCCATGTTGTTGGAAATGGCAGGATTTCCTTCTTGTTAAGACTGAATAACATTCCATTGTACATATATACCGCATTTTCTTTATTCATCCATAAGTGAACATTTAGGTTGTTTCCATGTCTTGAATATTGTGAATAATGCTGCAATGAACACGGGAAGGCAGGTATCTCTTCAAGATCCTAATTTCAATTCCTTTGGATCAATACCCATAAGTGGATAGCTGGACTATATGGTGTTCTATTTTTAAGTTTTTGAGGAACCTGAATACTCTTTTCCATGGTGGCTGCACCACTTTACATTGCCACCAACAGTGTACAAGGGTTCCCTTTTCTCTACACTTCTCAACACATTATTTTTTTAATAAGCAATATCCTAACAGGTATGAGATAATATTTCATTGTAATTTTGATTTGCATTTCCCTAATAATTAGTGATGTTGAACACCTTTTCAGATCCTGTTGGCCATTTCTAAGTATTCTTTGGAAACATGTTTATTCAGGTCCTTTGCCCATTTTTTGATATTGAGTAATACGAGTTCCTTATATTTTGGATGTTAAGCCCTTAATAGACATATGGTTTGGAAATACTTCCTCCATTCCATAGGTTGCTTTTTCATTCTGCTGAATATTTCCTTTGCTGTGCAGAAGCTTTTTAGTTTGATATAATCTCACTTATGTATTTTGCTTTTGCTGTCATATCCAGAAAGTCATTGCCAAAAATCAATGTCTAGGAACTCCTCTATGTTTTCTAAGAGTGTTAACAGTTTCAGGTTTTATGTTTAAGTGAAACAAAACATAAAAATTTGACTCACCCCAAACAAGAAGATGGAGACATATTCCTAATAAGGAATACGTGTAAACTATAGCCAAAAAACAACTTCAGGTATTAACTTTCAAAGTTTTGTTACTTGTGCTTATTAAAATATTTTGGTTATTTTAAAATTAAGAAATTAAGACCTCTGATTAGAAGCAGTAGAGTATAGTGTCACAGTGACCATAGTATTAGCAGACAGAAAGAAGTGGGCGTTATAACCTTGCTGTCATGATATGACTCAACAGGTTATGTTTTTCTCTGAGCCTCAGTTTGTTCAGCTCTAAAATAAGATCATGGATTTGACAAATCTCTAAGCATCATAAACTTCAAGAAAGTAACAATGATAAAATATCTCTTCTTAAAGCTATTGCATTTTGATAATACTACTAATAATACTATATCTAATACTGTTAATGTCAAGATAAGATCTTATAAATAGCTAGAAAATTGTATTGAGGTAGAGAAACAGTCTGATAATAAAAGCAGATTTGGAGGCCTGATTTTTCTGAAAGTTTACCACCATTTTTGAGTCCACTTTCCTATGTTAACAACCAATTTTCCTATGTTGTTATTGAAAATGCCAGAGAAATTGTCTAATAATATCAATCTTTTCAGAGTTTAGGTTCCTAAAGAAAGAGGCAGCTACGAAGTGATGAGAGTCAGAAGTGACATGATTAAATGCATCCCCTACCCAATGCATTAGCCCTTTCACATATTTAACAAAATTTTAAAATGTACCCACATCTCTATAGGACTAACTTTTGTTCCCTTGACTACATTCTGAGATTTTACTACATCTAAGCTCTAAAACTCTGACCTGGGGAGTTACTTACTAATAATATTTCAAGAGTATTAAAGAATAAAGAAGTATATTTATGAAGTTATCTTGTTCTTGTGGAGTTGTCTGCTCTTCTTTTTCATTCATTTGAAGAGAACTCTAAATGTCCACTTGAACGAAGGAAGCTACCGTAATTATACAATCATGCAGTAATGAGATTTTGGTACCTGAAATATTTAGAATTTAGAAGACATACTGATGAAGAAAGATGTCACAGGAAAGCAAATTTAATGAAAAGGTCTCAATCAAAATGCCCAAAATCTAATAGGCCATGCAGTGGTTAACATCAGATGCGACAGAACCTGATTTATTTTAGAGGTAAGGAAAGAGGTAGAGGTGGCAGTTGCCAGATCATACAGGAGATTTTGGAAATAAATCATTTAGTCATTTTATGAAATCTTTGTTCATTAATCTATGACTTGTTGTGGACTTGGTTATGTAATCTGTTTGGAATTAGACTACAATTAATTTGAAGCACTCTGCACAGATTCAAATATACATATATCTTGTTTTTGTACTTGAATTCACAGTTTACATAGTTTTGTGTTTTACTTTGACTATTTTTTAGAATTATGCTAGAGTTAATATATGTAATTTGTTTTGAAACAAATCTTTATATTGGGTTTTTATTGATAAAGACTTCTTAAAGGCTAAAATTCTGTTTCACCATTCTCTGTATGTATACATTTACCTGTTTCAATGGTACTTGTGTCTTGCAGTTTGGGATATGTTTTAGATAAAAGTTTCATATTATAAAAAATTATATAATATTATATAAAATAATTATATAATTACATTAAAAATTATATAAGGAGTTATAATTATATTTTAAAAATTCAATATACTGAATTTCTGGAGAAACTCCTAAGAATTAAGCAAATTTCAGATTATGTAAGAATGTAATCATGCCAATATTATAAAGAATAAAACAGTATAAAATATCTAGAAGCTTGTCATAATCGCAAGCATTAAGCTGACTCTGAAGTCAGGCTGCTCAGGTTCAATTTCTGGTTCCACAATTTCCCACTGTGTGTGACTTTGGACAAGGTGCCTAACTTGTGCTTATTTCCTCAAATATAAAATAGGAATTCTTAGTATTACCTTATACTAATCCATGCAAGGTTTTGTGACAATTACATGAAATGATGCATGTAAATCACTTTGTATGCTGTCTGGCACAAGCAACAATAAAGTACTAAAAATAAGTAAAGTACTAAATAAGTCTAATGATTCTCTTTTATAATTAGAAATTATTGAATGAAAATTATTTTAGGTTGATTCTATTATGTGAAAAAAATATTTAGGGTTTACAAAAAAATCCCAGGGACTTCCCTGGTGGTGCAGTGGTTAAGAATCCACCTGCCAATGCAGGGGACACGGGTTCAAGCCCTGGTCCGGGAAGATCCCACATGCCGTGGAGCAGCTAAGCCCGTGAGCCACAACTACTGAGCCAGCGTGCCACAACTACTGCAGCCCACGTGCCTAGAGCCTGTGCTCTGCAACAAAGAGAAGCTACCGCAATGAGAAGCCCACACACCGCAACAAAGAGTAGCCCCCGCTCGCTGCAACTAGAGAAAGCCCACGCACAGCAACAAAGACCCAACGCAGCCAAAAAATAAATAAATAAATAAATTTATATTTTTAAAAAATCCCAAATTATACATGCATATTTCTTTTAAAACCAACTGGTAAATTTCCTTTTTTCAAATTAAAAAAAATTAAGGTTTTGCTCTGTTTCAGTCTATGAGGTGCCTTGGTTGACTAAGAACTTAGAACTTTGAGTATTCTTTAATTAAAAATCTCATGTAGAGGACTAAATTTTTATTCTATATAGATTTAGCTTTTTAAAAACTTACCTAGTGAAATCAAGTCTTTCATATTAAGATCAGTTCTAGAAAAACATCAGAAATCACAAAGACAATTTTTATTATTTTGCTATTTGAGAAAGAACAACAAGGTAGCTGATATAAAAATTCTATTAAGTGATGTGTTTTATAGGGTATATTCTGAATTCAGGTCAGATTTGGTCTGATCACAATTTTACATTTATATTCGGTGCATTAATTATCAAGGTGTGGTAGAAAGTCCAGAATTATGAAAAATTTTATATTTGTTTCACTACAGATGATAGCAAGGCAGTGGGCCTAAGTATTTAAGATGTTCATCAAGTGCTGAAGTTTAAAAAGTGGTTCTTCTTAACCCTCTAATATCAGGAAATCCAGTTAGCTAATGTGTTCAATGTTTGCATTACTGCCTCCTACTCTTATTGTGGATCTTGGCCAAAAAGTCACCTCCCCAGAGAGCTCTTCCCCGACCCCTGTAGCTAAAGTTGTCCACCCCTGCCCCTGCCCCATTTCATGCTTTATTTTCTTCATAGCACTTATTTCTATGATAAATTATCTTACTTATAGTTTATGTGTTTATTATCTTTGGTCTTCTCCCACTAACATGTGAGTTCTATGACAGCAGGAACTCTGACTGCTTTGCTCACTGTTATGCCTAGAACAGCATCTGACACATGAATGAATGGAAACAATGAACATGATCACTAAACAGTAGGATTGCAGCCTCATCATTGTTCTGTTGTTGAGGGTGTCGGGGGGGGGGTTGGGGGAGGGTTAAAAGTGGATTAAACCCCACATAGAGTCCTGTCATTGTTTCCTAGACTTCTGTCCATAGGGATGGACATAGGGATGTCACGGAACAATGAGGTGACAATGCCCTTACATTAAAAGGGGCCCCCTGCCCTGGTCCTGCACTTTAAAGGGCTCCATGTAACACAGGCACGCCCACCCAAATTTTTATTAAACTATACATGCGATACTCTGGGGGTCTGGCACTCACTGACGTGGCACCATCCTTAACCCTAAATATCCACTCCAATGAGTAACACTGGCCAGGTCTCAGGGAAATGACTCCCCACCCTGCTTGCCCTACACCCTCAAAAGGTGTCTGAATTTAATAAAGGTTTGTGATTTTTCAGTCAGAGATAAACACTGCTTTACAGTGTGGGAGGATTTCATTGGGAGAAGTTCAGTGAAAAATTTCAGTAGGTGAAAAGAGAAACTAATTCACCTGACAACTTTACTGTGAGATGGTCATATATACAATAGATTCTATTGCACACCAAGGTATTTCCTGGGAGTTCTGTCTTTTTTTCTTTTCTTCATTTTCCAGTTCCTGACTGGGGAGATACCTGGGAATTAGGGAAGTATGTGCCACAGTAGCACAGAGTGGCTGTGTAACTTGCTACAATATGAAACAGTTACTCATACAGACATCATCAGCCCAAAGACATGTGTAATAATAAATTCATTTGTGTTTTGTATTTTGCCAACTTTCTATTTTGTCATCATAAATGTATATTTTAAGATGGGAGGATAGAACATATTTTAACAATTTGCTCACTTGATTTATAATTTTTAAATATTTAGACATATGGAGTGTGGGCCTCCATTTGGACTCTTGTTCTAAAATGTACAATTTTTAGGAACAGGCTTGCAATGAAGAGATATGAAACAATCATTTTCTCCCTATCTGTGCTGTAAGTCATAGTTAGTCTGAAAGGAAAGATTTCCTTATATCTGGAAGAAATTACAATCACCCTCATCAGTTAATTCAGCCCCATATTAATTCTTGTTCTGCTTGAATCTAGTTCTGGAAATTCCTACCCAGTTCAGTTTTATGATCTTAAAGTTATCAGAAAACTCTCACTTGTCAAAGTTATTCTATTTGGACATATCAGATTTCCAGGAATTTTACATCATTTCTAGACACAACATAATACTTATTTGACAATGCTTCCCATGTAATTTAACATATATATATATATAGTTGTAAGATGCAGCCCTCTTACGTAATCAAAGACCTGACATGACACCACACAAAATCTTTGTTTTCTAGGCAGATCACTGAAAAGGCAAATAAAATCCCCTGCTTACAATTTCTCATCAAGAAGAGACCAACAACAACTACTGAGCCCGTGCGCCACAACTACTGAAGCCCACGCGCCTAGAGCCCGTGCTCCGCAACAAGAGAAGCCACCGCAATGAGAAGCCCATGCACCGCAACGAAGAGTAGCCCCCGCTCGGCACAACTAGAGAAAGCCTGCACGCAGCAACAAAGACCCAACACAGCCAAAAATAAATAAATAAATAAATTTAAAAAAAAAAAAAAGAAGAAAGCACTAAAAGCCTAAGTGAAAAATATCCAAGTGATTGAGGATGAAAGACTCCTACCTTTCTAAATGCTTCCATAAGAGGAGTTATCTTGCGGTTATCAGCTGCATCCACATCTACACCTGCTTGCACCAGTAACTGAACCACGTCAAGGTGTCCACCATTTGCTGCAGCCACAATGGAGTGTTCCCCTCTTGTTACGTACATCAATGTTGAGCACCCCTAAATGAATGACACAAATATCACTTTTAAATGAAATGACACAGATAATAATAAAAATCAACTATGAAAAAAAAAAACAAAGAAGAGACCAACAATCTGAAACTCATGTGAGACAATAGAGAATTCTGTACTACATTGTAAAGAGAGTCAAATATTTTTTTCAACGTTTTCTAACGCAAACAGTTCTCTGATGATTGATCACACTAGCATAGGAAACAGACACACAATACAGCAGGAAAAGATACACCTTGACTCTGGATTTTTCTCTTAGAATAATTCTTCCACTCCTCTTACCTTCTTTTACCAAAAACATACATGCTACTTCTCATATATAGTCATTTCTTCATTTTATTATTCCTAGTAGTTTTGTACAAATCGATTTTTGGCTACAGCAGTCTGTATTTTTAAAGCCTCTTTGCTCCCTTTTATTCTCATTACTTTCCACATACATTCTATCTCTTAGCTTAATCAGGTTTTGTCATCACCTGAATCTTAATCTGTGGCATCTAATGTCGTCCTAGCTTTGCAAATGTGAGGCTAAGGTCTCTAACTTATTATCCTGTTTTTTCCATCTTGTCTTCCCAAGCTAGCAGAGTAGTGGACAACCACTTTGTCCTTCTACCTTTTAATTCATCCTCATAGTAAGTTTTTTTCAATGTGACATGAACATGTTCAATACATCGCAATATCCCCAGTTCTCTGCAAAAAGGAACAAGCTCTAATGGTGTAAATTACCTGTAAGGGAACATGTATTTTGTTTCCTATTGCTCCCTGTAGGAAAAAAAACTAAACACAAACAGTAGCTAACACAGCACATTTATTCTTTAATAGTTCTAGAGATCAAAGTCCAAAATCAGTCATCAGGGCCACCTTTCTTCATTCTGGTAGTGCTCTTGAGGAGAAATCTGCTTTCCTGACTTTCTCATCTTCTGGAGGCCACCTACATTCTTTGGGTTGTGGTCCCTTCCTCCATCTTCAAAACCAGCAGCGAAGCATCTTCTCTCTTCTCTGACCTCCTGATTCTCTCTTAGAAGGACCCTTGTGATGACATGTGGTCCACCAAGGATAATCTCTCCATCTCCAGATCTTTAACTTAATCATGTCTGCAAATTTCCTTTTGCTGTGTAAGGCAACACATTCATGAGTGCTGGGGAGAAGGATGTAGACATCTCTGGGAAGCCATTCATTATTCTGTCTACCACAGAAGGGAAGGGAGCAGACTGGGCAGAAGGAGAAGTTGAACTATGATACAGGTACATCAGAGACCTCAGCCAATCCCACAGAGATTCTAAACCAGGCGTGTTCTTCAGAGGTGTCCCAGACTGAAGCAAGAGGCCAGGCCCTTATACTCCCCAAATTAGCCAGTCAGTGAATACAACTTCCCTATGGAAAGGGAACATAAATAAAAACCCAGCAGTTCCCTTCCACTAAGGGCAAATCCTGGGGAGGTGCCCAGGTGTCATCCAAGAATAGGGACACTCTTGGTAACCCGGAGGAGGGAGAATGACTGTTTGGGTCCTGAAGGGGGTATTGTGTGCAGTGCACCACAAAATCCACTGCAGTCCACCCTTGCCTGCTCAGATCCCTTGCTTTGTACAGTAAGTCAGACAACTTTGGAACTAGCCACTCCAAAATTTCTAGCTGATCTCTTTTCCTGCAGAAAACTTACAAGAGGAAACTTAGTGGGACAAACTGTATCCCCCGTGCGCAGCTGGTTCAGAAATGTAATGATGCTAATAATCACCCTCCTCAGTTGCCCATTCTAGATTCCCTTGGCTACACCTACTGGCTAGGCGGTTTACCAGGTGAGTTAACTACATCCTCATGCCCTGAGGGATCTTGTTTACCCTTGTCATCATGCCCTTCACAGGACATGGCTGCATCACAGGTCTATCTATCACCAAATTGGGCAAGTGAGAACGAAGAGATGCTCCGAAAAATTACTGCATGCCGAATGTATTTTTGCCTTCCCACAAAATCTAACCTACTCCTGGAGTTTTAGGTCAGTGGCCCTCGTGGGAATGGTGACACCTTTCCTTCCTGCTGGTCTTGGCACAAGGAGCCTGGAGTGACCGGGACTCTTGCTGGCCCCCCAGCAGAAGTGTCCCCTTTGGGAATCAGGAGATCTACACCCACAAAGCCCCGAGTTGCGAATTGCAAGGACTGGAATCACACATTTTCCAAGCAGCATAAGCAACAGTGATTGGGTTCACCCCTACTTCCATCCCCTGCGTCCCAGACCCTTGGGTTCTAACATATACCAATGACCTGCAATGGTCTCCTAATTCCCCTTCTTGCACCTTTGCCCCCAGCAATCTATTCTCAACAGAGCAGCTGGACTTATCCTTTTGAAATGTAATGCAAATCTTATCTTTCCTCTACTCAAAGCCCCCCAATTCCCCATTCTGTTCAGACTAAAAGCCAAAATATTTACAGTGACTTAGAAGGCCCTGCACAACTTCTCTCTCCCTTCATTACCTTTCTGGTATCATCTCAGGACCCTTCGGCCCAATCTGCTCCACACAGCCTCTGCACTGTACCTCTAACACGCCAGGTACACCCCTAGCTAAGGGCCTCTGCCCTGCTGCTCCCGCATCCAGAACACTGCTACATTAGTCGGAATAACCTAGGCAATGTTGCAAGAACAAACCACCCCCAAATCTCAGGGTTACAGCAACAGAGTCTCTGGGTTAGCTGTAGGCCCTGGCCCATGCTGTTGTGATAGAGATGCCTCCAGAGGGGGGGGCCTCTTCTATGCGGACCCCACTGGCTGAAGAGAAGGGAACACGACAAATCATGCCCTGACCCTTAAAGTCCTTCACCCACCGCTGCTTACGTCCCATTGGTCAAATCAATTCATACTCGGGGAGATACGAGATGTAGTCCTACCGTGTGGCCAGAAGAAGGACAGGAACATTAGCGAACAGTCCTAAAGGCAACCTTCTCCCCTAGAGAGGCCTCATGGCTCCTCTGTCACTTCCTTCTGACCTTTGCTCAAATATCGGGTCTCAGGGAAGCTTTCCGACTATTCTGTGTAAAATTGCAGCCATGCCTACCTCCCTCCATCCCTCTCCTGCTTCATTTTTCTCCAAGCATCACACACACACACACACACACACACACACCACCACACACACACACACACACGTTTATTTTGTTCAGCTTCTGTCTCCCCTCAGCAGAATGTAAGCTCCATGAGAGCAGGGTAAGCTCTCAACATTTGCTGAGGGAATATTCGGGACCCTCTTGGCTTCCTACTCCCGTTCGTATTAGGATTTTGAAAGATTAATTATTGTCGTTTGCCTCCAAACTTCTTCTGACCAAATTCTGACAAGAATAAGAGCAAAACAGTAAGGAAATTTGTATGTTCCTTTGATATCCCAGGCTTCATGTGTGATTCTATCGGGGAGAGAATGCGCAAGACAGTCGTAATTCCAACAGGTAGGAAATATATTTTTTCTAAGATTTATTAAAATCTTAATTAGTTCCAATTGTCTTTATTAGTTCTGATCTGTAAACCAACATTTTTTTGACCTATGAATTACTGTCATCTAATGTAAAGTTAATTTCAATTTTCTCCTCTTTGATTTTCTCTGCATGTGATAAAATTAAGAGAAAAAAAATCCTTAATGAAAAATCCAAGATGTCAATATCTACATTATAGAACATTGTTTTCTTTTCAAATGCTATATGATGATTATTAGGATATTGTTTAAAACATTCATATTATTTTAGCTAAATAACATCGCAAATGGCAAGGGTAGTTTGTGCCTTGGATGCATGACTCAAGAAGCAGAGTTACTTAGGAATTCAGATTTGATTACTGATTAGGCGGACAATGCAGGGTAAATACCTGGACCTTAGTTTCTCATTGAAAAATTGGCGTCAAAAATTGGCGTAATTATAGTGGCTGCCCCCATGCAGAGTGTCTTGTGAATTAATTAACGGTTCTAAAGCCCCTCAGATAATGCAGCATTATATAAAGTTGTTTGTGTTACTTTTCTAGTATCCCATAGGGACAGGAACTGACCTGGATCTCTTTGATGCTGCTTTGCGTGCCCCACAGCACCCAGGCAGGGCTCATGCCAGCGAGACCTTGTGGGGACCGAGCCGTTGCCTGATTTAAAGACACACTGAAGACTGTGGAGGTTTCGCATCTCTAGCCCAGTCAGCTGCACAGCTGAAAAACTGATTTCAAAATTGCTGTAAGAAAAAAACTATTTCCGGGCTTCCCTGGTGGTGCAGCGGTTGAGAATCTGCCTGCTAATGCAGAGGACACGGGTTCGAGCCCTGGTCTGGGAGGATCCCACATGCCGCGGAGCAACTAGGCCCGTGAGCCACAACTACTGAGCCTGCGCGTCTGGAGCCTGTGCTCCGCAACAAGAGAGGCCGCGATAGTGAGAGGCCCGCGCACCGCGATGAAGAGTGGCCCCCGCTTGCCACAACTAGAGAAAGCCGTCGCACAGAAACGAAGACCCAACACAGCCAAAAATTAAAAAAATAAATAAATAAACAAATCCTTTAAAAAAAAAAAAAAGGAATATCAGTATCAACATAAAATAGTTCTATAAAAAAAAAAAAGAAAAAAACTATTTCCAATGTGTGTTGCCTTTGTTTTATTAGGATGCTGCAAAGCATGTAATCAAACATCATTATAAAAGTATACCACCTATTTGAGAAAAATGACTTAAAATAAAAATGTTATATTATGGAGCTGGATCACTCACCTGATATGAGCTAAAAATGAGAAGCACTGATGTCACTCAGAGACTGGAAAAATAAATAGAAATGAATATTTTCATAGCAAATAAAAGAAAAATAAAGAACTGCCAGCAATTGTGTAAGAACATTGTGCGGGTGTATCAGTTAGAAATCTTTTGGTTACACATGACAGATAACCAGACTCAAACGGGCTTAAACAAACAAACAAAAAAAAGTGGGGGCAGGAAGGGCCATAGAAAAGACTTATCTGTTCATGTAATTGGAAAGTTCCAAAGTAAGTTGGTTTCAGGTGAGGCTTGATCCAGCAGCTGAAGAACATTATCAAGGACTTGCCTTTCCCCATTGTCTTCCCCATGCCTGAATGCCTTTGTACAAGTCACTGCTAATTTTTAAAAAATCGTCTAGCTTCCCTTCTCCATTCCTAATCAGAGATCAATTTCCTTTGGGGGAATAACTTCTCCCACAGTGGGTTTAATCTTAGTGAGAAAGTAATTCCAGGCACCTGTCTCATCTCTACTGAAACCAAGAGAAACAGGTTTTGCCCTTCCTGTACCCTTCCCTTCCCCAGTCCTAGGACCATGAGAAGACTATGAGTTAAGCTTGAGCAGATAGATGCTCTCTCCTGGGACTTTAGATCTTAACCAAGGTCCACAAGGAAGGAAGGAGCAGAGGCAAGGCCATACCAGAATCTTTTTCTTCTTTTTTTTTTAAATAGGGTCTCTCTTTTTTAAAATTTATTTATTTATTTTTGGCCATGTTGGGTGTTCATTCCTGCGTGCGGGCTTTCTCCAGTTGCCACGAGCTGGGGCTACTCTTCATTGCGGTGCACGGGCTTCTCATTACGGTGGCTTCTCTTGTTGCGGAGCATGGGCTCTAGGCACGTGGGCTTCTGTAGTTGTGGCACGCGGGCTCAGTAGTTGTGGTGCACGGGCTTAGTTGCTCCGCGGCATGTGGGATCTTCCCAGACTAGGGCTCAAACCCATGTCCCCTGCATTGGCAGGCAGATTCTTAACCACTGCACCACCAGGGAAGCCCCAGAATCTTCTTAACAAACATTTGCTGCACTTCTCAGCCCTGCAGCACAGCGTTTGCACCTGCCCACTGTCAAGACTGGTTCTCCATATCTAGTCAGTTCTGGGAGCCCCCAAAGCATTCCCCTTTGCTTAGGATGCTTAGGTCCTGCTGCTTGACTGACAAAGTGATGAACACTTTCTGGGGATGGCCATGCAGAGGAGAGCCTCCCCTCTCCATGTCCCCATGGCACTGTGTACAGTATCTTATGATATGCCCTTTTCACATCACACTACTGATGTAAATACCAGACTGAGAGCTCCCTGAGCTCTGAGAACGGGGGCCTTACCTACGCTTAGCCCAGTGTCTGGTCAATATTACATATTTAAGATAACATGTTCAATGAAATAGTTGATGAATGAATCTCTTTAGAGAGAAAAGACATGCTGGTATTAAACAATTTTAAAATTTAAGCAGTATATTATCAAGCACAAATCATAAAGCCTCTTTACAAAGTGTGGAACTGACAGAAAGAATATTTTTAGGCTGTTTTATGAGGAGTTATCGCACATTCTTTGAGGATCTACATACCTGTCAGGACTAATCTTGTTTCATCCTTGAAATTTAATCTGAAGGCTTCTTCACAGCAGATTGATGCCTATATAATAGGGGAGAAATATCCAATTTGCCACCAAGAAATGCCTCTGATGTTTAGGTACAGGCCTCTTCCTAAATGAGATAAAGTATCGAAACCTCCAGGTTGGTTTTAGCCTTCCAGCATCACTCCGGTCACCAAGTCCTGGCTGATGACTCCTCGTGGGAAAAGAGGTACTTGGTCCTGCAGGGTGAGGGCGTCTCAGTGGGCGCCGGCCCCTGGCCCCTCCCACCCGCTGCAGGGTCACAGCCACATCCAGCCCCGCTGGGGTGGGCTCACGCGGCTCCCAGGGGGAGCGGGGCTTGCGCTCGGCTGCAGGGCGTTCCGGAAGCAGGGGCAGCACCGGCACGCCCAGTCAGGGCCCGCCTCTTCCTCTCCCCTTCCCCTTCCTTCCTCTTGCTTTCCTCAGCCACACAGCTGAAAGCCATCATGTGAGGCGAGCAGGTGTGGGTATGCGCAGGTTGCCTGAGCGGGAGGCTGTGCCTGCCCAGTGGGGAGGTGGCCCCAGGACAGGCCCCGGCTGGGCGTTGGAGCCTGAGCAGGTGAGGAGGGCGCCCCTCAAGGGCAATAATGACCTGGAGGTGGTAGATTGGATACACACAGGGGGACTGACCAAATAAGGCAATCTGCCAAGTGGGATGTAAGCCAGGCTTCTCATTGTCAGAAAATGGAGTTAGAGATATGTGGAAAGAGAAATAAAATGAACCCTGCATTGGTGGATGGGAACTGATGTATCCATCTGAATTTGGGGGGACTTCCCTGGCAGTCCAGTCCGTGCTTCCAATGCAGGGAGCGCAGGTTCGATCCCTGGTCAGGGAACCAAGGTCCTGCATGCAGAGCGGCCAAAAAAAAAAATCTGAATTTGGGGTTTTATAGATAGTGTATTAGTTTCCCAGGGCAACGAGTTACCACAACCTGGGTGGTTTAAAACAACAGACGTGGGCTTCCCTGGTGGCGCAGTGGTTGAGAGTCCGCCTGCCAGTGCAGGGGACGCGGGTTCGAGCCCTGGTCTGGGAGGATCCCACATGCCGCGGAGCAACTGGGCTCGTGGGCCACAAGTACTGAGCCTGCGCGTTTGGAGCCTGTGCTCCGCAACAGGAGAGGCCGCGACAGTGAGAGGCCCGCGCACTGCGATGAGGGGTGGCCCCCACTCGCCGCAACTAGAGAAAGCCCTCACACAGAAACGGAGACCCAACACAGCCAAAACTAAATAAATAAAAGTGTAAAAATTAAAAAACAAAACAAAACAACAATAGACATTGCTTCTCTCGAAGTTCTGGAGGCCGGAAGTCAGAAGTCAAGGTGAAGGCACAGATACACTCCATCTGTACCCACCTCTTCCAGCTTCTGGTGGCTCTGTGTGTTCCTTAGCTCGTGACCACATCACTCCACCCTCTGTCTCCTCCACTCCTCTGTGTGACTTGTCCTCTGGGTGTCTATCTTTTTTTTTTTTTTTTTTAAATCCTCCTCCTTTCTTTTTTTTTTTTTTTAATCTATTTATTTATTTTATTTATGGCTGTGTTGGGTCTTCGTTTCTCTGCGAGGACTTTCTCTAGTTGTGGCAAGCGGGGGCCACTCTTCATCGCGGTGCGCGGGTCTCTCACTATCGAGGCCTCTCTTGTTGTGGAGCACAGGCTCCAGACGCGCAGGCTCAGTAATTGTGGCTCACGGGCCCAGTTGCTCTGTGGCATGTGGGATCTTCCCAGACCAGGGCTCGAACCCGTGTCCCCTGCATTGGCAGGCAGATTCTCAACCACTGCGCCACCAGGGAAGCCCCCTGGGTGTCTATCTTATACGGATACCTTTGATTGCATTTAGGGCCCGTCTAGATTATCCACGATAAGCTTCTCCTCTCAGATCGTTAATCACATTTTTTTGTTTGTTTGCCACATAAGCTAATATTCATACGTTCTGGTGAGTAGGACATGGACATATCTTTGGGGAGGACCATCATTCAATCCACTATAGACAGATATACACACACACTTACACTTCGTAGCTGTGTCCACAGTGAGGGCCTGGGAGCAGTGACACTCCAACAGCAACAAGCACATCTTTGTATGGTACTTCCACTTTTCTGTAAGTTTGTGACTGTCTAAAAACACACACACAAATCAGGAGTGATCTTCAGTCTAGTAAATGGTCAACTGCAAGATATAATTTGAGGAGCTGCCCAGAGCCATCAGCTAGTTTCCATACATGTTTATCACTGCTTCATCCTTATTAGAATGATTTACATTTTTGTAGCACATTTTATTAAACCATGAACTCTATAAAGTCAGGGACTAAATCTATTTCACTCATCATTTCATTTATCCAGTGCCTTGAACAGTCCCTGGGACACAGGAGGCACTCAATAAATATGCACTGATTGAATGAATGAATGAATGAGTGAAGGTAGCTTGACTAAGAGAGGCATGGCCTTTGAAGTTAGATCTGGGTAAACTCCCATCTCTCTCATTTCCTAATTGTGTGGTCCTGACCCCACTGGTCACCTTCTCAGCCTAGCTGAGACTCCAGCCAGATTATCGGGTTTGAATCCCGTCTTTACTATTTCCTAGTTGTGTGGTCTTGGGCAAGTTGCTTCAGTTTCCTCATCTATAAAATGGGAATTATAATAATACCCACACTTCATAGGGCTGTGTAGCATGTTATGAGTAGCTCAGATGGTTTCACTGGAGAATTCTAACAAATGTTTAAAGAACAATTTCTTCTAGAATATAGAGGGAACACTTCCCAATTCATTTTATGAACCTGACACCAAAACCAAAGACAGTAAAGAAAAAAAAGAAAAAGAGAAGAGAGACCAATATGTCTCAAAAATGTAGATGTAAAAATCCTTAACAGAATATCAGCAAAGAGACTTCAGCAGCATGTAAAATGAATTATACCCCATGACCAAGTGGGGTTATTCCAGAGATGCAAGGCTGACTCCATATTTGAAAGCAATCCCTGGAGTCCAAGCAATGGGGTGGCAGCCAGGGGGTTCCACTGAGCCGTTCCTGGAATGAAGGTAGGGCCAAGCAAACCCTGGGAAGAGAAAAAATTGGACTCCATACACATGGCTTTTGTTCAAAAAAATAAAGTGCTGCACTCCGCATGCATTAGGTGACACCTGGCTTGTACACCTAATGCTTGTCTGAGAGCTGGGGCCACGGAAGGCACAGGAACAAACAGGAGAAAGTTTTGCTTGAGGCTCCAGGCGCTAAATGGGACAGTTCAATTTCCCAAGGTCAGCGTGACCCCAAGAATAGGGTCCAGGAGCAAAAAAGACCCTCCAGGCAAGAAGTTGGCACCCGAAATATATGGAAACACACTCTGAATTTTTTGTTTAGGAACTCTGTATTTAAACTTTGAACCATATCCGTATAAATTTGAATTTGAAAACATTGACCTGGTGCCTTTCATAACCTCGACCAAAGGTGGAGATAGAGACTGCTAGCTAATAAAGTTCATCTCGGTGTGAAACACTTTAGATGACCAAACCCTCTGCCTGGGATTCGTCTCATAAAAAGAAAAGGCTCCCAGCTGCCCCTGATGTTCAGAACAGTAAGTATCATGGCTCTTGGTGCCTTGCCACCATCCCCTCGGCACTCGCCATTCCAGCTTCCAGTACAAGCTGACAGCATCCTCCCTTCCTAAGGAGGCAAAGCTCTGCCTGAGAGCCCGCTCTTGCCCTGCAGTCAGTGTAAGTGCTGAGGGATTCATGCTGGGAAGCAGCCCTCAGCCAATGAAAGGTGGGGACTGGAGGGTAGAAACCTCCAACCTCCTCCATGTCTCCGGCAGGAATAACTCAGGCTGTTCTTCACAAACTTGAATGTGCTTATGACTCCCCTGGGAATCTTAATAAAATGCAGATTCTGATTTAGCAAGTCTGGGGTGGGGCCTGAGATTCTGCATTTCTAACAAGCTCCCAGGTGGTGCTGATGCTGGTCTGGGGACCACACTGTTGACTCTGCTACAGGTGCTTTCTGCAGTTTTCTCCCAAATAAACTGCTTGCTCTCAAATTCCTGTTGGAGGGTCCGCTTCTGGGGGAAGCACTTTTTTCTGTCTCTTTTCTTATATTTCATGCTCCTTGTTCTCAGTTTTCTCAAAGCCTGACCATTACCTTTGCAACGTGACCCAGGGCCAACACCTCATTTCCTCATCTCCAGAATGACGGGGTTCAACTGTCTAGTTTCCCTCCTACACCAACATTCTAAAGATGTTCTTATTATTCTAGTGATTATCATACCTTCCATACTCTTCCTGATCAGCTTTCCTGCTCTTGTGCATGACCTTCTAAAATCAAGCTGGCTTCACAGCCTGCTCATCTTCAGCAGATGTCTCTAAACAGAAATGGAAAATGGAAGCCTTTTTTTCAAACATAATAGCAAAAATCCTTGACAGATAAAGGATATAGCAAATGTTCACACATGCAGATATTATTCAGAAAAACATAAGAACAGTAGTTTCAGGCAGAGGCTATGAAAATGAAAATCAGTGCAAAACCAACAAAAGCTATGAAACCAAAAAAAAAAAAAAAGCTATGAAACCATAATCAAGACATCTTATTAGGAGATAATATATATAACAAAACAATAGTGACTTTGTGTACTGTGTCTGCTTCTTTGATCAAACATTCCTAGACATACACATACAGACACATGCTATCCCTTTCCAGATAATCACTTCAGAAAGCCACCAAGTATATGTATAAAGCAAGTACACAAGTACTTACATATTATTATCACTTTAGTCACTGTTTTTTACCCAAAACAATACAACCCAACCTAAACACTTACTTTATTTCCAATAACTCAATAAAATTTCTAAAATATGAATAAATGAAATTCACGCATGTAATCATTATTTATTGCTGTGTAACAATCCCCCAATCACAGTGACATGCAACAGTAAATAGTTATGTCTCATTCAGAAGTCTGCATGTCTGCTGTGTGGCTCAGCTTCAGGCTGCAAGTCTGCAGGTCGGCTGGAATGGCTCTGCAATATGTGAATTCAGCCCGGCACCCACATGCCGATGGGGCAGCAGCTCAGGCTAGCATCTTCTCACTGCAGAGGTCAGATGTTCCTGAGAACAGGAGCATGTGGTACCTCCAAGGTCTAGGTTCAAGTTGGTACACTGGTATCTCCTCACGTTCCGTTCCAAAGCAAGTCACGTGGCCAAGCCCAACACCAATAAGTGCCTCGCAGGGAGTTATTAGTAGACACAGTGAATACTTGCTGAACAATGATCTAATCTGCCAAGATGTTATTTAAGAACTCTAGAGGCACTTTCCAATGAGGAATGCCAAAAGTGATATGAGTAATAACACTGTCATTGAAATCAGCGTATAACCACGTGAGGGGACCATCCCGGAAGCACACATTTTAATTTGTTTGTTTAAAAATGTCATTTTCATGCTTTTTATAAAAGTCAAACTTCATACTTGCCTAACTGCATGCATCTAATTCTTATTTATGCTTATATGGGACGGAAACCTCACAGAGGATCCTGAAAAGTTATCAAGTCCATGCTTCCTTCATTCCTCTCTTACATTAAAAAAAAAAAAGAAATCTTTAAAAGGAGAAGCAAAATTACCAGAATCACCATTCTGATGCTCCAGGCTGGGGCTTGGCAGGCCATCTGCACAAGAATAAAAAAGCAGCACTGATTTGTTGGGGTCAGTTAGACTTTGTGGTAAGTCAGGAGCCCTGAGTTCAAGTCAGGTGCTCTACTATCTTAACTGCTCCTTTTACGTCAGCTGCCTGCCTGACACATGGTTTTCTCTCTAGGTGTCCATTCCCTCACCCATCCCAGATGCAGCCAGCCCTTGCAATATGACATCTATGGCTCTATAACATGCTGGAGGTTTTCTGGTGTCACTGTTTCCATAATGGGAACCGCTTTGTAGAGTCACTGATTTCAGCTCTAGAAAGTGTAACAGCTTATATGTGCTAAAGTTTGACAATGAGAACTCTTATTTAATGTTCTAGATTCTGTCTCTCATAAAGAAGAAATTCTCTTGGGATTTTTTGGGCTCATTTGTAATGAGTTGACAGGTTTTTTTGTTTTGTTTAATTAATTAATTTATTTATTTATTTATTTTTGGCTGAATTGGGTCTTCGTTGCTGCGCACAGGCTTTTCTCTAGTTGCGTCGAGCAGGGGCTACTCTTCGTTGCGGTGCACAGGCTTCTCATTGCAGTGGCTTCTCTTGTTGCAGAGCATGGGCTCTAGGCGTGTGGGCTTCAGTAGTTGCAGCACACGGGCTCGGTAGTTGTGGCTCGCAGGCTCTAGAGCGCAGGCTCAGTAGTTGTGGCACATGGGCTTAGTTGCTCTGTGGCATGTGGAATCTTCCCAGACCAGGGCTCGAACCCGCGTCCCCTGCATTGGCAGGCGGATTCTTAACCACTGCGCCACCAGGGAAGTCCAAGTTGACAGGTTTTAACTGTAAATTCTCTATATTAAAACCAAAAGGTTGCCTTCCCTTATTGGGTGACTTCTGATGTGCCAGCAAAGATCAGCCCTTTTAAAATTTTTCTCCGTTTGTTTGGCAGTGGAGGTAATTTCATAACAAAAAGATGAATAACAGGGGTTTTTTGGAGCCATTATATTATCCTAAGACTCAGAAGGTGGATTTTGAACTAGGGATGGGAGGAGTGAGTGCCCACCCTACCTGGCAGTCTACAGCCAGAAAAAAAGAAAATAAGAAGTCAAATACTTTAAAATCAACTTCTAAAGCAAAAGGTCTACATTTCTCTGGACAGCATTTAACTAATTAATTATTAACTCCCCATCACCTGTCAAGTTCTTCAGACGGATAATAACCTCACTATTTACTTGGCAAACACCTATGTCACCTTAGCCAGGCACACGCTATGACTTTTGTACTTTATCTCATTCAATTCTCTGCACAGTCCTCTTGAGATAAGTACTGCTATCCCCCCTTTATAGGTGAGAAACCCGGTCTGGTTCCAGCTTTGCCAACCTCGGCCGCCCAAGTCAGCGTCTTCTGAGACAGAAGAGAGTTCCCTTTCGCCCTCCTCGCGGTATTCCTGGCCCCTTAAATCTCACCTCCCGGTGCACCAGGCGGCCCAGCGGCCAGCAGGGAGCGGGATGTGGGGGGGGGGCCGGGGGGGGCAGCGGCTCGGTGCCCTTTGGAACGGGGGCGGGCCCAGCTGGTGGCCGGGCGGCGGCCAGGCCGGGTTGCTTCGCACTCTTGACCAGCCATGGAGCTGGAGCGGCCGGCGCCCGGCGAGGTGTGCATGAGCCAGGCCATCCAGCCCACGCACGCCAACCTCCGCGGAGAGCTGAGCGCCGCTCAGCTGCTCAAGTGGATCGACGCTACCGCCTGCCTGGCGGGTAGGGGTGCTGGAAGGGGAGGGGAGGATGGGGGAGACCCAGGGTGCCAGGGGTCTGGAATGGAGGAGCCCTGAGTGGGGGGGATGGGGCCGGTGTGTGTTGCGGAGGGGTGTGTCTGGGATGGCAGGGAGTGTCTGGGAACTGGGAAGCGGGCTGGGATATGGGGATGCGGGGTGGCGGGGGTCCAGACGGCAGAGGTCGGGATGCTGCCACATACAGGACCCCTGATCGGTGAGGAGGGAGAAGGAAGGAGAGGAGAGTATTGACAGAGCTTTAAGCCCTGTGCAGCTGGGAAGTAATGATTGAGATTGTTCATCCAACACTGGGAAAGACCTAGACCAGTGGTTCTCAAGCCTTTTAGTCTTAGGACTCCTTTACCCCATTAAATAAACGAGGACCCCCAGAGAGCTTTCGTGTTGGTTCTTTTATCCATATTTACCATATGCGAAATTTTGAAAAATAATTCATTTGAAAAGAACAAAAACCCATTACATATTTTTATTGTAAAATTACTATATTTTCAACAAGATCAAAAATGTACTTAGAGAAGTGGTATTGGTTTACATTTCTGCAAATCTCTTTAATGTCTAGTTTAATACATCACTTACCTCTTATACCTGCTTCTGAATTCAGTTTGTTGCCTTCCACACCGTCATGTAGTCTCTGCGAAGGACCTTTGCACCTGCTGTTCTTTTTGCCTTTACACTCTTCTCTTGCCCCTTTCCATACATTCCGTCTCCACTAAATATCATTTATGCAGAGCAGTCTTTCCTAACTACCTGCTTTACATTTGCACTCTTTCATCACAACACCCTTTCCAAATTCCTCCACACCACTTAGCACAATCCGTAATTACTTTGTGTACTAATGTGTTCACCTTTTATTTCCTGCCTGGCCAATTAGCATGTAAACGGAAGCTTAGTAAGCACTTAATAAGTAAGCACTAAATAAAAACTTCCTGATTATATGGATGG
Source organism: Balaenoptera musculus (assembly GCF_009873245.2). Classification (NCBI taxonomy): domain Eukaryota; kingdom Metazoa; phylum Chordata; class Mammalia; order Artiodactyla; family Balaenopteridae; genus Balaenoptera; species Balaenoptera musculus. Next base: position 63,368,709 of record NC_045787.1, on the reverse strand, counting down.
GTAATTGGATGGATGGGTCCAGAACTTGGAATCTCATTTATAAAAGGAAGCCAGGCTTTGCGTAAGGCACTTAATAGACTCAGCAAATGTACATTTTAAGTAAAATATGTTAGGATAAAATATTAGAGCTGGAAGGAGCTTAAGATCGTGTATCCCAGGACTCTTATTTTATAGAGGACAAAAGTAAAGCTCAGCTGATTACAAATCCCTGTTTTCCTCAATGAGTGTGCATAGAGTTTCTAATCCCCTGTGTGCTAACCACCCACAAAATTCAGTCATATATCTGATGCCAATCTGTTTATTTTCTGTTTGTTGATAGGTCTGTTTGGTTTCTGTCTTAACAGTTTTTATCAGGATTTGAGGTCTGTTATAATAACAATAATGGAGACATGAATATAAAAGTAATTCACATGTAGGAGAAACTATAGAAATTATTCACTTGCCATGCCTATTGCCATGGCAACTGAATTCATTATGTGAATATTGATGTGACTTTTAAAGTTACCTCACTTAGTGCTTCTGTCCTATAATGGAGAAACAATTGCCCTCCTGCAATTTTCATAAAAATTTCTATGGTTTTACACCTTTGGAAACTCGGATCACAGCAGGAGTCAATTGATAACCAATTACTGTGGACCTTAATAGTTATATTACTAATAATACAATATTGAAGAAACCTTTATGATAAAGTTGGTTTGGAAACATGGTTAATGTTAATCCTTGTAGGAAAACAAGGATTAGAATTAGCCACTGACCTCGTTAGAATTAGCCACCAGCCTCATCTGGAGACCAGAAGATACTGAAACAATATCTTTAATACTAAATATTATAAAAATTGTCAACCAAGAGCTTCATGGCCCTGTGCATGGTTTATCCTCAGCCTTCCCCTCAGCCTTATCTTACCTACTCTCCTTCTTGCTTTTTGCATTTTTACCACAAAAACCTTCTCAGGACCTTTGTAGTCACTGTTCCTTCTGCCCAGCAAGCCCTTCCTCCCCTGCTCTCCTCCACAACACACATCTGTTTTACTCCTTCTCGTCTTTCAGATCTCACTTCAAGCATCCTCTCCACAGGGAAACCTTCCCTGACATGCCACCTAGGTGTGGTTCCTCAGTTACAGACCCTCATAAAATCCATGTTTTCTTCAGATCACCTAACTCATTTTGTTATTATGTATTCGTTTAATGAATGTCTGGTTCCTCACTAGATTCCATGAGAATAGGGATAGTAGCTGTTTTATATTTCCAGCACCTTACAGAGAGGCTGGCATAGCACGGGTGTTCGATCAATATTAGTTAAAAGAAAGAATGAATGAAGCCACCGTCATTTTTATCAGTCATCATACCTGGATTACATCCACTTAGCTGTTCCTCAGCTTCTCTCAGTTTCCCCAGGAAATCAGAAATAGCTTTAGGGTTTCTCCACTTTTACTGGCATACTGCATGAAGGACAATCAAAACCAAGAACCAGAACAGACTGGTCCTGTTGAATTCATATCTGTCACGCTTGTAAAAAGAAAATAATCACATGTAAAAATTGTGGCCCTGTGTTGGTTCCCCATATTTTAAATTTTCATTTTTAATTTAATGGCCCCTGAAAGTCTATAATGTAAACCATGGCAATTGAGCTCCTGAAGCCCATATTCAGCCAAGTACTTCTCTAGGTAGCATTCCTTGGTTGGTCTTTTCTTTTCTCAGAGTTCCTGTTGCTTCTGTAGTAAAAATAACTATTTAGAACAATGTATTTGATCTTTGTAAGCCAAAATTGCCTCTTTTGTAAAATAGAACTAATAACAGTATCAACCTCATGTAATTGATATGCATAAATACTTAGCTCAGTGCCAGGCCAATAATAAATCATAATTATTATGATTATGTTTCTTTGTGATCCCTAATGCAATCTGGTATAGTGCTATATATACATAGAAGACACCCAATATATACAATAAAAATTTAGTCTTTTATTGGTTTTTGCACTTTAGTTATCATTTAAATCATTCAAAATTTGGTAACTCATGTTGGTGTACATGGTAACACTTTATCTAAAAGAATAGTTTAATAAACTCAACATATCATTCCCTCATGTCAGGTGACCAGAATGAATGTCTATTACATACCCTTTAGTCAACACTTTACTGACTATGGCTAGATCTCTGTCACTGAGTAGACTCATTAAAAGATAGGACTGATAACAGCTCAGTGTCTGGAAATCAATGGGAATTTAACAAATGTTTGATACACTGAATTAAATTGAACCCAACTTTCTAGAGTCTAATACTTTTATGTTTCCTTCCTCTAATTGAACTTTAGAGCTGGGAAACCCATTTCCCCCCCTCCATCACTCACACACAGAGTTCTGCTACGGTTAGTTTTCTGGTAACTCCGTTTATGTTATCTGCATATTTGGAAGAATAGTTATTTCCAACTAGTAAAACCAGAATGTCCAGTTTTCTACAGAATTAGATCATAGAGAGGAATGTCTTAAGTACTTGCTCTCTGGAGTATTTTCTCATATCACTTTACCTGGGACTATCAATATATATTGCAATTAAAGTAATCCACTACACACAAAGAATGCAAATTCAGTATAATTCACTGTCTCTTTCTTTTTCATAATATGACAGCAGGAGTGAAGTCTCCAAAATTAAAATGGAGTTAAAATTTCTTTAAAAAGCTAATGCAGTCTGTTTGGGTTTTAATTGACTGTTCCTCAAAATGAAATTCTGGAAAAACCACATGTCAAGATTTTTCCCAAAGAGGAAAAATTCTGATACTTTTACATAAAGTAAAACCAACAATCAAAAAAAAAAAAATCTCAACAAATTAAATGCAGACAGAGGAACTCCCCTGGTGGTGCAGTGGTTAAGAATCCATCTGCCAATGCAGGGAACACGGGTTCAAGCCCTAGTCCAGGAAGATCCGACATGCCGCGGAGCAACTAAGCCCATGCACCACAACTACTGAGCCTGCGCTCTAGAGCCTGCAAGCCACAACTACTGAGCCCGTGTGTCACAACTACTGAAGCCCATGCACCTAGAGCCTGTGCTCCTCAACAAGAGAAGCCACCGCAATGAGAAGCCCGTGCACCGCAACAAAGAGTAGCCCCCGCTTGCTGCAACTAGAGAAAGGCCAAGGGCAGCAACGAAGACCCAACACAGCCAAAAATAAACAAATAAATAAATGTTATAAATAAATAAATAAATGCAGGCAGGGAACATGGAAATAACTGGAGCGCGTCCCTAATCTCTCTCACCCTACTCAATACTTTTCTCCTCCAACATAATTAATGCATAGTGTATTTCATATGAATTTGGTAGTAATAAATAATAAATATTGATTTAATACTTACTATGTGCCCATCTCTATTTCTCTGATGCCCAGACAAGTTTCTCTCTGATTTGGGGTATGAACTTGAGGTCTTCCACACTGTTCAGTGCTTGCACTGGTTAAGTGGTTTAAATATATTCAGCTACTGGTTATGTGGGATAATAGATACAGCTTTGATGTATTGTTTTTTTAAACAAAAGAAGGGTAGTACCTGACAAAATATTTAAATTTGACACCAACTTAATAAAGTTACTATTTTAATAGCTAGATATGCTGGGTATTGGTGCTGAATTTCAAATCAAAGATAGTATAAGTTAAAACTTAGGAGAAAGTACAGTAATTTCCATGCAGTAGGAAAATAACTTATTGAGCAAAGGAACTGTTATCAATCCAGTTCATCCAGAAGTGTGGGCACAGTGGTCCTATACTGCATAAGAGGATGAGTTACTAGAATAAATCCACTTGTTTTATTCCTTTTCCTGCATGCTGAAATATTTAAACATAACTATTAATGCAGCCCATTTTTAACCTATTTTTTGAAGCTGAAAAACATGCTGGGGTTTCCTGTGTTACAGCCTCAGTGGATGACATACAATTTGAGGAGACAGCTAGGTAAGTGGCATTGCTTTATCATGCCTTTCTCCTGGGTTTATTGGTTCATTTACAACATGTATTTGTGGCACCTAAGCTTCCTCATTTGGAGTCAGGGATCCAATTTGTTAATAAGTAACATTTGAACCAATGTAAATCAGTAAAAATAAAAAATAATAATAATTTCAGGACCTACTTTTAGTAAATACTATTAAGTGTAAATTTACAGCCCTGATTTTGTTGAGAAATAGCTCTCAGCATTAAATGCATTCTGGTATAAGCCATTGCAGGATTTCTAAAAGCTGATTCTGAATGGCTCCTTCCTTTACTAGTAGAATAATTAATGATAATAAGTATCTCTATGATGGTGAATTTCATCATTAGGTTGTTGGGTAAACATTAATTCATCTGAGTAGAGGTGTTAAATTATGAAAAACATTTTATGTGTGGGAGTGTGTATATGTTTTACCACCTCTTATTGCAGAAAATTTCAAGATACACAAATCTTTCAACCATATACAAAAGTAGAGAGAATACTACCATGTATCCCCAAGGACCCAACACCTAACTACGACAATAATCAACTCATGAATGCTGTTGTTTTATCAATACCCTTCCATACTCCCCCACATACCTGGATTATTTTGAAGCAAATCCCAGACATCATCTCTGAATATTTCAGTATATAGTTCTAAAAGATCAGGGCTCTTTTAGAAAACATAATAACATAACTGCAATACCATTAAGAAAAACTATCATTCCCAATGGTCTCAAAAAAAAATTTTTTTTAATTTAAACAATTGGTCTATGGATTGAATCAGGATCCAATATGGCTGATACGACCTTTAACATAAAAATTTCCCTTTCTTCTTTTCTCTTGCAATTTGATTTTTAAAGAAACCTGGTCATTTGTCCTATAGCGTTTACCACATTTTGTATCTGCTCATTGTATCCCTGTTTAACATGCTCACTGATGCAGGATTTGTCATTATTTCTATGCCTTTTCGGTGGGCAGAATTAGGAATTTTTTTAAGAGGTTACATTAATAAATCTAATAAACTACGGTTATATGGTTTTACTTAATTTATTTGATTTTATGTTTGTATCTCTTTTTTTTTCTTTCTGAATATCTTGATCCTAAAAGAACCATCCCAGACTAGAAACAGATGATCTTCTCTCTTCCTTTTTCTAAACATAATATAAGAAAAAGGAAGAGAGAAGATCATCTGTTTGTAGTCTGGGATGGTTCTCAAGGACCATGGGGTAGCTGCCACAAGTTTTCAAACCCTAAGTAGTCTGTCCAGTGAGATGCCCAGTTCATCTCTGAGTTAAATAAAACCACATGCATAAAGAAGTTATATCTCCAAAGCTAACCCAAAAGAAATTTTTGGTAGGCATTAGAATCATAGATATGGAGAGACCTTTAGAACTCAACCCAATCATCTCTTTGTACTGATAAGAAACTGAAGCCTAAGGCCCAGAGCCAGCCAAAGGACAGAGGACACTTAGAGCCTGGATCTTCTTATGCTCTATCTAGTGCTTTCTCCAACCCACTTCTTCTATCTTCGTGATCAGCAACCTTTATTGAACATCTCCTGATGCTTGTTCTCATAGGCAGCTGCAGTGTCAGTGAAAGAGCCCTTGACATTCTAGAGACTTGTAGATACAGATAAAAGTCTACTGGGTCTATTGACTAAGCACAGATACTAGCTATGTGATTTTCCCTGAAGTAGAAAAAGTTGACATGTGTTTGTATCTCAACACAATTACAGATTACTTAAAATCCAAACTTAATTGGGAATAGATTAAAGCACCATTATTAAACTTAGGAATGCCAACAGTATATTGCAATAAAACATCTATTATGTACTTTCCAATCCTAAATTCTGTAACTTAGACTTAACTAGTAACGTCATCATTAAAGTGTGGTTTGCCATTTGAACCATTTTGTGTTTGTGTTATCAGAAAGGATTTGTGGCCACTAAAATATATGGGACCAGCACCATTAAAAAAAGAAAATTGAAAGCTACATATAGAAAGCCATACAATTTGTTTAAATGCCATATTAATTTTTTTTTTACTATATTGATTTTTTAAAATATTTATTTACTTATTTATTTGGTTGCATCGGGTCTTAGTTGTGGCAGGTGGGCTCCTTAGTTGTGGCATGCAAACTCTTGGTTGCAGCATGCACGTCAGATCTAGTTTCCGGACCAGGGATCGAACCCGGGCCCCCTGCGTTGGGAGCGTGGAGTCTTAACCACTGTGCCACCAGGGAAGTCCCATATTAGATATTTTTTAATTCACAAATATATATTGAATATACCAAAAGTACTGCTCTAGCCTCAATAGAATATGTGAATGTTTATGACACAATACTGAAGTGTGGCAGTCAGTCTGGTAAGAAAGTCAGACAAATACATAGTCATCAGAATAGAAAGTATGATAGGATGCATGCCTAGGGTGAGATATAAATTCTGTGGGGTAGATAAAAGGTACATTTTGACTGGAGAACCAATGAGAGTTTCATGATGGAGGTAGTATTTAATGTGGGCCTTAAATGAGGTATAGATTTTTCATCTGGTGAATAGGAAAAGGACTTCACAAGATGAGGTACATGTAAGAGCCTAAGCATTGAGGTGGGAAGAATTGAGGGGTGCTTAGGAAAAGCCTGGCGTGCAGAGATGATGCCCCAGCAGCAGTGTGGGACTGGGTAACAGAAGACCTTGAATGCCATGCTATGAAATTGATTTTACTTGGGATTTTAGCAGAATGAAAAGCAGAATGTCTCCTACTTTTAAAGGAAGGGCAGAGGTCACAGAAGAGACAAAAACGTGGCAAGATGGACTTCTCTGGTGGTCCAGTGGTTAAGACTCAGCGCTTCCACTGCAGGCGATGCAGGTTCGAGCCCTGGTCAGGGAAGTTACACATGCCGCATGGTGTGGCCAAAAAAAAAGTGTCAAGATGAGTCCCCTCCTCAGAGTCTGACAGGCAGAGGCAGAAGATTTTGGTAGTATATGGGTACAAAGTACTACAGTAGCTTTGAAGAGGGACTCTCTGCCTCATGTTATCACTGTAAATCTCTGCTAGAAACTTTACCAAACAGAGCTAGGAAATCTAGGAGGAACAAATTTAAGGAAAAGAGAAAATTGGTTTGGGTTCACATGTGCTAAATGTGGGGATTCAGTTAAATTAGGTAATGTGTGTGCAAGCAGCTATCACTCAGCCTAGTAGGGCCTCCATAACTATTAGCTGAATCTGCTGAGAGAAGTTTGAAAATATGGCTTTGTGTTTCAAGAATGAGGTTCGGGCTAAAGATTTAGATTTGAGAATCATCTCTATAAAGATGATAGGACTGTGGAAGAGAACAAGGTCTTCAGGAAGAGGCTGAAATGAGAAAAAAACAAAGAGCATAAATTTGGTGGATGGCTACCCTTAAGGGATGGATTAAGAAAGGGAAATCAGTGAAGAAAACTGAGAATGAAGAGAGAACAGTATTTTGGAAGCCAAGGGAAGAGAAGGTTTCCTGAAGAAAGAGGTTGATTGATACTGTTAAATGAGAGGAGACCTTGGATTTAGCTGTTAGGAAGTGACTTCAGAGAGATCAGGAGTAAGATGTGGAAGCAACAGCTAGATTTGAGTGGCTGAGAAGTGAATGAGAGATGAAACCCCCAAACTTCGGAACCTGACAAAATCCTAATCCTTCAAGACCCATCTCAGATGTTACCTCTTCTATGGCTCCTTCCCTGACTTTTCAAATTAGTCACTTCTGGGTGCTTTTGCAATACTTGATTCTTTCTTCCTTTTGAAAAATTTCATAGCTTTGCACTTCATCTGTCTGCATCCTGGTGTCCCAAGTGAAGACTGGTCTCCTTGATGTCATCAACCTTGTCTTGTTAATCACTGTATCCTGAGGTCTTAGCTTAGTGCCAGGACTAGTTGTAACTCAGTAAACATTTGTTAAATGTATGAGCTGGAAAAAGAAAAAGATTATTTTAGGAAGTTTGAATATGGAGAAATATAGAGGAGAAGAGAAAAAAATGTTGTGATAGAATAAACTTGAGAGAAAGATTTTTAGCAAGGAAAAGCCTTGAACATTTTCACAGACTGATAAGGAGTCAAGGAAGGGGCAGAGATTGAGGGTACAAAAGAGGAAAGAGCTGCCTAAGCCAGGCCATGGTGCAGGAGGAAAGGTAAGAGCAGGATGGGATCAAGGGCACGGGTAAAGAAAGAGGTCTGGAAGAGATCTATTTTTCTTCCCCTGAAACAGAAGATTGAGAAGAATAGTGAGAATGTAGTTCAACTTTGAAGTCAGGGAGAAAAATTGAGGAGGCTTATATTGGATAGACCCTTAGGTGACTGAAGGGCCAGACACAAAAGCTTTGAAACAACTTAGGGTTACATGACCAGAGTCCCAGTAATAATGTGGAGTGAATGGATCATCTGGCAACATTGAGGGCTCCTGTAAACCTAGTGAAGGTATTGTTTGTTTGCTTGCTTGCTTGCTTGTATGTTTCCCATTTATTTGTTAACCAACATTTAAAAATATCAGTTGTATAGGTGTGCATGTGTGTTCGTTTTCTCTTAACCAAACAGCTGTGGTACAGTCAAGTATCTGTTGTAGATTTGGAAATCATTTTGCACACCATCTTTGCAAAGGCCGTTTTCTGTTAAAAAGAGGTAGTCAGCTAACTCTTGTGTGGTTTACAATAATCAGTATCTATTTTTTTTTTTTAAAAGGGCATTTCTTTTTTTTTTTTTAGAAATTCACGTTCTTTTATTTATTTATTTATTTATTTATGACTGTGCTGAGTCTTCATTTCTGTGTGAGGGCTTTCTCTAGTTGCGGCAAGTGGGGACCACTCTTCATCGCAGTGCGCGGGCCTCTCACCATCGCGGCCTCTCTTGTTGCGGAGCACAGGCTCCAGACGCGCAGGCTCAGTAATTGTGGCTCACGGGCCCAGTTGCTCCGTGGCATGTGGGATCTTCCCAGACCAGGGCTCGAACCCGTGTCCCCTGCATTGGCAGGCAGACTCTCAACCACTGCGCCACCAGGGAAGCCCTCAGTATCTATTTTTAGTGCTGTCTTGTTATGTTATTAATTTGAGTTTCTCATGCATGAACATTATCAGCATAAGGTGGAACTGTTCTATGGCACACACATTTAAGTGAATCTTCAAGTCTGAAATGAGATGTGCTAGAATTACTGTTTTTTTGTTGTTTTTTTTTAACTAGAGTTGGACAAGTTATAACCATCAAAGCGAAAGTTACTAGAGCGTTCAGCACAAGCATGGAGGTAAGAGGCTCCCTTTTCTTCCTTCTGCCTGTTGGTGCTCATTTCTTCATTGTTTACAGAGGAGAGAGGAGGAGGCCTGGAATAACTTGGAGTTCATGTGATTCTGAATTTCAGAAGGCCCTTGAATCTGTAGTCAGGCTCACAGGTAAATAATAAGCCTGTGTTTCCCTGCTACTAAAATTAAATGTGATGCAATGAACTATTTTTACATAAAAGGATATACACAAAGTAAACATACAAGGGAGGGCACTCTCTTGGTTCTTTGCCAGGTATAGGTTTTATTTCTTAATTATTCTGACTCTATTGCTATTCTAATTCTACTTGTTCTCTATCTCCTCACCTATACTGAAAACTAGCCCCATGATTAACTAGTTTTTGAAAGGCAGAGTAATTGGAGCAAGAAGGGAAGCTTAGATTTTTCTTTTTCGTCTACCTGGTTTTCTTTTCTTTATTATAGCTATGAATACAAAATTCTTGGGAGCTTTTGAAGTCTCTATCCAGGTTAAAATAGCAGGAAAGGAGTTCCTGGATCCCATATTGCAACTTGTTGTTTGCTCTGTAGCAGTCCCTTTGATCTCTGGGCACAAAAGACATGTAGGGACTTACATTCGTTTCTTAGGGATTCTTCGACAAAGTTTCACAGATTAGGTGCCTTAGACAACAGAAATTTATTGTCTCTGTTCTGAAGGCTAGCAGTCCTAAATCAAGGTGTCAGTACGGTTGCTTCCTTCCAAGGCCTATGGGAGAGAATCTGCTTCCATCCTTCCTCCTAACCTCTGGTGGTTTGCCAGCGGTTTGCTTCACCCCGATCTCAGCCTTCATCTGCACATGGTGTTCTCCCTGTGTGTGTGTGTGTGTATGTGTCCAAATTTTCCCTTTTTATTAAAAAAAATTTTGTTAACATCTTTATTGTAGTATAATTGCTTTACTAAGGTGTGTTTCTCCTTTATAACAAAGTCAATCAGCTATACATATACATACATCCCCATATGTCCTCCCTCTTGCATGTCCCTCCCACCATCCCTATCCCACCCATCTAGGTGGACACAAATCACTGAGCTGATCTCCCTGTGCTATGTGAGTACTTCCCACTACCTATCTATTTTACATTTGGTAGTGTATATATGTCCATGCCACTCTCTCACTTCGTTCCAGCTTACCCTACCCCCTCGTCGTGTGCTCAAGTCCATTCTCTATGTCTGCGTCTTTATTCCTGTCCTGCCCCTAGGTTCTTCAGACCCTTTTTTTTTTTTTAGATTCCATATATATGTGTTAGCATATGGTATTTGTTTTTCTCTTTCTGACGTACTTCACTCTGTATGACAGTCTCTAGGTCCATCCACCTCACTACAAATAACTCCATTTCGTTTCTTTTTATGGCTCAGTAATATTCCATTGTATATATGTGCCACGTCTTCTTTATCTGTTCATCTTTCAATGGACACTTAGGTTGCTTCCATGTCCTGTCTATTGTTAATAGAGCTGCAATGAACATTGGGGTACATGACTCTTTTTGAATTATGGTTTTCTCAGGGTATATGCCCAGTAGTGGGATTGCTGGGTCATATGGTAGTTCTATTTTTAGTTTTTTAAGGAACCTCCATACTGTTCTCCATCATGGCTGTATCAATATACATTCCTACCAACAGTGCAAGAGGGTTCCCTTTTCTCCACACCCTCTCCAGCATTTATTGTTTGTAGGTTTTTTGATGATGGCCATTCTGACAGGTGTGAGGTGATACCTCATTGTAGTTTTGATTTGCATTTCTCTAATGATTAGTGATGTTGAGCATCCTTTCATGTGTTTGTTGGCAATCTGTATATCTTCTTTGGAGAAATGTCTGTTTAGGTCTTCTGCCCATTCTTGGATTGGGTTATTTGTTTTTTTGATATTGAGCTGCATGAGCTGCTTGTATATTTTGGAGGTTAATCCTTTCTCAGTTCCTTCATTTGCAAATATTTTCTCCCATTCTGAGGGTTGTCTTTTCATCTTGTTTATGGTTTCCTTTTCTGTGCAAAAGCTTTTAAGTTTCATTAGGTCCCATTTGTTTATCGTTTTTATTTCCATTTCTCTAGGAGGTGGGTCAAAAAAGGATCTTGCTGTGATTTATGTCACGTAGTATTCTGCCTATGTTTTCCCCTAAGAGTTTTATAGTGTCCAGTCTTACATATAGGTCTCTAATCCATTTTGAGTTTATTTTTGTGTATGGTGTTAGGAAGTGTTCTAATTTCATTCTTTTACATGTAGCTGTACAGTTTTCCCAGCACCACTTATTAAAGAGGCTGTCTTTTCTCCATTGAATATTCTTGCCTCCTTTATCAAAGATAAGGTGACCATATGTGCATGGGTTTATCTCTGGGCTTTTTATCCTGTTCCATTGATCTATATTTCTGTTTTTGTGCCAGTACCATACTGTCTTCATTACTGTAGCTTTGTAGTATACTCTGGAGTCAGGGAGCCTGATTCCTCCAGCTCCATTTTTCTTTCTCAAGAAAGTAGTGGAAATAACTACTACAGAGCAGAATAAAGCAAAAAAAATGAAAAGAATTGAGGACAATTTCCCAGACCTCTGGGACAACATTAAACACATGAACACACGAACTTTTTGTGTTTCCATAAAAATTGTGAAATTTTTTGTTCTAGTTCTGTGAAAAATGCCATTGGTAGTTTGATAGGGATTGCATTGAATCTGTAGATTGCTTTGGGTAGGACAGTCATTTTCACAATGTTGATTCTTCCAATCCAAGAACATGGTGTATCTCTACATCTCTTTGTATCACCTTTAATTTCTGTCATCAGTGTCTTATAGTCTTCTGCATACAGGTCTTTTGTCTCCCTAGGTAGGTTTACTCCTAGGTATTTTATTCTTTTTGGTAAATGGGAGTGTTTCCTTAATTTCACTTTCAGATTTTTCATCATTAGTAGATAGGAATGCAAGAGATTTCTGTGCATTAATTTTGTATCTTGCTACTTTACCAAATTCATTGATTTGCTCTGGTAGTTTTCTGGTAGCATCTTTAGGACTCTGTATGTATAGTATCATGTCATCTGCAAACAGTGACAGTTTTACTTCTTTTTTTCCAATTTGTATTCCTTTTATTTCTTTTTCTTCTCTGATTGCTGTGGCTAAAACTTCCAAAACTATGTTGAATAATAGTGGTGAGAGTGGGCAACCTTGTCTTGCTCATGATCTTAGTGGAAATGGTTTCAGTTTTTCACCATTGATAACAATGTTGGCTGTGGGTTTGTCATATATGGCCTTTATTATGTTGAAGTAAGTTCCCTCTATGCTTACTTTCTTGTGGGTTTTTATCATAAATGGGTGTTGAATATTGTTGAAAGCTTTTTCTGCATCTATTGAGATGATCATATGGTTTTTACCCTTCAATTTGTTAATATGGTTTATCACATTGGTTGATTTACATATATTGAAGAATCCTTGCATTCCTGGGATAAACCCCACTTGATCATGGTGTATGATCCTTTTAATGTGATGTTGGATTCTGTTTGCTAGTATTTTGTTGAGGATTTTTGCATCTATGTTCATCAGTGACATTGGCCTGTAGTTTTCTTTCTTTGTGACATCTTTGTCTGGTTTTGGTATCAGGGTGATGGTGGCCTCGTAGAATGAGTTTGGGAGTGTTCCTCCCTCTGCTATATTTTGGAAGAGTTTGAGAAGGATAGGTGTTAGCTCTTCTCTAAATGTTTGACAGAATTCGCCTGTGAAGCCATCTGGTCCTGGGCTTTTGTTTGTTGGAAGATTTTTAATCACAGTCTCAATTTCAGTGTTTGTGATTGGTCTGTTTGTATTTTCTATTTCTTCCTGGTTCAGTCTCAGAAGGTTGTGCTTTTCTAAGAATTTGTCCATTTCTTCCAGGTTGTCCATTTTATTGGCATATAGTTGCTTGTAGTAATCTCTCATGATCCTTTGTATTTCTGCAGTGTCAGTTGTTACTTCTCCTTTTTCATTTTTATTCTACTGATTTGAGTCTTCTCCCTTTTTTTCTTGATGAGTTTGGCTAATGGTTTATCAGTTGTTTATCTTCTCAAAGAAACTGCTTTTAGTTTTATTGATCTTTGCCTATCGTTTCCTTCATTTCTTTTTCATTTATTTCTGATCTGATCTTTCTGATTTCTTTCCTTCTGCTGACTTTGGAGTTTTTTTGTTCTTCTTTCTCTAATTGCTTTAGGTGTAAGGCTCGGTTGTTTATTTGAGATGTTTCTTGTTTCTTGAGGTAGGATTGTATTGCTATAAACTTCTCTCTTAGAACTGCTTTTGCTACATCCCATAGGTTTTGGGTATTCGTGTTTTCATTGTCATTTGCTCCTAGGTATTTTTGGATTTCCTCTTTGATTTCTTCAGTGATCTCTTGCTTATTTAGTAGCGTATTGTTTAGCCTCCATGTGTTTGTATTTTTTACAGATTTTTTTCCTGTAATTGATATCTAGTCTCATAGCATTGTGATCAGAAAAATTACTTGATACAATTTCAATTTTCTTAAATTTACCAAGGCTTGACTAGTGACCCAAGATATGGTCTATCCTGGAGAATGTTCCAAGAGCACTTGAGAGGAAAGTGTAATCTTATGTTTTTGGATGGAATGTCCTATAAATATCAATTAAGCCCATCTTGTTTAATGTATCATTTAAAGCTTGTGTTTCCTTATTTATTTTCATTTTGGATGATCTGTCCATTGGTGAAAGTGGGGTGTTAAAGTCCCTTACTATTATTGTGTTACTGTCGATTTCCCCTTTTTATGGCTGTTAGCTTTTGCCTTATGTATTGAGGTGCTCCTTTGTTGGGTGCATAAATATTTACGATTGTTATATCTTCTTCTTGGATTGATCTCTTGATCATTATGTAGTGTCCTTCTTTGTCTCTTGTAATAGTCTTTATTTTAAAGTCATTTTGTCTGATATGAGAATTGCTACTCCAGCTTTCTTTTGATTTCCATTTGCATCGAATATCTTTTTCCATCCCCTCACTTTCAGTCTGTATGTGTCCCTAGGTCTGAGGTGGGTCTCTTGTAGACAGCATATGTACGGGTCTTGTTTTTGTATCCATTCAGCCAGTCTATGTCTTTTGGTTGGAGCATTTAATCCATTTACATTTAAGGTAATTATCTATACGTATGCTCCTATTACCATTTTCTTAATTGTTTTGGGTTTGCTATTGTAAGTCTTTTCTTTCTCTTGTGTTTCCTGCCTAGAGAAGTTCCTTTAGCATTTGTTCTAGAGCTGGTTTGGTGGTGCTGTATTCTCTTAGCTTTTGCTTGTCTGTAAAGGTTTTAATTTCTCTGTTGAATCTGAATGAGATCCTTGCTGGGTAGAGTAATCTCAGTTGTAGGTTTTTCCCTTTCATCACTTTAACTATGTCCTGCCACTCCCTTCTGGCTTGCAGTTTCTGCTGAAAAATCAGTTGTTAACCTTATGGGGATTCCCTTGTATGTTAATTGTTGCTTTTCCCTTGCTGCTTTTAATATTTTTTCTTTGTATTTAATTTTTGATAGTTTGATTAATATGTGTCTTTGCGTGTTTCTCCTTGGATTTATCCTGTATGGGACTCTCTGCATTTCCTGGACTTGATTATTTCCTTACCCATAGTAGGGAAATTTTCAACTATAATTTTCTTCAAATAATTTTCTCAGTCCCTTTTTTTTCCTCTTCTTCTTCTGGGAACCATATCATTCGAATGTTCGTGTGTTTAATGTTGTCCAGAGGTCTGTGAAATTGTCCTCAATTCTTTTCATTTTTTTTTGCTTTATTCTGCTCTGTAGTAGTTATTTCCACTATTTTATCTTCCAGGTCAGTTATCCATTCTTCTGTCTGTTATTCTGCTATTGATTCCTTCTAGAGAATTTTTAATTTCTTTTATTGTGCTGTTCATCATTGTTTGTTTGCTCTTTTGTTCTTCTAGATCCTTGTTAAATGTTTCTTGTATTTTCTCCATTCTATTTCCAAGATTTTGGATCATCTTTACTATCATTACTCTGAATTCTTTTTCAGGTAGACTGCCTATTTCCTCTCCATTTGTTTGGTCTGGTGGGTTTTTACCTTGCTGCTTCATCTGCTGTGTATTTCTCTGTCTTCTCATTTTGCTTAACTTACTGTGTTTGGGGTCTCCGTTTAGCAGGCTGCAGGTTTGTAGTTCCCATTGTTTTTGGTGTCTGCTCCCAGTGGGTAAGGATGGTTCAGTGGGTTGTGTAGGCTTCCTGGTAGAGGGGACTGGTGCCTGCATTCCAGTGGATGAGGCTGGATCTTGTCTTTCTGGTGGGCAGGACCATGTCCGGTGGTGTGTTTTGGGGTATCTGTGAACTTATTATGATTTTAGGCAGCCTCTCTGCTAATGCGTGCATTTGTGTTCCTGTCTTTCTAGTTGTTGGGCATAGGGTGTCCGCCACTGTAGCTTGCTGGTCATTGAGTGGAGCTGGGTCTTAGCATTGAGATGGAGATCTCTGGGAGAGTTTCTGTCATTTGATATTATGTGGGGCTGGGAGGTGTCTGGTGGGCCAATGTCCTGAACTCGGCTCTCCCGCCTCAGAGTCTCAGGCCTGACAGCCGGCCAGAGCACCAAGACCCTGTCAGCTACACGTCTCAGAAAAAAAGGGAGAAAGAAAGGAAGGAAGGAAGGAAGGAAGAGATGGAGTGAGGGAAGGAGGAAGAGAGAAAAAAAGAATAAAATAAAATAAGTTATTAAAAATAAAAAAGTAATTAAAAAAAGAGAGAAAGAAAGAAGAGAGTAACCAAACCAAAAAAGAAATCCACCAAGGATAACAAGCGGTAAAAACTATAGTTAAAAACAAACAAACAAAACGGACAGTCAGAACCCTAGGACAAATGGCAAAAGCAAAGCTATACAGACAAATCACACAAAGAAGCATACACATACACACTCACAAAAAGAGAAAAAGGAAATATATATATATATATATATATATATAAATAAAAAAAGGAAGAGAGCAACCAAATCAATAAACAAATCTACCAATGATAATAAGCTCTAAATACTAAACTAAGATAAACATAAAACCAGAAACAAATTAGATGCAGAAAGAAAACCCCAAGTCTACAGCTGCTCCCAAAGTCCATCGCCTCAAATTTGGGATGATTTGTTGCCTATTCAGGTATTCCACAGATGCAGGGTGCATCAAGTTGATTGTGGAGGTTTAACCCGCTGCTCCTGAGGCTGCTGGGAGAAATTTCCCTTTCTCTTCTTTGTTCGCACAGCTCCTGGGGTTCAGCTTTGGATTTGGCCCCGCCTGTGTGTGTAAGTTGCCTGAGGGCGTCTGTTCCCCACCCAGATAGGACAGGGTTAAAGGAGCAGCTGATTAGGGGGCTCTGGCTCACTCATGCTGGGGGAAGGGGGGGTATGGAAGGTGGGGCGAGCCTGTGGTGGCAGAGGCCAGTGAGACGTTGCAACAGCCCGAGGTGCACCGTGTGTTCTCCCAGGGAAGTTGTCCCTGGATCACGGGACCCTGGCAGTGGCGGACTGCACAGTATCCCGGGAGGGGAGGTGTGGATAGTGACCTGTGCTTGCACACAGGCTTCTAGGTGGCTGCAGCAGCCGCCTTATCATTTCATGCCCATCTCTGGTGTCCGCGCTGATAGCCATGGCTTACGCCCAACTCTGGAGCTCATTTAGGGGGTGCTCTGAATTCCCTCTCCTCACACACCCCGAAACAATGGTCTCTTGCCTCTTAGGCAGGTCCAGACTTTTTCTTGGACTCCCTCCCAGCTAGCTGTGGCACACTAGCCCCCTCCAGGCTGTGTTCATGCAGCCAACCCCAGTCCTCTCCCTGGGATGTGACCTCCAAAGCCCAAGCCTCAGCTCCCAGCCCCTGCCCACCCTGGCCGGTGAGCAGACAAGCCTCTCAGGCTGGTGAGTGCTGGTCGGCACCGATCCTCTGTGCGGGAATCTCTCCGCTTTTCCCTCTGCACCCCTGTTGCTGAGCTCTCCTCCGTGGCTCCAAAGCTTCCCCCCCACCCACACCCCCGTCCCTGCCAGTGAAGGGGCTTCCTAGTGTGCGGAAATTTTTCCTCCTTCACAGTTCCCTCCCCAAAGTGCAGGTCCCGTCCCTATTCTTTTGTCTGTTTTTCCTTTTTTCTTTTGCCCTACCCAGGTACCTGGGGAGTTTCTTGCCTTTTGGGAAGTCTGAGGTCTTCTGCCAGCATTCAGTAGGTGTTCTGTAGGAGTTGTTCCACATGTAGATGTAGTTTTGATGTATTTGTGGGGAGGAAGGTGATCTCCACGTCTTACTCCTCTGCCCTCTTGAAGGCGCCCCCCCCAAATTTTCCCTTTTTATAAGGACATCAGTCATATTGGATTAGGGGTCCATCCTACTCCAGAGGGATCTCATCTCAACTAATTACACCCTATTTTCAAATAAGGTCACGTTCTGAGGTACCAGATTTGGTGAGGGACACAAATCAACCCATAAAAGAACTATTTTGGCAATAACCACACCTGTGGTGATGGCTTTACCCTGATTTAATCACTTTCCCCCAGTACGTTTATAAACAGAATAGAAAAAAACTTGAAGAAATCAGAAAGGTAATAAAAACTTGTGGATAAAATGAGCTCTGTCAAAGACAGTTTATGATGGTGCCTCTGGATCCTGATTTCTCAGCTATGGGGCTCTTGAGCTTTGCCTCACAGTAGCCTCTGGGTCTGGCCTTTCTCCTGAGAGACAGCACTCTCCTTTATATTCAGCCCATACACAGATGAAAGTTCCCTTTCTTTTCTCCTTTCTTCCTATTCCCTGATAGCAGCTAGAATTTCCAGAGGAAGTTTGACTAAAAGCTAAGAAAAGAACCCAGGGAGTTTGAAAGCACAGATTTCTGATCTTAAGAAAAATAAATGCTAGCCCCATCTAGGGCTAATTTAGTCCCTCTACTAAGTTGTGGTCTTCTATGGCCTCTATGAATGTGTTGTGTATTCACTGAGGTCTGGCTGGAGGGAACACCAGATTCCTAGCGCTGTATGAGCTCTTGGAACTGTTTACCTTACAATAACTGTTTCTTCCTCAGAAGCTGTTCTTTTCTGGCTTTGTCAGATTTCACCCTACACATGCTCAGACTGGTATCAACCCAAACACTCAACAGGAACAATATGCAGATACCTGGGAATTCTTTCCTTTTGTAGCTCCCTCCTTTCTGGGACAATCTCAGCTGCCTTGATCTCCTTGATTTCTGGTTCTTCAATTCAGCAAGTTTCCATTTCCCCTCCTTGGTCATAGTCTGGGAATTACCTGCAGGCTGAGAACCCAGGAAATGCAAGTGCTCCCTTCATTTATCTCCCTTTCCTTGGAGATCACAGGTCTGTGTTGCCTGCTGTCCTGTGTGTGAAAATAGTTGCTTCCTATACTTGGTCCAATTTTCCAGTTGTTTTCATAGGATGTAATTCCAATCTGACTCACTCTGTAACGACACAAAGTGAAATTCTCCCTGGCATATGTTTTTGAGACATTTGGCCATCGTACATAACTAAATTAACTGTTCTAATAGAAGACAATGTTTGGAACTTGTTTTAACTCTCCAGAATTGTTGCTTTGTTTTTACTATTAGTTGTCTATTCTATTTTTCATTTGCCTATTTTTCTGAAAGTAGAAAGCTATGTGGGGTTGAGAGTTGTTGGGGGTTGAAAATGGATGGTTTAAATTTGGTTAATCACCATATAGCTAACTTACGTTTACCATGCAAATACTAATTTGGTTTCATAAGTTAAGTGAATCACCGATTGATGATTATTTTTGTGCATGATGTACTTGGCGAAGATGTAGAAATAGATATTATCATTGATAACACAGTGCTGAACTAAGATGCCCGAGGTTGCCCACTATTTCAAGAAGGTAGTATTATTTCTCTGGGCTATGTTCCCGAGTTTACCTACACTTCTGCAGTGTGTGATCATGAGGACCAGAGCTTCAGAGTTCTTCACATGGGGAAATCCAGTCTACTGTGGTGTCACCATAAAATGTCTCAACTACTTTCTTGCTATTCCTGAAAAAGAAAACTCCTGAAAGAGGAAACAAAGCTACAAATAACATGACTACAAATAACATTCTGTCCATGTCAACTTGGTTATAAAACTCAGACTAAAGATTAAAAAAAAAGTTATGGTGCATCTCTCCGATGGGCTATAAGGAATTCATTAATATCTTGTTTTCAAAACCACATTTAGATTTAAAAAAAACAAAAAAACAAAAAAAAACCCACATTTAGTAATAGTGGGATTAGAAAACGCTTATCATATAAATGCCAAAATATTTCGTTACAGTATAAAATTGTAAATACAGTATGATAATCTTTTGTGTGTGTGTGTATACACACATACAGACACAACTATATACATATAGATACATTTCATACATATGTATGAAATGATATTAAACTGGAAGAAATTTTATATAAAGGTTAGTAACTATTCATCTGAGTGATGGAATTACTGATAATATGTACGCTTGATTGTCAGATTCCATCTTTATCATTTATCTATTTTTAATCTTACCAAATCTTCCATGGTAAAATATATATTTTTCTATAATCAGAAAAAAAATATTTTTCCAATTTTATAGAAAATCATTAAGAGGACAGTATTGGTTAAAAGTAAATTGAAATGCTGGTTTTATTCAAAAAACAAAACAATGGTGAAGTGCATAAATGAATTTTGAATGCTGCAGTCTCATCTGTTGTCTAGACGGCTGAAAAGTTTTGAATTTATTTTTCTTTCCTTTTTAGATCAGCATCAAGGTCACAGTACAGGACATGTTCACTGGCATTGAGAAACTTGTTAGTGTGGCTTTCTCTACATTTGTAGCCAAACCAGTTGGAAAAGAAAAGGTAAATTTCTTTGTGAAGAGTATCTAGCATGTAATTCAGGGACATATCAACAGAAGTATCAGCATCAGAATTATTATGGAATAAGGAACATTTCTTTTTACCGTGAAATATACTTTCCCAAGATTTGTTACTCACCAATACTTATCATAATTTTCACCAATATTTATGTGGTAATATCATAGTATTAACTGCTTTAGAGAAAATGAGAGATGTAGCCAGTTTGTGAAAGAGAAAAAAAACATTGTGTTTTAAATGATCTGAAGGTCATGTCAGTTTCCCCACAATATTGCTTGCTGGTTTAGTTCTTTTCTTTTGTGGTTATATAACTCAAAATTGAGTTAAAATATTTTTTTAAAGCAAGAGCATTTTAGCCAGCAGTTGTGTCTTATGGTCCAATCACTTTTTCATACCTAAAGGAATAATGTCAAAGTTGCTGAGTTATTGAAGTTTAAACATAAGCTGCAGGGCATATAGGGTAAAAACACCCTTAAAAGAAATATGTTGGCCTGATGTGGGTGCCCAGTGGGCTTGCCTGGCTTTGGCCCAGAGCAGCGTGTCCCTTGTCTGCTGTGGACTTACTCATAATTTCTTGGCTTTTCTTTTTAGGGTCAGAGTGCCTAGGGGAGGATCCGCATTTAGTCTAAGCATTATTTTTTTTACATTTTATTTATATAGCTAGTTTATACAGCAAGTTCTTATTAGTTATCTATTTTATACATATTAGTGTGTATATGTCAATCCCAATCTCCCAATTCATCCTACTGCCACCCCCCCACCCACTCTTTCCCCCCTTGGTGTCCATAAGATTGTTCTCTATGTCTGTGTCTCTATTTCTGCCTTGCAAACCGTCTTATCTGTACAATTTTTCTAGATTCCACATATATGTGTTAATATATGATATTTGTTTTTCTCATTCTGACTTACTTCACTCCGTATGACAGTCTCTAGGTCCATCCGCGTCTCTACAAATGACCCAATTTCATTCCTTTTTATGGCTGAGTAATGTTCCATTGTATATATGTACCACATCTTCTTTATCCATTCATCTGTTGATGGGCATTTAGGTTGCTTCCATGACCTGGCTATTGTAAATAGTGCTGTAATGAACATCAGGGTGCATGTGTCTTTTTGAATTATGGTTTTCTCTGAGTATATGCCCAGTAGTGGGATTGCTGGGTCATATGGTAATTCTATTTTTAGTTTTTTAAGCTCCATACTGTTCTCCATCGTGGCTGTATCAGTTTACATTCCCATCAACAGTGCAAGAGGGTTCCCTTTCCTCCACGCCCTCTGCAGCATTTGTTGTTTGTAGATTTTCTGATGATACCCATTCTAACTGGTGTGAGGTGATACCTCATTGTAGTTTTGATTTGCAATTCCTCTAAGAATTAGTAATGTTGAGCAGCTTTACATGTGCTTCCTGGCCATCTGTATGTCTTCTTTGGAGAAAAGTCTATTTAGGTGTTCTGCCCATTTTTGGATTGGGCTGTTTGTTTTTTTAATATTGAGCTGCATGAGCTATTTATATATTTTGGAGATTTATCCTTTGTCTGTTGATACGTTTGCAAATATTTTCTCCCATTCTGAGGGTTGTCTTTTTGTCTTGTTTGTAGTTTCCTTTGCTGTGCAAAAGCGTTTAAGTTTCATTAGGTCCCATTTGTTTATTTTTGTTTTTATTTCCATTACTCGAGGAGGTGGGTCAAAAAAGATGTTGCTGTGATTTATGGCAAAGAGTGTTCTTCCTATGTTTTCCTCAAAGAATTTTATAGTGTCCGGTCTTACATTTAGGTCTTTAATCCATTTTGAGTTTATTTTTGAGTATGGTGTTAGGGAGTGTTCTAATTTCATTCTTTTACATGTAGCTGTTCAGTTTTCCAAGCACCACTTATTGAAGAGACTGTTTTTTCTCCACTGTATATCCTTGCTGCCTTTGTCATAGATTAGTTGACAACAGGTGTGTGGGTTTATCTCTGGGATTTCTATCCTGTTCCATTGAACTATATTTCTGTTTTTGTGCCAGTACCATATTGTCTTGATTACTGTAGCTTTGTAGTATAGTCTGAAGTCAGGGAGTCTGATTCATCCAGCTGTGTTTTTCCCTAAAGATTGCTTTGGCTATTCGGGATCTTTTGTGTCTCCATACAAATTTTAAGATTTTTTGTTCTAGTTCTGTAAAAAATGCCATTGGTAATTTGATAGAGATTGCATTGAATCTCTGGATTGCTTTGGGTTGTATAGTCATTTTCACAATATTGATTCTTCCAATCCAAGAACATGGTATATCTCTCCAACTGTTTGTGACACCTTTGATTTCTTTCATCAGTGTCTTATAGTTTTCAGAGTACAGGTCTTTTACCTCCTTAGGTAGGTTTATTCCTAGGTATTTTATTCTTTTTGTTGCGATGGTGAATAGGATTGTTTCCTTAATTTCTCTTTCTGAATTTTCATTGTTAGTGTATAGAAATGCAAGAGATTTCTGTGCATTAATTTTGTATCCTGAAACTTTACCAAAATCATTGATTAGCTCTAGTTGTTTTCTGGTGTCATCTTTAGGATTATCTATATATAGTATCATGTCATCTGCAAACAGTAAAAGTTTTACTTCTTCTTTTCCAATTTGTATTCCTTTCCTTTGTTTTTCCTCTCTGATTACCGTGGCTAGGACTTCCAAAACTATGTTGAATAATAGTGGTGAGAGTGTACATACTTGTCTTGTTCCTGATCTTAGAGGAAATGCTTTCAGTTTTTCACCATTGAGAATGATGTTTGCTGTGGGTTTGTCGTATATGGGCTTTATTATGTTGAGGTAGGTTCCCTCTATGCCCACTTTGTGGAGAGTTTTTATAATAAAATGGGTGTTGAATTTTGTCAAAAGCTTTTGCTGCATCTATTGAGATTATCATATGGTTTTTATCCTTCAGTTTGTTAATATGGTGCATCACATTGAATGGTTTGTGTATATTGGAGAGTCCTTACATTCCTAGGATAAACCCCACTTAATCATGGTGTATAATTTGTTTAATGTGTTGTTGGATTCTGTTTGCTAGTATTTTGTTGAGGATTTTTGCATCTATGTTCATCAGTGATATTGGCCTGTAATTTTCTTTTTTTGTGATATCTTTTTCTGGTTTTGGTATCAGGGTGATGGTGGCTTCGTAGAATGAATTTGGGAGTGTTTCTCCCTCTGCAATTTTTTGGAAGAGTTTGAGAAGGATGGGTGTTAGTTCTTCTCTAACTGTTTGATAGAATTCATCTGTGAAGCCATCTGGTCCTGGACTTTTGTTTGTTGGAAGATTTTTAATCACAGTTTCAATTTCATTACTTGTGATCAGTCTGTTCATATTTTCTATTTCTTCCTGGTTCAGTCTTGGAAGGTTATATGTTTCTAAGAATTTGTCTATTTCTTCCAGGTTATCTATTTTATTGGCATAGTGTTGCTGGTAGTAGTCTCTTAGGATGCTTTGTATTTCTGCGGTGTCCATTGTAACTTCTCCTTTTTCATCTCTAATTTTATTGATTTGAGTCATCTCCCTCTTTTTCTTGATGAGTCTGGGTAAAGGTTTATCATTTTTTTTAATCTTCTCAAAGAACCAGCTTTTAGTTTTATTGATCTTTGCTATTGTTTTCTTTGTTTCTATTTCATTCTGTTGCATCACATTTCCAGGTTTCTGGAGGTCAGTTAGAGCTTTATTCTGACTTATTGATTTTTTCAGTTTGCTTATTAGACAATGTTTTCACCATGTGTTGAAATTTCCAAGTTGGGAATATCTCTTGGTACATGATAGCTTTCTCTAGAACATCTTTATTCTCTCCCTTTGATAGATTAATTTTGCAAAAGGTAGAAAGCATTTCTTGATAAGAATTTAGTGGAGTCAAAGTCCCTCTCCTCACTCATTAATCTGAAGAATTTTTAATTTTGTAGTTCTGTTGAAAATTTTTTAAATCAGGGAAAATTAATATTTGGAAAACTTTTTAAGGCACATATTATATGAACAAATAATTAAGTCTATGTTGATTTTTTTTAGTTTAAAAAATATTTTAAGAAAAAAATTAAGTCAAAATAAAATGTGTATATAAACACCCATAAATGCTCTATTTACTTTGAGTTAGAAAACAATGTAGCATATCATTTGTTTTTGCAAAATTCATGTTGTGCTTTTATAATTTAACACGGCAATGAAAGATAAATGTTTTTCTTTCTCTAGATTCATTTAAAATCAGTCACACTTCTAACTGAACAAGATCATGTGGAACATAATCTGGCTTCTGAGAGAAGGAAAGTTCGATTACAACATGAAGATACTTTTAAAAACTTGATGAAGGAAAGTGGCAAGTTTGATGGTCAGTAAATCTACTTACAGGAACTTTAATTATATGACTGTGGCCTAGCATGTGATCTATCCTGGAGAATGTTCCATGTGCACTTGAGAAGAATGTGTATTCTGCTGCTGTGTTGATCCTTTCCAGTAATGAGAAAGAAAACCAGAGATAGAATAACCTCAATTCAGGTCAGAGTTCCTGACCAGAAAATGTGGGATAAATGTAAAATTGTCCAAGCAGAATGACACAATACTTAATGAACATCCAAAGTACAAGAATTGAAATTGACCTCCAGATGAGTATGCCCCTACTTGGAAGCCTGTAGAAAGGGTGACATTTGTTTATTGTACTTAACATGGGTACACAGCCAGAGCTGTGAGCCTAGACTGGTCTCTAAACCTGGAAGAGCCCTATTTCCCCATTGATTGGCAATTACCTCCAAATAGGCATACTTCTGCACCAAGGTCCCCTATACTCAATATATTTCTGTGTAGATGTCATAGCTGATGCTTATACACATATGGCCTGCCCTAGTACCCTCCTCTATGTGTCCCAGTGTAGGCCATGTATGTCTTCATAGGAATCAAGTAGCTTTTTCTTTAATTATCCCTCAGAAAAGGAGTTGCCTTATATTTGAGTCTTTACAATGTCTCTCACAGTATAAGGTCCTCTCTTAATTTTTTATTTTATCCTGGTAACACAATATTCAAACAAGTATGCACCTTTCTTTTTTTCATTTAACAATATAGTTTACAGATAATTTATATTAATTTATTTTGAAACAAAAAAGTACCATTTGAGTAAGAGAAATTAACCTTAAAAAATCTCAATCAATACTAGTTTTGGATGTTTATAGAAAATTATCTAGTGAAATCAGTACTTAAAAAAGAAGTTGGAAGGGATTTAAGACTTCATATGCTTTTTAAGGATCACTTTAGGAAGCAATCCAATTCTGATTACAGCACTATGGTGGACTTGGAGTCTGAAAAACACTAAAATTTCTGGATGAAATATTTACAAACATCTTTGCAAACACATCTCAGCAGGCAAAAAAATAAGAGAAAGCCTTGAAGTCCACAAATGATTAGAAGCACAAATTCAGCAGTGTAAGGAGATACAAGAGTTGGCATTTACTCAGGAGGAACCTGTATGTGCCAGACCTAGAGCTGTGTTTTAATGGGCCTTCCAGGGCTCAGGAGACACAGCCAGGTGGAAGGTTGGATCAAGGAACCATACCTGGAGCTGCAACACCCCCAAAATGATACCCTCAGTGGGTCAACTGGAAAAATCCCACCCCTCAGAGAGCTCTGGTAGGGATGCTTTCCACTTAGCCCTAGGTGGAATGGAAAAAAACTGTTTCTCTTTGAGGATTCAATCACAACTACATTCTCAAGCAGATTTGGTGTCAGAATTCACATAATTTGTTTGGCCCAAAACAGACCAAGTGATACTTAGTGTGAAGTGGTACTGTGCTACGTACCCACGGGTGATCTGCAGCCACAAATGCAAATCCTCTGTGAAGAAATGACTTTAAGCCCAGCCCTTAAGAACTGTCACAGATAAAGATCCAAGGAATGTGAGCTCCTAGTCAAAAATCATAAAAGACAAAAATAAGTCACCTAAATCCAGAAAAGCACCAGATCATAGAATGAGGCCCACAAAGACTACAGACACTGAATTTACCATATAAAGAATTTGCAGTAAGAACATTAATATATTTTAAGAAAAGAGTATCAAAAGTATTATATAGGAACAAGAAAATGACCTAGACTACTTGACAAAGAAGCAAAAGGAATTTCTATAAAAAAGAATATATAATAATTAAAATTTGAAACTCAATGAGTGGGACTTCCCTGGTGGTGCAGTGCTTAAGAATCTGCCTGCCAGTGCAGGGGACACGGGTTCGATCCCTGGTCTGGGAAGTTCCCACATGCCATGGAGCAACTAAGCCTGTGTGCCACAACAACTGAGCCTGCGTTCTAGAGCCTGTGAGCCACAACTACTGAGTCCACATGCCGCAACTACTGAAGCCCACACACCTAGAGCCCATGTTCCTCAACAAGAGAAGCCACCGCAATGAGAAGCCCATGCACCACAACGAAGAGTAGCCCCAGCTCGCCACAACTAGAGAAAACCCGTGCACAGCAATGAAGACCCAATGCAGACAAAAATAAATAAATAAAAATTAAAAAAAAAACTCAATGAATGAATTAAACAGTATCTAAGACAGTAAACTGGAAAAGTATATCTGAAGAAGTTACCTAGAATGCAGATGGATAGACAAAGAAATGGGAAATATATAAGAGAGATTAGGAGACGTAGAGAATGGAGTAAGAAGTCTAACAAGCATCTAATCAAAGTTCCAGGAAGAGAGGAGAAAAAGAAAGGGAGAGAAGTAACATTTGAAGCAAACAACATTGACATTTCATTAAAGGGTAACATGAAAGTTTCATATACATATGAAAAGATGTTGGACCTCATTATTAATCAGGGAAATGCAAATTATAACCTCCATGAGACACTATTTCACACCCACGAAATTGGAAAAATTGAAGAGTCCACAATACTATTTAAGTGAAAATGGGGAGCAGTAGGAACTGTAATAAACAACAGACAGAAGTATAAATCAGTACAATCATTTTGTTACCTAAAAATATTCTGTTGTTAGTAAGGACTGTGAACATGGAATAAATCAGCAAAGTTAAGTTTATTCATCCATTCATTCATTCAATAAATATTGACTGAGCACCCACATTCTGGAATTTTATTAGAATTTAAAAAATTCAGTCCTTGCCCAAAGGAGCTTAGGATATAGGGGGTCAGATAATCAAAGATCACACAAATAAACATAAAATTATAACTGTGAAAGAAAGGTACAAGTGGGAGCTCATAATAGTGGGGTTGCTGTGGTCAGAGAAGGCTTTCCTGAGGAAGTAGTGACTGAGATGGGCCAAGAGAGAATAGGAGGTAAGTGGAAGAAAGTGTGGGTGGCCAGTGGAACTGCCGCTGACAGAGGGAGCACCATGGAGAAATGCCCTGATGTTGAGGGCAACATTTAGTTACAGGAACTGAAAAAGGGCTATTGTGGCTGGAACAAAGGGAGAGAGAGCTTGAGAGAGGAAGGGGTGCTAGGAGCAAATCAGACTAGCTGGGGCTGGAGAGGTAGGCATAGGCCAGCCAGGAAGGGAAGGGCTTGGGGCCATAGGAATGATTTAGGTTCTTCTAATAAGCCAAGGGGAAGTCACTGCATGTTTTTAAGCAGGGGACTGAAATGATCAGTGGAATGAAGGGGAAAAAACATAAAAGAAAAATACCATCAATTAATGAAAAATATAATAATTAGATCAGGAAATGGAGTTAAATCTCTGTAACCGCTCTTCTCTGCTCACTTATATGTGACTGTGATAAGGAAGGCTCCATTCCCAGTTACCGACAACAGCCAGGCATGTCTGTGCTCTCACACTGAAAGCTCAGCTGTGCCTCTGACGGTACAACCAGGATGGTGCCCTGCTCTGTAATTCTTTCTCCCACCTCCTCAACAATAGCACGTGAGATTTAAGCCTAGCTGGTGATTCCCTTGATGATGCAGGCAATATAACTGAATACGTTTTACTGCTTTGCCGCCAAAGTAAATGATTTCTCCATTGTTGAGAGTCAAAACCAATTGGTCAGTAAATGAAGCAGATATGATTCAAAAGAAGCAGAAAGACACTAAGAAGTACAATGTATTGTGTCTTTTCTGTTTGTGACTGCATTCATTACAAAACAGTAACTATGGGAGGCTATATTCCCATTCTGAAGTTTATCATACAGCAAACTATTCCAGATTTTCAGTGTCTGTGGCCCTTTAAAGCTCAAATCGCTTTCTTTTTAATAACTTTATTAACATACCATAAATGGCCCATACTTAAAGTGTACAACTTGATAGGTCTTGAGACATGTATACCCCCGTGAAACCATCACCACAATCAAGATAATAACATATCCATCAATCCCCAAATTTCTTTCTGCCCTGATCTGCTCTGATCTGCCCCTCTTCCACCTGAAGCAACTCAAATTTAAACTTAAACATTCTTTTAATCAAAATTCTGGTTGACTTGTAAAACAGGTTGGAATACAATCTCTAAAATGCCCTTTCTGATCTGTGGTCTTATTCAATTCACTGTAAATAAAGCCTATTCATTCCTTCAGGAGTTTTAAGTCTTTGGTAATAATTTAATTTTTCTAAAAATCCCATGAGTTGAAGGAAAGGCTGTAGCCTCAGGTTCTACATTTAACTCCACCATCTTTGTTCACATCCACCTTTCAGATCCCACTTGTGATGAAGAAGAAGGAACGGTTTCCACGAGGGGCACCTCTGTGCAGAGCATTGAACTTGTCCTCCCACCCCATGCAAACCATCATGGAAACACATTTGGTGGCCAGATCATGGCTTGGATGGAGATGGTGGCTACTATTTCTGCAAGGTTCTTGGTTTGGACCTTTGGCTTGTGATCTTGAGACCAGTGGGGAGAGGACAGAAGGGTCTGAGGCTCAGCTATTGGGCAGTCAAGGAAACGAGTAGAGAATAATGTTGCCTTTTATCAAAATGAGAGAAAATGATAAGTCATTTTCCTGTTTACCTTAGAATTATTCTGTCCTTTTTTTGAAGGTGAATGTTTAAATTCTTGGTTCAAAAATAAAAATGAAATGACAGTTCTTATACTTGATTCTGAATTATGACTGTTGATCTTATGACACTGCAACTCCTTGTCACATTACTTATGACAAAGTAGATGCAGGATAGAAATAGAAGATAGCCTTTACACTTAAAAATGGTCAAGATACAAACTTTTATAAAGGCGGTTTACAATTAGGTCTGATCTCTGAAGGTGCTGGTTAGAATCATCATGGCCAAAGGATTAACTGAAACATAAGATGAGAAAGAGGAAAGAACTTAGAAAAGTACTTTTAAATGCTCCTCAGTTTCAAAAAGGGTTCCTTTATTCTTAATGGAGCCATGTAGGTAATTGAGCAGCTTTAAAGAACACTGTTCTCTGAAAATGCATTTGAACAGGATCTGCCCTTCCAACAATTTTTGTAACCACTGAAAATTGTTAAGGTTTTATTTTCCCCAAATTAAAGGAATTTTATTATTAATATGTCTAGTTATGACTATAATTAGAAACCTGTGGTTATCCTTCCTATAAATTGAGCTTGTTTTTAAAATGACATTGTCACTCTTAATGACAATAAAGCATTTGAACCTGTTCTATTGTAAAGGCTTACAATATAATTAACTGTGGCAGAGTCTGTTCACTTATTGTTGGCACAATTCTTTAGAGTAACTGGATGACTACAGTGGGAATCTAAAATGTAGAAAATTATGGAAGTAACTTTCTGAGATTAAATTTTCTTTATAGATTTCCAAAACTCCACACACCACAAAAATCGTAAAATGTATTCTTTGTAGCCTTTCAGGCTTTGTGCAGCAATCCAGGTAATTTTTCTTTGGGGGAAAAAAATTAGTCTTTGACATGCGGGTGAACTCAGGTAACAGTGAAGCCAAGGAATGCATGTGAATGGCACCAGCTGACAGTTCTCTTCACTGTGCCCCACTCCAACCTGGGAGTCACAGCTTTCTGCGATTGTAGTCATGAACTGTCAGGAGGAAAAAAAATCTCTCAAGTTAGAACAAACGACAGTGGTTTCTTTTTTGGAGATACTTCCATAGGGCACAAAACAAGAGCAGGACGGTCACCACAAGAGCAGGAGCACCAGCATCTTGGTAAAGACCCCACGGCCTGGGGACGTGTGGCATTTCCTACAATATTTGCAGGTAATGTACAGGGCCACTCTCAACACACACAATCCAGTTATTCATTTCCCTCTGAGCTAAAAGAGATATTCATTTAGAAAGCACCCTGAACACTGGTCTATTGCGTCCATTAAGCAAAGCAACAGTTCCTGAAAATATTTTGGAGAATGATCACTTTCTTCTCTCTCTCCTTCCCTTTGTTTCATCAGCCGCCTGTGTCGAGCGCATCCCCTTCTGAAGTCCGTGGACATGTTTAAGTTCCGGGGACCATCTACAGTTGGAGATCGTCTTGTCTTCAATGCCATTGTCAACAATACATTTCAGACCTGGTAAAGCATGTCTGGTGCTCTTAGGCTGCTATAAATGAATTCAAACTTGCACATAAGCAATATTTTTTGTTTTATTTCAATCTGGAGGTAAGTATAGTGACTACTTTAAAGAAATCAAGTTCCTTCTAATTTTTTTAAAACTTCACTTAATCTTCGAAATCCATAGACACACATTTTAACTCTCTGTTCCACTTCAGGCCTCCTTACACTGTTATGATAAGTTGGTTTTTGTCTCATAATAAGTGTGACTGTATGTCCTACTTGATCCAGGATGGTCTTGGTTTGCACCTGTCATAATTATTAATTCTTCCTTTCACTCTCAAAAGAGTCATGTGGTCAACCACTTCATAATGGACCTGTCATTTATCACCATGAAGTCCAAACCACTTCCCAGTTATTTTTATTATTCTTGATACACAAAGAAAAGATTTAATTTAGTATTTTTTTCTTTTTAAATGTAAAAATGAACATCTGTGTTTCCTATCTAGTTTCAGTGTTCGATGCTTTTAAATTATAGGACTATTGTTTTTAGGAGAGAAAACTTGATTTTGGCACAGTTTAACCACCCCCTCCCCCATTACCAAAATATGTTCATGAAGGTATATAAAGTTCCACTGGCCTTTTTACCACTTGAAAGTGGGAAAGTAAAGCAGAAATGCTCCCAGGAGCTTGTACATCAGATCAATCGACCTGATGAAATGGATGTTAACAGTTGCATAGATTAGCAGATGACAATGAAACAACCCAGGGTCCTCATTCTCTTCCTTGCCTGGAGGAGGTGGTGGGGCAGTGGGCAGAGTAGGCCTGGCATGCTCAGGTTCTCTGTCCACTGCCCTTGTCGCCCATCTGCAGTGTCGAAGTGGGAGTGCGCGTGGAGGCCTTTGACTGCCAGGAGTGGTCTGGGGGCCAGGGCCGTCATATCAACAGTGCTTTTCTCATTTATAATGCTGTCAATGATAAGGAAGAACTGATCACATTTCCCAGAATCAAACCGATGTCAAAGGTCAGTTATTAGCACTTGTGGTTCAGTAATCAGACCACTTATTCTGGGGAAGCTGTGGGTACAGAGCTCCACCCAGAATCTTTCCCTGCACTGGCAACAACCTCCATGTCTATTCCCCTTTGGTTTTCTTTCTTTTCTGCATCACAAAGTAAAGCAGTCTTTTTCTTCTTTTTCCAAATCACTCTAGTCATTTATTTAAATGGTGAAGTCCTTGAAGACCTCACATCTACTCAGCCACATGCTGCTGTTGGAAGCATATCGTCTTCCGTGCCTCATTTCTGACTCTCTTCTCCCACTTTACACCCAGTTCTCTATGCTGCTCTACGCTCATCGGAATTAAGTCTTTCGGAATAAGCTGCCTTACTGCCAACTCTGACCTGAAGATAGTTCACGTAGAGACTCCTTGTCCCAATTAGCCTTTTCAACTGACTTAGGCGAGAGAAGCTTAAGGATTGTAACACTAAAATATTAGAAATTTATTGATTTTACTTTGTTTTTTATTTAAGGATGATTTTAGACGGTATCGTGGAGCTCTTGCACGCAAGAGAATTCGCCTAGGCAGGTAAGGGACTTAGGTGTAAGGATTTTATGGAATCTTCTGTCATCTGACAAATTACATAGCAAAGAGCCCTCTCTGTGTCTCTATTCCCATATAATGTAAAAAGAGAAGGTCTGATGTTTTCTGACTGTGGAGACTACTGTGATGGAAATTGTTCTTTCTGATTGTTCCACCAGTAAAGGCAGCTTTTTAAAACTGCTGATTTCAGTTCAAGAAACTGTCATAGTTATTGCTGTGTGCTAAATACAGGGAAGAAAACTGTTATTTAATATTTTAATTTTTTTCCAGAAAATACATTATTTCCCACAAAGGAGAGGTTCCACTTTGCATACACTGGGATACTGGCAACCAGGTGACAGTTTTATGATCTGAAGTTCTTCATGTAAAATCACTTCATTACAAAAATGGAAATCCCCTCATTTAACTGACTCATGTTGTACCTACACAGGTTAGATGAAAAGGTGAATTATAGCAACCAGTCATCTCAAAATGAAACAAAACCAAGCTATCAGTAACTAGTTATCAGCCAGCTGCTTCACTGCCTTGTTTGAATTATATGTATAGTTCCTGAGTTACAGACTCTGGATGCTCTGCCATCAAATGCATTCAAGCAACATAGGACATTGAGATCTGGTGTTTCATCATAGCATGTGTTGAATGACATGCCCACTGGCTTGCATTTTTATAACACAATAGCAAAGTATTAGTCATTTTAATGTTTTTGACCATAAAATGTAAAGGGAAATCCAAGTTTACTTATTACCCGTTGATTACAAGTCATACTGAAGGGTGTTCTTGTCTTTGCTTAGGATACTAATTAAAATGATACTAATCTGCTAAGCATATATGACTCACATTACCTGTCTGAATTCTGCATTAAGAGTTTGAGACAGAAATTATGTTCCTGTAACTTAGTTCTAACCTCAACATCATCACTTTGGCTCTAACAGTGCCCACTTTCTAAGCAGAAAATATTTGATCACATATCTGCACTGAACTCACAGTATTTCAAATATTTGTGTTTTAGGTATCCTTGAGTAATGGCAATGTGGAGGCTCTCAAAAGCCTGGCGGCCAAAAGTGGTTGGGAGATTACCAGTGCTGTGGAAAAGGTAGGAGGCATCCAGGTATACACACAACCCGTTGCCCATCACAAATGAAAGTTGTCATGGTAGTGGTTGTTCTGCTACTTCTGATGCTGCTTTTAAGAAGGAAAAAATGGAGATCAAGATGGCAGAGTACAAGGACACTGAGCTCACCTCCCACTATGAACACATCAAAAATACATCCACATGTAGAGCAATTCACACTGAAAACAAACTGGAGAGTGGCAGAAAGACTCTTATACAACAAACAAGGCTGTAGAGAAAGATCCACATGGAGTCAGGTAGGAGGGGAAGAGAAGCAATCAGGTCAGGACCTGCATCCCTAGGATAGGACACCTCAGCCCTGGGGTCTGATACCAGGAGAAGGAGTCCCCTTAGCTTGTTTAAAAACCAGTGGGACTAACAGGAGGGCTATAAGAAACCTAGACTCTGCTCTTAAAGAGCATACACATGCTTCCTGGCTCCTGGGAACCAGGCAAAGGAAGCAGATTGAAACTTCCCAGGGCTCTGGCTGGTTTCCTGCAACCACCCCAGTGCACACCCTGGCCCATGCCAAGCATCCACTCCAACCCCTCTAGCTCCACTGCAGCTCCCCACTAGGGTGAAGGTTGCCACTGCTGAGGAGGTTGCACAGCTGGCGGAAATGGAGCCAGCTCAGACCAGGCACTGCATCTGAACAGGGCGAGGGTGGCCATTACTGGTGCTCATGAAGGTGGTGTATCACGAGCAGTCTGGAGCTCTGACTGGTGTGCCAAGACTGCCTAGCACATATCCCAGCCTACACCAGGTACCCACTCTGGGCCTTCTTGCTCCAGCACTTCTCCCCTCTGTGGTGATGGTGCCACTGCTGGAATAGGGGAGAGCGCACACTTAGATGGAACAGAACTAGCTTGGATGCAACTCTCAGGGCTTCTGCGCCAGCACCTTGGGACCCCCTCACTGTCCCCAGTAGGAAAGTAATGGCCACTAAGCATAGGAGAAGCCCTAGCTCACAGCTAGCTCTGGCTTTAGCCCCTCCATATCCAGCCCCCCCTCCCACCAAGGTGATAGCTGCCAGCACACCCTGGGGGAAGATGTGACTCATGCTCACGTCAGATCCAGCTCTCCCACCAAAGCCACTGGGCAGATATGGACTGCATATGGACGTTCCCACACAAGGATACCCTTCAAGACCAGAATAAGTAACTGTTTCACCTAATTTCATAGAGACAGAGAAAGTTAAGCAAAATGAGAAAACAGAGGAATTTGTTTTAAATGAAAGAACAAAAAAACCTGACAAAACAACTAATGAAACAGAGATAAATAATTTACCAGATAAAGAGCTCAAAGCATTAGTAATAAGAAATGCTAACTGAACTAGGGAAAAGAATAGATGAACACAGTGAGAATTTTAACAAGGAACTAGAAAATATTAAGAAAAGAACAAGTCAGGGATAAATTAGGAGTTAGGGATTAACATATACACACTACTATATATAAAAGAGATAATCAACAAGCACCTACTGTATAGCACAGGGAACTCAGTATTCTGAAATAACCTGTATGGGAAAAGATTCTGAAAAAGAATGGATATATGTATATATATAACTGAATCACTTTACTGTATACCTGAAACTAACACAACATTGTAAATCAACTATACTCCAATTAAAAAAAAAAAAAAGAAGAACCAGTCAGAGCTGAAGAATACAATAACGGAAATGAAAAACACACTAGAAGGATTTAAAAGCAGACTAGGTAATAAAGAACACATAAGTAACATGGAAGATAGAATAATGGAAATCACCCAATCAGAACAGCAAAAAGAAAAATAAATTAAAAAACATAAAACCAGTTTAAGGGACCTCTGGGACAACATCAAGCATACTAACATTCACATTATAGGGGTCCCAGAAGGAGAAGAGAGAAAGTGGTCAAAAATGTATTTGGAAAAGTTATGATTGAAAACTTCCCAAACCTGAAAGAGGAAACAGGTACTCAAGTACAGGAAGCACAGAGAGACCCAAACACGATGAACCCAGAGACCCACATCAAGACATATCATAATTAAAATGGAAAAAGTTAAAGAAAAAGAGAGAATTCTAAAGACAGCAAGAGAAAAAACAGAGACACATACAAGGAAACCCCCCACTCCCCAATAGGCTATCAGCTGATTTTTCTGCAGAAACTTTACAAGCAAGAAGGGAGTGGCATAATATATTTAAAGTGCTGAAAGGGAAAAACCTACAACCTACGATACTCTACCCAGCAAGATTATCATCTAGAATTGAAGGAAAGATAAAGAGCTTCTCAGACAAGCAAAAAATAAAGGAGTTCATCAGTACTAAACCAACCCTAAAATAAATGTTAAAGAGTCTTCCCTAAGTGGAAAAGAAAAGGCTACAACAAGAAGTAAGAAGTCATAGGAAAGGAAAAACCCCACTAGTAAAGGCTGTGGATCAACCATTTAAATAAGCTAGTATAAATATTAAAAGACAAAAACCATAAATAAAATAAAATATAACTACAATAAACAGTTAAGGGATAAACATCAAAAACATAAAATATGAGGGAGGAGAGGAAAAAATGTAGATCTTTTAGAATGTGTTTGAACTTAAAGGACTACCAGTTTGAAACAAGCAGATAGTTACATGACAACATATATGAACACCATGGTAACCCCAAATCAGAAACTTAAATAGATGCAAAAAAAACAAAAAGAAACGAACTCAAGCATACTACTAAAGAAAATAATCAAACCACAAGGGAAGAAACAAACAAACAAAAAGAAATAAACAGAGAAGAACTACCAAAAAAACTGGAAAACAAGTAATAAGATGGCAATAATATCAATAATTACTTTAAACGTCAATGGGCTAAATGCTCCAATCAAAAGACACAGGGTGGTTGACTGGATAAAAAACAAGACCCTTCTATATGCTGCCTACAAGAGACTGACTTCAGAGCTAAACACACACACAGACCAAAAATGAGGGAATGGAAAAAGATTTTATACAAACAGAAACAGCAAGAAGGCAGGGGTAGCAATAATCATATCAGACAAAATAGACTTTAAAACAAAGTCTATAACAAAAGACAAAGAAGGGCATTATACAACGATAAAGGGGAGGAAGACAAGATAGTGGAGTAGAAGGACTTGAGCTCACCTCCTCTCATGAAAACACCAAAATAACAACTAACTGCTGAACAATCAGTGACAAAAAAGACTGGAACCTACCAAAAAAAATATTCTACGTCCAAAGACAAAGTAGCCACAATGAGACAGTAGTAGGGGTGCATTTGCAATACAGTCAAATTCCATGCTCACCAGGTAGGCAACCCACAAACTGGAAAATAATTATATCGCAGAGGTTCTGCCACAGGAGTGAGAGTTCTGAGCCCCATGTCAGGCTCCCCAGTCTGGGGGTCTGGCATCGGGAGGAGGAGCCCCCAGAGCATTTCGCTTTGAAGGCCAGAGGGCTTGACCTCAAGAACGCCACAGGACTGGGGGAAACAGAAACTCCCCTCTTGAAGGGCACACACTAGGTCTCATGTGCACCGGGACATAGGGAAAAAGCAGTGACTTCATAGGAGCCTGGGCCAGACCTACCTGCTGGACTTCGAGGGACTCCTGGGGAGGCAGGAGGTGGCTGTGGCTTACTGTGGGGACAAAGACACTGGTGGCAGAGGTACCAGGAAATATTCATAGGAGTGAGTTCTCCTGGAGGACTACATTTTGACACCAAGACCTAGCCCCACCCAACAGCCTGTAGGCTGCCAAGTCTTCCTGAGCCCACAGCCACCTCTAAACACACCCCTTGACATGGCCCTGCCCACCAGAGGGACAAGACCCAGCTCCACCCACCACTGGGCAGGAACCAGTCCCTCCCACCAGAAAGCCTGCACAAACCTCTTAGACCAACCTCACCCACCAGGGGGAAGAAACCAGAAGCAAGAGGAGCTACAATCCTGAACCTGTGGAACAGAGACTGCAAACACAGAAAGTTAAACAAAATGAGATGGCAGAGGAATATGTTCCAGACAAAGGAACAAGATAAAAACTCCAGAAGAACAATTAAGTGAACTGGAGATAGGCAATCCACCTGAAAAAGAATTCAAAGTAATGATAGTAAAGATGATCCATGATCTCAGAAAAAGAATGGAGGCATAGACTGAGAAGATATAAGAAATGTTTAACAAAGAGCTAGAAGACATAAAGAACAAACAGACTTGAACAATACAATAACTGAAATGAAAAATACACTAGAAGGAATCAATAGCAGAATAAATAAGGCAGAAGAATGGATAAGTGAGCTGGAAGATAGAATGGTAGAAATCACTGCTGTGAATAAAGAATAAAAAATGAAAAGAAAGGAGGACAGTCTAATAGACTTCTGGGACAACATTAAATGCACCAACATTCGCATTATAGGGGTCCCAGAAGCAGAAGAGAGAGAGAAAGTGCCTAAGGAAATATTTGAAGAGATAATAGCTGAAAACTTCTCTAACAAGGGGAAGGAAACAGTCACCCAAGTCCAGGAAGCACAGAGAGTCCCATACAGGATAAACCCAAGGAGGAACATGCTGAGACACATTAATCAAATTGACAAAAACTAAAGGCAAAGAGAAAATATCAAAAGCAACAAATAACATACAAGACAATCCCCATAAGGTTATCAGCTATTTTTCAGCAGAAAGTCTGCAGGCCAGAAGGGAGTGGCACGATATATTTAAAGTGATGAAAGGGAAAAACCTACAACCGAGAATACTCTACCCTGCAAGGCTCTCCTTCAGATTCGACAGAGAAATCAAAAGCTTTACAGACAAGCAAAAGGTAAGAGAATTCAGCACCACCAAACCAGCTGCACAACAAAAGCTAAAGGAACTTCTCTAGACAGAAAAGAAAAGGCCACACCTAGAAAATTACAAATGGGAAAGCTCACCAGTAAAGGCAAACATACAGTAAAGGTAGGAAATCATCCACACACGCATATGATATCAAAACTAGCAATCATGAGAAGAGGACAGTACAAATGCAGGATACTGGAAATGCATTTGAAATTAAGAGACTATGAACTTAAAACAATCTTGTATATATATAGACTGCTATATCAAAACCTCACAGTAACTGCAAACCAAAAATCTACAACAGATATACACACAAAAAAGAAAAAATAATCCAAACACAACACTGAAGATAAGTCCTCAAATCACCAGAGAAGAAAACAAAAGAGGAAAGGAAGAAAAAAGACCTACAAAAACAAATCCAAAACAAGTAACAAAATGGCAATAAGAACATACATATTGGTAATTACCATAAATGTAAATGGATTAAATGCTCAAACCAAAAGACACAGACTGGCTGAATGCATACAAAAACAACACTGGTAATATATGCTGTCTATAAGAGACCCACTTCAGATCTAGGGACACATACAGAATGAAAGTGAGGGGATGGAAAAAGGTATTCCATGCAAATGGAAATCAAAAGAAAGCTGGAATAGCAATACTCATATCAGACAAAATAGACTTTAAAATAAAGACTGTTACAAGACACAAAGAAGAACACTACATAATGATCAAGGGATCGATCCAAGAAGAAGATATAACAATTGTAAATATACATGCACCCAACATAGGAGCACCTCAACATGGCAAATGCTAACAGCCATAAAAGGAGAAATTGACAGTAACACAATAATGGTGAGGGAGTTTAACACCCCCCTTTCATCAATGGACAGATCATCCAGACAAAAAAATCAATAAGGAAATACAGGCTTAAATGACACATTAGACCAGATGAACTTAACAGATATTTATAGAGCATTCTTTCCACAAAAAAAGAAAATGACAGGCCAATATCGCTGATGAACACAGACGCAAAAATTCTCAATAAAACACTAGCAAACCAAATCCAACAATACATTAAAAGGATCATACACCATGATAAAGTGGGATTTATCCCAGAGATGCAAGGATTTTTCAATATCCGCAAATCAATCAGTGTGATACACCACATCAACAAATTGAAGAATAAAAACCATATGATCATATCAATAGATGCAGAAAAAGCTTTTGACAAAATTCAACACGCATTTATGATAAAAACTCTCCAGAAAGTGGGCATAGAGGGAACCTACCTCAACATACTAAAGGCCATATATGACAAACCTACAGCTAACATCACACTCAACAGTGAAAAGCTGAAAGCATTTCCTCTCAAGACAAGGATGTCCACTCGTGCCACTTTTATTCAACATAGTTTTCGAAGTCCTAGCCATGGCAATCAGAGAAGAAAAAGAAATAAAAGGAATCCAAATTGGAAAAGAAGAAATATAACTGTCTCTCTTTGCAGAAGACATGATACTATACATAGAAAATCCTAAAGACGCTACCAGAAAACTACTAGAGCTCATCAATGAATTTGGTAAAGTTGCAGGATAAAAAATTAATACACAGAAATCTGTTGCATTTCTCTACACGAACAACAAAAGATCAGAAAGATAAATTAAGGAAATAATCCCATTTATTATCACATCAAAAGGAATAAAATGCCTAGGAATAAACCTAGCTAAGGAGGCAAAAGACCTGTACTCTGAAATCTATAATATACTGATGAAAGAAATTGAAGATGACACAAACAGATAGAAAGATATACCATGTTCTTGGATTGGAAGAATCAATATTGTCCAATGACTATACTACCCAAGGCAGCCTACAGATTCAATGCAATCCCTATCAAATTACCAATGGCATTTTTTATGGAACTAGAACAAAAAAATCTTAAAATTTGTATGGAAACACAAAGACCCTGAATAGCCAAAGCAACCTTGAGAAAGAAAAATGGACCTGGAGGAATCAGGCTCCCTGACTTCAGACTATACTATAAAGCTACAGTAATCAAAACAGTAAGATACTGGCACAAAAACAGAAATATAGATCATTGGAACAGGATACAAAGCCCAGAAATAAACCCATGAGCCTATGGTCAATTAATCTATGACAAAGGAGGCAAGAATATATTGGGTTGGCCAAAAAGTTCGTTCGGGTTTTTCTGTAACATGTTACAGAAAAACCCGAACGAACTTTTTGGCTAATCCAATACAATGGAGAAGAGACAGTCTCTTCAACAACTGCTCCTGGGAAACTGGACAGCTACATGTAAAAGAATGAAATTAGAACATTCTCTAACACCATGCACAAAAATAAACTCAAATGGATTAAAGACCTAAATGTAAGACCGGATACTATAAAACTCTTAGAGGAAAACATAGGCAGAACACTCTTTGACATAAATCGCAGCAATATCTTTTTAGATCTACCTCCTAGAGTAATGAAAAGAAAAAGAAAAAGAAAAAGAAAAAGAAAAAGAAAAAGAAAAAGAAAAAGAAAAAGAAAAAAATGGGACCTAATTAAACTTAAAAGCTTTTGCACAGCAAAGGAAACCATAAACAAAATGAAAAGAAAATATACAGAATGAGAGAAAACATTTGCAAATGATGAGACCGACAAGGAATTAATCTACAAAATATACAAACAGCTCATGCAGTTCAATATCAAAAAAAAAACAAACAACCCAATCAAAAAATGGGCAGAAGACCTAAACAGACATTTCTCTAGGAAAGACATACAAATGGCCAAAAATAACATGAAAAGATTCTCAACATTGCTAATTATTAGAGAAATGCAAATCAAAAAAACAATGAGGTATCACCTCACACCAGTTAGAATGTCCATCATCAAAAAGTCTACAAACAATAAATGCTGGAGAGGGTGTGGACAAAAGGGAACCCTGCTACACTGTTGGTGGGAATGTAAACTGGTACAGCCACTATGGAGAACAGTATAGAGGTTCCTTAAAAAACTAAAAATAGAGCTACCATATGACCCAGCAATCCCTCTCCTGCGCAAGTATCTGGCAAAAACCATACTTCAAAAAGATACATGCACCCCAACGTTTGCTGCAGCACTATTTACAGTAGCCAAGACATGGAAGCAACCTAAATGTCCATCAACAGAGGAATGGATAAAGAAGATGTGGTACATATATACAATGGAATATTACTCAGCTGTAAAAAAGAACGAAATAATGCCATTTGCAGCAACATGGATGGACCTAGATATTGTCATACTGAGTGAAGTCAGAAAAAGAAAGACAAATACCATATGATATCACTTATATATATAAAAAAATGATACAAATGAACTTATTTACAAACAGATACAGACTCAGAGACTTAGAAAACAAACTTATGGTTACCAGGGGATAAGCGGGGGAGGGATAAATTGGGAGATTGGGATTGACATATACACACTACTATATATAAAATAGATAGCTAATAAGGACCTACTGTATAGCATAGGGAACTCTACTCAGTACTCCATAATAACCTATATGGGAAACGAATCTGAAAAAGAATAGATATATGTGTATATATATATATATATATATGTATAACTGTATCACTTTGCTGTAAAGCTGAAACTAACACAATATTGTAAATCAACTATACTCCAATATAAAATAAAAATTTTTTAAGTGATAAAAGGATAAATACAAGAGGATATTACACACATTAACATGTGCACCCAATACTGAAGCACCTAAATATATAAAGCAAATACTAACAGACATAAAAGGAGAAATAGACATTAAAACAATAATAGAAGGGGACTTTAACACCACACTTACATCAATGGACAGAACATCCAGACAGAAAATCAATAAGGGAATGGTGCTCTTAAACGATACAATAGACCACTTGGACTTAATAGAAATCTAGAGGACACTCCACCCCAAAACAGCAGAATACACATTCTTTTCAAGTGCACATGGAACATTCTTCAGGATAGATCACATGCTAGGCCACAAAACAAGTCTCAACAAATTTAAAAGGCTAAAAATCATATCAAGCATTTTTTTCAGACCACGACACCATGAAACTAGAAATCAATTACAGGAAGAGAAAAGGGAAAAACACAGACACGTGGAGACTAAACAACATGTTACTAACAAACCAAGGGTCAATGAAGAAATCCAAGAGGAAATCAGAAAATACCTCAAGACAAATGAAAATGTAAACACAACCTTCCAAAATCTGTGGGATGCAGCAAAAGCAGTTCTACAAGAGTAGTTCATAGTGATACAAGCTTACCTCAAGAAAAATCTCAAATAAACAACCTATCCTACCATCTGAAGGATTTAGAAAAAGAAGAACAAAGCTTTAAGTCAGCAGAAAGAAGGAAATAAAAAAGAAGGAAAATAAATAAATAATAATAAAGAAAATAAAATACAGAGTAAAAAAACAATAGAAAATATCAATGAAACCAAGAGCTGGTTTTTTGAAAAGATAAACAAAATTGATAAGCCTTTAGCCAGGCTCATCAAGAAAAAAAGAGGGAGGACTCAAATAAACAAAATAAGAAATTAAAGAGAAGAAGGGACTTCCCTGGTGGAGCAGTGGATAAGACTCTGTGCTCCCAATGCAGGGGGCCCAGGTTCGATCCCTGGTCTGGGAACTAGATCCCCCATGCATGCCGCAACTAAGAGTTTGCATGCCACAACAAAGGAGCCCACGTGCCACAACTAAGACCAGGTGCAACCAAATAAATAAATAAATATTTTTAAAAACAAGAAAGTAAAGAGGAGAAATTACAACAGATATCACAGAGACACAAAAAAAATCATAAGAAAATACCATGGACAGTTATATGCCAACAAATTGGACAGCCTAGAAGAAATGCATAAATTTCTAGAAACACACAATCATCCAAGACTGAATCAGGAAGAAATAGACATTCTGAACAAACAGTGAAATTGAATTAGTAGTCAAAAAAATTCCAGCAAACAAAAGTCCAGGACTGGACTGCTTCACAGGGGAATTCTACAAAACATATAATGAAGAGATAATACCTAGCATTCTCAAACTTTCCAAAAAATTGAAGAGGAGGGAACACTCCCAAATTCATTCTATGAGGCCACCATTACCCTGATACCAAAACCAGAGAAAGACACTACAAAAAAGAAAATTACAGGCCAATCTTTCTGATCAATATAGGTGCAAAAATCCTCAACAAAATATTAGCAAGCTGAATCCAACAATATATAAAAAGGCTCATACACCATGATCAAGTGGGATTTATTCCAGGGATGCAAGAATGGTTTAGTATTTGCAAATCAGTCAATGTGATATACCACATTAACAAAAGGAAGGATAAAAATTATATGATTATCTCAATAAATGCAGAAAAACATTTGACAAAATTCAACATCCATTCATGATAATAACTCTCATCCAAATTGGCATAGAGGGAACATATCTCAATATAGTAAAGACCATATATGATGAAATCACAGCTAATATCATACTCAGTAGTGAAAAGCTGAATGCTTTTCCTCTAAAATCAGGAATAAGATACCCTTTCTATTTAACATAGTATTGGAAGTTCCAGCCACAGAAATCAGACAAGAAAAAGAAATAAAAGACAACCAAATTAGAGGGGAAGAAGTAAAAGTGTCACTATTTTCAGACAACATGATACTATATAAAGAAAACCCTAATAAAGTCTCCAACAGAAAGACTATTAGAACTAATAAATGAATTCAGGAAAAGTTGCAGGATACAAGACTAATATACAGAAATCTGTTGCTTTTCTGTACATTAATAATGAACTATCAGAAAGAAAAAAACAAGAAAACAATCCATTAAAGTCACATAAACAAGAATAAAATACCTAGGAATAAACTTAACCAAGCAGGTGAAAAATACATTCTCTGAAAACTATAAAACACTGATGAAGGAAATTGAAAACGACAGAAAGAAATGGAAAGATATTCCATGTTCATGGATTGGAAGAATTAACATTGTTAAAATGACCATACTACCAAAGCAATCTATAGATTTAATACAAACTCTACCAAAATACTCATGACATTTTTCACAGAACTAGAACAAACAATCCTAAAATGTATATGGAACCACAAAAGACCCCAAATAGCCAAATCAATCTTGAGAAAAAAAGAGCAAAGCTGGAGGTATCACACGCCCTGGCTTCAGAGTATATTACAAAGCTACAGTAATAAAAACAGTATGGTACTGGCAAAAAAACAGACACATACAACAATGAGACAAAATAGAGAGCCCCCAAATAAACCCACGTACTTATGGTCAATTAATTTATGACAAGAAGGCAAGAATACACAATTGGGAAAGTCTCTTCAATAAGTGATGCTGGGAAAACTGGGCAGCTACATGTAAAAGAATGAGATTAGAACATTTTCTCACACCATATACAAAAATAAACTCAAAATAGATTAAAGACTTAAGACTGGAAACCATAAAAATCTCTGTTTCTTCTAGCAGAAAACA
The DNA here is from genome assembly GCF_009873245.2 of Balaenoptera musculus. Lineage (NCBI taxonomy): Eukaryota > Metazoa > Chordata > Mammalia > Artiodactyla > Balaenopteridae > Balaenoptera > Balaenoptera musculus. The sequence continues at coordinate 63,324,195 of NC_045787.1, read as the reverse complement.
GAGATGAAAAACTCTTTGACATAAATCATAGCAATATTTTTTTGGATCTGTCTCCTAAGGCAAAGGAAACAGAAGCAAAAAAAAAGAAAAGAAAAAAAAATCCAAATGGGACCTAACTAAATTTAAAAGCTTTTGCACAGCAAGGAAAACCATCAACAAAATGAAGAAACAACCTGCTGAATGGAAGAAAATATTTGCAAATGACATGACCAATAAGGGGTCATATAAACAGCTCATACAACTCATACACATAAACAGCTCATGCAACTCAATATCAAAAAAAAAGCAACCTGATTAAAAAATGGGCAGAAGACCTGAATAGATATTTTTCCAAAGACATACAGATGGCTAACAGGCACATGAAAAGATGCTCAACAGTCCTAATCATCAGAGAAATACAAATCAAAACCACAATGAGTTATCACCTTACACCTGTCAGAATGGCTATCATCAAAAAGACCACAAATAACAAATATTGGTGAAGAAGTGGAGAAAAGGGAACCCTAGTACACTGTTTGTGGGAATGTAGACTGGTACAGCCACTTGGAAAACAGTATGGAGGTACCTCAAAAAACTAAAAATAGAACAACCATATGATCCAGCAATTCTACTACTGGGTATATATCTAATGTATAAATATAGATATGTACATATATATAGATTCATATACAGTCACATATATATTCATATATATAGGATTATAAGCTATAAAAATATTAAATCACTATGTTATACACCTGAAACTAATAGAATATTGTAAATAAACTGTATTTCAATTTTTTTTTTTTTTTTTTTTGCTGTGTTGGGTCTTTGTTTCTGTGCAAGGGCTTTCTCTAGTTGCGGCGAGCGGGGGCCACTCTTCATCGCGGTGCGTGGGCCTCTCACTATCGCGGCCTCTCTTGTTGCGGAGCACAGGCTCCAGACGCACAGGCTCAGTAGTTGTGGCTCACGGGCCCAGTTGCTCCACGGCATGTGGGATCTTCCCAGACCAGGGCTTGAACCCGTGTCCCCTGCATTGGCAGGCAGACTCTCAACCACTGCGCCACCAGGGAAGCCCCAAGTATTTCAATTTTTTAAAAGGTAAAAAAAATCTTCGGGGGAAATTTAAGAGTCAAGTATCTTTCCAGCCCTGTCTCTACTCCTCCACACTGGCTGATCTAGGGTCCTTCAAATCGCCCTACACATTCCTACCTCTGAGCTTAGTTCTCATGTTCCACCTCTCTCTCCTCCTCCTCTCTATCTACCCCAGTCCTACCTGGTCTTCATGACCAGGACAAACGCTTTTCCATAAAGCCAATCACCCCTGACTGAAGGAACTTATCCCTCTAGGAACTCCTTTAACAATTACTTCTTTATGATTAACTTGTCAATTAATTATGCATTATCTCATGACATTTCTCCCACAGCTACGTTGAGTTAGTATTTGTCCTACATAGTAATTTAACTTTTTACACATGGTCTTTTTCCCTAACTAGATTATAAACATCTTAAGAAAGAAGCCTTGTCTTGACATCTTTCTTCTCAGCACCTTTTACAATGTTTTGCATGTCATCAAAGTTAAATTAATGTATATCATTTGGATTTTAATTTTATCTAATTTCAAAGGTATATCAGGAGACCCTTTGAGGCTGATGTCCACACTAAACAGATTATAAGCTCTTTAAGGACCATTTTGTTCAGGACTATAGTCCCAGAACACAGCACTGCCTAGCATTCAGGAGATGCTCAAGAATGCTGACATTTTGTCTATGCTCACATTTCAGTGTGTACTGTTTTTCATCATCAGTGAAACAGTAGCCTCTAAAATATGATTACCATATGTTCTGGGTTTCCTGGGACAGTCCTGGTTTTCCCATCATAATTATTAACAGTGCCTAAGTGTTCCACTTTGGATATTAAGTTATATGGTCACTTACCCTGAAATCAAAGCAAATTCAGATACTTCATTTATTGTTTTCAGCTCTGACTTTGACCTTCTCTGCGTGTTTTGGCTTTGGTTGTTTGCTTTTATTATGTCTTGGTGCTCACTTCTGAATCCTTTCAGGGTCTTCCTTACCTTCTTTGGATCCAGTTAGGTTTCCACCTGTGTTTGGTTCAGTGATGCAGAAATACAGGTTTAACATAACTAAGTTACTTGCTTCTCTTTATCCCTCATAAAAGCTGCTTCAAGACTGTTTTCTTTTACTAATATGAAATCTGTTTCTTGCATCATTGCTGGCATCCAAGCATTCATGAGCAGCGTAGCAAAGGACAAACTCATGTCTGGAATGAAGGACGAGAACATATTTAGTGAAGTCATTAAAATTTCAATTCTTAAAGAGTTTGGTGCCAGAAACCAATCTAAACAAATAAACGTATATTTGCTAGTGTCTAAGGAGAGCCATCAATAATTAATTCTTAAGTTTTGTACAGATACTTATTAGAGAACACTGTATAATTAAACATTCTTATGTTATCTCTGTTGAATTTGAAGCCCTCCTTTATTTTTTAGATTGTATTTATAATAAAAATCTAAATTTTTCTTTCTGAGTTATCCCCCTCTTCTCTCCCACTTTTTAAAGCTTTTATTTGGTTTTTTTAACCACCTTCACCATTATATGCTTTTAATTTAAAAATACAGCTCACATTTTTTTCTGTCACCTTTTAGCTGAATAAATTCTTACCACAAAACAGTCTGTTAAGAATTATACTTATTTCGGGTTATAAAAATCTATACTTATTTTGATATAAATATTGATAGATGGCAAAATTCTAAAATTTCTAGTATTTGTAATGAAATTGGGCAGTATTTACTGTTTTAACCCATATTTCATTTTCAATGTATAGTGTTGGAATTAATAATACCAGTAATACAAGGAGCAAAAGATGAGCCCCCATCTTAAAGGAGCTTATAGTCTATTTTGAAAGCATCACATATATACATATCATAGCTGAAGGATAATTTTAAGGTAGTTTATAAACAAGTGAGAGATTGTAGTATTTAAACCACAAAGGTCAGCTCTTAGGCAATTCAAAGTCAGGGAAGACAGTTGTTTAGAGACAGCTTTGGAGAGGAGTTGATCCTTTCCTCCTTGAAGATAGTGTAAGGGTAAATTGCTGGAGGGGTAAAGAGTGCTTTCTAGGCAGTGAGTAGCTTTGAGCCAAACCTTCCTGGTTGGAACTGGCATGGGTAAGAGATTGGCCTGACAGGAGTAGCTTTTTATTTAGGGAGTAGCTGAGAGTGTACTGGAAGCCAGAATGGCAAGGCTCATGTGAAAACCTTCACGCAGTACAAACCCCACAGGAAACAGACCAAAGAAGAGCTATTCTCATTGAAGCTGGGGAGGGGCTGGTCCCAGAGCTCCACCTGATCATGTCTCCTCCCCTTAGCCCGGGGGGTAACCTACCTCCAAGGATGCTACCCCTCTCCCCATGACTCTGTAACAACCAGTTTTGTTCTCCTTTCCGCAATATAGGCTCAATAACATGTTTGTCAACAGATAGTATAAAATTCTAAAACTTTGAGTTATGTCCTCTTGCGCTATTTGTATAAGATCCAAACCCATTAAACAGAATCTTATTAGAATGAAAAAATATATCATTAGTAAAATGTTAACAAGCACCAGCAGATTTTGAGCCTACTATAAACTTCATTTCATAGACTAAAATTCTCCAGGCACCAAATGATAACACATTTGAGATGATAAATGGAATTTAACCTGTATCCTTCTAAGCATGAAAGGGAACACGTTTTCTTGGAGAGTTGGTCTTGGAGAATTTTTGCACTAAGCAAAAGTTGGCTTTCCTAAAATAGTAGGGTTTAAAGAGAACCAACATCAACCGCTGCCTTTCCTTGTCTGCTTTGTCTGCATCAATGTCATTAACTCTGATTGTCTGCTACTTTTAACTTTGGGGAAAGGATCAAAATATCATCCACTCATCCAGTACTGTACTTGGCACTGGATAAGTCAAGTGAGCTTCATAAGGGCAGAATTTAATGATGGCTACTTAGCGTGAAGTTTGTTTTGGCTCCAGGATAGGAAGTAGCAGCATGTATCTGCAACCTGGGGAGCAGCTTCCTGGAAAAGTGCTGTGATAGTTTCCTAGGGCTGCCATAAGAGTACCACAAACTGGGTGCCTTGCAGTTTTGGAAGCTGGAAGTCTGAGATCAAGGTGTTGGCAGTGTTGGTTCCTTCTGAGGGAGTGAGCGAGAATATATTCCAGGTCTTTCCCCTAACTTCTGGTGCTTTGCTGGCAATCTTTGGCATTCCTTGGATTGTAGGTGCACCACCTGACCTCTGCCTTCACCTTCATATCGGGTTCTCCCAGTGTGTGTGTGCGTGTGTGTGTATGTTTACGTGTCCACATTGCCCCTTTTTATAAGGACACCAGTCATATTGGGTTAGGGGCCCATTCTACTGCAGTATAACCTCATCTTAACATATTACACCTGCAATGACCCTATTTCCAAACAAGGTCACATTCTGAGCTACTGGGGGTTAGGACTTTAATATATGAATTGGGGGAGGGGGGGACACAATTCAACCCTTAAAAAATGCTCAGTCCAGTGTTACATCCCACTCCACCCTGGTTCCACCAAGGTTGACCATGGTTGCCTCATGGCCAGAATCTGACTGAGGTGGTGGGATTCACTCTCGCCCCCTGCCCTTGCCTCCTCTGAGACTGCAGAGCCTCAACAGCTGGCTAAGAGCCACATGGACACCAGGCTTTGATAAGGTGACTTCCCTCTGGATTTACACCAATGAATCTGCTTCAACTTCTGCTGTACGGGGGGCAAAGGTGGGCACGTCTATGCTGGGGTGAGTCTCACCACCAACTACAGCTGCATTCATGGTTTTCTTTCTCTTTGATAAGTGCCCACAGCCTACATCATGTCCTCCTTTGCAGGCTCAATTTAAAGACAGGCTTGGCACTGAGGTCAATTAGAGAGGTAAAATAGCATAAGCAAATAGTCACTTCTTACCTTTCTAAGCTGCTTTTAGTCAGTTTCTCATTTCTTCATTCTCTTCCTAAAGATATTTATGTTTAAATAAAGGTTTTCTCCCTCACAGCCTGATTTTTCCATCTGCTTGATTCCTGCAGTGAAGTCTTAACCCTATGTTTGTTTGTCTTCTCACAGCTTGTTGCCATGGGAATGATTATAAGATGGCAAATTTCAACACTGTCTTCAAAGCACCCTGAAAGAGATGGAGAAAATGGGCAGGATAGAAATGTGCTCTTAGCTGAACACATATCTCTGATTACTGGCCAAAGCACAGTAGAAAGAAAGTTCAGAGTAACAAGGGATACATTAATGCTTAAGTATACATCAAATGGATCCCCATGACAAGCCTCCTCTTATCTAAGGAATAATAAGCACTAGAAACCCAGGAATTGGCCACCTTGAAAGATGAGCTCTTGTGATTCACAAATGAAAGAATGCTTTGTGCTGAAGAAACGCTTCAGCGGTCCTGTTGAGAGGCTGAGTTGGTTCTAGAGGTGTTGACTTACTTCCTGGGTTCCCTCAGCCCACATGAAGGCATGCCTGACATCCTGAGAAAGTATGTTAGGCTGTAGCCTTGGCTCCAAGGTCTTAGGGGGAAATGAAGCACTGACTTGCCCAGCAGTCTGGTTATAATTTCTGCTTTTCCCGGATAGAGGCAGGGAAATACCACAAAGAGATAAAGAAAGAAAGGCTTATGTTCTTAATTTTTCATCAGAAAAACTATTGCACAATAATAACCCACCCTCAAGTCACATATTGTTTAGATGACACAGGGGCATAGCATCCTGGTCTGAGCTCTAGACATCCAAGTATTTAAAGTGAACTTGCCATCATTTGGCTTCATTATTATCCAGGTGCCAAGATGCGTTAGCTAGTGCAATCAGCCTATGACTACGTATATATGCTTGTGGTTTTTAATATAAAAACACCTATATTTCTTTTGTAATTTTTTTCTTGTTATTTTCTTTTAGATAAAAATATATACTCTGGAAGAGCACAATATTTTATCTGTTTGTGTTGAAAAGCATGTGGAAAGACCAGCACACTTGGCTTATCATCTCTTGTCCGACTTTACCAAGCGACCTTTGTGGGACCCCCATTATATGTAAGAATAAATTTTAAATATTTTCTTATTCAACCCTGACATCATGTAAAAGATGACCTCTACATTGCAGTCTATCTCCATTGCCCAATGTATGACCTATTGTTTTATTAAACAGTATTTGCTAAAGCTTGCTCTGCATGGAAAACTGCATCAGGTGCTACTGAGAGACACAAAAATTATTATAATCATCTATTTTTCATCTATATTGAGTTGACATGCTTTACCCACAACTATTGTACTCCTATCAATAACTCTTCAAAGTTGATATTATTCCTATTTAACAAGAGAGAGATCCCAAGACTTGCCAACATTACACAGGCAGTAAAGCAATGGAACATGAATTGGAACCCAGGTCTGTCAGGCTCTGAATTCCACACTCTTGTACTTTAATACACAGTCTCATTGCTCTTGAGGAAGTGATTATCAAATAGTCCCTCCAACTTCCAACTCTTGATCTTTATTTGGCAGTCCCCTCTTTTTCTGTGAAGCAGCACTCCCTGGTGAGAAGCTGGGAGAAGCAGCTGTGTGAGTACACTCCTTCCTGCTCTCCATGCCTGATCAGGGCCCACTCCTGTCAGCCTACATCTCTTCTGTTACTCCTTGTCTCCCACATCCCTAATCCAATCTTCTCCACTCTCCCTCCTTTCCTGGAATGCAGAGCTGGGCATCTTGTCAACTGCACTGTCAGGGTAACACCCCCTTCTCCAAGGAGTCCAAGCTCCTGGGCTGCAGGGCTCAGGCTTCATGGACATCTTGCTTGAAGGAAAGGATTGGTAAGATTATACCTATTATATTCAGCATTACCATTTACTTCCTAATTTGGACGAAGTAGAGTTTCACCTTTTAGATGTCCAAATCTCACTGTGATTAACAGCATGTAACAGACAATTTAACACCACTAAAGTGAAACATCTCTGGGCTCATGTGTTACATTTGCATAGATGCCAGAATGATACATCCTGGTTAATGTTACCATAATAAACATTCGGAGAGAAAAGGAAACACTTGACGATTTTCTTGCGTTGATCTTTGTAGGTACTCTGTAAGTACAAAGATTTTAGCAAGAATGATGCCTAAACTTGCTGCTCTTTTCAAATGTTTCTCCCACTATTTTCTATATCACCTGACATTCTAGCCTAATTGAACTTGAATGAAGGAATGAATGAGTTCTAATTCCACTTACTTTTTTTTTGCATCTATCATGATTCAGGTACTGTGCCAGGTGTTTTCATTTGATCCTCACAATAACCCCATAGGTACTATTATCTACATTTTATGGATGGAAAAAAAGTGACTTGCCTAACATAACATAGCTACTAAGTGGCAATCTGAGACTCAAAGGCAAGTTGCTTGATTCCAAGCTTAGTGCTCTTTCCCAATATACGATATTCCTTTACCTCAGAGTCATTGGATTGTCCATATAATTCACTAGTCTTCAAAATATTATTACTTGATCCTAGAGAAAAGTAATTTTGTGGAAAAAAGAAAAGCGCCTTTCTCTGCAGTGTTGAAGGCAGTGACCTTAGAGTCAGATGGCCAGCATTCTTTTCATCACATGCAGAATTATTCCTTCTGGCCAAACAACTCTAAAAACGGACTTTAAGAAATGATGCTGGCTTTGGGGGGATGGTTATGTGAGCAGAAGGGTGAATATGGACACCAATAATGAAGTTATGCAAACAAACAAAAGAAAGGAATGCCTTATTCTACCAGGTAGAAAAATGTAGACTTTCTGTCACTGTTCTATTTACATAGGTCCTGTGAAGTCATAGACTGGGTAAGTGAAGATGATCAGATATATTATATCACTTGTCCTGTGGTGAATGATGACAAACCCAAAGACTTGGTAGTACTTGTTTCACGGAGAAGGCCTCTCAAAGATGGGTGAGTATATGTTATTCAAGTGTTACAGCAATGTCTTACAGTATAGAGTAGAAAGAAAAAGTTGATATGAAAATAAGGAAGTCAATGGAATAAGCATTTCTGGTCTTGAATGATGCTCATGTGAATTTTTTCTAGATGAGGCTTTAGTTATCATTAAAAAACAAACAAACAAAGAACCAGAAAGAAACAATTATCTATTAAGTGCCAGCCATGTGCAAGGCATCTGTAAGACTCGTAAAGCAGTTCTCTTCCCTTTTGCTCTATGCAGATGTAAAACGGATATTTAGCAAACCTTCAAAATATCCGTTATTGTAAAAATGCAATGAAAGCCAAATAAAACACCAGGAATTGGTTTTGGTTCAGAATTTACAGACTCAACTGTGCTAGACACCCAAAATGGCTGGCTGTCAATTAGAGTGTCTGTTCATGGCTTCTCCATGGGCACTGGGCTTCTCAGAGAATAGTGTCTAGGTTCCAAGGGGAAGGGTCCCAAGAGCAGGTGTGCAAAGGGACAAGAAGTGGAAGCTGCCAGGGCAGTTATGGTCTCCCCCTGGAACTAGCCAGCATTATTTCTGATGTCAAAGCTGGCCTATAGAAATAATCCCTCCCGTGTGGGATTAATGCACATGGATGTTCAGTGTAGTATCATTTACTATGGCAAAAGATATTAGAAATAAACTGAAGCTCCATCTTATTAATTATGGTAGAACCATACTACAGAGTACTACACCAGCATTAAAAAGGATTAAGTAGTCACGGAGGCATTGATACAGAAACACCTCCAAAGTTTCACCGTTAGGTGAAAAATCAAATTATAGACCAATATTTGTAAAATGATTGTATTTATGTAAAAATCTACATACGTCCATTTGCTTACATAAATGTTATATATTTATAAAAAGATCTGGAGGATCACAATATAACGTGGTCATCTCTAGGATAAGTATGTATTGTGCTTATGGTGGACTGAAGGATGACTTCTATTTTCTAATGCATAGGATTCTCTATTGTTTGAAGGTTCTTTAAAACAATGGTATTATTTTTTCATTAAAAAAAGAAGAGATTGAAATTACAATCCATTAGGGCAACAACAAAAAAAAAAACCAGTTTGGAGGTTGACTGCAGCTTTGCAGAATTATACAAAGTATATGTAATTCTTAGGCAGAAAACACCTATGGCCCTTATTATTATTTGCTATACTTGAATGTATCCATAGAGAATGTTTTCCTATGTATACCACTCATCTAAAAGATCTGGGTGTCTATAGTTTTACTTCTACTATATAAACAAGTTGCATTAACTGTAGGAATTTATTTTCTAACAACTATTCTTTGTTTCTCTCAAGAACTTTGAAAATGTCCTTTTATCTTTCAGTCACACTTACACGGTGGCAGTGAGGTCAGTTATTCTGCCATCAGTCCCACCTTCTCCACAGTACGTCAGAAGTGAAATCATAAGTGCCGGATTTCTCATCCGTGCTATTGACAGCAGTTCATGTACCGTAAGTTTGATGAAACATCTGCAGATTAATTTGTTCCTACAGATACAGAGGAACCTTTTACCTGGATTTACTAATTAACTGTAATTCTGCAATGTGTGTCCACCCACACCCACCAGGCAATCCTAAGGTCATCCTTTCAGATCCATTCCCAAAAGATTAGGGTCATAGCCTCCCCTACACCAACAAGATTGATTGAGATCTCTGCTTGAAAAAGCTCTAAGTCAATAAGAAATTAAAATATTGTTTTGTTTTGCTTTGTATTTTTGAAACAGGTATCTTACTTTAACCAGATTTCTGCTAGCATCCTTCCTTACTTTGCTGGAAATCTTGGTGGCTGGTCAAAATCCATTGAAGAGACAGCAGCCTCCTGTATACAATTCATAGAGAACACTACTGATGATGGGTTGATAAGCATATTTTAAATGATAAATTTTAAATTATCTGTCATTTTATTTTCCACTTTCAATTTCAAGCACCCTTAGCTCTGACACTTGACAAGCTTCTGGGCCACAAATAATTTAATATCAGTCTAAGCAAAATGCAGTTATGAAGAGGTTAAAAAACAAAATGCATCCCAAGTCCAATACCAGTGATTTGGGTTAACATTAAAAGAGCTTTAAAACTCTGTTTTAGATCACCCGTGGCTTTGCTCCCTTACAGGGGCACAGGCAATGGAAAATTTCCCACATGCAATATTATGTGTTCTGTAAAATGGTGGAAGTTAGGTTAAAATAATCAAAACATTTTTAGGCTACATGTTCTGTTTGAAAGTTTACAAAATTTTATAAAATCAGAAATGATAAGTTGGCTAGTTGATTAATAGTATGGGGTTGTTCCATGTACAGCAGGTATCTGTATGTCAGGAGCATCTGACAAGATGTATTACATGTTTTAGAGCTTTAAATTAGGAAGACATTAAAACATAATGGAATCCAATCAATTTTAGTAATAGGAACTACTTTCCTAGTGTCATTTAACATATATCAAGTTAGCTGACCAATTTAGTATCTATTGCTCTATCTACACTCACAAAGTACCTGCAAAATGTGATATTGTAGAGAAAGCATTAACTGAGCTCTACTTTCATAATCATTACATTAGAACTTTATTCCCTAGGCTTTTTTTAGAAAAGTATTTATTTTATTTTTGGCTGTGTTGGGTTTGTTGCTGCGCATGAGATTTCTCTAGTTGCGGCGAGCAGGCGCTACTCTTCATTGCGGTACACAGGCATCTCATTGTGGTGGCTTATCTTGTTGTGGAGCACGGGCTCTAGGTGCGCGGGCTTCAGTAGTTGTGGTACGTGGGCTCAGCAGTTGTGGCCCATGGGCTTAGTTGCTCCGCGGCACGTGGGATCTTCCCGGACCAGGGATCAAACCCACGTCCCCTGCATTGGCAGGTGTTCTTAACCACTGCACCACCAAGGAAGTCCCCCTAGGCTTTAACATTTAACATTTTACTCTGTCTGTGATTTGTCTTAACTCATAAGACAAACCAGCATACGTCAAGTTAGCATCCTCTACAGGACAACTTCTAAAAGTTAAAGGACTTCTCCATTAAGAGTTTAAAGCACTTAAGAGATTAGTTACATCCTGCTTTAGTTTGTCAAATCTTTACTTCTGTCCAAATCTGGTTGTAATTATTTTTATTAATCTGTGCCAGCAGATTTTCATTTATATGAACTTTGGACTGTGCCCCAATTTTATGAATTAACATTTATATACAATAAGAAGAGTGGATATGTAGATTAAAAAATGCTTATACATTACATTCCAAAAGTAGAAAGATTTTTGAGAATATTTTTAGATTTTAAAAAGGTGAGAAAAATGAGCAGTAAAGAGGGTTACAGTACACTAGAGTTTTGTATGCTAAAATTTCAGCCCTCTCCTACAATTGAAACACTTCTAACTTCTGTCTCTCCTACACCTCTGAATTTATTTATTTTTTTGGAAACTTTTTCCTGAACAGTAACAGAAACATTATGAGGTTGAAGGAATAGAGTAACTTTGGCTGGATCACTTTTAGACGTAAAGATGTTGCCCACTCTAACTTATAACACAGGCATAGTCAAGCACTGTCCAATACGGTAGGCACTAGCCACATGTGACCATTTAAATTAATCAAACTTAAATAAAATTTAAACATCAGCCACACTAGCCCCACTTCAATATTTTCAGTCACATGTGGTCATCATGGCCTAACTTGAAGTGCTCACTTTCAGACTACTGGACTAAAGAGACTTTTAAAGGGCATGACACTGGAAAAGATAGCAATGAATTCAGGCTCTACATAGGTCATCTCAAAAAGTTTAAAATCTATTGCCTCAAACCATGACACAACTGACTAGGGCATTCTTATTGCAAAATTCAACAACAGCCCTTAGGTTTACATTTCCCTTTTTTTGTCTTTTTTTATAAATTTATTTATTTTATTTATTTATTTTTGGCTGCGTTGGGTCTTCGTTGCTGCATGCGGGCTTTTCTCTAGTTGCGGAGAGCAGGGGCTACTCTTCGTTGTGGTGCGCAGGCTTCTCATTGCAGTGGCTTCTCTTGTTGCAGAGCATGGGCTCTAGGCACAGGGGCTTCAGTGGTTGTGGCTTGTGGGCTCTAGAGCGCAGGCTCAGTAGTTGTGGTGCACGACTCTGTTGTTCCACAGCATGTGGCATCTTCCCGGACCAGGGATCGAACCCGTGTCCCCTGCATTGGCAGGCGGATTCTTAACCACTGCGCCACCAGGGAAGCCCTATATTTCCTTTTTTAATGGAAATGTATTTGATTGCTCTTTCACTCATTCAATAAATATTTATTAAGAACCTACTTTGTGTTAGACACTTTTAGGCATTGTGGGTTCAGCAAGGAACAGAAGCATACTGATAACATCATAATAAAATATTGATAAATAAGTAGAATATTTAGGAGATAAGTGTTAAATGGAAAAATAAAGCAGGGTGAAGGATGTGAGTGCTGGGGAGGTGTTGGAGGTGGTTGTTCATATTTTGAATAGGGTGGTCACTTGCCAGAAGCAGCAGGAAAATGCTTCTGCTGCTTCTGGGCCCCACTCCCCAGGGCTGGGAGGCCAGCGCTATGGCTCAGTGCAGAGCCTGGGGTCCCTCAGCCCCGCTGACTTTGCAGACTCCCCCCTCCTTACCTCTGCCACCCACACTCCAGCTGGGCCAGGGCTGGAGGGGCCTTGTGAGGAGTTCCAGGAGTTGCCCTCGTGCCTGGGAATGCAGGCATGTGGACCAGGGGTCAGAAGTGTGAAGCTTCACATCTACTCCTTAAGGCCACTGCAAGTTAAAGACGTAAAATTTAATAACATTTTTCTGGCCATGAAACATGACTTTTGTTAAACAACAACAAGGTGTGTGGGGGAGTTCACACTGAAAGATAGTAAATACTCTATATAATGAATGTAGCAATATATACATCCAGGATTTGGGCTTTTGGTTATTGATGGCCTGGCGGATAGGGTGGTCAGAGTAGGCCCCATTGAGGGATATTTCAGTGAAAACCTGAAGGCAGAGGGGGACTGAACCACGAGGATCTCTGGAGATAGCATGTTTCCTGCAGAAGAACTAGCCCAGGCACAGCCTTTGAGATGGGAATGTGTTTCTGGCACCTTCCAGGAAAAGCAGACGCTGGAGAGGCTGGAATAGAGACGTAATTAAAGACAGATGAATTAAAGACAGCCTTTTCTGGATTTCTTTGGCGCCCTGACTTTAAGCAAACACGACTGAACCGAGGGTAAGCAGCGACGCTGGTGCGTCAGCAGTCACCCTAAAGCCGCTGGAGACTAAGGACAGAGGGAACATAAAAATGTAGTCATGCTTATTTTCTCCTTTGGAGTGTCAAAATATCCTCCAGGAACACTAAAGATTTCATACCTTTCTTCATAGTAAGGGTTTTCAAGTGTGTCTAACAGGCCTGAAAGCTGTTTGATTAAGAAAGGAAGTTCTTCCCTATTAATTCTTCCTGGTTTTAATGCAACTGAGTTTCTGATTTATATTCAGTTTTTCTATCATATTTTTAAAGAAGAATTCTAGAGAAAAAAAAGATGTAAAAATCGATCTATACAGCTTAGAATATAGTTTACCCTTATGGTCTAACACCTCTAGGAAATAATGAACAATTTTAATTAAATCTAGAGAAATCCAGAGTAGTTTTATATATACCATCACATGGTTTTGTTCATATTTCTTATTGCACATTTCAGAGACAACCTTGGACATTTTTATTGGTATATTTATAGGAGTAGTTTTGAAAATATATGTTGAAAATCTGTATGTTAAGGAATAAGTTTTATGTTTAGAATAGATTATTCAAATGTAAACTATGAAGGTTGTTCATGATTCATTTTACCCGTTTGAAGGTAGTGTAACTACTGGGACAGACAGTTCACCATGGGCCCAGAGGGGGCCTGCACATTATTGCTGAGTGTGCCAAACTGCAAGACTCACTTATCCACAGGCAAGTGCTAGTCCCATAGGCAATTAAGTAGGTCAAGGTGACCACAGCTTGACTTCAGTGTAATGGCTCACTCTCTGGGCGTAGGAAGGCTGGCTTGTTTGCTCTGTGCTACAGCGTTTGCAACTTGTTCCTCAGCAGTGACACAAACCCGCTATGTCTATAGCATCCATCTGGGCACATCATGTCACCCTGTGGGGACTAAGGGAAAAAGGGAAGCAACAGAAATAAGTTGATACTCACGATACTCACGCTGTTTGCTGTGCCATGAATACTATCTTTTGTCTCTGAACCAGGATTCTCATGCCTTGTCGACATCCATGAAACAGTAACAGACTAGTGTATTAAGAATCTCAGACCCTTCACAGTTCTTGATAGTAACCCACCTCCAGATTCAAAAGTCAGAGAAATATTATAAAATGTCTTTCTCATTGTACACTTGCAGGTATAAAGTACCATATAAAAATTATACATCTGATGCCATCTTTCCCTTCCTCATTTTGTGACATTTTTAGGGACATTTGAAAATAGTTTCAAAATTAATATTTCTATCATTTCCATAGCTCATTATCCCTCTCCATGTCCTCCCTTCTTTCCTTATCTGGCTTAGATTCCATGGTCTATCATTAATATCACACCCTGGAAAACACCTGTACCTTTTCCTTTCATTCGACTTGTCTGGCAAACTCAAAACTGTGGTTAAAGTATTTGTAATACCTCACCCCTGCACTAAGCACCTGAAAATTGTGGACAGGTCTCACTTGAAATTTATGACCACAGATTTCAAAAGGGCTCTGATAATACTACTACATTTCTTATATGTTTGCTATTTCACATTGCCTTCTCTTCCTTCAAGTTTCTCATGTCTCCTACCCTTTCTCAGTTAATGAACTTTAGAAAAAACTTCTTTGAGGAAAATATAAACCATTAGGCAGGAGTTGTCTCATCTCCCCATCTATGTACATTCCACATCTTTGCCATCCCTCCTAACACAATGAATTAAACATCTCTACCCCTAGCAAAGAACCATTTCTCTAACCTTCTCCAAGGCTCCCCTCCTCCAATTCTCTTTTTTTCTCTATTTCAGGAGTCTTTCCTGGATTATTTTCATAGCCACTATTATCTCTTATCTTAAAATAAATCAAAACAAAGCAAAACAACACTTCACCTGATCCAGTTTCCTAAAGGCCACCCATCTCCACTCCAATTATCTATAAATGTGGTCTTCATATCCTTATTTCATTTACCGAACTGTACTTCTCCCTCTATTACTCCACAAAGACCTCTCTTATTGCCACAACTAATGGACCTGTTCTTAGCTTATTTAGCCTCTGAGCAGCATTAACAAAGTTGACTAGTTCCTTCTTTTTGCAGCATTGTCTCTGCTTGGCTTCCATGATGTCACACTCTTGGATTTCCTCCTGTGTGACCAGTCACACTTTTAAATCCTCTTGCAGTTCTTCCTCCTCCACCAGACCTCTAAATATTAGACTACCCAGGGCTCTGTTCTTGGCCTCTTCTCCTCTATCTCCATTCCTCAGTGAGTCCACCCAGCCTCTGGGTTTTAAAAGACATCTACTTGCCAATAACTCCCAAATCTGTGTCTCAAGCCCTAGACTCTCCTGAACTCCACACTTGTATATCTAACTACTTACTTGACATTTCCACTAAGATAATCGTCATCTCAAAGTCCACATTTCCAAAACAGATCCCTTGATTCTGCCACCTTTCCCTCCATAAATCCTCCTTCCTTCAGGAAATCTTATCAGCTCTATGTTAAAAATATCAACATAATCAGAACCTGACCCCTTCTAACAACTCCACCATTGACAACCCTCATTCACACCATCTTCTCTCACCTGAATTATAACCTGTTTTTATCCTTACTCCTCCCTTCACTCTGCTCTCAACTCGGCAATCAAATCATGTCACATTTCTCCCCAAACGTGTGAAAAATTTTGCCTATCACAGAGTGAAAGCCAAAGCTTTATAATGGTCTGGGGTATGTTGTGGTACGTTGGATTATTTTTCAGAAATATCCACTCCCTCAACACCATCCCCACCTCCACGAATGGAGTGCACTATTCTACCTCTTCTCTCTGAGCTCGATTGTGTGACTCCTCAACAGACATGATGCAACCAAAGGCTTGAAAATGGTTTTGCAAGTGGACCTGCCCTCTTACATCTCTGCCACTGTCCTGAGAAAAACATGTCAGGGCTAGCCTGCTGGTCCCAGGAAAAGGAAGAGAGACACATGCAATAGAGCTTCTTCATCTGAGCCTAGCTTAGATCAGCTGACCCCAAACCAAACTTCTTATGGATGTGAGCAAGCCCAAATGAGATGAGCAGAGCTGTCCAGATAAGCCCAGTCTAGATCTGACTCATAGGCATGAGCTAAATAACTGCTTAGTAGTGTATGCTTCTGAGAGTTTGTGGTTTTTATGTGGCAGAAACTGGTAGAGGCTGTAAGATATGATCCCTGTTAACTATCTGATCTTCTACTAGTTTATCCCTCTCTTTTCCAACCATATTGGCCTCTTTGCTGTTTTTCAACTATACCAGGCAGGCTCCTTCCTCAGTATCATTGCATTTACTTATTACCTCACATCAAGATATCCAAGGCTTTCTCCCTAATACCTCCCTGTGTACTATACAATGGAACATTACAAATGAACCTTGAAAACATTATGCTAAGCGAAGGAAGCCAGTCAAAAAGATCACATCTTCTTTCTGCCCCTCAAATATGGCAAGCTCATGGCTTTGACTATTTTCTCTCCCTAAACGCTCTTCCTCATTATCTTCACAACAGATTTCTTCTTGTCATCCAGATTTCAGCTTAAAAGTCTTCCCCTCAGAGGCCTTCCCGATTACCCAATCTGAAGTAGCTACCCAGCCTCTTGCATCATCTCTGTGTTAATTCTATCACATATTCAGTTAATTCACTCATTCATTCAACAAGTGTGAATGCTCTGTATGTGCCAAGCACTTCTGAGGATAATGAGTAAGACTCAAAATTCCTGCCCTCATGTAACCTATAATCCGGTGGAGAGGGGACAAATAGTGTTACGTAGGGACATAAATTATGGAGAAAAATTTAGACAGCAAGAGAAGAAAAGTTATTGGGATGAGGAAAGAGCTATTTCCTATAAGGCTAGGCATAAAAGACTCTCTATTAAGCAGATTATAAGTAGACGCCTGAACGAGGTAAGAGAGGGTTGACTTTGGGGTGTGGTGGGGAGAATGTCAAGAAAAGAGTAACTTGAGATGCGAGCCTACAGGCTTGGAATATAATTGTACTGAATAAAATGGGGACAAGAAAGGGAATTAATTAGTCCATTTTTTCCCGCAGGGGAAGTGATGAGATTTAAAGCTATTATGAGTTTGAGGTGTTAGTGCAACATCCAAGCAAGAATGTCCAGCAGGCAGGTGAGAAGACAGAACTGAAACCAGGGATTTTAGGGCAAGATGGAGATTTAGGAGTCAGCCATAGAAAAGTGAAAGATAAGCTTGTAAAGAGAGATGACATTTCCAAAGGACTAAAGGAAGAAAAGAGTGCTAACCACTAAGTCTTAGGGGATTCAACAAAATATTTATAAAATGTATAAAATATCCCTCTCTGATATTATTTTTACTGATATTTCTGATATGTATTTTTCGTTCCTAAGTCTCCTCTCCATTCTTCAGCCCCAGCAGAATGCAGTGGCCTTGTTTGTCTTATTCACTGCCACAATCTCAAGTGCCTGAAAGAGTACCAGGAACATAGTAGGTCCTTGGAAAATATATAATGAATAAAGTAAATGTGTGCCTTCTTCTTTTGGCATTCTTAGTTAAGAAAATAACCAACATCAAGCAATACACAATCTCTCAGATGTCAGAATTTCTGTCTCTGGTGAGTTTAACGAAGTGTCCACATAGTCTTCCAATGTTACATTCAGCACCTGCAATTTATTTCTTATGATTTCACTGTCTACTTTATAGACCATTAAAATGTAAGCAAAGTAACCCCAAGGAAGACAAAATTGACATCCCTGCATTGAAGACTACATAAAAAACATTAGACTTAACTTGCAGCTGACAGATTTCTGACTTTCCAGAGCCTTTTGCTCCTGATAGGACAGGTGAAATAAATCTGGGTGTGTTCAGACTAAATGACTAAGGCAGCACTGCTGTCCTTTTCCAGCTGCATGACTTGTACCATTCCTTTTAAATGGCACTCATTTCCTTAAGCTCTTGGATGCTGAGCCATATTCTGTCATGTTTTCCTCTGTCACTGGAAAAAAAAAAAAGAACAGCTCCTATTAAGATTAGAAATGTTGAGATGTACAGACATTAAAACAGAAAAGTGTTCCTTTTCTTATTTGGTAAATATTTTGCTTTTGAAACATCAGTAACTAATCACAGCTGTTTCCTTTCATTACAAATGTATCCAATCAGGTAAAATTCCAAATGAAACACACAATCCAACAGTCATTCCATTATACAGTACAATGGGAAGCGTAAGCCTTGTGAAATGTATGTATTAACTATGCATGTATTCATCAAATCAAACAAAGAAGCTAATGGGTCTCTGATTAGTGTTCTAACTCTGTTATGATGATGATGATGCTTGCATCTCTTCCTGACTCATCTAAAACATGTGAACAAAATGCTATTAAGTTTGATAGACAATCTGTTATGTGCCATCATCATTCTGGTTAAATAGCACAAACTGAATTTTGGCTAGAATTTCTCTCTTGAAAATCAGGGGCAAAGAAAGAGCTGCTGTTAAGTTGAGATACTCTTCTATTTTAACCTCAATAATTTGTTCTTTATGTCAAAACTAAAACAAAAATTAATAAAAATTAAGCTCATCTAGGATTCATAAAGATTGTGTTTCCAAAGGGATTGTTACATGGACATTAATGGACAATGGCTCATTCAATCCAAAATTAGGTATTCAGAAAAATAAGTAAATAGCAAGTGAGTTTTTATTAAATATTTTTAAAATACAGATTTTGTGGCAATTATAAATTAATTTCTAATATAATAATAAACTGATACTTTGAACCAAGAAAACAATATAACAAAAATTCATTTCCAAATGCAAAGCAGGTACCCTATGTTTAGGGATAGTTCATATTAATGCATAATTTTGTTTTTAGAAAAAGATGATTGCTACAATCAGGTATATAACCACTGAGTTACACCTAAGTTCTGCTGGTTAAAAATATATTCTTTTAGAAAATCCATTTTGAACACATTATACTTTTTTTCAGTGATTTTCTCCAAACAATGGTAGAAGTGCTCCTTGATGGACAGAACTCAGGAACTGCTTTGACCACACCTAGATTATACTGATATCTACAATACAGGACTCCAAGGGAGAGTCCAGCTCCAACTTATGAAGTAGGCCCAGTTCAGAATGTTTAACAATGAGGTGCTAACAAACGATAGCACTAATCATCAAAAATTAACAACTTTAGGTATCTTTGTTTTGGGTTTCTGTGGTTTAGGCACATCCAAAATGTCTTCATAGTCCGCACTCATTCCCTTTGCCCAGCGACCAACCGTGACCATTCGATCTGTAAAGACATAGAAAAGTCAGAATGTAAGAGAAACAGTCATCAAATACATCCACCTAGATTGGTATTGGTTTAGCAAAGGAACTAGTTTTGACATGAATAATCACAAAGAGAGAAGACTCCATCACTAAAGGAAAGTGAGCAATTCTGTAATTGATTATAACCCTTGATTTCAGAGTACCACAGGCAATTTCTCATCCCAATTAGGGAAATGCAGCAACTGCTTTGCAATGCACGAATTGATGAGAAAGCTCTTTCATTCTTTCTCAGAGTTCATCATTATAGAGTCAATGAGTTCCAAGAGTCTGTAAACAGCAAGAGTTATGAAGCATCAGTTTCAAATGAACAAGATTCCACCTGTGAAATTATACAACATCTGCTTGTCAGTCTTGTCATTTGGGAAGAGGCAATCCTCCCAGGAGGGAGAATTCAAATTCCACTTCATCATTTCAATCTCACTGCCTACAGTGTAGTAAAGACTATCTTCTTCTAGACAAGATTGTAAACAAGAACTCTTGGTTTTCAGATTCAAATGCTAGGGGTAGGAAGTAAGAATGGGCAGGCTTATTTGTGTGGTACTATGACTATATGATATAAAAAGAAATGTGCTTTTTCCCCAAGAAGCACTAGTGGGCTATCCCACTGTCTTGCTTTCTTTCACACAGGATTATCATCATTTTAAGCTAGGTAAACTAATGTAATAATGGTCTCCACATCCCAAAAAAATCTGCCTTAGGTTTGGTGAACATTTATGAAGTTTTCGATGACCGAGGGTAGTATTTCACTGGGAAGAAAATATAACTGGCCAGATGCTGTGTGGATAACACAACTTTAATATTTTCGGCAGTTTTTGCAACTAACTGAATCCTTTTGGTTTCAGAGCATACATGAGGATACTCAATCATAAGAATACTGTAAGTTATTCTCAAATTTCTTATTTTCTCTTAGTGAATTAATACTTTTCTTCAAGTAACGGAATTGGCTCTATTATTAAATACATGGGTTAGCAAATAAAAATATTTATGAATAAGATGCTTTATAAAATCAGGGTCCTCTGGGGCTTACTGGTCATTTTTTTTTCCCACCTGAGAACAGCAGCTGATGCTCAGTTAGTACTGCTGATAAAGAAATGATGAAGTCATCGCTGCAGTAGGAAACCAGGCAGCCTTAAAATCAGTTGTGCATCAACAAGTTATTAATAACAAAATTCAGCAAAACCCTTCTAAATGGAGGCCCAGAGATCTCACCTGAATTCTGACTTCCGGGGCAATCTTTCTTAAAATGTTCCACAGAGCCACAAAGTCTGCAGCAACCACCTATAAAAAGAACAGAGTAATTGAAAACCTCTAATACTTACATAGGGCTTTTAATGTCTCAAAGCACTTTCATATCTTATTTGGTCCTCACAACCTTGTTAGTTACGAAGGTAGCTGGAGCCAGGAACTTACTCCTATTAAGTCCATTCTCCATTCCTCTTGACCTCAAAGAGCACTAAACTGTACCTACCCACCATTTCTTGCCCCTGGCCTTCAGGGCAGATGTGGGAAAGAGAAGTGAGATATGACGGAAGGTACGTGTCCTCTGGAGTGTCCAAGAGCCACTGCACAGAAGCCTGGATCTTAACCATGGTTAGAAAGGGAAGGGTTTGTGAACTCTGAAAAATCTCTGTGCAGATGCATTTTTTGAGGAGAATGCCCACAGTTTTTAATCAGATTCTTTAATGATCAGAATGTTTAATCATGAGGTGCTATGAGGTCCCCAAAGGGTTAGGAACCACTGCTCTGCTGTACAGGTCAGATGGGGGTGATCAACTACAAAAGGAATGAAATTAACTTTTGTTTCAGTGCCTTCTATCTGCCAGGCATCCTAACTTGAGTAAAAATGCCTATTGGCCTTCTTTAAGCAACATTCCAGGACTGTGAATTACAACACATTTGGTTTCTAAAATGAGTCTTCACTGAATGGTCGAACACTATTGCTTAACGGTCAAGCATTATCACAATCATGCTCATAATGTTAAGTGACTCACTCAGAAAAACGACCCTAATAGGATGAATTCTCACTTCTATGTGACCTACTCCCCTTGCTGCACTTTTTTATATCTAGTCATTTTGGTTGACCATACAAAGGCATCTTTGCTCACTAGTCATATTATATGACCTGTTTCTTAAGTTCAAAACTGAAAGGCACTTTTGAGCATCTTCCAGGTCCAAGACTCTTTACTATTGTAGATGCCATAGTGAAATAGAAGAGGCATTTGAATAATACATTTTAATCCTCATAACTCTTCAAGGTAAAATACCATAATTCATCAAATCTAAGACACCACTGATTATAAGATGTATCATTATTCTACATTGCTCTCTGGAAAAAAAAAACTTCCAATTATGTGACACCCCCTAATAGTAAGATACATTGAGTTCAGAGATACTAAAATGTGAAAAAATGTGCATTTTAGAATCAATGAAATACAATTTTCTCATCTCCATTTTACAGGTAAGGAAGCTGAGAAGAGAGAATTTAACTTGGCCAAAGTCCCACAGTTAGTGAGTGGTAGTGCTGAGGTTATAACTGGTCTAACTCCAAAGCTATGCTTTTTCACTGGACTTCTGCAAGGGAACCCAGTCATAACACAAGTGGTTTCTAGAACCTGATGGTACCAGCATCACATTAATAAATGACTCACATTAACAGATGACAACCTCCTCCTTAAAGCTTTAAACATCACAGACTTTATGTGGGCACCTTAAGCCATTAGTTGAAAGGTAAGAAAGTTACTTGATTCCCATGCCAGACAACTAACTAAGAAAAACATTCAAAACAAAAGTTACTACAAATATGAATAGTGTGTTCCAACCCTTCTACCCAAAATGGTATGCTAGACTGAGATTAAATTCACAACACTATTTTTTAAATCTTATCCTAGTTTGAGAAATTATCCCTTTGTTTCTGTTATGTTTAAAAGTAGATACTTATAACATACTCTCATAAACGATGCTGAAGCAAGCACAAATATTTTGAAATATACACGTCAGTTTTTTCTGATTTGATGTATTAAAAATAATACCAAGTTACATTACACAAAAAGTCTAGTACATAGAATAGTGCTTGACAAAGATAATGAAATTCTCAAGATTTTGCTACTTACTCAAGAATTTATTTAAAAACTGTTTAAGTATAAACTAAATCACAACTGCATGATGACTCACCATTTTCGACATATAAATGTACTCACCATCAGCATAGAGTCCTTTGGGATTATCAGGACAGGATCTGGACAGATGTCCCATTTCCCCACAAACAAAACATTTTGCAAAAGGAAATTCACCTGTAACAATCAACAGTTCCTGTTAAGATATATATATATCATGTAATTCATATTATTTTAAAACACTGTATTCTCAGAGTGTTTTCAGAGTGTTTAAAAAACATATTTGTTTTTACATGATTTAAAGTTTAATCTCATTTGATTTCAAAATATTAAGTGACACACTCATAACAAACCTTGTCAACAATGAAGAAAACAAGTTGGCTACTTATTGGCCACTTTCACCATTAACCAAATAAAAAATTGATAGAAAAAAAGATACATTAATACCAAAAGCTGGGTCTACTTTAGCCTTGCACTTGGTTATTTCATGCTCTGTGGATCCACACCGGTAACATATTCCAGTGCCCATTTCTTGATTCTCAAGGGCAGCTGGGCAATCTGCAATCCCATGGCCAGGTTTTCTACAATGGAAACATACCTGGGAAAACAAAAATGTGAGTTTCCACACTGCAACACTACACTGGCTTTATTAATTCTAGTCATTAAAAATGTCTTTAAAACACTCCTCATTTTAAAGTTATCTAGTTCTTTTTTTGAAATCTCAGTATTTTATCTGTAGAAAAACAGTGTTTCACATATTCCTAAACCATAAGGAATGTCATTTCCATCAGAGAGTTTCAGTGCTTTTGAAAACCCTCAATCCATAAATCTCTCAGTCTCAGACACAAGTTATAAATGTCTTTGTAGGAGGTAATCGCTTAAATGAATTAAGCAAATATGGACTATTCATTTCGTTAACGGGGATGTCTGTACCTAGAAACACTGAGTTTTCTGGAGGAGATGGACAATGACCATAAAAATGATCACTCAAAATTAATACTTTCAAAGTTCACATAATTGAATGAATTTGGGCCAAGTGATTCCATTTAAATTATGATTCGAATCATAAGATATATTTCGTACCAAAATGTATGCTTAAATTTTTATATCTTTCATACATATTCCTTACTATTCATAAATAGATAGAGGTTTCATTTTAGAATATATGCACATTTTCAAGGTATAATTCTAAGATGAATTATTTGGCTCCAGCCTAACACTGAACAATGGTTTGGTTTCTTTACATACTACCTAGCAATCTGCAGGATAGTTTTCGCTGTGATGAATGAGAATATCAGTCATAATCAAAGATGGTAGATAGCTAAAGTATTTTATTTAAACTGGAAAAAGGTATATTTTTTGGATAACAAATAATTCATCATTTAATCTTTTTTCGAAATAAGCACAAGGTTTTTAAAAAGCAAATTCAGTAGGTAAAATAATATTTTGCAACTATGCCCTCACTTTCTTTTTTTCCTGTTTAATAACATACTGGAAAAGAATGAGTCCCTTTAGTCTTTATTAACTTTTACATTTAAAATGAGCTAGGGCAAACAAAGAAAATTCATTTATTCTACAACTGCAGGAAAAGTTACTACCCAAAACTGGATCACCAACATAAGAAGTCTTGGATTCTTGGTAAAGTCAAGGTTGTCTCTAGTAACCTGACAGCTCACTGATGGGGTTTTATCTGTAAAAACCTAATCTTCACCAAATACAAACTTTTTGAATGATCCTTAAATTTAATGTAGATGGGATTGTGGAGAGTGGACTGGTAAATTTCTAGATGTCAACTTATTAACAATAGAACTGATGCTTAGTCTGCTTAGTCTGAGGTATTAAAAAGAAAAACAAGAAAATGAGTTGAAGGGTCTCAACAAGCCATATACTATTGAAAGCACATGCTTTAATATAAAGAATTCCTTTTTTTTTTTTTTTTTTGGAAAAACAATGCCCTTCCCCTTAATTAAAAACATAGGGCTTCCCTGGTGGCGCAGTGGTTGAGAGTCTGCCTGCTAGTGCAGGGGACACGGGTTCGAGCCCTGGTCTGGGAAGATCCCACATGCCGCGGAGCAACTAGGCCCGTGAGCCACAACTGCTGGGCCTGTGCGTCTGGAGCCTGTGCTCCGCAACAAGAAAGGCCACGGTGGTGAGAGGCCCGCGCACCGCGATGAAGAGCGGCCCCCGCTTGCCGCAACTAGAGAAAGCCCTAGCACAGAAACGAAGACCCAACATAGCAATCAATCAATCAATCAATCTTTAAAAAAAAAAAAAAACATAAAACTTCTCTTAAAAGGTCACAGTACTAAACTTTTTCAAAAAGTATGCAATTCACCACACCGCCTATGTCAATGAAATTATCTTTACATTATCTTTACATTAAATTAACTTGACTTTAAAATATTTAAAAATTGTATAATTTAAACAAAACTATCTTGATGCAAATAGAAATGATTATCTTTTCTATCCCAATTTATCCATAAGGAACATTTTATCAGTATTATCTCCACAAAAGAATCTTTAAATATGACACTGCATAAAACTAATCCTGCAAATAGCCAGAAGCCACATCTATGGAGGCTGTAACATTTCAAGTCTACACTGGTGCAAACAGTGCTCTACATGTGGTAATTCTAATAAAAAATAAAACTGTAAAATAGCAACAAATCCTGATTCTTATGTAGTATCCTGCTAGAAGAATCCCTTGCTAGAGAAGGGAAAGAATTATACCAAGTAGTTCATTTCCTGTGTCTGACACAGTTTAAAATCTAGGTCTTGGCACCACGGAAATAAACCTGTAGCCCCCAGCACTCCTCTCAGTGTAACATGGGGAAGGAGGGAGCAATGACTAGGGACAGTCTCAAGGAGTTTTAACTCTGCTATTACTCTGCTGTGTTACTAACCAGTATGATTCTTATTAGATCTCCTTCCTGTGCAATCAGTTTTTCATGGATAAAGATAAAGGGAGACATCCTTTCCAACTAATGGGAACCACACATATCTAACCTGTTGTACTTAACCTTCCCCCTTATTTTGATCTTTTTTAAAAATGGCTGTTTGAAAACGGGCTACTGGAAGGGGAGAGAACATAGGTCTTAAAGTCAGACTCTGGGTTTAAATATCTTCTTTTTTTCTTTTGGCTGAACTACATAGAGTTAGCAGCTCATTTAGGTTCGTTATTTATTTAATAATGCATATACTTATAAAGTGCCAACCACTATTCTGAGTAATCAAATATTAACACCTTTTCCTGGGTTTGAATTTCTCCTCTGCTACTTGCTAAGTGGCTTTCAGCAAGATACTTAACCTAGCTGCACACCAGTGTTTTCTACCCAAAATATGGAAATAATGCCACCATCTTTGCATGTTGTGATAATTAATCAGTACGTCAATTGTCTAGCATAGAGGAGGTGTTCAAAAAAAGTCCTAGTGTTATTACTAGCCCTCAAAAAGATGCCGTATAAGTCTACTACATAACCACAATCAGACTCTGCTAAAATACATAGCTGAGTGCATGAATAATAGTTTCTAGCCATACAAAGTAACATTTTAGTAGAAGTGATCATCTTACCATTGCACTTTTCTTTGCTGCTTGTCTTTTTAATCGTCTTCCTTCCCGGCGACTATCTTTCTTTAAAGCAACTGCAATTTCTTCCCTGACTTCCTGACTGTCTGCTGCTATCATCTCCCCATTGCGAACCATCTG
The DNA here is from genome assembly GCF_009873245.2 of Balaenoptera musculus. Classification (NCBI taxonomy): domain Eukaryota; kingdom Metazoa; phylum Chordata; class Mammalia; order Artiodactyla; family Balaenopteridae; genus Balaenoptera; species Balaenoptera musculus. The sequence goes on along the minus strand of NC_045787.1, from coordinate 63,297,843 downwards.
TGAGTTTTGCCTTAGATAGTCCATGAATCCGTTCACATCTTCATTAAAATACTCCTTTTTCTTTTTATTCTTTTTGTGTTTTGCTTGGGATGCATGATTTTTAAGGGACAGACTATCGGCTTCAAGTTGTTTACTCTTTGGTAGGTTTTGGCTTTTTCCCTCAAAGGACCCCTTCTTCATGTCCTCCCATGATGTTGCAGGGAAGGGTCTTTTGTTCTGTGTGGTAGTAACTCGTGCCCACCTGGTCATGGCTTCATCAGATGTTTATCAGTCTTTAAGACAAGCATGGCCAGTTAGTCATCTCAAATAAAAAAATGAAACTAAAGATACATGCTATATCACTATATCACCTGTACCCATATGTTAAGAGTTTTAATTATTAAAACACTTTTTAACTTAATTTAGATATCTGTATATTTAATTCTATAACATGCTGCAGCGATATGCCTGTAATGTAAATCTAGCCCTTGCTACCACACCAGTAAAAAAACAAACAGCAACAACAAAAAACACACGGATATAAATACTTGCTTCAAACTGGAAAACAGTTCATTAAGAAACCAAATTATTTCCAAAATTAAATCACATAGTAATAGTAAATGAAGTTACTTTTCCCAAATTCTGCAGTTTTCTTAGCGGTTTATTTTCCTATCTCTAAGTCCCAGGTCTACTTTCTTCCAATCTTCTTGCTTAGTCTGCCATTTCATCGCAAATAATTTGCACAGCAAATTAGTAAGTATACACAACTCCTGTCCTTTGACCTGAAGTCTGTCATTACAACTCTTTCCGGCAGATTGATAAGCAAAATATATGTTTGCAGTCACGTGATAATACCGAGTCTTCCTTTTATTAATCAGAGCGTAAGCTACTTCCAGCCCAGCTGTTTCAAATCATTTTCAGTTATTAAGACGCCCCTCTTTTAGGGTAGCATCCCGTGCGGAAAACCTCAGTTCCTGCCACGACATCCCTTCAACACAAGCTGCGGGGCGGAGCCAATAAACAGGTGTGGGACTGTGCACAACACTTCACACCACGCGCGCGCACTCGTCGCTGCGGATCCTGTGACTGTCACAGTGGGGACTGGAGCTGTTCAAGAGGAGAAAGGTTATCCTTCCCCTGAGTATATGGAACAGGGGAAGCTCTGAGTACCCGGTCGGCCGGATCCATTCGACCCGAAGGATCCCAGTGGGACTGGCCCGCGCCGGCCCAAGCGGCCAGCCTCCTACAGCTGAGGCGGATCCCGTCACCGGCGGCCTGGGCCCGCCGCGGAGCCCGGTGCTTCAGCCCCACCTGGCGCTGGGGGCCCTCGGGGACCTAGCCGCCACTCCCTCCGCCCTCCCGCCGCGTCCCAGGGGACGAAAGAGGGGATCCCACCACCTTACTCCCCCACGCGCAGCTTCTTGCCACGCACGAATCCTCCAGAGCAGCAGAGTTGGCAGGCCAGAGAAACCCGTCCCCCCTGCGGCGGCGGGGGCGACAGTCGGGAGCGGAAGCACGTCGTCCCTGACAGCGCGTCACTTCCGGGGGGTAATTGGCTCACACGCCGAGGTGCGGCTGTCAGGTGCTATGGTGCCTCTCAGCGCCAGTAAATGTGGCTAATTAGAAAATGTGAAGCTCGCAGTGTTTGAAGGGCCCCGCTCTGGACGCCGGAGACGCGAAGTTGAGAGTGCGGAATCTGTGCTGTGTGGAACGCACAGCATAGTGGGCGAGATGGATGGAAGGATCCGTGGGGTGGGAAAGGCCCGAAAGACTTCCCTGAGAAATGATCTTTGTACTGGACTTCGAAAGATATAGCAAATATTTCTTGGGATTGGCGGCGGGAGGGAGTTACGTTTTTCTATCCGACGTAAAGTAAAACTATTAGCGCAGTGGGAATGGATCACTGTGATAGAAGTGTAAAAAGGACATTTGGGGCCCTACTGGGTGAAGGGCGGTGCCCCATGGTCCTGACCAATGCTAGTTCAGCATTCAATTGAAATACCACCCTGTGGAGCCAAAGACGTTCTCCTTTAAGAGAGAAATTGTAGTCTCCTGAGCAACTCTTTATCTCAACTTGCTACTCCCCCCCCCGCCCCCCCCAACAAAAAAAACCCGGCTACCACCAGCATTTGTGCTTGGTGGAAAAATTGGCAATCTACTCAGTTCACCAGGACAACTGCTCCCATCCCCATCATCATGCTCGATCCCTTTTACCTCTTAAATATCTGTCCACTTTATCGCTACTGCTACCTCCCTTGTTCCAGCTTTCATCATGTCCCGCCTGGATTACTGGCAGCTGATCTGGGCATCCGTTCTTGTTGCACTTCCTCAAATCCATTTTCCGTGCCTTAGCAAAGCAAACTTTCGAAATGTAAATCAGATTGTTGCTCCCCTGCTTTAAACCCTTCCATAGTTTCCCATTGTTCTTAGGATGAAGTTCAAACTCATTAACAAGATAAGTCCCTGCCTATTTCTCTAGCCTCACGCTGCACAAGTTCCCCCTCTTCTTTGAGCTCCATGCATAGGAGTCTCCTCAGTTTGTCAAATGCCACATGCATCTTGCTATCTCCAAGCCCTTATATATGCTCTTCTCTTTGTATGGTACTCCTCCTTCTCTTCTTCCAATTAATTTCTACTCACCCTTCAAGGCTTTTAACGTTTTATTCTCAAGTAAGCCTTCCAAAGCCCCCTTCCCAAACTAGATCAATCCCTAGTATACACTCATGGCACTCTATACTTCTTTATGGCGCTTTTCAAATTCGTAATTGCATAGTGAATTGTGTAATAAGTTGTTTGTTGTATCCCCATTGCCTGGTACATAGTTGATGCTCAGTATGGTTTGTTAACTAAATGAAGAATAAGTATTTTGCAATACTTGTTTAAGTAAGCTAGAAAATTACTCTATTTTAAGAGGAAAGATTAAAGTCAATGCTATAGGTATATTGGAATTTGGTATGGTAAATATCACAAATATCCTAGGTCTTATGGTGGGGAAAGTTTTAAAAGATTTTTTTTAAAAAATCCTCCAGCTCTGGAAGAGAGGGAGCTTCCTAAAAGATGTATGCGAGTGCCACTCATACCATCATGTTCTTAACCAGCTGGCTTCAGGCTCTAAGTGCCGACCTAAAACCTGACATTTCATAAAGAGGTTTTCTTTGGTAGATGCCAGGTTCTTGCACATAATGTATGCCACTAGAGGGTGCATTCAACTAAAACTCATCTTTAGTATTGTGCTGAATTTTAATCTGTAGAAGGTTGTATATTCCTGGAAGTGAAGGAACATGACCTCAATTTGCTTTTGTGGAAATGCATCAAATAAAAATTAGAAATTGAGCAAATCAGCCATAGAAACCTTTGGGATTCAGAAGAAAGTATTAGTACTAATTATAGCTAACTTCCACTGAACATTTTATAGGTACCTAGCACTCTGTGCTTAATGCTTTCCATTTATTACCTCATTAATCCACCCAGTATCCTGAGAGGTAGAAACTATTATTTTCTCCACTTTACAATGAAGAAACAAGCTCAGAGAGCTAAAGTAACTTATCCAAGGTCACACATTTAGTAAGAGGCAGAGTCAGGATTTGAACCATAAGCTCAGTCCAAAGGTGTGAGCTCCACTATGTTGAAATACTATAGGGGATTGTTTGCCAGCTTGAACCCACTTTAAAATAGACTTACTCAGTTAGCCTTGCCCATATGAGACTTTATTTATTTATTTATTTTTAGAATATCTTCACTTTTACAGTTCAATGGATTATCTTTTTATTAAATTTTTTCATTCAGATATCATTAAAATACTGTAAATGTGTTATTTTCAAAAGAATATGATCCAGAGGATAAATGTTAAGTGAGGAACTGAAGTTCTGGTTATGAAGGGCTGAAGTACCTCATTTTTAGAAAATTGTGAAGTGTATGATGCATACAGAAAAGTATATAAGACATATGAAGTAATCATAAGGCACATGTTCATGTAAACACTGCCCAGTTTAAGAAGCTGACAATTGCCAGATATTGTTTCAAATCATATTAATTTTATTTTGCAGAGGTAGTATATTTTAATGTTTCAAGCAAAAGTAGTTTGTTATGATGCTATAAGCTTTCTACAAACCATCTCTTATCCTGATGACTATATATTCTGGATAAAATATAAAAAACAATTACCTGAGGATTCTGAAGAGTAAGTAAAAGCAGACATTTGTGGAGGGGAGTCAAAATCTGAAGAAGCAATTAGCACATGATTGTGTGTCCCTTTGTGTGTTTGTGTCTTTGCCATGAGAGTGGGCCACAGTCACAAAGTACATGAACAGCTAAAACTGCAATGGAAACCCCACCATCAACTTTCTGGTTGGAGGAACCAGGGGAAGAAGCATTCAACAGCCATCCCTGGAGAGTGAGGGGAGAAGATCCTGGAAGGAAGAGTGCCACAAGAAGCTTTCTTTGTATACGTATGTATGTGTATATGAAGATGTAGATGTAGATGTAGATGTATGTATATGTATATGTATCCCTCACAAATCTCAAGCTTGTCCCTGAACCCACATGCACAAGACAAACTTGGAGGCTAAAAGAATGAACTGAGATTTGAATTTCCACTGACAAAAAGTGAGGCAAACCTGTAACCCAAGTCTACACAAGTTAATTGCCTGCTTAAAAATTTTTTCCCTAAGGAATAAAACAGAACTCAGAGTATATATAAAATAACAACCATAATGTCCAGGATAAAATCCAGAATGTAAATTTAGCACTGATTCAGTGGTACTTTGAATTCTGATCTTCCCTAATTTGCCTGCTACTATTTTTCAGAGTGCTCAGTTAGCTGATGTATGCATTATCTTTTATAGCTGGATTCACTGGGAGACAGGGTGGAGGTGTGCTCATTCCATCTTACCTGGAATTGGAACCACTACCATTAGAATTTTAAATCCTCATTCTTGCCTGGATTCTCTCAGAGTAAGAAGCGCTTGTCAGCCTGGCTAAAGTCACCAGTAGGCGCTGTAGGGCTAGGAGTGTCCAAGACCCACCCTGGATGAGCCAGCCCTCAAGTTGAGTCACATAGCACGAGCAGCTTCAAACACCTATTTAGCTGTAGAGTAATTTGGAATGAAGGATTAGTGCATCTAAAAAGGTGGGCTGGCACCAGATTTTACTAAATTAAAGGGTTTTTTAAAAATGCCAAATCAAAGTGTTTGTATTTTATCCTTTAGAGCTTAAGCAATGAAGACCTATACATAAAAGGGTTGTATGTAGAAAAATGTACTTTATGCAGTGCTCAGGACCCTCTGGACACTTGCTGAACTTCATTAAATATACAGAAAAATAGCGCAGGAGAGAAAAAGAATTAGTGATTCTACTGTTGGAAATAAAAATGAGATCCAGACCAGTGACATTCTAACAGCTTCTTTATTAAAAATCCGTCAGTTATTTTTTTTTTTTAAATCTGCTTTAGGGCCCTTACAATAAGACCAATGGGTAATAGAATTATGAGTTCCTTTTTTCCTCTTTAAATATTATTTTTACAAATGTTCCTTAATGAGCATAAATTACCTTTAAAATCATTATTAAAGAGCTTTTTAGGGGCTTCCCTGGTGGCGCAGTGGTTGAGAATCTGCCTGCCAATGCAGGAGACACGGGTTCGAGCCCTGGTCTGGGAAGATCCCACATGCCACGGAGCGAATGGCCCGTGAGCCACAGTTACTGAGCCTGCGCGTCTGGAGCCTGTGCTCCGCAACAAGAGAGGCCGCGATAGTGAGAGGCCCGCGCACCGTGATGAAGAGTGGCCCCCGCTTGCCACAACTAGAGAAAGCCCTCGCACAGAAACGAAGATCCAACACAGCCATTAATAAATAAATAAAGCACACCTAGTATAGTGTAATTAAAAAAAAAAAAAAGAGCTTTTTAAATCCATGGATATTTTGAGACAGCACATGAGAATTTCCAATTACATATAGATTCGTAGAAATACATACCTTTAAAAATCTTGTTTTACAGGTCAGAGAAGTTAAGTGATTGCCATAGGACACAGAATTTTATTACCTGATATGCACATAGAGATGGCCTTATATTTTTAGTTTTTCATTTGATTGTTGGTTTTTTCACTCAATAATAAAGTTACAAGCAAGATCTGAAGTGCCTAACAGGAGAAACCTGTTAGTGGAAGTTGCTTGAGGTTGCTAAGGACTAAGGAATAGAAATAATATGAAGTTTGTGTTCTTCCCTGAAAAAGCTGGAATCTTTTTCATATTCTTTGCTTAAACATGAGAAAGAGTAGCACTGGAAACGTTAATCACAAAAATGATTGGTCTTCTGCCTCTCATCTCACCCTCTTCTGGTGTGTCTCTCAAGTTTGAGTTCCTAATCAAGCATTTTAGTGGTTAGAGTGTCAAGTGCTTCAAATGAATACTTAAACCTAAATTACAAGTAAGTGGTAAGATTTGCAAGCTCTCTTCTCTGAAGTGAGTACTTCCTCCCCTCCTCCTTAGGCCTGAGGAAATGCTACCTGATATGGGCCTTAGATTGTCCCTTCCAAGGGAAAAATGAGAGGTCTGTAGTTACAAATGGAATTCTATAAAATGGGGTAGGTGAGGAAAAAGCATTTTTTTATATCTACTGTTTGCCAATACCTTGTTAAAGACTAGAAATAATATATAAAAATGACAGTCCTTGCCTTTAAGCAGCCAACAGCCTGTGAGGGTAAGACATGCAGACTCGTAAACCACTAGTAAGGTGGTAGGGGAAGGAACTAACTACACTGGCAGTACAGATTACAGATAAAGTCATTCTTCCTGGGAGATTTTTGGAAAACCTCACAATAGAATGTGTTGCAGACAACTGGAAAAAGGGATTTGGGAGGTGATGGGGAGGAGTCAATAAAAAAGAAAAAATCTAACCATCCTCTTCAATAAGCTGAAATGCTTTGTGTAAATAAGGCGCGATCACACACACACACATACGCACGAATTTAAGGTAATACTTTATAAAAGACCAAAGTGAACACAACCAGATGGCCAAAATATTTAGTACAGATTTAGTGACTACTATAAGTAATCTACCTATAAGTCTCTGGGTAAAAAAAAAAAAAAAAAAAAATTAATTTAAGAATACCACGTAGTAGGAAAAAGTTAGCCCTCTAAAAATTATGGCATAGCAAATAAATGATCATGGGAAAAGAGGTCCCACAAATATTTTAAGAAACGTTTATGGACCAGTAAAATGTACAGTCATATTGCATTTATTCTGGAAGATGTGAGTATATGATGGTGAGCTCTATGAAGATGAATTGGGCACCGTCCATACCCCCAGAAGAATCTGTAATCTAGTAGAGGATTCAGGAAAGTAAGCCAATAATACCCGCAAAGAGTAAATGAAGGAAGGCAAATGTGGAGGTGTACCCAGGTATGCCCAAGGCAGCGCAATATGGAAATCACCAGCAAGTTTTCAAATAGAAATTGCCTATATTGGGTGTATGTTTCTTTAGATATCTAAACCATGTCCTAGAGCAGGAGAGCAAACCAAACAGAGGGATTTCTTTCAAGAACTGATCCAAATGTACAGTGATGGGGTTCAGGTCAGGTTGCTCCAAGATGTGCCACTCTGGCATGCTGATTATTTTAGCTGAAAACAAGCAAGCCCCAGAATACTCGAGAAGACCATTTGAACATCCCCCATACTGCCTAAAAGAATTTAAGATAGGAAGCTTGTCCCAGGAAGGAGTTATCACCATAAATAACAACTATTTTAGATATGAACTAAGAGTGGTAGACAGGAAGAAACCTAGCAAGGCCCATTTGATCAAAGTCGGCTCTGTGCCCCATTGTCTTTGGATGGCCCAGCAAACATTTGTTTACCAAACGTTAACTCTTTTTTAACCTTCCTGTGAATTACCTTACTTCCCTTTGAAGTCCTAGACCCTTACCTACTTCTCTTTAGTCCAGAATAACAGATATACCTCATCTTGCCATCTTCAGAATTCTTCATATTTATGAGGATTTTCCCATGCATATGTAATAAATTTGATTTTGTCCTATTAATCTGCCTTATGTCTGCCTTTTAATTACCAGTGTAAACAAAGAGCGTTTTTATTCACCACCCAGTTCTGCAAGGATTAAGTCATAACCTGCTGCAGTCACTGACTGACACTGCACTCTGAGAGGAAATTAAGACCATGACGGGATGCTCTGTGCTTTGGACGAGCAGGCCCCATAGATAGTTAGATATATATCTCAGGAAGAATTTTAATGAAACCAGATTCTTGCATCTTCCCATACATAGAGAAACTCTGAAATCATTAACTTGAGATACCTGTTCTTTGTGACTCGCAGTAATCTTTTACCAAGATGTATGCTTGACTGCACAGATTCGCTCGCCAAGCATCATATGTATATATATACACACACATATATATATGTGTGTGTATATATATATACACTGACTTCTTTCCGTACATCTTCAGAACAGTTCCTCAGAGCTACTGAGAGGCTGTCTCTTGGGCTGTAGTCCTCAGTAAAAATCCCTGAATGAAACAAACTCACAACTCTTACTTTGTGTGTTTTAAAGTTGATACCAGCCAAAAGAACTAAGAGGGGAAAGAGGGGAAAATCGCTCTCCCACACAACAGTCTTCAGTCTATAGGTGTTGCTGTTTTTCCTGTACTGGGTATTTGTTTTAAAAATATATTTAAGATAGTGGTGATGATTACACAGCAGTGGAAGTGTGCTTAGTGCCACTGAACTGTACACTTAATGGTAAAATTTATGTATGTTTTACCACAATTTAAAAAATAGAAAAAATGATATTTGACATTTTTGTTAGTAGTATTTTTCATTTTGATTCTCTTGAAGCTTACTTTTTACATCTTTATTTACTATTTAAGAAGCTGTTCTTAAATGTAAGAAGCAAGTTGTTATCCATGTATTATTTCCCTTTCTTATCACAAAATCAGTCATCAGTTTGAATTTAGAAAGTGTTATTTGTGGAGCACAAAGCATTTTAAAAATAATTATAGCCACTATTAGTAATCATCTTATGTTCTAAAGCTTCCCAAATAGTCTTGAATGATAATATTCATGATATAGTCATGAACAGTAATACTCATTAACACCTGGGGAAAACTAAGATACAGAAAGTTTAACTAACATTAAGTTTGTCAAAACTGTATCCAGGCTTTGAAATGTCTGTTCCCGTTCCTGCACTCAGAGATATGGCCATGTCACCTTCCTGTGGTTGCCTAACATTTCATTCTGTTATTTGCCAGGCTAATATTAAAATAAGCATTGATACTTAGCAAACATTCATCTTTCCTTCCCAATTTCATATTCTGCTGAATCTCATAGTGAAGTCCTATTTGAAGGTGGTTGGGCTCCCCCCCGGCCCCGACTCATGATGAATACATTCCTAGAAAAGATAAAAAAACAGGGGCCGCATTGGCTTATAAAAGTGCTAGCAGCTTAAAAGAGGGAAAAATGACATCTCAGCAGTATAATGAGAAAATTTGGAATCTGAGAGAGAACAATTATTTAGTTTCTATTTAAAAAAAAAAAAGGACAGCAAAAGACAGATAACTCAGCTTCTGTTTTAATTAAGCTAAACCTATAGGCCATTTAAATGAATGTTGAAGAGATGTGCAAGGGAGTATGTTGAACATAATGTGTTACTTAAAACCTTTAATAACCAAAATTTTTTACCTGTCTACCAGAGAGAGATGTGATTGCACTGTGAACCAAATTGTTGTCATATGAATAAAATGCATAAAAGACTTTAAAACCAACCCTCTTTTACTCATTAAAGTCTTCTAGTGCTTCATTAATTTTAATGGTATAATCTAGTTCTGATTGAAGTGCACCTGAATGCAGTTAGTGCCTCATCAGTACTGATGAGTTCCAAGTAATTCAGGCCATGTCTGCAGAGTGATCACAAATTATGTCTTTATTTACATCTACTCTATGCCTGTTTGCCCATGTCTTCAACAGCACAGCTTTTACATTCCAGGAGCCCAGCATCTTCCTTTTTGACCTTACCTACATTATTTTAAAGAGATTTCTATTTTCAGAGCTGCTTTTATACTAACAACCGAGTTCTGTGCAAACAAAAAAAGAAGATTTTGTGGAGATGCCAAAATATGACATTTCTTCCTCAGATCTTCAGACTGAATATAGATATAGAATATAGATATGAGTCAAATGCATTTTTGAAAAGTAGGGCGTCTGATGTATATGTTAGAAAGTAAATGAATATCAGTTTTGCATTTCCACTGTAACTGTTTCATAAAACTAATTTTTTAGAAAAACCTCTTCTTAAATCCTCTTAGAATTCCATAATTACATCTCTCAAACTAGATTTACTCATTGTCAAATACAGGTTTAGCTTACAGATTGAAAACACAATTAATTATGGGGCACCTCTAATCCTTGACCTCTAGTACGAGTATTTTCACGGTACTAAAATAAGTGACTCTGAATATATAGACCCAAAGCAAGAAGATTAAACAATCTAACCCCATCCCCACCATAGGAACTAACTAAAGAGGATTTGGACATTAGTAACACCCGAGTGGGGCTTTCTCCAATGATGCTAAAGGCGCTTTCACCAAATGTGGTCTCTTCATCTCCCTTTTCTAAGTTCCATGATAACCATTTGCCTTCTCTTCACATAGGCTTTTTGCAGAAAGGATAAAATGTAGTTAATTTGGCTTCCTTTTCTGAATCATCTGATTCCAGTCTTGCAGTTCTTCAGTTTAGTCTTAGATCCCAGGCAGTTTTTTGATTTAGTCTTCCAGGTGGCTAATCTCCATTATGTGCAAATTTTTCTAGTTCTCAGATGGCAGTTTAATTTACTTTTTTTCTTTTTTTGAGGGTTTTGAGGCTCCCTCAGATATGTTTTATTCCCCAATAAAATTCTAAAGCCTTGTATAGTTTCCTACACAGATGAGAAAAAGAATGAATATTTTTAATGTAGACAGATGGTGATTATTTCATTTCTACCTTGATTATTGGATTAAATACAGTAGATATTGCATAATTTGTACCAAAGTTTTTCTCCACTAAAATTAATAGCAACTGTGTATCCTTTCACATTAAAAAAATTAGGCATGATTAAATGTCAAATTTTTAAAAGTTGTTATGAAATATTTTTGACATTCAAAAAGCAATAAAAGACTTCTTATGTCTGGGGACCAGCAGGTGAGAATTCATCATTGAGAAAAGGGTAATCACCAAATACCATGGAAATCAGAAGGTAGTGGAACAAAATATTTAGAACTGAAAGAAGGGGGGTGGGGAAAGGAGAGAATTTAATGTTTACTGAGTCAGGTAACTAGGTCTGTGTCTTCAAAAATGTGAATTTCATCCCATAAATGTGACATCAGTTTAGAGGATCACAATCAGCACTTTTTTAAAACTGAAAGAGAATAAGTTAATATAGAATAGAAAAGCATCAAGTGCATCTCACATAGTAAGGATAATTATTATTACCTGAAACTTTTATTTGGGTTTTACATACATACACATACACACTCACTTGCTTACTCATATATGTGGGTACCAGATTCTAATGTAAAATATATTTCTTCCCAGAGGTTACAGTGAAAGAAAAAAATGCAAGTCACTGCCTTATATTATTTAATCATCATAAAAACTTTGTAAGGCAAATTATCACCATTTTACAAATGAAACCAAGACTCTATTAAGTTAAATCATTTGCCCTTGGTTATACACCTGGTTAGTGGCTGAGCTTGAATTTAAGGCAAATCTTTTGACCTCAAAACAATTTCTTGATCCAAATCAGGGCACTTGTGAAAGAATTGCCGATAGAGATTGGTTCAAGATGGCAGAGTAGAAGGATGTGCGCTCACTCCCTCGCAAGAGCACCAGAATCACAAACAACTGCTGAAGAATCATCGACAGGAAGACACTGGAAGTCACCAAAAAAGATACCCCATATCCAAAGACAAAGGAGAAGCCACAATGAGACGGTAGGAGGGACGCAATCACAATAAAATCAAATCCCATAACAGCTGGGTGGGTGACTCACAAACTGGAGAACATTTATACCACAGAAGTCCACCCACTGGAGTGAAGGTTCTGAGCCCCACATCAGGCTTCCCAACCTGGGGGTCCAGCAATGGGAGGAGGAATTCCTGGAGAATCAGACTTTGAAGGCTAGTGGGATTTGATTGCAGGACTTCGACAGGACTGGGGGAAACAGAGACTCCACTCTTGGAGGGCACACACAAAGTAGTGTGCGCATGGGGACCCAGGGGAAGGAGCAGTGACCCCAGGGGAGGCTGAACCAGACCTACCTGCTAGTGTTGGAGGGTCTCCTGCAGAGGTGGGGGGTGGCTGTGGCTCACCGTGGGGACAAGGACACTGGCAGCAGAAGTTCTGGGAAGTACTCCTTGGTGTGAGCCCTCCCAGAGTCCGCCATTAGTCCCAACAATAAGCCCAGGTAGGCTCCAGTGTTGGGTTGCCTCAGGCCAAACAACCAACAGGTAGGGAACCCAGCCCCACCCATCAGCAGTCAAGTGGATTAAAGTTTTACTGAGCTCTGCCCACCCGAGAAACAGTCAGCTCTACCCACCACCAGAACCTCCCATCAGGAAACCTGCACAAGCCTCTTGGATAGCCTCATCTACCAGAGGGCAGACAGCAGAAGCAAGAACTACAATCCTGCAGCCTGTGGAAGAAAAACCACATTCACAGAAAGATAGACAAGATGAAAAGGCAGAGGGCTATGTACCAGATGAAGGAACAAGATAAAACTGCAGAAAAACAATTAAATGAAGTGGAGCTAGGCAACCTTCCAGAAAAAGAATTCAGAATAATGAGAGTGAAGAGATCCAGGACCTCAGAAAAAGAATGGAGGCAAAGATCGAGAAGATGCAAGAAATGTTTAACAAAGACCTAGAAGAATTAAAGAACAAACACCTAGAAGAATTAAAGAACAAACAGAGATGAACAATATGATAACTGAAATGAAAAATACACTAGAAGGAATCAATAGCAGAATAACTGAGGCAGAAGAACGGATAAGTAACCTGGAAGACAGAATGGTGGAATTCACTGCCACAGAACAGAGTAAAGAAAAAAGAATGAAAAGAAATGAAGACAGCCTAAGAGACCTCTGAGAAAACATTAAACGCACCAACATTCGCGTTATAGGGGTCCCAGAAGGAGAAGAGAGAGAGAGAAAGGACCCGAGAAAATATTTGAAGAGATTACAGTCGAAAACTTCCCTAACATGGGAAAGGAAATAGCCACCCAAGTCCAGGAAGCTCAGAGAGTCCCAGGAAGCATAAATCCATGGAGAAACATGCTGAGACACATAGTAAGCAAATTGACAAAAATTAAAGACAAAGAAAAATTATTGAAAGCAACAAGGGAAAAAAGACAAATAACATAGAAGGAACTCCCATAAGGTTAACAGCTGATTTCTCAGCAGAAACACTACAAGCCAGAAGGGAGTGGCACGATATATTTAAAGTGATGAAAGGGAAAAACCTACAACCAAGATTACTCTATCCGGCAAGGAGCTCATTCAGATTCAATGGAGAAATCAAAAGCTTTACAGACAAGCAAAAGCTAAGAGAATTCAGCACCACCAAACCAGCTCCACAACAAATGCTAAAGGAACTTCTCTAAGGGGAAACACAAGAGAAGAAAAGGACCTACAAAAACAAACACATAACAATTAAGAAAATGGTAATAGGAACATACATATCGATAATTACCTTCAATGTGAATGGATTAAATGCTCCAACCAAAAGACACAGGCTTGCTGAATGGATACAAAAACAAGACCCATCTATATGCTGTCTACAAGAGAGCCACTTCAGACCTAGGGACACATACAGACTGAAAGTGAGGGGATGGAAAAAGATATTCCATGCAAATGGAAATCAAAAGAAAGCTGGAGTAGCAATACTCATATCAGATAAAAGAATTTAAAATAAAGAATGTTACAAGAGACAAGGAAGGACACTACACAGTGATAAAAGGATCAATCCAAGAAGAAGATATAACAATTATAAATATATATGCACCCAACATAGGAGCACCTCAATACATAAGGCAACTGCTAACAGCTATAAAAGAGGAAATCAACAGTAACACAGTAATAGTGGGGGACTTTAACACCTCACTTACGCCAATGGACAGATCATCCAGACAGAAAATTAATAAGGAAACACAAGCTTTAAATGACACAATAGACCAGATTGATTTAATTGATATTTATAGGACATTCCATCCAAAAATAGCAGATTACACTTTCTTCTCAAGTGCACATGGAACATTCTCCAGGATAGATCACATCTTGGATCACAAATCAAGCCTCAGTAAATTTAAGAAAATTGAAATCATATCAAGCATCTTTTCTGACCACAATGCTATGAGATTAGAAATCAATTACAGGGAAAAAAACCTAAAAACACAAACACATGGAGGCTAAACAATACGTTACTGAATAACCAAGAGATCACTGAAGAAATCAAAGAGGAAATAAAAAAATACCTAGAGACAAATGACAACGAAAACACGACAATCCAAAACCTATGGGATGCAGCAAAAGCAGTTCTAAGAGAGAAGTTTATAGCAATACAAGCCTACCTCAAGAAACAAGAAAAATCTCAAATGAGCAATCTAACCTTACACCTAAAGGAACTAGAGAAAGAAGAACAAACAAAACACAAAGTTAGTAGAAGGAAAGAAATCATAAAGATCAGAGCAGATATAAATGAAATAGAAACAAAGAAAACAATAGCAAAGATCAATAAAACTAAAAGCTGGTTCTTTGAGAAGATAAACAAAATTGATACATCATTAGCCAGACTCATCAAGAAAAAGAGGAAGAAGACTCAAATCAATAAAATTAGAAATGAAAAAGGGGAAGTTACAACAGACACCGCAGAAATATAAAGCATCCTAAGAGACTACTACAAGCAACTCTATGCCAATAAAATGGACAACCTGGAAGAAATGGACAAATTCTTAGAAACATATAACCTTCCAAGACTGAACCAGGAAGAAATAGAAAATATGAACAGACCAATCACAAGTAATGAAATTGAAACTGTGATTAAAAATCTTCTAACAAACAAGAGTCCAGGACCAGATGGCTTCACAGGTGAATTCTATCAAACATTTAGAGAAGAGCTAACACCCATCCTTCTCAAACTCTTCCAAAAAATTGCAGAGGAAGGAACACTCCCACACTCTTTCTATGAGGCCACCATCACCCTGATACCAAAACCGGACAAAGATACTACAAAAAAAGAAAATTACAGACCAGTATCACTGGTGAATATAGATGCAAAAATCCGCAAAAGAATACTAGCAAACAGAATCCAACAACACATTAAAAGGATCAAACACCATTATCAAGTGGGATTTATCCCAGGGATGCAAGGATTCTTCAATATACACAAATCAATCAGTGTGACACACCACATTAACAAATTAAGGAATAAAAACCATATGATCATCTCAGTAGATGCAGAAAAAGCTTTTGACAAAATTCAACACCCATTTATGATTAAAAACTCTCCACAACATGGGCATAGAGGGAACCTACTTCAACATAATAAAGGCCATATATGACAAACCCACAGCCAACATCATTCTCAATGGTGAAAAACTGAAAGCATTTCCTCTAAGGTCAGGAACAAGACAAGGATGTCCACTCTCGCCACTATTATTCGACATAGTTTTGGAAGTCCTAGCCACGGCAATCAGAGAAGAAAAAGAAATAAAAGGAATACAAATTGGAAAAGAAGAAGTAAAACTGTCACTGTTTGCAGATGACATGACAGTATACACAGAGAATCCTAAAGATGCCACCAGAAAACTACCAGAGCTAATCAATGAATTTGGTAAAGTTGCAGGAGACAAAATTAATGCACAGAAATCCCTTGCATTCCTATACACTAATGATGAACAATCTGAAAGAGAAATTAAGGAAACACTTCCATTTACCATTGCAACAAAAAGAATAAAATATCTAGGAATAAACCTACCTAGGGAGACAAAAGACCTGTATGCAGAAAACTATAAGACACTGATGAAAGAAATTAAAGATGATACCAACAGATGGAGAGATATACCATGTTCTTGGATTGGAAGAATCAATATTGTGAAAATGACTATACTACCCAAAGCAATCTACAGATTCAATGCAATCCCCATCAAATTACCCATGGCATTTTTCACAGAACTAGAACAAAAAATCTTAAAATTTATATGGAGACACAAAACACCCCGCATAGCCAAAGCAGTCTCAAGGGACAAAAACGGAGCTGGAGGAATCAGACTCCCTGACTTCAGACTATACTACAAAGCTACAGTAATCAGGACAATATGGTACCGGCACAAAAACAGACATATAGATCAATGGAGCAGGATAGAAAGCCCAGAGGTAAACCCACACACCTATGGTCAACTAATCTATGACAAAGGAGGCAAGGATATACAATGGAGAAAAGACAGTCTCTTCAATAAGTGGTGCTGGGAAAACTGGACAGCTACATGTAAAAGAGTGAAATTAGAACACTCCTAACACCATACACAAAAAAAAACTCAAAATGGATTAGAGACCTAAATGTAAGACTGGACACTATAAAACTCTTAGAGGAAAACATAGGAAGAACACTCTTTGACATAAATCACAGCAAGATCTTTTTTGATCCACCTCCTAGAGTAATGGAAATTAAAACAAAAATAAACAAATGGGACCTAATGAAACTTAAAAGCTTTTGCACAGCAAAAAACCATAAACAAGACGAAAAGACAACCCTCAGAATGGGAGAAAATATTTGCAAACGAATCAACAAAGTATTAATCTCCAAAATATATAAACAGCTCATGCATCTCAATATGAAAAAAACAAACAACCCAATCCAAAAATGGGTAGAAGACCTAAATAGACATTTCTCCAAAGAAGATATACAGATTGCCAACAAACACATGAAAGGATGCTCAACATCACTAATTATTAGAGAAATGCAAATCAAAACCACACTGAGGTATCACCTAACACCAGTTAGAATGGGCATCATCAGAAAATCTAGAAACAATAAATGCTGGAGAGGGTATAGAGAAAAGGGAACCTTCTTGCATTGTTGGTGGGAATGTAAACTGATACAGCCACGATGGAGAACAGTATGGAGGTTCCTTAAAAAACTAAAAATAGAATTACCATATGACCTAGCAATCCCACTACTGGGCGTATACCCAGAGAAAACCATAATTCAAAAAGACACATGCACCCCAATGTTCATTGCAGCACTATTTACAATAGCCACGTCATGGAAGCAACCTAAATGCCCATCAACAGACGAATGGATAAAGAAGATGTGGTACATTTATACAATGGAATATTACTCAGCCATATAAAGGAGCCAAATTGGGTCATTTGTAGAGACGTGGATAGATCTAGAGACTGTCATACAGAGTGAAGTAAGTCAGAATGAGAAAAACAAATACCATATATTAACGCACATATGTGGAACCTAGAAAAATGGTACAGATGAACTGGTTTGCAGTGCAGAAATAGAGACACAGATGTAAAGAACAAACGTATGGACACCAAGGTGGGAAAGTGGCAGGGCGGGGGTGGTGGTGTGATGAATTGGGAGATTGGGATTGACATATATACACTAATATGTATAAAATGGATAACTAATAAGAACCTGCTGCATAAAAAAATAAATAAAATAAAATTCAAAAAAAATAAAGACAGGAAAAAAAAACCCCAAAACCAAAAAGAAAACAATTTCTTCTGGCTGCTTCCACAATATGCTCTTTTTAAAACTTTGGCCTGAAGAATAGCCGGTTCCACATAAGCAGACATACTGTGGCAGCACAGAAGTCAAAGAGAAGGACCCAAGGAAGAGAGCCAGAATGGATTCCTAGCCATCAAAGCCTAATCTAGCTGCATTCTGCCCCAGATACAAGGAATATTGCAAATTTTAAGTCTTGTGAAACAAAACCATGCTTTGTTCACATCATTGCTCGATGAATATTGATTGAAGGAGACCTTAGTAAACAGGAACTCTTTGCATGCTGTTACTACTTTGGCTGAAAGATACGGCATTCAATTAGAATTTAACTAATAGTTAAGTCTTTTTATCTCTTTCAATTGACCCATCTGTTACATAAAAGATCTCTTATTTTCACTGTAACATTGCCAATGTGCTTGTTCCTTGTAGCAAAAGAAATCACAACTTCTGCAAAAAGGATCACATCATTCAAATATCCGGCAATGTTTGAGGAGAAAGAATATTCTTGTATCCAACTTAAGTGCTCTTCCATGCTCTGAAAATTGAAGAGCTGTCAGGGAAGGATATTTGGTGAATATGGAAGGTTTTAACAAAACCTGAGGTGCCAGATTGAGTATTTAGGAATCCATTGCAGACTTTGTTTAAATGACTGCATTTAGTTATGAATATCTTGCTCTGAAAGAGTAAAGTCACATATGAGTACATTCCAGGTAATACAATAAAGCAGTGGTCCCCAACCTTTTTGGCACCAGGGACCAGTTCCATGGAAGACAATTTTTCCACAGACCGGGGAGGAAGGGAATGGTTTCGGGATGATTCAAGTGCATTACATTTATCGTGCACTTTATTTCTATTATTATTACATTGTAATATATAATGAAATAATTATACAACTCACCATAATGCAGAATCAGTGGGAACCCTGAGCTTGTTTTCCTGCAGCTAGATGGTTCCGTCTGGGGGTGATGGGAGACAGTGACCCGAAGTGTGTTGCTTATGTCCAGTCTCCTCCGTGATCTCGTTTTGGTCGTTGTCACTGCAGAAAACCCTGCTTCACAAAGACTGGATGTTGGAAATGGAAGCAGGCTTTTCAGTGCCTTTGTGGCAATCTCAGGATATTCTGCCTTGACTTTAATCCAGACGTATGGAGATTTGACATTGTCTCAAGCATACTTTTAAGGCCACCGTCACTTGCGATCTCAAGCAGTTGATCCTCTTGTAGCATAGACAAAGTCGATTCACCTGGCTTATTCACAAATGGGTCACGGATCCATTCCTTCCCAGTTTGGGGGTCTTTTGTGGTTGGGAAGTAATGCTCAAACTCTTTTGAAAGCTGAGATAAGTGATCATGCGCCATCTGGGAGAAAGAAGGCCCTGGCTCAGTCTCTTTCAAAATCTCTACTAATGTTTGAAACATGTCAAAATTCCCAGTGTTCACTCATCGCCCCCATAATTCCAGTTTGGCTTTGAATGCAGCCACTCTATCTGCCGACTTGAACACAGTTGTCATTCTCCCCTGAAGTGACAGATTGAGATCATTGAGCAGGTTGAATGTGTCACACAAATAAGCAAGTTTTGTGACCCATTCTGTGTCACCGAAATGTGCTGCCAGTCGTGACTGTTCTTCTGAAAGTAACCTCTGGAGTGGCTCTCATAACTCAAAAACACTGGCCAGTGATCTATCTTTAGAAAGCCATCTCACTTCTGTGTATAAGAAAAGACGTGTGTGCTCTGCGTCCATCTCCTCACAGAGCTGCGTGAACAGACATGAGTTAAGGGCATGTACTTTAACGTGGTTGATAATTTTAATCACATCCTACAAAACGTTGTTAAGTTCAGGTGACATTTTTCGGCTAGCCAGCATTTCTCTAGGGATGACTAGGATAGACTCACATTCAGAAGCAACCTCTTTGACCCAAGTAGTGAAACCAGAAAGCCGTCCAGTCATGGCAGCTGCTCTGTCTGTGCATATACCAACACAAAATGACCAATTCAGTTGTCCTGATGTGTAATCATTCAAAGACTTCAATAGTTCTGCAGTTGTGGTGTTGGTTGGCAACAAAAGTGCACATAACATATCCTCATGCACATCCTCCTGAAAAATATATTGCACAGAAACAAGCACTGTTGCCTTGTTGTCAACATCAGTAGACTGGTCAACCTGGATTGTGTACCACGGTGACTCATTAATCCTCTCTGACAATTATGCCTCAACATCCTCTGCTATTTCATCATTTTGTCTAGTTATGGTGCTAGCCAAAAGAGGAACACATGCCACCTTTTGAACTGCATGCAGCCTCTCCTAAAATTTCAAGACAGATGTCCTTAGCAGCAGGCAGGATCAACTTGTCACCAATAGTAAAGGGCTTCTTAGCTTTAGCAATGCAGTTAACCACTAAGAATGGTGCTTTCAGTGCAGACACATTTGATGAAGTGGGCCTTCAATAATTGCTTCTGTTCTTCGTATTCACGTTTTTTTCTTTTGAAAAAGTCCAAAGCCTTGTCCTTTAAGGCAGGGTGCTTGGTCTCTATGTGGCGAAGCAGTTTTGAAGGTTTCACAGCTTTGTTGGATAGCCAGTCACCACATATTATACAGAGCGGGCTTGGAGAACGTGAATCACCTGTTGCAATGAAACCATAATTTAAGTAGGACTCTTGTTATATTCTTTTAAATGCAGCTTTCTTTTTGCTGGCAGTCTTAGAGTCTTCTGCTCTCTCATCATTGGGTCTTTCCCCCTTTTCAAAGAAGCTCTCCAACAACGTTTGGTTTTTACTCATTTTGGCTAGGATTAGCTTGTGGGCTTACCAAAACTGTGACTGAGACAAGTGTGCAGTTCAGGAAAGAGGTGTGGACGGAAGTGGTAAATAAAATAACGGGCAGGCCACATGTGGACTAAAATAAGTGTCGGATTCTGACTTAAAACATACCACCAGATGCAGCTGTACAATTGAAGTACATCAACTCACTTGCCACTATAAAGCCTGCCACCAGATGCAGCTTGTCACTTGCCACTCATGGATAGGGTTTTGATATGAGTCTGCAGGCAATTGATTATGGTCTCTGTGCAGTCAAACCTCTCTGCTAATGATAATCTGTATTTGCAGCCGCTCCCCAGCGCTAGCATCACCCCCTCTGCTCCACCTCAGATCATCAGGCATTAGATTCTCATAAGGAGCGCACAACATAGATCCCTCACATGCACAGTTCACAGTAGGGTTCGCACTCCTATGAGAATCTAATGCCACTACTGACCTGACAGGAGGCGGAGCTCAGGCGGTAATGAGAGCGATGGGGAGCAGCTGTAAATACAGATGAAGCTTCACTTGCTCACCTGCCACTCACCTCCTGCTGTGCGGCCCGGTTCCTGACAGGCCACGACCGGTATCAGTCCGATACCGGTGGCCGGTTATGGACTAAAACCAGTCCATGGCCTGGGGGTTAGGGACCCCTGCCCTAAAGGATGGTTTTAAGGGATATTCAAAGACAGATTATTATCATATTATAATAGTGATTCTTTTTTTATTATTTAACATGCAAACCCTTACATAGTACTTAAAATGTGTTGAGCACTTCTAAGTGAACTTTACAAATATTAACTTTATCCTCCAAACAACCCTATGAGAGAGGCATTATCACTGTTCTCATTTTATACAAAGGAACTTGAGGAACTTAGAGACTAAGTCAATCACTTAACGTCATATAGTGGGAGAGCTGGGACGTGTACTCAAGCAGTGTGGCTGTAGAGTCAACATGCTTGGCCATGATGTCAGTCCTCTCAACCCTCCATCCCTCGTCCCCAGAATGCCAGTCACTGCTCGAGGTTCTGCTCCCTCTCTTGTTTACAGGCGTTGGTTGGTAGAACGGCCCTCCACCCCATCCCATTCAGGGTGTTTAGCACAATGTCCTGAATTATATTGGGTGTGGCTTCCTCTTCTATATTTCAAAGACATTAATTTGTCACTCAAACGTTAGTATGGTGCCTATTAGCACCAGCACAAGTGTATTCTTTTTATACTTTATTTTTCTCAATATAGTAGGAGGGAAGACAAGTGCTTATATTATAGCTGTGATGTATTTTCACAGTAGCATCTACAGTACTCATTTACTCACAAAATGCAGAACTTGATCTCACTCCTATTATTCTAGATAACAGTGTTTTTCTTGTTATGTGGAACACTTTTAGAGTTACAGAATTAGCTGCAGCCATCTCTTGTCATATGCCCCTTCAGGTTACAGACACCACAGGATGGATGGAAGAGGATAACAAGATTCGAGAGATAACTATCTGTGTGCTGAGGGAAGAATTTGGCTTTCAAATTATACTAAATACGTTTTCAGTGTTTGAGACATCACATTTGGATTGCTTTTGAGAGACTGAATGTACAAATACACAACGGCCAGACCATATATGACAACAGAACTCTGACTCACAACCTCTGCAGCAACCAGTTCAAGAAGCCAAACCACAGTCTCTGAAGCAATCAGCCCAGAGATGGGGCTTTGGTCAGGGACGCCCAGTTCCCCTCATTTTTGCCCCTGCTTCCAATTCAGGACCAGCCAGAGAAAGCCAAATATGCTTCCCAAACCACTTACCTAGGATACCCCGCTTCTAGTTAGTCTGCCTCCAATTTCCCCATGCCTACCACCCTGCTCAGATCACACTCGAGCATACCCATTTTTTCACCAGAAAGCTTTCCTATGCCTGCCTTTGAGTTTCTGCCAAATTCAAGCAGGTGATGGTGGCTGATTCCCTTGCTATAGCAAGCCCTAAATAGCCTCTGCTACAGTCTCTGTTTGTCCTCATCTGTATAGTCTTTATTTCCACACTTTCAAGAGAAATGAAGCTTCTCTTGATCTACTTGCCAGAAAATTGATTATATGAGTTTCTCTTTTCCAGTGGTGTCTGTAGGGATTGGTTGAAGGGTTGACTATAGTAGCATCTAGATAGTTGGAGGGTTTCTACATTTGTGTGAAAGTGGCCTTACAAATATTAGTTTTATCGTTGTCCTAAAATATTTTTACTTCCTACTACTTGTAATTGGATGTGTTTGCCCGTCTCAGTAGCATTAAAAAAAAAAATCAGAGAAACAAACCAAAGATATTAAGGAGAGTTTTATTGTAAAGATAGACAGGACCTACAGTTTTACATTTTTCCAAGTCTACGAAAACTCTCAGAGTAGAAATTTCTTTATGTCTGTCATACCAGCAGACAGATTATTTATAAATTAAGGAAGGGAAAGTTCACTTCTTGCTAAACTGAGGTAGAGGAGGTGGCACCTTAATATCTTGGCCTCTCTCCAACTTCTTTTCACAATCCACCAGGTAATTGACTCCATCGATGACTAGCTGAACAAGCTCAACCTTTGACAGTGAAAAAGATGAAAGATTAAGTTGCATAGAAGACACATGCAAGGCTTTGATCAATAGGAACAATACTGGGACAAATGAGAACTTGCCCTGTTGCATGGACTTTAACAATTTCTTCTCTTTATTTCCCTAATGTTTTATGGGAGCAGAGGTGTCTGATGGTTATCGTCAGAGACGGGGAGCGGAGATATTACAGGGTTTCTCTCAATCTTTCTGTAGTTAAGATGGAGTTACTACTTTGTGTGTAAGGACTTTTTAAAAATATGAAAACCATTAGTTTGTATCTCAGACACTTCTTCCCCCATCAATCTGTTATAAAATAACAGTTTGTCTAAAAGTAAAACTACACAGTGACACCCTTGTGATGTTCTCTGACCTGGATCTGAATTCTGACCTTCCACTAAGCTACCTGAGTACTAAACATGCTATAGTTCAGATATTATCATTTACACAATGAACGGCTTTCTGAAAATTGTTTAAACCCAAATGTTTGGCAATTAAATAATGCTTGTATTGTACCAGGCAAGTGTGCTACTTAAAGGAAACTGTGAATTATACTGATATACTTTTTAAAATTCCTGCTTTAAAAAAATATATGTTAGAACTCTTGTTTACAAATATTGGTTTTTCTTAAACTAGAGGACATCTACCTATGAATTTTTCCCTGGGACTCACCTCGCAAACAAATTATTTGCACTGCTCCTAAAGGGACCCAAACTAAGACAGAAAGGAATTACTAGTTAATTCTAGACAGCACTAAAATACATGATAAAACTCAAGAATGCACAGCAATAATGGAAGAGATGGTTAAGTGTTACAGCTGAACATACTTTAGGCATGACAGAGTCTAGTACACTCCCCACTTCTTTTCATGCATAAGGAAACTGAAGCCCTATGAAAGGGTTGGGCCAGAAAGCTAGTCATTACCAATAAAAGAAACACTGATTTTCTACTTAGCTAACTGACCTATCTCAGTGTTGATGAGGGTGTGGTGAGATGGGTCTCTCATTCACTGCCTGTGGAACTCTCTTGGTATAAATCTTCTGGTAGGAAACTTGGTCATAAGTAAGGGACCCTCATCCTTAACCCAGGAGTCCCTTTCCTAGAAATATATCCTAACTAACTAATCAGAGTTGTGATTAGAGTTATGTATAGAGATGGTCATACAGTTATGTACAGAGATAGTCAAACAAAATCTCAAATAATCAGGGAGATATTAAGTAGATAATGGACCACCTTTACTATGCTGTCATTAAACAACATGTTTTGAAGAATTATAAAAATTCTTTTATAAGAATTTTATTTATAAAATATTTATATTTATCTTTTATTTAAATATTTATATTTATCTTTTATTTATAAAATATTTATATATATCTTATTTATAAAATAAGAATTTTATATTCTTTGAAGAATTATAAAATTATAGGAAAATGCTCATGTTATAATACACTGGGAAAAGCTGTGTTATATCAAATATGTTGTAATACTAAATTCTGTAAAAAAAAGTTTTTTGAATAATTGTAAGAATGGAAGGCAATTTAGAATAATGTTCACAATGGTTATCTCAGGGTTGTTAGGTTGAACAAGTGGTTTGTTTGTTTTTTTAACACTTTTGGGAATTTTTCTAGCTCCTACAGATGATCACTTATTGACTTAACAGTTTTCTAAAAATGATGAGTACTTTGCTTTCCAGTATTAAAAATCTAGTTAATATTAGAAGCCGACAGGGCTAGGACCCAGATTTTCTTTATTCACTACACCATATTCAGCAAATTTCAGAAGATGTAGTATTTATATCTGCTTCTTCCTCAAGTATCAATACTTTACCAGAGCTGGTAGCACTCAAGCTGATTTAATTGTTTTGAGTGTTTTCTCCTTTCCTTTCCTTAGTTTACTGGTAGGAGTACCAACCGGCAATGAAATATGCAAAAGATGGCAGGGAAGAAGAAAGAGCACCAATAATCCACAGATTTAATAACCAGCCACTGAGTTATTAAGAGTTTTATAAGCGGCTTTTAAATTAATGATGGGCACAATACGTTCAATGGGACCACATCCAGATAAGCTGGGATGACTTACTGAGATCAGGATTTGCTTAGGATTCTGCTGCATGTTCATTAAATGCGCTCTTTGTGCTTTTTCTCATGCATCACTCCAGGCCTACCTATAGTTTATGAATCCCATTTATCCTATGTATTCACAGAATCCTAAGGATTATTTGATGAGCACAATCTTACACATACCTCATGCATACCTTATTTGCCATCTTTAGCCCTAAACATAAAATTTTACAAACTATCAAGTATCTAAAAATGCCAACGTGAAGATGATAGTATGTGACCTTCACCAAAGGAAATCCGGAATCAAGAGAAAATCCACTATTTCACGCCCCTCAGAGAGAACACACGTGTTCTCTGACTCACAGTGATAAAAGACTGTTGTCCTTTAGCATAACAGAACTCCTGCTGCTCAGGATTGCTGGAACAGCTCTGGGGGCAGGCAGGTGACAACAGTCCCACTGTGAATTCCTTCACTTGCTTATATATTCTCAGCTTACATCGTGCTTACCTTTATGTGTGGAGGAAAAGTACTACAGAATGAAATGCTAACATGACTCAGGACTCAATGGGCAAAGAGGAGGTCTCGAATTTTGTGAATAAGGAAAGGCTGTTGAGTTTGCTTCTTTTCCTCCAGGCTGATTTTGTTAGTTCGTGTTCAGAAAGTTAGAGAGACGTTACCTCTGATCGGCCAATTCGATCTATGTTGGAAATGTCATACACATCGGACACTGCTTCAGTGTCCACGCCACCTGTGCCACGCTTCTGGAGTCTCAGGTTCTCCAGGATCTTAGAAAATCGCGAATCCTGGGACAAAGGATAATACTTAGTGTCCTAAGAATCAAACTTGATTCGTCATCCTTGGCACACTTAGAAAAGACATATAATGAGAAGTAATAACAGTTAATATTTATTAAGCATATATTTACTATGTGCCAGGGCCCTGTGCTGGAACTTACACCAACAATCCCATGAGGAAGGTATTGCTTTTACCCCCATTTCACAGATGAGGAAAATAAGGCTCAGAGGAATTAACTTGCCTAAAAGTACACACAGGTAGAAGGTAGCAGAGCTGTCATTAACTTCTATACTGCTATTTTGGCATCTGGATGCCAGCTTTGGTGAGTTTATTATTCATCTATATAACAGTTGTTACTGCTATAACTAAAATCATGACACTAAATCACAGCAAATAATTTTCTTATTGTAAAGCAACTACACTCCAATAAAAATTTTAAAAAATAATTTTCTTAGCATTGGAATTTTGAATAACAAATATTACCATACTTTTTTTTGGCCGAAAGCACATTTTCTAAAATTGTTTTAAAGTATTTGATTCACTTGGTGTGCTGTGGCAGAACTCTTAGTTGCCCACCAGAATCCTCTTTCCTTTCTTCCATTGGAGAGCTGGGGAAGTAACCACTGGCTAGGTTCTTGCTAATGGAACCAGCAGAAGTGAAGGGTGCCACTGCCAGGCCTGGACCTTACATCTTTACATGGACACACCCACATGCTCTCTCGCCTTCCCGCAGGCTAGAGCGTGAGGCCTGACTGTGACCACGCTAAGGGCACAACGCTCTAAGGCAGTGACCCTCCAAGTGCAGCTCGCTGACCAGCAGCATCAGCATCACCGGGAAACCTGTGAGAAATGCAAGTGCTGCAGGTGTTGTCACAGGCCTCCAGGTGATTTTGCTGCAGGCCCAAGTCTGAGAACCTCCGTATTGGGAGAGAGAGGAGAGGGAAGGCAGGCCAGGGAGCAGAGTGGAGCAGCCGGCCTGTCTATCCCGACTTGTTATATGAAGGAGAATTTAAAATTCTTGTTCTTGGGACTTCCCTGGTGGCCCAGTGGTTAAGACTTTGCCTTCCAACGCAGGGGGTGTGGGTTTGATCCCTGGTCGGGGAGCTAGGATCCCACATGCCTCGGGGCCAAAAAACCAAAAAACATAAAACAGAAGCAATATTGTAACAAATTCAATAAAGACTTTAAAAATGGTCCACATAAAAAAATCTTTAAGAAAAAGAATAAAGTTCTTGTTCTTGAAGCCGCTTCCCTTTTTTATAGCCCATAACCTCTTATCCTACGGATACAAGTGTTTTTGAGACAAACAACCTTTTCTTGTCATTTTCTTTCATTAGTGCAGAAACTAAGGGTTAAGGAATTGGGCTGTGATGTTTTTCCCTCCACAAAGCAGTCCCAGGTGAACCCATCCCGGTGGAACCCAACAGGGCCACTGGCTACATGACATTACCTTGCTGAGCTTTGGGATCCTAACGTGGACACCAGCCCGTAATCCTGTGCCGAGGTTCGAAGGGCAGGTCAGAATGTATCCCAGGTGCTCGTTCCACATGAACTCCCAGCCTCGTTCTTGGATTAGGCGTTCTACCTAAGACAGGGAACAAATGACGACGTTCTCAGATATCCATTCACTCAGCACATCCCAAACACCAGGGAAAGATGTGTGTACTGCTTGTCTGCCGTGAATAAAACTTAGGTCAATTTATAGTACTAATTCTTTTTTTGGAAAGGAAAAAGCAAAGCTATCTGCAGTTTTTTTTTTAATTTATTTTTATTGAATGAAAGATTCTTTAAATTCTATAGTTCTTTACAATTTTCAAAAGTTTCACACACATGATTTCATATAATCCCGTAATAACCCTTTTTCCCCCACCCCTATATTGCCCCTCTCCACTTCCCTCTTCCCAGTGGTAACCACTAGTTCTCTATAGCTGTGAGTCTGCTTCTTTTTTGTTTGATTCACTAGTTTGTTGTATTTTTTAGATTCCATATATAAGTAAGATCATACAGTATTTTTGTCTTTCTCTGTCAGATATTTCTCTTAGCATAATGCCCTCCAAGTCCATCCATGTTGCTGCAAATGGCAAAATTTCGTTCTTTCATTCTGCAGTACTTCTTTAATAGAAAATTAAACTTCTTCTATCACAATATTAAAATGGTCCAATTAAATTAGATGAACCATGTAAAGCACTGAACACAGTACCTAGCACATACTAAACACTCAATAAATGTCAGTTGTTATTCTTTTCCACATGAGCATAGTAGGAGAATATAGGAATTCTCATCAAGTACGGCTGTGGTCAGGTCACATATGAACATAGGTGCATCCTATACTGTCCCTATGCTTAGAACAGCCAAGATCTCTGTTAAAGAAATCAGAAAATAACTAATGATCCACAGACTTCTCTAAACCATCCTGCATTGGGAAGGGAAGCATAGGAGCTTGCTAATAACAACAAAAAAAAGTCATCTATTTTTTGAAGCACTGCCCTGGAAGTCCCACCACAAAAGAGTGCCATGATCCCTAGAAAAAATTAGCCCCATCTTGGAAGTCACCATAGTATCTTTTTTCAAGAATGAAAAACAAAGAGATTTTATTTTAGTGAATATTCAGAATTCTCTGATGACATCTTACCTCTTTTAGTCCACGACAGAATCGCTCAAATACTCTCTTCATATTGCCTCCTTTCTCCATAGAGATTACCCTGGTGTGGTCTTCCTCATTAATCCAGATGAGAAATGTCTTGTCATTATTATGCCTAATGAAGAGAGAAATACAGTGTTGAGTGTTAATTACATTTGTTTCAACACATGAAAATTCCCATTACCTCTGTAGCTTGATTGCTTCATTTCACCTTCCTCATTTCCTTAGATGGTCCTAATCTCTTAACTGTGCCTGAACAAGTACTGCAAAATAATGTTACCTTGACAGAATGAAGAGTAAGACCAACTCCAACCCTCAAAGATGTCATGTTTTCGCCCAACAAGAACATAATCTCTCTCATTGCTCAGACTAGGATGACAATAATTCAGCCATGATAACATTTGCTTTGACGCCAACAAGAGTGTTTTGTCTCCTAATAGATTCAACCAAAATCTTGTGGCACTTAAAAAAAGATTTTAGCTGCAGCTCAACATGTTTGGGATGCAGAACATTTCACATATGTTTGCTGTATAGATCTTGCCTATCCACCCCCACTGAGCAGCTGCTCCCAAACACTTTGATCTGGGCTCCTTTGGATAGTGTCATAATAACTTACGAAGGTTTAGGAATCAAAGTGGCCTGAGGACTGTTGGCCAAGATAAAATACGCGTACACTCAATAGCCACTCTTCCTTGTAGAGTTTTGCTTAAATCCTCAATATTTACTTTTCATTTTCTGCTCTTTTGTTTTAATGTCATGAAACAGATTCTCTGGGAGGTCAAATAATATGAAGCTAATTTTTTCTTAAAAATAAAGTCTTTTTTCTCATGCACAATTCATGCAAAACAGCTAACATTCCCGCACATTTGGAAACATCATTATACTTATATATTACACACACACACAGACACACACACCCCAATTTCTAAGTAGTCTATCGTCTCCATTTAGCTCAAGCTGGGCATGCTGTCAAGCGCAGGTCACAGCAACTTCAGGTTAGGACAAGCAGTGATCTGAAGGAGAACGTCTGCACACAATGCAAATGTGAAAATGCTATGTCCATACCAGATTCCCCTGGCATCTGGCCAGTCA
Source organism: Balaenoptera musculus (assembly GCF_009873245.2). Lineage (NCBI taxonomy): Eukaryota > Metazoa > Chordata > Mammalia > Artiodactyla > Balaenopteridae > Balaenoptera > Balaenoptera musculus. The sequence continues at coordinate 63,268,137 of NC_045787.1, read as the reverse complement.
CGGGCCATCCCAGCACAAGTTAGTAAAGGGGATACTGGCTTATCAAATAGAAAGTGGTCCTGCAGGCCCAAAGGGACAAAGCAAAAAGAAGAAACTGATGAGATCAGACACGATGGCAAGCGTCAGGTGGTCAACTTTCAACTCACTAATAATGGCTGAGGTCTCTCAGGCAGTGCTTCTCAGCATTGGCTGCCCACTATAATAACCTGAGAGCTTAAAATATTCTAATGCCCAGTTCCCATCTCTCAGAGATTCCGACTTGTTATTGGGTGCAGCCTGGACATCAGTTATTTTCAGGTGATTCCAGTGTATAGCTAAGGTTGAAAACCGCTGGCTTAGCCCAGATGGAGATCCTTAATCACTACGGAGTGTGTCTACCCCACCAGCGCCAACCCCATGCAATGGCAGAGTGGGCAGTGAGTGAGGGGTGCTATCCTGAAAAGTGTTCTATACAGCTGCATTCTCCACGTTACTAGCATTGTTGGTTTATTATTATCATTCCTTCCATTAAAAAATATTAGAGATGTAAAATAATTCTCTGTAAATAAAAATAGTCACCATTCATTTAATGTTCACTATGTGCCAGGCTCTATGCTATGTACTTTTATTTCCTTTAATCCTCACAACAACACTCTGAGGTAAATGTAATCATTCTATTTGGTAGGAAAAGAAAACAGATTCAGAGAGAGGAAACCTATCACAGCTAGAAAGAGGCAGAGCCTAGATGCGAACCTAGACCTGTATGACTCCCAAGTATGCCTCTAACTACAATATGCTACTGTGCAGATCAAAATCAGATCAAAATACTGTGTGCACACAGTAAGAATATGAATATGGATACCATATATTACATTGAAGTCAGAAATAAAGAGGACACAGGAAGATCTACAGTCTCTAAGTGGAAGGGGTTGGAGACCTGAGCCAGGCCAGGCTTATGGACTATCATTGCCCAGGAAACAGCATGCCCTTTAACCTGGAAACCAGAAGTGGCTACTTGAGGCAGAGGAGGGGACCAGGAGACTGAGGTCTCTAGACCATACAGTTGCCCACCTGGTTTGGAAATGGGGCATATTTTGTGGCATCACATCTTCTGAAATGACAGAAATTTGTTTCCGCTTTTCCTTGGAGTTTAAAGTTATTTTTGAAAATGCCATTCTGTTTCAACTTTGCTACAGGGAAAAAAGGAAGGGACTTGAGTTTTGTCTACCCTAGTGTTAGAGGGAAGCCATGGAGACCCTGTGGAGGCAGCAGGAATCCCAGAGACCAGCTCCAGTGTGAGTCAGGGCAGGCCTTCCACCTGGATAATTCCCTTTCCAGAAGCTCCTAGCTTCCTGGACTTTGATTGTGGTAATGGAGACCATCCTCCAGGCACAGACGGGGTTTTCCACACCGAATTGTTCCTATTTATCAACAAGCCCGGGGACCCTCCACTCACTCCCACACACCAATGGCAACCCACCATCCCATTGTTTCCTCGGCAGACTTTATCCATAGACCATCTCCACTTTTGACCTAAGCTTTTAAGGCCTGCTTTTCCTTCCTTAGACTGACCAGCCTGAAGCCCCAGCGAGCTCCCAACCAGAGCGGGGGCCTGAGCTCCGGGGGAGACCGCCCCGCGTGGGTCAGGGCTCTCTCGGCACAGCTCCGCCCCGGGCAGCCCACGTGGTTCGGGGTCACTCACATCGATGAGCCGCTGCTGGTCCTGCTCCGTCATCTCGGACAGCCGGTAGTAGCGGCCGGCCAGGTCCCCCTTGAGGCCCTTCAGGGCCGTGATGGCCACGTTCTCCACCTCCCTGCGCTCGGCCCGGGTGCAGGCTGGCGGCAGGCTCAGCCCGCGGATGCTGCGGCCGGTGCGCACCCGAGACGACAGCACGTAGCGCTCGTCGAACTGCCCCTGTGTGATCTGCGGAGCAGAGCGCGGGGTTACCGCAGCGCCACGGCCACAGTGGCCTCCAACCCGCTGACCAGGGGACCCCCGGGCACTGAGCGCGTGTGCACGCTGCACACATCCTGCAACTCTGGGGGCAGGGGTCTTAGAGGGAAGTCAAGGGAGGAGCTACTTCACACAGCGTTGTCTGCAATCCTCTACCCTGGCTAGGTTTGGGGTGAAAAAAGGAATTGTTTTGGGAAAGGCTAAAGTCTTCAGTGACCACCACTACGCTGGTGGTAGGAGGTAAGAAAAACAGACTTTGGGACCTTCCTGATTGTCTCAGTGGCCCTCTAGGGAGCATGGTGTGGGAGGGCCATCACAGAGCTTTCAAGGGCATCTGACCCAGGGGCCCTTCTCTCCAGGGGTCCTCACCTTGGACTCTGGAGTGCTGGCTTCATGGGAAGGTACAGAGGTGGCTGGAGCCTACCTTGGATTCGTCCAGATCCGTGGGGTGCTTCATTACCCTGGGGTCATAGCCATTGTGCCTCAGCTTGATGACAGGGTCAAAAAGGTCGGCAAACACCTGCAGGAGGGACAATGCTCCCGTTTCCTCTTGAATTGGTTCATCATCATTTATTCCTATTTATCTTAAGGGCCAAAGCTGATGCCCTCCTTCTCTGAAATTCTCAGTGCAGCCATGCAGGAAACAGGTGTGAGACTGGATTGATGGTTAATAATAACAATAATAATAATAGTAGTAGTACTAGTAGGTCGCATATACCAGAGGAAACCTTTTTGAGGTACCTGGTCCCTTGGGAGAGGGCAGGGCTACAGAACTCTGTCATAGTAACCTCCTCCCTAGGGATTCTGCCAAGTTCACTGCCATCAGACGGAGCAAGAAAATCTTGTGTTTAAGAATTTGAGGGTTTTCTCCAGAAGCTCTTGCTTTTGTGGGATAAAAGAAGCTGCCAGCTCAGAAGCTAAGCAGTTTTGTGGTCAAAAAGGATGGTCGGGTTCTAGAGTTTAAGCAATGTAATAAATTTGTGGAAAACCAGCTGCATAGAAAGAAAAGTGCACAGCAGCAATTAAGGCAAAGCAGGGACCTGTCACCCTGTGAGGACCTTCCCCAGCACAAACTATCTCAAGTGAAATCTACTTTTTAAAACACCAAAGACTGCAGGAACATCCTTTAGGTAAAGTAAGGTTCAGAGAAGTCAAACAGAGCACCCTGCAGGCTTTGGGAGCTGTGGGGAGTGGGTGCTGGGAGGCAGCTCTAGTCTGGGACTCTGGGAGCCCAGAGGTGGGCACTGCCGTCCCTGAGTGAGCTGCTGGTCTAGTCTATTCAAGGCGGCCCTCTCCCTCCTCTTGATGACTGCCTTCCCAGGGAGTCACCTTCAGCTCCTGCAACAGAAGGTGCAAAGGGGGCAGACCTGAGGGAGATGGGCTGGAGGTTTTTACCGTAATGTAGAAGCTGCTGTGGCGGCTGAGCTCCAGAGCAGCAAACCGTCCTGTGCTTCTGACCCAGGATGAGGATGCGGAGATCCTGGGATTTCTCCAAGAGACTTAGTGAACTCAGTAAGACTACAGGGGGCTGTGTAATCAGTAATTCCCCAACTAAACACACACGGCACCATCCTCCAGCCTCAATAAAGTTCAGCCACAAACACATCATCTCCTAATGCCTTATCGGTGAATACACAAACAATAAAAACATTAAAAGATTTTATTTTTTCTGTACTAATTCATCCTCATGACAAGCTCTGAGAGCTGGGTCACGCAACTCATTCCTCGGTGGGGAGGAATACTAGAGCAGCAGGCAAAGGAAACCTTGTCCCTGGGAAGCTGTAGACCTCACTGTTCCAGAGAGCACTGCAGCTGTTGAAGCTGGCTTCCCTTTATGGGCGCCCTTCCTGAGAAAACAGCAAGTTGGTCCCACAGAGAGAACCCAGAGCACGCCTCACACACACACTACAGAACCGGCAGCCAAGAGTTTTACCTCATAGGACTCCTCGTCACCAGCCACCATGCCCACGGTCTTTATGAAGGGGTGGCCGGGGTTATCCACTCCAGTCTGGATACACTGGTCCAGGGTGTAGCCGTTGGGCGTCACCTTGTTGCGGAGCTTGGCGTAGATGGTCGGCGTGAGGCACTCGGCCATGCAGTTGTTGTGTTTGCGCAGATCAGGGTAGTCTGCGCTGCATGAGGAGGAGAGGGGTATTCAGTGAGCAGCCCCTGAGGCAAGGGGCCTATGCAAGAGCTCTGTTTCTGGCCAGCCATCCTTCCACCAGGCTCTCTTCAGCCAGTGGGCAGAGGAAAATTGGCTAGGTCATGATTTAAGTAAGCCAGATTTTAAAGACTAGTTCCCTGAACAGCCAGAGGAATGGACCTGGCCCTGCCTAAGGAGTCCATTATGCTGGCTGCAGGAGCCCACAGACTGTGGCTTATGTTTATGTAAAGAGGAAATAGAGTGAAACGATTAGAAAAGAAATTGAAATCGTATGTAGACTTTTTTTTTATACCCAGAAGTTCTGGTAAATTACAACAACTACATTTTGGTCCCTTAGGTCTGTGATAGAGGCTAAAAACCCTGTGGGTAGAACTACATAGAAATTCATTGATATATCTGTCCTCTGTCTATGATGCAAACTCTACGACTATCTGCTTTGTTGAGAACAGTGCCTGCCTATAGAAACAGGCATTCAGTAAATATTTGTTGAAATAATACCTAGAAAGAAATCAAATGGGGGGTGCCATCTTACCCTGGGATATGTACTGATTGAAGAATAGAGGATTCAAGACCACCACAGGCTCAAATCTCACATAAGGAATTCCTGAGGTATATGGTAGGTGCCAGTAATTCCCTCAGAGTTCCTAATTCTCATGAAAGCCAGTAAATGTTTCTGAGAAACACCTCAGGTTTTCCTTGTCTCTTTCATGCACAGCTGCCTATATGGAATCCCTTAAAGTCAGCATCCACTCCAGCTCTATCCAGTGTGGGACGTCTCAGCCATGACAAGGTCCCCAGGGTGGAGAAAACAGTCCATCTTCATGCCACTTCTCTACTTCCCTTCTGCAAGGTCCTTTAAAGCTGATACTTAGGGACTTCCCTGGCGGTCCAATGGTTAAGACGCCACGCTTCCACTGCAGGGGGCACGGGTTTGAGCCCTGGTAGGGGAACTAGGATCCCACATGCTGCACAGTGTGGCCGGAAAAAAAATAAAAAGCAAAAAAGCTGATACTTAAAATTAGTGCTGTCGCATCACGTTTTCCAGAAGGCAGTACAGCATGAGTGAGGCATGAGTCTGGAATCAAGGTCCCTGGGTTCGCATTTGGCTGCACCAGCTGTGTGAACTTGGGCACTACTTAATTTTCCTAAGCCTCCGTTTCATCACAAAGGGACGCTAAGAGGAATAAAATACTCTGCATAAAGTGCTCAACACGCCTACACATATTCAACAAAGGTTAGCTCCGACTGTTATTACTATTCCACTAGAGCTCAAGCTCTGGGCAGGAATGATGACACTATACATCCCTGGATTTGCCACAGGTCACTGTGCTTAATGAGTCAATTTGATTTAGTCACCCTCAGAGGCAAAAAGAGGGGCCTCTGCTGACAGTTTCAGCAGAGGAAAGCATATTTCTGGCCAGCATTTTGGCGTCGTTTTAAAGCCAAGAGGACTTACCTTGGAGGGAATAGCCTGTGCTGTTCCCAGGCCTCAGCACACACGTTCTGCCGTTTCAGCAGGTACCCAGTAGTCAGGGCACTGGTGCCCAAGGTAGCAAATAACAGAGAGGCATTGCGGCCAGTTAGCAACTTCGAGAAGGTACTGGCCATCCTTCCTCTTGGATGAGTGTCTGGAAAGCAGAGACACTAAAGATTACTTTTTATTTAAAAAAAATTTTTGGCCACATTGCACAGCTTGCAGGATCTTAGTTCCCCGACCAGGGATTGAACCCGGGCCCCTGCAGTGAAAGTGCCTAGTTCTAACCTCTGAACCGCCAGGGAACTCCAGAGAAGCTGAGAATTAGCCTCACAGGATGGCCCTGAACCACAGTACAGAGAACAACAGGCAAGAGAAAAACTGCAGGCGACTTAGCCTGTTTCGTTGTTTTGTTTTTCTCTTTCTTCCTTTCTCCCCACCCCCTTCACACTGCTTAGGAAAACCTGGGTAGTTTTTAGACACTGAGAATGTCAAACTGCTTGCAGTCCTTGCCATTTTCTCCACTAATATGATATAGGGGGAAAAAACCCAGAGGATTTCTACATCTGGCTGCTTGACAGCTCAGGTGCTCTTTTGGACTCTGCCACTGCACAACTAGACCCTGAATAGAATGCATTGCTGGGCTTGTAAGACATAGAGTAAGTTGTTACCAAACGAGCTTCATTTTGCCCGACGCACAGCAAGCCAAAACGCTGAAACACTAAGGTTTGCAGCAAAGAGAGGGTTTATTCACAAGTCAGCCAAGGGAGAAGATGGGAGAACAAATCTCACAACCACTTCCCTGAAAGCAATGGGCTTGGGGTATTTACGGGATAACAAAGAAGCAGGGTGGTCTGGGAGTGTGGGGAAAGATGATTGGGAAAAGGTTCGGTAATTGTTGTTTTGCACAGGTGTAATAAAGCTACACACCTCTGCAGGTTCTGAGGGTGGAGTTTTCAGCCCTCCTATGTCAAAAGGTCACTGACATCCATGTATGCCCAATTGGAGGGTTGCTGGTCCTATCCAGTTATAACCAGCTCAGCTTAAACTAGACACAGCTGAGTCCACGTTCCTGGAAAATAACTCAGGCAAACATCTTATTGTTTAGGCTAGGAGCTGCTTGGTGGAGATGCTAGTCTTAAGACAACCTTGATTGGTGAAGGCAGGTGGAATGGATTTGACTAATCATTACTTGCAGTTGCAAAGTCTCTAAAGACCATTCTCCTACTTTGCTCACCCCAAATGAGTTGGTGTCGGAGCTCAGGTTTGGGTTATCTTGAGAGTGGATGTCCATTTGAATACTAAGGTCTGGATACCAGCAGGGAGGTGGGGAATTGAGTCTAAGACTCCCCAGTTGAGCTAGGACCCTTGAAAGGGGCTAAGGTGGTCCAAGGTCAGGAGCCCTCCAGCAGAAATGCACTCAGATCTGCTCTGAGGAAGGTATGCTCATTTTAGGCCCTGCTTTCCTACAGAGTAAGATCAAGCAATAGGCTCTTGGTCAAAGATCACCAAGCACACAAGGAGGCACCATGAATGGGAGTCAGCAGAAGAAATGGCCACAGATTCAGACCTCCAATGACTGAAGATACTGGAATTGTCAGACAAGAATATAGATTAGCTCTACGTGGAATGTTTAAAGAAATAAGTGATGGAATCACAATGATGAGCAAGCAACAAGAGACTATTAATAATAAACCTGATTTGAAAGAGAACCAGAATGAACTATGGATATAATACAGCTGAAGACAGAATAAATGAATTGGAAGATATATCTTAAGAAATTATCCAGAATGTTGCACAGGTAAATAAGAAAATGGAAAATATGAGATATAAGAGATATAAAGGATAGAATGACAAGATCAAATACCCATCTAATGGAAGCCTCAGAAGGGAGAATAGAGAAAATAGCGAAGCCATATTTCAAGGGAAATGGCTGAGAATTTTCCACAACTGATGAAAGACAAAAATCCATGATTCAAGAGGCATGACATAAGTCAAGCAAAATTAAAATAATCCACACATACATAAATAACAGTCAACTGCAGAATATCAGCAACAAAGATATCAAAAGCAGTCAGAGAGAAAAGACAGTTCATCTATAAAGAAAAAACATCAGCTGATTTTTCAACAATGAATAATGGAAGCCAGAGAAATGGTGTCTTTAAGGGGCTAAGACAATAATTATCAACCAGACTTGGGGACATAGTCAAGCTACCTTTCAAAACTGAGAACATGTATAAATCAAGATAACTATTTATGGGACTTCCTGGTGGTGCAGTGGTTAAAAATCCACCTGCCAATGCAGGGGACATGGGTTCGATCCCCAGTCCGGGAAGATCCCACATGCCGTGGAGCAACTAAGCCCGTGCGCCACAACTACTGAGCCTGTGCTCTAGAGCCCGTGAGTCACAACTACTGAAGCCGGTGCACCTAGAGCCCATGCTCTGCAACAAGAGAAGCCACCGCAATGAGAAGCTCGTGCGCCGCAGCAAAGAGTAGCCCCCATTCGCCACAACTAGAGAAAGCCCGCGTGCAGCAGCAAAGACCCAATGCAACCAAAAATAAATAAATAAATAAATATTTTTTAAAAAGATAAATATTTATATAATATCACCAGGGATGAAAATCAGATACCCTGCTGTGTCTGCTACTGCGCAGAGGTCAGAATGGACAATTAATCCACAGCATCACCCAGTGGGGAGCTATTTATCGTGGGTCGTTGAGTGGAGAACAATAGAGCAGGTAATTCTTAGTACTCCCTCATTATATTGGTCTCTGTGATGCCCAAATAAAGGAAGGGTGGAATTTTTTTCCCTTGTATTTAGAAGATTACCAAGACTCTGCTACAAGATTCTCCAAGCATAGGTGGGTTGGATGACTGCAACGAGCCTGTTGAGAGTATGGCTGTGGGATGAAAACCTGGGCTACCCAGCAGACGATAAACTCCTCTAATAAGGCAAGGTTGACATGGCCTTACGCACAATTCTAAGAGGAGCCTTCTGAGGTCCCCTTTCTTCCTTGATTGCATTTTGGGAACTGGGATGGGTCCATCAACTTTGTGCTTCCAGGATCCCCACCTGGAAGTCTTTACTTAACATTTTTTGAGCTAGGGAGAAATTAGAACATCTCAACTAAAAGCATCAAAGCCCTTGAAGAAAAATTAGGAAGTTATTTTTCTACATTAGCCCAGGAAATCAGATTATCAGATGGCCTTTCCTCTGTGTCATTTCTAAAAACAATTCCCTCAATCGTAAAGACAACAGGAGTTACTTTAGTAATCAGCAGGCAAGATAAATGGGCCATGTCTCAAAGTCGTTCTAGGGACGTGTAATGGCCCAACATGCATCTCATCACATGTACTTCTTTGCTCCCTACTAGACTTTGGGCTGTGTCCATCTCCTCCCAAGAGTAGGTCAGTGTTCCTCAATGAACAGCACCCAGGCTTCCTGGCTCTCGTATGCAGCAGGTGACACTAACTTGCATCTTTCAGACCTGTCTTATCTGCTTCCACACCCTCCAATCTGCTTTTCAAGCAGAGAGGCAGTACTGTCTTCTATGAGTTTTACCACAGAACTCACCAAAGTAAAGGAAGTGTTGCCTGAATTCTTTCCAGACTATATATGGGTCAAAATTTAAGCCAGCCCTAAGTTAACAAGAAGTGCGTTGGCTTCTGAGTTTGGCTCAAATAGCTTGATTTTTATTTTTCTTTCTTTAATTGGCTTTAGCACTGATAGGTGTTCACATCAGCATGTTTGAGAAGATAAATCCAAAGAGGTAGAGTCAGGAGGAAGAGGAGGGGGTGATGTCTATGTGCAGCCCACTGACCACTGGTGGTCTTTAAAGGTCTTCCTCTCTGTGAGGGTGGTCTGTGGGTAGGTGTCTGACTCAGAATATTAATGTTTGAAATGTCATCATATCCATATTTTAGTTTCTGGAAATAATAATATTAACTAACATCCAAGAGTTCTAACATCATGCTGGTGTCCGGGCAGTGATGCATGATTCATGGTAATAATCCCGTGGGGGCTTTGGTGGCAGCAAGCCAAACAATTCTAGAGCTGAAATTCAGAGCACCCCTGCTTTGATTCCTTGTAGAGAATTGACACAGACTCAAAGCTTTGGTGAAGAATTCCTGTTTCTCTGACTCTATGTTTTTCTCTCTCCAAGACACAATGAGACACAGAATTTCTCTGCTGAGGTCCCAATCGATAAACTTGGGTATGAGACTGAAACAAGGGTCTCATTGAACAGGGTAGTAATTTGGCAACGGCTGAGCCATGCTCCCCAAAGACCCAAAGCCAGGCTTGCAATGAAATCACTTTTCCTCATGACTAAACTAACTCTCTCTTGCATGTTAAAAGTTAGTCTTTGAAAAGCTGCACAGGCAGGACATTGTTTTGTCTTACAGATTCCTCTGTTACCCAGGAGGCCCCAATCTTACATAAGCACCATCTACAGCTAAAATTCCTGCTCAGGAGAGACTTGACTTGTTATTTGCACAGATGGTAACATGTGGCATAAACAAGTGGAGCTGGAAAGAGGTAATCTGTGTCCACCGAAGGGGTATTTGGCTTTGCCTAGTTTCCACACATGGTAGTTCTATAAATCAGTACATTGTGTGAAACCACTGGAACAAAAGTTTGGAGCATAAGAGATCTGAAACTCCCTTACAAGCTTTTTAATTTTTTTCATTCCCTCCATGCCCCTAGTATTAGCATAACACACTGAACTGTTCTGTCAAGAGATCAATGGAGAGAGGAGATGAGGGGCTGGAGCAGCTGTGGTGTTTCGCCAGGGACAAAAGCTTCAGCATCCAGACACCCTCACTGTGGGCTCCACGTCAAGGCTTTGGCTTTTGCTCTTCTCTTTGCCAGGATCTATGTGGGAGAGCAGGTGTCAACTGAGTGGGCAATCAATGTGAGGCCAGAAAACAGGGCCAATCAGAGAGCTGAGCAGATGGGGGGAGCAGAGAGCCGGGGGGAGAGGAACACGGGCAACACAGAAGTTGAGAAGCCAGCTTCCCTCAGCCTGTGAGACCAGCAGCCAGTGTTCCCTGGGAGAGGAATCCTGATCTATTTGGGGGGAAAGAGGCAAATGTCAACTAAAGAAGCTCATACTCAGAATTTTGTGAAGGCTCACACAAGCACATGTGCACATACATTCAGGGACTGTCATGGGGGCCCAGAACACCTAGGACCCAGTGGGCTGGCCTGATATTCGGATTGACAGCTCTAGAGCCTGTACAATCTCAACTTGAAAAAAAAAAATATATATATATATATATATTCTAATATAGATATTACTTTTTAAGATATCAGTTTTCTGTCCGTACTTTTGTGCTAATGCAATAAACCACTAATTTGTTCTAGTAAAATTATTATTACTGTTTTAGTAAAAGTATTGCTTCTTACTGCCCCTCAGCTAGGACTCTGCCTTCCATTTTTCCCTGTCTGACTGGACCACAGCCTGGTGCCTTGTCCCCACAAAATCTCCCTGTGCCCTTCTAGCCTCAGATGATGGCTTTCTCTCTGAGTTCCCAAAGCATTCATGGGCTGCTCACTCACTTGCACTTGAGCTGCATAGTTTTTTTGACATTTGTTGGTGCACTCAATTGTCCTGTATCTCCTGTCATGTTAGGGAACTCCCCACTACGTTTGGATTGTCTTCCCAGCTGATGGGTAAAATCTTCAAGGACAGGAACCCATCTGCCACAGATCCTTGCACATAGTAGCTGCTCAGTAAACACTTCTTCTCAGGCTTTACATAATTATTTGTGAACAGTGCTCTGCCTCATTTCCAGAAGGAGGATATCATACCAGCCTCCTGTGTATCTCCTTTTAAATGCATGTAAGTCTAAGGGAATGGGTCCTTTTCCCTGGGCTATTCTCCAAGGCACCTTACTAACCTGGCTCCTTTATTCCCAAGTACTTCTCACATTTAATCTGCTATGAAGCCCCAGACCTGGTATCCAAGCCAATATAGAATCAATTTTGTGAGCTAGCTTCCTGGATCAAAACTTGAGAAAAAAATCTACTTACATAACACTAAACACGTCCCTTTCAGCCACTGATTTTGAAATCCTATCATAAAAGCAAATGAGTGAGGCTGGTAGGCAGGTTTTCAGCATTTCCCTGCTCAGGCTCCTGGTCTCTGTGAGCTGCCCCTGAGCCAGGGTAGCCCAGCACAGGCTCCTGACCTCTCAGCCATGACAGGCTGGCTGCCCCGCTGGGAGCCCACTGAGCCCATCCTCGGCGGTTTCCAGGGGTGATCAGCAGATGCTGCCCCACAGATAACAGACGAAGCATCACTGCATGCCCTTCCTTCCTCCAGGGATCCTCTCGGACTGAGCAGTAGGTGGGGAAGGAGGGGTCAGATGAGGGGCAAGTGCTAGGTGTTGGGGAAATTTAAGTCTCCCGACACCCAGAAATTTCTCTCCACAAGATAGAGGAGAGAAAGAAAACAGCTTTATTATTGACTAAGCATGAAACCAGACTGTGATGCACATCAGCTAAAGAGACAGGAAAGACAGAACAAAATCTCACCCTCTTAAAGAGCCGTGCAGATAGGACCCTCCTACGCATGTTCTTCAGGTAACTCAAGTAAGAGGACATGACAGCACCATTTGTCACACAGAGTTCACTCTAAATTCACCTGATCATTGGGGTGGCCATTTGTGTTAGCTAACTGCCTTTATCCAAAGGGAAAAGGAGCTGCTCCCATCTCTCTGACAGCAGGTCTTTACCACTGAGCCTGGGAGATTGGGGTGCTATCTTCCCGGTGTTTACATTTCAAAGAGATGGCTCCCAGGCCTTTGAGAAAGACAGTCCTGGGTTGTTAAGCTGGCTGGAAGCTTACTTAGCTTTGAAAAAGATTTAAATCCATCTCAAAGGGGCAGAGACAGAATTTACAAGTTTTCTAAAGGAAATGCTCTAAGAAAAGGGAAGGGGAAAAAAAAAAAAAAGAAAAGAAAAGGGAAGGGGACCATTCATTTTGTTATCTCCCTCTCCCACACACTGGGGAGGACGGTGTCGGGAGCTCAGCAGGGCTCAGGTCAAGGATGGACATCACTGAGAGCTGACCTGGCACTTGGCACGTGTAAGAGAAAAGACCCAAAGACCACAGGACTGGGTCATAGTTTTTCTTGGTTCTCAAGCCCACTGGCCCGCACGTGATAGGTTCTCAGAAAATGCTGGATGAGTGAGTGAACAAACAGTCATAGAGATACTGGGGTGGGAAAGGACTTTAGAGGTCATTTAGCTCAGCCTGAATGCAGGAATCCCTTTCCTTTCAGCCCTCCTTAAATAGCAATAGTGCTGGGGATCTCACCACTTCCTAGAGCAACCCATTTCACTGTAGAATAAGTGGAATTATTAAAAATCCTCTTCATATCTTAAAAGGGGGGAAAATTAGTACTTTCAAGTGCCAAGTACTTTCTCTTTTTCAAGTGCAAAGTACTTGGCACTTGAAAGTACTAATAAAGGAGCAGATATCTTGCCCCATGTCAAAGATGAGGGACCTCAAAAACAGAGAGGTTAACTGACAGCCAAAGGTCACACAGCTAAAGAGAAATCTCATGTATTGAGTTTCAGTAGTAGTTTCTTATTTAAGTGAAGATCCTGTTTTTACTTATCAGATTTAATAACATTACAGTATGTTTGGATGGAGCTGCCAGACATTTCTAGCTGCCTCTGGTTCTTTATGCTCTTTATGGATAACTGCGGGGCCAAACTGCCAACCAGCACACAGGCCTCATTCTGGGCAGCTCTGAGGGGCAGAGGAACCAGAGGGTGTGCCCTCGGGGCTTCCTCCACCCTCCAGGGACACCAGTGACCACAGGCTTCCAGAGGTCATCAGGCAGTTTGGGTCACAGTCACCGTGAATGACACTGATGTGCTTTGGTGGGGAGGGGTCACAGTGGGCAGTAATGGAGGGAGAGGCAAGACAGGATGATAAGATGGTGAGGATAGGTATCTTTTTACTTATTTGTTTGATAAATATTTAAGTGCCTACTACGTGGCAGCTTTTACAGAGCTCACAGTCTGAAGGGAAAATTCTCGTGTAGCATTTACGATATGCTGGGCACATGGTTCTGTTTGCTTATGGTTATTACCTCATTAAATCCTCACAACAGACTCATGAGGTTGATACTCTTATCAGCCCCATTTTACAGATGAGCAAATGGAGGTAAAGAAAGGTAAAATAACTTGTCCAAAAGCACACAGTTTGTGAGTGGCAATACTGGGATTCAAGACCAGTGGTCTGTTTTCCTAGTCCATGCTCTTAACCGGCACCGGACCTGGGCAACTACCAGGCAAAGGGTAAGTGTTCTTCGAGGGGAACCAGAGCCCCATGGGAGTCCCTGGGAGGGCCTGGAGCTGGCCCAGCTCACTCAGCTATACTGTTTGAGGGAGCTTGCCCGGTCTTAATCAGACTGAGGTATTACTTGCTTCCACCTGCCCTGGGACTAGTACCCGGACACAAACTGCAAAAGATCAGAGCAGAAACAGTGACTAGACACCGCACGCCCATATGCAGAAACAGATGACTATGGAGGCCTGGTGCATCGCCTCTCTATGGCCGGCTGCGTCCCAGCCATCCTCCAGGTGGGAGAATGGCCGTTGCCCTCAGTCCACACCACACTTAATCTACTTTGGAATGCTGCAGAAAGGCAGAGAGGAAGAAAGGCTAACTGTACCCCCTCTTCTATGCCTGGGTCCAGAATCTTCTGGATGAGCACATAGAGTCCTGGACCACTGTCACTCATCCAAATTTGGCTCTGGGGAGAGTCTATAGCAGATAATTCCCCTGAAATTTAGAGAGTTGAATTACACTGGGGCTGAATCTGCCTAGGATGTGTAGTGGCTGCCTGTCCCCAAAGGTCCAGAGAAAACCCATGATGTGGGGACAACCTTGACGGATTCTAGATTCCAGAACACCTGCAGCTACTAGGGGCAAATCCGAACGGGGCCTGGCACTTACGAAGGGCTGAACGTCTGCTCACATCTGTTACTCTATCACTGTGCACTCCTTTTGGGAGGTCATCTCTACAGGCTGCCCACAGAGTGTTTGAGAACATTCTCCCTTCATCTCAGCAGCAGGGAACCCGGCTTTGTTCAAGGGCAGGGGGACTGAGGGCTCCCTCGCTCCTTCTGACAGAGGGAGGGTTACCTACTGAACACATTGAGAGCATCCCCCAGAGACTCAGGAAGCCCGCACCTCCTGGGTATGGGGGCAATTGCAGAGCCTGCCTGGGTCCACAGCAGGCTTCTTCCTTGGGATGCTTCTGTCTGAGACCCTCTGTCCTGCACCTTAATCAGGCCACTTCCTGGGCCAGGCCGTCTCCTAGTGCCTCTCTGGGTCTGCTCAGCCAAGACAGAGCCTTTTCCCTCAGCCCCCCTCTCTCCTGAGGACGCAGGTGCCCCCTAGTCCACAGTGGGGTACTCAGCCAAGCAGGGGTGCCTGGCCCTGCAGGGATGTGTATCCCTGATAGGCCAGCCCTGGTTCTCTTCTCCAGCCCACAGCCCTGCTGTGCCTGCAGCTTCCTCCCAGGCACCCTCCCTTCCTTCAGCCCTGATGTCTTCTAAGAGCCTTTCTGCAGGACAAGTTACACTTAGCTGCTCCAAGTCAGGAATTCTGCTCTTGGGGAGACAGGTAAATAAAGGCCCAAGCTAGAGGGCAAGGTGGGGTCTTCTTTTGGTCCTAAAAGGCTCCTGCTGAGTAGTGCTGGGAGAGTTAGGGGCAGGAGGTGAGGGGGGAGCAGCTCTCCTCTCTCCCTGGCTGTGATCAGAATCGCCTAGACTGCTCTGTGAGCTACCACAACCATTTTGGAAAGTGAACCAGGAAACATCAATTAACATAAAAATGTGCATACCACTGGCCCGGCATCACACTTTGGAAATCTGTTCTGCAGAAATAGAGCTGCCAGGGCTTCCCTGGTGGCGAAGTGGTTAAGAATCCGCTTGCCAATGCAGGGGACACGGGTTTGAGCCCTGGTCAGGGAAGATCCCACATACTGCAGAGCAACTAAGCCTGTGCACCACAACTACTGAGCCTGCACTCTAGAGCCCGCGAGCCACAACTACTGAGCCCGTGTGCCACAACTACTGAAGCCCACACGCCCAGAGCCTGTGCTCTGCAACAAGAGAAACCACCACAATGAGAAGCCCGTGCACTGCAGCAAAGAGTAGCTCCCACTCGCCTCAAATGGAGAAAGCCAGGGCCCAGCAATGAAGACCCAATGCAGCCAAAAATAAAATAAATAAAATAAATAAATTTAATGTAAAAAAAAAGGCTAAATTTCTAAAAAAAAAAAAGAAATAGAGCTGCCAGTATACAAGGAGAGAGGCATAAGGATATTTAGTGAAGCACTATGTGTAGTGGCAAAAAAAACATAGAAGAAACCTCTCTATCAGAGGGAGAAGGGTTGTATTAAATGTGACACATTCAGACAATGGAATATTCCACAGCTATTAAAGAATCAGTTAAAACTGCCTCCACTTTACCTGGATGCATGTCTTGCCATAGTCTTAGGTTAAAAGGGAAAAAAACTTGCAGAGTAATGAATATGAGTGGTTCCAATTTTGTAACAATGATATACGTATATATGTATTTGCATATATTTATAAGAACATCAAGAAAAGTACTAAAGGTGATTCTTCAAACTGCAAAAAGCATTACTTCAGAGCAACAGACCTGGAGTAGGCAGATTATTAATTTTCTCTTAATAGAATTCTGTATTGCATCACTTGTAAAAAATCAACATGGATTGCCTTTATGATCAAAAATAAATAAATTAAAAGCTAAAAAAAAATCAACTGTGAAGTGTGCTAAAAATCCAGATTTCCAGGCTCCATCTTTTGAATGAGTGGCAAGAATGGGACCGTCACATGTATGTTGTCTAAACTGCACAGGCAATTCCCAAGCCCTGCTAGGTCTGGGAAGCCCATGAATTGCCTACCGGAGCCTCAGCAACTCCCTCTCTATAATGGGCTTGATGAGACCTCTCCCTGAGCTGTTGTGAGGACTAAGTGACAGGCCACAGTAGGCACTGAATAAATGTGAGTCCCTTCCCCCTAGTGACCCTAAGCCTATGGGACAGCTATCACTCTCTCCCCACAGCCAACTCTGGTTATCCCAGACTGGTCTGCCCCTTCTCTGAATGTTGATTTTAGTTTACATTTTTAGCGTTTAAAGTGTTTCATCTAATTGCTCTATTTTGTAATCTGAGGACAAGACTTGATTCCAGAAGGAGCCCATCGTGTACTTTCCGATCCACTGCTCATCCTCTGAAAACCAGCACCAGGGTTCACAAAATGGATTTACTCAGTTGGGCTCCCAAGTTCTTCTTCCAGACTCTGACCCTTTACCCCGGTCTTTCCTTCCACCTGGAATGTCCTTTCCATCCCTGCATGCCCAGTCAAAACTTACTGTCTTTTTTTCTTTTTAACTATCATTTACTAAACTCCTACCATGAGCCACGCATCATGCAAGAGGCCCTTACAAACACTATTTTCAGTCTTTGAAACAATCCTTCCAAGTAGGCATTATTTTGTAGATGGGGAAAACAGAGAGAGGTTAAGGGACCTGCCCCAGGTCTTGGGGTCAGCACCTTGATAAAGCTGGCATTTGAACCTAGGCTTGTCTTTGGCCCTGGACGCAGGCTCCTTGCAGACCACAGCACCTCACAGGTAGCCCTGCACAGACCAGCAATTGGAGAGAAACCACCTTTGTGGTTTAGGACCTGGGAGTGCCACAGTTCCCTCCACTCAGGCCCCCAAGACTGCAGACATGCACTTACCACAGCAGCTTCTAGACACGGGATCGTCACCTCGGGGCATGTGACTCCCCCAGAGTCCCAGAATGTTATAAGCCTGTTCTCTTTCCTGTCCTCAGGCTTCTGCTGAAGTGGCCCAGATCCCAGGTGCTCCTTCACCCTCTCCACTCTGACGCCAGGTGCCCAAAGCTCCTGCCAGCCATGCTGGGGCTGCTGCGCCAGCCTGCCTTTCTCTGAGGAGATGGGGCATGGACTTTTCTGCTCTCTCCTCCCCTCCTCTCTCCTCTCTCCTACAGAAGTAGGGCTTGCAGGGGTGAGGAGGGAGGTAGTCTCTAGCCCTCACCCCACAGAAGCTGTCTGCCTCAGCTTCCCTAACTTGGAATACCTCATGACTCTTGATTTGAAAAGCACTGTTTACAGCAATAGGGCTAATATCTGGCAGAACTGCTGAGCTCCAAGCCAGGGAGATTTCTATATGTGGTGCAAGATCACAGCCAAAAGCAACAGTGTTGTGGTATTCCTACACTTGCCCTCTCCACTAAAAAACAAGAACCACCACATTAAGCCCTTTTGTCACTGTGCCCAAGAGCTCTGTATCTCTGTCTCAGGCAGGCACACTGGGAGTCTGGGTCCTGGTTTAAGGGTTTTGTCTGGTTCTGTCACATCCTAAGATGTGGAGGCCTTAGGTTCTGTCATTGCCTCAATTCTGAGCCTCCTGGTCGTCCTGAGTATCCTGGATGGAGATGCCGTAGGTACCATTCTGCTGACTCAGAGTTATTTTTGGTCCAGCTGTAAATGGCGTCCATGTGTTTGAGCTCCTTGGAGGGCAAAGGAAGACCAAGGGGAGGACCACATGTCAGCTTTCCCTCCAGAGAGAGTCACCCCAAAACAGAAGATGTCCTTGGGGTTGGACCAGCTCCACAGAACACTCTGAACAAATTCTTATGATGCCATTTGTGGCCAGCAGAGAATGGCTTTCCTTCCCAGTTCTAAGGGAGCAAAGAGTTCAAGTTACTTCACCATCACCAGATATACTGGTACCCTAAGAGGCACCCTTGGGCATTCCTGTTCAATTCAACAAGTAGAAAGTCATAAGCAGAGGGGTTTATGGTCCTTCCCTGTAAAACAGAGGTCTTTCCTAGGCCTCCTGGTGATGAAGACATACAACCATCACCAGGTTTGCCTCTCAAGGGTAAGTTGTTTTCAAGAAAGTAGGAAGCTAGGAACCATCTAGTCCTTTGAAATGCTGTAAAGGAGTGGGACCCTCCTTCCCTGCAAGGAAAGGAGCCCTTGTGGCTTCCCAGGCAGGAATGGGTGTGACCTCCAGCAGTCACCTTCAGACAGGCTCCCTGTGGGATTCCTGGCTCAGGGGCAGGAACTCCCAGAATGCTGACGCAGGGTCCCATGTGATTCCCTCTGGGAAGACAAATGGCTCCTTCTCTAAGCTGTGGCCGAGATGGAGACCCAGTGCCTCTGAGCCAGGGGCAAAGTGTGTCTCAGAGCCAATCCTCCTCCTGCCTCTGAACACCCAGGACTCTCCATGCCTTATCTCACCCTCACCCCACATTTCCTGTACTTTCCTCATCCACCCCTTTAGGAAAACTCACCTGGCCTCTGGCCCATTGGCTAAGGCTAAGATTTGGTCATGAAGCTGGCGGAGTCCATGGGTGCATGTGACGCTCGTGCCCTTTGCTGGAACAGTGCCTTAACCCACAGAAGGGTTAGTTCTAAAGGCTGGGGTTTTGGAAAAGGTGCCTACAAAAGCAGAAGAGGAAGTGGAGCGCTCACACAGCCTAATAACGCCCAGATATCCTGTAAGAGCCTGCTTGGGAGGCTCAAGAAGCCCCTTTGCCAAGTTCTGGTGGTGGTCATGTTCTTCTCCATGAGCACAGAGAGAAGAGACCAAGGACACTAGCTCAGAAACAGAGGAAGCATGATTGCTTCTGGAAACAGCCCACCAGGTACACTAGCACAGCCTTGTCACGAGGCCATTAACTGCCACCTCTGGTGATTTCACCTGACCCTGTGTGTGTCAGAGCCAGGGCAATGCTCAAGGGAAGGTCTAAAGGGCAGCGCGGAGGAGGGCCAAAGGGTTTTGCCTTGTTCTGGTGAATGTCGCCCTCCACACCCAGCAGAGTATTCAAAGGCAGAGATGTCACCCACTCAAGGGACAGGAACAGGGCTGACAGTAACCCAAGCAAGCAAGCAAGCAAGCAAGCAAAGAACAGTCCTTTGCCAGAGATGAAACACATGTAGGTCAATTCTATAGCACTTTTACCTCCAGTGGGGGGAAAACAGTTCCTTGGCTCATTATTAATGGGTTAGTGATTTCAAAAATCAATCTCTAGCAATAACATTAATCAATTTAAATCAGGTCTAGCTACTGGGCCAATCAGTAATTAGCTCCTTTCCAGGGCTCCAAAATGTTCATTTTTAAGTTAGCTTATCCCAAGTCACTGATTTGCACCTCTTTTGATGCTGCTGAGGGAAACCATTCCCAAAACCAATGAATTAGTTTCTAGAAATTACAAGGGAAAGGAAGTTGAAGGCTAAAGTCCCCAATTCAGTGGCATTTAGATTTTTTTTTTTTTTCCATCAAGAAAAAGTCCTGATTCACTATGAAAAACAGGCACCGCAAGCAGGGTGCTGACACGGTTCCAGCACCTCGAGCGCAGCTGTCCCCCGGAATGGCCACCTGCGCCTGGGTGCAGGATGGCTCAGCCAAGGACAGACGCCCTGCCGGCTTCTTTAGAGAGTTACCATTAAGTCTTCACACAGGAGCAGTGCCCAGGTTCCGACCTACAGCCCTGGGTCCACCGCTCACAAGGCCCCACCCTGGCTCTAGCAGTAACCCCGCTTTGGAGCAATAAAGCCGAGTTTCACAGCCTCACTGACCTTGGAGCCGGGAGTCTCCCACCTCCTGCCGCTCGCGAACAGCCCAGGACTGTAAGGGGAGGGGCGGGGGCCCGGCCTTGAAAGGGCTCCCGGGCGGGGCGGGGCGGGGCGGGGCGGGGCCGGGAGGGGCAGGGCGGGGCCCGTCTCGGCCAATCCCGTCTGAGGCCTCGGGACGCACTTGGTCCCCGAGCCTTGCCCTTGAAGGCAGGACCCCGACTCTTCCGCCGTTTTCTAGCACCTGCCCTTTCTCTGCATCGTTTCCCTCCCCTAACTCCGGTCCTGGAGGCTGCCTCTCCCAGAACTCTGCGAGGGGTTCCTGGGCCCGCAGCCCGGCTGACTGGCTGCCCAGGCCTGCCGGCCTCGGCCTCGGAGTGGAAGGACCGTCGGGAAACTGCAGCACCTGTTAGGGAATTTGTTCCTATCTTCCTTCAAGAGCCCATCCCTGGGGCCCCGGTTAGCTGTGGAGGATGGTCCCTTCTTCCCGGGGCCCTCCCCTTTTCCCTCTCCCCTCTCCCCGCCAAGCTAAGGAAGACGTCTAAAGCTCCCTCTCTCCAGTTTTTAATCATGCTCTGAACCAGGGACCAGGACATCTCCTTCCAGCTCGTTGTCTGGGGCCTGGATTCAGGGACAATCACCTTTCTCTTCTAGATCAGGCCATCTGAAGTAGATTGCTAGACAATCTCACTTTATATCCGCACCAGCTTAATTTACTACCCAGAAGGTCCTGCAGGCCATCGCCCTGCTTAAAAATAGCCCTCCTTGCAACATACACCACAAACCAGAAAGGTTGACTGTAAATAGCAATGACCCCCCAGGACTTTGGACTGCAGCCCTGTATTTCAGAGGGAGCTGCCCAGGCCTCTGGTGATGGTCACGTACCCAGCTTCTATGGCCACGTGCACATCACCAGCTGATTCCTTTCCCTTCCTTCTCAGGACCCAATCCATGTACAGAGGGGATGATGGAGCAGGGCGTGGAGCCCAGGAATAACCTCCCACCTAGAGAGGTTCTCTTTCAGAGTCTCCACCTCTTTTAAATATGAACCAAAGCAAAAAACAAATATTTTACCTTTGCATGGGGGTACTGAGTGGGAGAGTGCATGAGAGGGCCTTCTGGGGTTGGAAAGTTTCCTGATTTGGGGGTGGTTGTATGGGGGTACACACATGTAAAAATTCCTCAAGCTGTACACTTAGGATTCTAGCACTTTACTGTGTATTGGTCTTACCTCAATTAATATATATGCTATCATCATAACCTAGCTTACAATGAATTGAAATTTTTACAAAGTGATACTTACCCTTTCTGCATATGATATACTCAGATATTTTCTAGGCTCTCCTATGTTCTTTCATTAAACAATTGCAGATTGGGACCAACCAAACTGTTCCTCTAAAGAGTTGAGTTCCCAGTGTGCACATGATTCTCTAAAGAGTTGAGTTCCCAGTGCGCACATTCTGTCCTAACGGACCATGGTCCCTCCGGCTCCCCTGGCAGAACAGGCAGCAAGCTAGAGGTCTGTGGGGCTCACCAGCTGCTGTTTCGCTCTTTCGCTGTTTCATGGCAGTTCAGGCATCAGGTGAAATAAATCCAGTGAGCCTGAAATAGCCCAGATCCCAGATCCAGAGAACGGTGAGGCTTTTGAAGAGCATGGAGATGTAGAATTTAAAGGATGGCAGTTACAGTGAGAAACCACTCTTTCTTTTTCCCCAATTCCTTACTAATGGACATTTAGCCTCCCCCCCACCTCCCACACCTTACCTCAACCCCTCATCTTTTACAGTGTAATTTTACATAAGTTAGTAAGTAAGGTCAGAAGAGAAGTTGGGATCTTATTGAGAAAAGGGGTGTGGTATCTTCTTTTGGGGGCCTAGTCATCCTCACACTTAACGATAAATGTGGTGTGATGGGATGGCAGCCTCCACAGGTGACTCAACAGAAATTCCAGATTTCTGAAAACCCTTCAGATGTGATCTCTGTCATATGACATGTACTCCTTTCTTATCATTGCCAACTCCCTGCCAAGGGTGGAGGCTCTTTCCACACCTAGTGGCCAGGGTGGCCATGTGGCCGGCTCTTGCCATAGGGACAGGAACAGAAGTGAAGTGTGTAAATGCCCTATCACTTGCTCTAAAGGTGATCTCCTGTCGTGGGCTTATTCTCTTTTCTGTTCCTGAATCCAGCTGGAGCCTGGATTTAGCAGGACCCAGATTTGACCAGTAGGCAAGGGCGATGCCATAAGGAATGACCAAGTAACAAGAGGAAAGGAACCTGGGTTCCTGAATCCCCACCAGGCTGATTGCTCATTTCAGAAATGGAAAAGGAAACCAATGGGACAGAAGGGACCTACATTCTTCCTTTCCTCAGTTCTCTCTCGTGCTCAACAGCTGTGTCATGTTTCCTTCAGCTCTAAATATTAGGACAACTTCATCTACTTGACAAAAGTTTAAGTATTTTCATATGTATTATTCCACGTAACTATTGCAGTAATTCTAGATGGCTCGGGGGATCATCCAGGGTTGGAGCCAGTGACGGCTGGGCCAGGCCTCCACCTCAGCACCTTTTCTCTCCACAGCCTGTTTGTGAGCTGCCATTAGGTGAACAGAGCTGTTTGGACAGTAATGAGTTCTGTGCCTGGAGGTGGTCAAACCTGGGCTGACGATGGCACAGGAAAGACGTAAGCCCTGGAGAGACAGTGGAACTAGATGACCCTTAATATTTTTTTGAGGTCCTCCAAATTCTCTAATATTTTAGTACCTGCAGCATGGCTTCCTCTAAACCTTTTCCCCCACCAAACTTCAGAAGTATAACAAAAGAATATCTGAAGGAGCCCACTGTGATGAAAGAGACAAGATAGAAAAATGCTAAAAGAATCAAATGAAGAGACTAAGGAGATTTTGGAGAATTCGAGAAAGGCAAAGTTTAATTTGCATACAGGCATAACCCACACCTCACCCGGCAAGTGTTAGGCCACAGCACAAACCCCTCTGGCGGAGTCACAAATGTCCGTAGATTTGCAAAGCAACTGGACACAAATGATATACTTCTCAAAGTAACACGTGGGTTTGTCCATCACACACACATACAAATCACAAAGAAATACACTTAAATCCTCTGCAAAAGAGAGATGAGGATGGTAATCAAGTTACCTCACATTTGGACAGCACTTTACAGTTTACAGTCTAATCCATTTTGTCCTCATGACAGCCCTGTGAGGTAGGCAGCACAGGAATCACTATTAACTCCATTTCACAGATGAAGAAACTGAGGATCAGAGAGGTTTCAGCACTGGCCTAAGGCTTTAGATGTAGATCTGAGCCTAGGACTCAGGGCTAGGATGCCCAGTCCAGTGCTCTTTCACAACTGCCTTTCCATGGAAAAATCAACGGTGGTGTCAAAGACAGTGGTTCAACATCATTTATTGATGAACTCTTATTTTTCTTGAGCAAGTGAGATCAAGTACAATCAAATCAACCCTAATATTAATGTCATGTGGTGTGGTAGCCAAGATGAATAATTTTCTGAATCATTCATGTGTTTATACCTACAACAAAATGGTTGTTTTCTACTTTAGCTCTGCCCTGCCTTAATTTTAAGTCACTGACAGACATGGAGAAATGACACTCTGATTAGATTTCATTGACTCAAGTCTTATTACCAGGATTCACACAGTGGTGTCTGTAATCAAGTCATTATTTAAAGCTACAATCTGTTGTCTTTCTGAAATGAAAATGAAACCTATTCACTTACTCCTTCTGGCTGTGGACATTAGCCTAGCTCTATCCTTTAGCCATAAATTATATGTTATCTTTTATACCATTTCAACAGCAGTAAAAATGATAAACTTCACAGGCTGGTTTTTTAAAAATCTTATAAAGTGAAGGGAAAGGTTTTTTTTTCTTTTTTTCCCATCCAGGGGGAATAAAATAAAACTTTGAAAAGAAAAGCTAAATAAAATCCTTTATTTTAAAATAAAAGTTAATTTTATTAGGAACAACCCCTCTATTGCATTACTCTTTTTAGTTAAGAATTTAAAAGTGGCCCAATCATTGCTGACCCACGGTCTTGTCTGTTATAGCACTGTGAGAAAAAAAAAAAGAGGGGCGGGTCCATCATCACCCACACTCCAATTGGAACATAACGGAGTTTTCTCTGCAAAGGTATTCAGTATCTGTACTGAAATTTAGCAAACAGTAATGGGGACTTGGTGTGAAAGCCAGTTGAAAATATTGCAACAGTTGTTTAAAATTCCCTCCTTAAATTCCTTCAGAGAAACACTAAGGAAAAGTGGCAACATCCTACTTAATGCCTGAATCTGTATAATATATTGGCTTATGTAAGAGATTTGTCCCTGTAGCAAAACTGGATGTCTTAGTTAATAACCAAAGGCATCCCCTAAAATCCCCAAGATAATTTCATTGACAGTACAAAATGTGGGTATTCATCTGAAAGCAAGAAACTGGATTTTACTTCTGATTTTCTGGGTTCATTTTGCAAGAATATAAGTGTTCCCTACTTGGCTGTTAGGGCCTGACCTCCCATCTACTCACAGAAATGGGTCTCATATAATACAATATAAGCAGACACAGCCAGGGGTGCACGCTCCAACAGTCACACAAAGCTTGCAAGGCAGAAGAGGATGGGTGCTTTAAACAATCAAAAAGAAACCACAAATTGCTCTTGGGGATTTTAAGTGTGACCAAATTGAAAAATGCACTTTCTCTCCCAGCTGGCCCCAAAATAGTGCAGGTCATCAAAAGCAACTCCCTTGGAGGTGGAGTTCTCTCTCTCGCAGCTCCAGCAAGGCTTCAGACTCTACGAAGCAGAAGGAGGGCTGTGTGACTCTCAATAGAATGCAAAGGTCAGCATAGACTACTGACAGTGCCCAAAGTTGACCACTGGGGGGCGCTTCCAACATCCTGCAGGAAATAGGCCTGAAAGCTTTGTCACTAGTTGAGGAAAACCTGTATGCCAAAAGGGGAGACGTATTTGGAAATTCCTCTAGTTCCTATTTTTCTCTAATAAGAATGGCTGCATTGCCTCTGGAACATTTGGGTCAGAGAATTACGGGTCCAAACTTCCAGGGACAGTGCCCACAGAACAACACCCTCCCTTCTGGAAGACTTTGGGGACTCTAAGGGCAGAGTCCGATGCATCAACCTTTCTGCGTGTTGCTCTGCCTGAAACTACTATGTGTGTGGTCCTTTCACTGATTTGTCCTGGTTTTAGTTCACCTTCAAAACTATGTTTTTGCACCAAGAAAGTTAACCTTTACTTTCTTATTCTTTTGCAAGACTTTGAGGTGCTTGGTGCAACTGACATATATTAGTTCAAACTCTGTTTCTGAACATTGAGAAACAAATTGTAAGTTATGCATTGTTAGGATCCAAACAACCCATGCTTCTTATCATGCATCAAGATGCATCAACCTCTTATTTGAAATTAAAGAGAAAAAACGAGCAACTTTTTTTAAAAAAATAAAAATAAAGCATCCATAAGTCACCCTCCTTGGGTTTAGTGCTATCCTGTTGGCTAATATGAGCTATTGAAAATATTTTTGGAATGGTCTTCAAATATTATAAGTATTTTCTTTTACTGACTTGATATTTCACTACATAGTTATGTACAGACATGGCCCTTACCATGCAGGAAAAATGTACATTCTCCACCTCTGTGGGACATTATCAGTTCCCTGGGTCTTATGAGCCAGCAAGTTGAATTTATTAGTCAGCTGTCAGCTCTAACAACATAATTAAAGTGCAAAGAAAGAGAGAAAGCAGCCAGGTCAATTTTTTTTCATTGTCTGCATCAATATGCTTCATGTCTGCCAGATGCAATAGGCTCAGGTAACAATAACTCTATATCTTTTCTCTTCTTTGAAAGCAGAGGTCTCCCTGAGAAGAGAAGAGGGAGGTAAACATGAGATAGCCCTATTTCTTCAACAACCAACAATCCTGGGAGAAGCAAGGTTGCTTTCCCAGCCTAGGGTAGGAGGACTAACCCCTGCATTTGGTTTTCTGACACAAGGGCTGTTGAGTGGTTGGGTCCATTTCCCATATACTTAACAATATTTTCACTCAGAAATGTCTCAAAATTTAAAGACTGGGGAAGAACCGTCTACCAACAGCACACGGAAAGGTGGGTTTTAAAAAGAAAATCCCACTAAACAGCTTTAAAAAAAAAAATACAATCAACGTTCATAGTGAGGCTAAAAATGGTTTGTGTAAATCAGAATAGATTCCCACAATACCAATGGTGGGGGGCGGCGGGGGGGAAGAAAACAAGCACAGCAAGGTGCAGAGATGATTTTTAAGTGTATCTTTTCACTTAGCATTGAAACCCACTCTTCCCCGTAGCACTTTGTGGCCTTTTGTCGTATTCCACAGTTTTGTCGGTGAGGTGCGTGGGCATCGTTTTGCAAAGCCTGCACCTGTCTCTCCAAGGGCATTGGCTTCCTGGTCTCCACAGCCTCAGGAAGAAGCCCCCCAGTCCCCCACCTCGAGAGAGCCACTGGCTGGGCTCCTCAGGGGCACAGCTACTGAGTTTTTAATTATGGAAATGTTACGTACAAATCCACCTGACTTTCAACCTGTCTTTCCTGTCCTGTTGCCTAAAGACTGAAAGAGCAGTTTCAGAACATGCCATTCCTCCAATATAAATATTTATGATGCACTGAGAACCATGCACATGCTGAGGACTGAAATTGCTTATGTGTCGGCCCATCCCTACAGAGGCAGCCTCGGCTCTTCTGGAAGCCTGTAACAAAGGAAATGTAACAGAAGCAGTTAAACCCTAGGAGAAGACTGGGAGGTGCACCGGGCCAGTAAAGTACCAGCGAAACATCACAAGTCTTTTCCATGGACCCTCGTCCCCGAGTTCTAATAGAACATGCAGCAGAGTTTCAAATTCCCCTTCTTAACCTGCTTCATTAAAATGGCTACCAGCACCTCCCATCTTATATTCCCTCATGCAAATGTGCCCTCAGCTTTACCAAATATCAATCTCTTCACCTTCCCACCCAAGTCTGAAGCATCTGTCTTCGACTCCAACCAACTGGGCTTCCCTGGCTGGAGACAGAATTCCCGTTTGGTTCCATCATCTTCGGGGGACAAAGGAGACTGGCTTCGTCGTCTCCATCACCCCCGTCCTCCCTGCACTGTGGGAGGCGTGGCATGCACAGTTCTGTCCCTTCTGCTTTCCACGAAAATTCCACGGACTCGGGGCAAGGCTGGATCGTCAAGCAGGGAGCCGAGGTTCAATTTTTAGAGACAGCTCATACAGTGTATCTTCATCTATGATGAGGGCTTTGTCAAGCAAGTACTGAGTGACCTGGAGAAAAAAGGGGAATCCCCACTTTGAGTTTTTTCACAACACCAGTATGTACATTTTCTGGATGGAACCCGACACAATTCAATGTTTTCTCCTAAGCATTGAAATACTTTAGGTAACTAAAAAAATTATGAATATATTCTTACTGTAAAAAAGAAAAAAAATCACACATCTCTAGTCCTCTGTCAGCTCCCACCCCCAGGCACTGCCCTCAAGAATTGCCACTGTTATCAGTTGACTTGTATTCTCCCAGACGTTTTTCTGTGTCTTTCTAGACATTACCATGCACTTACAGAAACCATTTTTTCCCCTTCTAAGTGGTATCAAAACGATACATTTTTTTCTGCTTTTGTCAAACTAGAAGTCGTGGAGATCTCCCCATGTCAGTACAAAGAGCTCTAACTGCTGTGCACCATTAACAGTGCGACATATCAGAGTTTCTTTAATGATCTCATATTGATGGGTGTTTGGTTGCTGTCAATGTTTCACTATGACACAAAGTTACAGTGAAGTCCTTGTTAGCATGTTTCCTAGTGTTCACATGTGAATGGTCCTCTAGACACTGGAAATGAAATGAAAGGAAAGGATATGAAAATGAACATGTTGGAACATGGGGTAGCTCCATGAAAATATTTCTTTATTTTTACTGAGATATAACAGACATAAGTAAAATTAATAGCTTGATTAGTTTTGACAAATGTAAACACCCATGTAACTTACATATATAGCATGCTAGAGAATAACTCCATCATCCCAGAAAGTTCCCTCATGCAGCTTCCCAATTAACCTGCTGCCAGAAGCAATTGCTGCTCAGATTTCTATCACATGTTCTGTCTGCTCTAGAACTTCACGTAAATGGAATCACACAGTATGTACTCTTTTGTGCCTGACTTCTTTCACTCAGCATAATGTTTTGAGATTCACCTATATTGTGGTGTGTTTCAGTGGTTTGTCCTCTTCCATTGCTGAGTAGTGGGTCCATTGTATAGATGTACCACAATTTGTTTATCCATTCATCTATTTATGGACACCTGGGCTGTTTCCAATTTTTGGCTATTATTAAGAAATGCTATAAACATTTTATACAAGACTTTTAATGGGCATGTTTTCAATTCCCTCTTGGATAAATACCTGGGTCATAAGGTAGATGCATATTTAACATTTCAAGAAACCTCCAAATGACACAGTTTTCCAAAGAGGTTGTACCATGTTACTCTCACCAGCAGTGTATAAGAATTCCGGTTACTTGGTATATCAATTTTTAATTTTAAAAGATAACATAAAATGACCTCCAAAATTGTTGTACCTATAGTACATAAGAGCACCTGTTATCCCATACCCTAACTAATGTTTGCTGTTATCAATATTTTAAAAATTTGTCTTTCTGATAGCTGATAATGATGCTTCATAATTTGCATTTTTTCTTATTAATGAAGTTGAACATTTTCCAAATATTTACTTGTTTCTTCTTCTGTAAGTTACCTGCTTATAGCTTTGTCAATTTTCCTATTGAGTTGTTTATGCTTTTCTTATAGATTTATAGGAATACTTTTATTCTGTCCCTTTGTTTTGCATGTTACAAATATTGTCTCCTAGTCTACTGCTTGTATTTTGACTTTTTAAACAATTGCTCTTTGTCATATAGAAGTTTTAGATTTTGATTCAGCAAACTTTATCAAGCTTGTCTTTTACAGATTTTGCATTCTGTGTTTAGGGTCTTTCAAACCCAAAGGTCATGAAATTTTATCCTATATTTTATTTAAATAATTTAATATTTCTTTTTATATTTAAGTAGTGAATTCATCTGGAACTTATTTTTGTGAATGGTATAAGATAGAGAGCCAAAATTCCTATTCCATTTACACAATGGTCAGTTTCTTTCTGGCGCTTTCTTTAAACGTCTCCTTTATCCCATATTAGATTTTCATATAGACAAAATCTGCATCTGGACTTTATCCTGCTCCATTGAGTTTGTATTCCTGTGCCAATATAGTCCTGTTTTATTCACTACAGTTTCAGTGTCTGTATCTGGTAGGGAAAGCTCTCCCTTACTCTTCTTATTTTTCAAAAAGTCCTTATTTTTTTTTGGCCTATTAAAGCTTCCTTATAAGTTTCATAATAAGTAGGTCAGGTTCCATGAACTAATAGGGATAATTGGCTGTGAGTTATATGAGAATCTTCTGTCTTACCTTCTCAAATTTTCTGTAAAGCTAAAATGATTCTAAAAAATAACGTCTATTAAAAAATGAAAAGAAAAGAAGGAAGGAAGGGAGGGAGGGATGGAGGGAGGGAGGAAGG
Organism: Balaenoptera musculus; assembly: GCF_009873245.2. Classification (NCBI taxonomy): domain Eukaryota; kingdom Metazoa; phylum Chordata; class Mammalia; order Artiodactyla; family Balaenopteridae; genus Balaenoptera; species Balaenoptera musculus. Next base: position 63,238,274 of record NC_045787.1, on the reverse strand, counting down.
TAGGAACAAAAGTAAAGAAAGAAGAAAGAAAGAGGTAATAAAGACCAGTTATGTTTGGGATGGAGAAAGGAAGGGGGTATAAGACGTGAGATGAATCTTGAAAGATGAGTAGGGACCACACAATGCAAGACTTTGTGGACACATCAAGATTTTTTTTCTTTCCTTATCCTAAGAGCAAAGGGAAGCCAATAAAGCAAACAACTTCCACTGTGTGTTTCAGAGAGTTCTATCTGGCTGTAAATTTGTAGAATGGATTTGCATTCTGTAGACCAGGTAACAGATATTGGTAGTTTGGACCAGGGGTGGTGGTGGTAGGGGTGGTTCCAGCTTCACAAGAAATACAGGATGTAAAATAGATAGAATTTGATGATGAATTGATACTCTTTTTGCTTTCTTTCTTGTTTTTCTTACTCAGAGTTACCAAAGGTTTGTCTGTTTTATTGGTCTTTTCTTTGAGTCAGCTTTTGGTATTATTGATCTACTCTACTGCTGTTTCCAATTAATTAATTTCCACTTTTTTCTTCATTAAATTCTCCTGCAACCACACAATATTACCTTTGGCTGATGGTCTATTCGATAGGAAGTCTGCTGGAACTGGCGTATCTCTCTGATGATGTGTGATATCTGACAGAGAAACAACAAAAGCAAAGCCTAAGTACTGCCCTGTGCTGCAGCACATTCTTCTGGGATCCCATCCCAGAGTAGTCAGTCCCTTCCTCCAGTGAGGTATCTGGAGCCCTGTCCTATCATGCTCCAGGCCCCAGGGCTTTCTTGCCCTTTAATGAGCCACACAAAATGTTAACAGCAAGGAAATACTGAATTCACCATCAGGGAAACAGCTGTCACGGGGTGGCCTCAGGTTCAGGAGTGGCAAGCCCTGGGTGCTAGTGTCCATGGGCTCCTTGCTTCTAACTTGGTGCTTAGAACCCAGCTGTCCAGCAAGAAGCCTCAGCATCTATCACTGGTCAGTCCTAGAAAGTCATCCCTGGAGCTTGATTCCCTACCCTCTTTGTCCAGACTGCAAGCTGAAATGGGCCTGCGAAAATCTCCTGAATCAGCCAACATCAGGGGTCCACCACCAGTGTCCACCACCTCTTCCACCTCGAGCGTAAAAAGCAGTGAACTTCCATGACGTCGCCTCTTCTCTATAAGCCACTGATGTCACTGAGACAGCCTGATTGTATGAAATTCTCACCTACCATTCTCATCTTGGAGAAATTGACGAGGCCTTCCTCAGTAAAGTTTGGTGTTCCTTCTTCAATAAATGCCAGGTCTGTCAGGTACATCCCCAGATAAGGAACAGCAGGGGGGTTACAGCTGCAAGACCAAGAGGTACTGTTGTCATGCTCATTCCCACCAGTGTCCACTTACCTCCCCATTTAAAATAAATAGGAAGCAAATGTGCTGCTCCCACCCTGAAGAATAAAGTCTTTTAATTCCATTTTCAGAAGCACACTTACGATATGCAGAGTTTTAAATATGCCTCACAATAGAATATGATACAAAATTACCGCCCGTGCTTTACTATGTGTTTGAGACAATGGTATTTCAAACAACAGGATGTCTTACAGACAAATACAAACGTTTGCTAGCGAGACTTGCTTGCAGTATTTATCTGCATTGGCCACACTTCTCTGAGGGGTAAAAGCATGTAGGAAAACCCCATGCCCTCACCTCATTAAAGTGCAAACATTCAACCTTAAAGAAGTGGGTGGGAAAAAAAATCAATGTAATTAGAGCTTGTAAAACTTGTTTTCTGTTTTAGTTAGTATTTAAATGTTTTAGAAGGTATAGACTTAATTAATATCACAACTACATGCTAAAGTGAGACCTTTGCTGTTTGGAAGGGGGATGAACTTGTTTTTCTCAAGGAGTCTAGAGGCTGAGAATATGGCCTTTTGATCCAGAGTGAACTGGCTTTGAGTCCCTGCTTGACCACTTACGAAGTGATGCAGGGCAAACTCTCTGAACCGCAGTTTCCTGTCTGTAAAATGGAGACAATAAAACTTATCTCTTTAGTTTGCTGTGAGGCTTAAATTAGACACATCAAGCACTTCACATAGAGTCTGTCATTTAGCAAGTATTCAGTGAATAGTTCTTGTACTATTGTTGTCATTGTTGTTACTATGAGTCTTTCTTTCTCTCATGGCATCACAGGACAATATTTTCCAGAGTAAGGCAAGTATGTGCAGTAGATGATAAGAAAACAAGTTGCAGGAGAATACATTTTATTCTCTCTCTCTCTCTCTCTCTCTATCTCTGTGCGCGCGTGCGTGTGTGTGTGTGTGTGTGTGTGCGTGTCTGTAGAAAGAGAGAATGCTCCAGCAATAAAAGGTCAAAAATACATAACAATAATCAATAGGCACTGGAATATTTAAATTAAAAAATCACAGGAAATCACTGTGTTTAGATTAAGAAATTCCAAGTCAAGAAACTCTTTATAGTAAAAGAGTTTGATTTACTCTTTATGTGGTTTGATTTACTATGGTGATATTTTCTTCTTATTTGGAAAGCTCTGCATACCATGAGTATATCCATAAGCTATTTACTTACTGTATCCACAGTATTCCAAATGAAAAGGGAAATCAGAAAAACACCTATATGATGGGAGTTGTTCCCATTTGTTTTTCTTTTCAAACCAAAGTAGGAGGTAAGTGACTATTTGTACACTATAAAAATTATATAAACATATTTCTGAATTATGAATAATTTAATAATTAAGATAGACATACTTTTTAAGCGTTTCTCTGAGATTTTTAAATCTTCCTTCAGATGAAATAGTCTTCTGAAGCTTGTCCATTAGAGCTTTTGTCTAGAAAGAAACAAATAACTTAGTATGTCATGAAAATATTCCTATGGTTTGGTAAGGTGGTAAGTTACCAAAAGATGCTCAGTTCTCTTCTACAGTGGCAGTTACTGATACCTTTGCCAGACTACTGTGATGTGATATGACTTTCAAAGTGTAGAGGGGGGCATTATATTTAAATTTAATGTTTAAAAAAAGGAGGAAGAACACGTGGAGAAGAAAAGTGACTATACTAATCATTGAGCCAAAAAGAAAGAAAATGTGTAGAAAAGAAAAACTGTAATGTACAAGAAACTTAGGAACTTAAAGAACTGAAAAGCACATGTTGAATAGGGAATCTTAAAGGACAGGTCTTGTGTCAGGGAGTTTTCATGATGAATCTTTTCGACTGTTAATTTCCAAGTCATCAAAGCACATATTCTGTTGCTTGGCTATGGACTGACCAATACCGACTCTGATGAAATGTGACATGTGTGTGACAGGATAATATGCTCTTTGTATCCCGTGCCTAATGGCTGAGGCCACCACCGCCTTAGAGGGAGGCAAAACCCAGCCATGACCAAGGGGTCAGTGTCCAGCTTTTGGATTCTGATATAGCTGTTTGAAGCCCACTTTAAAAATACTATTCCATAAAGATGCAGACGTAGAGAATGGACTTGAGGACATGGGGAGGGGGAAGGGTAAGCTGGGATGAAGTGAGAGAGTGGCATGGACATATATACACTACCAAATGTAAAACAGATAGCTAGTGGGAAGCAGCCACATAGCACAGGGAGATCAGCTTGGTGCTTTGTGACAACCCAGAGCGTGGGATAGGGAGGGTGGAAGGGAGACTTAGGAGAGAGGAGATATGGGGATATATGTTTATGTATAGTTGATTAACTTTGTTATACAGCAGAAACTAACACAACATTGTAAAGCAATTATACTCCAATAAAGATGTTAAAAAAACTAAAAAATTAACAAAATTAAAAAATAAAAATAAATAAAATAAAAATACTATTACAATACCCATTCATCATAAATCTCTCAAAAACTAGGGAAGAGAAAGTAGCCTACTCAATTTTAAGAAAAGCATTTACAAAAAGCCTGCAGCTAACACCATCCTTAATGGTGAAAAACTGAAAGCTTTCCCCCCAAGATTAAGAACAAGGTAAGAATGTCCTCTCTTACTACCTTATTCAACAAAGCATTGGAAAGTCTAGCCAGAGCAATAAGGCAAGAAAAGGAAATAAAAGGCATATAAATTGGAAAGAAAGAAATAAGATTGTTCCTATTTACAAGTGACATAATTGTCTACGTAGAAAATTCCAAGGAATCTACAAAAAAGCTCCTAGGACTAATAAGTGAGTTCAGCCAGGTTATGGACACAAGACCAACACAAAAAAATCAATTACATTTGTATGTACTAACAATGAATGTGTGGAAACCAAAATTAAAACCACAAGAACATTTAAATATCTTCAAAGAAAATGAAATATTTAGGCATAAATCTAACAAAACATATACAGGACTTGTATATTGAAGATTTCAAAATGCTGATTTAAGAAATCAAAGAAAACCTAAAGAAATTGTGAGAAATACTGTGTTTATGGACTGGAAGACTCAGTGTAGTAAAGATGTCAATTCTCCCTAAATTGATTGGTTTAATGGAATTCCAATGGAAATCTCAGTAAAGCTTTTAAGACAGAGTTTTTATCCTAAAATTTATATGGAAGTCACAGCACCTAAGGTAGCTAAAATAATTTTGAAAGAGAAGAATAAAGTGGAGGAATATAGAAAGAACTCTCAAATCTCAAAGGTAAACACACCAAACAATCTAATTTAAAAATGAGCTGAAGACATGAGTAGGCATTTTGCTGAAGAGGATATACAGATGCAAACAAGCACATGAAAAGATGTTTAACATTATTAGCCATTAGCAAGTGCAAATTAAAACAATGGTGAGATTTCAAAATGGCTAAAATTAAAAATAGTGATAACACCAAATGCTGACAAGAATGTGGAGAAACTGGTTTACTCATACACTCCTGATAGGAATGTAAAATGGTAGAGCCTCTCTAGAAAAGAGTGGCAGTTTCTTATAAAACTAAATACACAATTACCATATGACCCAGCAATCGCACTCTTAGGCATTTATCCCAGAGAAATGAAAACTTATAGTCACAGAAAACATATTCATGAATGTTCATAGCAGCTTTATTTGTAATAGCTGAAACTGAAAACAACCCAGATGTCCTTCAAGGGGTGAACGGTTAAACGAAATGTCATATATCTACACCAGGAGGTACCCTTCAACAATAAAAAGGAACTAAGAATTGATACATGTAACAACTTGAATGGATTGCAAAGGAATTATTCTGAGTTTAAAAAAAGGCAATCTCAAAATGTCATATACTGCATGATTCCATTTATACAACATTCTTGAAATGACAAAATTACAGAGATGGAAAATAGATCTGTGGTTGCCAGGAGTTAGGGAGGGAGAGGGGGGAAGGTGGCTGGCGCTATAAAAGGGTGGCAGGAGGGATCCTACTGATAGAACTGTTCTGTACCTTCACTCTGGTGGTGATTACATGCATCTATCCCTGTAATAAAAGCACACTAAACACACACACACATGCATACACACAAATGAATACATGTAAAAGTAATGAAGTCTGTATAAGATTGGTGGATGGTACCAATGGTTAATTTTGTGGTTGTGATATTGTCTGTAGTTATGCGAGATGTTACCACTGGGGGACACTGGGTATAGGGTGGAAGGGATTTCTATTATTTCTTATAATTGCATATGGACCTACAATGATCTCAACATTAAAAGTTTTTTAAAAACAGTTTTTATAAAAGCTGTGGTTTTTATTTGCAAGGTCCAGGCTTTATTCATAGAAGAATTTGCCAGTTCTAGGGGCCAAACTTGGGATTCTTAGAGCATTCCATTTTTACTAAGGAATGGGGGGAGGGGATAAAAGATATGACTTAGGCTTGGTTTCTTGCTACATAGGGAGGAATTTAAAAGGCTTGGAGAGAGCAAAGAAAATAGAATAGAGTAAGAAGCAATGTCTCTGAGAGGGGCTTAAACCCTCAGAAGGGGCAACAGAAACCAGACAGCTTTGAGGAAATGTCAGCAGAATATATGCTATTCTTCCTGCCTGAAACCCTGGAGGTGGGCACCCTGAAGACACCCGTCACCAACTTTGGGTGGTCACAACAAGGCAGGCACAGTGGTCTGTGAAAGAAGGATATGCAGAGAGGGCCTGGCATAAACACTCCTAGCCTCTGGCGCCCATGGGACATGGAGGAGCCTAGAAAATTCCCCCAACACCCTTTGAGAGGGTCAAGTGAGTTATCTAGTAATGAAGAATTAGCCTGCCCACTAGGGATCAGCAAGGGGCACCACAGCCTGTAGTAGAGGTAATATGCACCCCATCTCAGAGAATCAGCGGAGCCAGTGAGAGATGAAGGGGAGGTGAGGTCAGCCAAGCTCCCTGCGTGCAATAACCATGCCATGTTCCTGGCAGGGTAGGATGACCATTTGAACACAAGGCACAGTCAACTCACAGCGGCTTGTACCCAAGGACTAAACTGCCAAAGACTACAGCAGGAGGCCAGTGGGTGCACACAGCCTTCCACAAGCCTGGAAAAGCCCTCCCTAACACCCACTGACACTCAGGGGGAAGAAAAGGAGGAAGAGCAGGGGGAAAATGGTGATGTCACTTGAATCTTGAAATTATCTGAAGGAAAAAATAAGCATGAACAAGCTAAGTCCAATTAAAAGAAAATTAAGAAAGTTATATTTCTTCACATTCAAGTCATTGTGCCCAAACTTGACTACCTGAATGACAAAGAAGAGGTGAACATGGAGGCCCTCTGTCCCTGGTCTTTGGCCCTAAGGCATTTGTACCTTTACTTTGAGGGAGAAAGAATGGATCCACGGACATCACTGTGCCCACTTGGAATCAATGCGCCCTCCCTAAATAATTCAGGGAACAGCTCCTGACTGTCAACCACATTGTCTGAAGTTGTCCCCAGATATGTTATAATGAATATTTTGGTTTGTATTTTCTTTTCTAAATTAACCATTTAGAAATGTATATGAGCGGAATCAATTAAGTGGTAAGAGCACAGTAATTACCCATGTTGGCACCTTTCTTTGGCAACGGAGCTGCTCCTTTCAGCTAATTATTTCCTAATCAGTAATATTTATCTTGGCTCTGATCTCCCAGTGTCATCTCCTCCTCGCGGCAGCGGGAGGTGTCGCCCGCTGATGCTCACCTGCTTGGACACCTTGGCCCAGGTTTTCTTCAGCCGGTAGATGGCACTTCTGTTTAAGGCTGAGGTGATCTCCAGCACGCCATTGTAGTTGTGCAGGCACCGGCAGATGTCCGCCACGGCCACCCACTTCTCAATTGCGTTGGCTCGGGAGCTGACATCCGCATAATTCATGATCTGGGAGGCCACCAGGTTACTCATCTGAGACAATGGAAAAGCCAAGAGAGGGCAGCTAAGTGTCAAAGCAATTCATGCAGGCACGATACCTGAATTACCTACAGAAATGTCAGCAAAGCAGGTGTCAAGGGATGCGAGATCAAGGTCCATCTAGATATCAACCTTCTGAAGAAACTAAATGATAACAATAACAACACACGAATGAACACCTGCTCATCCTGAGTGAAGAGACGGGTTGTTCGGGATCAGCTTGTTGGGGGAAGAGGTGATTTTGCTAATCAGTAATTTTGATGAAGGAGTCATTTCCAGTAATTATTGAGAGAATGGCAGAGAATGAGCTAACCCCTGAGGAATGGCAACCTTTGCAGATCAGGGGTTTCACTTCTTGGGGCCTCTCCCAATGTTCCTTGGGTCCCAACAGTGTGGGGATAGTCACTCTAGGAAGCCTCAGTTATCACAAAGAAAACACATTTCCCCCCAATCAAATCAAACTCTAACCTACCAACTCTCAAACCAGAAACCCTTAGGTGCAGAAGAGAGAACAGTTTCATCTTCTCATCTTGCTGAATTTTTTTTCCACCAGCAGTTAAAGGGACCTATAGTTTCAAGGCTAAGCACTGTAATTCTATTAGTTAAAGCCAAGAGAAAAAGAGGCAGCTTAAGAGGCTCAACACTTAGAATACGGAAAGGAAAAGGCTAGAACAGGATTGATTACTAATAAAGGGAATCTAGGGTCCATAATCTTATATCCAAACATTAAATCTGATGAGTACACCAATTCTTTGATAATTCCATAGGTATTTTAAATCTCACAGGGCCTCAGAACTATCATTGTGCATATTTATTAAAGAAATTATTTTGTACTGAGCACCTAGTAAGGACCATTCTTTTAGGTTGTGGGAACAAGAAAAATAAATAAATCAGTCTCCTTGACCTTAAGGCGCTGAGCCTGGTTAGGTGGGAAGGTGAGGAGAGGCAGACAGAAACAAGTCAATACCACAAAGCGAAACGCAAAGCTAGGGCTGTGTGGAGGGGGAGATTGAGAAGTAGAGGCAGCATGGGGCATGTGGCCTAGTACAGAGGAAAGAGATCGTGCCTGCACTGAACCCTGAAGGGTGAGGAAGAGCTAGCTACTGCTTCCCATCAAAGTAGAGGAGTGTCTGCAAAGGGACAGAGGGGGAAGGCGTGGTGGCATGGAGAATCTGGCAGCTGTCCGAGGAGCACGGGGGTTGGTGGGAGACAAGGATGGCAGGAGGCAGGGCTCCTGCAGGCCAGGTTGAGCGGCTGGGGCCGTATTGTGAAGGTGAGAGGAAGCCACGGACAAAATTTCATCAAAGAGATGTAATTAGATGGGCCTCTGAGGGAAGTTATTTCCGTGACACTGTGTGCAGAAAGGGTTGGGTGGCAGTGAGACGGGGGTGGGGAGATAGTGAGTTAGGAGCTCTTGGAGAAAAGAATGAAAGGCCAAATCAAGATTATGGCATTGGGAAGGGAGGGGAAAAGAAGAGTCTGAGACGTGTAGATTGAGGGTTCACTAACATGTTGAGGGGTGAGCGAGGTGGGGAAAGGAGAAGGAGTCGAAGATGACCTCTAGATTCCATGCTTGGTTGAGTGAGTGGCTAGTGGGGTCATTACCCAAGACCAAGAACAGAGAATAAGATGAAGAAGCAGGCTTGGTGGGTCTGGGAGGTGATGATGATGAGTTCCATTTGCAATGTGGACACAGTGCAAGTGGCCACCCAAGTAGAGACATGTGGGTATGGAGCCTGGGACTGAACCTCTGATTTGAGTGTCCATTTCATCCCAAGTGTATGTACAGCACAGGCAAAAAAGAAAAAAAAAAGGTTTATTGTGCACAGAAGGGGCTCTGCTTCTCAAAGAGTGGCCCAGACAGGTCATGTGTCCTGTCCTTTAGGAAGCAGTGGCATTTGATGCTTATTATGTAATAACATCTATTCCACATGTACCCTCAGCAAAGCACTGTCTTGGGAATTTGCACTGTTGTTTTGTATTTTGATTCTGGATGACATTAATTTACCTACAGGTTTCCTAGTAGTCTTTTTTTTTAAACATTATCATTACTCCTTTTACCGTACTTTAGTAGAATTGAAAAGGGAGCCTTCCCTTTGCCGGGATAGCCCTGAAGACATTCCAACATCTGTGGTTCTTCCACAGGACTAAGACCATTAGAACAGCACCAATAGGGAGTAGGAGGGTATAAAAGCAACTCCATCTTACTGCTGCAGAAGAGCAGAGGGGGAGATGGACCGACAGCTGGTTACCTTTGCACACAGTCTCAGTGTCACTGTAATTACGCTCAAAGAGGTTCCTTCCCACCCTGGAATGTATTGGGACTGAATGACGTCAGTAATGACGAGGAGCAGCTGTACCAACCCAGCCTTACCATCACCAGTGTCACCAGGGGCCAGTGACACAGTGCTGTTAGAATTAGTCAATCTACGACCATGAAGTAATGATGATCATGATAAAAATAACAGCAGCTACCTATGCATCATTGAGCACTTACCAGACTACTGTACCATCAAATGTGAACCTCTTACGTCTGGAAGGTAACTGGAAGTTATCACATCACTGTGAACTCTTAGAGGAGATTTAAGCTTATTTTTTTTTTTTTAACATTCCATCAGTTTTGTTTAAAAAGTGGGTGGCAGACTTCCTTTAATTTAGAGAAGGCATCTAAAGACCCTGATACTCATCTTCCTATAACACTCCCACACAAGGTTTTATTTTTATGGTTACTCACATCATTGAAGTGTTGGCTGGTTTTCATAATGTAAGGTGTTCTTTCATTTTTATCCAGCTTCATCCACCCCTGCCCAAGAAATTCTCTGAAAATTCAAAACAAAACACAAAATCAATTAAGTTTTTTAAGGGTGCCTATGATCCTGAATAATTATTATGAATATTATATACATTAAACTTGACATTGCCCAACTCCTGCTGTTCCATCTCAAATGAATTTTAGCTCAATTCTACCATTTCACCACTTGATGCCAAAATGAAAAAGATTCTTCAGTTTCAGCTTTCTCTTATAAATATTTGGAACCGGGTCCCTATTAGGATCATTATAAAGGCTTCTCTGAAATTGGAAAACAATGACAGGAGGAATAAAGAGCTTAAGTGCTAACTCAGAAACCAAGATCATTTTCCCTGGATCAGCTTTAAAAAAATCTTAAGCCTTAGCAGAAGGCTTGAAAAATCCATCACTACCAAAAATGTTAATCAAGAACAGCATGTTTTCCTCCACTTTGCTCTGACAGTCTCCAGGAGAATGTCAATTCCATGGGCAGGGACTTTCCTTTGTTCTCCCCAGAGCCCGGAACAGTACACGTGGTAAGGGCCGAATGAACAAATGCTGGTGTTAGCACTTTGCAGCCCGTTCATGTGATGAAGGCAGTTACGGTGGTGGGAGCTCAGCCTGGAGGAAGGTCTGTCTTCCGAATAACATCCCTGCTCCTTCATTTCACTCGTGAGTGGGTCACCGGATCACAGCAAGCAAGGGACAATCAAGCTGGAGCATACAGGAATTATTTTGTCAAGGCATTACCAAAAATAAAATGAAATTACTCTGACACATTCTTAATCCAGCAATGTTGACTGAGTCCCTTGACGTGGGTGGTACTGTTCCCATCCTGCAAGGCTGTTGGACATAAAGATGTGCTTTTTCCACGGATGAAGATTGGTACATGTTCACAGCGGCACAGAGGAGGAGAGGTGAGAAGGGTCCCGGGAAGAGACCACACCAAGGGCAACCACAAAGATTCAGGCTTTGCCGTTTCTCCTCTTCCATAGTGGTCATGCTCCCCTCCCTCCTGAATCCTCACCGCACTGGAGGATAGTCAGGAGGTGGGGGGAAGAGGCACTGCACTCCTAGCTCAAGTCATCAAATAGTCAGTGGGTTCATTTGTACGGCCAAGGGGCCACGTTCCCTTTTTCCCCATGTTCATGGATGGGCCTACAATTGCTGAAAGAGGGAAATAAGATAAAATGCATAAAAGAAAGTCTGCAGGAGCATCTTCCGGCCCTGCCCCTTATACTGTAGCTCCGACCAGCAACACGGCTACGCCTGAGCCTCCATCATCCTGGATGTCCTCTTCTCTGCACACGACATGGACCACACTCATACCTCTTAGCCAGCCCCTCCCTGACCTTTCATTTAGTTATAATTTCACAGGGGACTTATGCCAACAGTTGTTACTTGTCCAAACAAGGCCTTGTTTGTGGAGCTACTGATTAGGACAGCAGGAGGGGGCTTAAAGAGCCTCCCTTACTCTGCACACGAGGCAGTTAAAAGGCAGTAGTGACACAGATGCTCATTACGTGACATGACAGCGTTCACTCGGCAGATACCCACTCCAAGTGTGCTCTGTGCAAAGCACTGTCTTGGGAGTCTACGCTGTTCCGGAGTCTCGATGCTCAGCAATACCTGCTGATTTATGGACGTGGGGGGAAAATTGCAGCAGAATTTACAGAATTTCCCAACATCAGTGTTTCTCAAAGTATAGTCTTAGACCACGCAGAATTATCTGGGAGTCTCACTGAAAATGAAGTTTCCTGGGCCTCAAACCTACTGGAATCAGGATCTCTGGCGAGGGGGTGGGCAGGGGCCGGTACCTAGGGATGTACATTTTTAACAGGTCTCCCAAATGATTTTAGGCACCATAAGTTTGAGAACCACTGTTATACCGTATTGAGGTTTCTATAACACAAAGATGTGAGAGGACAGAGAACTTCGCATTCTATGGTAACTGTAGTACATACAGAAACACAAGAGTGACCATCCTGAGAGTTCCCAATATTTCCATATAAATATTTCCAACATAAAGTGGAACCAAAAGACATTCAAGTGGGACCAAACCAACATAAGATTAAGAGCCACAGCTCTGCGCACACACATCTGCTGAGGAGCAATGTCAGCTGTAAGGCAGCCGGCCCTGCCTGCAGGGACCTGCTGCTGTGAGGGCACACTCACTCGTAGGGAATGCTTCTGAAAACGATGTGGTCCAGGAGGGTGATCTGCTCAGCCAGCTCCATGGCCGACAAGGTCTCAAAGCACTCAGCCTTTGCACAGTCCATCTGCAAGAGATGAGGGCAGGGAATGAAACACACCTGGAAGCAAGGTGCCGGCCAGCTCAGTGCAGCTGCTTGGAGTACAAAGTCCACCCTAGATTCCAGCTATGAAGAAAGGGCAGAAAGCTCAGAAATATCAGCCGGCGTTAACATCACGGACCAACTGCTAAACCCCAAGCCAAATCTGGTTCTTCTCACACAGTTGCAGCGACAGAATATACAGTCCAGTTATGGGCACAGTGCTTGCCTTTGAGAGGTAAGTCTTACATATATTTGTGCAGGATAAGACCACAGCTGAACTTACCAGTTGAATTATATCCTCCAGTTTTAGGTGGATGTCATCTTGATCATCTTGTGAAAGGGCCCTAAAAAAAGTCAAAATATCCTCCATGAAAAGAAAATAGACATACCAGAAATGAAATGACAAAATGCAGTTCAGTTTTCCCTGGGGGGAAGTCGGAGGGTTCTGGTCTGTGAGGCTGTGGAGATGTGAGTTGAAGACAGAGGGTCAAGGAAACAGGAAAACACACATGTTAAAGGCAGAGGAGGATCATCAAGAGAGCTGACTTATAACAAGGAGCCAACCTGTTACATACAAGTTGTAAATCAAACACCCACTGTGAAAGTGAAGCAGAGGGTAAGCTGACGCTTTGCATTACTGAGCAGATCTATGCCACAAATCTGGGTGCCTTGCGTTGCTATCAGTCAGGGTTTCTAACAGGCCCAAGTGTCCCATCCACAATCCTCCAGCCCCTACCCTGGCCCCTCCCTGCTGATGCTGAGGCAGAAGATTCAGGCATAGGTAGACCAGAAGCTCAGGGGAGTTCCTGGGCAGCAAGAGTTCAAACAATACCAGGTAGAAAGCCAGCAGGTGAACTCTTCCCCTTTGCTTCCCAGATGGGCTTTCCTGAGACACATTTGGTACTGTATCCCCACACTTGGTGTTATTCAGCTCACAATAAATATTTTTTTTGATCAGTGACAAATGAATAAATGAATACGTAAGTTAAGGTGGGTGCTGGTTTCAGAGTGACAGTGATGCTTTCACGTCCAAGAGAAGTTCAGGGTCCAGGAAAATTAACCTGATTATATAGCTTGCCACCTGGACCAAACACTTTAAGTGTCCTAAAAGGAAGGCACAATCACATATTAAAAGTATTAAAATATTTAAACAGTGCCCAACCATGTAGCCTGTCTGCTGGAGGACGCTAGTTTTAAAAAGCAACAATGATGTGATGTTCTATTGTGTTCTGAGTTGATAAAAACAAAACTATCACCCTCGAAAATACAAAATCAACTGAGGTGGGTACTTGTATGCTCATTACATGCCAGGCATGTGCTAACCATCTGACACACACTCTCTCCTATATCATAAAAAATCCCTTTAAAGTAAGCATTATTATCTCCATTTTATAGATGAGGAAACAAAAGCTCGAAGTAATGGGACTAACTGGCCCAGGGTTCGGTCCAGTTTGCTTTCCTGTTGCTCTTGCTTGTCATGAGCAGGCTTATGAAAGGCACCACTTCAAAGGTCCAGCATAGAACACACACCAGAAAAGGTCAATTCCCTTTCCTCTATCTTCCTTCTCTCTAACAAAAGTTCTTGGCTGTTTACCCGGGAGCAGAATCCTTCTAGATCACAGGAATGGCAATCTTCCTGTTTGCAATTAGCCGTATCATTTGTGAGAAGAAAAAGTCACCATGTGCTAAAGGGCAGATTAAGGTGAGGAAAAAATGAGTAAACATAACTCTTTCTCCAAAGACTGTTACATCACACTTAAGGGTTAGACACAGGGGAAAAGTGACTCTTTCCCAAAGCGCATGTCATCCTTTCTACGGTAGCCTGTGTTCTTGGAGAGAGATCAGTGGCCTTATAACTATGTGTACCCGTGGAAAAGATCCTTTTTATGAGGCTGGGCAATATTCTTAGCTTGGAAAGAAATGGTCCAGAAGTTATTTCGCTTCTATCAAATGTTCCTCTCCTCAACGATCTTAACCTAATGTTCCAGGATACATCTGGCCCCATTCAGTTACCTAACATTTCTCTCTTCAAAAGAGTCTGCCCTATAAATCAAAATAAATGCTATCTCTTTTGAAAGTGTCCCCTTAGAACAAAAGTTCTTAACCCTAGAGTATCACTAAATAATCTCTAGAGGTCCACAAACTTTTAAAAATGATATGCAAATGTGTGCATATATTCATATGTTCATTTTTCTGAGAGGAGACTGCTTCCATCATATTCTTTTGGGGAATCCATGACCCCCAACAAGGTTAAAAATAACTATAGAAATGTATACTCTGCCATAAAACGGCATGTGACATTGCCATTTTACAAAAGATTTTCAGTATTATTATTAAGGAACCAGCTCCAGAATTTGATGCCCACCCATGAATTCATTAGTGATGGCAAGTCGAATTCTTTTTTCTTTTCTTTTTTTATGCTTATAGTTACAGTTTTATTATAAAGGATATAACTCAGGAACAGCCAAGTAAAAGGAAGAGATGCATAGGGCAAGTCGAATTCTTAAGGTAGATGTGACTCGAGGAAATAGCTCAGAAAAATATAGAGATGTGTTTAATAAATGAGGATGGGGCTTCCCTGGTGGCGCAGTGGTTGAGAATCTGCCTGCCAATGCAGGGGACACGGGTTCGAGCCCCGGTCTGGGAAGATCCCACATGCCGCGGAGCAACTGGGCCCGTGAGGCACAACTACTGAGCCTGCGCGTCTGGAGCCTGTGCTTCGCAACAAGAGAGCCCGCGATAGTGAGAGGCCCACGCACCGCGATGAAGAGTGGCCCCCGCTCGCCGCAACTAGAGAAAGCCCTCACACAGAAACGAAGACCCAACACAGCTAAAAATAAATAAATTAATAAATTTATAAAAAAAAAATGAGGATGATCCAGCTGTCAAAAAATACTTTATGCTTTGTGACCACCTAGAGGGGTGGGATAGGGAGAGTGGGAGGGAGGGAGATGCAAGAGGGAAGAGATATGGGAACATATGTATATGTATAACTGATTCACTTTGTTATAAAGCAGAAACTAACACACCATTGTAAAGCAATTATACTCCAATAAAGATGTTAAAAAAAATACTTTGCACCAAAATTAAAAGTGATTAGAAAGTAAAAAACTGAATTATGACTAATTATCTTTGAAGACATTTTCAAGCCAGGAGGTGAACAAAATCCACCTAGTAAGAGAGGTAGCCCCTGACTACAAATAAGAGTAGGAGCAAGAGGTCATTTTGGTGTAAAAGTTCTAATGGGTCTGAACAAAATAAATGCTATGCCTAAACACCGACATGTCAAATATTCTTGACCTGTAACATGTAAACATCCACAGTGAGTACCTTAGTTTGATGCAAAAGTTTCACAGAAACACAATCGCCTGGATTTCCTTTGATTCTGGTAAACTGATTCAATTAAACCAAGCAAAACATTTATCCTGGCGTGTTCATTTGAATACCTGGTTTATTGTATGAAGCAATTTGAAGAAAGTAGTTTTTCTTCTACAAAAAAAAGGAGTCTAATGCTGCTTGGGGCTGTGTGAGGTTTGTGGGTCCCCTTTTCATGACTGAACCCATTCCAGTTGACCCTCCAAGAAGTCAATCATTGTTTCTTTTCATTCTATGGCATGTTAGTTGTCTACAAAAAAAACTATACTGCATAGATTCAAAAGCCAGCTGGTCAGACAACGTTGGAGGGTCGTGGTATTTTAGGAATACAAAAGTCTTGAGCAGAGGTTTTTATTCACAAACAGGGCCACAAAATACCTATGCTAATTAAACTTCTTCAGCATAAAGTAACCCCTGTGACACTGTGTAAGGAGGGGATGATTCATCATAGAAAGCTTTCACTTTACTGCATTAATGTATTATGTGTTTAAACACATGTGTCATGTTTATATCTCACTGTTATATGACTTGAATGCATCTAAATCTTTAACATTGGGACTTTTTTTTTTTTTTTTTTTTACCTCTCACAATCCTAACTTGTATTCCATGGGAGGTATGTTCAGAAAAGTTCCCTTCAGATGTGAAGGCCTCTCTAACCCTGGTCCAGTTCCAGCAGAGGATGAATTTGCTTCTAGTCTTCTGACTACCTTAGAGTTTGATGAATACTCCAGGATCCTGGGTTTTCCCCACATGTATCACTCATTATGATCAATTTAATATTTATGCACTTATAATGCAATACCAGATAAAAAAACTTAAAAGGAAAAGGGATTATGCAAATTCTAGAACTAGAAAATTTCCCCTTCAAGTGTAGAAATCATGTAGTCTTAAAAACAGAGCCAAGAGCAACTGGCCTCTGTCCTCGAATGGGCTGCTTGCTTGCTACTGTGACAGGCTGGCCTGGGCCCATGGCATGGCCTGCCTCAGACTCTTCTCCTCCCCACCTTGTGAATGGTTTAATCTCATGTTGCTTCTGGGACCTGCCAGACCACCTCTTCCTTCCTGTGCTTTCTCAAGCATGACTTTCCTTCCTGCTGGGCTTACTGGGGCCCATTGCTACCTATGCTCTGGCACTTTTTTTTTTTTTAAAAGGCAGATGCCCATAAATGCATGGAAATGTTTAATACTAAATTCTCTTGGTTTCAGCTGAAAATAATTCCCTGTTTGTTTTCAAATTAAGAAATGAACTAACAGGAAAATCTTTATAATTTTCAGGGTTGTTAAATAATCCTTTTTATTTCTGTTTCTTTCTCATATACCCCATGATTTCCTTTTTTTCACAAAGAGATTTCATGAATGATAACATTCCTTCAGTTGATGGTTCTGTCTAGGTCTTACTTCCTACTCTACTTCCTAATCATTCTGACATGATTTTTAAAAACACACATATACATACATATAAACATACATATGTTAAACATACATATAAACATAAGTATCGGATATGGAAAACTATCAAAACCCCTAAAAACTAATACATGATTTATTCCTCCTATAATCACAATCTCTTGTGCTGGGATAGGGACCCTGAAACACAGTGCAAGTGGAATGAATTACTTGGTAGGAGAAATTCAATCAAATATCAGTTGTTTTCTTGTACCAAGGTTTTTTTTTGTTTTGATTTCCACAAATCTATTCACTGGCTTGTTGGGAAGATAAGTTAGTGCCCCAGGGACTCAGCTGATTCAAACTGTGACTCAGGGTCTGGCTGTCTGCTCAGCTGATAGGCTGGTGACCCCACCAGTATCTGTCAGCTTTAGCTGACATGTTCAGGGCTAAACAAAGGCTTTGGTTTTGTTTTGGCTTCATGGGAAGAAAGATGGTGAGAGATGGGAGAATAGGTGGGGTAGTGTAACATCTATTCCCTGCTTGGCTCTGCAGGTGGCTTTTGAATTCTTACGGTGAAAGACGGTGGAACCAGGTAAGATGTGGAAAGCGCTGTTTTCACGAGAGACAGAGACTCTGGGTTGAGTGAGGCTGCTCTGGGACCCAGGTGGCACAGGGACAGGGCAGGTGGCATCTTTCTCAGCTTTTTGATAGGGAAATGGTGGCTTCACAAGACTGCCAGGCAGCATTCTCCACAGAAACCGCACTGGCACTGAAAGGTCTCTCCCTCAAGCAGCCTCAGGGCGGTGAGCTTGAATAAAGACGCTGAGGCAGGGAAATGACTGGGTTCATTCCTGAGCACATATTTCTGGAGACTTTCAGAATACTTGGAAGACTCTGCAAGGGACTAGAATTCTGGGTGGGCAGCTAGGGGGCACGCCACCAGTGGAATTGCTTTTTTGTTTTGTTTTTTATTTCTTTTTTTTCTTTTACAAAACAGCAGTAAGTGGGTTATGACTATGGGGGTTTCTTTGGTGAGAATTTTATTGAGATATAATTCACATACCAAACAATCCATCCATTTAAAGTGTATGTGGATATATATATATATATATATTTTTTTTTTTTTTTACTATTTTTTAAATAGATCTCTACTGGAGTATAATTGCTTCACAATACTGTGTTAGTTTCTGTTGCACAACAAAGTGAATCAGCCATATGCATACACATGTCCCCATATCCCCTCCCTCTTAAGCCTCCCTCCCACCCTCCCTATCCTACCTCTCTAGGTCATCGCAAAGCACGGAGCCAATGTCCCTCTGCTATGCTGCTGCTTCCCACCAGCCAACTATTTTACATTTGGTAGTGTATATATGTAGATGCTACTCTCACTTTGCCCCAGCTTCACCCTCCCACTCTATGTCCTCAAGTCCATTCTCTGTGTCTACCTCTTTATTCCTGCCCTGCAACTAGGTTTATCAGTACCATTTTTTTTTGATTCCATATATATGCGTTAGCATACGGTATTTGTTTTTCTCTTTGTGACTTACTTCACTCAGTATGACAGACTCTAGGTCCATCCACCTCACTACAAATAACTCAGTTTTGTTTCTTTTTATGGCTGAGTAATATTCCATTGTATATATGCGTCACATCTTCTTTATCCATTCATCTGTTGATGGACATTTAGGTTGCTTCCATGTCCTGGCTATTGTAAATAGAGCTGCAATGAACATTGTGGTACATGTCTCTTTTTGAATTATGGTTTTCTCAGGGTATATGACCAGTAGTGGGATTGCTGGGTCATGTGGTAGTTTTATTTTTAGTTTTTAAAGGAACCTCCATACTGTTTTCCATAGTGGTTGTATCAATTTACATTCCCACCAACAGTGCAGGAGGGTTCCCTTTTCACCACTCCCTTTCCAGCATTTATTGTTTCTAGCTTTTTTGATAATGGCCATGCTGACTGGCATGAGGTGATACCTCATTGTAGTTCTGATTTGCATTTCTCTAATAATTAGTGATGCTGAGCATCTTTTCATGTGCCTCTTGGCCATCTGTATGTCTTCCTTGGTGAAATGTCTATTTAGGTCTTCCGCGCATTTTTTAACTGGATTGTTTGCTTTTTTGATATTGAGCTCCATGAGCTGTTTGTGTATTTTGGAGATTAATCCTTTGTCTGTTGTTTCATTTGCAAATATTTTCTCCCATTCTGAGGGTTGTCTTTTTGTCTTGTTTATGGTTTCCTTTGCCGAGCAAAAGCTTTTAAGTTTAAGTCCCATTTGTTTATTTTTGTTTTTATTTCTGTTACTCTAGGAGGTGGGTCAAAAAAGATCTTGCTGTGGTTTACGTCAAAGAGTGTTTTTCCTGTTTTCCTCTAAAAGTTTTATATTGTCTGGTCTTACATTTAAGACTTTAATCCATTTGGAGTTTAGTTTTGTGTATGGTGTTAGGTAGTGTTCTAATTTCATTCTTTTACATGTAGCTGTCCAGTTTTCCTAGCACTACTTATTGAAGAGGCTGCCTTTTCTCCATTGTATGTTCCTGCCTCCTTTGTTGTAAATTAGGTGCCCACATGTGCTTGGGTTTATCTCTGGGCATTCTATCCTGTACCACTGATCTATATTTCTGTTTTTGTGCCAGTACCATACTGTCTTGATTACTGTAGCTTTGTGGTACAGTTTGAAGTCGGGGAGCCTGATTCCTCCAACTCTGTTTTTCTTTCTCAAGATTGCTTTGGCTGTTCGGGGTCTTTTGTATTTCCATACAAATTGTAAGATTTTTTGTTCTAATTCTGTGAAGAATGCCATTGATAGTTTGATAGGGATTGCATTGAATCTGTAGATTGCTTTGGGTAGAATAGTCATTTTCACAATATTGATTCTTCCAATCCAAGAACATGGTATATTTCTCCATCTGTTTAATGTCATTTTTGATTTCTTTCATCAGTGTTTTATAGTTTTCTGAGTACAAGTATTTCACCTCCTTAGGCTGGTTTATTCCTAGGTATTTTATTCTTTTTGTTGCAGTGGTACATGGGAGTGTTTCCTTAATTTCTCTTTCTGATTTTTCATTGTTGGTGTATAGGAATGCCAGAGATTTCTGTGCATTAATTTTGTATCCTGCAACCTTACCAAATTCATTGATTAGTTCTAGTAGTTTTCCAGTGGCATCTTTAGGATTTTCTATGTATAGTATCATGTCATTGGCAAACAGTGACAGGTTTACTTCTTTTTCGATTTGTATTCCTTTTATTTCTTTTTCTTCTCTGATTGCTGTGCCTAGGACTTCCAAAACTATGTTGAATAAGACTGGCGAGAGTGGACATCCTTGTCTTGTTCCTGATCTTAGAGGAAATGCTTTCAGTTTTTCACTATTGAGTATGATGCTTGCTGTGGGTCTGTCATATGTGGCCTTTATATGTTGAGGTAGGTTCCCTCTGTGCCCATTTTCTGCAGAGTTTTTATCATAAATCGGTGTTGAATTTTGTCAGAAGCTTTTTCTGCATCTACTGAGATGATCATATGGTTTTTATTCCTTACTCTGTTAATGTGGTGTATCACATTGGTTGATTTGCGTATATTGAAGAATCCTTGCATCCCTGGGATAAATCCCACTTGATCATGGTGTATGATCCTTTTAATGTGTTGTTGGATTCTGTTTGCTAGTATTTTGTTCAGGATTTTTGCATCTATGTTCATCAGTGATATTGGTCTATAATTTTCTTTTTTTGTGATATCTTTTCTGGTTTTGGTATCAGGGTGTTGGTGGCTTTGTAGAATGAATTTGGGAGTGTTTCTCCCTCTGCAATTTTTTGGAAGAGTTTGAGAAGGATGGGTGTTAGCTCTTCTCTAAATGTTTGATAGAATTCGCCTGTGAAGCCATCTGGTCCTGGACTTTTGTTTGTTGGAAAATTTTTAATTACGGTTTCAATTTTATTACTTGAGATAGGTCTGTTTATATTTTCTAATTCTTCCTGGTTCAGTCTTGGAAAATTGTACCTTTCCAAAAATTTGTCCATTTCTTCATGGTTGTCCATTTTATTGGCACATAGTTGTTTGTAGTAGTCTCTTATAACCCTTTGTATTTCTGCAGTGTCAGTTGTGATTTCTCCTTTTTCATTTCTAATTTTATTGATTTGCCTCCTCTCCCTTTTTTTCTTGATGAGTCTGGCTAATGATGTATCAATTTTGTTTATCTTCTCAAAGAACCAGCTTTTAGTTCTATTGATCTTTGGTATTGTTTTCTTTGTTTCTATTTCATTTATTTCTGCTCTGATCTTTATGATTTCTTTCTTTCTACTGACTTTGGGTTTTCTTTGTTCTTCTTTCTCTAGTTGTTCTAAGTGTAGGGTTAGATTGTTTATTTGAGATTTTTCTTTTTTCTTGAGGTGAGATTGAATTGCTATAAATTTCCCTCTTAGAACTGCTTTTGCTGCATCTCATAGGTTTTTGGGTAGTTGTGTTTTTGTTGTCATTTGTTTCTATGTATTTTTTAATTTCTTCTTTGATTTCTTCAGTGATCTCTTGGTTATTTAGTAGCACACTGTTTAGCCTCCATGTATTTGTGTTTTTTACAGTTTTTTTCCTGTAATTGATTTCCAATCCCACAGCATTGTTGTCAGAAAAGATGCTTGATAGGATTTCAATTTTCTTAAATTTACTGAGGTTGATTTGTCCCAAGATGTGATCTATCCTGGAGAATGTTCCGTGGCACTTGAGAAGAAAGTGTATTCTGCCACTTTTGGGTGGAATGTTCTACAAATATCAATGAGATCTATCTGTTTTATTGTGTCATTTAAAGCTTGTGTTTCCTTTTCTATTTTCTGTTTGGATGATCTGTCCATTGGTGTAAGTGGGGTGTTAAAGTCTCCTACTATTATTGTGTTACTGTCAATTTCTCCTTTCATGGTTGTTAGCATTTGCCTTAGGTATTTAGGTGCTCCTATGCTGGGTGCATAAACATTTATAATTGTTATATCTTCTTTTGGATTGATCCTTTGATCATTATGTAGTGTCCCTCCTTATCTCTTGTAGCAGTCTTTATTTTAAAGTCTATTTTATCTGATACAAGTATTGCTACTCCAGCTTTCTTTCGATTTCCATTTGCATGGAATTTCTTTTTCCATCCCTTCACTTTCAGTCTGTATGTGTCCCTAGGTCTGAAGTGGGTCTCTTGTAGACAGCATATATGTGGGTCTTGTTTTTGTATCCATTCAGCCAGTCTGTGTCTTTTGGTTGGGGCATTTAATCCATTCACATGCAAGGTTATTATCGATATGTATGTTCCTATTACCATTTTCTTAATTGTTTAGCGTTTGTTTTTGTGAGTCTTTTTCTTCTCTTGTGTTTCCCGCTTACAGAAGTTTCTTTAGCATTTGTTGTAAAGCTGGTTTTGTGGTGCTGAATTCTCTTAGTTTTTGCTTGTCTGAAAAGCTTTTGACTTCTCCATCAAATCTGAATGAGATCTTTGCTGGGTAGAGTAATCTTGGTTGTAGGTTTTTCTGTTTCATCACTTTAAGTATATCCTGCCACTCCCTTCTGACCTGCAGAGTTTCCACTGAAAAATCAGCTGATAACCTTATGGGGATTCCTTTGTATGTTATTTTTTGTTTTTCCCTTGATGCTTTTAATATTTTTTCTTTGAATTTAATTTTTGTTAGTTTGATTAATATGTGTCTTGGTGTGTTATTCCTAGGGTTTATCCTGTATGGGACTCTCTGTGCTTCCTGGACTTGGGTGACTATTTCCTTTCCCATGTTAGGGAAGTTTTCAACTATAATCTCTTCAAATATTTTCTCAGCCCCTTTTTTTTTCTCTTCTTCTTCTGGGACCCCTATAATTTGAATGTTGGTGCATTTAGTGTTGTCCCAGAGGTCTCTGAGATTGTCTTCAATTCTTTTCATTCTTTTTTCTTTATCCTGCTCCTTGGCAGTTATTTCCACCATTTTGTCTTCCAGCTCACTCATTCATTCTTCTGCCTCAGTTATTCTGTTATTGATTCCTTCTAGTCTATTTTTCATTTCAGTTATTGTGTTGTTCATCTCTGTTTGTTTGTTCTTTAGTTCTTCTAGATCTTTGTTAAACATTTCCTGCATTTTCTCAATCCGTGCTTCCATTCTATTTCCGAAATTCTGGATCATCTTTACGATCATTACTCTGAATTCTTTTTCAGGTAGATTGCCATTTCCTCTTCATTTATTTGGTCTTGTAGGTTTTTACCTTGTTCCTTCATCTGTGACATATTTTTTTGCTCTCTCTCTTTTTTTTTTTTTTTTTATGAGTTGGATGTGTTCCTGTCTTACTGATTGTTTGGCCTGAGGCTTCCAAGACTGGAGTTTATAGGCTATTGGGTAGAGCTGGGTCTTGGTGTTGAGATGAGGACCTCTGTGAGACCTCACTCCGATGAATAGTCCCTGGAGTCTGAGGTTCTCTGTTAGTCCAGTGGTTTGGACTCAGATTAAAGTGTATATTTGAATGATTTTTTTAATTGCATTCACTTGTTTATTTATTTATTTAATATTGTTGTGCAATACTAAATTAGTTTTTTTTAATTGAAGTGTAGTTGATTTACAATATTGTGTTAGTTTCAGGTGTACAGCACGATTCAATATTTTTCCACATTATAATCCATTATAGGTTTTTAAAGTTATTATCATTTCTTTTCTATAGACAAGGTAATGAAGCCTAAGGAAAGTTGAGTTTGACAAAGATGTAGCCTGGTTTTACTTGGGCTGTATTGGCTTGATGGCAGAAACTATTTTTCCCAAGAGCTACTGTCAGTGCTTTCTAATAATAATAATAACAACACCTGTAGCAGTAATATGAGTACTAATTATGTTTCAGGCATTGTGTTAACCTCTTTACACATATTACATCATGTGATTTTCACAACAACCCAATGAGGAAGGTATTGATAGCTCCACTTTATAAACGAGGAAAATGAGGTTGAGACTGATTAAGAAACTTGACAGCTATTAGTGGCTGAGCAAAGATTTAAACCTGTGACATCCTGCAAAAGTTAGAATCAGACTCTGCTAGGTGTTACACTCCCAGGCTGTACCATCTACTAAAATTTCCATTCCTTATCAGTCTTACACTTCTAATTCTCAGGTCACTTACTCAGCAAAAAGAATTTGTACATCTTAAGCCTGATGAATAATAAAGACCTGAGATGGTAAGTAAGTTTCATCTGAAGTAGTAGTGCCAATCGGCTGAGTTCTGAGCTCACCTGCGGGTGCAGGAAGAAAGCGCTCAGGATTGATTGGTGATATCTGGCATGGGTGCTGTGATGGGACAGGCAACATGAGGGCCTCAAACTGGCCAATCCTGACAGCCTTTCCCAGTCTGAGCCCCACCCCACCCCCATTTCCCTGCCAGCTATTTAGTCAGACGTTCCTAGGGGCACACACTTCCAGAACCTAGCTTTTAATTATCAATGTTTTAAATACAAGGAGGATAATCAACTGTTCAGGTGGAGAAAAGAGGAACAGCAATCACTCACAGATATGATCACTCATCCACCGATATCAGGCTTTATCTGAAGATGTATTTAGAATTTTAAAATCTGAAAATAAACATAGTAACTGAGTCCCTAAGCTCACTTAGATGTTTCATAGGATGGAAAAAGTGACAAAGGCTCTTAATAGTTTCCTAGGGTTGTCCTAAACAAGTACAACAAACTAGGTGGCTTGAAACAACAGAAATTCATTGTCTTAGAGTTCTAGAGGCTTGAAGTCCAAAGTTAAGGTGTCCGCAGGGCCATGCTCTCTCTGAAACCTGTGGAGGAATCCTTCCTTGCCTTTTCCCAGCTTTTGGTGGTTTGCCAGCCAATTCTTGGCATTCCTTGGCTTGCAGCTGCATCACTCCAATCTCTGCTCCACCTTCACATGGCCTTCTCTCTGTGTCTCCCTCTGTCTTCCCATGGGCATCTTCTTATAAGGACACCACTCACATTGGATTAGGTGCTTGCCTGCCTCCAGTATGACCTCACCTTAACTAAGTACATCTGCAATGGCCCTATTTCCACATAAGGTCATATTCTCAAGTATTGAGGGTTAGGACCTCAACATACTTTTGAGGGGGACACAATTCAACCCATAATAGCCCACAGACCAAAGAAGGGTCTGGCTATGGGATCTTGAGCTAATGGGACTAAGAATGACTTGTAGGCCAATTGCTAAAATGGTACAGACCAGAATCTGGCATTGCTGCATCAGGGAGGGGCCTCCAAAGGCATGGTGGATTGAGCTAAATTGGACTCCCCTCTACACACAATCATTCTGGATAACGAAGAAACAACAATAGAGTTGAGCACAGAAGAAAGGAAGGGGTCTTTCCAGAGGTTGCGAATGAAGAGGGAAAGTAGAAATCAGAACGGTGAAGGAGTACCAGGCCCTGGCAGATAGGGGCTGGTCTTTCCACCCCGAGTAGGGACAGACATATAGTGAGGTGGAAAGCTGTAACTGAAATGTCCACACAGAGACATGGATGGCTGCCCTCTTCATGTAGAGTGGACTGGAAAAAATCCACCCATCTGTTCGAGAAGCTATAAGAAAGTTTGTTACCTGCTTGGATGCTTGGTGTAATGACAGACACAAGCAGCCTCTAGTGGGAAACCTGAAGTACAAGACTTTGTCACACTGAAGTGTGGGGTCCAAATTTATACAACCTACCTGATGTGGAAATCTCCACCTAAGAAGTTGATGGTAAAATTAGTCCAGGACCAGTGAAACAAGCTGAAGAAAACGCATAGCTGCTCTATGGCGGCATATCCACAAGCCAGGTGCACAAGACTCCCGCAGAAACACTACAACCCCACTCATAAACATGAGCTTGTAATAGATACTTAGAACCCACATGAGGAAAAAACACCTCTGCAATGCCTGCTGGACCTGCAGGAGAGGATCTTCAGGCTTTTGGTTCTACAGTAAACCACCATCTGCCCACACAAACAGGAGCGATTGTACTGCACACAAGTTATGTCACCCAGTCTGAAGTCTTCCCGAGGCAGCTTTCCCAGTGAGGACAGAATCCCTGCTGCCCCTCAGGAGTCTAATATACATCCTTCTGGTTTGACAAGATCTTATTTTCTATGAACACAGCACAAATCAACCAGTGTGATTAATAGGCACCTACAATTGCCTTTACCTCAGGATATTCGCTGTGGCTTTCCGTTCTTGGGGAAGAAGATCTGGGTCTCGCAAAACTTCTTCTAGCAAGTTTAGGACATTCATCTTTAGTTCGTTGTTGAGTTCAAAATCCTATAAAATGAAATGGATCTTTTTAAATTTTAGTTTTGAAGGGTTTAGCTCCATGACACCATTCCTCGTGACAAATTTATGGAAATTAAAATGTATGGGCCCTAGACCCTTCCCCCTCCAGAGATTCTGACTTAATTGGTTTGGGATGGGGCCCTGCCACTAGGCGCCCTGGGGGATAGGAATTCCTCAAAGAGACATGTGCGCCCCTTAGCCTGGAACACTGCCTCCCCCCAGGTTTATTTCTATTCATCTCTCAGCTCTAGGAGGTGACACACTTTCTCCCAGGAGCCTTCTTAAGTTGACCAAGTGGGATAAAGAGCTTTTCCTTGGTGTTCCCATGGTACAACCTATCATAACTTACTGTACTATAAGGGCTGATTTAATTGTCTGGTTTCCCATTGGTCCGTGAGTAAGATCAGTAACTGGGGCATAGCAATAGCTAAAAAAAAGATTTTTGCAAGAATAAAATCTGTCATTTGGGCAGTGATTTGAATGAAGAACTTCAGTACAGATATGCTAAAGAATAAATGATACACACCAATGGGGCCATGTCAAACAAACACAGGAGTGAGGTTGAAAGGGTACCCACCCAGCAAAGTTGGGACCATATGAACACCAAAATGATTAATGAGAGTAATAAGTAATAACCACCTGAATCAAAACCACCTGCAAGTCCCTACTGATGCCCATAAACAAATACATAAATAGAGAAATACATAAAGAGGGCGGAAGAGAAAACTATTCTTTACAGTGGACTTCCAATAAACGCAAAGGAATATAAGAGTTAGAAAATCACCATTTTTGACTGTAATGAGTCAAGCAGTAATAACTGATCGGGTAAGGATCATGAATAGATGCTGAAATTTATGGGGAAACAGAATTAATAGTGTCAGAGTACTCCCCCCAACAATGCTACCATTAGAGATTATTTATTAATTACAAAGGAAGAATCTGACAGATGCCACCTGAACCAAGTGATCAGAGTTGCCATCACCAGTAATGGAGCAAACCAACATCATGCAACCACTAGTGTAATGTTCCGTGAAGAATCATCACTTAGTATTTTTGTCGCATAATCTCTCACCTGCATTGCGAGGAAGCACTGACCTGCACACTCCAAAAATGTTAATGTCATCAAAGACAAAGAGAAACTGAGAAACTGGTCCAGTTTAAAGGACACCAAAGGGACCAGAGCTAAATGCAACAGGTGAGCCTGGATTAGATCTGGGATCGAGGGGGAACTGCTACACAGGGCATTACTGGGACAACCAGCAAAAACTGAGTCAGAAATATGTACTAGTTGAGAGCATCCTATCCATGTTAAATGGTCCTGAATTTGATCATTTTGCTGGGGCTGTTTCAGAGCAGGTCCTCGTTCTTTGTTGGGGTGAGGGGAGGAGAGAGAGAATGTGAGAGAGAAAAGGAGAGGGAGGGAGAACACACATGTGGTAAACATGTGAACTATTAGTGATTCCAGATACGTATCCGTGCACTTTGTTTAATTCTGACATTTTCTCTTGATTCGAAAATTTTCAAAGTAAAAAGTTAATAAAAAGGTAAAGTTATAGTTCTTTTATTACATGCATTCTCATAAAATACCAACAGCATACTGGCAGCATCCTGGGATTGTCAGGTATTCAGAGGTGAACTGAATGCTGCCATGACTTGCTTTCAAGATCTGACTCTGACAGACGATCTTTGTACATGCAGGCATGAGGGTTTATTTTCCCCCTTACATAAAGTTACCCATTATAAGTACATTTTAACTTTAGGAAAAGTAATTTTGAAGCACTGACATTCTGAATTCTTTTAAATGATTAGAGAGAATATTGCTAATTGCAATGGATCCAATAAAAAGAAAACAGCATACTTTTACTATATTTAGTAAATTAGGAGCATAAAGTCCATAATTTCACAAATTGTAGACAATGCAAAAGTCTAACTTAACTTGAGTTGAATATTTGTGAGCCTCAGGTTGGTGGAGAACAGTGTCATTCATTTTTCTCAATATTTCACTTTCACTGTTTGACAATCAGTACCATTTCTTCGAGAACAGGAGCCACTAGGGCCCCAGGCAACACCTTCAGCTGATATATTTTCCTAAAATTTCACCTACTTATTGTCCAACAGCTTCTTGGCCTATTGCTTTTCTTTTAAAATGTATGCGGGGAGGAAAGAGTAATACCTTGCTGCCACTCTTTTCCTTTGTCCCCACCCCCCAATTTCAAAGGTAATGGGAATGATGTTTATAAACAGTTAATGATCTCACCTACTTCAATCTTCATGCACTACCAAAGGATTTCTCAGCCACCAGGAGTCTTTGCTTAATGAATATTTGATATTTATTATTGAGATGATTGAGTCCTGTAGCTATGTTGAATCTCTCAATGATGCAAATAATCTGATTATCATAAATGGATTAGTGTGAAGGACATCAAGCCAGTGTTTGGACCTTGTTGGGGGCTAATTAGTGGTTTAATCAACAAGCATCCCCAAGCACCTACTGTGTCCCAACCTGGGCTCAACAGGAGGAATGCTTCTGAGACCCCAGGAAGGCAAATTCTGTGAAAGGTCTTGTTAAAGAAAACAGAATGTAATTTGATTATTCTGAGCTCTGGGAAGACTAGCCTAAGAGAGACCTTTGCAAACTTGGTGAAATCTGCCCAGACACTATCTGAAGCACAACAAACGGTTACAGGTGAATACTCGCTTTGCTGAGGATGTAGCTAATATGAAGTAGATTAGCTAATGATGGCTGACTATGAAATGTAAGAATTCTCACTCATAATTTTCCTTTACACTTGGCACAGGCTTTTATCACGTTCAAAGTGACCTTCTGTATATGATTTCAGCTCTTCCTCAGCCGACCCAGGGGCAGGTAAGGCGGGAACTAAGATCCAGTTTCACACCCAGGCGGCTGAGGCTGACAGAATGTGATCACGTGGGGTGAGATGAGGCACACAAGGACGCGGCCGCGCGGGGACAAGAGCACAGATCTTCCACCTTACTTCCACCCGCGCTTCGCAAACTGTCACGTGCCCACGAATCACCGCAGATTCCGGTGCACCAGGTCTGGAATGGGGACCGAGACTGTAATTTTCTAACGAGCTCCTGGGTTTTACTGGTCACACTTTGAGTAACAAAACTTTGCCATTAAAAAAAATTCATGCAAAAAACAACTCAGAAACTGATAACAATATGAATCCTGTGATGTACAACTTAGAACGTAAATTTTTCTTTTTTCACCAGTGCATGTAAAATCCAGAATTGGCCGTTCAAAAATCCCTGTTAAAAACATAGTACCTACTACTCAATGAAAAGAAATCTCAATTAGCTAAAAGGCACTTGCCCTATTTAAACCCAGAGGTAGATTATTCACAATACGTCTGCCTGACCGCCATTTTGTAATTATCTAGAATCTCATTTTTGGCTACATTTCCCCAGGTCCTGAAATGGGAAACCAGAATACTGGGTGGTGGAGGAACACCGGCTCCTTGGCAAAGTCAGCAAGCAAGGCGCCCACAAGGTGGCGCTCCTGGGTCGCCTGGCTCGTCGGGAGTCCGCAGCGCCTTTCCCGGACCCGCGGGCGGTGTAGAGCGAGCCGGGCCCGAGCCAGGGAGCTTCGGGGTAAGGTGAGTGAACCCCGCGGCACCCAAGAGGGCCTGCAGTTATCCCAGCAACAGCTTACTTAGGTTAGTTTTCGTTTTCCAATTCATCAAGCAGGGCTGAGGAGGCTGAAGACTGGAAAAAAGAAACCAACCTGTTTTCAAAGAGGCAGAGCCCAGAAAATGTGAGACTTTTACATTTCAGTCTCTAAATAGGAGACTATAGCTCGTGTTCTTTCAGCAATTACTGAGCACCTCAATACCTAGGGCTCTGGGGGAGACACAGAACAGCCAACAGAAGGCTGGGCGAATGGAGGAGATACTAACCAATGAAATCCAGGGAGAGGGGCTTTAAGAGGGGGGCATCCCGGGCTTCCCTGGTGGCACAATGGTTAAGAATCCATCTGCCAATGCAGGGGACACGGGTTCGATCCCTGGTCCGGGAAGATCCCACATGCCACGGAGCAACTAAGCCTGTGCGCCACAACTACTGAGCCTGCGCTCTAGAGCCTGCGAGCCACAACTACTGAAACCTGTGCGCCTAGAGCCCGTGCTCCTCAACAAGAGAAGCCACCACATAAGAAGCCTGTGCACCGCAACGAAGAGTAGCCCCCGCTCACCACAACTAGAGAAAGCCCGCGTGCAGCAACGAATACCCAACGCAGCCAAAAATAAATTTATTAAAAAAAAAAAAAAAAGAGGGGAGCATCTAAAAGCAGGTGAGACTCTGGTGCCTGACTGAGTCTTAGGAGAGGGGCAGGTCTGGAAACCCCCTGTAAAGAGGTGACAGCTTAAGCAGAGTGTCCAAGAGTGGAATGTGGCACACAGCAAACGCTTAGGAACAAAAAGTTACCAACCGATGATGCGAGAATCCTCCTGGAGAGGTAAGCTATTGGGACATAAGGATATTTTACCAAGATTTTATAGACTCTACTCAAACACATTCAAAAATGATTAGGAGAGTCAATATTTTCTCTAGGTTAGTGAACAACTCCTGAGGTAATTATCATAACTGAGACTTAGTGAGAGTTTGCCACACGCTAGATGATATTCTAACCACCCTATTATCTAATTCAACCCTCAATAGCAACACAGTTACAATCATTATTATTCCCATTTCACATATGAGGGAGCCAAAGTACAGAGAATCTAAGTATCTTGTCCAAAGTCGCACAGGTAGCAAGTGGCAGACCCAGGACACAAACCTGGGCAGTGTCAGCTGAAGCCTGAGTTTTTAACTGCTACATAAGGACTCTCCAGAAACAGTGGTTATCAGTGAAGAAGCACTGGTGGCTTGGGCTGAAAGACACATCCGAACAGTAGCTGGTTACCGTGCTGAGCCTGGAACTATCTTCCACCTATACTAACAACCTTTTGAGACACAGATCCTGAGACTGAGGTTTGTATGAATAAGACTAGACTATAGAACAGAAAAATCATCTGTGAGGCAATAAATCAGATTCTCTAGCACTTTAAAACTAACCCCTGTTGATAGTTTAGACACCTTGGAAATTACCTTCATTCTTTCAGGAGAGCAGGGTAATAATTATAATATACTACATATGGCCAAGGGAACTCTAGGACATTGGGAAAGGCTGATTCAATAAACACAGTTTGAGGGTAAAGAGAATTATGAGAGTAATTTTCTCACTGTAATCAGTACAGTGTATTCCTAACAGTGGCCAGAGTTTTTAAAAGGAAAGTGGAAATACTGCAGAGTGGAGTAAAACCCCATAAATTTTAATACCTAGACCGAAAGACTCATAAAGAAGGGGCTTAGGATGTGTTAGGCTCAAAAATAAGAGCCTAAGGTTTGACTTAATGATTTTCAAGAAAAGGAAAAGCAGCCTACTGTTTCCTGCCTTCTTGACTACAGAAGATGAAAATTTTAATTGAAATTGTGGTGTAGATTTAGGTTAGATCCGGGCCATTTTGTCAAATGGGAAACTGAGGCAAAGATGCTGACCAATCTTCCCAAATCTACGCAAATCTACGATCTCCCCTGGATGTTAATGAACTAAAAATAACAAGCCTCGGGCTCCCCTGGTGGCGCAGTGATTGAGAGTCTGCCTGCCAATGCAGGGGACACGGGTTCGAGCCCTGGTCTGGGAGGATCCCACGTGCCGCGGAGCAGCTGGGCCCATGAGCCACAGTTACTGAGCCTGTGCGTCTGGAGCCTGTGCTCCGCAACAAGAGAGGCCGCGATAGTGAGAGGCCCGCACACCGCGATGAAGAGTGGCCCCCGCTTGCCACAACTAGAGAAAGCCCTCACACAGAAACGAGGACCCAACATAGCCATAAATAAATAAATAAAATAAATTAAAAAAAATAAAATAAAATAACAAACCTCTAAAACAGTGTGGTTTTCAGCTCTTCTGGGGAGGGGAAACTTCCTTTAGAACCTTAATGTTGACACCTGATCCCAGGGGGAACTGTGCTGGCTGAAAGCTGGTATGGGGGACCCTGCCCATTACCTGCCTGGCCATGTCTACCTGCCACCACCCTGGTTTGCCCGCCTTCTCACCACCTCTGGGCAACCTTGACTCTGAATTGGGGTTTCTCACTGGAAAAGTGAACGGTAGAGTTTTCCAGCATTTCTCATCACCGAACTACAAAAATATTTTAACCACTATAAAATTTGGTTTTGTCTGCACTATAAAAAGAACAGCCTGGGACTTCCCTGGCGGTCCAGAGGTTAAGACTTTGCCTTCCAATGCAAGGGGTGCGGGTTCGATCCCTGGTGGGGGAGGTAAGATCCCACATGTCTTGCGGCCAAAAAATCAAAACATAAAACAGAAGCAATATTGTAACAAAATCAATAAAGACTTTCAAAAAATATGGTCCACATCAAAAAAATCGTTTAAAAAAAAAAAAAAAGAACAGTCTAACTGAAAATTTTAAGGAAGGGCATTAAGTTTGGAAGGAAACCCTACAAAGCAATACCATAGTAATTCTAAACTTTCCAATACCTGTTCAACACTTACTAGTTATTAATTACTCATAAGATTTAGAATCTTCAAAGAGGGACAGGATAGATAGGAAATGTGTGCCTGACTGTCATGTAGGAGCTTATTATGTACCAGGAAAAGGTAGTAAAATCCAGATATAATTAAACCCCAAATTTGGTAAGCATGGGTGCTCCTGGTGGGCCTTCAAATATTTGTTGGATGAATGGATAAAAGTTCCTGGGAAGGGTTCTTAACTTCGAGGCAAGTAGTAATAAGCTACCTAATTCTTCTTAAACTGGCAGTTTGGGAAATTAGTTTAGCAGATGTGAAGTGGGAGGCTACGCGAGGAGAAGGCACAATGCAAAGTGTGGAAGCTATGTCAGAACAAAAATAACTGGGAAGAGGCAAATGGCAAGGAATGACACCAACTCAGCGAGAAGGAAAAAGCCATGCAGAAAATCATTTGTTTGATCATTTTCTAACAAATGACTCTGCATGTGAATGACTTGCTAAAATTCAGCCTCTGGACCTGAAGAGCTGTGTGTATAAGAATTTTAAATATTGCCCTACAACCTTGAAATCAGATAGCTCCCAAGCTTACATCTTTAAGGTTCAAAAGAGAATCAGCCTGTTTAAAAAGCATTCATCAGAAAAAAAGAGAATTTTTCCACATGCTGTGTTTTCCATTGGTTTCTAGATAGGTGGTTAATTGATATGGATTGTAGCTTTCAAGACAATGGCAAGGATTGGAGGGAGAAAGAAAAGTTTGGAAGGGCCTGGTTTTTTTTGTTTGTTTGTTTGGGTTCTTTTTTAACGTCTTTATTGGAATATAATTGCTTTACAATGGTGTGTTAGTTTCTGCTTCATAACAAAGTGAATCAGCTATACATATACATATATCCCCATATATCCTCCCTCTTGCGTCTCTCCCTCCCACCCTCCCTTATCCCACCCCTCTAGGTGGTCACAAAACACCGAGCTGATCTCCCTGTGCTATGCGGCTGCTTCCCACTAGCTATCGATTTTACATTTGGTAGTGTATATATGTCCATGAAGGGCCTGGTTTTAAGCCTGATTTTGTAAACTTCTTAGTTAATTAATGCCACATGCCAAGAAAATTTAACTCGAATAGAAGCCTTAGGAAAATGCTAGAATGTGTTCTCTAAGCTATGCTTTGTTCTCCCTTCCTGGATTCATGAGAGGGGAAAAAAGTGATAAACAGCTGGTAGGTTTTCCCCACAGAGAAGAGACTCAGAGTCACAGGAATGTGGTAGAATTAGAACCTTTGACATCCATCCAGAGAGAAACTTTACACCAGGAGATGAAACATAGGTTGGTGACAGACTGGGAGCAGAGTGGAGAGGAGAGAAACACAAAGGAAATGGCAGCAGGTGAGACAACACCTTGGACCTGAATGAACAATTTGATGTACCAACGTTAAGCGGGCTCCTTAACGGAGCGGAGTCCTAAGGTGACTTAAAGTGATGGAGGGTTGCTAGTCCTGAGGACTCAACTGCACGCCATGGTCTCCAGAAACGCTTCCAAGGTCCAAGAGTGATTATGAGCATGCAGAATGTACACTGGGAAAAATGAGGACCCCCTATGGCACTTTCATCAGAAAACTCTTACAGCAGAGATAAGAAGCTATCAAAGTACATAAAATCCCATGTGTGCTTCTCCGCATTTTCTCTGTCAATAAACTCCATCCACAAAAGGTTAAAGAATCCCACTAGTTCTAAAGGGAAAACTAAATTTCTGTCTCAGCAACTAATGGAAACTGAAAGTAAGTTCCATTTAAGACACGGGTTTCTTAAACTCTTAATTCTATTTCACACTGACTTGAATAAATCCTGTTGTAAATGTCTTGCCAAGTATTTTTTAAAAGACAAGCATGGAAAGCTTAAGAAGAGTTTAAAGGATAACAGTAGGGATGCATAAAAGATAAGAAAAAGCTCTGGTAAGCAGTTCAAGGAACTAGGATCTTCTTACTTGGTTGTTTGCTTGGACCAGAGAAAAAGAGTTAGGATCTGTCTTCAAGATTTAAAAAAAAAATAAAGAGAACCCATATTTATCAGATAATAGCTTCTTATATTTTATATTTTCTAGAACAATTTGACAAATCATTCTTTTCTGCAGAAGAACCCCATACAGATCATTAGGCCAATTTTACAAATTTACAGTCAGCACATACTGGAATCAGACTAGAATTCAGGTTTCCAGATTTCTCTCCTCACGTGAGTCCTTTTTGACCCAGAAATGAAAGTGAAATGTGATGCTATTCTGAGGGGAGGAGAGAACAATGTCAAAAACAACAACAACAAAACCCAGCAGGATCAAATACTACACAGGTGAAAATAAGTACCAGCCTATGTGTCCAGGAAATCAGGAGGAGCCAAAAGGACTTTAAGTTGCTGTCCTAATTAAACTAAAGAGAGCATTCCCTATTTCATTTTGGCTGCCTTCGTGGGAAGTCTGAGCTTGTGAACTAACGCTGGTTTGTACCTGGTGGATGTTTGAGATTTCATAGCTTAGGCATTCAGAGGTCAACGGTGGCGGTGTGGCCAGCTAGAAGCAAATGGGGACCAATTAATAAGGACGAGACTAATATAAAAGGTATGTGGCCCACGGATTATATTCCCATTTGGTGATTTTTATAAAAGCATGTGCAAGGTTGAAGCAGTAGATGACTAATTTATCATTAAAAATAAATTTTTCATAGCTGCCAGCATGTCACATTGTGACTGAATTCTCTCTTCTTGTTCCCGGCACTGCCCCCCCCAGAACCCACTGGCAGGGGAAGGCCCAGAAGCCTCCTTGTACTTAGGGGCCCCTGAGCGGTGGGGCTGCATCCCGATCCACCTGGGATAGTGGGGTCTGGGGTCCCGAGGCCTGGACAATAGCGGGGGTTTTCTGACCTGTGACCGTGGA
The DNA here is from genome assembly GCF_009873245.2 of Balaenoptera musculus. Lineage (NCBI taxonomy): Eukaryota > Metazoa > Chordata > Mammalia > Artiodactyla > Balaenopteridae > Balaenoptera > Balaenoptera musculus. The sequence goes on along the minus strand of NC_045787.1, from coordinate 63,202,403 downwards.
CAGCACCAGCCCCAACTCCTGCCCTGGCCAGTGACCGGCGGAGACTGTTAATCACTGTCTGAATGCAGGAGGCACTGCAGTGGTTTCTGGAAGGGAGAAAGGGCTCTGCCCCACGTCAACCTTTAGCAAATACAAATCCTTTGTCTAAGTGACACAGGGTCTAGGACGAAAGTAACTTTTCTAAGAGAAGACTTAGAGGAAGCAGTGTCAGTGCTAACATATGATACGCTCACTGTTTTGAGTCAGAAGTGGCTTTTTACTTTACACTTTTGAGCGGTCTGCATCCCAAGCATTGGCCGGCGAGATGGGGAGGCTGTGAGATGGTTGGTTAGGAGCCTGAGCTGGGCAGCCAGCAGCCCGGGTGCGAAACCTGGTTCTGCCACTTGCCACCTGCATCATCTTGGGCAAACTGTTTCATCTCCAGCCTTCAATTTCCCCATCTACAAAGCTGGGATTATACCTTCCCTCTCTCAAAAGGCTGGAGTAAGGAGTAAAGGACTTAGTATTTGAAAACTGCTTAACAATACAGTATTGTTAAAGAATGTTTTGAAAACACTGGGAGTCTGTCATTCAGAATGCATCGTCAGAGAGGAAACTGCCTTCTAGGTGGGGGGTTAGGTTTTCAATTTCTTGTAAAAGATGGTATGTCCCATATTGTAACTAAGACAATCTCAAACCTCAGGCTGGCTCAGAGATCATTTGCCTGGAATCCCATCACCCCTCCTCCCAGCTCGTGCCAGGGACACATCTCCCCTGGGAGTGGACATGGGGAAATCACATCCAGCTGTGGTGAGGATTCGGAAACGGGGCATTTGTAGAGTCCTGGGCATCTTCAGGAGAGTGAGGTCAGGAAGCACCCACGTGTGGCAGAGAGTACTGTGGACAGGGAAGCACTCTTTCTCCTGAGAAAGCTCCAAGATCAGGCAACCCTACTCTGAAGGCTGCCTTGTGAGTGGAAAGAAGATCTGTGGCCCAGGAGCAGACACTGGGCAGTGCATGCGGACAGGGCAAGTCCTCCACGGCAGACTCGTAGGAGCGGGTATAGACAAGGAGGGGGCTGAGCCCGAGGAGAGGACAGGGCCGGAAGCAGGCGGAGAGCTGTCCGTCGAGGCGATGGGAGCTGCCTGTTCAGTAGCTGGTTCTTTTTTATGCATTTCATTCTCCCGCCCACAACAAAAGTCTGTACTGTGCTTGTCCTGGTCCAACCTCCGTTTCAGATTTGCAGCAAAGGATAAATCTGAACTTAGTGCTTTAATCTGAGGCTGGATTTTGCGTTTTACTAAGCAACGTCAACAAATTAAAAAATTTTAAAGGGCCCCCTGTCATCTGTCAAAATAAGAAACAGAAGAGACGAAATGATAAACTCCCATTTTAGGACACCCTGATCCCTGAGGTCTTTGAACACACTAAGCACTGGCCATCACAGCAGCACCCACTTTTCTGCCTCAATAAGTCAACAGGGCATGTTCCCACTATACCGCTGGCCTGGGGCTGCCGGCCCAAACCAAACCTAAGGATGCTCATTGTGCTTCCTTACTGGGAAAAAGCCATCATCTCCTCTGTCAGATTTATAACCCCAACACCAATGTTACATAAAGGTTTTGCTTTTGTCTACATAAGCCCAGTATGGGTGTGTCCCCCTTCAGCAGGCTCACTGGGGCCATAGCGGGGACCACCCATCAGGTTCCTGCTTCCAAGGAACGGGGCACTGCAGGGGAGCGTGGAAAGAATTCTGAGCCAGACGTCAGAGCTGGGTCTGGCTCACTGCTGAACTTCTGAGTGGCCTGGAACTGTGTTTGTTATTCTGTAGCCACTAGTCACACGGGGCCAGAGGCTACTATTCTGGATGCTATGCACGTAGAACATTTCCACCGCTATAGAAAGTTCACTGGGCAGTGCTGATCGAACCTCCCTGAGACCTGACGGCTTCACTGGTCAAATAGGGGTAATGGCATTTTGTCTGAAAGCCTGGGTTCAGCCCAGATGCACCCTCACAGGGCTCTACCGAGACCAGCCATCCGCAGTGTTCTGAGGATCCATCTAGAACAGTTACTCTAACAGGAGTTACCTTCCGTAACCCCTCACAGTCACAAGGAGGAGTAAGTAGTACCATCCCCACTTCATAGAAGAAGAAAGGGAGGCCTGGGGGAGCGAAGCAGTTTGCTGACACACGATAGGGCAGGGTTTCAATCCAGGCAACTTTGACTCTGAGGCCTGTGCTCTTACCCACATCGTCCTGCTTTTCCAACAAGATCCTGAAGGCCCCTCTGCTCGGGATCCACGGAACATGGACAGACGGCCTGGGTTCAGCTCCTACTAGGACTTTTGGAGGCATAAGAACTTTCACCTCTGCTGCTCTGAGTGACTACAGAGTGGGGCTGTGAGGGCTGCTAATTCCTGTCTGATACCCCAAGCTACATTTATTTGTTAATTGTGTTCAGAAAGTGTTATAGAATATATTTTTTAAGGTTATACAATAATATTTATTTTCCGTTTAAAAGATTATTTTGGGCTACTCAAATACAATAGGCTTCATATTAGAATTTTTGAAAGCTGTTGTTTTCCCTAAGCACTCTCTCACTCTGACAGTCAGTTGCAGATGATAAAAATTTCCTAGGTTTGTTCTTTCTTTGTCCTTTCCTTGATACACGTATGGTAGTTAACCTAGTTTGTAAAGGATACAAGTAAGAATGACTATAAAGTGACACTGTCACCTCATAACTGCCTCCTTTTAAGTTGACCTGTTTTTATACCCTACCATGCAGCTAATAGACAGTAGCATACAAATAGCATTATAGAATATATTTTTTAATAAAAAGACTAATAGGGTCTGTGTGAGTATGTGTATATGTGTGTATATATTTCTATGATAAAGTATATATAAAACCCTCTTATAAATGTATACATACTTACACCCTTATGAATATAAATTTTAAAAGTATCATACACAATGTTAAAAGTAAAAGAGCAAACTGGGGGAGGTAATAGAAATAAAAGCAAAAATAAACAAATGGGACCTAATCAAACTTACAAGCTTTTGCACAGTAAAGGAAACCATAAGCAAAACGAAAAGACAACCTACGGACCGGTGGAAAATATTTGCAAATGATGTGATTGACAAGGGCTTAATTTCCAAAATATGCAAACAGCTCATACAACTCAACAATAAAAAAAACAACCCAATCGAAAAACTGGTAGAAGATCTAAATAGACATTTCTCCAAAGAAGACATACAGATGGTCAATAGGCACATGAAAAGATGCTCAAAATCGCTAATTATTAGAGAAATGCAAATCAAAACTACAATGAGGTGCCACCTCACACCTGTCAGAATGGCTATCATTGAAAAGTCTACAAATAATAAATGCTGGAGAGGGAGGAAAGGGAACCCTCCTACACTATTAGTGGGAATGTAAGTTGGTACAGCCACTGTGGAAAACAATATGGAGGTTCCTCAAAAAACTAACAATAGAGTTGCTGAATGATCCAGCAATCCCACTCCTGGGCATATACCTGGACAAAATAATAATTCTAAAAGATACATGCACCCCTATGTTAATAGAAGCACTATTCATAATAGCCAAGACATGGAAGCAACCTAAATGCCCATCGACATTTATGATGGACATTTATGAATGAAGAAGATGTGGTAATATATATATATATATATATATATATATATATATATATATATATATACACACACACACACATACACACAATGGAATATTACTCAGCCATAAGAAAAAATGAAATAATGCCATTTGCAGCAACATGGATGAACCTAGAGATTATCATACTAAGTGAAGTAAGTCAGAAAGAGAAAGACAAATGCCATATGATATCATTTATATGTGGAATCTAAAATGTGACACAAATGAACCTATCTACAAAACAGAAACAGATTCACAGACATAGAGAACAAATTTGTGGTTGCCAAGAGGGAGGGGAGGTGGGAGAGGAATGGATTGGGAATTTGGGGTTAGCAGATGCAAACTATTATATATAGAATGGGTAAACAACAAGGTCCTATTGTATAGCACAGGGAACTATATTTAATATCCTGTGATAAACCATAATGGAAAAGAACATAAAAAAGAATGTATATATTGGGTTGGCCAAAAAGTTACAGAAAAACCCAAATGAACTTTATGGCCAACTCAGTATACGTATAACTGAATCACTTTGCTGTACAGCAGAAATTAACACAACATTGTAAATCAACTATACAAATTTTTTTTTAAAAAGAACAAACTGGGGGAAATGAATGTAATTGGCAGATAAAGGGCTTAATCCTTACATATAACAAGTATATAATATCAATAAGAACAATACTAAAAGTAACAGAAAACTGAGTAATGCCCAGGAAGAGGGACACTTGACTGGGAGGGGCCTCTCCAGTGCCAGAAATGTTCCATTTCTTGCTCAGGGTGGGAGTTGTACAGGTGTGTTCATAGGTAAAAAGTCATTGAGTTATACTCATGTTCAGTGCCCTTTATTTGAAGTATGTAATATCTCAATAAAATGCAAAAAAGCACATAAACTAAGGAGTTCTTCATCAGCAGCTAAATATGCTCTGGGTCCATCATACAATGAAGGTAAGAGGACTGAAGTGAGTTAGAAACATAAGAGTTGAGTTATTTTGATAAAGTCTGTGAAATTACTCTTGCCAAGGCGACCTACACTTCCTGTACCATGAACAATAATGAAATAATCAGGCGGTGGTACTATTTTTCATAGATCTCATTAAATTGCTCTGTAGGCCATCCTTCCCCACCCTTTAGGGCAGGCACTAAAGTCATCCAGAAGCTTTACTTACAAGAACAATCTCTTCAATCAAAATGTCCAATCCAATATATTAATCGAAGTTCCATTTCAGTCCAGAATAAGCCGTTTCCCTCCTGCCTCTGCCTGGCCTGCCTCAAGCCTCGAAGCCCACATGGGAGGCCCCTTCTTCTCTCTCCACAACCTCCTCTCTGCTTTCTTGCTATCACTTCTGACCTTCCAGGGAAAGAAGGTAACCTGATGTTCTGGAGCAGGTGGAGCCTGGGCTGGTTCCTACTGGATGTGGTGGATGGGACAGTGGCTAGCTCCCCCTTTTGTGGCACTTGGTGGGATTTTTGGAGACCACTCTGCTGGAGACGTAAGGCCTGCTACCCCGACTCCGTCAATGTCTGGATTTTGCTCATGCTCACATCTACCCCAGTGTCTGGCACACTCTTGGGCTCAGTTCTTATTAGTAAATGAATGAAGGAGGTGAGAAAACTGAAAAGGGAGTAACAATATTCCCTCCATAAACTCCTTTGGGAAGAAGATTTTTATGTAAGTAGGCCATTTCTGTCTGACCTTACACTTTTAAAACATGTAGGCTAATTCCCTCTAGCCTACAATTAAGAAAATAAATGACGGTTTCATTCTCAGCCACTTGTCATTCAGATGGTACCCCTTGTCTGATGAAGCAAGTCGTAACCTGCGGACACAGCTGCAGGCTCCTTTATCAGTGCCATTCCATGGTCTGTAAAATCCCACAAACAAGTGGACAGAGTATTTTTTCAGAATTAGTTGATCAATAAGACAACTCAGGAAAATCAAAATTGCTATAGATTAAACAAACGAGACCTTCCACAGAGACTCGAGTGTAGATCTGAGCTGTTTATAGCCAGCCTCCAAGTCCCTCCCTGGCTGTGCACAGAGGACACAAGCAGAAACGCTAATTCAAAAATATACACGCACCCCAATGTTCATAGCGGCATTATTTGCAATTGCCAAGATATGGAAGCAACTTAATGTCCATCAACAGATGAATGGATAAAGAAGATGTGAGATATGCACACACACACACACACACACACACACACATATACAATGGAATATTAGCCATAAAAAAGAATGAAATTTTGCCATTTGTAGCAACATGGATGGACTTGGAGGGTATTAGACTAAGTGAAATAAGTCAGACAGAGAAAGACAAATACTGTATGATATCACTTATATGTGGAAACTAAAAAATACAACAACTAATGAATACAACACAAAAGAAGCAGACTCACAGATATAGAGAATACCCCAGTAGTTACCAGTGGGGAGAGGGAAGGAGGGGGGGCAATATAGGGGTAAGGGGCTAAGAGGTACAAACTACTGTGTATAAAATATGCTATAAGGATATATTGTACAACATGGGGCATATAGCCAATATTTTATACTAGCTATAGAGCATAACCTTTAAAACTTGTGACTCACTATATTGTACACCTGTAACTTATAAAATATTGTACATCAACTATACTTCAATTAAAAAATTTTTTTTTAAAAAAAGCTCTACAGTCCTGAAATACGCAGACACCTTGGAATTGTGTGACTGACATGTAAGGCTGTCCGGCAGGACACCCTTAAGAAGGGTGTGGACACCTAGTGAAAACACTTCCTTTACTCAGATTCTCTCTACACACAGCCCTGATTTCTGGTCCACTAGTGGTTGTATTCTCTGTCTTGGCTGACTTTGGAAACTTTAAAGGCTAGAAAATGACTTCCTGGAGAGAATGAACAACAGCAACATTAAAATATAAACTCAACAACTATTACTGGGCCTCTACCATGTACTCAGCATTGCGGAGCCGGTGAAAGGAGATACAAAGATCCCTGTCTGGATGGAGCTTCCAGGCTGGTTGGAGGGAGAGGAAGTGCGTATCTCTCCTGGCCTCAGCTGGAAGGGGTATAGTCATAGGCACCTATGTTGTACTTTATGTCCTTCATGCTTCTTAATCCAACGTCACCTTTAATTCTCACCACTTCCTTAGGTGAGGTAAAACAGGGATGGTTGTTCTCTTTTTTAGAGGGGGAAATGAGCGCCCAGAGAGACTGAGTGACCAGCTCAGGGCCCCAGGGAAGATACAGTGGCGGAGCTGGAAGGAAACCACAGGTCGTCCCCGACTCTGGGCTGCCGCTTCTCCTGCTGGTCCATAGACAGGGAGTATGGGGGAAACTCAGCTCGGCCTTGTGGCTGCACTTTCAACACGAAAGGAAAAAACTGAGTGAAAAAGCACAACAAAATGAGGAGCAATTAGGGCAGAGTATGTTCACAGATGAAAATGTTTAGAATCAGGAAAAAAAGGAAACATTTTAGCCTTACCAAATACTAAAGAAAAGGCTAGAAGTTTCCAGGAGAAGAAATGGCATTCTAGCACTACCTTTGGGGGTATGGGGAGAGTTGAAGGAGACATCCTAGGGAAATTTTATATCTCTGGAGAACCAACACCCATACTTCTGCAACTCTTTATTTCTCCTGAAATAAGTTCAGGGTAGCATCTGCCGATATTAGTTACCTTTGATGAGAAATGAGAAATAAATGCATGATATCCAATACTTTGTAGGAGACTCGATTTTCTAGATCATTTGGAGACAAATTTACATCTTGTGTCTCTGTGGCTTTTCTGTTTTCTACAAATTGCAATGGTGTCCCTACTTAGTCTACCATGTGAGAAAAAATGCAATTGTTAGCATGCTGCATTGCTTTGTGAAATGAGGACAACTCCCTACTCATTTTTTTTAAAAGCTACTACTTCAGGTAGCCACAATAATGCTACATTCTTCCTTAAATGGACTCAACTGGTACTGAATGAATCAGATAACAAAACCCCTCTTGTCCCAGCCCTTCATGTGTGATGTGAAAACCAAAGACAACAAAGATGAGGGTTAACTGGCAGAGTCAGATTATAGCCCAAGTTTTCTGACCAGCAGTCTCATCTCACAGCTGGACGTTGCCTTTGGAAGAGTAGAGACCTTTAGATAAACCTGAATAAAGGCATCAAGCTGTGTTGTTAATCCTTCTTTAAGCACCGTGGTGGTCATCCTGCTTAGGGTCCCTCAAGTCAGGGGCCACGCTCCCACCTCCTCTAACTCACCTGGCTAGGTCTGTGCCACAGTGGTGAGAGGAGACGCTGGGCACACGATGGGGCCTCTAGGACTGTGAGCTGAACCAGCTCTATCCACTGGAACTGTTTACTAATCCATTACCAAGAGCCTGGCTTGACCTGCTCTTGGTAACAACCCACTAAATTGATTCCTCTCTCCATTAAGACATTATGACTGGTCTGGTCTCTATAATGGTCACATAGGAAACGTAATGAATTTGGAGAAAGAGTACATTTTAATTTTAATTACATTTAAAATAAAAAGTAATTAAAATTGAATTTAATTACATTTTACTTGTAATGCCAGCTGGATAAATAAAGGTTTTGTTTAAAATCCATTACCATATGAAACTCTATAATGGTGCTATGCCCTTACTGCTCTACAAAATTCAGAAGAGAGAATTAAAAGGAAAGCACTTACTTTCCCAAAATAGTCAAATAGCAACTTCTCTTGTAAGTGTTGTTTACCAACTGGCAAGTAAAACCTAAAGTCTAAACTTTGGATCCAGGCCATGAGGTGTAATTAAAAGCACTCTGGCTTTGGAATGGACAGACCTGGGCTCAAGCCAAGCCTAAAGCAAATCAGTAAAGGGAGGAAAGGAGACCTGGACACTGACACCAGCAAAGAAAGTCCTAAAGCACCTGCCAAGAAGCAGAAATGTTACAGAAACACCCTGCACCTCACGCGCTTACACACAGGACGATGGAGAACTCGGCTGAATGAGGAAGGTGACAGGCTGTGCACATGATGAAGTTATGCCAGGACCATCGAACGCTAACCGCAGATCCCCGCAATCCACTCACTCGTGCAGGGAAGGTAAGAAAAGACAAATGAGTGAGTGGTAAGAACTGCCTTTGGCACATCGGGGTCTAAACTTTATACCGTAATCCTGACAGGAGAATAGACTGGATGCCTCAGCAATTTGTACCATCCACACATGTAGCGATGTACCCCCTGATGTGGAGAGGGTCTGGGAAGCTGGGCTTCCCAGTGTGGTTCCCTAATTGGAATTGATTACAAAGTGCTTTCCCATGTGTGAGCACATCTGAAGTAACAGGCTGCAAAGTATCTGAACTGTCCAAACAAAAGATAACACCTAGGGGCTTTTTGGATTAGAACTAAAGGCCACCAGGACAATCTGAATAAAGAGAGTCTTGCTTTCACATCAATCCATTTTCTACTCCAAGGGCTTGGTGCTATTCAACTTGATATTGCCTGTATGCACACATGTATACATGCATGTACAAGGTAGCTATCAAATCAGACGATAACATTTTGCTCCAAATCTCTTAATTATAAGTGACGGATTCAGCACACCAATCTCTTCCCATCATGAATTCTCTCTACCAAAAGTAAAATAACCCCAGCCTACTGTAATTTGATTTGTGGTACTTTTCCAGCTACTATAAGAGTTATATGTGAATTGTGAGGGATCCCTGTTTGAGATTTGAAAAAGAGGGCACTGGACTTCCCTGGTGGTGCAGTGGTTAACAGTCCGTCTTCCAATGCAGGGGACACGGGTTCAAGCCCTCATCCGGGAGGATCCCACATGCCACGGAGCAGCTAAGCCCGTGGGCCACAACTACTGAGCCTGCAAGCCACAACTACTGAGCCCACGTGCCACAACTGCAGAGGCCACCGTGATGAGAGGCCCATGCACCGTGGTGAGGAGTGGCCCCTGCTTACAGCAACTGGAGGGAGCCCATGCACAGAAACGAAGACCCAACGCAGCCAAGAATAAAAACAAATAAATACATAAATTTATAAAAAAAAGAAAAAGAAAAAGAAAAAGAGGGCACTGGGGATTGATAAAAGGAAAGTGAGGCTGATGGGGAAGCAGGGTTAGAGCTCCTGAGGGAAGATGTGGAGGAGAGGAGGGAGCTGGGGCCAGGGAAACCTGGGCTGTGACTTTGAGTCTTGGCATGAACTTGCAGGGGCCAAGCTGTGACCGGGGAAGAGAGCAAATTAGCATCTGCTCAACTTTGTCTGTCGAAGCTACTCTGCATCTCTAAGCCACTGTCGGATCCAGGAATCAGAAGTCAAGACTCTGAGTCAAAACCCAGAGATGATGGGATGGACGGTCAGGTGCAAGAGAAATATCACTATCATGTTTTATCTGCAATGAGGCAAAAGGGATTCAAAGCAGCTCACTGAGACTGTGCAAAAGAGAGACTAGACATTTCCAATGAGCTAAGGATGGTTCTCAGAATTTGGGTCATACAGGATCCATTTTTATTTACTAAAGATGTGTAAGATGAAATGTTTACATACTTTATTTAATGTGCTGTCTTTGTTTTTATTTTAATTAGTATTTAAGAGTTGTCACAGGCTAACTGGTGGTGAGGTCCAAATCCCACTTGTTCCAATTAGTGAATTGTCTTGCCACAGGGGTTTCAGAAGCCTGGCCCTCGTGTGACTCTCTCTGATGAGCGTTCATTACCAAGGGCCAGGCGGTAGACCTCTGAGAATATAATGAAGTGAGCCATGGGAATTCCTTGCATTTTTTTCTTTTTCTCTACTCATTAGCTAACTCACATTTTATGTTTCCCGTGTTCTGATCTGAGCCATGAAGGGCCCCCTTCTCTCTCTCAAACTCTCCTTGCTGGGTGCTAGCCAGCCAGTGTCCAGGAGGGCCCACCCTTTATTTGGCAGTGGGGGCATTGTTTGGCACAATTCATGCCTTGAATCAGTGAGGCAAAGGGGGCCCTTGCTTCATTTTGTGAGATGGTGAAATCCATATAAATTCTATAAACTTGCACTGAAAACACACAAATAGATAACAAGCAGGTGTCCTGTCAGCATGATGCAATTTAAAAACAGTACATTAGACTCTTGAACAACACAGATTTGAACTGCATGGGTCCACTTGTATGTGGATGTTTTTCAATAGTAAGTTCTACAGTACTGCACAATCTGCAGTTGGTTGAATCCTCAGACGTGGAGGAACAACATATATCACATGACCATGGGTACAGAGGGCCAACTATAAGTTATATGCAAATTTTCCACTGCGCAGAGGGCTGGTGCTCCTCACCATCACATTCAAGAGACAACTGCACTAGAAACCGAAACGTCAAAGGGCATGAGGCAAAGTATCTTCTGAATCGGGCTGAGAAAACACTCCCTGACCAGACACCAGAGTGTCTGGTACCAGAATGCTGCTTACTTCCAGGGGCACCTGCCGTTTACTTCCAGGAGGTACCACCCCAGCTGAGCCAACTCCACTTACAGAGAGGGCCCTGTGAACAGTGCTCCCGGGTGGCAGGGGACAGTGGCCCTGCCACAGCTCTAGTGCCCACAGTGGGTGCTGTTGCCTGAGAGATGAGGGAAGAGGGGAGCCCTGCTTGATCTCTTGTGCCGTGCCCTTTGTAGATGTGAAACAGCAGATGTTAGCGGTACACGTTAGTTTGCTTTGATCTGTATGCCCGCCCTCCAGTTTCTTCCCTTCCTATGTTCCAAGTTCAAGGTTTCAAACTCCAACTCCAAAGAATCAGAAGGCGTTGTAATGATTTAAAAAGTTGGTTTTAAAAAAAATCCTTGAAAGTCATTACCGAGGCCACTGAATTACCTGTGCGTGCTTTGAGACCCAGTGACGGAGGACGTTCAGTACGCGATTGGTGGCTGTTCTACGTATGATAAACTCTTTGTCACATGTTCTCTCGGTGTTGTTAAATCCTTAGGAGGAAAAGAAACACACACATGTTGTAGTTAAAGCCACTCCCCAGGGACCTGGAAAAGGTCACTTATTTTGGGACATTGGTTAATGAAACTCACAAATGACACATCTTGGCAGAGGAGCAAGTGGCTTCAGACTGCTGTGGGTTCTGCTTACTTACCTATTATACCCTCAGCAGCGAGGCCACCACATAGTTACAGGTGCAATTAAATGAATAATGTGCACATATTTGTTAAAGGCCACTGATTGAAGCTAAAGCCGGTCTAGTGACACTTCCATTTGTGCCTGTCTTGTTATATAATATAAAGCCAAGAAGGAGTTTTAACAAAGTGTTTGAATCAACATTAGTTTATACTTTTGCTCCAAAGGCATTATATAACCACAAACATTTTCAATATCTGTAGATGGATGAGCCTTGGCTCACAGATGATACAAATACTTTCTTGTGCACCCATGTATTGAGAAGCAGTATAGCATAGTGGTTAAGAACATGAACTCCACAGCCAGACTGTCTGGGTTCAAATCCCTGTTCTC